>NC_138538.1:83542500-84858093 GCF_964234715.1 Podarcis melisellensis | reverse complement strand
CAGCGGAATGATGAGAAGTATATGCCAACATGCTCTATACTACTTTATTTACAGTTCAAAGCTGGTAAGTTACAGAAAAACATTTTCCCTCTGCCGGAGCAGAGAAAGCGTCATCTCTCCTCTAAAGCACGGAGAGAATCACAAAACTGAAACTGCAAAGAACAGTGAAAAACAGGAAACCAGTGTACGTCACATCCAGTCTCCCGTTCCCGTGGGAAAACCTCCAACAGTACATCCTGTGGAATGTAAACATTGTCTTGTGACAAGCCCTTCGCTGCACAGAGAAGAAAGCAGAAACCAACATCGACATGCCGTTTTAGCCGATTGAGTTCCACTTGAACAGTCCTGTTCAATTTCACTGGATAAAGCAGACTAAATTTGTCATGCAAGATTTCACTTTTTTTTTCTCCCAAGGAAAAAAAGAGGACAGAACGTTTTCCCTCAATTTTGATGAATTTCTTTGCCCTTTCACAAGTCACCTCTGAGGCCTTTATGTGCAGAATTTCTTTTAGACTGCTGTTATCTCATGGGGCAAGAAAAGTGTGCCCACACTTTAGGGACGGGACTTTGACATTTTCATGCAAGTTGAGCTGACTTTCAAATAAATTGTGCTCTACTGATACAGCTAAAATTTAGTGATCCTGTATTAACATTTCCTTCCCACAAGGGGAACAGAGGCACATTCTCTCTCTGTATGTGTGTGTACACATACTTGTTTTCTTTCTATTTGTGTCGCTGGACCTGTTTTCCTGTGGCATTTGTGAACGTTTCCCTCATGCTGGATCTGGAGACTGGGAATATCTCTTCAAAGTCCTCTTTAGTCAGCTTGATTTCTGATGCTTGGCGACTGTTATAGATATGAGCATCTTGCAGGCCGAAGGCTGCAATGACAGGCTAAAAGGGAGATTTTGTTTTTGTAATCAGAGATGATTTAGAAGGCCGCTGAGGTTCCGAATCTGCAAATCTGTAGCAAACCTGTGAATGGGGATGTGATATGACACACCCATGAGTTCACCTTCTTTTCCGCTGGGTTATTTGATCAGAAACCCCAGCTTTCTGAATTCATTATATCTCACTAGGATTATAACCTCCACTAAAACAATTTTAATTGCTTTTTCTGTAAAGGGAGGGCAAGCAGATGTGGATGATCTAAGGATGGAAAAAGAAGGCACAAGGAGAAGAGAGGCTTAGGACTGAGAAAGAAACTAAGAGTGGGAGAGGCAAAAGCAAGGGAATGAGTGATATGGCTGTGAGGATGCATGGCTTGGTTGCCACCACTTCCTACTCAAAAGTAAGCACAATATTTTGGAGGATGCAGAGGCTCCAACAAATGGCACATGTTGAGGCAAAAGTAAAAAGCAAAGCTCTCGCAAGTTGAAGGAGGACCAGAAACTGCTAGCAGCCATGCCCTCCAACATTCCAACATTCATCAGATGAAAATAGGGACATTTCTCACTTCCCCACAACTGACCCCTCCTTGACCCCCCTCCCATTTTGTCCTCATCCCACTGCAGAGCATTTGCCCCATCACTACACCAATGGGACGCACACCCTCCACCATCCCCAGAAAAATCCTTAATCCTGTTTTTATTTGATTTTATTACAATATTGGCCTGAATTTAAGCCTCACCTTTTTCCCAAATTCCAACCATGAAAAGTTAAAGTGCGGCTTATATTTGTGACCTTACGGTATGCAACCAGGAGTGTGGGGCAAACAGCGCCAGGAGCACGGCAAAGCAGCAACTGCCCCCTGTGTAGTCCCCCATCCTCTCCCCCAAGGCCAGGAAAGGAAAGAGCAAGGAAGGGGAAAGGCCACCGGCAATGCAGCACACACACACACACCCCAGTATGCAGCCAGGCTCAGCGAGGAATGGAGTGGCTTATATTTGTGTATGCATATACTTTGCACCCTCCCCAATGGAGAGCACTGTACACAAGCTGGTCCACAGAGCCCCTTCCAAAGATTTAACTGCTAGTGTGTGGCTCTTCCTTCCCTACTGATTATTAGAATTTTAAGTTTTTGAAATGGCTCTGTATTTCTTCTTCTTTCTTCTTTGGCGATCCCTCGTAGCTGAGTAAGATTGTCTTCCATGAACATGGTCTTAACAGTGAATCTGTAAGTGACTGTGTAGGCCAATTCTGGATCAACACGTCCTTCCATGGTGGGGACATAGGTTTCTGGGTGGGGGTCGATCATGGTGACGGTTTGCCAAGCGTGCCTTCCTCTTATCACATTTCTCTCTTTTGTCCTGAGTTTGAGCATTTTCAAAGCCCATGACACCTTTGGTAAAGGCTGTTCTCCAACTGGAGCACTCGTAGGCCAGTGTTGCCCAGTTGTCGGTGTTTATACTACATTTTTTTAGATTTGCCTTGAGAGAGTCTTTAACCCACTTTTGTTGACCACCAGCATTATGCTTTCCATTTTTAAGTTTGGAATAGAGTAGTTGCTTTGGAAGATGATAATCAGGCATCCGCACAACATGACCAGTCCAGTGAAGTGGATGTTGAAGAATCATTGCTTCAACACTGGTGAACTTTTCTTCTACCGGTACACAGGCATTATGAAGCCCTGTTGGCTCTAGACATTCCACTTTGGATCAGGGTGCTGTTATGTTAGTATTTATTTTGTGTTTTATTTGACTCCTAAAAGACAGTTTGAGTCTGACGACAGTTAGTCACTTGAAACTTTTGGTTGTCATTGGTTGTAAGCTCTTGTCTGCAATTCTCCCATTAGAAACTGACTTAAAGAAGAAAACTAGATACCTGTGGATTCTGTCAAACCACCAAAAGGGAAGATCGTCTCTCACCTTGTCACTCACACCTCTAGGATCACCAAGGGTCATGATAATCATGGGATACCTGTAATTGCAACTTGTTCACAAGTCTCTTGCTACCTTGTCCTATAGACAGCATAAGAAGTTTTGCAAGTATTTGAGTTTCCTTCTGTGCAAGACAATGTTTCATTTTTTTAAAAAAAAAATATTATGCCAAATCGTGTACCCTGAAAGTCATAATTTCTCATTGACTGAGTACAAGATTAGACCTTAAATGCATAAAAAAATGTGAGCTGATACAGAATCAAAAGGGTAAAATTGCCTGCCCTTGGTATTATTTCAAGCACATGCACTGAATTCTCTGCCGTGGCTATGTAAGGTTACCTATTTCTAAATATAAATGTGAAGTGGTGGGGGGATGCATTTGAGAAGAATTTAAGCCTTTCAGAACTGTGGGCCCCAGTATCAGATTTGTGGCTCATCCAGGGGCCAGTCTAGGGTGCCCACAGAGGCTCTTTAGGTACTCCTATGCGGGAGGCAGTGGAGGACAGAGGTGCCTGGCGTTCTCTGGTCCATGGGGTCACGAAGAGTCGGACACGACTAAACGACTAAACAACAACAACAACAACATGTGGGTTGCGCCCAGGGTGGTCTAAACCAACAAGCCTCTTGAGCTTGCTGTTCAGAAGATTGGTGGTTCGAATCTGCACAACAGGGTGAGCTCCTGTTGCTCTGTCCCAGCTCCTGCCTACTTAGCAGTTCAAAAGCATGCCAGTGCAAGTAGATAAATAGGTACCACTGTGGCAGGATGGTAAATGGCGTTTCCGTGCACTCTGATTTCCGTCACGGTGTCCCATTGCACCAGAAGTGGTTTAGTCCTGCTGGCCACGTGACCCGGAAAGCTGCCTGTGGACAAACACCGGCTCACTCAGCCTGAAAAGCAAGATAAGCGCCACAACCCCATAGTCGCCTTTAACTGGATTTAACCACCCAGGGGTCCTTTACCTTACCTTAGTTACTCCTGAACCAGCAGCAACGGTGGGGAGGCAGTTTTCAGCCATTCCTTTCTCCAACAATTCCAGTCATTGAAGTCACCAAGGGCAGGAAACAGGTTTACCTGAATGTTTCTCATAGCATTTAAGAGCAGGACATTCATGTCTATAAGGGAAAGTGAAGAACTTGGTGACAAAATTGGAGTGGGGATAAAAATTTGCCCATTACTCTTGACAATGGGTTTGATTGAAGTGCACATGGGAGAAAACCTTCTGTAAGCCGAAGGACACTATCCATGACTGGAAAGACACTTCTGGTCCAACCATCTCCTTTGGATCCAATCCCATGAGCAAACCTCACCCAATACAGCATGGGGTTCAATGTGCAATTCGACGCTTCGTAGACAGTTTCTGTGGTTGTGCATATTATTTTACCTATGTTATATTTATCATTAAAAGTTAACTTCTGTTTTTATTATGAAGAGACAGTGACTGCGATCAAAAGAGCTACACTGGGCATATCAAAGAAGCTATCAATATATATATTTTCTTAGAAAATAAAAAATACTTCCCCCTTCATCCATTACATGTCAGACAGAGGGCCTTCTCGGTAGTGGCAGCCGCCCTGTGGAACGCACTCCCATCAGATGTCAAGGAAATAAACAGCTACCTGACTTTTTAGAAAACATCTGAAAGCAGCCCTGTTTAGGGAAGTTTTTAATGTTTGATGTTTTATCGTGTTTTTAATATTCCATTGGGAGCTGCCCAGAGTGGCTGGGGAATAAATATATTATCATCATCATCATCATCATCACCACCACCATCATCAGCTGCTTTGGAAACTCCTCTCAAATTGAAAAGTGGGTTATGTGTGGCAAGGGAGGGGGCCTACCAACTGAAAGCACCCCCCCAAAAAAACACCCCAAAACAAAATGAAAATGCACACATTGGGAGAATGAAATTAATAGCACACATTTGTTTTGGAGTCTCGAATTTTTCAGTAATTGCTGTGTTGGTTCCCAGTTCCTATTCAGTCCACACGCTCACAATTTCAGCCGAAATCATTATGATATTGGAATCAGAATATCACCTCTCCTTGTAGCAAGGCTGCAAGTTTTTTGGGTGAGGCAATGAACTGCCTCTTGACCCTTCGCCCTTACACTCAGGCTCAAATCCCCGTGTTGCAAGCTGCCCCACTTCTCTTCACAGGATACAAAAATATAATGGGTATCAAGATAATGTTTGCCAGCATACTGTCTCGGCAATGCATCGCAGGCATATTTTCTTTTTTCTTTTTAAAATGAAAATCTCTCCCTCCCTCCCTCCCCAACCCTTATATATATTGAGGCATTTTTCTTCAGTACCTGACTTGCCAGGTTACAAAAGACAATTCTCTCATTATTAAGGACTAGGCCTGCTGCTTGAGCAAAAGAAATATCACCATGGCCCACACAGTGCACCCGGGGGATTTGTTACTGTTGACTTTTGATTTAGCAGCAAAGTCAACAGGTAAAAATATCTACTGCCTTGCAGTTCATGTTTTCTTTGCCTTTTTCTAATAAAAAGCTCCTATATTGCTCTCACCTTGCTTATATTTCTTAGCCAACTATAATTATGTCTTTAAATACCGGTAGTTGTTCATTTGTTTTTTGTATTTTTTTAATCCAGTGAATTTCTACTGTAACAATGAAATAAAATCAAAGATATGCATTCATATCCCCACCCCCCCCACCCCCCCAGGGTCAGGTCCCTAAACCTGCTTAAAGGGAAGTAATTGAATCGAAGATGCTGTCTTAGGCTAAGTTCTCACTCAGCATGGTCTGGGTTATATTCCAAGTGGTAAAATAGTCTCCCATGGAAACTGAATTCCTCCATAGAAATTGACTTATGAAGGAGAGAGCTAGGCTGCAACTCTTCTGCTTGAGATCCAGTTTTTTATGTGGATATAAGCAATATCGTTCATGTGTTCCAGCAATGAGGGAGCAGGGAGTGGGGCTGCCCAAAGCAGCAATGCCAATTGGTATCTGTATGTACTGTGTAAAATTGGCCTTGTTGTAGGTAGTCCCTTTCTAAACATGTGTAGTCTGCATAATCTAGCAATTCTAAAATGATGTTGTTGCTTAGTCATTTAATCATGTCCGACTCTTTGTGACCCCATGGACCAGTGGTCTATATTCTAAAATACAGGTGCGCTTTTACTCTCGCAAGATTGAATGTACTGCCCTTGGCTGTACTTGAGGGATGATTCCAACAGATTCCACTCCAAAAACGCTTATGTCCCTGTGGAGATGGCAGTACGTAATCGGTGGCGCATTCCCTTCTGGCTTGCACTCTTTATAAAGACTTGAGGAATGAGGTTATCACCCCTCTTTTATTGTCCATCCTGGGTTACCCAACCACTGCCACAGTGTCCTTTCTCTTGGCAAATCAAGATGAGCAGATGACAGCAAAGGCTGCAAGGTTTTTAGCTGGGGCAATCAGAATAAGATCCACTATTTGACTATTGATTCAAAACCCTAAAATGTATTTTATATAATTGACTTTTTATTTCTCTTTCTATATGTGTGTGTGTGTTATTGCTATGGTCGATGGCTGACACAAATAAAGTTTCATTCATTCAAGTGTAGTGGAGTCCCATAATATGTTATAAGGAAAATGCTTGTTTGAAACATATGTTTATTCAATGTCCAACACTTACAAATTTATGGAGAAAATTACTAGGATGCATAACTACTATTTTTGGGAAAAATCTAAAACCATCAGATGATAATATTATTTTAAACTATATAACAACTATACGGGGCTTGACAAAAGGTCAGCGTAAATGGACTCTCCATGCCCTTACTTCTGCTAAAGGACTGATATTAATTCACTGGAAAGATAATGCCATGGCCTCCTCTAATCAATGGATAGAAGATATCACAACTCTAGCAACATATGAATGGGTTGCTTTTAGACACAGATTACGTGCAGATAAATACAATGATATTTGGAAACCATTCATAAAAAGTATGATGTCTGGTTGATAATTTTAGAGCTACAGTACATGTAGAGAAACCCTCTTGGGATGCTGGTGGGCTGTGGTCTAAACCACTGAGCCTCTTGGGCTTGTGATCAGAAGGTCAGCAGTTCGAATCCCCAGAATGGGGTGAGCTCCCGTTGCTTGGTCCCAGCTCCTGCCAACCTAGCAGTTTGAAAGCATGCCAGTGCAAGTAGATAAATAGGTATCACTGTGGCATGAAGGTAAACAGTGTTTCTGTGTGCTCTGGTTTCTGTCACAGTGTCCCATTGTGCCAGAAGTGGTTTAGTTATGCTGGCCACATGACCTGGAAAGCTGTCTGTGGACAAACACCGGCTCTCTCAGCCTGAAAGCAAGATGAGCACCACACCCCATAGTCACCTTTCACTGGACTTAACCATCCAGGGGTCCTTTACATGGAGAAATCCTCAATATTATTAATGTGGTTCTAGTGTGAAGATCATTTATTTTTGGGAAAGGGTATGTTTGCATGTGTTCAAGCTCCAAGGATACCTAGGGTGGCCACACGCCTGGAAATGGGGCAGTTACGTTAGGAAGAGTACTAACCAGCATACAAACCATTTGGAAATGGCTCTATGCTCTTAGTTGTGCGTGAGCGCTAGCAGGGGTACCAACATAAATAAATATTGGTGGGGGGGCAGGTAAGCCCCACCCTGCATAATTGATCACATGTGGCTTTCTCGAGCATTAGACAGCAAAGAGAAAAAACAAAGGACAATAGTCCCACTTCACGGAACACAGTAACACATGCATCCTGTCTCCGTCACTTCCTACTCTGTGGAGTCAAAACATACACCATCATGTGAAAGACAACAATCCCATGACTGCAGTCACGGAGCAGGAATTCTAACATTGCACACCATCTGAATGGCAATGCCTATCAAGTTGGGGGGCCCTAGCTCCTTCGAATATTTTAGTGGGGGGCGGGCGAAGACCACATAGTTCCTAAGAGTTGGCTCCTATGTGTTGGTTCCTAAGAGTTGTCTCCCTTACCCAGTTGCACAATTCCCCTCTATGTTGGCAGAAAAGGATAGGATATGCACACACCTCGGCTGGTGTGACATGGAGTGGCTATCCCCATGCTGTCATCTGGCGCAGCCAGAGTCTGTGGCACATGGCAGTGGCGGAGCAAGCTGATTGGGTGCCTGGGGTAGGGTGCCCTGCACCCAGGGGCGGAGTGAGCTGGGGTAGGATGCTCCGTGGGGCCTCTGAGGAATCTGCCTTCCTTCTCCCACTCAGCTGCCCTACAGCTGAGGGGGAGGCAGCATGCGGACCATTTGGCTCGGGCACGCTGCAGGCCCCAGTGTGAGTGCCACCCGGCATTTTGTCACCCCTCCCCCCGTGTGGCGTTCGTATGGAGCCCCCGGTCGTCTCACGGACTATTGACCCATACACCACTAATCCACTGCCACCAACCAGGTCCTCCCTGGTAAAATCACTTCAGTCTCAGTCAGCTTTTCAATTAATAAAGAAGAGTGTGTTTTATTTCAGACACAAACAAAACTTTTACAGCATTCCAAACTTTCTTAGTCTTATTTTCCTCTCTCTAGCTCTTCTACCTCCCCACACTCAAGAACCCACTGCCCTAACTGTCTCTCTATTCCCAACTACTTCTCCAACTGCCTTTCCCAACCAGCCAACCCACTAAAACCAACCAACTGCCCACCAACAACTCCCAACAAACTCCTCCCAGAACTAGTTTTATAGACCCACTGTCTCCACCCCCCTGGGTCCTGTCTGTGCAACCTATTTAACTATTTCACCTCCAGCAATCTCTCATATATGTTAACATCACACCCAGTGGTGACACCCGGGGCATACCACCCCCGCCCCCCTTCCTCCGCCCCAGCACATGGACCCTGGCACAAGTCGCTTCCTCCTCTTCACAATTAGTGGTGGTTGTGTTTTGATATTTCCCTTTTTCTTTCTATCTGAAAATGTATCCTTTTTTCCTTATATTGACAAAAAGAGCAGATGCAATCAGCAGAGAATTGGGAGGATGAATGAGACAGGGACCATGAAGCATGCTAAACGCACTTCTGAATGATAAAAATAATAATAATCACAGCCTCTTTCCAGTGTTGTTCTCAGCTAGGAGCCAATTAAGGAGACACTCCGTATTTATTTAGCAAGTGCTTTTGCACGGCATGCCATCTTTGCTTGTAAGCGACGTTTGCTGAGAAGTTGGCTAAAACCAGCGCTGTGCTGAGGCCCCTATCCTAATTTCATGAAACTCTTCATCCCGCTGCAAATGTGAGGAGCATTTTTCTCCTGCTTTTGTGAGAAGGAAAACACTTTCTGTAAAATGCTCTGCGGGGGTGTGTGCAGGGGGTTTTCTATCCAACTTTCAGAAAGCGATATAAGGATGCCCAAATGATGTGCTCCTTCTTTAAACTTTCATTTGCTTCTTTACAACTTCATACCATTCCTATATTTTTCTTTTCTTTTTTTGAACTGTTAGAGAATCCAGCCCTCCCCCAGGAAATATTCATGGAAAAACCCCTCCCAATACAGACACATTTTGCCACCCACAAATATAGTGGAGAATTATGAGTGGCCATTTTTACTAAGCCTAATTTC
This sequence comes from Podarcis melisellensis, assembly GCF_964234715.1. NCBI lineage: Eukaryota > Metazoa > Chordata > Lepidosauria > Squamata > Lacertidae > Podarcis > Podarcis melisellensis. Next base: position 84,848,707 of record NC_138538.1, on the reverse strand, counting down.
AGTGAGCGCAGGTCCTTATCTCACGATTAGTGGATTTTATGATTCCAAAATCCACAAAGCAGAGACATCACCTTGCCAACAAAGGTCCATATAGTTAAAACTATGGTTTTCCCAGTAGTGATGTATGGAAGTGAGAGCTGGACAATATAGAAGGCTGATCGCCGAAAAATTGCTGCTTTTGAATTATGGTGCTGGAGGAGACTCTTGAGAGTCCCATGGACTGCAAGAAGATCAAACCTCTCCATTCTGAAGGAAATCAGCCCTGAGTGCTCACTGGAAGGACAGATCCTGAAGCTGAGGCTCCAATACTTTGGCCACCTCATGAGAAGAGAAGATGCCCTGGAAAAGATCCTGATGTTGGGAAAGATGGAGGGCACAAGGAGAAGGGGGCGACAGAGGACGAGATGGTTGGATAGTGTTCTCGAAGCTACCAGCATGAATTTGACTAAACTGCAGGAGGCAGTGGAAGACAGGAGTGCCTGGCGTGCTCTGATCCATGGGGTCACAAAGAGTCGAACACGACTAAGCAACTAAACAACAACAATGATTCCAATAGACTATGCAAAATCAGCCTGTGCACATTTTAATTAATATTCTTTGACTAAGGCTGTACAGTGGTACCTTGGGTTACAGACGCTTCAGGCTACAGACGCTTCAGGCTACCGACTCCACTAACCCAGAAATAGTGCCTTGGGTTAAGAACTTTGCTTCAGGATGAGAACAGAAATTGTGCAGCGGTGGCAGGGTTGCAGCAGGAGGCCCCATTAGCTAAAGTGGTACCTCAAGTTTAGAACAGTTTCAGGTTAAGAACAGACCTCTGGAACGAATTAAGTTCTTAACCCGAGGTACCACTGTATTTGAACATTTTAGACTTCTTTGGATATCCAGGGAATCCAGAGGCAAGCATACTGGATGAGTTGGGGGGGCAGGTTCACTCTGCCCCCTGCCCAAGCATGGGCCAGATGGGACAAAAGTATAATCTGATCCAGCCCATCATAAATAGATGCTCCTGGAACCAGAGGCAAAACTTTGAAAATGTCACCAAAACAGCAAAGGGGCTTTGCCTCGGTTTCGCTTCCGGGGAATGAGAGCTATGTTTTTCTTAAAGTGCTGAGACTGGAGTTGTGGGAATTTAATGGGCATCAAGGGGAAGGTTTGCTATTACCTTCTTCTAAACTAGAGTGGTTATTGTGCCTGCACAAGGCTAATAAATTCCAAAGGGGAGGATTACAAATGCCTTCATCTAGAATTCAGTAACTGCAGATGGTTGCTTCCCACTATTTTACAATGATTACTGTTCATGCTTAAACTGCATTCCTTTGGTGAATGTGCCTTTTAATTAATATAAATGTGCACTGCAACAAGCTGATTTCTATCTTCACTGGTATTGGCTGCGAGGAAACAGGGAATACCCCCTGTTTAGGTCACCATATTGGATTTACCTCAGTGAGTTACTAATAGCACAAACATACCACTGATTTTAGCTGGAAGATTTTCAGTATGTGTGCCTTTGGGCATTTCTTACCAAAACCCACAGAACAACATGCTTAATTTCAGCAGGATCAGGCTCCGAGGTTGCAAGCAACTGAAGCTGTGAGGCAGTTCCATGGTATTCTTCTTGCCTAAGGGTTGCACCCTCCATTAATAAAAAAATTCCTGCAGAGTTTCTCCATCACTTTAAAAATGAATGTGGTATATTTAACTTCTCTCCCTCCTTTTGGTAGATTAGTATTGTGCATATTGTATATGGAGTAGGTTTGTTCTGGGATGTTGCTAATAACAAGCAAAAAGTGTAAGTGAGGGGAGACAAAAGTGTCAAAAACAGATGCACTATTTCATTGGTGTTTTGCAAGCAGCATATTTTAATTATTTCTTGTTTTTTTGGAATAATTAATTGCTTTGAAACCCCATCAGGATCTGTCTAATCACTTTCTGTCTTTTGTCCTCATTAATTCTCCAACGTTTCTAAATATAAGAAAGTCTGCCTCGATACCCGTAGCGGGAAGAGACAGCTGGTGTTATTATTCAGAAGTCTATTAAAAAGGTCTCGGAAAATAATCTGAACTGAACGCTCAAGTACAAATACCCTTTGTGTGAGTTTAAAGGAATTATTGCTCATTAACATCTTTATGAGAAATCTAGCAGTCACCAATAAAACTGGGAGGGGCAATGGCTGATCTCCTCCATTCGCCTTTGGGCGAGGGCACCCAGTTATGTTTTCTTTTTCATTCCATCCCAGCAACCTTTCACCCCTTTCCAAAGTGACCAGCCATGGCAGATAACTTGTTGTTGTTTAGTTGTTTAGTCGTGTCCGACTCTTCGTGACTCCATGGACCAGAGCATGCCAGGCACTCCTGTCTTCCACTGCCTCCTGCAGTTTGGTCAAACTCATGGTGGTAGCTTCGAGAACACTGTCCAACCATCTCGTCCTATGTTGTCCCCTTCTCCTTGTGCCCTCAATCTTTCTCAACATCAGGCTCTTTTCCAGAGAGTCTTCTCTTCTCATGAGGTGGCCAAAGTATTGGAGCCTCAGCTTCACGATCTGTCCTTCCAGGGAGCACTCAGGCTGATTTCCTGAAGAATGGATAGGTTTGATCTTCTTGCAGTCCATGGGACTCTCAAGAGTCTCCTCCAGCACCATAATTCAAAAGCATCAATTCTTCGGCGATCAGCCTTCTTTATGGTCCATAAAGATAACTAATCCAGATAACTAATCCAGATTTAATATCGCCAATGTGTTTCCCCACATACAGAATCAATTAAATTTCCAGAAGTCTGCTCACCTTTTATCTGGTGGGAGGCCTTGCAGCCAGTCAGCCGAGCCTCAACAGTTTTCAAGCGTAGGGGTGGAGGTACGCTGCCTCTCTCTCTCTCTCTCTCTCTCTCTCTCTCTCTCTCTCTCTCTCTCTCTCTCTCACACACACACACACACACACACACATCACAGTCGGCCACATCATCTGTGCTGGGGACTAACGGTGGAGCAAGCAGATTCGGTCTCTGGGGGTGTGTGCATGCCCTGCGCCCAGGAGTGGGGCCAGCCGCCTGCGGGGTGGGGCTAGCAGGAGCAGGACGCTCTGTGGTGCCTCTGAGGAGACTGCCTGCCTCCTCCCACTCAACCGCCCTACAACTGAAGGGGAGGTGGCGGGCGGACCGTTTGGGACAGTGCAGAGCCTGTGGGCACCCAAGCTACTGCGTCACTCCCAGGAGAGATGCGTGGCTCGGGCACACTGCAGACCCCTCAGTGAGTGCCGCCCGGCATTTTGTCACCCCCCCTCAGTGATGACACCTGGGGTGGACTGCTCCCACCGCACCCCCTTCCTCTGCCCCTGCTGGGGACAGTCCCAGCCAATCAGCTAGCAGGGTGGGTGTGGCCACAGGCAATTTAATCCCAAAGGAGCCAGATGGCATCCTCTTCCTGCCTCTTTATCGGATCACCTTACCCACCCACCCTCTTTTCATGCTTTGCTCTGATATGACCTTGCTATGGCAATTGTGGGTCGCCATGTTGTTGGGGCTGGGCAGGAATTTTTTCTACTTGGCTAATTGGCACCAGCCCTTTGGTTTTCGCCTACCTAGTAGCAATCATCACAACTTTTGTGAGGTTAGGCATTGGGTAAGCCTTCGTTTGGTTGGAGGGGAGATTGTTGCCTTCACCTGCCCCTCTTCAGTAAGGGTATCCTGTTAAAGGGATCCAGGGTGTGAATACTGTCTGAAGCCTGGGCGTGGGCTAGGGCCATGTCACAGCCCCTACAGGGACCCCTCAGGGTGCCATTATCTGATGTAAGTCATAGGATGCCCCCTATCAGTGGTTTACCCTTCCGTGGACTCTCTGCAGACAGGCAGGAGTCAAGATATAGCCTGGCTTCACCTCAGTGCCTAAGCCAAACCGCTCACATCTGTAACCAATAAAGTTGTGGCCTATTTGAACCCATAAACCAAAATACTCTGTGTCAGTGTGCCCTGGGGACTTTGTGGCTGGGTGCCTTGGCATGCAACGTCTCATTATTAATTTCATCGTTTTGGTTGTCTGGATTTCAGAGATGAATTTGCTGGAATTTTCCAGGCCCCACAGTTGTAGGCAGGTCAGTTGAACAGAAGGCCTCAATGCAGACTGAGATTTACTACATGACCAGGGCTTGTGCTATCATTGGACCAACCAGGCAGCCGTCTAAGGCTCAGACCCCAGAGGGGCACAGTAATGACCTTTATAGGGCACGTTTTTATACAAATTAGCTTTTGTTATATCATATAAATTTCTGGTGATGTTTTACTTTTACTTTATATTTGGAGAAATATTATCCTTTTTGAAGTAATTCATACCAAGCGTCTGAGATGGGTATATTGTGCTATTTCTGCCTAAGGAAAATTATGCATCTAGTTAAGAATGATACTTCTTAACTAGGTGCATAGATAGATCTAGATCTAGATAGATCTGCACACACAAAATGAGCATTCGCTGTGATCAGAAACAGTTCTTCTAAACTATTCTTCAGTTCTTGCGGGGGGGGGGGCAAAGCCAAGCCAACTGATTTCAATAGAGATTAAACATAGTTGTTTTAGCAGCAAGCTCAACCAGGATAATGAACTGTGATGGAGGGCAAAATGATGGAAAACACCTATATGCTGGTATCTTTCAAACACAACAATTCTAGTATGGGTATATAGGGGAGGGGGTGTAGCTAAATTATAGGGCTCATCCATACTTTTGCGCTGCACTTTCCAGGCAAGGTCTCTGCTTAGAAGCTCCACGTCTGAGAGGGTTTTGTTTTGTTTTTGTCCCTGTGCTTTCCCTTGGAATTCCATGATTTACAGCTGAATTGGAACAAATGGCTATCTGCAGAAACCCCACTGCCGTTTGCTCTGATTCAGCAGTAAAATGTAGGTTTTCAGGAACAAGCACTGGGACAAAAAAAGGGGGGGGAATGGACCTGAACCTCAAAAGCCCAGAACTGTGCCTCAAAACACAACCCTAAAGGAAGCCTGCATGAACCCAAATTCTTGCCTGTATGCAAAAGGCTCCATGTTTTTTGGGATGGCTGGCACAGCGGGACAGACTCCTGGCTAAAATCCTGAAGAGGAACTGCTCATCAATGTAGACAATACTGACCAGACCGAACCAGATAAACTTGGATATAGGTACAGTGGTACCTAGGTTTTCAAATGTAATCCATTCCGGAAGACCATTCAATTTTCGAAATGTTCAAAAACCGAAAACTCAATACGGAAGCTTTAAAACGGAAATCTCAAAACAGAAAACTAAAAACGGAAGCCGCACAGCATGTTAGACTTCCGAAAAGTGTTAAAAAAGCGAAGCATTTACTTCCGGGTTTTGGGCGTTTGAAAACCAAAATGTTTGTCAATGGAGACATTTGACAACCGAGTTTACCACTGTAGTGTCCTATGTGCATCTAATCCTAATAGGCCCTCATTAGTCACAGCTCCATAATTTTATCTTGAAATAAATGCAAGTAAGACCCTGTTGCCTTCAGTCAGGTCACCGTTCACAGCAGTTTACACAGCTTGGCAGAGGAATGGCAGTGCACAGAAAAGGTGTTTGTTTCCATTCATCTCTTTCTCAGTGGTGATCTGCAGGCCATGTTTTGCTAGATCTGGCTATTGCCCTTATTTTTATTGGCATCTGGCTGTACCCTGAGATATTGGCTATTTCATATTCCAAGTGTTCATGCAGGTTGCCAGAAATAGAGAACAAAGGGGACGTCCAGGTTTATCCCTTCTTCCTAGTCTCAGCCATGGTACAGTAAGGCTTTTTGAGAAGCTTTGATATGAAGCCAGCACCCTGTTAATGGGAACAATATGCCACCATCTCTTTAGAAAATAAAGCTTATGATTACTGAATGAGAACTTGCTAAAAAAAATAATTCTTCATTTGTTCATGCAACATTAAACAATTTCCCCCTCTCTAATCTAGCTGTGCAAAAAGTCAGGCACAAACCTGCTCATTCTTCTTTCTAATGACATCCAAAGCAATGTGCTAATTTCTTGAGCTTTAATTGCATTGCAATAATGTGGCTTCAGGGATTTTTTGCGGGGAGGTTGTGCTGCATTCATAAAACACATTTGCAGAACATTAAAACTTGTCTGTAATTATGAAGCAACCACACAATTGTAGAATTAAACAAAGAAACATGTGCCATCTTTAGCATGAATGTGCTCAATGAAAGTGTCTGCATGGATTGCTTCTCCACTATTCAAAATTTCATTATAGTAATACTCTGGGAGGGCAGAATCCAACCGCAGTTTCCCACTCTTTCCAATGAAGGAAATTGCAAGGGAAGCCAAAATGCATCTCAGGAAATTCTCTAGACCTTGAAATTCTATTATCTTCCCTCATATCTCAAATATTCCCTCTCCCCTTCAAATACTTCTCAGATCAGGCAAAATCTGCTAACAAACTAGAAATCTTTGCAGCCCACTTGAAAAATGTCACTTTTATTGTTGAAACTCTTTTGGCTTCATCCAGTACAGTGGTACCTCAGGTTAAGTACTTAATCCGTTCCGGAGGTCCGTACTTAACCTGAAACTGTTCTTAACCTGAAGCACCACTTTAGCTAATGGGGCCTCCTGCTGCTACCGCACCGCCGGAGCACGATTTCTGTTCTCATCCTGAAGCAAAGTTCTTAACCTCAAGCACTATTTCTGGGTTAGCAGAGTCTGTAACCTGAAGCGTATGTAACCTGAAGCGTATGTAACCTGAGGTACCACTGTACTTCTGTTGCATCTGAGGAGGCTTTCCCAAAGCTATTTTGCATTTGTCTTTTAGTGAAATGCCTCAACATTTCTCAGATGTTCTACCTGACAAGGGGCCTCTAAATTATGTTCATATTCTTCATCAAGTCAAATTTCAGGTGCAATGTTGGAAAGTACTGCATGTGAGTACTTTCCTGTTGCATCCACAGATCATTTTTCACCTGTACATTTGAAACACAATGAATTGAAGCACTAATATTCAACAGACATACATTTCAACGTGATTATTGTCACATGGTAACATAGAGATGGACCTTATCGCTGTTAGCACCAGTCCTATTTTTCTAGAAGAGTTTGGAAGAAGAGTTTGGATTTGATTTGATTTCACTCCCCTTCAGGAGTCTCAAAGCGGCTAACATTCTCCTTTCCCTTCCTCCCCCACAACAAACACTCTGTGAGGTGAGTGGGGCTGAGAGACTTCAAAGAAGTGTGACTAGCCCAAGGTCACCCAGCAGCTGCATGTGGAGGAGCGGAGACGCGAACCCGGTTCCCCAGATTACAAGACTACCGCTCTTAACCACTACACCACACTGGCTCTCGAAAACTCACTGGTTCTAGAAAAAGAGTTGCCAGTACTCCTCCCCCATTCTCTTAGAATGACAACAACAATGGTGCCCACCTAAGAGGTGCTGGAATGGAATTCCAACGAGTTCCTGCTGGGGGAAAAAACTGCTAGTTAGCTCCAATGTGGAATGTCCTCCCTGCTGATCTACGAGATGTCACATCATGATATAATGTTCTATTTTAGATTGTTGTAACCTGCCCCGAGGCCTTAGAGTGAAGGGGGGGGGGAATATATAAAGAAAAATAATAGTATTTTTTAAAAAATAAAAATATAATGATGTTCCATCAGCTCTTGAATATACATTTGTCTAGGCAAACAGTACCCTGAACCTGAACTTCCTGATTTAATTGTTGTTTTTAAAACTCTTTTAATGTTATCCTTTGTTTTATTGCATATTGTTATTATGGTTGTTTTTAATGCTTTGGCAGGATTGGGGATTTAATAATGTTTGGATTTCATAATTGTTTCATAATTGATTTTACACTAGTGAACCAGTCTGTTGTTGTTGTTGTTGTAATATATATTTTTTTTTTAGTTTGGTGTAATCTTTCATCTATCTACTGCTGTCTCCTGAATCCACATTTCTCTTTCTTTGTCAAGGTTACCTCTGAATTTGCTTCTCATTTCTTAACTGAATATTCAAAGCAGATCTTGTGCATAATAACTATTGGAATTGCATGATTCTGGACTTTAAAAATCTCTGATATTCAGAACACTCTCCTCGACTGTCATTATGAAGAAGAATTTAGGAAACACAGGTGAGGATGGTTCAACGTTCATTCGGTCATTATAAATTGAGCCAAGCTTCTTCCTCCGAACCAGATCTTTCACAAGCTTACAATTGTGAGAGGAAGGGGAGAAGGCAAAATAGCGGCAAGGGCTAAATAACTTATTCTACTCTGTTTCCCCATTTCCAAAGTAAACTTCAGGGTGCTTAGGGTTTTATATATAAATACTTCTTTTTGCCTATTGGCCTAGAGGCATTAAAAACACGCCCTGTCATTCCCAGAGTTAAGCAAAGTGTTCTAAGTAGTTCTTCACCCTGCTGTCTCAAAACATCTGAGGATGCTAGTATCTTCTATTGCTAACTTGGAGAAGTGTGGTGGATTATTTATTTACATATTACTAATTTATCAGGAAAAAAATTAACCAGCAAACATTTCCCAGAGCTTCTGCAGGCAATAGAGGGTCTGATCATACTTGAAGCTTCATTACAAGGAGCAGGGAACATAGGAAGAGCTTTAATCAGAGTTCTCAGCTGCCACCTTGCATGTGATAAGTCTGGGAAAGGGGCCAGTGTTGAAAATGGAAACTGGCAGCCAACAGGACTGGTAATGGTGGAGGAGCTACCATGGGTTGGATCTTTTCAAGCTTTGAAGAATTCGTGTGAAAAGAGTGAGCTTTTACTGAGAATTCTCCAAAAAGGTTCATAAAGACTTGTTGTTATTTAGTCGTTTAGTCATGTCCAACTCTTCATGACCCCATGGACCAGAGCACGCCAGGCACTCCTGTCTTCCACTGCCTCCCGCAGTTTGGTCAAACTCATGTTCGTAGCTTCGAGAACACTGTCCAACCATCTCGTCCTCTGTTGTCCCCTTCTCTTTGTGCCCTCAATCTTTCCCAACATCAGGGTTTTTTCCAGGGAGTCATCTCTTCTCATGAGGTGGCCAAAGTATTGGAGCCTCAGCTTCAGGATCTGTCCTTCCAGTGAGCACTCAGGGCTGATTTCCTTCAGAATGGATCGGTTTGGTCTTCTTGCAGTCCATGGGACTCTCAGGAGTCTCCTCCAGCACCATAATTCAAAAGCATCAATTCTTCGGCGGTCGGCCTTCTTTATGGTCCAGCTCTCACTTCCATACATCACTCCTGGGAAAACCATGGCTTTAACTATACGGACCTTTGTTGGCAAAGTGATGTCTCTGCTTTTTAAGATGCTGTCTAGGTTTGTCATTGCTTTTCTCCCAAGAAGCAGGCGCCTTTTAATTTCGTGACTGCTGTCACCATCTGCAGTGATCATGGAGCCCAAGAAATTAAAATCTCTCACTGCCTACCTTTCTTCCGCTTCTATTTGCCAGGAGGTGATGGGCCCAGTGGCCATGATCTTCTTTTTTTGATGTTGAGCTTCAGACCGTATTTTGCGCTCTCCTCTTTCACCCTCATTAAAAGGTTATTTAATTCCTCCTCACTTTCTGCCATCAAGGTTGTGTCATCTGCATGTCCTTACCCTTCACCCCATTTGTGGGTTACTTATTCTCCAAAAACAAAAATAACCTCTGCCTCTAAGCAGAGCACTGAGCCCCTTCCAATGCCTTTAACCGCAGCCTATCACAGAAATATAGATACAACACGTAGGCTAATAACTGTTAAATCATATGTAATAGAATAGTGATATCATTCAAACTGTAGAAATAAATCTATTGGAGTTCATATATACAATGTAACAGACTAGTGGTGCAGAACCCTTTCTTTATACACTTTGTTTTCTATATTCTGTTTTAATATACAATGTGTATGCGGGTAGCTCAATTCTGTTATCATTCATTGGTTGTATGCTTTGTATTGTATTTTCAGCTGATGAAGACTATCACAAAACAGTAATATCATTCCAGAAACACTGTCCTTGAGACTTTTGGGATGTCTTTTGTTGAAACTTGTGAATAACATTTGAGAAAACCTTACTTTTTAGGCTTTTGAGACGTCTTTTGTTGAAAGCTTTGAATAACTATTGTTTGACTGACCTTTGACACCTATTTTGAACACATGGCTTGACGTTCTGCGCCACTGGTCTGTTACATTGTATATATGAACCCCAATAGATTTATTTCTACCTTTTGAATGATATCATTATTCTATTACATATGATTTAACAGTTATTAGCCTATGTGTTATATCTATATTTCTGTGACTGGTTCTCATTGCAACACAGGGGTTTGTTTTTAACCAGCAGCCTCGCATGCAGAAAGCAGATATTGTCAAAGGATGGAGTTATTGGAAAAAGCCTCGCCTGCTTCATTCCAGCCATAAAAGGTGGCAATCCTACATGTCAGCAGCACAGACAGATTGCCGAGTACAAAAACCCAGCATTAGGCTGGTTAAAAATCTGGTCCTCCAGCCTAATTGGTGTATAGATCAGGCTGGCTGAATTTTAACTGACTACAGTGGCTGGGTCAGTGGGAGACTTAATGATTGGCAAAGCCAGAAAATGCTGACCAAGCACCTGTCAGTTAGCTGCCAGTGGGGTCCAAGCTCCTAAGTCACTTAAATGCAGGTAATTTGCTTCTGGGCACCCTTCCTTTCTCGCTGTTTCATCAATAATTGTTTGGGTTGGTGTTTTTTTTTTGGGGGGGGGGTTGCACTTTTACAACTTTCTGGCACTTGAGAGATCAAATAACACTACAGTAAAAGCAACAACAACAGATTTTACTTTTCGGTTGACTTGCATGTCGAGGTCCCCAAGCCATCCCTCAAATAACTCACAACTCACACATAAGTTTTTGTTTAAGGTTTTTTGGCATAATTTTGGCCACAGCTATATTAAATTACATATCTATGAGTGGTTGCTTAGGCATTGGTTAAGACTATCTGTCCCCCCCCCCTCACCTGGGGACAGAACTGACATCCGAACTCCATCGGATGCTAGTAAGGGAAAACAATATTGGGGAGCAATGGAGGTGAGTCACAGGCCCTCACCTCTCCCCGCATGCTTCCCGGGGCTTGCCAGCCCCAGCCCCTCTCCAGGGATTCGGACAAAATCGTGGCAAGCCCCTGGATTCCTTTAACAGAATTCCCTTCCACACCAGCATTTGAGGGGCAGGCCCAGCCAATCCATACCCCTCCACCAACCAATTGATAACCAATGCCTAACCGCCAACCTTACAAGTTGTGATGATTTGCTACGCAGTGGGCAAAAACCAAATGGCCCAGCCAATCAGCCAGATGGACAAAATTCCTACCAGGCCCCTGCCCCAATGGCAGACAACCCCATGACAGGCATAGCAAGGTCAAGCAAACCCTCCAAATTCAGGGCGGGTGGGCAGGTGATCCGGCTCACGCAGCGAAAGAGAAAGCACCAAGCTGCATGCTCTGAATTTAAACAGTTCGGTCCCTCCCACCAAATTTGCAACAAGTAAATTCCCCCAGCAACACAGCCAACCAATTAGGTGCCATGGGTGATATTTTATCACCCTGCCTGGCAACAGAGGGGTGACTCAGCGGACCCCACCGCAACACGTGCACTCATTTAGGGAGAACACACTATATGTGAAGGGGCTGTGGTACTATTTCTCTCTTATTTTCTTCTTCATGACTGCTTATGTTGTCCTAACTTGCATCTTTTTGGCTAAAGTCATTGTAAGCAATGTCATCAGGGGCTACCACCATCGCAAGTCAATCAACGGTTCTGAAGTGCTACTTGATTTCGTTGGTTCAAGGGTTCCACTTGCCTTTTCACAATTCAGTGCCCCCTGCCATTGCACGCACAAGGCCTCTCAACTAAGAATTCATTAGGACTCATCTGTTCAATTCATTTGTCACTGATCTGGTTTCCCCCCACTGCTTGGCTTCACTTTATTGGCCATCCAGACAGAGAAAGAGATTGTTGGTGCCAATACAACTGAGCCTTCTGATTTACTCCATCACTGAAGCAATCAGCTGAGGTTGATAGCAAATCATTTCCCTCTCTGAAAACAGAAAGAAAGAAAATCAAAGCTGATTTTCCCAATTGCTCTCTTATTTAAGCAATGATAAACACAGCCATTTGATTGGGAGTAAACAGAGAGAGCCTCAGGAAAAAAAATCCCTTCTTACTGTTGCAATACAATGAGACGTTCTAATAAAGTTAAATTCAGAAGGCTTCTTTATGAGAGCTGAAAGAAGGAGTTGTGTTTTGCTTTGGTTTTTTTAAAAAAGTTGAACATAATTTCTTAAAGCCTGGGTTGTGTGTCGAGGTCCCCAGGGCCACGCGAATAACTCACACATCACACAGAAATTTTGTTTAAGGTTTTTGGCATACTTTTGGCCACAACTTTATTAAAATACAAAAATTTGAGTGGTTGCTTAGGCATTGGTTGTGACTATCTCCCCCCCCCCCATGGGGGACAGACTGACATTCCGCACGCCTGCGAAATTCAGAAAAGGGGAATACACTTGGGGGTAGTGACGGAGCTGGGAACCTGCCCTCAGCCCTCCCCAAATGCAACCAGGAGCTCATTGCTATGGCCCGAGCCCCCTTGAGAGGGTGGACAAGCAATAGTTTAACGGAATAGTTTAACGGAATCCCTTGCAGCAGCAGCATTAGAGGGGCAGGCACAGCCAATCCATGCCCCTCAACCAACCAAACCATAAATCAATGCCTAACCGCTACCTTACAAGTTGTGACGATTTCCTACACAGTAGGCAAAAACCAAATGGCCCCAGCCAATCTGCCAGATGGACAAAATTCCTACCGGGCCCCTGCCCAAGAGCAGAAGACCCCATGACAGGCATTGCAAGGTCAAAGCGAAGAACCCTAGTTCTAGGTAGGGGGAGGGGCAATCCGATGCACGGGCGAAAAGAGGAAGCCCTAGCCTCGTGCAAGGAGTTTTAGCATTTCTGGCTGTCAATCAACAAATGGCAACATTAACTTCTTCCCAACAACAAGGGAAGCCCAATCGCATCAGTGGCCAACAATCAATTAGCCCACCCCCAACTTTGGAGTGTCCTGGCGGCCCCCACCGCAACACGTGCTCTCCATGAAGGAGAACACGGTTTGCTGTATTTCTTCTTAAGACCTTGCTTCCATGATCTGCTGAGTTCCTCTCCTGTTGCTTTTACTCATTTGTACTGCGCTGTTCCCCATTTTTAGTTCTCCAGCTTTTCACAGACTTCTTCCGCCTCAGAGGCTAAGGGTGACTTTATAGAATTAGGGGACTTTTAAACACAAAAGATTATGTTTCTGATCATCAAAAACCAATTGTGCCAAATTCCTTAGCCAGGAGCAGTGGGGAATAACAGTTTGCTTTCAGAATTCTGAGAAAGATATAAACAAGGAATAAAACCCAAATACTAAAAGTTTCTAATGATTTTGCTTCCCATTGAAGGTGGGCATGTGGTTGTTGAGGATGAATAGAAATGCCCAATTTTCTGCAAATGCATGACTAGTGGACTGTATTCTTACTGATGTGCATGTATAACATCCATTAAATGTAATGGGATTAGATTCTCCAGCATGAAGGAGCTCTTAGATCCATCAATCTTATGAACTCATAGTTCTTCTTTCTGCAAAGTCATGATTGTGCATTGCTTGAAACTCTTAAATCAGAAAGTTACTTTTTTATCATTTTGTCATTTCAAATCATTCCGGGGGGCAGGAGGGGGGAGGAAACCAACCAAACCTTTGTGATACAATGGAAACGGATAAAAAAATCAGTGCCAATACTATGGTTACCAGATTGTTTTCAATGAATCCAGGGACACTTTTTTTTGTTTTTTCGATGCTGAGTAGCAACAGGGAGTCAGTAGTGGGGCTGGTGAGGCAAAAGACCCTGGGCCCAACACACATGCATATTGTATAAAGGTGCAAAGCTCTTCTTTCGCACCCTGTGAAACAACATGTGCGCAGCTCCAGGTGCCGGAGTAGCTAGCTCCGCCTCTGAGCCCACCTACTTGTTTCTTTCACAATAGAGCCTATTATTATTATTATTATTATTATTATTATTATTATTTCATTCTATTATTTATATTTTATACATTTATTTATATTTTATACAATGGTACCTCGGGTTAACATACATTTCAACTTACAGACGCTTCAGGTTACAGACTCCGCTAACCCAGAAATAGTACCTCGGGTTAAGAAATTTACCTCAGGAGGAGAACAGAAATCGTGCGGCGGCAGTGGGAGGCCCCATTAGCTAAAGTGGTACCTCAGGTTAAGAACAGTTTCAGGTTAAGAACGGACCTCCAGAACGAATTAAGTTCTTAACCCGAGGTACCACTGTACTTTCTTTTTTCTTTTATTTTTTGACACAAAGTAATGATCACAAGTAAATAAGAATAAAAATGTGCACCTCACCACCACCATTCCATTGTAACTATCCAAACTCTCAAAATTCTCCTCTTATTATTATTTTTCATATGTATATTTCAGTGGGTTAAGTGGTTTTATTTAATTAATTTAGAATATGGTTACCAGATTTTTTTCAATGAATCCGGGGACACTCCCCCCCCCTTTTTTTTAGCCGAGTAGCGACAGGGAGTCTGTAGTTGGGATGGTGAAGCAAAAGATCCTGGGCCCAAGCACACATGCATATTGTATAAAGGTGCAAAGTCTTCCTTTTGCACCCTGTGGAACATGAATGCACAGAGTTTTTTAAAAACTGGGCAACAGCCGCCCACCCACAACTCCCAAGCCTCCCCCAATCAGTCAAAACAAAGGGGGAAGGGGGCAGGAGATCTGTACCACCAGACGTCCCCGGTTCCCCTTCAGAAGTGGCAGCAGCAGCGGCAGTCAGCAGCCCGGAGCCAGCCTGGTAGCGCAGTTGGCTCTGGCTGGCTTCAGGAGCAGCTTGCTTCTGTGGCACCCACCAGTTTGCTTCCCAGATATCCCAGAATGATGTGTCTTGTGCACAACACATCATATGGGGACTTCCGGCAAGGAAAATTGGCGGGTGCCATGGTCAGTGAGCAGCAAGCAGCTCCTGAAGCCAGCCAGATCCAAGTGCGCTGCCAGGCTGGCTCCGGGCTGCTGAGGCTGCCGCTGCCACATTTCCCGGGGAAAGATTGGCAAATCTGGTGACATTCCGGGATGGAATTTGCCCTGGGACAGATTTGCAAATCTGGGGACTATCCCCGGAAACTGGGCTCATCTGGTAACCCTAGCCAATACCCCTTTTGAAAATAAAGTAATGCCCAGTTATTTTTGTTTTAAATTGTCATTAATTCACATAACGATTTTCGCAGCAGGAAAAGGCAAATGACTCCATCGGTCTGAAATGCTTCTTTCTTTTCTTCTTTGCACAGTTGTGTTCTCTGCTAATTAAATGGGTGAGTGCAAAGAAGTTGGAGGACTATAATGAACCTTGTCATATAATAGGATGCAGTGACAGGGCCACCTGCCCTAGGCAAAATCCAGATAAGGACACAAAATGGGCAACAAATAGCAATTATGAACCTAGCTTTTAAAGATCTGACCTTTCATTTCAGTTTGGAATTGTCATACAGATTTATTTTCAAGAGGGTGGATGAAAAGCCAGGTAACAGCTTGTTCACAGGCCAAACAGAGAGGGATTTTTTTTTTCCTAGTGTAGCTTTCTAATTGCTCTGTGTCTGCAGACTGATACATATAAAGCACATTTGTCCACTGAATATAGATGGTACATGATGAGAAAATTAGATATATATGACCTCTATTGGGGTGATGCTGATGGGACAGAAACAACCAGCAGTTTGGTGGGAAGGTGAGTAAAGGTAAAGGTAAAGGTAAACGAAAGAAACGAAAGAAGTGCCATGGTCAGATCACTTCCTGGTGCAACTGGACTTCTCTGCGACCCATCCCCTCTGCAGGGAGGTGGGACCAATTCGGATGGTCCGCCCCCGCCACTTAATGGATCCAAATGTTTTCCAGAGAGTGGTAGGGGATGCTTTATCCCATGTTGATGGCCTTTCAGCTGATTCCCTGGTGGCCTGCTGGAATGCGGAGTTAACCAGGGCTATTGACTGTTTGGCTCCGAAGCGCCCTCTCCGATTGCATGGAGCCCAGAGAGCCCGTGGTTTTCCACGGATCTGAGGGCAATGAAACAATAGTTGAGACGGCTAGAGCGCCGGTGGCGGATAACTCATTCCGAATCTGACCGGACACAGGTTAGAGCTCAACGTCGAGCCTACCAAGTGGCGATAGCGACGGCGAAGAAGAATTTCTTCACCGCCTCTATTGCATCTGCAGAAAACAGCAGCAGGAGACTTTTTCAGGTGGTTCACAATTTAGCGGAACCACCTGTAACATCGGGGCCCAGTACGGGCCACATATTCTCCTGCAATGATTTTGCAAAGTTTTTTGCAGATAAAATCGCTCAGATTTGGGAAGAAGTAGACTCCACCGTGGGAGCAGGGCCGGGGCGGGAGAGTGCTAGAGTTCTGTCTAGTCAAGTTGAGTGGGATCAATTCCAATCTGTTACCTCCGAGGATGTGGACAGGCTGCTTGGACGAGTGAAACCAACCACCTGTCTCCTGGATCCTTGCCCATCCTGGCTTATAAAAGCTAGCCGGGAAGGACTGGGCGATGGGCTTCGTGGGGTGGTGAATGCTTCCCTCCGTGAGGGAGCCTTCCCAGACCCACTGAAAGAGGCGGTTATTAAACCGCTTCTTAAAAAACCATCTTTAGATGCAGCCACAATGGCCAACTATCGCCCAGTCTCAAATCTTCCATTCTTGGGCAAGGTGATAGAGCGAGCGGTTGCCGAACAACTCCAGGCACGCCTGGAAGAAGCGGACCATTTGGATCCCTTCCAGTCGGGATTCAGGCCTCATCATGGGACTGAAACTGCCTTGGTCACACTGGTTGATGATCTCCGGCGGGCTAGGGACAAAGGTGAGAGCTGTTTCCTAGTTCTGCTGGATCTCTCAGCGGCGTTTGATACCATCGACCATAACATCCTTCTGGACCGTCTTGAGGGGCTGGGAGCTGGGGGAACTGTCCTACAGTGGTTCCGCTCCTTCCTCCTGGGTCGTGTTCAGAAAGTGGTGGTGGGGGATGAGTGTTCAGACCCCTGGGCTCTCACTTGTGGGGTGCCTCAGGGTTCTGTCCTCTCCCCCATGCTTTTCAACATTTACATGCAGCCGCTGGGAGAGAGGAGCTTTGGGCTGGGTGTTCATCAGTATGCAGATGATACCCAGCTCTACCTCTCTTTTAAATCAGAACCAGTGAGGGCAGTGAAGGTCCTGTGTGAGTGTCTGGAGGTGGTTGGAGGATGGATGGCGGCTAACAGATTGAGGTTGAATCCTGACAAGACAGAAGTACTGTTTCTGGGGGACAAGAGGCGGGCAGGTGTGGAGGATTCCCTGGTCCTGAATGGGGTAACTGTGCCCCTGAAGGACCTGGTGCGTAGCCTGGGAGTCATTTTGGACTCACAGCTGTCCATGCAGGCACAGGTCAAATCTGTGTCCAGGGCAGCTGTTTACCAGCTCCATCTGGTACGTAGGCTGAGACCCTATCTGCCTGCGGACTGTCTCGCCAGAGTGGTGCATGCTCTGGTTATCTCCCGCTTGGACTACTGCAATGCACTCTACGTGGGGCTACCTTTGAAGGTGACTCGGAAACTACAACTAATCCAGAATGCGGCAGCTAGACTGGTGACTGGGAGCGGCCGCCGAGACCATATAACACCGGTCTTGAAAGACCTACATTGGCTCCCAGTATGTTTCCGAGCACAATTCAAAGTGTTGGTGCTGACCTTTAAAGCCCTAAACGGCCTCGGTCCAGTATATCTGAAGGAGCGTCTCCACCCCCATCATTCTGCCCGGACGCTGAGGTCTAGCGCCGAGGGCCTTCTGGCGGTTCCCTCATTGCGAGAAGCAAAGCTACAGGGAACCAGGCAGAGGGCCTTCTCGGTAGTGGCGCCCACCCTGTGGAACGCCCTTCCAGCAGATGTCAAAGCGATAAACAACTACCTGACATTCAGAAGACATCTTAAGGCAGCCCTGTTCAGGGAAGTTTTTAACGTGTGATATTTTATTGTATTTTTGGTTTTTATGGAAGCCGCCCAGAGTGGCTGGTGAGGCCCAGCCAGATGGGTGGGGTATAAATAATAAATTATTATTATTATTATTATTATTATTATTATTATTATTATTAAAGGGACCCCTGACCATTAGGTCCAGTCGTGACTGACTCGAGGGTTGCGGTGCTCATCTCGCTTTATTGGCCGAGGGAGCCGGCGTACAGCTTCCAGATCATGTGGCCAGCATGACTAAGCCGCTTCTGGTGAACCAGAGCAGCGAATGGAAACGCCGTTTACATTTCCGCTGGAGTGAAACCGTATTTTTTGCACCATAACACTCACTTTTTTCCTCCTAGAAAGTAAGGGGAAATGTCTGTGCGTGTTATGGAGGGAATGCCTACGGGTGGCATGCCTACGGATTTTCCTCCTCTAACAAATACGTGTGTGTTATGGTCGGGTGTGTGTTACAGAGCGAAAAATACGGTGCCTATTTATCTACTTGCACTTTGACGTGCTTTCGAACTGTTAGGTTGGCAGGAGCAGGGACCGAGCAACAGGAGCTCACGTCGTCGCGCGGATTCAAACTGCCAACCTAGGCTCTGTGGTTTAACCCACAGCGCCACCCGCGTCCCTTGGGAAGATGAGTAGTAGGTTCTAATTTTTTCCAGTTG
Source organism: Podarcis melisellensis (assembly GCF_964234715.1). NCBI lineage: Eukaryota > Metazoa > Chordata > Lepidosauria > Squamata > Lacertidae > Podarcis > Podarcis melisellensis. The sequence continues at coordinate 84,830,006 of NC_138538.1, read as the reverse complement.
TTTTATATTGTTATTGCGTGACCAGGCAGCGACCGCCCCAGCCCTCAGGGACCACCAGAAAGGAATAATGACTCTGACAACGTGTTATGGAATTAAAATTTGGCCACAGCGCTATTAGACTTCAAATGTAAGAAGATCTTGCCTTAGGCATTAGGCTTGTATCCCTCCCAGGAACTGGGGCTCCTTGGGGTAAATGGTATATGGGGGTGCTCTGCAAGATGTGTACACAGGCAGCCCACCCCAAATTCCCCGCACGCAGGGTCGTTCACCGACAACCTTTCCGTGTATGGCCAGTGATACCCATATTACAACCCCTTTAAGAGGGGACCCTGGAATCGCTGCTGCAGGGGGGTGAATCACCACTTCACGCCCCTTCCCATTTTAGGGAAGGAAAGACTAAAGGATTCCACCCAAGGCCTTAAACCTCCAAAGTTGTGATGAATTGCTATGGGGAAGACAAGACCTGTCAATGCAGGGAAAAAAAATCCTGGCTCTTCAACAGCAGCCAGTCAAAAGACCATAGTAGCACCCGCTAACAGGAAGAAAAAAGGTTAACCTGCAAACAAAAAACATTAAACAAAGGGAGGGTGGGTGGGTGAAGCTCCTGAGCTGACTGCCTGGCTGCTGACAGCTCCACCTCCTATTTATGCGGCTGGCCCCACCTCCCAGCAGTGTAAATTGACTGAGGCTGGGCGTAAACCTCCAAAGAATAACACTAAGAGGCAGGCCAGCCCATACAAACCGGTAAGTTCCCTGGGGTCTGAAGCACCGCGCACAATCCCGCAAAGGGCACCCACACTGTAAAGTGTGAGTTCTGTATGATCTATAAAAATGGAGGTGGAGCAAACAACTGGGGGTCTGTTGTGGGGCAGGAATGGCAACAGAGAGTTGCGTGTCAAGGTCCCCAGGCCACCCCAAATAACTCACACACCACTCAGAATTTTTGGCATAATTTTGGCCACAACTTTATTAAAATACAAAAATGTGAGTGGGTGTTTAGGCATTGGTTGCGACTATCTGCCCCCCAGTGGGGGACAGACTGACATTCCACACGCCTCGAAAGTCAGAAAAGGGGAATACATTTGGGGGTAGCGACGGAGCAGAGAACCTGCCCTCAGCCCAAATGCAACCAGGGGCTCTTGCGTGGCCCTAGCCCCTTGACAGGGTTCGGACAAAAGCAATAGTGAGCCCCTGTATTCCTTTAACGGAATCCCTTGCAGCAGCAGCATTAGAGGGGCAGGCACAGCCAATCCATGCCCCTCAACCAACCAAACCATAAACCAGTGCCTAACCTCAACTTTACAAGTTGTAATGATTTGCTACGCAGAGGGCAAAAACCAAATGGCCCCAGCCAATCAGCCAGATGGACAAAATTCCTACCGGGTCCCTGCCCCAAGAGTAGACGACCCCATGACAGGCATAGCAAGGTCAAAGCGAACAACCTAAATATAGGGAGGGGGAAAGGTAATCCGATGTACGGAGAGAAAAGAGGAAGCCCTAGCCTCGTGCAGGGAGTTTTAACATTTCTGGCTTTCAATCAACAAATGGCAACATTAACTTCTTCCCAACAACAAGGGAAGCCCAATCACAACAGTGGCCAATGATCAATTAGCCCACCCCACAACTTTGGAGTGTCCTGGCGGCCCCCACCGCAACACGTGCCCTCCATGAAGGAAAACACGCTTTACCATAAAAGTGCTCTTGAAACACAATATCAAAATTCCTCCAAGAAACCCCACTCAGCACTGAGGAAGCTGCTGGATGAAGACAATGGAAAAACAAACCTGCCTTATTCTCCATCTGGTCCATCTAGCCTTGTACTATCTATATTGACTAGGAGGTCTCAGACAGAGAACAGCATCATCTTTTACCTGATCCTTCTAACCAGAAATGCCTAGGACCATCTGCATAGATATCATCTGCTCTGTATCATCACATTGACTTTGGACTCCTCCTCTGAACACTCAAGACTGTAGCATTGGACTGATATTGCAAGAGCTACACCGATTTGGTGGATGGGTGGGAGAGGAAATAAATACACCTGAAAATTATAACTGTTTTCCAAGGAATGCCACGGTCATTTTCCTCAGCCCTTTCAGCTAGAGGCAATATTTCCATTGAATTCAAATCAAATCAGCTACAGCTGGGCTCTGTATTATATCATAAACAAAATGCCAGAAATATCATCTGTACATAGGTGCATTGGACTTTGAAATCTCTTATAAGCTTCACAGTTCCTAAATGCAACTGAATTACTAGTAGGTTCAGTTCCAAATTGGCAGTTCCATCTAGGCTGGAGGGAAAGAGACACGGGTAACTCAAATCCAAATGTTGTTAGCCTTTGAAAAAGCTGAAAGCTTTATTCTTGCCTTTTGTTCACTAGCGTCTTGGGACAATGCAGCTGAGAATAATTTTGTTTTGAAGTGAGCAGAGGACTCAGTTAACATGCACGAGGCAGGATAAGGCCACATATTTTCAGTTGGAAAAATGACAAGTCACACAACAGATTGAGTTGTCACTTTGAGGTCTGATCTGAGAAATGAAAATTGAGCAGGAAAAAAAATGCCTAAAATTTAGACATTGGAATTGTACCCCAATTATAATGTCCTTCATTCAGTGTGACAGGAAAGATAGTTATAGCTTTGCAGAGCTGAGGACAGGATTTCACAGGATTAAAATAACTTTTACTTGGGTATAAATTCCATTGGCAACAGTATTCCCTGATTGTTATTCAGAAATACAAGGAGATTCCAATTAGCTATTATTTGAGGGTAAATCTTAAAGTTTAATCCTATCCAACTTTTGACAGCATCATACCTGACCAAATAGAAATGCCAACTGCAAAACGCAATTTTTAAGACCTAACATCACCCTAATTTAAATTAAGTTTAACAACTAAAAAGCAGAGTCATAGATTGTTTATATTTTGTGAAGCTCTGTCCACAGTGATTTAAAAATGGCGAGTTCGGTTCTAAACTAACTTACCTTCAATCAGATTCAAGAATATATGAGGAATTACTGGAGGCACTTAAAAATCAGAGGGAAATGATTTGTGTGCATACAACAGAATAATGAGAGAAGGTGCAAGAATAGTTGGGTAAACTGGGGCCAAAATCTAATTAACAGGCTGTGTACACACAACATTTTATTATAGAATCAATCAATGGTGACAAAGTACTTGGGTTTTGTCTAGTTTTTTACATAGTCCCAATGCTTTTTTTCTGGGGGAACACAGGGATACACATACCCCTAAACATTTTGTGAATCTTTGTACTTTTGTCCATTTACTGTATTTATTTTCCCCGATTTGAACTATAAAATGGTGATTTTCTTGAGTCAAAATGAGAGTACCCCTAAACATTTTTTAGGGAAAAAAAGCATTGCATAGTCCATACACAATCTAGATTTACTGCACATTTTTGCCCCTGAAAAACACTTCTTGAGAAATGGATTTTTATGTGATGAACAAGAAACCAGAGAAGACACCAACATCTGATTTTTTTGGTCTTCTGCAGTAGAAAATCCAATATTTACAGGTGTGTCTAATGAAGTCTTAGAACGAGCATTACATTTGTAATTGTATTCTAATTTGGCATTGTTATTATGAGGCTATTATTGGATTGTTGTAATTAAAAACTAATAAAAATTATTGCGTGCTGAGGTCCCCCAAAACCCATACCCCAAAAACTCAGACATCACACATGATTTTTGTTTAAGGTTTTTGGCATATTTTTGGCCACAACTTTATTTTCATACAAATTGAGAGTGGTTGCTTAGGCATTGGTTATGACTAGCTGTCCCCTCCCGCCATTGGGGGACAGCACTGACTCCCTAGTCAGTCCCGGAGGAACAAGGTCAAGGTCAGCTGGAGCTGCGACACAGACCCTCAGCTACCCCGCGCATGTTCCTTGAAGCTTACGCGGCCCGCACCCTGCCGTCAGGGTTTGGACGAAGGGGATGGTAAGCTTCAGAATTCCTTTAACGGAATACCCATCAGCAGCAGCATGGGAGGGGCAGGCACAGCCAATCCATACCCCTCCATCAACCAATTTTAACCAATGCCTAACCGCCATTCGAGCCCTTTACGCTCGCCGCCAACCACTCACAAATCAAACCACACCCTCAACCTGGATACCAAAGCATCCAACCACACATCATTCCCAACTGGTGAGAGATGAACTCCGTCATCCCTATAAAATTCAACCGCCCTAAATGAAATAAGAGGGTGAGGGATCACGTACCCGCCCAACTTTACCACCAGTTTGCTTGCCGCGGAATTAATACGCTTCCTCACACGCTCGGTGGCAGCCAGGCAAGGGCTACCTCGCCAAATGCGGCGTTGAAGTAGCTGTGACCAAATCAACTTAGCTGACGGCACCAATGCCGAAAGCTCCCCAATGTCCTGCAAAATAGCGGTTCGCAACCCATAGCAGGATGAAGAAACCATATCGTTCTCCCCTAGCTGTACCACGATCGCTGAAGGAGGACCACACTGGAGGACACGCCTTCGGATAAGAGGTAAAAGCTCCCTCCACAGCATCCCCCTTCTGGAGAACCAGGACACCTGTACGTGCTGCGGGAATCCCAGACCTTCACCCAGTCCAGAATGGCGAGCTCTGTCCGCAGCCCAGTGCACAATACTGTGCCCTACTATCCAGATACGGATAGCAGCCCGACCTAGGGTTGAAACACAGAACATGTAAGTACAACAACACATTATTTCCGCACGTAAACTTTGAACGCGTCTGATCTCCACCGCCCCAGGTCCTTTATCCTTTTGACTGATAAACCCCAATGGGCGGCGGTTGTAGCAGCCCCAATCCTAAAAGAGTGAGGCGCAAACTCAGCAGCCGGCAGGCCACAGGCCGCCACAGCTTTACGCAAAACACCTGCGAACTGATGACGTACCAGGGGGCGGCCATTTTCATGAACGAACAGGGCCCCCCCGCCACTCGGACGTAACGCTAAGTACTTCGTGAGGTCTCTCACCGGGCAAGGGCCACTATCACCCGATGACGGGAGCGTAAGAAAAGTGCCCCTACCTAGTTGGTCCGTCTTCGAGTTCCTAACATTAACCTGCAGGACCGATGCTGACACACTCACGTCCTGCAGCAACAAACCCCTTGAACCCCCGTCCCGTTTGGGCTCAAGGACCACCTCCCCGACCCTCAAGGCCCCGAAAAAAGCTAGCGAAAAGGCTGCAGAAAATAGCCTAGCCTCAAATTTTGACCAACAGATGCTCCGAAGCTTAGACCGCATCTGCGTGAGCAATTCAATTGTAATGGGCCGCCTGGGAATGGGCCTGGAAGGGGTGAGCTGCCCCCAACCCTCCAGGGCCCTACGCACCACAAACTTCCCACAGGGATCTTTGTTAAAGTAAGCCTTATTAAACAAAGAGATTGCTGCGGAGTGCAGACGTAAGGTCCTAGCCGCCCGCCGCATCTGGAACAGATATGCCAGATACCGGAGCACCTGAGAGGTGGAATGGGAGGTAGTAACTTCCCCTACGGATTGCCCCAGAAATGCCAAAAAATCCGCCCAAGCCTTCTCATAAGACCTCAAAGTAGAGGGCGCAACAGATGCAGCTACTCCCTGTAAAACTAAGTTCTGCCAAGGTTCCAGAGATGATCCGGGAAAATTTCCGGACGGTCTCGAGCCAGTGGCACCAGGGACCTGAATCGCTCCATCTGAAAACGGGACAGAGCATCAGCAATCTCATTAGAAATTCCCGGAACAAAACGGGCAGAAAACACAATATTAAAACGCAAACAGTGCAAGACAAAAGCCCGAAGAAGGGCGGATACCCTAGGGGATCGCGAAGACTGCTTGGCCAGCACATTCACCACCGCCTGGTTATCGGTCCAAAAACAAACTCGATGATCCCTGAAATGCTCGACCCACAAGTGCACTGCCACTACAATGGGAAAAAACTCAAGAAAGGTTAGGTCCCGAGTTATAGCCTGCCCTTGCCAAGTGGGAGGCCACCTCTCGGCACACCACCTACCTTCCCAGTACAAGCCAAACCCCAAGGACCCAGCAGCATCAGAGTGCACCTGAAAGTCGTTGTGGAGGTTCAAAGTGTCCTGCCACAAGGACACCCCGTTGAATTCCTCCAAGAATTTCAACCAAATAACCAGGTCAGCCCTCACCTGAGCAGGGGGGCGCACCCTGTGATGCGGGGCTCTCAAGCCTGATGTGAGTCTGGCCAAGCGGGAGCAGAATGGTCGCCCTGGGGAGACCACCCTGCAAGCAAAATTCAAATGGCCCAGCAACGACTGAAGTTGCCGCAAGGAAACCTTTTTTAAGGGAATCATCTCCTCGATAACCTTTCTCAAAGTGATTAGTTTATCAGGCGGCAAGCTGGAGGTTTGAGCCACAGTATCTAACAAGATACCCAGATAAGTCAGCCGTGTAGAAGGACCCTCAGTCTTTCCTGCCGCTAAAGGGACACCCAGATCTTCCGTTAAGGAAGCAAATGCCTGCAATAGCGCCACGCAGTCCCCGGTATCGCCTGCTGAGGCGACCAAAAAATCATCGAGGTAATGCGTGACACCACCCAATCCGGTCCTTTCACGCAAGGCCCACTCCAAAAATGAACTGAAACACTCAAAAGCCGCACAGGCAACTGAGCAGCCCATGGGCATAGCCTTATCGAAGTAAAATCCTCCTTCAAAGTGAAATCCCAGCAGCCAAAAGTCGTCAGGGTGGATTGGAAGCAGCCGAAATGCTGATTCAATGTCACATTTTGCCAGTAAAGCGCCCGGCCCGAATTTCCGAATCATCTTGATCGCGTGATCAAGAGAAGCATACTTTACTGAACAAAGCTCCGGGGGAATGACGTCATTTACTGACGTGCCTCTAGGATGTGAAAGATTATGAATTAGGCGGAATTCCCCCGGGGCTTTTTTGGGGACTATACCCAATGGTGAAATGTGCAAATCAGGAAAGGGGGGGGGCGGCAAAAGGACCGGCCATGCGACCTAACGCTAGTTCTTTGCCAATTTTCTTACGCGCCACCTCTGGCATGTCCCTAATCGACTTTTGGTTTGCCGGACTCTTAGCAACCGGGGTAGAGACCACTGGGATTCTGAAACCTAAAGAAAAACCATCACGCAAGTAAGATGCCGATTTGGCGTCAGGGTATAACTCCAACAATGATAATAAGGGTTGCAGCCTCACTGGGGTGAAAGCTAAGGAGGAGAGTGTGCTACTTGGCTGCTCCAGCGGCAGGGGCTTGGGAAGCGGCTTTTGGGGGCTGCTGGGAGCCCCCACCTTTTCGAAAGGGGCGGCGAGCACCCTGACACGCGGATGTGGAATGGTTCCCTGAACACTTCTCGCATGCATGTGCGTATTTACAGGATTGCCGTGGACACGCGCCTTTATTGAAATCCCAGCAGAACGGCTTGCGGCCTAACTTTGCCGGGGCAGCCTTGAACTTCGGCGCATCAGGGACCTTCTTATCAATGCGGGGGGCCACGTAAGTGGTCCAAACATCCAAGTCCTTCCGATCCCAGCGGGCACAACCTGTGAATGACCCGGGAGCGAACCCCCCACAACTGAGGGCTGCGCAGTTAAGCCCCGGACAGCAGGACCCCGTGCTGGTGCCCTCCTCCTGGCCCCGGCCCGGGAAGGAGCCCGACCCCTTGTCACAGCAACCTGCGACGCAGTCGGAACCGTGGGCCCAGCCTGTGGCGCGCCAGGTAAGTAGCCACTGGCTGGCAATGGCTCTCCCTCTTCTTCACTGGATGATGGCGGTGGAAACAAAACGTCTGCAGGGGGAGCTGACGTGGCCGAAGATGTTGACGGGGTCGAACGGCGGTGCATCAAACTATCCAGCTCCGCCTCCATCCTTGCTATGGCCACCGGATCATCAGCTAAAGTAGAAACCATGGCCTGAAGGCGTTTCACCGACTGGCCAGGTTCAGGGGAACGTAAGGCCTGAGACGGGCCCTTAATAGGCCGCTTTGCAGAGCAGGCCGGACCAGACTTCTTTGACGCCTTCTTTGGGGCCATCCCTACTACAGATAAAAGAAATAAATTAGGGTAAAGAAAATTAAAATTAGATTGGGAATAACCAAATCAAATTATAATAAAATAAAATTAAAATTGTTGGTAATACAGATAACAATTAGTCAAGAAAATAAAGAAAATGACCAGCAGGCACTGAATAACCCAACGTCACCGGCGTATCCGGGGGCCTAGGCCACCAGCATCAGCGACAAGAATCACCAGGGAACACTAAAAGCAGGTAAATCAGCACCCTGCAATACCCAAGAAGCCACTAGAGGTCACTGCGGAGTAATTGAGCAGTTTCAGGCAACCCTGCAATTACCTTGTCTGGCCACCAGAGGCCACCGATGAGCCAACAGGGAAAAGGGACAAAATGGCGCTCCAAGCAATTCTCCCTCTTCCACAAGATGGCGTACCCCTGTTCAAGTCCGGAGCCAGAGGCAGCAAGCCGGGGCTCAAACCACCCGGCGCCTCAAGGCTCTACCACCCGTCCGGCCCCCAAGAGGATGGGGGGGTGTGACTGGCACCTCGGGCCGCAGGCCGAACCGGCAGCCACCGGCCCTGAAGCCGGGAGAGCGGCCGGGCGCGCAGGCCCCATCTAGGCCGCAACGGCCAGCAATGACCCACCGCGCCGCCCTAGAAGAAGTGTAAAGCGCCGCGGCTAGGCCGGACCCGGCCGCGGAGTGAGGGCTCCCACGCGCCGCCGCCAAAAGGCAGGCTGCGCCGCGGCGGCGAACCTCCAGCCAGGGCCGCGCGCTGGAATGGCTGCCGCAGGCCCCCAGGAATGGAAAAGGGGCGCCGGGGCCGCGCAGGCCCGAACCAGGCCGCGGACGATCCCCTCCCCCGCGCCGCCGAAGAACGACGGCGAGGTGTAGCAGGCCCAGCCGGGCCCAAAGGTAAGAGCCCGGACAGCGGGGGCGATCAGAAACCGCGGCTAGGCAGATCCCAGCCGCGGAATGGGGACTCCCCCGCGCCGACGCTGAGCGCAGGCCGCGCGGCGGCGGTAGTCGCAGCAGGCCCCGGGAAACAGCGGCCTCGGATCGGGGCCGCGAGCCGAGTCAGCGCTCGCAGACCCCAAGCTGGGCAGGCGGCTGAGGCCGCGCAGGCCCCAACCAGTCCCGGCGAGGCGCGGGATGACCCCGCGCCGCCGGGGACCTAGCGGCGCGGCCGGCGCAGGCCGAGCTAGGCCGTATCCGGCCGAGCCGCAGGCCCGAACGGGGCCGGGGCCCTTAGGAGGGGTGCCGAGACGGATAGGCCCCAACCTGGTTGGAGCCGGTCAGGGGATATATGCTAAACCCCCCCCCCCAGCCCGGACCAGCGGCTCAGCCGAGAACGGGCCGTAAGCCAGCCGGGACCAGGAAGTCCTACTCCCCCCCCGTACAGGCGGCCAAGGGGCCGCAAGGAGAAAGGGAGCTAAATTAACAAAACCTAAGAATAAGATAAAGTCAACTGAGAAGGTTAGAGATAAAATAATGAGAAGAGAAGGAAAAGGAAAAGGAATATGAGATTTATACAACCAGAAACTCTCGCTGATCCGTTCCGGTTCTAAAGATAGATCCGATGTCCACAGCAAAAGAGAAAGAGAAAGCTGTGGACCCTGCTTATATATAGCCGTTAATCCCACCCCTAAATTGGCAACATCAAATTTACCCTAGAGACAGCTTCATCCAATCTGCTCAGGCCCATTGCCATCAATGGCCTGGCTACTAACATGTGGTTTTGTCCGGCCCCATCCGCAACACGTGCTCTCTCTTATGAGAACACGCTTTATCAGATAAAAAAGAACAAGCATTCGATTTTCCAGCTGTTACAGGGGACCCAGTGGTGCTTTATTCATGATACTGTGTAAAGCAACTGTGTTGTACAAAAGAGGAAATATCAAATGGATCATCCAGTCATTTTAATGGAGAAAGATGTGCAATAGTTAGGACTTCGGGGGATGATAAGCTTCTCCCTCTTCCCTCATCTCTATTTTCAAACGCTGGCTTTTTTAATGAAAGAGAAACATGAATGCTCATGGATGTACTGTAAGCACAATGTGTTTTTATTTATTTTTTAAGAGTGCACAATCCCCACTCACCCAATTTCTGAAATAGTAAAGGTAAAGGGACCCCTGAGCATTAGGTCCAGTCGTGGCCAACTCTGGGGTTGCTGCGCTTATCTCGCTTTATTGGCCGAGGGAGCTGGCATACAGCTTCCGGGTCATGTGGCCAGCATGACTAAGCCGCTTCTGGCAAACCAGAGCAGCGCACGGAAACACTGTTTACCTTCCCACCAGAGTGGTACCTATTTATCTACTTGCACTTGACGTGCTTTCGAACTGCTAGGTTGGCAGGAGCAGGGACCGAGCAACGGGAGCTCACTCTGTCGCAGGGATTCGAACCGCCGACCTTCTGATTGGCAAGTCCTAGGCTCTGTGGTTTAACCCACAGTGCCAACCCCGTCCCTCTCTGAAATAGTAGTACATAGTTAAACAAAATCTGTTTTAGTGGGGGAACAATGTATAAGGTTGCTGGGATGCAGAAGAACATTTGCAGCAAGAATCCAAAACAATAATTCAGAATAGTCAGCGGGGGTTTTTTGGTGGGAGTGAGGTGGGGCAGACAGACTATCTGCTGTTAGGGAGCATGCATCTCTTAGGAGTTAAAAATTGAGAAAGAAGAATAAAACTACCGGTAGCAGAACACAAAGGAAAGCCAAACAGTGGGTTGTGATTATGCAGAGAATGAGAAAAGTGACAAAACAATATGCATCATCCACACAGAAACATGGAAGCAGATTTGATTTGAATAGTATTAGTCTGAATAAAAAACACACCTTCTGAATATGCTCACTAAATTTGAAAGCAATGGAATATGTCCCAAGATTAATGCAATCTGTCACCATTTCATTCTGGCCTATTCAATAAGAAGAAAGTAAGGAGGATGATAATGATCTGTGTCTTTTGCTGAAAAGGATTTGCTCCCCACAGATTCCTTGCAGGGTTTTTTTGGAGGTGGGGGGGGGGAGGGATGTGCAAAGGAATAATAGAGAAGAAACGTTTCCTAGATTGAATACGAACAGCCTAATAATGAATAAGCAATATGATTACAAATGAGAAAATGCATTGTGCCTTAAACAATGTTATCGCCATGTAAGCTTACCAAAATACAGCGCTTTTCTCCCCTCTTCGCCCCCCCCCACCGGAAATCGGAAAACTAAAATAAGTGCTAACTCACAATGGCTCAGGTTTATCTCTCTGCATGCAGGGTGCTTGTTTGAGGCTAGACCCACTACTGTCTAAGCAGCTCCTGATTGTGGCACTTAGAAAAGAATAAGAAATAGCTCATTGAATCTTTTTCATGGCTCACACTAGAACAAGATGTGTAAAGCCTCGTGTGTACTAAACTCCCAGACTTTCATCCTGAGACATATCACTATGATAGGAATGAGAAAACCGTTGCCTCTCTGGACATTTGTGGTCATTCCTCTTGCAAAGCTACAATATCAATTTTTCCAGTAGCATATAAGGACACCAGCAGAACATAGATGGGAAGTATGAAAGTGAACAGTGGTACCTTGGTTCTCAAACGCCTTGGTTCCCAAACGCTGAAAACCCGAAAGTAAATGTTCCAGTTTTTGATGTGGTTGTTGGCTATTGTTTCTGGGGTGCCTGCACCAATCAGAAGCTGCGCCTTGGTTTTCAAACATTTCGGAAGTCAAACGGACTTCCAGAATGGATTAAATCTGATGCTTTTGTTTTTCTATTTATTTTGCGTTTTGGTTTTTGAGGCTTTTTTCAGTTAATTCGTTTTTGTGATTGTGCGGAACCCAGTTCAGCTACTGATTGATTGCTTGATTGTGTGACTGTGGAAATGGATAAAAGTCCCCCATCCAAACAATGACTATCATCAGAAGAAAAAATAATTTTAATTTTTATCATCTACAATATTGTCTTATTTATTGTATAGTACAGTACATTGATTATTGCTTTCATTTTATGGATCAATGGTCTTGTTAGATAGTAAAATCCATGTTAAATTGCTGTTTTAGGGGTTGTTTTTAAAAGTCTGGAACGGATTAATCCATTTTTCATTACTTTCTATGGGAAAGCACGCCTTGGTTTTGGAATGGTTTGGTTTTGGAATGGACTTCCAGAAAGTATTATGTTTGAGAACCAAGGTACCGCTGAATCTCATATTAGATTTGGATTTCATGGCAGTCTGTCACAACCTATGCCTCAAATCTGATACCCTGCAGGTTACTGAGCCAATAATGGATTAAGTTTGAGAACCAAGGTACCACTGAATTGGCATTCAAAACATTTTAGGTTCTTCTAAAAGGTTGTCACCCGCCCATGGTCCTTTGCTCTATGTGAAAACCATGTCTTGTCCTAAAAGTAGGGAGCACATACTAGGTAGGCACTTGTCCACACATGTAGGCAATCTCCACTTCATCTCTTCAGATGAGGTGCCATGACATGCGGAGATCAGATGCTTTGCCAGTATTCCTTAGCCATGGTGAATGGACCACTGTTATTGAATGACTATGAAAAGGAAGAAGCCTAGTGTTTGGTTGCCTCGTTGTCTTGTCTGGTATATACTGGATTTCGGGTGGTGGAGGCAGTTCCCCTGCACAGGGTGCTGAGCTGAGGGGGTGCAAAACTGAGAAGATCAATAACTGAGAAGATCCATTTGGAGGCACCAAATTTTGGCCTCGTACAAGGTGCTATATTATGAAAGATCACCAAAGTCCAACCTTCCATCTTCCTATTTGTCAAGCGAGAGTTATTAACTCCCCAAATGCATATTTATCCTTTTGGAATGGCAAGCAAGCAGGTGAGGCTCATCATACCAGTTTAATCAACTTTTTTTGTCAAAGACAGTGGAGGAAACCTACGGCACTGATCATTCTGAGAAAGCGTGTTCTCCAATAAATGAGAGCACGTGTTGCGGTGTGGGCCACCAGGCCAGGCCTCTTGTTGCCAGGCAGGTTAATAGTTGTTGCCTGGCATCATGATTGGGTAACCAGGTTGCTGGGGCAAATTGTATGTTGCAAATTGGGTGGGTGGGGACCATAGTCTTTAAATATTGGTGCACTCTGGTTTCTCTTTCTCTTTGCAGAGTGCATCGGATCACCCTCCCGCCTGCCCTCTTTCCGGTTGACCTTGCTTTGCCTGTCATGGGGTCGTCTGCTTTGGAGCAGGGGCCTAGTAGGAATTTTGCCATTTAGTGATTGGCTGTGCCATTTGGTTTTGCCTACTACTCAGCAATTCGTCACAACTTGTAAGGTTGCAGTTAGGCATTGGTTATAATATGCTGGTGGTGGAGGGGTCAGGATAGGCTGTGCCTGCCCCTCTTATTGCGCTGAAGGGAATTCCATTAAAGGAATCCTGGGGCTTGCCATGATTTCATCCAATCCCTGTCATGGGACCAGGGCCGCCCAATCCCTGTTATGGGAATCCTTGTTATAGGACCGGGCAGGCAAGCTTTCGGGGAGCTGCTGGGGTGAGCGGCGTGGGTCCGACGCTTAGCTCAAATGACCCCCCAGTTTGACTTTCTCTTCTACTGGCTACCGATCGGACCTCGGGATGTCAGTTCTGTCCCAGGCGGGGGGACAGATAGTCATAACCAATGTCTAAACAACCACTCACTGATTTTGTATTTTAATAAAGTTGTGGCCAAAATAGTGCCCAAAAACCAAGACTAAAATTACGTGTTATGTGTGAAGTTATTTGAGGGGTGGCCTGGGGACCTATACATGCAACACATCTCATAAGACATGGAACTGGATGGAGAGTGACTAAGGGGGAAGTCTGGACTCTCTCCCATTATTTTCATCGACTGAATAGTGTCCTTTTCTAGGTGGTGATATAATAGTCTCTTGCTGGAGAGAAAGGGAGGAGAGACAGCTGTAATGGAAGGGTAGCACATTTTTTGCAGAACTAAAAGTAACTCTTAAAAAAGTGGTCTCATTGTATTTGTTATTAATTACAGAGGAGCCTCTTTTTTTCACTCTCCATAAGATGTGAACATTAAGGGTTTTGAAATTATAATTATACCGTCTTAGGTAAGTGTATGTTGCAGTGATATGCCTACTTCAAATGGGTTCCTCAAGCTATAATAATGGATTATCATGGGAAACACCAAAGAAACCAATAATTATTTGCCTCTGGGTGGAAAAGAGCTGACAAAATAATTAGTATCCAGTATATCCTGTATAGTATAAGCACAGATGGAGCTGGAGTTGAGAGCCAACATTCCTGACAATTGCACATCATAAACAGGATCACGGAAGCCACATTTAGCACATAACAGGAAGACATTTTTTTTGTACATAAGCAGACACCCATCCCATTGAGATGCTAGGCACAGAGGGCGCAAAAATACTGTACTCTGTTAATAGCCAAGCTGCCAAAGAGCTTAGGGTGAGGCTGCACATCAACTCAGCAAACAGGTAAGATACATTTTGAAGGGAGAAGTAGGACACGTGGCTCTTTTTAGACATTCCCCCTTCAGCTCCCTCTCACCAAAACTTTACGTTCCGCTGGAATTTTAGTCTGCTTCATTTCATCTCACTTTTAATCTGCATACCGCCTTTTCACATTGCTATACACAAGGTGGTTTATAAGCAAAATATACAAGATCACAGATCTTACAACAATCCGCTCCAATACAGATAAGGCATAATAAAAAAAATGTGACTTAAGCAACTTATATCGATATTCAATACTCCATTAGAATATAATAGGACAGAATAAAATTAACTCTCGAAATATCAACAAATAATAATTAAACAGAAATTCACTCTCAACAATTATAATAAATCCCTGCTAAATCAATAAAGGGACGAGGGTGGTGCTGTGGGTTAAACCACAGAGCCTAGGACTTGCCAATCAGAAGGTTGGCGGTTCGAATCCCCACAACGGGGTGTGCTCCTGTTGCTCAGTCCCTGCTCCTGCCAACCTAGCAGTTCGAAAGCACATCAGAGGGCAAGTAGATAAATAGGTACCACTCCAGTGGGAAGGTAAACAGCGTTTCCGTGCGCTGCTCTGGTTCGCCAGAAGCGGCTTAGTCATGCTGGCTACATGACCCGGAAGCTATACGCTGGCTCCCTCGGTCAGTAAACTGAGATGAGCGCCACAACCCCAGAGTCAGCCATGACTGGACCTAATGGTCAGGGGTCCCTTTACCTTTACCTTTTAAATCAATAAAAAATAACTGCAAAGTTACAATACATAAAAAACAACATAAAAGATCAAATTGAGCAACAGTCACATAACTTATAAAATTATTAAAATCTCTGCCCCCCCCCCCCGAATGCCTCTTCTCTCTTCCCAATCACCCTGCTGTACTTGAAACCATGGCCTGAGAGAGGCTGTTGGACTTGACTATGAGTGGGAGAGGAGAGGCTTTTTGACTCTTCTTCGCATTTCCCAACCAAGATTGTTGGCAGGACACAGAGGCATAAACACTTTAAACTGAAGATCAAACCCTAGTTTAAGAGTTGAGTGAGTGAATTCAGAAAGAATTCAGGAGAAATGCCCATGGAAGTTCAAGAGAAGCAAAATTCTCAGGTGACTTCAACATATATTTAGTTAAATAAATTTTTAAAAGGTAATTTGGAAGAGAAAGGTGCATTAATTTTTGACTCCATGTTTCTGGGGAAAGGAGGTGTTTCTTCCTACATGTTCTGTTAGGCTAGAACCAAATTGATTTTCACTAAGAAATGGGAATTGCGGTAGTGTACCAGCAAGAGCTGACATTAAAGAGGTTCTGCAAAACCATTCATATGCCGCCAAGGTGTGTAGTGTGTATTGTTTAGATTGCATTTGGAAAAAAAGCCCTCCTTGCCAGTAGAAAACTATACTGTGTGAAAAGTTCTAACAAATGTTCTTCCCCAAAACATGATTCCCCCATTAAATTGGTATGACTGGTGCTCTATCATTTCATTGTGGTGCATGCATCAATCCCATTTTAGTCTTGCAAGCTGTTTCACTACAAACTTTCCTTGTCCTGTCTACTGCGATGGTGAGGAATCTGAGCCAACCACATCCCTGTGGGGATCTGGCAGAGAGTCCGATTCTTTCGGCTGAAGCACAATTTTAGGATTGAAGAACCTGACATGAAATATTCCTAAATGTACAGCGTGCACCGACTCACTGTAATTCTTCAGAGATGGTTTCTCTCTTTCTCGCCCCACCCCTCCTCAAAAGAAAAAGAAAAAGACCTCTGATCCTGACTTCTGAAATAAAAACAGCAACAGATGTTTAAGAATACCTTGGGATACATTATGGATTAATTTGTATTCCATCCATCTTGTTAATAATGTTGAAAGAGTCTTGAGTCTCTAAATGCCGGATATTGGAGTTATCTTCAGCCTCTGCCCAAGGAGGATTTGTTGTACTGAATTAAAAACTTCTTTTGCATTAAAAAAAATATTCCAAATATTTCAATAGCTATCTATCTATATTGGAGCTTTATTGGTTTATTTACCACCACCACACTACATGCGGGTGCTTGCTTTAGTGTGAATCGGGGCTGCAGATATAAATATCTAAGTTATCCCTGCTTATATTACCCTTCTACCTCTTTGCAGTGTATGCAAATTTATATCTTTTCCAAAAAGGATCTGTAAATGATATTTACCTTCACAAAGATGATCACATGCAGCTCTGGATTCCTCACAAAGGTGCTGGAGAGGATATCAAGATATAGGAACATATCTGCATATATGGAGGTAATGTCCTTGAGTCAAATTGTTTAGGAATGCTATGTTATGTGAGATTGGCCTTATTTTAAAAGGCACAGTAATGTCATCCTTGCAGTTAGCCCTTTTAGACCTCTTTACAGAGAAACTGTTTGTTCCATATGGCAGGGAACTGGTTGATCATTTACTTACTGCCACTAGAGTAACCATTTCAAGTTTCTGAAGAGACACTGTTGGAAGCAAAGAAAGACTACTGATATACAGTCAGATCTTGGTTGTTGAATGCAGTCCATTACAGAAGTCTGTTTGGCTTCCAAAATGTTTGACAACTGAGGTGCAACTTCCAGTTGACAGCAGTCACTTCCTGCACTCAAGTGGAAGCCACGCCGGATGTTTGGATTTGGAAAAATGTTCAAAAACTGAACACTTCCGGGTTTTCAGCATTTTGGAAAAACGTTCCAAAATGGAGGTGTTTGGGAACTGAGGTTTGACTGTATAAAGGTGTGCTTTAGGGAAATTGGTACACAAACTGAGAGCACTTAGTGGCCCATGTAAAAGAGACACATTTATTTATGAACCTCCAGCAACAGCTTCTATACAGATGTGGTTGATGGGAATTATTTTTATACTTTTCTTCCTGTTGGTGTTTCTTCTTTATACTGGACCATTGCACTCTGTAATTAAAAGAAAAAAGTGGGGGGAAGGTTCCTTGTTGGAAGCAGGAACTCTGATTGGCCAAGGAGGGTTCTTGCTCCTATGTAGAAGCTCCACATGCATACATCTGGGCACATAAGCATTGTCTTTCGCACTAGTGCCAAATGTATCACAGGGCATGCCCAGCTGATGCATTGGTATTTGGGGTGCAGGTCTAGTGATGTGATCATTCTCCTTCCACCATGTGCACAGCGGGCACATGGAAAGGTCTTGAACATACCTTAGGGCAGAGGTTTCCAAACTTATTTGGCTCGCCACCCCCTTTTCAGGAAAAGAACAATACTCAGAGCAGCCTTATTATTTGAGCAAACAGACAGATGCAGTGATAAATTTGTGTTCTTTTCTGTATATATATTTCTGCCTACAACTTCTTGAAAAATATATTGGCAAAACCTATTTGGTGTTTCACAACTTTCTGACTAGTTGCAGGACCTTAGCCAGACCTAGCAGAGTAAACGCAGAATCCACGGAAGCAATTGGTGACTTGGCTGCAGACAGGATAGACGAAGCAGGAACCAGGAACTTGTAGTTAGGTGTTTATTGTATGCAGTCGACTATTTACAGGAACAGAACTCGGATCGTTTGCTAGCTCTCTCATACACGACTCACAACTTCTACACTGAGACAGAATTCTGAACTCAAACACTGAACTCTGAACAAACAGTTAGCAGGCCATTAATTATCACTCCCTTGAGAGAGCTTGACCAATCAGGGAGCAGTCTCTATGTCTCTGTTATCACCAGGCAGACTTACTCCGTCAGATTGCCTTCTGGCTCTCTGCCAAACCTTAATTGACTCTGTGTGAGTAGCTGCACGTACACAGATTCCCAACAGAATAAGCTAACAAGCAGCTCAATCCTAGGCATGTTTACTCAAAGTAGTAGTCCAAGCTGCCCAAGGGGTGGGCCCAGCACTGCAGCCCACCTGTCGTTGGCCAAATAGGCAAGCAAACTGTGATCCACTTCCTGAGCCTGGGTGAAGCTGAGAAGCCTGGGGAAAACCTGTCACCTCCAACACAACCACCAGATCCACAGGAAGTGTTGCCACTGTCCTGCAGCGGCATCTAACCTGTCAGGAAGGATCGTTACATCACAGATAAAACATGTACGAATGATTTTTTCAAAATTTTCTGTTCTTCTTTCTTGATGCTTTCACTACCCCTTTATTTTTATTCAATGCCCCCCAATTGTACCCGAGGTTACTACTATCCCCCCTGGATCCTTCCAGCGTCCCCCAGGGGATGGTATTGCCCACTTTGGGAAATGGTGCCTTTGGGGCATTTTTGCATGAAGAATTCAGGGTATGGAATATATTAAAAAAATGTCCAGTAGCACCTTAGGTAAAGGTAAAGGGACCCTGACCATTAGGTCCAGTCGTGGTCGACTCTGGGGTTGCGGCGCTCATCTCACTTTATTGGCCGAGGGAGCCGGCCTACAGCTTCCGGGTCATGTGGCCAGCATGACTAAGCCGCTTCTGGCAAACCAGAGCAGTGCATGGAAACGCCGTTTACCTTCCCACCGGAGTGGTACCTATTTATCTACTTGCACTTTGACGTGCTTTCAAACTGCTGGGTTGGCAGGAGCAGGGACCGAGCAACGGGAGCTCACCCCGTCGCGGGGATTCGAAACACCTAGAGTCCTAGGCTCTGTGGTTTACCCACAGCGCCACCCATGTCCCTTAGTAGCACCTTAGAGACCAACTAAGTTGGTTCTTGGTATAAGCTTTCGTGTGCATGCAGAAGTTGCTGAATTACAACTTATCACTAAAGTGAAAACTATGGAGACACCTGGTCTTAACAGAGATATTGGATTCCTGTCTCATTACATATGCTAATCATCTGCATACTATCCCTTGCTTTTTCCTGTAGGACTAATTTCAGTCATTAACAGTCGTCAACAGGTTTACCATACCCATTGAGTCAATCACCCATCTCCTACTACCCTCCTGAGAAAAAACCCAGCCCACCCTCCCACTCTATATAAGGGTCTGGTGACTTCTGTTTCAGTGTATCTGAAGAAGTCTGCATGCACACGAAAGCTTATACCAAGAGCAAACTTAGTTGGTCTCTAAGGTGCTACTTGACAATATATATATATATATATATATATATATATATATATATATATATATACCGTATTTTTTTGCTCTATAAGATGCACCAGACTACAAGATGCACATACTTTTTGGAGGAGGAAAACAAGAAAAAAAATATTCTTAATTTCAGAAGCCAGAACAGCAATAGGGATCGCTGCACAGTGAAAGCAGCAATCCCTCTTGCTGTTCTAGCTTCTGGGATAGCTGTGCAGCCTGCATTCATTCCATAAGATGCACACACATTTCCCCTTACTTTTTAGGAGGGAAAAAGTGAGTCTTATAGATAAAAAAGTACAGTATATTTTGACTGTGTCAGACCAATATGGCTATCTACTTGAATCTAGAATTAGGGTATGGAGTTTTGCTTATACAGGAACGCATGACAACAAACAGGATGGAAAATGTGTCTGTGTGACTTCCATTGGCTCAGTCACACAAACGAATTGGCCTTGGAGGGTTTTTCAGTAGCAGTCTGGAAGATAAATCTGTGGTTGCAGAATGAAATGTGGCTTTACTAACGCAGAATAAACATAAAGAAATACACACACTTAACTCTCTGCGACTCAGGTGCCTATGGCTTCTCTTTGCCTTTGAAATGCTTTTCCTTATGCAAAATGGTATTGTCTCGGAGGGAGGGGGAGAAATCAATACCCCTTTTTGTTGTAATCACTGAAGTAGATAAGTCAATGGAATATTTTTACTATATTTTTTTCCTGTCACGGGAGAAGTGGAGAAAAGTAAATTTTCAAGTGTTTTAGCGCAACCCATTTATTTTATGGTGCCATCGTAGCTTGTCAAAAACAAATGCATTTGATGTATTCCATGAATATGTATGCGCTCTTGCACAAACATAGACTAGACAAATACGACTGACATACAAATGTTTCAGATGCACCCTGTCTTTTTTCTATCCTCCTTAAGTGTACTTGATGTAGATTAATTCAAAGAGCAAAAAAAAGCTCTTTTCTCCCCAGGAACCAGGTCGGCTCTTATTCCCAGCCTAAAGTGAACTGTTGTTTAAACTGGCCCTTCAATTGTTTCATGTCAAGGTTGTTATAATGTGAAAAGACTGGGGATAGGAATGAAAATGCATATGTGGGCAGGGGGAAGCGTTGTGTTGAAAGAAAAGGTAAGACATATGCTAAAACAGGGTAAAAATCACTTGTGCTACATAAGAAAGGGGGGGTGAACAAAACACCTTCAAATTAAGCATGCTAGCATTCGGTAACCCAGCAGGAAGAGAAGAGAAATCTGCCAACAAAGATGTAATTAATTCATTCTGTCACATTGTTTCTTTGAATAACAAGGACAATGTTTGAAAGCTACCTACACGAACATGGGGAAGTGATGAAATGCATGTCATTCCTTTCTTGCTCAAGTCTACAGTGGAACCTTTATCATTAAAATGGCTGTCATTATCAGGGCGGGGAGGCTGCGTAGGTTCAGGCATGGGGGGAGTGGGAAAGCCTGTAAATTGTGGCAACCCCAGGGGGTTGCCACATAGATGTTGAAAGACATAGATGTTGAAAGACATAGATGTTGAAAGACATCTATGTGTCCTATCCAACTACAGAATCATTGGGCAATGGCAGTCCATGGCATTTTGCTGTCTGAAGTGGGAAATGTCCCTCCCACCCCATGCTAGGGCCAGTGTTTTAAAAAGTATTGCTTTTTTAAATTATCTGTCTCACTTCTGTTGCCACACCAACTGAAGCATGGGAGATCCAGCTTGGTTGAGTGGTGGCCACTAGTGGAAAAGACACAACGAGACATTCGGAGAAACTGTTGGGAAAGGAGAAAGTTTTGCACCCATAATGCAATCTGTCCGTTTCATCTCAGTTAAATGGGAGCTGTTGAGAACCAATTCAAATGAAGGATCTTATTCCAGACACTGGATCCACTCAACACACATTTTGTTGTTGTTGTTTAGTCATTTAGTCGTGTCCGACTCTTCGTGACCCCATGGACCAGAGCACGCCAGGCACTCCTGTCTTCCACTGCCTCCCCCAGTTTGGTCCAACTCATGCTGGCAGCTTCAAGAAACTGTCCAACCATCTTGTCCTCTGTCGTCCCCTTCTCCTTGTGCCCTCCATCTTTCCCAACATCAGGGTCTTTTCCAGGGAGTCTTCTCTTCTCATGAGGTGGCCAAAGTATTGGAGCCTCAGCTTCACGATCTGTCCTTCCAGTGAGCACTCAGGGCTGATTTCCTTCAGAATGGATAGGTTGGATCTTCTTGCAGTCCATGGGACTCTCAAGAGTCTCCTCCAGCACCATAATTCAAAAGCATCAATTCTTCGGCGATCAGCCTTTTTTATGGTCCAGCTTTCACTTCCATACATCACTACTGGGAAAACCATAGCGTTTACTATACGGACCTTTGTTGGCAAGGTGATGTCTCTATTTTTTAAGATGCTGTCCCTCAATGTTGTCCCTCAATGCATATCTTTTACTTTTTTCCATATCACTTGCCTTTTCTAGTGGGAGACTAAAATGCTGCACTTGAGGAAGAAAACATGTCTACTCCTAAGTGCCCCCAATGTAGGTGGTGCATACTCTTCTGCATGCTCTACTGACAAAGACTCAAGGGGCTGATACGTCTTTTTATATATAAGCACATATAAATGCTTCCTTTCCTCTTGGTGCTCACCTGTGGCGGGGTGAGCTCCCGTCTTTCGGTCCCAGCTCCTGCCCACCTAGCAGTTCGAAAGCACCCTAAGTGCAAGTAGATAAATAGGGACCGCTTTATAGCAGGAAGGTAAACGGCGTTTCCGTGTGCGGCACTGGTGCTGGCTCACCAGCTGCAGCTTCGTCACGCTGGCCACATGACCCGGAAGTGTCTCCGGACAGCGCTGGCCCCCGGCCTCTTAAGTGAGATGGGCGCACAACCCTAAAGTCGGACACGACTGGCCTGTACGGGCAGGGGTACCTTTACCTTTATATATAAATGCTTCCTTTCCTCTTGGATTTGACTGGTTATAGTTGTGGATGCTCTATTGATAATAATAAATACATGGTAAAGACTCACATCTCATAATCCAATCCAGAGTCAGCAACCTGAAGCTCATTCCCCCCCCCAAAAAAAACTTTTTTCAGCCCCTCAAACTCTCATTCCTGCTACGCCAAGGACACTTGGAGCCATGCAGAGTAGTGCTCCACCCATTTTTGTGAGATGTGGTTTATACTGGGAAAGTTGCTGTGGTGGAGGAGGAGCCACCTGTCTTTCAATCATCACCCCTGTTTGTAGAAGAAGAAGAGTTTGGATTTGATATCCCGCTTTATCACTACACAAAGGAGTCTCAAAGCGGTAACATTCTCCTTTCCCTTCCTCCCCCACAACAAACACTCTGTGAGGTGAGTGGGGCTGAGAGACTTCAGAGAAGTGTGACTGGCCCAAGGTCACCCAGCAGCTGCATGTGGAGGAGCGGGAAAGCGAACCCGGTTCACCAGATTACGAGTCTGTCACTCTTAACCACTACACCACACTGATTGGCTGCTGCCTGGGCTGGTGTGACAGAACAATTGTCCCTGAAGTAATGGAGACAACAGTTCCTTTATACTGGGGTGCACATCCAAATGCACATTCCGAGCTAATGGGGATGGGGAAGAGAAAAACAGCGAAAGAAATGAATGTTTGTAAAGGAAAATGCAAAAAAACAAACAAAGAAACAAACAAATGCACATTCCGGTATCCAAGTGCAAGGTGTTTTCCACCTGCAACACATTATGTTTAACAGAACCTATCTCCCTGCTGAGGAAATGCCAATTATGTTGACCTGACAACATGGATGTCTTCCTCTTTCCCTGATACTTGCCCACTTGATAACAATGCCATACCCTTTGGGAAAAGAGTGAAGAAATGATTGTTATTGTGTGGATTTTGTGAGGGGCAAAATGTCGGTTTGACTAAACAGTTGAGATGAGAGTACCCTATCAGCCATGAGGTAAACAGTCATTTCCTGAAGAAGAATCTCTGGAGATGTCAAAGTCTTTGGGTCCAAGTGCCATCCTTGTGGGTTGTTGGTGCACTTTGTGTGGGTTTTTGAGAACCTTCTGGAAAGTACTTGGTGTAGGACAAAGCTTACTTTAGGGGAAAGTTAGGGGAAGGGGTGGAGAAGAGCAGAAAGAAAATACAGAAGGGGACTGACTGGAGAGAAAAGTGAAGTACGTCCTGTTCTGACTGAATCTGTTTCAAGTACAGTTAAACCAAACCCGGTCTGCAAAATTCTATTCAGCAAATTTTTATGCCAAATGTTTGCCAGATATCCAAACCATTGCCAAATATTTGTCAAATAGTCAATATCTGTATTGAACACCATTTGATGTTTTCCTTAAGCATTTGATAGTTAACCATTGAAAACTCATTTGAAAGGTGACATGTGACTAGGATTTGATCATGTTTCATTGCTCTGTAGTGCTGTTCAGTGTCTGACAGTTATATGATGACTGACATCCAATGACATTTTATATTTTACTGTGTATAACAGCTTATATGCAAAAGGATGTAGTATTTGATAAATGATACATCAGTATTATTTACTTAGGATTTGACAGCTGCCAGCTTATGAGACTTCATATCCGACCTCCCTCACAATTACAAGATGGCATCAAGTCAAAGGCTCTCCCAATTTCAAATGTCCCATTAAAAATTTTGAATTATGAATTTTTAAACTTGAGAGGCATCTTTAGGGATTATGGTACATTTCAAAGGTTTACAGATGTTGGTTTCAGGTCTAGCTAAAATTATTTTGATGCACTTACTGATTAAACAGAGGCAGTACTAGCAGACTAAAAGTGATGCTGTTTTTACTGATGTTCTTCAAGACTTCTGAATACTCTTCTCGTTTTGGAAAAGGCTTAAGGTTACAAACACTGCTGAAATCCTCCCAAAATTTATGTTATCATAGATCAGGAGTTTAAGATTCGAGAGGTGCCAATTGACTTTATGTTTCCTGTGCAACTGCCAGAAACAGATCCTCTGTCTCCTGCATATACTTCAGAGACACTAAACCAGATGGGTCTTTGAAACATTTCAACCTAGAGTTGGATGAAAGTCTGCTCCAGATGGTGGTGTGTTGCTAAATGCTGCTTTCAAGGTATTTAAGTAAAGCATGTCAGAAAGCTCCTGTAAACAGTTTTGGGGATAAATTTAATGTAAATGTTATTTAAGGGGAGGCTGTTCTTCCCAGGTGCAGGAAGTTACCCAAGCAGTGTTGTAAACTGGATTCAGAACATGCCTGCGTTAATTTTGTCCCTTTTGTTTTTTCAAACTGCCTGCCTTCATACTACACCACATGTTTAGTACAGTGGTACCTCGGGTTACATACGCTTCAGGTTACATGCGCTTCAGGTTACAGACTCCACTAACCCAGAAATAGTACCTCGGGTTAAGAACTTTGCTTCAGGATCAGAACAGAAATCGTGCTCCGGCGGCACGGCAGCAGCAGGAGGCCCCATTAGCTAAAGTGGTGCTTCAGGTTAAGAACAGTTTCAGGTTAAGCCAAGGCTTGAATATATCTTTGAGATGCCTTTTGATTAAATTATTCAAAGCAAAGCCTATTCTTTTAATGGTTGTTCGTTAGTCCACTTTTTAGTGAATTATAATGCTAACAAAACCTTGCTCCCCTTCTTATAATGAGACTTATAAGAGAATCATAATTATATCACATTCATTCATTCATTCATTAATTCATATTTGTATGCCACTCTTCCACACAAAAATAATGAGACTGATTATGTTTAAGGTTTGGTTCTGAATTCACATCTGAAGGATTTCTTTGGATTTTCAAAAAAGCCATTAGTAGTATTCTAAGATTTCACTTCATCAGCACCCCAAGCCTGACTCGAATTTGTATGTACAGTGGTACCTCGGGTTACATACGCTTCAGGTTACATACGCTTCAGGTTACAGACTCCGCTAACCCAGAAATAGTGCTTCAGGTTAAGAACTTTGCTTCAGGATGAGAATAGAAATCGTGCTCCAGCGGTGTGGCAGCAGCAGGAGGCCCCATTAGCTAAAGTGCTGCTTCAGGTTAAGAACAGTTTCAGGTTAAGAACAGACCTCTGGAACGAATTAAGTACTTAAACCGAGGTACCACTGTATGTGTAATCTGTAAACACAGCTATGTTGTTTTCACCAGGAGATCTGAATAATTTTATCAGCAGGGTATAGTTGTCTTTAAACAAAGTCAGTTAAAGGGCTTTGTCGTGTTATTTTGAAGTCTGAAGTAAATGCCTTAAATCTTTTTTGGTTAACCAGTAAGACTATGCTGATGTGGAAGAATTGTTTGCTTCCACTTCACATACAAAGCTGGCTTGTTTGCTGTTTATGGTCCCCGCTCAAAACTGCAGTTTAGAGCCATGTTGATGTGCATATCATTGCATCATTGTATATCATTGAATCATTATCAGTACCACACTCTAACCAGATGAGCTGCTTGACATCACTTTATTTCCCAAGCAATAATGATGTGTCCTTTTTAATTTTTCTTTTCTCCCACCCCTCCTATACACTTCTAGTTGTGAATAAAAATTAAACCAACCCTAAAATATTATTGTTGCCTGCTATAATTTTTCAGTGGGCAAAATCCAGCATGGAACTACGCATGGTTTGTCACCTAAACTTAGTGAGATCAAGCACGTGTTACCCTCTGTTGAATTGTGGCCAGTGCATTTTAGAATTTTTCCAAACGCAAATTGGCTCCAAGCTGTTTGACAAACAGTAGCATATGTTCAGGCAGCTAAGCTAAAAATCTAGATGATAGAAATAGGCATGCTAGTTAATATTCACATCATGGATCCAAGCAATCAGGATCCATGTTGCCAAAATCATCATCACCACAAATCATAATCAACTTGTGTTGTCTGTCTCCATCAGAAAGCTCTGAAACATCTCGACCAATTTGCACCAACGAAGTGCTTTAAAAAGAGAGGGAGAGGTGTCATCTAGGCATGTTTGTTTGTTTGTTTAAAATGCTCGTGGAACTCGTGCTTTAAATCTGTTGATGAAGAGGCCAGCAGTTGGAGTTGATAGTTTATGGGAGAACAAAAATGAAACCCGAGGCATGGGCAGATCCAAATGTTTCTGCTCAACATCCCTTTTGCAAGCTGTACATGAAAGGCAAGATTCAGCACAAAAGCAGCACAGCATTGTGAGAAGTGGATCAGTTTGACAAGAACTTCGTTGGGCACAACTTGCTTGGTTCTTGGGTGAAATATACTCGGAGTCGAGAGTGGATTTCATGCTCTTTATTCAGCTCATAGTGGTGAGGAGGAATGGAACTTCCCCAGGTTGTCTGCTATATATACATTATTTACATAATGGGCCCCACGTGATTGGCTAATTCTGGGATTCTCCTGTAGGCCAATCAGGTTGTGGATTCACTTCCACCTGGAGCTGGATTGGGTGGCTCCTGCAGACCAATCATACTGCTGCATCGTTCTAGGACCAATCAGACTGCTGCATTCTGAAGCCTATTGTTCTAGGACCAATCAGACTGCTGCCTTTGGATCCTATTCAACTCAGTACATAACATTGGGTCTGAAACCAATACTTGGGGATATCAGAGGTTTTTTAGTTATTATACTTTATGTGGGAAACCGAACAAAAGTCACATACTGTTTGACATAATTTGATGTCTCTAATAGGCACTTTATCCCTTAGTGAGTGAAATAAAACTACTGTTCAGATCGCTAGGTGCAGCCATTTTGTTGCAATGCAATGCCTGTCAAATGATGTATGCAAAAAATGTTATATATTGGTGAAAATAACGTAGCAAAATATATTATGTTAGGGGAAATCGCCTGCAAAAAATTGGACAAAATAGTATTAAAAATGTGCCTATTAAGAGAGATGTGCTGATGAGTTTCCCTGAGGGCTTTTAAAAGATTTTCAGACTGATGCAGAAATGTGAACAGCTGGACTTAAGTCTGGAAAAATGAGAAACAGAGAGAAACATAAAGAGACACCTTCACCCATCCCTAGAGAAGTCCCAAGAAAAGTAAACTTTAAAATTTCAGAAAAATAGGTGGCAGTGCTAGGGACTTATGAGTGATGAAAAACAGTTTGAGGCTTTATTTTTGTTTTCTGCTCAGCTGACACCAAGTGAAATGTTCTCCCTTCTGCATCGTTCCCAAAGGCACCATGATTTGAAGTACAAGGAAGAGACCCAGTAAAGTTATTCCCTTGTTGGAAATGAAACTATTTTTAACCAACAGTGAGACTCTCTGTTTCCTCTGAATCTCTGCGGCAACACGGAGGCTTCCCAGAGCAACCTGAATTGCTTCAAGAGTCTTTGGGGAAGTTCTGCTTCACCTTGGTCAAAGCCTGATTCACTTCAAAGCAATCTGCTTCGATTCTGGATTTGTTCAAGCACACTATGAATACTGAACTGGAAGACTTTGGCTAAACACGAATGGTTCTATCCAATGCTAGTCCTATCGAGTAGACTCATTGAGTAGACATGACTAAGGTTCATGAATTACAGCAGGTCTACTCTGATACAACCCTACTGTGGTTTATTTTTCTAAGGTCCTCTCAAAATATTTAAACATTTGTTCTAATATTCATGTAAATGTGTGCTTCAGTTCAAATACTTCTTAAATGCATATTCCAAAACACTTAAACTGCCAAGAACTGTGTGCAACATTTGGAGAAGTAAAAATATGGTGGATTGCTCTGTCACCCTGTGCCTTAGTTTTAGAAGTCCAGATCAGCTCACTTTGTATAGGAATTTGGAAATATATAATTTGTCAGATATCTCTATTCAACCGAGGATATTATTCAGCCCTGTGCTATCCTTATATACTAATAAACAGTCTAATGGCTTACTTAACAGCTAAAAGCCAGAAGTACCAAAACAAAAGATGGAAACTTTACTCTTAATTATACCAGAAGGGAATACACATATCCCTGAACCTGGCAGTTTTCAAATGAGGTTAATGTTGCTACCTCTAAATTAGTTGTTCACTTTAAACATATCGATCGATAATGTCAAGTCGTATGATGGATCGTTATGTGAAGTTGCCTCTTAATTAATGGACATGAAAGATCCCTTTGTATGTGATACAAACAAGATATGGGGGGGGGAGAGAATTTCAAATTTCACTCCCTTGGAATGTAAATATATTTCTTACAACTTGGGAAATTGATCACTATCAATTAACAACCTGACGGCTGCAAAGAAATTAGATTAAAAACTCAGCTGTGCCGCTCGAGAAAATATGCTCTTATTCAATCTTGAAAGAAGTAATCCTCTTATCTGCTTGGTTATGGGTACTTTGAGAGCTGAATAAAGGAACACATATCTAAGGGTAGTTGCTGGGGTTCTTGCCAATTATCCATCCCAGGTGACTGGTTTGAAAGACGAAGCTCATAGCCTGAGGTTTCAGTGTCACCGAAAAGCTTACCTGGTATTATTGCTAGGAGACCACACAGTGGGAACTTGGGTTACAGACACTTCAGGTTACAGACGCTTCAGGTTACAGACTCATAAAGAAGGCTGATCGCTGAAGAATTGATGCTTTTGAATTATGGTGCTGGAGGAGACTGTTGAGAGTCCCATGGACTGCAAGAAGATCAAACCTCTCCATTCTGAAGGAAATCAGCCCTGAGTGCTCCCTGGAAGGACAGATCGTGAAGCTGAGGCTCCAATACTTTGGCCACCTCATGAGAAGAGAAGACTCCCTGGAAAAGACCCTGATGTTGGGAAAGATGGAGGGCACAAGGAGAAGGGGACGACAGAGGATGAGATGGTTGGACAGTGTTCTCGAATCTACCAGCATGAGTTTGACCAAACTGCGGGAGGCAGTGGAAGACAGGAGTGCCTGGCGTGCTCTGGTCTGTGGGATCACGAAGAGTCGGACATGACTAAATGACTAAACAATAACAATAAGCCTTTGGATTGGCCAGGACTGGTAAAAATACAAGGCACCTGACCTTCTGACCCTGCGTGGATAAAAGAGCTGGCTCAAGACATTTTGGCACCTGAGATGAACCACAAAATAGTGTGCTCCCACCAGGAGACAAGTGAGTAGTGAAGATATATATTGGGAACAAGGTGGGGAATCAAATCAACCTCATCCAAATGCCATCGCTGGGTCAAAGGGGCCTACTCTGAATCAATCCAGATGGGTGCAAAGCCCAGGAGACCCCAGGGGACACCCCCTGCCATTTTTTCCTTAGTAGTGGGAGGAAACCAACAGCGCCTCCTATTTGCTCAGAGGCCTTCCTCTGAGAAAGAAGGGGTCTTCCTTCTTCTTCTTTGGCGATCACTTGTAGCCGAATAAGATGGTCTTCCATAAACATGGTTTTAACAATGAGTCTGTAAGTGACTGTGGAGGCCATCTTTGGATCCACACGTCCTTCCACAGTGGGGACATTGGTTTTCGGGTGGGAGTTTATCACAGTGTGGATTTGCCAAGCGTGCCTTCCTCTTAGCACATTTCTCTCTTGCGTCCTGAGTTTGAGTGTCTTCAAAGCCACTGGGGTATTGCCATAGGGGCTACCAAGGAGGTGGCATAATCCAGAATGCAGCAGCTAGACTGCTGACTGGGAGTGGCCGCCGAGACCATATAACACCAGTCCTGAAAGACCTACATTAGCTCCCAGTACGTTTCCAAGCACAATTCAAAGTGTTGGTGCTGACCTTTGAAGCCCTAAACGACCTTGGCCCAGTATACCTGAAGGAGCGTTTCCACCCCCATCATTCAGCCCAGTCACTGAGGTCCAGCTCTGAGGGCCTTCTGGTGATTCCCTCAGTGCGAGAAGTGAAGTTTCAGGGAACCAGGCACAGGGCCTTCTTGGTAGTGGCGCCCTCCCTGTGGAACGCCCTCCTATCAGATGTCAAGGAAATAAACAAGTTTTAGAAGACATCTGAAGGCAGCCATGCATAGGGAAGTTTTTAATGTTTGGTATTTTATTATGATTCTGTATATGCTGGAAGCCACCCAAAGTGGCTGGGGAAACCCAGCCAGATGGGCGGGGTATAAATAATAAATTGTTGTTGTTGTTATTGTTATTGTTGTTGCTATTGTTATTGTTATAACGGATCACCAAGGAGCATGCCACAGAGCCACATGACCCAGAAAGCTGTCTGTGGACAAACGCCAGCTCCCTCAGCCTGAAAGCAAGAGGAGCACTGGACTTTAACCATCCATGAAACCTCTGAAAAATGCCTCTGTGTAATCTGTGTCTCTTCTAGTCACTTTGAGCTGCATACCAGAGCCTTTTGAATTGGGATTGAAGCAAAATAAAGAACTCTGCTTCTTAACTAAGTTTACTTATGCCTGAATGAGCTTGGTTTTGTATTATCCTAGAATATAAAATGCCTCTATAAGCACTGACAAAAGTAACACAATCCCATTTTTCTTCTCTCTGTCTCAGAGGAACTAAAGTTATGCTGTGGATCTGCATGTCTCTGTGTGTATTATGAAATACATATATTTTTGAAATTGCAATTTCAAAGTTTGCTCAAGGGTACCTAAGGCAGTGAAACTACAATTACTCGAATAAATTGGCTACAGAATATTACATGGACATTTCATTTAGAATGATCTGTGCATAATTTTAGTTCTCAGACATTAGAAGTGAACTGAAATATGGCACAATTTCAAAATTTTCAATTTAATGTTCTTATTTGACTTTGATCATCATTTGACTGTTGAATTCAGGAGTTTATATCCAAATCCAAATTCACCTGTATTGAGGGCTAACATGGATATAATATTATTATATTCCATGGGGAGTCAGTGTTAGAAATATGTGTATTAGATATATAGGACATGTATAATTCTATGGATATTATAGGAGTATTTGAAATAAAAATTGTTGTCTATGCTTGGAATTAGAACTGCCTGTCCAAAGCATGTACATAAGCATCAGGTAAAGGGAAAAGGTAAAGGACCTCTGGACGGTTAAGTCCAGTCAAAGGTGACTATGGGGTTGCAGCGCTCATCTCGCTTTCAGGCCAAGAGAGCCGGTGTTTGTCCACAGACAGCTTTCCGTGGCCAGCATTACTCAACCGCTTCTGGTACAACTGGACATCGTGATGGAAACTAGAATGCATGGAAATGGTGTTTACCTTCCTTTATCTACTTGCATTGGTGTGCTTTCCAACTACTAGGTTGGCAGGAGCTGAGACAGAGCAACGTGGTCTAAACCACTGAGCCTCTTGGGGTTGCTGATTAGAAGGTCGGCGATTCAAATCCCCTTGATGGGGTGAGCTCCCATTGCTCTGTCCCAGTTCCTGCCAACCTAGCAGTTTGAAAGCACATCAGTGCTTTACGTTACCTGTACCTGCTGCTTATGTACACACAACCCCATAGTCGCCTTTGACTGGACTTAACCGTCCAGTGGTCCTTTACCTTTTACCTTTACCTTTATATAAGCAGCAAGAACCTTGCCCTCAGCAACTATATTCTTTAACAGGAGATTAATAGCTGGCTAGATAAGAGGAGGAAAACATATTGGGATGTAATGATAAGGAGTTGGCACAAACAAGGAGAATTGCCAAGGAAAAGTTTGGAAGGGAAAAGTAATAGAATATGCAAGAAGCCAAAACCTCCTGAAAAGGAATGTTTGAGGAGGACACCTGAATAAGATAACAGGGGTTTCTAAGTGGAAAACAACTCCAATTATGGTGTGTCCAATTGGAAGGCTAGAAGACTGTCCACAAGCTGTTGATTCATTGCTTCAGCCAATAATGTTGCGTAAATGATAAGGACACAAGGATTTCATGTTTTTACCTGATAGAAGAGGAGTATATAAGAAGAGCCTGAGGACATGTGCCGTTGTCAGATCATGCTTGTGGCAATAGCCTTGTGGCTGACCATTCAGTGCTGTCTTATTGATTAATAAATCTCTGTTGAGCCTACCTTGTGTAAGTAAAGGTAAAGGGACCCCTGACGATTAGGGCCAGTCATGACCGACTCTGGGGTTGTGGTGCACATCTCGCTTTAGCTTCCGGGTCATGTGGCCAGCATGACTAAGCCACTTCTGGCGAACGAGAGCAGCACACCATTTACCTTCCCACTGGAGCGGTACCTATTTATCTACTTTGACGTGCTTTCGAACTGCTAGGTTAGCAGGACCTGTGACTGAGCAACAGGAGCTCACCCTGTTGCGGGGATTTGAACAGCCGACCTTCTGATTGGCAAGTCCTAGGCTCTGTGGTTTAACCCACAGCGGCATCCACATCCCTTTTTTCTTAGAGGCTTTTGGCAGTCTACTCCAAGGAAGGATCTACAGGAATTTTCCTAACAGTCAGCTTGTAGGTAGAGTCAAATGCTCAATGCTGATATTGCTTTGGTCTGCCACCTTGTTTTTAAAATGGTGCCTGGCATCCAAACATCAACAAAATCCTTGTAACTAAGTTTGGCGATAATGTCTTCAGTGGTGGTCAAACCTATTCCCCCCAAAAAGGACGAAGTCACACCAAAGTCATGTTTGGGTTCACCAACTTGATTCACAATTGACAAAGAGCCCTGCCCCCATGCCCAGAACCTTTGTGCCAAGTTTGGCATCTGAATATATAGCAAACAAACAAATGAACAGACATAGAACTTTCTAAAATACAAAGCAATTATAACACCTTATTGGAATTACTTTAGTTGTGTTTGAAGGGCAGTAGGATGGTATCTACTGGTGATGGAGGAGACTCTTGAGAGTCCCATGGACTGCAAGAAGATCAAACCTCTCCATTCTGAAGGAAATCAGCCCTGAGTGCTCCCTGGAAGGACAGATCGTGAAGCTGAGGCTCCAATACTTTGGCCACATCATGAGAAGAGAAGACTCCCTGGAAAAGACCCTGATGTTGGGAAAGATGGAGGGCACAAGGAGAAGGGGACGACAGAGGACGAGATGGTTGGATAGTGTTCTCGAAGCTACCAGCATGAGTTTGACCAAACTGTGGGAGGCAGTGGAAGACAGAAGTGCCTGGCGTGCTCTGGTCCATGGGGTCACGAAGAGTCGGACACGACTAAACGACTAAAGAACAAGGACGGTATCTTATCTATCATGTCCATTTTTATTTCCTAGGCTATTGAAAAGTGAAGAAAGGATGGTTCAGGAATCAGAAATTGAGGTGATGCTTGCATTTCTTGATAAGATCTAGAGTGTGGTATCATGGGATTGTGATATTTTGTTTCACATCTTTTCAAACCAGTGCAGATGTGATTGGGGGTTCCTTAATCATAGTTAAGATCCTGCTCTTCCCAGGCCATTATTTCTGCAGCATGAATTTCCCCTCTTCCCATGCATGTATACAATGCACACACTCTTGTTCCATGTTAGCCAATAGTGTGGGGAGGGAGTACATGGATCAGCTGCTTTTCCAATGGAAAGGGAGGAGTCAATGGTCCCATGATTTCCCCAGCTTCCTAGAATTAGAACTTCTTCACACAATGCACACTTAAATATGGAATTAACAACCCCAAGATGTGTTGATGGTTGTGGGTTTCATGGGCTTTAAGGCTGTTTACTTTGAATCTAGTGCTCTTCCACCACTGGTTTGTCAAGCTGTGTACACATGTTAGCACAACTCACATTGATCCTGTAGTTTTGTGAGTAAAACTGTGTTTTGATGCATTTTCCCCTAAACCAGCTTCGGTCTGATTTCAGAACCTATGAAAACATTCACACACACCCTTCACACAGGCAGTGGATGTGGACAGACAGTGGAAACACATAAAACTGTAATGGTGTGTATGACATGCAATTGCAATTTGAAAAGCTGTGTGGTGTGTGTGTGTGTGTATATAAATGCTCCTGCTGTGTTTTATGCCAGTGCTGTGTACACAACCTAAAAAGGAATTAGGTATTGGCCTACTGATAGCTGCTAGTCATTGTGACTATAGGGAATCTCCATATACACACACATTTTTTTATTGTTGGCCGTAATATTTTTAACAATATCCTCTTGGAAAATAAAACTCTAAATGTGAACTTGCATTTCTTTTTCCAAGCCATGTTCTCTCTCTCTCTCTCTCTCTCTCTCGTTTGGGCAAGGAATAATTATATTGCTTAGAGAGAAAATTGGCACTTAAGTCAATCTAGCCAAAGTTAAGCAATGTTAAGTCCCCTTGGTTTTAATGGTAAAGATTTAAGTACATGCTTAAAAAGAGTTTTCAAATGCCTCACTCTCATATATGGTGTCAACTGTGTAGACAGATATAAAGATTCAAGTGGAAATATACTTGGCTACACATCAAATGTTTGTTAATCAGGAATCCAATTAGGTTCTCAATGATTTTTTGTTACGTTTTTATCAAAAGGTGTTTTCAGTCAAAAGCGTGGGGGGAGTACTACAATGTACAAAAAATGAAAACTAAATGATTGTATAAGCTTTCAAAAAGTGAATCCATCCAGATAGGATAAATGAAAACTTTGTAGTGACATTATACTAAAGCATAGGCATCCTTAGTCTTGGGTGTCTTCTACTTTAAATTCAAAACTTTGATTTTGTTCCAACTCCTTGATTGAGCTAAGCTAGATCATTAATTGTAGGGTCCATTAGTCAGTATTGAAACATGGATTAATGAGTTGGGCGTTTCCCCTGTGTAGATTTAGTAAAACAAAGTACATGTGTGTGTGCTTAAAGACAGAGTGTTGGCATGTTACACTTTTAAAAATAATTTATTGAGCTTTTTTTTTGGTAATCCATTTATTTGACTTCTCAAGGCACAAGAGAGAACATAATATAGTAAACAATCAGTCCCAACCTTCCCCTCCTTTTCTTAAGATGGTTTGGGTACAGATGGCTCTCTGTTTATTTGCAATATCAATGACATTTTTAGATAATGTTTTTTGAGTAGTTGGTGAAAGACAAATAAAACGTGTAACTTGTAATATTGCAGAAAAATAGTGTTTGGGTTTTTTGTTCTTTGGTTCGGCCAATTCATTCTTTTTTTTTAAAAAAAAAGGAAATCTAAGGTAAATTGGTAGAATCTGAGGTACTACTCTTAAATTGTTTGATCAAATCAAATCTTTCCTATTAAGGTCAATGATCACCGTTAAGGAAAGAAAATAAGGAGTGCATAGAACACATTATCCAGTGGGGGAGAGAATAAAATCAAATAAAAGTAGCACAGAGTGAAATAAAACGGGCATCAACATTTTAAAAGTTGTAGTCACATTATGAACTCCAAGGAGGAAAATGCCAATATGTCTGGGGTCAGTTCCTCATTAGTTAGATTAGATGGTCTACCAGCAATGGAGTCAGCTCTGTTAGGGCAAATGGGGCACTGCCTCACCAACCTCAGTCCAGGAGAGTGGAGTGCAGTACCCTAGCCCCAGGTCAAAAAGGGGCCCATTCATCCAAGCCCATCAACCTTCTTATCAACAAATCCAGGAGGCAGACCTACCTGGCAGCTTTCTCCTTCTTAGTCTCAGTTTTGCCCTTGTGCAACTTGTCCAGGAAAAGATTACTCTGCCTGCCACTGGCACAAGCTCCTCTTTCAGTTGACTTCTCTGCTTTCTGCCCTGCCAGTATCAATGGGCACCAGCCACCCTTGCCTACAATGTCCCCTTGAATATGGCTTTAGATCGGGACCTCCTTTGACAATGAGCTCCTGAACCATTAGCGGAATTTGAAATCATGTCGAAATTGCTTAAGCGGCAACACAAACCAAATGCGTAGAACCCAACAGGAATATTTCAGCTCATCCTGCAATTTTTCTTCCTCTTAATCTGTGACATCTCTTTCCATCATTATTCATGTAGAGGCTTGGACTTCAGTAGGTGGTCTCCTAACGCTTTAATATTGAACAATCAAGTTGAGAACACCTGGGATGCTGGATAATTACAGTGTGTGCCTTTGTAAAACCACTGGTATGCTCAGATGTTTCAGGGATGCCCAAGGAATGAAAGGAAAGGAAAAAGATTAACCCTTAACCGCCCATATTTGGAAAGCAACATCAAAGGTGGATGTAAAACTGTATGAGATGCAGAGTTGTGCATGGAAAATAGGGCAATACTTACAATCAGGAGAGAGCCTGCAGATGTCTGGTTCTCCATGTGATTGATACTGCCACAATAAAAGATTAAATTATGATGCACCTGCAATAAGCTGCCATTTGTTGCGTGTGGAGGTCCCCAAGCCACCTCTCAAAATAATTCACAAATCATACGTAATTTTAGTTTAAGGTTTTTGGCACTATTTTGGCCACAACTTTATTAAAATACATAATCTGTGAGTGGTTGCTTAGGCATTGGTTATGACTATCTGTCCCCCCGCCTGGGACAGAACTGACTATCTGAACTCTATCGGATGCCAGTGAAGGGAAAACAATGTTGGGGATCAGTTGAGCTGAGTGTGAGTCCCTCACCGCTCACCCAACCAGCTCCCCAAGGCTTGCCAGCCCTGGTCCCATTTCAGGGATTGGATAAAATCGTGGCAAGCCCTCAGAAGTTGGCACCTCTCCCTAAACCCCTTCTTCCTCTTCCTCCCTTCACAGTTCACCCCAAACCAACACCCCTCTCATTATAGTGACTGCTCATTATGGTGACTGGTACAGGTGGGGTTGTGTCCCTCTCTCGACTTTCCTTTTTTTAAAAAAAAAAAAAAAAGTTTTATTTATTACAAACATACAAAATACCACATACAAAGAAGAAAAGATTACCTAACAAAGAACAAGAAAAACAAACAATAAGAAAAAAAAGAAAAAAAAAACAATAAGAAAAAAAAATTATATACAAATACACATAATAAGAAAAAAAAAGAGATTTCCAGTCATACCCTTACAAAACAATTGACTTCCATTTACCTCAGCTTTGGATTAAATATTCTACACAATTCTTCTGCAGTTATTTACATTTTGTCTTTACATGTCATAGGAGTTAAACATCGTCTACTGTTAAATTGTTAATTCCAAGATTATTCTCAAGATATCTTACAAATTTAGTCCAGTCCTCTTTCTTTTTAACGGAGTTGTCCCGCCTAATATGTTGTGTAAGTCTCGCCAATTCCAGGTATTGAAAGAGTTTCACCTGCCACTCTCCCATTGTGGGTACTTCAGAGGATTTCCATTTTTTTGCTATTAGAATCCTCGCTGCAGCAGTGGCGTATTGGAAAAACGTCTGGTCCGTCTTTTTTATTTCCTCCCCAATCATTCCTAAGAGGAAAGCTTCGGGTCTCTTGGGGAAGTTATACTTCAAAAATTTTTTTAACTCTTCGTAGATTTGTCCCCAGAAACCCTTCACCTCCTCACAGGTCCACCAAATATGGAGGAAAGTCCCTACTCTGTCTTTACACCTCCAGCAAGTATTATCTGCTGTTCTATACATCCTCCCTATTTTTGCCGGAGTCAGGTACCAACGGTGCACCATCTTATCTAGGTTCTCACGTAAGGCAGCACACGCAGTGAATCTCATGCCTTTCTTCCAGAGAGTTTGCCATTTGTTATATCCTATTTCGTATCCTAAATCTTTATTCCATTTAATCATAACTTCTTTAACCACCTCCTCCTTATTTTCGCATTCCAATAGTTGCCTGTACATTTTGGAGAGTAGTTTATTATTGCTCTCTAGTATCTCCACTTGAAATCTAGATTTATTATCTCCCATACCTAATCTCTTATGTTCACTCCATAATGCATTAATTTGGTGCAGGTGGAACCAGTCCTTAATTTTCTCTTTCAGTTCTTCCAACGGTCTTAACTTCCACCCTTCTTCTGATTTAGTTAAAAGGTCCTCATACGTCCACCTTTTTCCTGTCATGTTTAATTTCTTTATTTTGATAATATCCACGGGTGAAAGCCACCAGGGGGTGCTTTGTTCAATCAATTTTTTCTTCTTGTTCCAAACCTCTAAAAGAGAACCTCTAACTATATGATTGTAAAAGTCTCTATGAACTTTGTCCTTCTCCTGCCAAAGGTAGGCATGCCACCCGAATCTTAGATCAAACCCTTCGAGGTCTAATAAATCTGTGTCTTTCAAAGTAGCCCAATCTTTTATCCAAAGTAGGCATGCCGCCTCATAATACAGCCTTAAATTTGGTACACCAAAACCGCCTCTCTCCCTGGAGTCCATCAAGTATTTAAGTTTCACCCTGGGTTTTTTCTCCTGCCAAATATATTTGGTCAGAGTCCTTTGCCAATTCTTAAAGCAGGCGGGGCCTTTTATAACTGGTAAATTCTGAAATAAAAATAACAACCTCGGGAGAATACACATCTTAATCGATGCCATTCTCCCGGTCCATGATAGGTTAAGTCTACGCCAGGTATCCATGTCTTTCTTAATTTCTTTCCACAACTTATTGTAATTGTCCTCTACCAAATTTATGTTCTTTGGGGATAACCAAATTCCCATATATTTCACTTTGTTTACTACTTTAATATCCACCTTTTGTTCCAACTGTCGTTTCTCCTGTTCTGTCAGATTCTTTGTTAATATTTTGGTTTTTTTCCTATTTAACTTAAATCCGGACAGTTTGCCGAACTCTTCCAGAAGTTCTACCGCTCTGCTCGTGCTCTCAACTGGATTTTCTAGAAATAGGACCAAATCGTCGGCATAGGCCTTTAATTTATATTCTTTCTCTCCAATTCTTAAACCCCTGATGTTCGAGGTCGCTCTTATTTTGTTTGCTACTGTTTCTAACACCATGATGAACAGCAAGGGTGACAAAGGGCAGCCCTGTCTTGTGCCTTTCATAATTGAAAAGCGTTTAGTCAAATTATTATTAATAATCAACCTAGCTTGTTGTTCTGTATATATCGCCTTTATGCCCTTCAGATAAGGGCCCCCTATTCCCACCTTTTCAAGGTTTTGTAGCAAGAATTCCCAAGAGACACTATTGAATGCTTTTTCTGCATCTATGAAAATAAGAGCCGCTGGTATGTCTGGCCTTGCCTCTAAATACTCAATAATATCTAAAGCATATCGGACGTTGTCCCTCAACTGCCTCCCCGGGAGGAATCCCACTTGATCTCTATGTATATATCTATTTAGGAGCTTTTTAAGCCTACTTGCCATGATATCTGCGAAGATCTTATAGTCACAGTTTAGGAGTGAAATTGGCCTGTAGTTTTTTAAATCTGCCTTTTCATTTTCAATCTTAGGAATAAGCGTGATATACGCCTCCTTCCAGGAGCTGGGGATTCTCCCCTCTCGGAAAATATTATTTATTACCTCCGTTAGTGCCGGCGCTAACAGATCTATCAGTTTTTTATAGTATTTTGCGGGCAGGCCATCCGGTCCAGGGGACTTTCCGTTCTTCATCTTATTAATAGCATCCCTGACCTCTTTTACTGACACCTCTTTGTTTAATTGTGTACAATCCTCTTCTGTGAAATATTTTCTTTCTTCTTGATCTAGGTAGTTCTCTATTTCTGTGCTGCCTTCTTCTCCTTTTTCGTACAGCTTTTCAAAAAACGTAACAAACCTATTTTCAATTTCGTCTGGGTCTTCTATCACTCTCTCATCCACAATTAATTTGTTAATCGTATTTTGTTTCTTTCTTTTCCTGAGCTGCCACGCAAGTAGCTTCCCCATTTTATTTGCCGACTCAAAATATTTCTGTCTTGTAAATTTAATTTTCTGTTCTACCTCTTGATTCAGAATAGCTGAATATTGGGACT
The DNA here is from genome assembly GCF_964234715.1 of Podarcis melisellensis. Taxonomy (NCBI): domain Eukaryota; kingdom Metazoa; phylum Chordata; class Lepidosauria; order Squamata; family Lacertidae; genus Podarcis; species Podarcis melisellensis. The sequence continues at coordinate 84,789,932 of NC_138538.1, read as the reverse complement.
GCAGCACCTTCATCGTTTGATTAATCCCTTCATCTGTCGGGTTTAAGGCCAATTTCCTTTCATAGTCTCTCAGTTGGGCCAAAATGCCTTCCTTCTTTTTTTCCCTTTGCTTCCTTCTATAGCTATTTTGTTGTATTAGGAGTCCCCTCAAGACTGCCTTACCGGCATCCCATACCGACTCTATTGGGGTGTCTGTATTCAAATTTATCTCCAGATACTCTCTCAGGGTTTTTTTGGCCCTTTCCAGCACTTCCTCGTTTTCGAACAAATATTCATTCACCCTCCACCTAAACTGTCCTTTCGATTCATTTTTAATTTCTAGAGTCAAGGGGCAGTGATCTGAGAGGGTCCTAGGTTGTATCTCACATCTCTTGACTCTCCATGCTAGAGCCCTAGTCACCCATATCTGATCAATCCTGCCCCAGCTCTGGTGGGGCTCTGAGTAGTGGGTAAACTGTTTGGTGGTGGGGTTTCGGTGTCTCCAAATATCAATTAGATCTAAGTTTTCCACTAGTTCGTTGAAAGAATTGGGGAGTTTCCCCCTGTTTGTAGTCCTTTGATTTTCACTTCTGTCCAAACTCGGTGTTGGCACCCCATTCCAATCTCCCATCAAGATCAGTTTATAAGGTTCTAGTTCCAGCAACATACTTTCGAGTTTTTCAAAAAACTCTGCTCTATTTGTATTCGGGGCGTAGACCGACACTACATTGATTCTTTCCCCTCGAAAATTTAGTTGGATACCTAGTATTCTGCCTTCCTCATCGTTACAAATTTGTGTTGGTTCCCACCTTTCTTTGGCATATATTACCACTCCGTTTTTTTTATTTACATCCGAGTTTACAAATTCTACTCCCATTTTTTTATTCACCAAAATATGTCTATGTTTCTTCACAATATGAGTTTCCTGGAAGCTGATTACATCACATTTCTTGCTTTTCAAAGCTTTTTGAATTTTATTCCTTTTAACTTTCTCATTCAACCCATTCACATTCCATGATAAAAATTTTAAAGTGTCCAGTGTTGTTTAAATTCGACTACTATAACTCAAATCAAAAAACAGGTTAAAATCTGGCGCCTTTATTTCCTAAGAGCCCCTCCTCTTCCGCCGCTTTATCTCCCACTACGGCTTCTTCATCTTCATCTCCTGAGCTTACCACCCTCTCTCCTGGTTCTATCACTCTCCCCTCCCTCTCTTCCTCCTTTTCCTGTCCATTCCTTTTCAGATCCTCCTTATCCCATACTCTATACTCTGTCTTTCCCAGCTCTCTTTCATACCTTCTCAGAAACTTCTCTGTTTCCTGTGTATCAGTCAGTCTGAATTTCTTATCTTTATAAAATAAAGTAATCCCCTCAGGGAACTCCCACCTAAATTGTATTCCATTTCTCTTTAAGGCAGCTACCACTTGTCTGTAGCCCTCTCTTTTTCGTAACAATCTAATTGGAATTTCTTTGTAGATAATGATAGGCCTGCCTTTGATTCTTAGTTTATTACGGTAGCTTGTCCTTAAAATTAAATTCCTCATTTCTAAAGAATTAAATATCACCAAACAATCACCCAGAAATTTGTTAGTTTTTAGGTGTTGTGGTCTAGACATTCTAAATGCAATATCTATCGTTGGTGCTACCTCTTCTTCTTTCAGACCCAACCATTTAGATAACTCCTTAGTCATTTTCTTTCTGACATCCTCATTTCTTTCTTCTGCTACGCCTCTGAATTTTAGATGAAGTTGCTTTTGTCGCATGTCAGCCATGGCGAGGTTGTCCCAAATCCTGTCCTGTGCTTTATTTAGCTCACTCAGTTCTTCCCTCATTCTCCCTGTCTCTTTTTTCTGTTCCCTCATCTCTTTCTGTAATTTTTTATTGGACTCCTCAATTACCTTAGACTTTGCTGATAGGTCTTGAATTTTTAATGAGAGCTCTCCTACTGCCTCTTCTATTTTTTTATCTATCAATTCATGCATTTCCCCTAGTTTATTTTCCATGTATGACTCATTTTGCTTAAATTCTTCCTTTATTTTAACCCATAGGCAATCTAAGTCTTTGATCTCCTCTTGACGCGATGTCTTTCTCTCCCCCGGCGTCCCACCCACTCTCCTCGGGTCTTTCCCCTCCTTCCCCATCATTATCTTTAGAGCTCCCCCTTTCTGATCTTTGGTTTCTTCTTATTATCCACTTATTATCCTCTTTTATCCTATAATCCTAACCTTCCCTCTTATCCTCTCCCAAACACCCACCGAGGAAATGTATATTGTTTCCAGGCAAGCTAAGTCAAATACACCTGCAAACACCAGGGGGCAGCAGCTCCGCAGTGTGGTCTTTAAAGTCCCTGGGGGAAACACCAGTCCAAAGGGATTAATTTATCCGTTCAGGGCCTTGGCGTCTTCTTTCACTTCTCTCTATCTTCCCTTCGAATCTTTTAACTAACCTCGCCTGCGTCGGACCGGGGGGAGAGAGAATAAGGGGAATGTTGCTCTTAAGCGTGAAATTATCCTGTCCCAATCCTTATCCTTTGAGATCAGTTCGGTCCTAGTTAGAGTTACTTCCAGCACTTCAGACACTTTAAGCACTTTAAGCACTTCGCGGTCTCCTCTCGCCAGATCACCATTGCAGTTCCAGTTGCGATCTGAATCCCGCTCAGAGTTACGTATCCTTCGTCAGCCCCTCTTCAGACGAGCCCAGCTGTAAGGGAGTCTGTATACGGCTTGACCTGCTCCGTGTCCAACCTCCACCGCCGCAAGTCTGTTACTTATGGCAAAGGCCTGGCCAGCTATTGGTGTGGCTGCGCGGGGTATCTGGAGAGTCAGGAAGACCAGGGGATTCCGGAGGGGTCCGGAGGGATCGCAAATGCGTTAATCACGGCTTGTGCCCAGGAGATTAGTTGGCGTCGTAATTGTTTAATAAAGGCGTTAAATTAAACTATATTCTTATCCCGCTAGCCATAATAGCGCCGGGACTCCGTACTCTATAATCTGCTTTCCTTATTTATAATCAGTTCAGATCTCGCTCATTCAGTCAGACTATTCACTAACCTCCTCGCTCCTGTGACTTCCCTTCTGCGCCATCTTGCATCCGCTGCCGAGGGAAATCCCACCGAGGACAAAGAAAGATAACTGGGCGTCTCCTAGCTTTATGTCGGCTGCGCGCTTAAGTAATAAGCACTACAAACAGAAAAAGAATCGCTCTTTCAAACGCTGGAGACCCCCGTTTGTAGTTCCGAGGGGTTTCGACGCTATTTACAGTTGAAGCTCCGAGCGTCTCGCTGTGGAGTCGGCACTCCCCAATTCGCGCTGGCGGTCGCCGCTCTCTCGCTCTCTCTCTGCTCAGTCAGAGGGAGTGGGTCGACCGCGTCCACGCCGCTGGTGGCCTGTACCCCAAGGGTTCCCCCCCTGGAGTTTCGGGGTTCGCTGCGCCCTTGCGTCCTCCCCACGTCTCCACAGCGCCCAGAAAGCCGAGAACGAGCTTTCCGCGCTTCCTCACTGTTCGCGTCCGGAACCGGAACTTTCCAACACCATAGGTCCTTTTTGGCTATTGTGTGGGATGGGTGCAGTAAGTATGGCATGCAGATTGAGGTTGAATCCTGACAAGACAGAAGTACTGTTTTGGGGGGACAGGGAACGGGTGGGTGTGCACCTCCCATGCTGGAGCAGCAGCAACCTGCAGTTTTGGGAGGTGTCTTCTCTCCCCACTCCACTGCTGAGAGAAAGAAGCCTGCATTTTAAATGGAGGCCTTTCTCTCTTTCCCCTCCATCTGCAGCAGCAAGCAGGAAGCGAGACAAAGGATAGAAATACTTTCTTTTCTTCATTTCCTCCCCAACACTTGCAAAGGGCTTCCAAAGGCTGCCCTGTGCTGGTCATTGGACACTGGAGATTGAAAGGATCAGTACTAGGCAATTTAGACTCTCCCCTTTCTGCCATGTGTATGTGTGTGTAAATGAATGGGAGAAAGGTGTGAGGTGGGCAGAGACATCGGAACAGGATGGTTGTCCCACTGTCCTAGCCTGCCTTACCAGTTCTTCTGTCTTCCTGCCTGGGCTGCCCACCTGCTGTTCTGTTGTCATGCTTCATTTTATGTGGCCACCTACTGGCAGCCACAAGAACTGCATCATGACAACATCCTTACAATGTTATTATATACTAAGATAAGTGGATACTGAACAGCAGCTAATATAGAGTTGCTGTTAGCAGGGTCAGAGGAACTAGGACTGCACATGGAGGAGGATGGGGCCAATGTGTACCATTTTTGCACACCTAAGTATCCTGCCTTATACCACATCAGATAATTGATCCCACTAGCTCTGTACTGTCTTTGCTCCAGGGCTTCAGACACGAGTCTTTTCCAGTCCATAGATGCCAGAGGGTTAAACCTGGCACACTTTGCATGTATAGCATGGACTGGACAGCAATAGCATGAACCTCAGCTTCTATTCAGAATGGACTGAACCTCGGCCTCTATTCAGAATGTTAAGGCTTATCCAAATTTTTGGTGCTTGAGGAGGTACATCCCTAATATCTGACACAGGAAAAAATATATACATTGTAACTTCCAGTTCAATGCAGAATATGTTAATTCTGCATGCCATAAGGTGTGCAATCTCACTTTCAAAGCAGGCTTCTAATAAGTATTCCAGGCGGCAAAAATAAATTGTTTGTCTTTTTGACTATCTGAATAAATTACAATAATGAGTTGTTAATACTTTCAGATTATTAGGAATCATGTGTGTTCCCCAGATGGCATCCAAATTCACTGATCTGTTATTTTTTTTATTCTTACATATTTAGGCATTAGTGGCAGCAGTCCTCAACAAGGAGTCCAGGAATCTGGAGAGTTCTTAAGTCAATCCCTGAAACATGGACTCCATTGACAATGCCACAGTACCCAGAGAGTAGGCATTCTAATCTAACTGCAGCATTTCATCGCTTTACCCAAGTGCTCATCTCCTCATACACTCTCTGTATTCATTGTAACCACTCAGCCATCACAAATAAAGCTTCAGGCTTAAATTTGATCTCTCTCTGTATGTGTGTTTCTATCCCTTTTGCTCCCCATATTCAATTCATCAAGTCATGGTCCAAGGGTCATGGCCACAGGTTAAGGTGCACCACCCCAGAGATCCTCAGGAAGCAAAAAGTTTTCACAGAGATGATGAGTCTCCTATCAATCATCTCCTCCAGTAGCAAACTAGAGTTTGAAGGCAAAATGAGTCCACCCAAAAGTAAGGGGATTTGTTGTTGTTGTTGTGTTGTTTTACATAATTCAGAGACTACCATGGTCAGATTCAGAGGTCACTTTCGAGGCAAGTAGACACATTTGGAATTTTGAAAAAAGTGTGATGGGCACCAATAAAAGAATAACTACAGTAGGGGCATGACATAGTTCCAAATAGCTGCCATGCCTAAAAGAGTAGGAAAAGAGACAGGACTGCAAAATGGTATAGACATAATACCCTTTCCCTACTGCAAAGAGGAAAGGAGCACCTACACAAACCCTAAAAGGTAAAGGACCCCTGACAGTTAAGTCCAGTTGTGGACGACTCTGGGGTTGCAGCGCTCATCTCCCTTTACAGGCCGAGGGAGCTGGCGTTTGTCCGCAGACAGTTTTTCCGGGTCATGTGGCTAACCGCTTCTGGCGAACCAGAGCAGCACACGGAAACACTGTTTACCTTCCCACCAGAGCAGTACCTATTTATCTACTTGCACTTTTTGGCGTGCTTTCAAACTGCTAGCTTGGCAGAAGCTGGGACCGAGCAACGGGAGCTCACCCCATCACGGGGATTCAAACCGCTGACCTTCTATTTGGCAAGCCCAAGAGGCTCATTGGTTTAGACCACATCACTACCGGCATACCTTACACCAACCCTGTCTGCACTCAGTCACAGAGAGGGGCTTTTTGCACCTCTGAACACAGCAGAAGAGTGCATGTGTTGTGGATATGGGGGGGAGATATTTACTGATACCTTTCATGGGTGATATAGGGGATAATGGTGTGCACACTGTCTCATGGGGATGGTGCCAAGGATTCTAGTGGGACAATTTAGATAAGATGAACTAATATGGGGCATGGCAGTTTGAAAACTAACTACTGAAATTAGTGTCCCGGTCATTTTTGATTTTTGAATAATTTAATATGATATTGTCCTGATACTGTCAGGAACTGTGCTGCAGAGGGCTGCACTGAGGAGGAATGGTGGGAGCCTCCCCATTTCCCAATCTCCTGATCCAGATCCTGAATTTTCCCAGGAGCAGGAGGACAGTATAGATTTGGAACAGTGGTTTGCAGAGGGGCATAGTTCAGAAGGCAGAAGCTGGGATATGCTGGATGGTGAACAGCCAGGAGAAGAAACACTGGAAGGGAGAGGGTTAACAGATTCACAGTCTCTGGACAGCATTCCTCCACTCAGCCCAAGGTCAAGAAGGGCTCTGGTAGAACAGAAAGCACAGAGGGGACAAGCTCAGATTACGAAGTGACGCAGGTTCATAGGGACCAAAGGGGATGGGCTCTTTAATTGGGAGCACTGCCATTACTAGGAGATGTGTTATTTGTTCTCTTGCTGTGATTATTAAAGTTTCTAACTGGTAAGAAGACTCCTTTTCCTTTGTTCTGCTTAGCTACGGCCACGGGGGAGGAAGCCAATTCCCCGAAACCTGATAGATACACAGCATATGATCTGACATAAATTAGAGGGGACAATTTAATTCACCTGTGGCAACAAAAACCACTCTTAGCATGGCTCTGGAAGTCATGGTTAGGGCCACTGCATAAAGTCTCTATATGGCCAACAGGCGTACAAGAACCCACATGCCCGGTGGACCATCGCTGCAGCTGGTGCTTCCTGGGAAAGCATGAAACAAATCAGCTGCTTCCCCAACACTAAAGAGTCCTGTAGTTTTCCTTCATCCTTCTTTTATTATCTGATCTCCTCTGCAAGTACAAGAAAATCCCATTACTATGCCAGTTAAACTATCTGCTACAATTTCCCCATTACTATTTATTTTTTACTCCCAATCTCTCTTTTCTTGACCTGTGTTGGCTTATTTTCTTCAGCGGATACTACTCCTACTGATCTCCTTTCTGCCCCAAAGCTTATGATTCCAAACAACCTTTTCTCCATATACCTACTTAACCAGAATGGCATCTGATGGACTTTTTTTTTCTCCACCTGTTCAGACTTAATAGGATTAATTTCCCTTGTGGTGCACACAATAGCTTCTTAAGCATTAACTACTTTTTTCCCTTCTATTTTTTTGCAGTGGATGTCATATGCAATGCATAATAGAATTCCAATTAACTTTTCTGCAGGGTACTTACTTATATACTTTGAAAATTATCTGTATTATGAAAAGAAAGGAGGAAAGGAAAGAGTTTGCATCTGATAATAAAGTTTATTCTCCCTCTGCAACCAGAAATGCTGATACACTCTTCATTCGCCAAGAAGATTTTTAATTGTAATCTTCCAGTTTTGATGAAATTCCTACCCCAGGAGTAAAGAAGGAATGAGTGGGCAGGGCCCAGAAGAACCGTAAAATGTCACAGAGTCACAAAAATCACGACCCTAACAAAGCACAATTGTTTGTTTCAACATTTTATTAAACCAAACGGCTTTCAAGGCATCAAGGAAACATAATAGCTTACAATAAAAAGAAAGTAAGCACGGTTAAAAAGTTGTCTCCACAACAAAGCAAAATATAGAATGACTCAAACAAATCCATCATCAGGAGTAACAGCAACCACATTGCAGAGACCTACTTTCAGATAGACTCAGGGCAATCCAATACACAAGAAAATTCTGTAAAGCTAAGACTCCATTCGGTAAAGATCCAGATTCCATTCTGGAACAGGCTTCCAGTTCTGCTCTGCCTTAATTGAGGCAGCCCCCACTACAGCAGGAGATCATTGTCGAAGGAAAAACAAGGATGATTGAGGGTAACTATCATAGCTTCATTCACAGTTTGTCTCGGTACCTGGCTCTCACTCCAGCATAGAATGCAAGGGACAAGGAGGTGCTGAGTGCAAAAGCACTTCACCTGCTGAAAACCCTCCAGTGCCGCCATTAAGAAGCAGGGGTTCTCCTGTTAATTAGAGCTTAATTGGACTAAAGTACAGGTGCGTGCTAGAAGTGATGAGATCACAAACTGTGGAACAAACCAGCTGCAAGGACGTTAAGGTTTGAACTTGAGATAAGATTTCATTTGGTGCAAAAGACAAAGGGGGGAGGGGAGCCTACAGTTTATTTAAAGTTTTATTCTTTACATTTATGATTCGGCATCCCTCCTCTGAATGTTAGTTTAAATTATATTTGTAGAAGCAAGGATGGAAGGAATTCGATTATAAATATGGCATATAACATCAAACGGAACTCTGTGTGTAAAAAAAAATCAGGATTCCAGAATAAGGATACTTATTTATCTACTTGCACTGGCGTGCTTTCAGACTGCTAGGTTGGCAGGAACTGGGAGAGAGCAACAGGAGCTCACTCCATCACAGGGATTCGAACCACCGACCTTCTGATCGGCAAGCCCAAGAGGCTCAGTGGTTTAAACCGCAGCACCACCAGAATGCCCCCTCCCAATCATGATTTATCCTGGTTTAAGCTCTGCCAGGCTTGGCTCAGCCAGCTAGGCCCTGGCTGAGCTGAGATGGAGGATATATGCTGGCATATCTGTGATTGAGCCAACAGTGGGATGTTACACCTGTCTGCATTGGCTCAGCAGCTAGAGATTGGCATTTGCAAGAAAACCACTGCAGCTATCTTTCTTCAATTTGCCAGGATTTGTCTGCTCAGAAGGGACAACCTTGCCTGAAATTTTTCTCCAATTATGACTGTGTGTGTGTGTTCCTTTGGGAGGAGAATACCCCACATTTTGGAGGTGTCCAGCACCAAACCCTCTGGACCTGTTTGCCTGTAATTTGGCAGAATATATCTGTTTGCTATGAAGGGGCTACTATGCCTGGGCATTTTACCCAGCTGAGTGAAAAGAGAAAAGGTTATGACTGTTTTGATTTTCTTACTGATAGTGAATGGAGATTGAGGGAAGGACCAAAGTGAATTCAGCCCTCCAGGCTCCACATTGGTCTGAGCAGAATCTGGCTGCTTTACAAAGCATAAAACTGAGTCTGAACTGAATCTTCTGGTTACTGCAAGCGTCTCCTCATAAGGCAGATTCACTAGAGGGGGCAACTATCAAATCACAGCTTTATCCTTGTCAAGAGTCCACAGAGGAATCGGACCTGAATCTCACAAAGCGTGTTCTCCTTCATGGAGAGCACGTGTTGCGGTGGGGGCCGCCAGGACACTCCAAAGTTGGGGGCGGGCTAACTGATCATTGGCCACTGATGCGATTGGGGCTTCCCTTGTTGTTGGGAAGAAGTTAATGTTGCCATTTATTGATTGACAGCCAGAAATACTAAAACTCCTTGCATGAGGCTAGGGCTTCCTCTTTTCGCCCATGCATCAGATTGCCCGTCCCTCCCTCCCTAGAATAGGGTTGTTCGCTTTGACCTTGCTATGCCTGTCATGGGGTCGTCTGCTTTGGAGCGGGGGCCTGGTAGGAATTTTGTCCTTCTGGCTGATTGGCTGGGGCCATTTGGTTTTTGCCTACTGCGTAGCAAATCGTCACAACTTGCAAGGTTGCGGTTAGGCATTGGTTTATGGTTTGGTTGGTTGAGGGGCATGGATTGGCTGTGCCTGCCCCTCTAATGCTGCTGCTGCAAGGGATTCCGTTAAAGGAATTGAGGGCTAGCTATTGCTTGTCCACTCTGTCAAGGGGGCTCGGGCCACTGCAAGAGCTCCTGGTTGCATTTGGGGTGAGGGCAGATTCCCTGCTCCGCGTAACCCCCAAGTGTATTCCCCCATTCTGACTTTCGCATCGTGCTGAATTTCAGTCTGTCCCCCATGGTGGGGGCAGATAGTCGCAACCAATGCCTAAGCAACCACTCACAAATTTGTATTTTAATAAAGTTGTGGCCAAAAATATTGCCAAAAATCTTAAACAAAAACTTCTGTGTGATGTGTGAGTTATTGGGGACCTCGACACGCAAATGAGCCCAGTGCCACTTGAACTTAAGTTTCATTTTATTTGCTGGAATGTCCTACAATGTTTCTATTAGGAATGATGATATTCTTATTTACTTCCTTGTTACTGTGATGATAGCTGAAGACGTGTGTTCTGCTGCTTGAAAGCACAGAGGGTAAAAAAACAATCACTAATTTATGCTGTTTGCAAAAGAGATTTTTGCAATGCTTTCCCCATTCCCAAAGGGGATGGATACTGTAAGTGCAAGATGAGTTGTTATTCTTGAAACATATAGTCCAAGACGACTCAGGAGGTATTATCTTTCCCTGAAGCATAGCCTGCAGAAAAGCTGTAGAAATTTTCTTCATTACTGTGAATTATCTCCTCCCCGATGGATGAGTAATGCTGTGCAGATCTGAAGAGTTTGTTGCTACTTTTATAGGTGTCTATAATTTAGAAGATTGTCTGGTGTCTAATATCAAGATCCTAATGAAAGGTCCCAAGAACAATCTATGAGTCGGTTTCCAGGGAAGTGGTTTAACAACTACGTTTTGCATCCATAAAATGGGCAATTTGCTCACTGGTACAACTATGGATTCTTCGCCAGATTTCCAATGGATAAGAGCAGTGTTAAGCAAACCAAAAGGTGGGTAGAAATCAAGCCTTGATTAATCCCATTGCACTAGACCTGCTTTAAAAAATCCGCCAACTCCAAAGTCCAGGATAATATGGATAGAGTTGACTGAGATTTCTATTTGTTGTTGTTTAGTCATTTAGTTGTGTCCGACTCTTCGTGACCCCATGGACCAGAGCACGCTAGGCACTCCTGTCTTCCACTGCCTCCCGCAGTTTGGTCAGGCTCATGTTTGTAGCTTCGAGAACACTGTCCAACCATTTGAATTGAGGAAAAACCCCAGACCTTGATGCATTTTACGCTAGTAATGTGTACACGGACTGTGTGAGAAGATGGCACTACAACTCATCTTGATTAGCAACATGCATTAATGTTTGCTGTGAATCCATTAGGAATGTATGGAGCCATAGTAAACAGTGTTTACTTGCTTTTCTCAAGTTCTTCAGATGTTTCTTCAAGGAGAAGGCTCTAATTTTTGTGCTTTTAGGGTAAAATTCACTTACAATTCTGTGATGCTGGTGAAGAGTTCTGTACAGAGGCTTATTGTCATTACTTTGACCCCAAACAGTAGCAATACTATTGAAAATTAAGGTACAAGAGTGACTGTAGTTCTAAAAAATGTACATTTTATCATGCTAATATTTCAGTATTTATTATGAATTGCAATAACCCCTGTATTATACTGCTAGTTGGTATACCTTTAAATATATAAATTGCTACATTTTCTTGATTCTTTAAGGAAAAAAAAAGTTTGGCTCTGTTCCCTTCTGGAGCCAATCATTATTTTATTTTTTTAATGAACCCTTGGCACTTAAGAGAAGAAAATAGAATAACCTAATGTCTTCTTCGTGTCACATTGTAGTCAACTAAAAGGACATAAGAAGCAAAGGGATTTTAAATATGTATCATGTTCTTGGTCATTTACTGAAAATGGTTGTCATCTTTCTTGGAACTGCAGATGAAGATGCAGATTTTCTTGGCAACCGTTGCTAAGTAAAGCATTCAGTGATGAAATGGCCTATCATGACTCACAAGAGAAGAAATTCTGGAAAGTTTTAATGTGTAACTTTTGATTTACAAGTGAAACATTTAGTTCTTGCCATACTGGGTGCTGAGATGAAGCAACGAGTCATATGAAGGATGATTGAATTTGGCCTAATTTTTAAATGAATTCTCAGTGTGTAACGGTGTGGGTTTTGACCAAAACTGATTGATATTGTACTGACACACCTCAGATTCATTCTACCCACATGAGGTTCCTTTCCCCACCACAAGGCAGAGCTGCCTCCAATACAGACACAGAGAAGGAAGTGGAGACAAATAGTAATAATAATAACAATGATAGTTGTTGTTGTTGTTATTGTGTAGTCGTTTAGTCATGTCCGACTCTTCGTGCCCTATGGACCAGAGCACGCCAGGCACTCCTGTCTTCCACTGCCTCCTGCAGTTTGGTCAAACTCATGCTGGTAGCTTCAAGAACACTATCCAACCATCTCGTCCTCTGTCGTCCCCTTCTCCTTGTGCCCTCCATCTTTCCCAACATCAGGGTCTTTTCCAGGGAGTCTTTTCTTCTCATGAGGTGGCCAAAGTATTGGAGCCTCAGCTTCACGATCTGTCCTTCCAGTGAGCATTCAGGGCTGATTTCCTTCAGAATGGAGAGGTTTGTTCTTCTTGCAGTCCATGGGACTCTCAAGAGTCTCCTCCAGCACCATAATTCAAAAGCATCAATTCTTCGGCGATCAGCCTTCTTTATGGTCCAGCTTTCACTTCCATGCATCACTACTGGGAAAACCATAGCTTTTACTATATGGACCTTTGTTGGCAAGGTGATGTCTCTGCTTTTTAAGATGCTGTCTAGGTTTGTCGTTGCTTTTCTCCCAAGAAGCAGGCGTCTTTTAATTTCATGAACAATGATAGTACAATTGCTTAAATATAGGGATGGAGAACCTATGACCTTCCAGATGTTGTTGGACTCCAGCTCCCATCAACCCCAGGCTGCTTGGCCAATGGTCAGGGATGATGGGAGTTGTAGTCTGCAGGTCCTGGAGAATCAGAAGGCTGGCAACATCAACTCCACAGTGTGGGAATCCCTTGCATTTTACTACAGCGCCTGGAGACAGACAGGTTGTGTATCCACAGCAGTGACCAGAGGGTGAATGACTGCTGAGAGGACTGCAGAAAGAAGAAACATCATGGTGCATCTGCAGCAACACAACCAGACACCTTCATCTGCCCCAGCCCCAACAAAACATGTCTCTCCCATATTAGTCTTCACAGCCATAGCAGGCACTGTAACCTTCCAACAGGCTGACTTCACCACACACCCATGACACACTCCTTCATTGTTTCCTCAGACAGACGAATGCCAACCAACATTTTTCCTCCTCTTCCTGTTAATCTAAGTTCTCCCGACCTAATTATTTGACATGTCACACACAACGGGCTCTGCTTCTTGAAATCAAGCCAGTTGACCACAGACCATAAGCTGCTTCCAGCAATTTCCCTTGTATCTACTGAAGCACAGCAAAGGAAACCGAAAAACAATTTCCCATGGAAAATCAGATTTTTAAATGTATTTTTCTCCTTCAGAATTGTGTTTCATGTGTCCTCAACCCTCTTCCACTCCAAGTTTACAGCACTGTACTTCTCCAGCAGAGGGTGTCATTACTCCAGCCCTAAAAAATATATATACATACCCAACTAACTCACAAAACACCCTGTCTTTTCTCCACTACAGCACTGGTTACCTTCAGCGATAATAAATTGTGGAGTTGCCTTTGGTATTATGCATCGTTAGAGGAGCCCTGCTGGTTCAAGAGAAGGCCACATCTAGACCAGCATTCTGTTCTCACAGTGGCCAACAAGATGGCCATAGGAAGCCCACAAGACGGACTTGAGTATAACAACATTCTTCTCAATGATATTCAGGCATGCTGCCTCTAACAATGGTGGTAGAACATAGCCATTACAGAAGCAAGGCACATTCTACCACATGTGATGGACGTGCAAGATAACAAAAGAATTCTGGGAAATGATATATAATGAGTTGGGGTGGGGGAGTGTTTAAAATAACATTTGTGATAAAAGAAGAAGTTTTTTAACTAGGAATTTTAGATGCAGAGTTGCATGTTCAGACCCAGAAACATCCCTCCCCTAAATAAATTCACACTTGATTCAAAATTCTGATTTTGGTTTTTGGCAGAATTTAGGCCACAACTTTATTGATTACAGAAAGTGACTGGTTGCATAGCTCTGGTTCGACTAGCTCCCTGCACCATTGCAGGTAGCGCTGACCCAGGGCACCAGCATAGGTCAGGCTAGGGTGAACACCTGGATAAGCGGAAAACCGGGAACAGGCTATCTCCGCCACTCAAATGTCCCCCTGGACTCAGGCACGGGCATAACCCCCTCACAGGGGTTGACCAAACCATTGATTCCCTGGATTCCTTTAACGGAATACCCTTCACATAGGAATGGCGAGAGCATTCTCCCATCCCTATCACCTGAACCAGAGCCTATCCACAACTTTACAAGTTGTGACGATTTGCTACATGGCAGGCGAAATCTAAATGGCAACAGCCAATCAGCCAAGTGGGGAAAATTCCTGCCGTGCGCCCGTCCCAACGACAGATGACACACAATGGCATAGCAAGGTCAAGCGCAAAGCCCTAAAAGTAGGGAGAGGTGTGTGGGTGTTCTGAATGCACGCGCTGAAAGAGGAAGCTCTGGGTCACGTGCATGGGCATAAATAGGTCCCTTGAATTGTTTGGACTGTGTGCCATTGACCAGATAGCACCCAGCTTTGAGGGACTTACCAATCGGGTGTTGTGGCTGACCAGTCATACCCACCCACAATACAGGGTGTCGGTTTTCCAGGCCTCCCTGCAATACGTGGCCTCTTTAAGGGAGGACCCGATATACCAAAGGAGCAGAAACTATTGTTTACGTATGTTGCAACAGCAGCACAGATACTACTGGCCCAGAGATGGAAAGAAGATAAAGTCCCAACCAGAGACGAAGAGCTGATGAAGATGATGGACTACGTCAAAATGGCAAAAATGACTGGGAAAACCAGAAACCAGGAAGATATAATAAGGAATGGGGGGAAATTACAATTTACCTAAGAGAACACTGTAAACAAGTAAAAACTTTGGCAGGATTTGAGTAACGCTTATAAAGGAGAAAATGGATTCTCTTAAGAAAATGTAGAAAATATATGATGCAGTAGAAAAAGTTGATAATGTAAACCATGGAGGGATGGAGGGAACCCTAAGGATTTGGGGAATCCTAAATGTTAATGTTTGAATCCAAATGTATTATGTAAAATTGAACAAAAAAGAATTTTAAGAGAAGATAAAGCACATTGCCATTTTGGTTAGTATTTGCATCACTATGTCCTGTGGAAGCTTATAGCACAGTTTAACTATGCACTGTCTGACAAAGTACTGTTTTTGCCTGTGCAAAGCCATCCAACATTCAGCTTCATTGAATAAACTCAAATTCTAATATTATGAGAAAGAGGGGGAAAAAACCTCCCTAACCAGTTTCTCCACAGCAAGCAGAAAATGGTCTCCCCTGTGATTTGCTGGTGTGTGTCACTCTTTTAATACCTAAATCCTTTTCTGACAGCAGGAGATTAAAAATTAAGAGTAGTAACATATTTTGTGTAAGCCTTTAATATGTGTATTGGGTATTTTATATATACTGAAGAGAAAACATCTACAGGTTCTCCACGCGAGGGATGATACAACGGCTACTGTAATAATAAAATGGGACAGACGGATGGAGATGTTTAAGGTCACCTCAACTCACAGACATCAAAGCTCAGTTACTTATATGTTATTATCCAAATTGGCTTAATACCAAAGATAGGAGAATGGGCAGAAGATAGTATTCTGACCCCCTCTGGCCTCTCTGACGTGACTTAAATAGACTACAAAGAAGGAAATGGTATTTGTATCTCGGGAGGAAGAGTCCATTCACTGTGCTGGCTAATCTCAAGCTTATTAATAGGTTATAGTTCATGGATATAATATTAGGCATGAAGGCTGCAGAAACATTTTGCTCTTTATTTGCTTTCTGTGGTAGCTGCATGGGTAACGCTGGCAAACAATGTAGAATTACTACATCAGTGCACTCATTCACTCTTTACTTGCTATATATAGTTTGCCGCATGTATATCTCCTCAGCTGGTTAGTATCTTCCCTCTCCTGAGATTCGCATGATAGTTGGCCCCATGCTGTTATTAAACTTTCCCCAAAGCCTTCAGGGATTTCCATCATTATTGTTGGAGGGAATTTGTCTCTCCTTGCAACACCTTTTGTGTTGTTCAGATGACTGAGGAACAGCTGAGAGTGGCTACAGTGGGGGGTTGAGCAGCAGGAAAAGGGTTTCTTTAGAGGAAGGGTAGGATATAAATTTAACAAAAAACAGATAAACTTTGTCTGGAGTCTCTCCCCCCACCCTTCTTCCTGATAGGCTGATCAGTGAGTACAGATTGAACCACTGAGAAATTCCCAGAGAATCTCATGGTTTGAAAAAGTTTTTTACATCTTTCCTGGTACGTGTCAACATGAGTGCAGCAGGAAAAGGGTTTCTTTGGAGGAAGGGTGGGATATAAATTTAACAAAAAACAGATAAACTTTGTCTGGAGTCTCCCCCCCCCACCCTTCTTCCTGATTGGCTGATCAGTGAGTACAGATTGAACCACTGAGAAATTCCCAGAGAATCTCATGGTTTGAAAAAGTTTTTTACATCTTTCCTGGTACGTGTCAACATGAGTGCAGCGCTTCTGTTCTCCCACTCTGAAAGCTTTTGCTGTCATCCTTCTCAGCCTCATGTGTCACATTTAATCAAACAAAAATAAGAACATTTCACATTTTGCCTTCTTTTTACTCTGGACTCCTGCAAGTATGCAAATCTACAGGAAGTGTCTCAAGTATCACGAGCAGTAAACAAGCTGTCATGAAAAGGGGTATTTGGGAGTGATTTTTTTATATTTTGCTCCTCCCGCCAAAAGCTTTTCCAAGTCATTCACCCCTTTCTAAATTAATTTGACATGGATAATAAAATATTAAAGGAAGCATACAACTTGTTTTGGGCCACTGTCCTCCACCAGACACCCTCTTCTGCAGTGTAAATCCAGGATTATAATTTCTTCACTTCCCCTGGGTACTCAGTCCTGGACCACTCAAAACTCGCCCAACGGAAGCAATAAGCTTAAACTTTGCCACAGGAAATTTATCGGAGTAAAGACAGACTTTGGTTGTAATAATGGTATGCAAGGAACAATAATTATATCTCCACACTCCCAGCAGATTTGTGAAAGCTGTCTTTCTCCCCCACAAACACAAGACTTAACCTTCTGGAATAAGACCTCCAGCCCAGCAGGAATCTTCTGTTCCTCAGCAGAACAAACATAGAAGCTTGCATACAGCTGCATGCTTACAACCTGATGCTTCAGAATGTGCAGAGTTGCCAAAGAAAACATTAGCTCACATTAATAAAAAACAAATAAACTTTGTATGGAGTCCCCCACCCCTTCTTCCCGCTGATTGTCTGATCAGTGAGCGGCCACAAATTCACCCATTTTGATGTAAATATATGTCATTCCTATATCCTGATATATATCCTGAAATCAAACTGACATATGTAAGAAATATATTCAACAGCCAATTTCTGACCTGGCTAAATTTTTAGTTGGTCATGAGGTTGAAGACTGGAGCAACCTAACCACAAAATTCTAAGCTAAGATTTCTGATGTTCCACAGGTCGTATGCTAAAAGGAAGAAAACATTCATTCCACAGCTAGATTGCCTTCTCCCTTTCCACTGAAACAGAAGACATCAAACTTGCAATGGCTGTACCTGGTAATAAAATGACTCAGGTGTGCCCCGTTGCACCAAACCAGAACTGAAGAGACTTGGCTGAAAAGCAGTCCCTCCCACAAGAAATAAATAAGACATAAAGTATCTTATATGAAGCATCACAAGCAATGAACAAGCATGCAAAGCAGCAATGTGGATGTGCAGAATTCTTCCCAATGTGAAAATGTTATGGGTTGTTACATTCTACAGCCAAGTCATTGTGCAAGCAGAATGACGTTGACTTGCACAACATGCACCCCTGTGCTTCCCCTACAAGCAGATTTGGAAGTGCTGGGGGTGAGGGTGTGGCACATGGGAGGAGGAGAGGAAGAGTTGTTTGTGTAACGGCTTAGTTGGATTCAACCCCATAACTTCTTTTACACTCAAGTTTCCAGAACATGCAATGCCCCTGATGTCAGAATATCTACAGAAACAAGGGAGAAGGTTTTGCGCTTGCTGACTGATGGCTGAAAGGATACTGAAGGAGATGGACCAATGGCCTTACTCAGCACAGCTATTCCTACATTATATCTGTTCCTACGTATTCTGAAAAAAAATACATAGAGACAAAAAACAAACAAAAAAAGTAGGGACATCACCTTGCCGGCAAAGGTCCGTATACTTAAAGCTATGGTTTTCCCAGTAGTGATGTATGGAAGTGAGAGCTGGACCATAAAGAAGGCTGATCGCTGAAGAATTGATGCTTTTGAATTATGGTGCTGGAGGAAACTCTTGAGAGTCCCATGGACTGCAAGAATATCAAACCTATACATTCAAGGAAGTCAGCCCTGAGTGCTCACTAGAAGGACAGATCCTGAAGCTGAGGCTCCAATGCTTTGGCCACCTCACAAGAAAAGACTCCCTGGAAAAGACCCTGATGCTGGGAAAGATTGAGGGCACAAGGAGAAGGGGACGACAGAGGACAAGATGGTTGGACAGTGTTCTTGAAGCTACTAACATGAGTTTGACCAAGCTGTGAGAGGCAGTGGAAGACAGGAGTGCCTAGCGTGCTCTGGTCCATGGGGTCATGAAGAGTCAGAAATGACTAAACGACTAAACAACAAATGTATTCTGAAAGAGAGGCAAAGACAAGAGAAAATTCCTACCGTCTAGAACCATTGCTTCAATAGGAATGGGAATAGATAAATCCATGACTTCTGGGGCAGAGCTTGTAATCTGGGGCATAAGTTTCATCAAGTCACACAATTCAATCATCTCCACATACTAGACCTTTCTGTGTGACTGACAGCAAAGAGGTCATGTGGCTATATGGAGGTCAGCACATGCACTTAAGCAGACCTTTATCATTACAGCAATGCGACTTTTGTCAGAACACAGAGAGGGATTTCATCACTTCAGCGAGCACAGTGGAAGACTTATACAGAAAGAAAAAGTAACTGAGGGATTTATTGGATTTCCATAGCTGTTATTTGGAAGCAAATCAAATGGATAATGGATTGTGTAAAATCCTCATCTCTTGAGATGATGCTGTCAGTTCAATTCCCTGTTCGGCAAGATAACAAGCATTACTAGTATACAGAATTTTTACATAGCATAGTTAAGCAGGTTATAAAATTAACTTATGCTGTTCAGGTGATGTAAAAAAAACAGCTTTTCAGACTAGTTCCTCAAGTGCACCATGACACACTCAGGGTTACCATTACAGGTCTTGTGGTAAATCTGTTCCTGGACACTTCACTGCCTGTGTGAGTATGAGAGGGTTTGTTGTTGTTGTTGTTGTTTTGTTGTTTAGTCGTGTCCAACTCTCCGTGACCCCATGGACCAGAGCACACCAGGCACTTCTGTCTTCCACTGCCTCCCGCAGTTTAGTCAAACTCATGCTGGTAGCTTCGAGAACACTGTCCAACCAGAGAGTGTTTCACAAAGAAATATTTCTTGCCCGCAACTGTCCCAAATAGGATGAGAAAAGCAGAGGCTCTGGCCTTAGAAGAAACAGAATACATTGGGGAAAATATCGTTCAGTGCTTCCAGATTTTGGCATCTGCCTCCGTTCGATTTCCTGGCACTCTGTCCTCAGTGAAAACTGCTTGGCATTGATCCTGATTGCCATCTCACTTCCACAGACCTCCTCTGGTCAACACCCGTTCAGCACTTATGTCTGTCTGACACATTTATGGCACAGTAAAATGTGCTCCCCACACAGTGTGTCTGTTCAAGGCTTTTTAAAAGTCTGCCCACAACTTGCGTGGTATGGTCAGCATTGCTATACTCATTTCCACTTGCAAAGGCCACTTAAATCAATATCTTCAGCTATCCCTCATATAGGTTCCCATAACTGCTACTTACAGTTTGCCTGACAATTTAAATACTCACAGATGGGATGCAAAAAGAAGTTGACCATTAGCCTGGCCTAGTATGGCAGCATCTGTGGGTCATATCCATAGTAAGTTCTACTGAGGGTAGACCCACTGAAATTAATAGGCATGGCTAACTTAGATCAATCAATTTCAATGGGTCTATTCTGAGGAGGACTAAGATTGGCTACAACCCAATGAGATGAAAGATGGTGGCTCTCTTGACCCAAGAGATGACATGTTGTCTGTTCAGTAGCGGATGCCAGTTCTCAAATAAATTGACATGAAAGACTGTCATGCTTGGAAAAGATAGATTTGTATGACAACATGGGAGAAAATTGGCTGTTGTAAAACAGTGTTTTTTGTTTTTGTTTTTTGCCGAAAGGAAAGAATATGGATATAGAAGGTGCTGCCTTAATGCAGTGCAATCCTATCTATGTCTACACAGAAGTAAAATCTACTGAATTAAGTGGGACCCATTCCCAGATATATCCAAGCAAAGCAACCTAAGTTATCTTCATATTCTCTCCATCCTTACAGTTCCGTGAAAGTGTGTAAAGGTAAAGGGACCCCTGACCATTAGGTCCAGTCGCAGACGACTCTGGGGTTGCGGCGCTCATCTCACTTTATTGGCCGAGGGAGCTGGCATACAGCTTCCAGGTCATGTGGCCAGCATGACTAAGCCACTTCTGGCGAACCAGAGCAGCACACAGAAACGCCGTTTACCTTCCCGCAGGAGTGGTACCTATTTATCTACTTGCACTTTGACGTGCTTTCGAACTGCTAGGTTGGCAGGAGCAGGGCCTGAGCAATGGGAGCTCACCCCGCCGCGGGGATTTGAACTGCCAACCTTCTAATCGGCAAGTCCTAGGCTCTGTGGTTTAACCCACAGTGCCACCCATGCCCCGTGAAAGTGTGTATGTAGGGTAAATTGTGTTTTAGTTTCTGTTTTCTCTAGGAACAATTGCACCCAGGTTAAATCTATGCGAAGTTTAGGCCGTGCAAATGACATTTCAGCTAATATTTTGTTGTCTGCATTTTTAAACGCTTTCCTTTCTGTTTTCCTTTCTTTGTGTTAAACAAAATAACAGTTGGCGGGTTTAGCGGGCGGGCCCCAGACAAGCACCCATGTGGGCTGGCCAGCATGTCAAGAACATTTAAATTCCCTTTTCCTATGACTCACACAGTGCATATATGCCCCCTAGACATTTGAATCCTGACAGTTCTGCTTTGGTCAAATGACTCGGGAGGAAAACTTGGGGAGGTGCGAAAAAGTACAAGAGAGAATGTAAGAAGAAAGAGCAACAGAGAAAGGCCTCTGCAGTTGGAGTAAAACAAATGTGTATGCTATTAATATGAGACAAGAGGTGTCCCCAAGCTCCAGTAAATTGTTCTTCATTACTTTGTCCTCAGTACTACTCTCTCAGACTAAGGAGTTCCATTTAATGAGGTGATTCATTCTTTTATGCTGCACTCTTTGTCTGCTTTTCAATATATCTGAAGAGAAATGAGGAAAACATTCAAGGCAATTACCACCTTAAAGTGATTAATTAATTTATTTGTCCAATCTCTGCCAGGGTGTTGTGCAGAGTTTTGAAGATGATCACAAAAAGGCTTAAAAATATGCACATTATTTCAGATGATAGATAGATAAATAGATATAATAATAATAATAATAATAATAATAATAATAATAATAATAATAATTTATTATTTATACCCCACCCATCTGGCTGGGCATCCCCAGCCACTCTGGGCGGCTTCCATAAAAACCAAAAATACAGTAAAATATCACACGTTAAAAACTTCTCTGAACAGGGCTGCCTTAAGATGTCTTCTGAATGTCAAGTAGTTGTTTATCGCTTTGACATCTGCTGGAAGGGCGTTCCACAGGGCGGGCGCCACTACTAAGAAGGCCCTCTGCCTGGTTCCCTGTAGCTTTGCTTCTCGCAATGAGGGAACCGCCAGAAGGCCCTCGGTGCTGGATAGATAGATAGAAGTTGTACTTTTGGTTCTGCACATCTTTGTTGTCTCAAGGACAGGTGGTACTTGAACAGGTAAAGGACTATATTTTTAATATGGATCAGTTGAACTTCTGGTATTCAGTAAAGACCTTTTATACTTCAGCAGGCACTTTAAGTAGGTTTTTTTCTGATTTTACAATTAATTTTAACTGATTTTATCCTTGTTATGCTTATCTGAAAAAAATAACAAAACTCCCTTTCTAAGGTCTGCCCAGAGAGCAGTATATTGTTATGGGTTAGTAGGGGAACAGGGCTGCCCCAGATCCTTGGGTACCAAATTTCCCCCTCTAGATTTCTGGATGCTGGAGATGTAATCAGAGCTGACAAGCTTAGCTTATTTTTCTGCCAAACAAAGGGGCAGAGAAAGATGATCGCCTTCCTGTTAACCCATCACAAAAACCATCTACAAGACAATAGACCCTGCTGGTAACTGAGTGAGAGGTTGCCAGGGCAACATGAGCATGATGTCACAAAGAGAAAGAAAATATTGGCCTTTTGCACATAGGGTTTTTGGCAATGTGTTCTGGGAACAAGAAGGAGGAAGTGAGGAGCACTGGCTGAAGGAGACTGCGCTGGGACACCAGGAGGCCACTATCAGTTTCATGCATATCAGTTAATATCTTGACCCTGCTCCACTGAATTGAAATTTCAGCCTTCACAACATAGGAAAACGGCCATTGTAAACAGCTATTTTCGTGGTGGATGGTCAAGATATTAACTGATATGCATGACATTTCAGATATAGCTCATATAATTCCTAGTGTAGTAAGATAAGACCTTTGGAGCAGGCACTTTTTTATGAACCGCCCTAATATGTAAGTAAAATAAATAAATAAACCCTGTGAGGGAGGTCAGTAAAATTGTCCCCACCTTGCAAATGTGGGGCGGGGGATGACCAAAGGTGGCTTGATGCTAAGATTCAAGCTGATGTGTAGCTCAGTCTCTCAGAAATTATCCTACATCAGCCCTAAACTTTACATACTTATGTCTGCTGAGTTATTTCGGAACATATCTGTGTGGTCTTACATTTTTCATCATGTGGTTTTCTATTGGTTTGTCTGAGAGCCTGTGTCACATTTTCTACAGTTTTGTTCATATAAACTGATTTACATAGTTCCTCATTTGTCAATTTAGAAGAAAAAGAGTACATGATAGGTCAGGTATTTGTTCTGGATTTGGCAATGAATTATCATGTTAAAGTCAAAAAGAAAACACATAAGCCACTGAAATTCAATTAAAAGAGTATTTTTATTTGCATGCAGTGAGATCCAGAAACAGTTAAAAAACTTTTTTTTTTAAGGAGCAGGCAGAAACCAAAGTGATTTAACAGGTTTGGGACTCAGTTCTAAAGGTTTGTTGGTGATGCACATTTTAAAACATTTGACACACACGAAATCATTGTTTTGTCCTCTTTAAGAAAGTCTCTAAGCGCCTTCAGCAGTTGTACAGTATTGAACTGGAAGTATAGTTTAGGTGAAATGCAGGTATATTGATTTCTATAGTTTCCGCTGTGAGGTGTTTGTCTCTGCCAAGCAGAAACGATGGAAAGTGGGGAAATGGAGTTCAGAGTTTAAGCAGAAAATGGTGAAAAATGAAAGGAGTTGGTTCCTATAGTATTTCTGTTGTACATATTCTATAGGAGGTCAATGTAGGTAAAGTTGGTCCTATAACAACTGTAAAATTAAGCTACGTACTTATCATGCAGTGAAAGTGAGTGCCATAAGAATTATGTCCAAATTGAAAGCTAATTTGAAAATTCTCCGTCTGATGAATTTTGAGGGGCTTCAAAAGAATACCAATAAGGCGAAAAATGGTGGTGGGTTTTTTGGGGGGGTGGATGTGTACTTCTGCATCCATTAATTGTCTTGATAAGGGATTAATCCTGAATTAAATCTACAAGTTAATTTGCAGGTTTCAGATCAACCAAAGCATCTGGGACGTTTCAATGGGAAGCCAAAGAATACTGTTCTGAGTGTCATGGAATTCTACTCCACATTGATCCAGGGCAGAACTCAGACGTATAGTCAGCAGAGTAAAAACTTAAACACGTTGCAGGCCTCCCAAAAACAGACCATAGGCAATTCTATTTCATCCAGCAGAGCTTTACTGCTACTGAAGGCAAATGAGCATCATGGTCACAAATCCAGTACATTCAGGATTGGTCCTGTCCAGAAGAAATCCAGTTGCAGCAGACTTAACTTAAACTCACAATAACTTATAATAAGTCTAAACCTTTCAACTGAGCATACTATGTGCAGAACACCACACCAGAAGGAAAAGAGATAGAAAGAGAAAGGGAAACCCAAGGCTCCTTCTGGCCTTACTTTTATAATCAGCATGACCTTGACAGAAAGAGATAAGAGAATCAGTTTAAGCCAGCTGTACTCAGCTTCTCTGAAGGAATAACCCAGACATCATGAACCTTCTGCTTGCTTCTTCTACACAGAGAAGCTTCCAGAACCCTCTTGAATTAATAAGAATAGAAAAGATCTCTACATGTCAGATCAATACTTTCTGCACTAAGAAATACAAACTGACACACAGACCACTGAAAATTTTATTTAACCTTAGCACAACTCAGGCTGCAATCCTGAACACACACATTAGGGAATTGGCTTCATTGAACATAGTTAGATATACCTCTGAGTAAACTTGGGTAAGATTGGGCTGTCAGTTTTACCTGAATTAGCATCCCAGTAAGCTCACTGGGAGGAAAACGAAGATCATGGTCACTGGTCCCATCACCTCCTGGCAAATGGAAGGGGAAGAAATGGAGGCAGTGAGAGATTTTACTTTCTTGGGCTTCATGATCACTGCAGATGGTGACAGCAGCCACGAAATTAAAAGACGCCTGCTTCATGGGAGAAAAGCAATGACAAACCTAGACAGCATCTTAAAAAGCAGAGACATCACCTTGCCAACAAAGGTCCGTATAGTAAAAGCTATGGTTTTCCCAGTAGTGATGTATGGAAGTGAGAGCTGGACCATAAAAAGGCTGATTACCGAAGAATTGATGCTTTTGAATTATGGTGCTGGAGGAGACTCTTGAGAGACACATGGACTGCAAGAAGATCAAACCTCTCCATTCTCAAGTAAATCAGCCCTGAGTGCTCACTGGAAGGACAGATCCTGCAGCTGAGGCTCCAATACTTTGGCCACCTCATGAGAAGAGAAGACTCCCTGGAAAAGACCCTGAGGTTGGGAAATATGGAGTGCACAAGGAGAAGGGGACGACAGAGGGTGAGATAATTGGATGGTGTTCTCGAAGCTACCAGCATGAGTTTGGCCAAACTGCAGGAGGCAGTGGAGGACAGAAGTGCCTGGCGTGCTCTGGTCCATGAGGTCACGAAGAGTCGGACACGACTAAACGACTAAACAACAACAAGCTCACTGGGATGCTATTTTTTTGCCGTCATGCTGTGCTGTGAGTGAATGAGGCTTTCAGAAACTGTAGGTGCCAAGTTGTCACTGCATTCACTCCTCAAATCAAGTAGTTTTGCCATGGGCAAGGGACTTGCGTTTATGTTTCTCTACTACAGGCATTGTAATGCTGTAGTTGAGAAGTATGGGTGAAAGTCTAGTTTGACCTACATCAGTAACAACTTGAACATTTACTTTAAATCAGACAGGCTTTCAAAAACATCATGCCCAGTAGCACAAATATAAGTGATGAACTATGCTTTGTTTCCCATCTTTCCTTCTCTTAGACGCAAACAACATGTAATATAAAATGGCAGGTTTTAACTGGTCCCCATCAGGTCTCACCTCATAAGGAAGCATAAACCCTTTGCCTTAGGTCATGGACTGGGAGTGAAGGTGGATCAGTGATCTCCAGCCAGGGACGAGGGAGAAAGTCAAGTGAGTTTGCATTTAAAGCTGAATCTATCAAATTTTCACTTTCCGAAACCACATATTTGAATTTTGCCATGCAGATCTCCAACCAAAGAATTCTTTACAAAATTGCATATACAGTGGTACCTCGGGTTAAGTACTTAATTCGTTCCGGAGGTCCGTACTTAACCTGAAACTGTTCTTAACCTGAAGCACCACTTTAGCTAATGGGGCCTCCTGCTGCCACTGCGCCGCCGGAGCACAATTTCTGTTCTCATCCTGAAGCAAAGTTCTTAACCTGAAGCACTATTTCTGGGGTAGCGGAGTCTGTAACCTGAAGCATATGTAACCTGAAGCGTATGTAACCCGAGGTACCACTGTACAGAGGAAGGCGTGCATTAAAAACAAATATGGAAGTGAAAATAACATACAAAAGATCATCCCATTGCTTGCAAAAATGTGTACATTAGTCAAAACCGCCAACAAAAATGTGTTTATTAAGACAAAATTGCACTAAAATGCACTAAAAGAACTTGCATCAGAGTTTTGTTTTTTTAAAGAAACTCGCAGATTGCTACAGAAATGTGAAGAACTGGACTTAAGATTGGAAAAAATGAGAAACTGGGAGAACTTGCTGATTTTTTCATTCACACATCCTGCCCACCCATCATCCCTCGACCCTTCTGCAGAAGCAGATACAGGGCAGCGTGACTGGTTCTGCCACACTGGACACCCACAGGGCATTGCAACTATAACATAGTGAATTGAGCAAAACAGAAGGTTAGAGGCACTGAGGCACTGAATTCTGGCCTCACGCAGGGCACCAATGAAATTTCAAATACCAAAGTCTGCCCCTGCCTCCTGACAGGCTGCCAGCTGCTTCCACTTTCATTCTTGTTGCTAGTCCCACCCTCCAGTATTCCTTCCTGCTATCCAGGGTGGAATCTATACACATATAAAAAAACCATGTGAAAATGCTTTTTTTTAAAAAACCGTTTTGAAAAATACATTGAATTTTGAATAACTCACTGTTGCCATCTAGTGTCACATTTGTATATTGCACTTTACAACACATTTAAAATGCTCTATTTGCAGCTGTGTATATGAGTCCCTAGGGACGCAGGTGGCGCTGCGGGTTAAACCACAGAGCCTAGGACTTGCCGATCAGAAGGTCGGTGGTTCGAATCCCTGCAATGGGGTGAGCTCCTGTTGCTCGGTCCCTGCTCCTGCCAACCTAGCAGTTCGAGAGCACATCAAAGTGCAAGTAGATAAATATGTACCACTCCGGCGGGAAGGTAAACAGTGTTTCTGTGTGCTGCTCTGGTTCATCAGAAGTGGCTTAGTCATGCTGGCCACATGACCCGGAAGCTGTACGCCGGCTCCCTTGGCCAATAAAGCGAGATGAGTGCCGCAACCCCAGAGTCGGTCACGACTGAACCTAATGGTCAGGGGTCCCTTTACCTTTTATATGAGTCCCTGGTATCCATCTGCCTTTTCCTACTGGGTGTCTTATGGCATGGCTTCTAGGAGTGCCACCATCACTTGGTCCTTTGGTAACATGGTGTCACTGTTCCTTAAGTGATCTCTGGAATACTTACCTGGAAGAAGGTCAAGAAGCCTTTTCCATTTCAGGTGGGAAAATAACTATTTCCCCTCACTGCTCACGTAGGATTTTTCACCTTCATTTTGGAATCAGCCCTGTCACAATGCCAGCTCTGCTTAAATGAGAATAGTATTATGCTGGCTCTAGCCAACACTTGTTTATTAAAAGGTCATAATTGGAGTCATCTTTTGCATGCAGCTATTGCAGGTGATTGCCTGTAGCAACAAATGTATATTGTGCACAATTTTGGAGCTGGTTGTCTATTATCTGTTTTGCCCTGTGGCAGCTACATCCCTTGGGCTAATTCTGGCCATGAAAATTCATGCAGTGTTTTAAACCATGCCAACAATAATCACAGAAGAAGAAAAAAATCACCGAGTTTCAGGAAGAGGAAGGCATAACTAGAAAAAATATACCGTGGTACCTCTAGTTATAAACTTAATGCGTTCCAGAGGTCCGTTATTAACCTGAAACTGTTCTTAACTGGAGGCATGCTTTTGCTAATGGGGCCTCTTGCTGCCGCTGCGCCACCGGCACACAATTTCTGTTCTCATCCTGGGGCAGTTTTCAACTCGAGGCAACTCTTCCAGGTTAGCTGAGTTTTTAACCCGAGGTGTTTGTAACTCGAGGTTTGTTGTTGTTTAGTCTTTTAGTCATGTCCGACTCTTCATGACCCCATGGACCAGAGCACGCCAGGCACTCCTGTCTTCCACTGCCTCCCGCAGTTTGGTCAAACTCATGCTGGTAGCTTCAAGAACACTGTCCAACCATCTCGTCCTCTGTCGTCCCCTTCTACTTGTGCCCTCCATCTTTCCCAACATCAGGGTCTTTTCCAGGGAGTCTTCTCTTTTCACGAGGTGGCCAAATTATTGGAGTCTCAGCTTCAGGATCTGTCCTTCCAGTGAGCACTCAGGGCTGATTTCCTTCAGAATGGATAGGTTTGATCTTTGGTCAAAACTCTCCACTGTGACCAGTCCATCTTGGGTGCCCTGCTCGGCATAGTTCATAGCTTCTCTGAGTTATTCAAGCCCCTTCGCCACGGCAAGGCAGTGATCCATGAAGGGGGTAACTTGAGGTACCAATGTATAAACCTCGACAGTGCTGTGCAAATGTTCTCAAGGTTCGATTTTTGCCTCAAAAGTAGTGTGCTGGAGAACAGACCATCTCCTAGATCTTTAGACAACCTCTGTTGGCATTGCTAGGTTTTTTTTGGGGGGGCAGGGGTTTGATACCTGCTGACCAATGGGTGCCCATGAATTCAACCGCAGAGCTAATATTGCATATACAGAGGTCATGTGTGTTGCAATGTATGAGTGTGGACTTAAAATACTGTATGTCCTAGGGATGGGTTCAGTAGACACACTCCTTACCCCCTCCTCTCATTCAACTATCTGTACATGGTTTGAATATCTGCAGAGGGGTCCGATCAGTGTCCTGACTGCATTGTGCTGCCAGAACTGCTTGTTATTCATCGAGTCTCATATTCCCCCCTTTATTTATGGTTCCATGGCTGCTGCATGTTGTTATGCTGCAAAATTTCACTCTGATTAAAAGCACTTTAGAAGCTCCAGCTGGAAATGCCCATAAATAAACAAAAACAAAGTACTAAATCCAAGGCTGTCCTTCCCAGAGGTGTTGTTAACTATTAATTAATACTGCTGATAAAACATTTGGCTGTCAAAGGTGCACTTTTTGAACTTTGCATGTGTGTTTTTATGTCTCCATCAAACATTAACACACGTAGATTGACATAAACTGAAATAATCGTTTATGATCATTGCAGACACAGCTCCACTCAAGGGGGCATTTGTGCGTTTTTTGTGATCTTCAACTCGCCTGTTTGCTATGGGTCATTTACACCATCAACTTAAGGAATAAATCAGGGTGCAGCAGACTTGGCAATGTTGTGTGCCTTGCTTTGAAGAGAACCCAAAAGAAATATAGGCTTGAAGATATAAACGTGCATTGGCAAATCCTGTACATATTTAGTCAGAAGTTACTTCACTGGATTCAGATATCCCATAAAATCTAAAGTGGCACAGACATGTATGGATTGTCAGCCTCCCAACTTAGTTCTGCATTGCATTGCATTCCAGAAGCAGGAGGCTGAGATTTCCAAGCCATCAGGAAAAATGTAAAAAGCATTATAGTCTAGGGGAGAGTACTGTTTGGTTCATATCTTTTAAGAAAAGGGACCCAATCATCAGTCGCCAGAATGCAGAATGCATTTGGACTGCACTATTCCATGAATTTTGTGATATAATTTCGGTTCAAACATCCATACGAAAATGTGTTTTATCTGGAAAATGCACACAAAAATGATATTGTTGCATGCCAGCCCAATCTCTGAGTGGTGTGAGATTCCTGGCATTCCAGGTGCTTACTCAAGGTTCATGCTTCCTTTGGGAAATGAGGCACAGTGGAGACTGTGGTGTCTTTATGGTATATGGTTTATTAACATGTATATACAACCTGAACCTGCGATGGAGGGGTTCACAGCATTAAAACCCCCAAAGGGTCTTGCTACCCTCATAGCTGCAGTCTTGCATTCAAACAGAAATCAAACATTGTACTCTGCTTCTCCAGCTTTCCAGCATTATGCCTAGGTCACATCACAGCCAAACTCAACTTTGAACTCTGTCTTTTGTCCTTCTTGCTATCTACAAGTTGGAAGGGTGGCCCCAACAATTTGCCATCTCACACAGATCCTCGTCCCTTTGTTTTCGTAATAGTCCCATCACCCAGGCAATTACTTCCTTCTGTAGGAAGTAAAGGTAAAGGACCCCTGACAGTTAAGTCCACTTGCAGATGACTCCAGGGTTGTGGCGCTCATCTTGCTTTACAGGCCGAGGGAGCCGGCGTTTCTCCGGAGACAGTTTTTCCGGGTCATGTGGCCAGGAGGACTAAACTGCTTTTGGAACAACAGAACACCGCGATGGAAACCAGAGTGCATGGAAATGCTGTTTACCTTCCTGCCATAGTGGTACCTATTTATCTACTTGCACTGGTGTGCTTTCAAACTGCTAGGTTGGCAGGAGCTGAGACCGAGCAACGGGAGCTCACCCCGTTGTGGGGATTCGAACTGCCAGCCTTCTGATTGGCAATCCCAAGAGGCTCAGTGGTTTAGACCACAGCACCACCCGCGTCCCTTCCTACAGAAGCTAGCCTTGCTTATATTTTAACACTTACAGGACCCAGGTATTATAGAGGTCTGGCACACACAAACTCATAACAGCTTTAGGTAGGAAATGCTTAAATGTGTATGTTCAGGAAAAGTGCATACAAAAGTACACATTTTAGAGAAAACACATGCAACTTAAGTTCACATTTTTGGGCAAAAAGAACAACTGTGCAGTAAGCAGGACAGTATGGATTTATGATTGAACACATGTGGAACTAACATGTAACATAAATAGACTGATCCATTGATTCCTAAAACTAAGGAGTCATAAATTTCTTTTGCTAAAAATCGTATACACTTATCCCTTGTCCTTTGCGCAAGATGAGTCACACTGAGAACACTATCCATTATCATTTATTTGCACCTTGCTGTTTCCTTGCCACCAGTGGATCGTTCCCTTTACCACTGAAAATCAAAAGAGTACCCTGTTTTGAATTTGTCCATATATTACAGCTAATAAAGAAACTTTAAAAGTTTTACTGTTTGACAAACAGTAACAATGTTAATATACATAATTAGTCTTCTTAGGAAAAAAATAGGAAGTTTCAGTCCCTTTTTCTCCCTGGCATGTTTATCTATAAAAAAACAGGTCTTTGTTCCCTTAGCAATTAGGGTGTGTTACAAAAAGGCATCTCATTGTTAGTCTGACAGTTCATAGTTAGTCAACTGATGCAGAAAATGGTTCTTCAAAAAAAATTATACAGCTAATCAGCTTTCAAATAAACACTTGAAGAGCTACTGTCAATGTTCGGCTTGATAATTAAAAATTGGGATTTATGTATAGGTAAAGGTGTCATTTCCATGTGAAAATGACTGAATAGCCAAGTGAAGAACTCCAGCAAATTGGAAATTACTTGAAACTGGGAGTGGAATATGACAGCCATAGAATATGACAGCCACCATTAGGTTGACACTTGCCCTTCATCTACACCATATCTGCGACATTGCACACAGAATTTCTCTGCCATATACATTTGCTTATGCAAGTAAGAGCTGTTCGACAGTGGAATTTGCTGCCAAGGAGTGTGGTGGAGTCTCCTTCTTTGGAGGTCTTTAAGCAGAAGCTTGACAACCATATGTCAGGAGTGCTCTGATGGTGTTTCCTGCTTGACAGGGGGTTGGACTCGATGGCCCTTGTGGTCTCTTCCAACTCTATGATTCTATTCTATGATTCTAAAGCTCTGATGGCATGAAGCCTGTATGAGTCCATTGTCATGGGCAGGGCACAGATGGAGAACAGACCACTAAATTTTATTCTACGATGACTATACACATGACAGCATGCATATATATATATATATATATATATATATATATATATATATACACACGTATCAAAATTTTCAGGTTAAGAGAACAGAGCTCTTAACTGAAGGGAGCTATGAGGGATTCCAGTAGATGCTGACAGCTGAGAAGTGGGACTCAGAAGTAGATAACAATGCTGAGCTTGTCCTTCAGGATATATAAGGCCAATGTCTGAGCCAGCAGCTCCGGGTATAAGGGGCAGAGGGGCGTCAGCTCCCCCAATATTTTTGGAGCAAGGGGCAGCACCCACCCAGTATTGAGGGGGGCCACCCCCACTGCCTTTGGATGCCCTTTGTGTGCCTATGTGCCAGCTGCCGCCAGGCAGCTGCGGCTGGGATGAGCAAGCGCAGAGATCGCCCTATGTGCATCCCACCCAGCACCCTCCAGGCAGCATCCCATGATGCATTTCATGACCGTGCCCCCTCAATGTGAGGGTCAATTTGGTGCCCCTGGTCTGAGCACTGTCTCATGGGCCCCAGGCACAGACGAGGAGGAGCAGGAATAGAGTGATAGAAGAAAGTCACGAACAAAAAAATGAGGTGAGCTACGTACAAAGGGAATTTGGGACGCCTCAGTGAAGATCACAAGGAGGGGGGAGACTTCTACAACCTGGATAGAGCTCACAGAAGTTTGCAATTGCGCAGACAGGCTGAGACCCCCCAACCCTGGGCAACACCTGCGTGGAATAATGACTCAAGACAACATGTTATGGGATTAAAATTTGGCCACAACTTTATTAAAATTTCAGATGTAGGGAGACCTTGGCTTAGGCGTTGGGAGTTTAACCCTCCCAGTCCCTGGCCTGGGATCTGGGGAACATCAGGGTTATCCAGAATGTGTGGGAATTGGGCTGGCTATGGAGAACATATGTTCAAGCAGAGAGCCCGCCCCCCATTTCGCCACCATCGCAGGGGAGAGCAATGACAACCTATCTGCGTATGGCCAATGCCTCCCCTCAAAACAACCCCTTTAACGGGGAACCCTGGGATCACCACTGTGGGGGGGGGCGTGGGTCAGCGCTTCACGCCCACCCACCCCCATTTAGGGAAGATAGACTAAAGGATTCTGCCCTAAGGCCTGAAACCACCAAAGTTGTGACATTTTGCTATGCTATCTCCAGGTGTCCAGCCTGGGGAGGGGGGCATATCCAGGCTGTACTGCCCGGAGCCATATGGGATCGGGGGGGGGGGCTGTGCATGACTGTGCAAAAGGCGCCCCCCATTTGATGTTGGGAGCAGTTATTGATGACCCATTTGCCATTTGATCAACTAAATTTAAATACATCTTAATACTAAGGAAAAAAATTTCTTTTATATTGTGTGTTCTTATTGTTGTTAGGTTTTTATGTTGTGGCAAATGTCATGTTTTTCTTTTTTGTGTTATAGGAGAGAACTAATATTTTTTTTGGGGGGGAATACATCTTAATACTATAAACCCTCAATAGAGTTACCTTTCTGAGACACTGAAGATGATGTAAGATAATATACCATTTAATAAACCAAGATTGCTCACTCTTCTTAGAAGAAATGACCCTGTTGTGTTGTGCTTGTGAAAGTCTCTGATACAGTGGTACTTCAGGTTACATACGCTTCAGGTTACATACGCTTCAGGTTACAGACTCCGCTAACCCAGAAATAGTACCTCAGGTTAAGAACTTTGCTTCAGGATGAGAACAGAAATCGTGCTCCGGCGGCGCGGCGGCAGCAGGAGGCCCCATTAGCTAAAGTGGTGCTTCAGGTTAAGAACAGTTTCAGGTTAAGAACGGACCTCCGGAATGAATTAAGTACTTAACCTGAGGTACCACTGTACTTACTGGCTGAGCTAATGTGGTGGCACAGAAAGTTCCATTGGACAGAAGAAAGATCAGATAATGGTTGGACTTCTATGAGGACGTGGAAAGATTGGCTGGAATGGAAGGAGATGGTGTTAGGATTCAAAAGAGGCCTGACCAGCACACAGAGAAGTTGGGCAACACAGAGCCCAAGGGCAAGGTGGCTGAAATAAATGTGCCAAGTAGGCAATTAGTTGTGTGTGAGAGAGAATCTGAAAGAAAAGCAGTTGGAGAACAAGGGCTTGTCCGTACCTCGGCTTGTGGATTGTGAACCCCTTGTGCCTCCTTTAATTCCCTGTGGTATTCGCCTCCAAGTACTGGTGTCCCACAATTCCTGATCCTTAGATCCAGAGATTCCTTATGCAATTGAAGTAGATCTTTGATCAGATTTTCAAAGCAACAATACGCACCACAAAGGAGTCTATAAGTAACATCTGGCACTTTAATTGGAAAGCCATTCCATTATACATGCAATATATTCTCCACGCTTAGTTTCAAGTAGCTGTCTAGGTTTTGAAGACTGGTTTAATATTCTAATATACACTGGGAAATGTATCTTAACACTTGGTGTTAAACAAAAATATGTGACTCGGCCAAGAGTCCTTTGTCCCTGTTGCACTGCAATAATAATAGTATAGAGTGGTACCTCGGGTTAAGAACTTAATTCGTTCCGGAGGTCCGTACTTAACCTGAAACTGTTCTTAACCTGAAGCACCACTTTAGCTAATGGGGCCTCCTGCTGCCATTGTGCTGTCGCCGCACGATTACTGTTCTCATCCTGAAGCAAAGTTCTTAACCTGAAGCACTATTTCTGGGTTAACGGAGCCTGTAACCTGAAGCGTATGTAACCAGAGGTACCACTGTATTTGTTTAATTGTTAGACCATGAGTTCTCTTTGAACTCCATTTTCTTGCTTCCAGATCTTCCAGTCTCTGAGATTTCAACCTCTTAACCTATAGAATAGTCAACAGTCTCTAACTTGTTTAACAATGAATATTGATTTCTAGAGGGGTCCAATAGCTATTAATGAATCTGAAATATACTTACATGAAAGCAAATTTACCTGTATGTTATGAATTGAAGCTTGTTTTTGATTGGGTTGGTGTCCCAAATTTACCCAGATTATTCAGTTTCACTTGCCCCATACTGATATCCATTTGTGGGCCTCAAAATAACCTGCACATGTGATTTGCTAACCTTGATTAGCAATAAGTCTAGTTAGACAACAACACACATTGTCACAATGACAGCATACTATAATCTACTATCTTCTTGCTAATGACAGGAAAGTGTACAAGTAGCAGGAAACCAAGTCTGTTAACTGTAGCTTAATTCTGAAAAATGTTATATCCGAAAAAAGAAGCATCAAACAATTTTTCCAGATAATATCAACAACTGATGGTCTTGATGATTTTCTGTGGTTAGATGCTACCATTATAATTTCTAAAGGGACCATTAAATATGGATATAAAGGTCTTTTATTTTATTTCTGAAAGGGAAGAAAATCTAATTAACTGTTTAATGCTACTCATTGAATGGCTTTTGTTGTTTCCTTCATTGGCTTCATAATTGCATTGCTGATTTTTAATTAAGCATGCATTATGTGAAACAGGCTACATAAATAATGGCACCAAGGCACACTTTAATATCTGTTCATCATTCATTTAGCAGGTACAAAGGGCAGGGAAAATAATTATTGAAGCACGTTCAAACAATGTAAAGCATGAGAGATCGCATGGCCATGCTCGTTATCTGATTAACTTTGGTGACAAATTTACAATATAAACTCACTGAAAAGATTGGAAAGATTTATCGGAGTGTTTAGTTTATTGTTTGTTATCCTCATCCAGCCTTCCATGGATCATCACACTGATGGGCTTCGCCCTATTTCACTCCGGCAGGTTACTGTTTTATTTTATTTTATTTTATTTTATTTTTTTATTTCAGTAGCTCAAAATTTAACATAGCATTGGTTTTCTGCTTTGCTTTCAACTAGGCAATAGTGTGGCAGAGGGAAGAGAAAGAATGAATCAATGGCTGTTCAGCATTTTTATGAAGTGGATGATGCAAAACTTAGGAAGGAAGTGCTGTTCTCTTCCTATTTTATTTTACAGATGCTGGCATGATGGCAGATTTGGACGGCCCTTGCCCTAGGCTGCAATCAAAGACTCTTCAGAAGATGCCTGAGGAAAATAAGCAGCTGCGAACCCCCAGCTGATCACACAAACAAATAATCCCAAGAGTGATGGTAAAGCAAGGTCTGAACCTGGTTGTGCATATGAATGCAGTCTGGGAGCATGAGATCTCTCGATTCTGCAAGTTTCTGTGGTAGAACGCCTTACGGATCATTTCCTTCAGGGTGCACAATGAGCACTCCCACTTTACATTCATAGCTGTCAACTTTCCCCTTTTCTTGTGAGGAATCCTATTCGGAATAAGGGAATTTCCCTTAAAAAAAGGGAAATGTTGACAGCTATGTTTACATTGTGGGTGCCCTTTGCAGGATTGTGCATGGTGCTACAGTTCCCAGGGAACATACTGGCAAACAGGGACTGGCCTGCCTCTCAGTGTTAATTTTTGGAGGTTCACGCCCAGCCTCAGTAATCAAGTTTCTTGCTGGGAGGTGGGGCTAGCCCCATTTATATACAGGGGGTGGAGCCGACAGTAGCCAGGCAGTTGGCTCTGGAGATTCACCCTCCCTTTGTTTAATGTTTCTTGCTTGCAAGTTAACTTTTTCTTCCTGTTTAGTGGGCACTGCTGCAGTCTTTGCCTGGTTGCTGTTGAAGGACCGGGAAGAAATTTTCCTGCGTTGGCAGGTTTTGTCTTCCCCATAGCAATTCATCATAACTTTGGCGGTTAGGGCCTTGGGTAGAATCCTTTAGCCTTTTCTTCCCTATATGGGGGCGGGGCGTGAAGTGGTGACTCACCCCCTTGCGGCGGTGATTCCAGGATCCCCTCTTAAAGGGGTGATATACATTGGGTGTCACTGGCCATACACCGAAAGGTTGTCAGTGAACTACCCTACGTGTGGGGATATGGGCTGGGCTGCCTGCTTCACTTACGTCTTGCAGAGCACCCCCATATCCCATTTACCCTGATGAGCCCCAGTTCCCCCTGGCTAGGGGGCAGGGAGGGATACACGCCCAAGGCCTAAGCCAAAGTCTTCCTACATTTGGAAGTTTAATAAAGTTGTGGCCTAATTTTAATTACATATAACGTTGTCAGAGTCTTTATTACTTCCCTATGATCCCTGGGAGCTGGGGCTGTCGCTGCCTGGTCACGCAAACTGGTCCCAATATGTGCAGGGCTCTGTTGGGTCTATTTTTCTTGACTCTGTTGTAAATTTATCTATCGAAACAGGAATAAAGTATTTTGTGGTGTCATAAAGGTCTTTATCAGTGTGTGTGTGTTTTAAGCAAAGAGGGTTTTTTTTTTAATATAAAAAATGTTCTTTTCCATGTAAAAGTGCCAGGGAGCATTTAGAACTTCGGATGCCATCAGGGAAAGAGCTGACATCTGTTTTAAATGCTAATGATGTAACTGACATTTCGAGGAATTGTATTCCAAAAGTGAAAGAAAATACATGGCTAAGTACAAGTGCTAACCTTTTATTCTGTACAAGGCTGAATCTCAGGTATGCTTTAAATATCATTTTAAAATAATGGCATGTCGCATTTGTCTCTGATCACAGTGGTTGTTCTTCCATAAGGTGTTCCTGTCTTCCCATTTGTATCTACTGATAGTTCTGTTGTAATTTTTTGCAATTATACACTACCTCTTTTTTTTCCGAAAACCCCTTTGAGACAACTAAAGAATGGGTAGAATTAGATGTGATATTTACAAAGCTAGCAACAATGTATTGTTAGAATTAGCACAACTTGGGCTACAGTTCTAGTTCTACTTATAGAACTGATGGGGGACTTAAATTTGAGTAAAATTGCTTAGGACTGGTCTATTAATAGATGCAGACATAGATAGAATTGCAATCTGTATTCCATCATTCTTCTAAAAGCAGCAAATATCAGTTATGTAAACCCCTCCCCCATATCTTCAAAGACCTTGAATTCTGCCCAATGGAATTAAGGTTGGTCTACTCTGAGAATGGGACGTGGGTAGCACTGTAGGTTAAACCACAGAGCCTAGGACTTGCCAATCAGAAGGTCGGTGGTTCGAATCCCCGCAACGGAGTGAGCTCCCATTGCTTGGTTCCTGCCAACCTAGCAGTTCGAAAGCACATCAAAGTGCAAGTAAATAAATAGGTACCACTCCGGCGGGAAGGTAAACGGCATTTCTGTGCACTGCTCTGGTTCGCCAGAAGCGGCTTAGTCATGCTGGTCACATGACCCGGAAGCTGTACGCCAGCTTCCTCGGCCAATAAAGTGAGATGAGCGCCGCAACCCCAGAGTCGGCCACGGCTGGACTTAATGGTCAGGGGTCCTTTTACCTTTACTCTGAGAATGACTTACATTGGCTATCACCCATGAAACCATATCTTCATATAGACATTCTGTTACTAAAGGAAAAGTAAGTTGACAAACATTGCATTTATTTCTACAGTTTATATCCCATTCTGTCTCTAAGAGGCTCTGAGCTGTTTCTGCAAATATTAACTTTTTGTTGCTGTTGTTTTTGTTAAAATGCTCGCACAGACATGATATTCCTGTTGCTGGTGTTCTTGCTGACATGGAGAGGTGAATTTCTATGGACAGTAACTGACGGACAAATAAGACTTACTCTCTTCTCTTCAGACATTGAACAACCTCAACAAGCAAATTGTAAGCATCCCCATCACTTCAACCATTCCATTTGAAAGGGCAATTTCGATATTTTCTTTTTTCGTTCTTACTACACTAACATACCAGAACCAAAATACTCTAAAAAAATAAACAAGTGCGCCCTTAACGTTGACTTGCCAATTAAAATTTGGCACCACTGATTAAAATTAGTACCACCAATTACTCTGCTGATTAAACCGATTAAAGCTTGCTGCTTTCATGGGAAGGCCTTCTGATATGAGGGCTGACCTACACTTTCCGAATTAGCAAAAGTACAACTTTGCTGCTATTGGATCTTTTCACCATGCCGGTGAAGACTGAAAGTTTAGATGTTCCCTAAAGATTTCCAAAAGAAAAAAGAAAAAAACTCTTTCCTTTCCTTTTTTGTTTTTTGCACGTTTCATTTTTTTTAAATTATTAAATATTTTCTTGGTTTACCAAAGTATGTGCATTGCCTCTTTTTTCAGGTTGTGTTTCTTACAAATCAATTACATTTGTTGTGAGTCGTTAGTGAGGTATACAGTAAAAGGGACGTGGGTGGCACTGTGGTCTGAACCACTGAGCCTCTTGGGCTTGCCGATTGGAAAGTCAACGGTTCAAATTCCCATGATGGGGGTGAGCTCC
Source organism: Podarcis melisellensis (assembly GCF_964234715.1). Taxonomy (NCBI): domain Eukaryota; kingdom Metazoa; phylum Chordata; class Lepidosauria; order Squamata; family Lacertidae; genus Podarcis; species Podarcis melisellensis. The sequence goes on along the minus strand of NC_138538.1, from coordinate 84,750,932 downwards.
TGTTGCTCTGTCCGAACTCCTGCCAACCTAGCAGTTCAAAATTACACCAGTGCCAGTAGATAAATAGGTACCGCTGTGGCGGGAAGCTAAGTGAAGTTTCCGTGTGCTCTGGTTTCCATCATGGTGTCCCGTTGCACCAGAAGAGGTGTAGTCAGGCTGGCCACATGGCACGGAAAGCTGTCTGTGGACAAACACTGACTCCCTTGGTCTGAAAGTGAGATAATAATAATAATAATAATTTATATTTATACCCCGCCCTCCCCAGCCAAAACCGGACTCAGAGCAGATAACATCAAATGTATAACACATTAACATAAAGTCAGACAATCAATTTAAAATGCATCCTAAAATCATGATGAGATGAAATGAGTGCCACAACCCCATAATGGCCTTTGACTGGACTTATCCATCCAGGGGACCTTTAAAGGTAAAGGTAAAGGGACCCCTGACTATTAGGTCCGGTCGCGGATGACTCTGGGGTTGCGGCGCTCATTTCACTTTACTGGTGTACAGCTTCTGGGCCATGTGGCCAGCAATGACTAAGCCACTTCTGGCAAACCACGGAAGCGCACGGAAATGCCGGTTACCTTCCTGCCGGAGCGGTTTAACCCACAGCGCCACCTGCGTCCCATTACCTTTACCTAAAAGGTTTGGAAAGAAAAATGGGGAGGTGGTCGTAAACTTATATTCTTTTCAAAAGTCTTTTCTTGACGTTTAAACTTCTGGACATCTTCCTGCCTTCTTCATTCTTTCACCCTGTCCCTTCACTTGTGGTTGTGGTGTTGCGTCCATAGCAGTTGTGGGAGGGAGGGTATCAATTTCCAGCTTTCTTTCTTCTTTCATAGAGTAAGTTTCCTGCGTTTGTAGAACCTGAGCTTTACAACAGTAAGTTATCATTTTTGTGAGAAACAAGCCTCATAGCATAGCATCTTGCTCACTCCACTCCACCTGCCCCCTAAAATCTTGTGGACAGCTATGCTTGTCACAGTGTGATTGCACTCGCTTGTACAGATGTGGAGATGTTTGTCTAGTTAACATGGACTGCATTTCACCAATATAGACCCTGAATATTCTAATATTTTCATAAAAGGATTGGCCCTCCCAAAACTGTCTGAAATTTAGTTTCCTAGTGTATATTTTTTAGCACTGTAAGCTGTCGAAATTTCAGACAGATCTGATAGAAATGACTAAGACAGAGCAGCTTTAATTTGTTCTGCTGTTTGGCCAAACAAATATGCGCTCTGTCTGTGGCTGCTTTTTGTGCACCCAAAACATACATCCTGAGCCATTTTCCTTCCCATTTCCCCCCAGATTAGAGGAAATTGCAGGGATCGTTCTCTTCTTGTTTTCCCCAAATCTGTTGCATATTTTTCAACTTCTTTGATGCTAAAACCTGGTTGTTATGAATTAGAAATGAATTGTGTGCAAATAGTGCACTGCGTGGCAACTGGGGTAGATGAATGTGGTTTGGTTTGGGGAAAAATGAGAAACTGAGAGAAAACAAAGTTCCATTTGTCCCATTTCAAAATCAGTTCACAAATTTTAAAAGTCTGTATGGAATACTGCACATTTGCAGCATTCCTGATGAAATATACTCAGAGTCGAGAGTGGATTTCATGCTCTTTATTCAGCTCATAGTGGTGAGGAGGAAAAAAAAGTTTCCCCAAAGTATCTGCTTTATATACATTATTTACACAATGGGCTGCACGTGATTGGCTAATTCTGGAAATCTCTTGTAGGCCAATCAGGTTGTGGATTCACTTCCATCTGGAGCTGGATTGGGTAGCTCCTGCAGACCAATCATACTGCTGCATTGTTCTAGGACCAATCAGACTGCTGCATTCTGAATCCTATTGTTTTAGGACCAATCAGACTGCTGCATTCTGAATCCTATTGTTTTAGGACCAATCAGACTGCTGCATTCTGAATCCTATTGTTTTAGGACCAATCAGACTGCTGCATTTTGGATTCTATTGTTCTAGGACCAATCAGACTGCTGCATTTTGGATCCTATTCAACTCAGTACATAACACCTGCAATGCAGGAATGTTTTGCCCAATGTGGGGCTCAAACACACAACCCTGAGATTAAGAGTTTCATGCTCTACGGACTAAGCTATACATAATCGTTTATGAACTGGATTGGGAAAATCAATAGTGAACACTGATCATATTTGGTTGACTGTTTTCTGTTCCTGGCCACAAGCATACACAAGAATTGAAGTAGAATCATAGAATCATAGAGTTGGAAGAGACCACAAGGGCCATCGAGTCCAACCCCCTGCCAAGCAGGAAACACCATCAGAGCACTCCTGATATATGGTTGTCAGGCCTCTGCTTAAAGACCTCCAAAGAAGGAGACTCCACCACACTCCTTGGCAGCAAATTCCACTGTCGAACAGCTCTTACTGTCAGGAAGTAATTTCAGCATCTGTGTCTGCTTAGAGTAGAATCCTCAGCCATGTGGATGCCTACATAATGTCAAAGTATCGTTGTGTTTTGGCTTGTTTCATAAAGTGCAAATAACACATTGCAACCCTCCCTGCTGGCAACTGAAGATTTTGATGGCAGAGTTGAGAGGTGGAAGCGCTGGTAACTTTCAGCAGGGGCCTGAAACTAACAAACCATTATTTCTCTCTTCTCTGCCCTTTTCTCTCTCCCTCCATCCCACTTCTTCTCCCCTTGTCACCCACACTCACAGATTGACCTCTTCCCCATGGCCAACCACCACAGCATGGGTAAGGAAAACATCTAGAAGTTTGAGAAGTCAGCTCAGGCAAATAAACTAAGTGAATTCAGGAAATTGGGATTGCCAGCTCTTCACATTCATGTAAAAAGCAGCTACTACTCCCAATTGAAGAATTGATGCTTTTGAATTATGGTGCTGGAGGAGACTCTTGAGAGTCCCATGGACTGCAAGAAGATCAAACCTATCCATTCTGAAGGAAATCAGCATGAGTGCTCAGTGCAAGGACAGATCCTGAAGCTGAGGCTCCAATACTCTGGCCACCTCATGAGAAGAGAAGACTCCCTGGAAAAAACCCTGATGTTGGGAAAGATTGAGGGCACAATGAGAAGGGGACAACAGAGGACGAGATGGTTGGATAGTGTTCGCGAAGCTACCAGCATGAGTTTGACCAAACTGTGGGAAGCAGTGGAAGACAGGAGTGCCTGGCGTGCTCTGGTCCATGGGGTCACGAAGAGTTGGACACAACTAAATGACTAAACAACAACAACTCCCAATTCACATCAAGATTACAGTTTGGGGGTGGCAGTTAATCATTTCCCCCTTCTCCCTATTATTACCTTTGCTATTTTCTGAATGTAACCCCACCCCCCAATCACATACATACACAATCTGCAACCTGCCCTGTTTAACTAGAGTCACCCTGCTGCAAAAGGCCAATGTTGTGCATGTCTAGGCACAAATTTGCAATTTAATCTTCTCCCTCTTTCTCATGCTGATATGTGTCTCTCCGTGATAAAAGAAAAATTAGTCTAAGTGCCCATCTGCCCCTATCTCGATTCCCCTTCTGAATGTTCCATCTGTCAGGTTTGTTTCCGGAAGAAGAATCTGTTTTAAACAGATTTATACATGAAATTTCACATTTCCGACCTGATTGAGCTTTGCTCTCATCAAACTATCTCTTGTGTCAAGCACCCACTTATTTTGTACAATGTTGGTTAAAAAAAATAACACAACTACTTTAATCATATTAAAAATGTGTTATGTGTACAATACATATAAAAGAATCAAGCCCCATGCTGTACGTTATTTCTGCAGAATAGTTGTATATCTTCTCCTAGCATATATTTTCCTAAGGCTGTCACCACACTGTAGTTCACATGGCCACAGACAGGTGGCATCATGAAATATAACAGTCAGGGGTACCTTTACCTTTACCTTTCTTAAACTAAAGGGTTGTGTGTGTGTGTGTGTGTGTGTGTGTGTGTGTGTGTATGAAGGTCGGTTCCAATTGTTGGATAAACCCTAACTGTTGCTTGTGTGTTTTGCATATATAAACTATTAAAACACACACACCTAAAAAACTATGGCATAGAAAAAACTCCCACAGAGAAATTGAAAGAACCTCTGAAATTGATGATATATGTAACACGTCTCATTATTTTCCTGACCTTTCCATACAGAGACATTCTGTGTTTGTTTTACACCTTTTTTTGCAAAGCAGTTTTAGCCACGCAGGTTTGAACCATTGTTGCACAGTGCATGCATGCCATTGCCTGTGGTTGTGCTTTGGGGTGGGGAACATGAGAGAGAAAGTAATCATTCTGAGCAAAGTAATAGCTGTTACTCATTAGTTCAACAGAACATCATATTCCCCATTCCATACTACATGTAGACCTGAATGATGATTGCAGTTGGCTGATTTACATAACACTTTGACCAATTAAACAGACTCCTTTTGTTTTTGTTGAGAAGCTAGCCATAGTAATTCTGTTGCTTGTTTGGGATACTTAGCTGCAAAGAAATTGTGCAGATTTTGAATTGGGAAAATCACAGCTATGCACAGCATCCATAACTCAGATTTGATTAACTTTTTAGAGCATGTTCATTAGTTTCCCCAGTAAAGTATGCCAGCAGACCACAAAACCAATGGCTCATGTATTTGTATAGCAGACAAAATCATTTAATGGATCATCTAATCCAATTTGATTGTTTGAAGTGTGGGATTTTTTGTTCATTTAAGAATTTTATTCACTTAAATTTTCATTAGGTTCCGCAAGTACTGCACTGTAGCTGCCATGTTGAAAGTTACGTTATCATAATAAACATCTTCTTGCAAAAGCTTCTCTTGGCTGCCTGTCATCTAAAATGACCTAACGATTTACTTAACTTTGCATTAGCAAACAATCCATGGGTGAAAGTACTACTATACATGAAGATTATTAACATATGGATCAGTGGTGTACATTTGAAGCTATCCAACACAGTCCTAATCAGAGGACTCACTTAAGTTAGTCATGACTATTTAAAGTGAATGAAATGCTTCTGATACAGTGGTGCCTCGCAAGACAAAAATAATCCATTCCGCGAGTCTCTTCGTCTAGCGGTTTTTTTGTCTTGCGAAGCAACCCTATTAGCGGCTTAGCGGATTAGCACTATTAGCGGTTTAGCGGCTTAGCGGCCTAGAAAAAGGGGGGGAAAGCGAAAAAAATCGCAAGCAAGCCCATAGGGAAATTCATCTTGCGAAGCGCATCGAAAAACGGAAAACCCTTTCGTCTAGCGGGTTTTTCGTCTTGCGAGGCATTCATCTTGCAGGGCACCACTGTACTGTTCATGGGGTGATTTTAACTGATGAATCAAATGCCAGCCCTTTTACAGAAACTTAGGGGAGGCCATTGAAAGGTGTTTCCCTTTTTGACATTGAGAAACTTTTAATGAAATACCCCCATCCCCTGAATTTGTATACATTTGGCTGACAACCAAATCATGCACATTTAACATTGCAAACATTAGACGATCGTGTTTTTTTTGTGGGGGTAGGGTGGAGCTGGTAATTACTGACCCTCCAAGTGTCCCTATTTTTCACGGACAGTCTTGGATTTACAGAAGCCATCCTGGTTTCTGATTTGATCCCGGAATGTCCCACTTTTATTTAGGGGATCACTACAGTGGTACCTTGGGTTAAGTACTTAATTCGTTCCGGAGGTCCGTACTTAACCTGAAACTGTTCTTAACCTGAAGCACCACTTTAGCTAATGGGGCCTCCTGCTGCTGCCATGCCGCCGGAGCACGATTTCTGTTCTTATCCTGAAGCAAAGTTCTTAACCTGAAGCACTGTTTCTGAAGCACTATTAGCAGAGTCTGTAACCTGAAGTGTATGTAACCTGAAGCATATGTAATCTGAGGTACCACTGTATTTTCATTGGAGGATATGGAGGGTATGGAATTATGTGACCCCCGAGCCAAGGAGATAAGTAAGTATACAACTGAAGTATACAACTGAAGACATCTTAAAGCAGTCCTGTATAGGGAAGTTTTTTAAAAATGTATGATTATGTTTTTATATGTTGGATGGGGTATAAATAATAAAAATATTAATCTTATTATGGAATAGGATGCCCCTGTTTTCATCAAAGAAATGTTGGAAGGTATGTAATTAACCATGGCTGCTTCAATGAAACTTTACCCTGAGGAAGGAAAATCTCATTGCTTCTCTTCAGGAAGTATTTGTAGAGAAAGTGGGAAGCTGTGATTGTGGCGGAAATGTTTGATGACCGAAAGCATGTTCTTCGGGATCAACTGTGCATGTCACAGAAGGGAAACGCTATAGTCTTGCTTCAGCAGATCATTCATTTACACTGCTAATACAGGTTGGAGCTCTGGCCCACAGAAGCCCCAGCAGGCTTAGCAAGCGGAATAAACCTTAAAATAGATCAGATAATATAAAAGCAAGAGTCCAGGTTCTGACATACATATCCCAGTGGTCACAAAGGAAAGGGCCTGCACAGAAAGGACAAAGCGAGTGTACATTAATCTTGGTGAACATTCCACTTGTAGACAAAGCAAAGGGTGAAGGATTTGATTTTAAATAAGGAAGCAGAGGAAACGAGGGGGAAAAAAAACTTTTTGAAAACTAGTCAGAATTATGATATTCTCTTTCTCTGTACCTAGGTCTAGATATAATGAAGCTAAAAGTTTATATTCAGCTAGTGTAATGCGGTGGTTTGAGTGACGGACCACTCTGGAAATTGTAGCTCTGTGAGGGGAGTAGGGAGTTTATTAACAACTCCCAGCAACTTTCAACAACTACAGTTCCCAAGATTCTTTGGGGGAATCCTTTAAAGCGGAATCATATTGCTTTAAATATGTAGTGCAACTGGTGCCCATATCTCTCATTGTAGGGATACAGTACGTAGTGGTAGTGATCAGGAACCTTTGCTCACTGGAGGAGGAAGGATGGAATAACTATTATAAGCACAATGATCATGACCAGGGGTCAGCAAACTTTTTCAGCAGGGGGCCGGTCCACTGTCCCTCAGACCTTGTGGGGGGCTGGACTATATTTTGGGGAAAAAAATACATACGAATGAATTCCTATGCCCCACAAATAACCCAGAGATTTGTGGGTTAAAAGCGCACATTCTACTCATGTAAAAACACACCGATTCCCAGACTGTCCGTGGGCTGGATTTAGAAGGCAATTGGGCCAGATCTGGCCCCCGGGCCTTAGTTTGGCTACCCATGATCTTGACAATGATGAAGACATTCTGCAGTGAAGAAATGCAATCTGATAGAAGACCCAAAGGAGAAGATGATAGAATCTGGACTGTGCAATGGATACAATTCCTTGACCAATCACGTTTTAGAATCTTTGAAGGATATCTCATATATCACTTTCTGTATGTCAATAAGTGAAGCACTGCATGCTTCTTGAGAGGCCTGAAATGAAATAATCTGAATTGCCCTCTGAATTGCCTGGTGTGGTTTAGTCCCACTGGGTGTGCCTGCAATTTGTTGAAATAAGTAGAAAGGTGCTCTGCTTTGTTGCAAGAAAGTGAATACTCTCTTTAGGTATTGCATACACCTCAACTGTCCTGATAAAACCAGGACATTCCATTTCTTTTCATGGCCATTTTAGCCGCCATGATCTCGTGCCACAATTTCATCCTGAAAAAGCTTCTTTTCCTGGGCTGTGAGCTCATGTGCAGGAAAAGTGCAAGAGCCCAGCCACGGAAGACAGCGTCCCAGTTTGTTGGCTCAATGTGTTGGAGGATATGGTATTGTTCCTAAGAACAAGAAAGGTCTCGAGAAAGCTACCTGAAGCCACAGCCCAATTGAAATGATTAACGCTCCCGTGTTACTCAACATAAAGTGGGGACGTGTCAAGTTAGCACCACTCCCAGCCTTCACACAAACAGCATAAACATGTATACCCATAGAGCTTTTAAACATACAGTGGTACCTCATGTTACATACGCTTCAGGTTACATACGCTTCAGGTTACAGACTCTGCTAACCCATAAATAGTGCTTCAGGTTAAGAACTTTGCTTCAGAATGAGAACAGAAATTGTGCTCCGGCAGCGAGGCGGCAGCAGGAGGCCCCATTAACTAAAATGGTGCTTTATGTTAAGAACAGTTTCAGGTTAAGTACGGACCTCCGGAACGAATTAAGTACTTAACCCGAGGTACCACTGTAAAAAGGTAAAGGTAAAGGACCCCTGACAGTTAAGTCCAGTCACAAACGACTCTGGGGTTGCGGCGCTCATCTCACTTTACTGACTGAGGGAGCCGACATTTGTCCGCAGACAGTTTTTCCGGATCATGTGGCCAGCATGACTATGCCGCTTCTGGCGCAACCAGAAATGCTGTTCACCTTCCCACAGGAGCGGTACCTATTTATCTACTTGCACTTTGATGACCTTTCAAACTGCTAGGTTGGCAGGAGTTTGGACCAAACATCTGGAGCTCACCCCGTCACGGGGATTCGAACCGCTGACCTTCCGATCGGCAAGCCCAAGGCTCAGTGTGGCTGTGCAAAAGGTATCACCAAGTCTGGAACCCTGTGCAATTGGTCATATAGAAGCCTTTAGACCCTTATGTTGGAACAAAAGGGTGCACTGTTTGAGGGACACGGGTTTCACTGTGGGTTAAACCACAGAGCCTAGGACTTGCCGATCAGAAGGTTGGCGGTTCGAATCCCTGTGACGGGGTGAGCTCCCATTGCTCGGTCCCTGCTCTTGCCAACCTAGCAGTTCAAAAGCTCGTCAAAGTGCAAGCAGATAAATAGGTACCGCTCCGGCGGGAAGGTAAACGGCATTTCCGTGCGCTGCTCTGGTTCACCAGAAGCGGCTTAGTCATGCTGGCCACATGACCCGGAAGTTGTCTGTGGACAAACGCCGGCTCCCTCGGCCTATAGAGGGAGATGAGCGTGCAACCCCAGAGTCGGTCACGACTGGACCTAATGGTCAGGGTTCCCTTTACCTTTAAAGAACAGAGCTGCCTGGTGCTTGTTCAAGAGCGTTAGTACAACAAAGGCTTGAATAATCCTTACAACTCTACGTGTAAATTGGGTCACCAATTAATATCCCCATATTGCTGGTGGAAATTGGAGGCTGAGATAATTGCAGCAGTCCTAAGGCACTACTGTAACTATTAAGTTCATGGCCAAGGTGAAATCTGAATCAGAGACTTCCTGCCTCTTGTTGTACCCACCCCAGCTTGACCAACATGCTCCACCAGCTTTCAAACTTGAGAAAATAAATGGTCTCAAATCATCACTTCCTTGGCAGGAAAAGCAAGATGCATTATACAAGTGCAATAAAACAGCATGATCAAAGTCTGCTACAATTTTTTTGTTTTTTTTTTATCTTGGGCAAAGCTGTAGCCCTCCTGAAACCACATTGAGTCCTGTTGTTTATTATAACATATTTTACTATTTAAAACTTCTTTATACTCTCTCCTCGCTCCCCCTCTATTTTATATTTGGCACATTTGCATGAAAACAGGGTCTTTGCTTCTTAGGAGTTTGATACCTGCTGCTTAATCCTGCCTTTAGCTCCTAATCCTCCTGTTTGAGCCATCACAAATGGTTACTTTGGAGGTAATTATGATGTCACTAAAAGAGCATTATGAGTTTGGATGGGAATTAATCAGCAGGAGCTGAATAGCTTTTTTTGAAACAAAAACAAAAAACATTTTTCATGTGTTTTCTCCCTTAAAAATAAAGAAGAAGAACTGAAAAAGCAGGAGAAATAATCATAAGACTTGCTTCCCTCATTTTTTTCAATTTATCATTGATTTACTGAAAATTATTTAGTAGCCAGGGGGCTTATTATGGAAAGGATCCATTTAAAAGATCTTTTCAAGTACAGTTGTACTTTGGATCCCAAATGCCTTGTGAGTCGAACGTTTTGGCTCCCAATCGCCACAAACCCGGAAGCGAGTGTTCTGGTTTGTGAACGTTCTTTGGAACCCGAACGTCCGAAACAGCTTCCGCGGCTTCCAATCGAGTGCAGGAAGCTCCTGCAGCCAATCGGAAGCTGTGCCTTGGTTGTCGAACATTTTCGGAAGTCGAACTGACTTCCAGAATGGATTCCGTTTGACAACCAAGGTACGACTGTACAGCCGACTCAAAATTTATGCACATTTAACATGGGCAAATTCAGCTTGGCTCAGCTTGGTCAGAAAAAAATATATATAAATGGGGTGGGCATCAAGGGTGGGCGTTGGCAATCCCGTCCACCATTGCACTCACCTTGGTAGAGTATTTGGAGGTTCAGGGAGAGTGTTCAGTGCTTTAGAAAGTTGTGTGCAGACTTGAGATTGCTTTCGAAGGTTCAGGGAAAGTGTGTTTTGACTTTATACACAATTTTGGCTTACCTCTCTCTAAGGGCAATTCCACCACGAATGCTTCCCTTGTTTTCTTATAATGGCAGTGGCGCCCACCCCCAGCTCAGCCAAAGGTATGTTTGCATAACTTGATCATCCCAGCTGAGCAGAGGGGTCTGGCAGGTGTTAGGATTCTTGCTCTGTGTTTGCAATCATGGGATTGTTGTCTATCACATGATGGTGTATGTTTTCATTCCACAGCATGGGAAGTGACGGAGACAGGATGTTTATGTTACTGTGTTCTGTGATGTGGGACTATTGTCCTTTGTTCTTTCTCTTTGCTGTCTAATGAGAAAGAGGAAGAAGCTAAGTCAGAATGCTCCGAGGGTATTATATGTAAATAAAGGTAGATTAGTCAAAATGCTGTGCTACGGAGTATTTCACTGCAAATACTCTGCAGGATCCCTAAGCATGCAATGCCTCTTGGTATCAGTTGCTATGATGTTCAGGCTGGAGAAAGCTTTTGAAGCTCCCAAACGATCAACCAGGAGGGAGAGAACATGCCAGTTGGGCATGTGTCTGTGCCAGGATCCTACATGCAAGTAGGACGATCCAAAAGCAGGACCAGAAATGCGGGACTTAGGCTGGATTCTATGTCTCTTTAGCTTGATCATGTAACCTGGTGATCTGACACAGAACACTTATTTTAAAGGCTTTGCTTTTAGGCAGAGCAGCAGCAATAGCAGCTTCACTGCTGAAAAGGGATTGGATCTGGTATAACTTTACAGTGTCTTAACTTACTTCAGTTTGCTTTCCCAGTCAGCTTCTTGCATATAAGATTGCTCCCTATAATTTCCAGCTTCTGTGGTGTAATAAAAATCTTGAAACTGAAATTTGTATGTGTTCCCTAACAGATCTGAAAATGAGGCAGAATGAGAAAATTTCATTCTAACTTGGTTTATGATCTAGGACTGTTAAGTTAATTTTTAATGTGAGATTCATGACTTTATAACTTCTTTCCCTCCAATTCAAGCTATAATCCTATATTTAATTTCAACAGAACAGTTACACTTTATTAAAGAAAGACAATTCGGTAGCATGTTGTATACATAGATCAGATTTCCCTTTTCTTCTGAATTTGTGATAATGTTACTCTCTTGTTTTGTATTGTTTCTTTTTCATAACTTTTAAATTAAAAAGAAAGCTCACATTGAAATGTATTTTTTAATTTAGCTACACAAGAAACTTGTACTTTGAATTTGACACATATTTTGCTCAGTAGATTATTTATCTGCAGCCTTTCCCTGGGCTTAAGATAATTAAAGAAGCATTTCCTCTTGCTTCAATTGTATGGCTCTGGTAGCTAATTTATATTTTACAAATGCATTGATGTGTAGTCCTTGCAATTCTGTGTTTCCTGGTCTTTAAAGTATAATTCCAAATGGTAAATATATTGTATTCCTTTTGCTATGGATTACTTTCAAAGACCTCTTAATGGATGCCCCTTGCCAAGACCACGTCAATAAGATGATCAAAGACTTAGTAGTTAAACTGTAAGCAGAAATTGGACATTCTTGATTCTGCCTACTTATCATATTAAATCTCCCCTGTCTTCATATTTGGACTTCCTGAAAAACTGAACTCCACAGGTTCCACAATTTTTCTCTATAGCCTCTTAAGACCAGTCTCTCCTGTTAGCAACTATCAGAATGTTGGAGCATTCTGATGAAAACAGAAATGGGATCAGAATATGGACTGCAAAACAGTCCATTAAATACAATTGGCATTCCCTGTTGTTGTTACTTTCCGTCTGTAAACAATAGGTTATGTCTCCCACCATTTGCATTGTGTTCCCTTTACAATGAAATGAATGGGGTGGAATAATGAAATGGCAATGTAACATATTTTGTAAGTAATTATATAAATTATGTATGTTGTGTAATTTCACCACAGTGGAGAGCAAAATGTTGTTGGGGGGGGGGCAGAAGGTGAACTTCAGTGGAAGGGAAAGAGTGCTGCATATGACAAATACGGAATGGAATGGACTTGCCCTGTGTTATCATTAAAGGCAAACAGATGCACACATCCCTTTTCTTTTCTCCTTTGGACACAACTGGGCTTGGTGACCTCACCTCATGGAGATATAGAATACATGCAGGTTTAGAATACAGGGGCCATCGATTTGCTGATGACATGACACTCTATAGTCCTACTCAGTCATTCCATCCCTCACATGGTAGAATTGTGTGAGAGTGACCCCTCTATCACATCCCTGTCACCCAGCCCTGTCACTTTCCACAGGTTGAGAAGATAGAGGTGGAATTGAGAGGCTTCTCAATGCATGGAGGCTCTCCAGAGACTACAGAGCCCTGTACAACGAAGGTCCTAGCCACTGAAGAAGGTGCCTACATGTGTAGAACAGTGTCCCTGCTTCAGACCTCCGTTGGCAAATGTGTGGAAGGTGGCAGAGCCATGTGACAAGGATGCCATGGGAGAAGTGAGGCCAACCAACACACCCCAGCTCTTGAGCCTCACATAATGAGGGTGTATCTAATAGGGATGAAAATCACACAAAGGAGAACACCTGAAGGGGGAAGTCTTCAGTATCAGAGAGTTCCAAGTATCATTGGGAAATTCAGGCAATTATGGAGTCCTCTTCCTAGGATCTCCCTAGGAACACCCCCAACACCCACCCACCCACACCCCATGAGCAAGTCACTTAATAATATTTCACTGCTCTGGTCTACAGCACAATGAGCCATAAGCGAGAGAAGAGAGAAAGAGAGAGAAACAATTTCCCTGGATAGTTAATGTTTCACCAGATAACTGAGAAAAGTGACAGTCTCAGTTACCTATCTTGCCATTAATTCTTATACAGTGACACTACAAGGTGAGGGGAGAACCTGGAAAGCATCATTTTTCTTGTAATTGCTCCATATTCTGTGCTACTGGCCTAATGATGGCCCTGACAATGTCATCGAGTGTAATAATTCAGTGCAAGCCTCAACAACATACTCCCTGTCTGAGCTGGACAAGCGGTTTCAGCCATCAGTCAATCTTTGCAAAGTAGCACAAGACAGAAATCTGTTCAGCTGCTAAAAAAGATCTGGACTTGCAGATCTACCAACTGAACGTTTATGTATCATAGAACCGTTTCCCTGGAATAAAAATGCTGGATGTACCGTATTTTTCGCTCTATAAGATGAACCAGACCACAAGTTTTCGGAAGAGGAAAACAAGAAAAAAAATATTCTGAATCTCAGAAGCCAGAACAGCAAGAGGGATCGCTGCACAGTGAAAGCAGCAATCCCTCTTGCTGTTCTGGCTTCTGGGATAGCTGCGCAGCCTGCATTCGCCCCATAAGACATACACACATTCCCCCTTACATTTTAGGAGGGGAAAAGTGAGTCTTATAGAGCAAAAAATACGGTAGATATTGCTACAAGCTAAATGTTTTGGCAGTTTCCAACAACCATGAAGGGTTCTTTGGGTCGCACTGGTACTCTGCAAGATCACAATTGCTGGCAGGAGCTGCCAGAAGTCCAGGACCAGCTACACAGCTGAACATAAGGTTGTCTAGAATCTAGACTCCTGCTATAAACCTCAGTTCTTTTGAAGATACTTCCCACCTTCCCACTTGTGTGCATGTAGGGGAAGATGCCACCTAAAAGCTTCAGATGAACTGGCAACAACAACAACAACAACAACAACAACTTATCATTTATACCCTGCCCATTCACAGAAGATAACATAGTGGAGTGATGTAAGAGATTGGGCTGTGTTAGCCCCCAAATGGAAAACAAGCGAGGTCTCAGCCAAAGAAGAATGGCAACTTAAGCTGACAGAATATGTGCAGCTTGCAGAATTAACATATGGAATAAGGGAGCAAGAAGAACATACATTTAGAGAAGATCGGAAAAGGTTTATTGAATATATGGGGAATAACTGTGTACAGCTGAAAACCCTGGCAGCATTAAGATAAATTCAACAGTGTAAATAAGTTTTGATGGGTGTAATCATGGAATAACAAATGGTGTAGTTTTTGTAAAATATGCAGGGATTTATGATATGTAAAATGACCCATGGAAAGAGAAGAAGGGAAATCATTGATATCTTAAGGTTGTATAAATGAGTACTTTAAATTGTAAAATAGAAAATTTAAGAGGAGGGAGGGAGGGAAGGAGATTGGGCTGTGAACCAGGAAGTCTCTGTTTCTGGTCTTATTTTGGCATATTTGTTATTGTTAAGGCACTGTAGGTAAGAGGAAAGTAGTGGTGAAATGACGAAGGTCACAAGTACATCCAGCTCCGAATTCATTAGAAGGCAAGCTCCTGTCACTTAAACTCAAACTCTCCCCATATACTGTATATAATTTGTCTACTACGGTCTTGTTGAAAGGGAAGGAGAGAAATCCTACAGACTGCCAGCTGTTGTACATCCCATCATCCCTGATATGGACGGAGACTGATGGGATTTGGAGCTCGTCATAATCTGAAGGGCTGCAGGTTCCTAGATCTCTACTGGAAGGATTACTGAGGCAGTATGAGCAATTGGAAGTGAGAGCTGGACCATCAAGTAGGCTGATCTTCGAAGAATTGATGCTTTTGAATTATTGTGCTGGAGGAGACTCTTGAGAGTCCCATGGACTGCAAGAAGATCAAACGTATCCATTCTTAAGGAAATCAGCCCTGAGTGCTCACTGGAAGGACAGATCCTGAAGCTGAGACTCCAATACTTTGGCCACCTCATGAGAATAGAAGACTCCCTGGAAAAAACGCTGATGTTGGGAAAGATGGAGGGCACAAGGAGAAGGGGACGACAGAGAACGAGATGGTTGGACAGTGTTCTCAAAGCTACAAACATGAGTTTGACCAAACTGCGGGAGGCAGTGGAAGACAGGAGTGCTTGGCGTGCTCTGGTCCATGGGGTCATGAAGAGTCAGACAAGACTAAACAACTAAACAACAACATGTGCAATTGAGTGAGGGCCTTAAAACATTGGGAATGGGCTGTGGAATCAGGTCTGCAATGAACTGGTTTGAGAGATGTCTGTGCTTTTGAGCAATGAGATGGGAATAATAATAATAATAATAATAATAATAATAATAATAATAATAATAATACAGCAAATGCAATGATCAATGATTTGAATGCCTAATGCAAGCCCACATTTCCACCTTTGCAGCCACACATCCTTAATATGGAGTGCCAGCCTGCAGGAAAGCAGGGCTGAAAAGTTTCACACATCCCAAGTCCTAATCTTATACAATTTACCATGTTGCTGCTTCCAAGACCCTGATAATTGCCTCACATATTGAAGTCCCATTATGTCTAAGAGCAAATTATTTTGTGCTAGCCTGGAATATTCAGAAACCAACCCATTTTGAATTATGCTATGGTGTGTTATGCGGGAATCAAAAGTGAAATATTAAAAGACTCTCCTCCCTGAAAGAGAGGGGAGTGGTTGTGGACGGGAGCCCGAGCACCGTTGCCCCCTGCCTCCAGCTCACCTGGCTGGCACTCACGCCCCCCCCGGTGGCCGTCCAACCAGGTGCCATGGGGGGCGTGTCCAGCAGCCTTTATGCTGCAGTGCCAGCCTCCCCCCCCCCCGGCCTCATTTCTCTTTGTCGTCCTGGGCGAGTCACCCACCCTTCACTCCCTTTGAGTTAGGGCTTAGGTCATTGGCCTTGCTATGGACCTTAGGTTGGTCGCCCCGGTTGCCCGGGGGGGCTGGTAGGAGTTTTTCCATTTGGCATTTGGCTTTTTGGTTTTTTCGCCTACCTCGTAGCAATCGTCACAACTTTTTGGTGGTATTGGTGGGTAGGTTAGGCATTGGAATAATGTGTTGTGGTGTGTCAAAGTGCTAGGTGTGGCCATCGCCTATGCCTTCAATTTCTAGGGGTATTCCGTTAATGGAATCTGGCGGTCGTGTATTCCGTCCGAAGCCTGCTTGGCGGGAGGCCATGGCACGGCCCTCGGTGACATCAGGAGTGAGCCTATAGTTGGATTAGCATCAACAGGTGATGAACCCCTGGTGAATAAACCCACTTGTTTCGCGATCCAATGCCTAAGCCAATACCTTTTCATTGCTGTAATCAATAAAGTTGTGGCCTTTTCTAGCCCATTAACCTTATATCACGTGTCCCTGTGTCTTCATTTTACAGTGGTGCCTCGCAAGACGAAATTAATCCATTCCGTGAGGCTCTTCGTATAGTGGTTTTTTCGTCTTGCGAAGCAAGCCCATTGACAGCTTAGCGGATTAGCGCTACAGCTGTCAAGCGGCTTCCAGCGATCAGCTGTTAAGCGGCTTATCAGCGGAACAGCTGATAAGCGGCTTAGCGGCTTAAAAAAAGGAAGAAAAAAGCGAAAAAAAACCGCAGGGGGATGCAAGATTTTTTTCGTCTTGCGAAGCAACCCCATAGGGGAATTCGTTTTACGAAGCGCCTCCAAAACGGAAAACCCTTTCGTCTAGCGGGTTTTTCGTCTTGCGAGGCGTTCGTCTTGCGGGGCACCACTGTACTTCGCGGGGGTCGGGTCATCGAACCACAATATACTATTTCCTTCTTACAACAAAAGTTCTTGTTTTGTTAAATCATTATCATACACTTCCATCAGTGTTTCAAAAAGGCATGTATGCTGAGACTTCATATTTATATTTAATTGCATCACTGAACACGTTTAGGATTGAAGTGTTAATCAGTTAAAAGAAAGGTAACCACTCACTAAAATGTGTTAGTCAATTGCCTAACTGATTAATGGGGATATCAGGTAAGGTTATGGATGCATGAATTAATCAATATTCTTTCCAGGTCACTTACATGGCTTCACTCATGAATCAATTTTATCCAATTCTGGATCAATCTGCAAGTGTATGCATGTACACACACAAACACAAATGTATTTAAATATGTATTTTTATACTCTGAAAGTACACATTTTTCTATGTATGCTGATAGCTTTTTTTTTTTTTTAGCTGAGAAAAGTGCCGGAAGATTTGAGAAATGTGAAAACTGCTAGATAACTGGATTCCAGTCCACACATTTGTCTACGAGGTGTGGATTTGATACATTTGTACTGCAATTCACAACATCAGATTGCTCATAGCATCCCTATGTATGATCAGAATGAATTCCCTTGGTATTGGACAAGAATAACTTGCTTAAAATAGCCTCAAATTCTGCCTTATGCCAATCTTAGTACCTACCTTGCATTGTTAGAGTATAAAACTCCTGACACAGGGGCATTACCCATGGTTTCAAAAGCTCCTGACCCAAAGACACTACCCACGGTTTAAAAAAAACTTAGGGCAGGCAAGTCATTAATCAGAACCGTGACTCCCATTCTGGTGCTTCAACTGTCCATTCTCCTGTCCTCCGATTCTCACCTGTTATAAGTAACTAAAGCTCTGATTCTGCTTCACAGCAGATAAGTCAGAAGATCAGGGGAGCTGTCATGGTTGAGCTATTTGGTTGCTTTCAGGGAAAATCAATCCCCCAACCTCTTGCACACATAATTGAATATGGTGGCAAGTGGGGAAGGGTGGGAAGATGTGTTTTTGCTTTCCAGCAGGCTACCCCATTCCAGCATCTTTTCTTTGTTCTTTGGGGAAGGAACAGTCACTCCATTATCTTGTGCCTCAAGCCCCCCCCCCCAAATCCACTCCCCAGAATAAAGACAAGATGACACAGTAATTAAAGTTAATGTTTGTTGTTGTTTAGTCGTTTAGTCATGTTCAACTCTTCGTGACCCCATGGACCAGAGCACGCCAGGCACTCCTGTCTTCCACTGGCTCCCACAGTTTGGTCAAACTCATGTTGGTAGCTTCGAGAACACTATCCAACCATCTCGTCCTCTGTCGTCCCCTTCTCCTTGTGCCCTCCATCTTTCCCAACATCAGGGTCTTTTCCAGGGAGTCTTCTCTTCTCATGAGGTGGCCAAAGTACTGGAGCCTCAGCCTCACGATCTGACCTTCCAGTGAGCACTCAGGGCTGATTTTCTTCAGAATGGATAGGCTGGATCTTCTTGCAGTCCATGGGAATCTCAAAAGTCTCCTCCAGCACCATAATTCAAAAGCATCAATTCTTTGGCGATCAGCCTTCTTTATGGTCCAGCTCTCACTTCCATACATCACTACTGGGAGAACCATAGCTTTAGTGGGCGTAATTTAGGCCACAACTTTAGTGATTACAGAATGTGAGTGGTATTGGCTTAGGCATTGGAAACAAGACTATATCTGACTTCCTGCCCGCTTTGCAGGAAGTCTGGTAAGGGTAAACCCCAAAGGGGGAGCCCTGCTGACGTGAACCAACTCGAGCCCCTCCTGGGTTCCCACTGGGGTCATGGCATGGCCCTAGCCCCTCCACGGGCTTCAGACAAGATCCAGACCCCCGGATTCCTTTAACAGAATACCCTAGAGCATGGAAGGGCAGGTGATGGCCGCGCCTCCCCTCCCCCACACTATTCCAATGCCTAACTGCCAAACCTTACAAAATTGTGACGATTGCTGAGAGGTAGGAGAAAATCAAGTGGTCAATGCCAATCTACCAAATGGAAAAATTCCTACCTGGCCCCCCATTTCAAAACAGGCGACCAAACGAAGTCCAAAGTAAGGCCAATAGCGAAACCTGAAAAAAGGGGTGGGAGGGCGGGAGAACAGCGGCACGAGGCAAAAGGGAACAAAATGGTGCCATGCTGGGGTTTAAATCATCCTGGCTATGCCCCCAAGCCTCCTGATTGGGTGCTCGGTGCTGTGACATGGCCGGGACACCTCACCGTGATGCGGAATGTTGTCCCCCCATGCCGAGATGGCAAGAAGTGTGCTTGGGAGGCCAGAGCACAACACGCCCCCGCTGTGAGGCGGAAGCGACTTGCGGAAAATGAGAGAAATGAAGATGCAATTGAGAAAACCTTGGGACACAACTGCCCTCACTCTTCCCTTCTTGTCCTGGAGGTCATGTGTTTTTCTCTGACCAGGTAGAAGCTCAAGGGCCAAAGTGACAGAGCAGCTTTGCATGTAGAAGATCCCAGTTTTGATCCCAGACATCACCAGATAGGGCACGTATCTGAAGGATTGTGCAGGTCCAGGATTGGATAATGGATAAACAAAAGTCTCCATGTAAATATATGCACACTTCATATATATGCACGTCACTTGGTCAGAAGTGAAAGTTGGAGTAGTGCAAATTTCAAAGGATGTCTGTTGTTTTAGTTCTTGTGTTGTTTTGGAAAGTCTCACATATATGAGAAAGTGTGTGGATAAAAGTACCATATTCATAATATAATCACTGTGGTCCACTGAAGTGGAGACTATTATTTGGTACATCATATCAACGCTACACTGTAAATACACAAATTCAAGTCATACAATTAGTAGCCATGGTGATTTCATTTCTTACAAATTATTATATAAAAAAGAAACAAATATTTATAGTCATATGTGATGCTCAAACAAAAAAGCAGTCACACATACCCCCTGCCCAAACCTTTAAAAAGCATATTGTATGATATCATGGTAGAAAGGAGATAGGGTCAATTGGTGAGAGCCAGTTCACTGGTAAGCAACAACAACAACAACAACTTTTTATTTGTACCCTCCCATCAGACTGGGTTGCCTCAGCTACAAGGCAGACTGAGACTGGCTGACTATAAAGGAGGTGGGCAGGCTTTTGTTCAATATTTGGGGAGCCCTTAAAGTGTGGGGCCCTGGTAGTTGACCGGTTTGCTCACCCCTGGACAATACAAGTCAGCCTACCTCACATGACTGTTCTGAAATGGGGCAAAATATACTGAGCTGCTTGGAGAAAACATAATGTGTAAATATTATAAAGATGTAGCAGGTCCTTCACAGCAGTGACCCCATGGCTGTTGAATGAGATCCCATATGAAGTCTGGCAGGCGCTTTCCAATGTGAATTTAAAAACCTATTTCCTTTCTTCTTCTTCTTCTTCTTCTTCTTCTTCTTCTTCTTCTTCTTCTTCTTCTTCTTCGGCTTTCAATGGCTAATGGGTGGACTGTTCTGGTTCTACTTTGACTATGTTACGTTGGGTATTTTGTTTACCAAGCACCGGTTTCAGTAATATCATGGGGGCTTCTATTTATATTGTGTGGGTTTCTTGGGTTTTAAAATTATGCTGTGATTTATGCATTGAAGCTTAACAAGAGAGGTATAAACATTAAAAAAGCAAGTAAAACCCCACCTTGTTTTAAAAATAAAAACCCTTGATAAATAAGAACTGTTAAGTTGTGGGTGAACATATCAGACGACACAGCGATTCTTCAAAACAGCTCTTGTTTATTCACAGGCCAGAACAGAACTGGACTGAAGGGTTCAGCCAGCCTGCTTATATAGAGCTCCACTACAACGCTACAGTAGCAACTTTCTGTAACTAGCCAATCACTGAAAGTCACTTTCAATCCCCTATTTGCATATGTGGACCTGAGTGAAAACTATCTACAGTATCCCCCTGCTGGCCCAGGGTGAGAACTTCAGCACATAACACGAACAATCAGCATTTAGCTACAATAGCCCAAACCTTCTAGCCGAAGTGAACATTACAGGAAGAAATTTAACTATAGATGTTGGCATGTGTTAGACGTCTTGTTAGTGAGGGGGAAAATACAGCTTTGGTGCATGTGCCCTTTCACCAGCCCCCACCACTCTGCATACAGTGATCATTCCTAAATGTCTATTTCAGTGTGAGGAAACGGCTCTAGAGTGGATAACAGGGAAACCTAATCCTATTGAACACATATAGTGTTGGCTGTAATCCTATTCTCAGTAGCTCCCAAGTGCGAATTGATGGCTGCTCTGCTGCAGAGCACTTTGCTCACTTCAGATTGCTGCCCTGCTGCTAAGTGAATCGCTTTCGCAGTCGTACCTATTCGAAGGTGTTTAAAAGCTAGGGCCGCCTCCTTTCAGTGGTGCAGGGAGTAATAGAGGAAAAAGAGGTATACAGTCGCCTGACATGGAATCGGGTGGTTGCAATGCCTTCTTAAACTGCTATGCTTCGGCTCTTGCAAGCAAGGAGAACGGCAGAAGGAATCATGCAGTAGCAGGGTTGGAAAGACAATCTGTTTCGCCGTATTGTTTTTAGCAGTATTTAAAGGTAGCAAGAGTCCCTGCTGTGACTCGGTTTTTCAGGAGCAGTGCGACAGAAGTGAAAGATCCTCTGGAGATTTTTCCGAAACACTTTAAGCATTTTCTCAGCCTATTTTCTTCCTTTCTTTTAATTCTTTTTATTTGATTTTACAATAATAATAATAATAATAATAATAATAATAATAATAATAATAATTTATTTATACCCCGCCCATCTGGCTGGGCTTCCCCAGCCACTCTGGGCGGCTTCCAAAAAAAATATTAAAATACTGTAAAACATCAAACAGTACAAATTCATCTGCACAAATAATGTTCTTGCGAATATTAGAATTTTGCACAAGATTCCTCCGAATCCTAGGACTTTCCTCCTCCCCTCTGTAGGTTCTTTAAGTAACTTTTCCAACTGCATATTGTAAGTCCATCTAGTTTACAGTCCTCCATTATATCCAAAGTCTATGTGTCACTGCAAGAGTTTGTTAAAGCCTGCCAAAGAGTTCAAGTGTTTACAGCGGTCTTTCAAATACAATCTATATTTGTCCCATTCTCTGTTGAAGTTTTGAACCTCCTGGTTTCTGATTTTCCCAGTCAATCTTGCCATCTCTGCATAGTCCAATAATTGCATCTGCCAGTCCGCCCTTGTAGGTATCTTATCATCTTTCCAGCTCTGGGCAAGCTGAACCCTTGCAGCTGTTTTCCGAGCCTATTTTCACTGCATTGGCTTTGCAAGAGAAAGGTCCCAGGTTCAGTCCTCAGCATCTACAGGTAGGGTCCAGAAAAGATCCCACTGGGAAATAATAATAATAATAATAATAATAATAATAATAATAATAATAATAATAATTTATACCCCACCCTCCCCGGCCAGAGCTGGGCTCAGGACGGCTAACACCAGTAAAATTACAGTAAAAACATAATTGGGGGGGGGGTGACCCAATTTAAAATACAGTTTAAAATGCAATTTAAAATGCAGCCTCATTTTAAAAGTAGCCCATAGATCAAAACCATAAGGGGAGGAAAACATAAGGGTCAGACTGAGTCCAAACCAAAGGCCAGGCGGAACAGCTCTGTCTTGCAGACCCTGCGGAAAGATGTCAAGTCCCGCAGGGCCCTAGTCTCTTGTGACAGAGAGTTCCACCAAGTCGGGGCTAGTACTGAAAAGGCCCTGGCTCTAGTTGAGACTGCCAGTCAGTGTAGACTTCATGGGCGAATGCAAGAAAGCTTCCTGTGCCTTAGTAAGAGAGGGCACTTGAACCTTTAACAGTTGTGGACAAGAAGAAATTGTGGCATGTGCACTGTGGGGTGCACCTTATGACAATGGACCCCTTACACGAGGTTCTTTGTACCACTTATGTACTTCTTGGACCTTCTGGCAGTTCCCTCACTGCGAGAAGTGAGGTTACAGGCAACCAGACAGAGGGCCTTCTTGGCTGTAGCGCCCTCCCTGTGGAATGCCCTCTCGTCAGATGTCAAGGAAATAAATAACTATCTGACTTTTAGAAAACACCTGAAGGCAGTCCTGTTTAGGGAAGATTTTAATGTTTGATGTTTTATCGTATTTTTTATATTCTGTTGGGAGCCACCCAGGGTGGCTGGCGAAGCCTAGCCAGATGGGCCAGGGTATAAATAAATAATTAAAGAAGAAGAAGGGGAGGAGGAGGAGGAGGAGAAGAAGAAGAAGAAGAAGAAGAAAAAGAAGAAGTTCCTACATGTGAGCACATTCTTTGACTGATCAACACTCACTTACTGAATTGATTCTGTTTTTAAACACACAGTTCTCCAGATGTCACGAGAGTTCTGCCTAGGAGATCAAATAGTTTCAGCATCTTCCAGTTTAGTGGGGAAAATATATTTTTCATTTGATCTGGTTCATGGATGTGTACTTGGGGCCTTGCCCAGTCCTTAACAACCTATATGTCTTAGGACTGAGCAAATCTCCCCTTTTCACACATTTGCTTCTCTGTTTACAGGTGAGGAATTTTGGAGACGGGCATTGATAATATCTGCTCACTTGAGACTCAGGGAGGGGGCGCCATTTTCTGCATGCACAGCCATGGCGCAAGGCCACCCTCTTCTGGTGTGGCTGAGGGAGGTGATGGCAACCTGGTACTGCCCACCTCTGGCCATGGGGGCTGTCCCTAGTCTATTTAAGGGGACAGCTAGGTACAGGCCAGCATCTTCACTGACTGTTGCAGGATTTTCAACCCACCTTGTTTGTTAGGGGCCTGTGGGCAAGTTGTGCATGGACCTTGCTATGGTTTATTCAGTTACCGTATGTGGGGTCTGGGAGGAATTTTCTCCTGCAAGCAAATTGCCCAGTTTTTGGGTTTTTACCTACCTTGTTGCCAATGTCACAACTTTGCTGGATAAGGCATTGGACTGGATCCATAGTCACAGGGTACCCCATTAGAAGGGTCCAGGAGAAGTGACTCTGTCCGGGAGTCCACAGGAGGATCGAGGGGCCTATAACCTCTCCCTGTGGTGGCCTGTGTGGGATTGTGGCACCCAATCCATGTTGGGGGCAACTGTCCAACACAGGGTACAACACACTAGGTTCCCATTAGTTAGCAAGCGGGATGCCTGATTCTGGATACATGCCGAATACCTTAGCCAAACCTACCTTTTCCTGTAATCAATAATGTTGTGGCCTAATTAAACCCAATACCAGTCTTCTGTGTCCATTTTCTTCAGCCCTTCCTACACAGCTGTGGACATCATGTTCCTGTGGCGGCAGTTGTCTAGGATGGAGCATAAAAGGTTTGATGGAGATACATAATTAGTAGGGTGGATAATTCCTCCTAGATTCTCCAGAATTATTCTACATAGTGCAGTAAAAATAGTGGGCACCTGTAGACTGTTAACAAGGCAAGATAGAAAAATGATTGTCCTTGCCACAGTTTGCAACTTACATGTTATCTTGCCCTTAAATTCAACCTGAAAGTTACCTACTTAGATTATTTTTTGCTACATCAATTTTTTTTTTAGTAAAGACCAACTTTAATTCTGTTTTTAGAAAACTTTGAGAACTCTTTATAAAACCATTAAGAAGGATGCTTCAACAGTAGACAGATGCTATTTCCATTATTGTAATAGATTTCAGTGGGTGGATGAAGCCCTTTAGTAATAAATATGTGATTTTTAATCTTAAAATATCATTATAAATATCTTAAAATTTCATTTAAAATATCATCGTTGTTCAATGTGCCATCAAATACATGATTGTTTTTTCTTCAATGGCTTACTGTGAAACAAATGCAATTATCGTCATCCCTAATGGCGAAAACATTCAAGAATTTGCCTTAATTATTTGCACAGCAATTGTGTACACTCCACAATGCTTAATGATCCTTCTCACACTTTATGGAAATGTTTATTCTTTTAAACATTCTGATTAAATAAATAGCACAACAAGGGAGCGGGTGACTTCCAAACTACTTAGACCTCTCACACAAATGCAAGAATGAACTGTACTTCTTTAGTTAAGTAAGGAGTCTAGTATTCCATGGGACACCAAATTTCTATCGCTTTCAGAATGGAGGTACAGAGTTATATTCAGTGGGGACAATATAGGATGGCAATAGCTGCATATATGGAGCTTCTATTTTCTGTAGAGCCTCCATTCCTTTTAGAATATGATAAGTGGCTAACAGCCGTGGTGGGTATGTTCTGCTTTCACTGCCAGAGACAGATGGGACACGGGTGGCGCTGTGGTCTGAACCACTGAGCCTCCTGAGCTTGCCAATCAGAAGGCTGATGGTTCAAATCCCCACGACGGGGTGAGCTTCTGTTGCTCTGTCCCAGGTCCTGCCAATCTAGCAGTTCGAAAGCATGCCAGTGCAAGTAGATAAATAGGTACCGCTGTTAAACGGTGTTTCCGTGCGCTCTGGTTTCTATCACGGTGTCCCATTGCACCAGAAGTGGTTTAGTCCTGCTGGCCACATGACCCAGAAAGCTGTCTGTGGACAAACGCCAGCTCCCTCAGCCTGAAAGCGAGATGAGCTCTGCAACCCCATAGTCACCTTTGACTGGACTTAACCGTCCAGGGGTCCTTTACCTTCTACCTTTTTACCTCATAATACCAATCTCTGAGAATCACAAGTGGCGAGAGCACTGGTGCTCCCGAGTTCTGTTTGTGGGCTTCCCGTAGGCATCCACATGTCCACTCTCAGAACAGGATGCTGAATCACATGCGATCTTCTTATGTTTTCACCCCACTTTTATATCGGAAAAAAATCATGGTTGGTGAGGACGATCATATAGAGATTAGCTGCGTTTGTGCTCCTACTGCCATCGTTAAGTTCCAAATCTTGGCTTGGAATGGGGTTCATAAGCCAACTGCAGAACGATTTTCCTGTCCTATTTTCTGAGTCTGTGAAAATAGTTTGGGGCCTGACTGAGAAAGTTCTCTTTACTATAGAAAAAGAGACACCTGGCTGCTACCGCAATAAAATAACCAGTTTAGATTTTTAATATCTCTTATCTCTTTATATCTACGATTGGGCAGATAGACTGCTTACCAAGACAGTGGCAGAAAGGTGTGGAAGATGATCATGTCAATACTTGAAAAGAGAAACATCAGCGTCTCCCATCAATAAGAGATTTCCCCCTTGATCTCAGAAGATACTGCATTATTTCCTCTCACCTTCAGTGGGAGTCTGCAAGGTTGTAATGAAAGATGTTTTTTAGCAACAGTATATCTTTTGGGTCCCTCTCAAGGCTGATCCACACAACCGTTTCATATTGTTCTTATCAATAGAAGAAGCACATGCTTCAACTTGTCTTCCATTGATGGATGCTACATTCACGTGATAAGGGTTTTCTCGCCATTATAACACATGTGGGAGATCTGTCAGCTATCCTGTGATTTTTCAAATTATCACATGAAGATGGACTTTAGCTCTGACCACTGTCACTCTGTGAGTGAGGCATAAAACGTTGGGTCAGAGTTAAACTTCTTCAGGACTTTTTTCTTAAGTGATCAGGGTTACTGCATGGTTTCTGTTCATATATGTAACAAAATATTTCCATAGTGTCCCTCTTCATTATCAACTTCAATGCTTTCCCTAAATCTGGCAATTTCTCTTCCCCATTCCCAAACCATATGTTGGCATATTCAAGTTACAAAATGGTGAGGTCCTTTGAGTTGGATGGCAGAGGGTACCTCAAAGCAAGTCCAAAATGAGAGATAGATTGTCACATGTTGGTGTGGATCCTCTGGTTGCTTTGACTGTTTAAATTAATCAGAGCTGTGAGAAAGAGGAAAGAGCAAAAACCAGGGGAAAGAAAGACGTAACATCTTACAAGGACAGGAAGAAACACCACAGACAGAATAATTGTCACACACAGGAAGAACAAGGATATAGTTTGAGTGCCTCACTTGTAGTTTTATAAATCATTTGAAGTACCAACACAAATAGAAGTTATTAATATTGCAGTTGTTGTATAAGGGATGATTATTCTGACTGGAATGTAATGGAAATTAATAAGATTTTGGAACGCAGAAATAAAGAAAATCATCAAATCTAGCACAGGGGGGCTACTTTATCTAAATTATAGAATTCATTATTTGAATTATTGGTATTAATACAGTCATACCTCGGATTACGGATGCTTCAGGTTGCGTTTTTTCGGGTTACGGACCGCCGAAAGCCAGAAGTACTGGAAAGGGTTACTTCTGGGTTTCAGCAGTTGCACATGTGCAGAAATGCTGAATCGCAACCCACGCATGCACAGATGCGCCGCTGTGGGTTGTGAACGTGCATCCCACACGGATCACATTCGCAACCCGAGCGTCCACTGTAATTGTGTTATAAATCGGTATTGTTATGATGAGGCTATTATTGGATTGTAATTGAAAACAAATAAAATTATTATCAAAAAAGAGAGAAAGAGGAAAGGGTCATGTGACAGGCTCCTCACAGCCTCTTGGTCTTATCTCAGCTGTGCACAACTTGGGATCCAGAAAGCCAAATGCCACCCACCATCTGTTTATTGGGGCAGACCATGAAACTCTTAATCTCAAGGTTGTGGGTTCGAGCCCCACGTTGGGCAAAAGATTCCTGCATTGTAAAAGACTTCTGGGGGAAAATTTATAATGAATTTTTAAAAATGATGAAATATACATTTATGAAGAAACCAGAAGCCTTTCCTCTTGGAATAACGGGTTCTGAATTGTCCAAAAAAGATGTAAAAGTATTTTTGTATGCCACAACTGCTGCACGGATTTTATTAGCCAAAAAATGGAAAACACAGGAACTACCAACGGTAGAAGAATGGCAGATGAAGATGATACAGTTTATGGAGCTGGCTGATCTCACCGGGAGAATCCGCTACCAGAAAGAAGAGGAACACCAAGAAGAATAGAAGAAATTTAAAGACTATTTGAATAAATATTGTAATATTAAAGATATGTAACCACTTGAAAGAACTATTTAGGCCTAGGATTAAATAAATAAATAAGAAAATGTACGATAAGAAAAGTTAGGAAATTTGATTATGACTGTAATACGGTTTTATGAAATAATGATATTGGAAACTGCTACATTTAATTACAAGGAAATTCAGATGGAAGAGATTAGAGGAAGTCAAGTAATACGTTTATGAAGATGGATTTTAATTAATTAATTAGGTTTTAGTTTATGTGGTGATATATGGCAAATTTGAAGTATTTTATGTTTCACATTCTTTCTTTTTCTTATTCTTTTATTATTGTTTATTCTCTTTTTTGTTATGCTTTTGTATGAAAAATAATAAATATTGATAAAAAAATAATTTCTGCATTGCAGGGGGTTGGACTAGATAACACTCGGGGTCCCTTCTGACTGTACAATTCTATGTTGCTATGAAAATAGCCTCCCCCCAATTCCCCACACCATTTGTGGACAGCAAAACTGGGGAGAGACATCTTGCTGAACGTTCCCGCTGAGGAACGTTCAGCCCTGGGCTGAATGCAGGTGAGAGTAGCAGTGAATATTGGAAAGGTGAGGAGGTTAGACAGTTGTAAAGTAAGTTTGTGTTTGTGTGTATGAGAGACACCGATAGAAAGCTAAATGTTTCATACTCCGTTGCCTTTCCCCCTTAATTGACATTCTTGTTGGCTCTTCAAGATGAAGGAAAAGAAGTGGGCGAAATGCCGCCAGCTCCCAAAAAAACGCAATACTAGTTACTCTTCAGGAGACCCTCATCACCTCATTGTAACCACCAAGGGAGCAGCGTGCAAGAGTTGAACTTCACTTCCGACACCTTGTTTCATGTTCTGCATGACCCTGGAGGAACCTGTAGGCATATAAATCAATACTTGAATGCAGACCTCCATCTCTGCAGCAGAAAATAGCATTCCCACCATAGTCCTGTTTTATTTATCCTTTGGAGCTTGCTGCTGTAACCTGTCAAGGCAAGGCTGTTCCAGCCAAGCACGTTTCGGAGCAGAGAGCTACTGTTCTGCGCATAGATACATCACCTCCTATGCCTTCAAATCACCCACAAAATTGTATCCTACAAGTTCTGCAGCTTGTTTAAAAAGAAGGCTAACAAGGCAACAAAATGCAAACGTTGATGGAATTCATGCATTTATGTAATAATGTAATAATAATAATAATAATAATAATAATAATAATAATAACTTTATTTATACCCCGCCCATCTGGCTGGGTTTCCCCAGCCACTTTGGGCAGCTTCCAACAAAATATTAAAATACAATAGTCCATCAAACATTAAAAGCTTCCCTAAACAGGGCTGCCTTCAGATGTCTTCTAAAAGTCTGATAGTTGTTTTTCTCTTTTACATCTGGTGGGAGGGTGTTCCACAGGGTGGGCGCCACTACCGAGAAGGCCCTCTACCTGGTTCCCTGTAACTTCTTGCAGTGAGGAAACTGCCAGAAGGCCCGTGAAGCTGGACCTCAGTGTCCGGGCAGAACCATGGGGGTGGAGACTCTCCTCCAGGTATACTTGACTAAGGCTGTTATACTAGTAAATGTTCATTTTATGCAGCATGCAATCAACTAGGCAGTACAAAATGGAATTCAAATGTGTATATGGTCACTAATGGCTTAGCACGCTTACTGTTCCGTTATACACTTAGTGTTTATGGGACTTTCTGGTTTCTGTTTTGCCTTCACAAAATCACTGATGAGGTACGTCATCAACATACAGTGGTACCTCTAGTTATGGACTCAATCCATTCTGGGATGCCGTTCACACCCCGAAAAGTCTGTAACTACAGGGCCGCTTCTGCACACATGCACGGCATGATAGAGAGCTTCTGTGCATGTGCAAAGTGTGCAAAACGCTTCTGCGCCCACACATGCGGCGAAACTTGGAAGTATACATGTTATGTACTGAAGTTCTCACCTTGGGCCAGCAGGGGGATACTGTAGAGAGTTCAGGTCCACATATGCAAATAAGGGATTGAAAGTGACGTTCAGTGATTGGATAGTTACAGAAAGTTGTTACAGTTACGTTGTACTGGAGCTCTATATAAGCAGGCTGGCTGAACCCTTCAGTTCAGTCTGTTCTGGCCTGTGAATAAGCAAGAGCTGTTTGAAGAATCGCTGTGTCGTCTGATATGTTCACCCACAACTTAACAATACACTTCCAGGTTTGCAAGCCGAAAAGACGCAACATGAACCTACCGCAACACGAGGTACAGTATGACTGTACTGATTTTCCAAATGGACAAGAGAGGCCAAATGATAATGAATTACCCAATAGGGAATACTGAGGGGCATATGATGGGCAGAGCAATTCTAAACCTGCCTGGAAGCCAATTGTTGCAGCAGAGCTACTTACCAATATGTTGTTCCTGGTAACAGGACAGTTGCTTTCTTTCCCACTAGCTGTAGTTGGTGGTGGGAAAGCTGCCTTTAAGGAAAGTCCCCACAACTGATATTCTCACTGAGGAATGGTTGATAACCATCCAAACAACTCACAGGTTTTAACTGAAAGATAGAGCCCATTCCCCATCTATTTTTTTTATACTGTGATTTTGTATTTCTCATATTAAAAAGGCGCATTAACAATTATAAACAACGTTCCATCTCATTATTTGTTACATCTCATTTCAGCAAGCACATAGCAGGAGATCATTATATTAGAGACACTATATGACCAAAAAACAAAACAAAACCAGGCAGGCATATGTGAAAGGAACCCCCCCCCCCAATTTATGCAAATGCTTCCTTTACTGAGATGCTTTTATTTTCTGAGCAATTTTAAAATAAGATTTTATTTGAGCTGATTTGGAGGCGTAAGTGAAGGTTTATATAGGAGAAAAGGGGCTCTGTACTTTCTGGTTATATGGTAATGAGATGCTCTATGAATTTTAGCTGAACAAGGAAAGAAAATAAAACTAGGTTAATTTGCATCTTGATTTTTCAATATACAAGCAGTACACTGCAAACAACTGGCACACCAAGTTGCAGAATTGTCATTTTGTTTGATAAAAATGAAACTCATTTACTGAAGTCCACAGTGAAAGCATGTCTATTCATTTTGATTGAAGCTGCTTACACAAATATCCTATTTCCCTCATATGAGCAGTTAGATACATTTGAAGAACATCAGCATGCATTACTCAGGAGAATAATTTTAGTTGGTTCATAAACAGTTTAGATTTGCTCAGTGCAGCCAGTCATTCAACTGCACTCTTCTGGGTTAAGCTTTCAAACAGAACATCATGCTACAAGCCGTTGAAGACCAGATCAAGAAAGAGCTACTTTATTTTACTAAAATATTTGTCTACTTCCTGAGATCTCAGGCACCCAGACAGTGTATGGCAGTGTCAACGTCAGTGTTCATGAAATAATAAAACAAAATAACCAAAAAACCAGATCAGATGAAGTAGCACAATCTATTGCAGTGCTTCCCAAACTCTTTCTTCTTTTCCGGGCCACATTTTCAGAATACCAAATATTTGCTCCCACCACACCAATTTTTTTATTCGTAAAAGAACGCAATGGAAAACTGGGATTGTCCTCAGTATCAAGTGATGATCTTACACTCATGAAAATGTATCCATCCATATTCTGCAAATAAAATACAAATGTTTTGATACTATAATACAGGGGTCGGTAAGGCCCATGGGCCACAAGCACCCCACGGGGGTCGTTTAAGTGCCCCATGAGCCACCCCCGAACCAAGCTGCCCACTCGACGTGTCCCTGTGTGCTGCGCTAAACCAGTGTGGCACAGGGACTCACTTCCGGGGCAGCGGAAATTGTGACTGCGCAGACGCCGACGCCGGAAATTGTGGGCGCGCATGCTCACACGTGCGATCCAGCACACAGAAGGATCTCTGTTGGAGTGAACTGACCCGGGCAAGGTAAACCTTGCTGACCCCTGTTATAATACAATGAAATGTTTAAATGTTTCTTTGATTCTCCTTGGGTCTTCCTGCCAAACTTGCCACCCTCTCCTGCCACACCAGGGTGGCGCACCACACCCTTTGAGAACCACTGATCTACTAGAATTTGTTGTTGTAGTTTAGTCGTGTCCGACTCTTCGTGACCCCATGGACCAGAGCACGCCAGGCACTCCTGTCTTCCACTGCCTCCCACAGTTTGGTCAAATTCATTCTGGTAGCTTCGAGAACACTGTCCAACCATCTCATCCTCTGTCATCCCCTTCTCCTTGTGCCCTCCATCTTTCCCAACAACAGGGTCTTTTCCAGGGAGTCTTCCCTTCTCACGAGGTGGCCAAAGTAATGGAGCATCAGCTTCAGGATCTGTCCTTCCAGTGAGCACTCAGGGCTGATTTCCTTCAGAATGGATAGGTTTGATCTTCTTGCAGTCCATGGGACTCTCAAGAGTCTCCTCCAGCACCATAATGCAAAAGCATCAATTCTTCGGCGATCAGCCTTCTTTATGGTCAGGCTCTCACTTCCATACACCACTACTGGGAAAACCATAGCTTTTACTATACGGACCTCCATAGGAAGGAGCAATTTCTGCCACCTCTGTTTTCTTGACCTTCCAATCAATGAAGTCCTCTCCGAGAGAGGGGCAATAAATGCAATTGGGAGAAACAGGCAGCTGGTAGGCATTTGAGAGCAGGTTTGTAACACTGCTAGCTAGTAGCGGCATAAAGGGAAAGAGAGTTTTGTTAGTTGTGTATTGGTGCAAAGCACACAAAAAAGGAGGTGCGGGGAGAACCCCCTTGCTTATATTTCAGATTGGACAGCAGTGAGAAAAGTGAGCACTTAATCAAAGAGGCACTTTCAAGGAGATGAAGAATTATGTTTCCCATTAATCCCAAAATGTACTTTCCCTGCAGTAATGGGAAGATACTAAATATTCATTGCAGCTTTTCAGATGTTCAGACTTGTGACTTTATTCCTCCGCTAGTCTGTTAGGGAAACAAAGCTGACTTCTGTTGGCAACACAACAAATAAAGCTACTCATTTATTTTAAAATCCCACAGAAGCAGGTTTTCAGAAAGGGATTTATGTAGGAGATAAACGAAATAAATAAATAAAGGGGGGAAGGAGAGAAAAGAAAGAAAAGGAATAGAATTATAAGAAGTATTAGAAAACCCCATCTAAGAAAGATGAGATGCAGAAGGAAAAGTTTACCAACAAGAGAGATTCTACCCTGGGAAATTGATTTCATATCTGTAGACTCTGGAGGGGAGTGAAAGGGAAATACATTTTGCTTTCAACGATTAATTCAAAACAAAAGGAGCCTTCCACCGGTGGGGAGATTCGGTATCAAACTTGAAAGAATTATTAAGGGTTTTTCCTGCCTACAAATTCAACTTTTCCTTAAGGGAGAAACCTGCTTGAAAAGCAATTACAGGCACTTCTTCTGGGAATACGCATCATTATTCAAAGTGAGCCAAATGAAAATATCGGTTTAGCATGGGACAAGTATCACACATTCTCCCAGCTGCAGTGATGCATGGCGTTCATGGGGCTAGAGAGACAAGGCTGTGCATGTGAGCGTCTATGTGAAATTCCAGGCCTGCTTACTTTTCCATCTCTTCAGATGGTCAAAGCCTTTCTGCTTCTTGCCAGCAGAGAGCTTGTTGAAAGTGGCACTACGAGCACACTAAGATTTGCAAGGCAGTGTTTTAATTTTCATTTTAAGTTTTTTAAAAAATAAAGATGTACAGTATCTGTGTTTTTAAAGTCACGATTATTAAGCCATCTCAAGCATAGGAACTGTTGTGCAAGTGAATTATCCTGCTTTCAGTTTTCATCCATAAACAACTCTATTTTTTATTTTTTATTTCTGTAGAGAACTGAATTACAGTGGTACCTTGGGTTAAGAACTTAATTCGTTCTGGAGGTTCATTCTTAACCTGAAACCATTCTTAACCTGAGGCATGTTTTTGCTAATGGGGCCTCCTGTTGCTACCACACCACCACCATGTGACTTCCACTCACATCCCAGGGCAAAATTTGCTACCAGGAGACCTACTTCTGGGTTAGCAGAGCCTGTTACCCAAAGTGTTCGTAAGGAGGACAGTACATAATCTGAGGTTCCACTGTATCCTGTTCTTACAGTGGCTGACACTACAACTCTCATAAGCCCCAGCCAGCAAAACCAACTATCAAGGATGAAGGAAGTTGTAATCAAACAACCAATGGAGGCAAGGCACCATGTTGGCTATCCCAACTCTAAAGGAAGAGCAGTCCCTCCAGTCATGTGTTGTGGGAGCTGCTTCCCCATAGTCTCTTCCCACAGTACTGACAGCTGCATTTTAATTTGGAAGTCATGTGGGTAGAGCAAAACATACCAGAAGGGTGATTAGGTGGGGCTGGTTAATGATTAACCGACCCAATTGGCTTTTCGTTTGGCTCCCTGATCCAAAAGTCACCCACAGCAGTGGAGAATGGAGTCTGGAATGTGGCTCCCACTCTGCTGGTGGTAAGTGTGAACAAGTCCTAAGGAGTCACACCACAATTCAGGAAAGCATGTGCACCAAATGCACAAATACACTGGGACTCCGTCAAGGATTTCCAAAAGTGATTCCAATAAGGCCATTTGGGCAGCATAGTGGAACAGTCTCTCTGTTTCTCACAGGTATGACTGTGGAGTAAGTTCTACTCAGATCAATCCGACTGAAATTTAATGCAGTGAAGTTCATAATGTCCATTAATTTAAATAGGTCTAATCTAACACAGGATATATCCCTACATGTGATTATTCCTGTGGAGCACATTTATCTCTTGTTTTATGAGGTGTAAATAAAGTAAGCACAACAAATGCTCTAAAATTATGTTGATTTGGGGCAGCAGCAGCAACATAAATAAACAAAAGCTCTTAAAATCTGGTTGCCCTACTCCTGGGATCTTGTTGGGCTACACCAACTAAAAGTAGAATGGCCCTGGTTTCATGGGGGTTACTGAGCTTTTTGATTCTCACATGCCTTTTTGTTTGCTTGTACAATGGGTTCATTGTATTACAGCTTTTTTAAAAAGAAGAAGAATGACCTGGTGAATTTAGGAACTTTCGGCTATGCCTGCTAGCTGTGCTGAACTTGTTACATGCTTTGCAACACAACCCTGTGTGTAAGTGTGAACAGGATTGTAGCCTCAAAGAACCACATTGGTACCCTATAACCTGGTGAACCTGAAAAGGGCATTGAAAGATGACGTGTTTTAATCTTGGTGTCAGGAGTGTGTTCAGACTTAGCTTAGAAGGACAATTATTACATTGACTTACAAGGTGTTCCTCATTTCTCCAAGAGAATTGTTCTGCAGGAGAGGTTAAATCCAGGGCCCATGTGAACACACCACTAGAAAGTTGCAGCTAATAGAAAGGGGATGAACTTTATGTCTGATATATATTTCGCTCTAAAGTGTATTCTCTCTTCTGTCTCTGTGCTGAGACACTGAAACCATCCCTTTACGAGAGGAGATGGACTCTAACTATATGGTGTTTTAATAGGTCGTTAATTTTGGAAACCCACTTAAACCCAGCTGTCATTCTATTCTATCTCTTTTTTATTCTGAACTTTGAGTTTTAGAAGCACTGTGATACCCCCTCCACCCTTTACTGGTGGTCATAAACATAATCCAAGTTATACTTCCCTGATCCTCTGTCCTCAATGAACCATAAATATAAACAAACTAGCCAATCAAATTTGATGGGAGGGAGGAGGGATGGAAAAGCAACTGCTATGGGTGGGGCTCTTAGTGTGATTTAAATATTGGTGTCAATTGCAATAATTGTGCTTGGGTCTGTGTCTCAAGCTGCCCTTCCCCCTCGCCTGATTTGAGTTGAGGGTCAGAACGCCAGCTGTGGTGGACTTCCTGAAAACAGCTGAAGGCCACAAGCTATTGACATGACTCAGCACACAATGGTTTCCCCCACTTTTCTCACCAGAGGGGAGAATTCTGTGTGAGTGAGTGTGTTGGCTGATTTATAGCCTGCTGCACCCAGCAACCTTTATACCTACAAATAGAGTCCAGCTTCCAGTTTAACTACACTCTTCTGATTGATTGCAGACTCCATTTGCTACAGACAGGTCTAGTTTTTCTTTGTTTAGTTAGTTTACAGTGTATAAACCAGCATCTCCTAAATGTATGTATATAGCATAAACAGTTGTCTTGTGACCTGAGGCAATAAAAACTCTTTATACAGTACTGCAGAGGTTCGCAATGGGTGGCAAGGGTGCCAACTTGAATAAAATATTGTGGGGGCCGACCTAAGTCCCACCCCAAATAATCAATCACATGACACAGTGCACATACACCATTTGAATGGGAATGCCCATCAACTTTGTGGAGGCCCAGCCCCCTCAAATATTTTATTGTGGGGGCTGAAGCCCCCACGGCCCCTAGGTTTGGCTCCTATTATTGGTGGTCTGTGGAGTCCAGGGGGTCTTCATAACCCACTCAAGGGGAAACAAAAAAAAAATTCCTTCCAGTAGCACCTTAAAGACCAACTAAGTTAGTTCTTGGTATGAGCTTTCGTGTGCATGCACACTTCTTCAGATACACTCATGCACACGAAAGCTCATACCAAGAACTAACTTAGTTGGTCTTTAAGGTGCTAGTGGAAGGAATTTTTTTTGTTTTGACTATGACAGACCAACACGGCTACCTATCTGCCACTCAAGGGGGTCTGTGACACCATTCACATAACCAAAAACTACCATGGAGCAATCAAATATTTCAGCAGTAGGGAGCCTACCACCTTCCAAGGCCTTTTGCCTTACTGTCAAACAGCTCATAGAACCAGGAAGTTTGAACCCATTGGATTGGGTCCTAGATTCTGGA
The DNA here is from genome assembly GCF_964234715.1 of Podarcis melisellensis. Taxonomy (NCBI): domain Eukaryota; kingdom Metazoa; phylum Chordata; class Lepidosauria; order Squamata; family Lacertidae; genus Podarcis; species Podarcis melisellensis. Next base: position 84,714,326 of record NC_138538.1, on the reverse strand, counting down.
CAAGAGAAAACAAATGTTCCCTATCACTTATAGGGCAGCCCTTCCCATATTTGCTTTCTACAGGCTAAACGTACCCATCTCCTTCCACTTTTCTTCAGAGGAACTGGTCTCCAGAGTCCTCATTACCTCATCTGGACATGCTCCAGTTTGTTGGTGGAGATTTGATACTGAAACCATGATACTGTCCTGTACCCTGGGCTTGTGCCTTCCATCTGGAGGGCAGATTTCCACATCAGATCAGTAAAAAGCTAGCTATGAGTTGGGTGGGGGGATCAGCCATCTAGCTAGCCCAAACCTCCCTACTGCAATGCTTTCTGGGGCATGAGATAAAGTGATAAGATAGGATTCACCAACTAAACCTCTCGGTGCAAGACTGGTGTTAAGGGTATGGGATCAGTAGTTCATCAGTGAACTAAGTGGCAACCCCAATTGCAAGTGATGCTACTCAGATTTGGGGGGTCTTCATTGGCCCTCCAGATGTTCCTGAATAACAATGTTCATCACCCATGGCCTTTGGCCATGCTTGCTGAGGCTGATGGGAGTTGAATTTCAGCATCATCTGAAGGTCAGCAAGTTTCCCACACCTGACCTAGATAGTGGCTACCTCCGTATTTCAGATAGCACTACCTGAGCATGGGAAGGAAGCAGAACAGATTAGAAAAAGAAAAGAAGAAGAAGGGGCAAGTGCCTAAGAAAGTTTATAGTTGCAAACTTCAATTTCAGCCAATTTATTCTCATTGAGACCATTAAGAGTAAATTGGCCTAGATTTACATAGACTGACATAACCAGTTTGTGGAACAGACTGCCCTCCTTTCCTAACCCCCATGCACTTGTTTTCCACCGGAGAATGAAATTAAAAATTACACGTACAGGTAAAACTTTCTTCTTCCAATACCAAACAATCTCCCTTGAGCCTGACATGAGACCTGCCTCTCAAGGGCTTTTAATGTCACTTGTCACTTAACAAAATTCTGCTTTACCAGAGTGGCTGAACGTCATGTTCAATTTTTCCAAGCTCCTTTATTAATAATCAGTTTGTGTCCCAAGAGACAACTTCCCATACAGGCACACAAAAATGCTAATAGGTTCTGCAGTCATAGCCCCCGGGAATCATTTAAGGAATAAAAAGCTATCAAATTGTTTCAGACTATTGAAATTAAATTGCCCTTCTGCGTAAGGTTGGAAAAATGGATTTGAGGGAGTTAGAGGTGCTCCTGAGTTTGGCGCATGATTTGTAGAAGCAGAAGCAAAAGGCCTCATATTGAAGTCTAAGAGAAATAAATGTGAGTTGCGGGCGAAGGTCTAAGGACTTGCGGGGTTTATTTACCTAAAACAAAAACTAGGGGTGAGTGAAAAATTGGATTCAGTCTGGATTTAAGGGCAAACCCACATGGCTTCCACACCTGAAATGAAGACTCAGAGAATCTACTAGAAGTTAAGGTTATAATGATTTTAAAAATATGACGTTGGAGGAACTGCAAGCCAACTTTAAGCCAATTAACCAAATTCAAAGAGGACAGGCAGGTGAGGGTTTAACTTGGCATGTGTTCTATCCTCAGACTGGGACTCCCCAACAAAGGGTGAGGAGCTATCAACCTCTCCTGGCCAGTAGAACCTTTGGTGACAACCCAATACATGTACCCTGGCCTCAAGGACACCCCATAAGTCTCTCTAGGCATAAAGCACTGGCAGATTCCTGAGACGGGTGCCCTCTATCTGCAGTTAACACCCATATTAAAATTACACTAACAGCCCCACCTATGGCAGTTGCCTTTCCATCCCTCCTCCCTCCCATCAAATTTGATTTGCTAGTTTGTTAATATTGGTGGTTTATTGAGAACAGAGGAGAGGATGAGGGTGTGGACTGTACTAATATGACCACCAGGTACCCAACTATTTTTTCCCCACCAATTGCCTTATCTGCCTGTCCTCCGTGATAGAATAGGAATCAAACACTCCACTCCAGGAATGTCATTTGCATTTATCCTAACAGCATGAAGCAGGCAAAATTCTACCACACTGGACAGAAAGATGAGTAATGTCGTTTTTGTTGTGTTTGATGGGGAATTTACAAGTTTCAGTGCATAATTCAGTTTTTGACATCAGCTACAGTGGACTCAGCTATACGGCTGCAAATAAAATGTTTTAAGTGTGTTGTAAAGTGCATTATATAAGGGACGCAGGTGGTGCTGAGGGTTAAACCACAAAGCCTAGGACTTGCTGATCAGAAGGTCAGCGGTTTGAATCCCCGCGACAACGTGAGCTCCCGTTGCTCGGTCCCTGCTCCTGCCCACCTAGCAGTTCAAAAGCTCATCAAAGTGCAAGCAGATACGTACCGCTCCGGTGGGAAGGTAAACGGCATTTCCGTGCGCTGCTCTGGTTCGCCAGAAGCGGCTTAGTCATGCTGGCCACGTGACCCGGAAGCTGTACGCCGGCTCCCTCGGCCAATAAAGTGAGATGAGTGTCGCAACCCCAGAGTCGGCCACAACTGGACCTAATGGTCAGGGGTCCCTTTACCTAAAGTGCATTATACAAATGTGACACTAGATGCTGATGGTGCGCTATGGCCAATTCAATATATTTTTCAAAACATTTTTTTAAAAAAAACAAACAAGCCCATTTTCACAACGTTTTTTATATGTGTGTAGATTCCACCTGTATCTGTTTTTACTTCTTTATTTATCAAGGGCTCAATGTTTATAGCAGGCACTTTACTGGCAGGTTTTCTTGTTAATAATAAGGTTTTTTATCTCAGAATTCTGCGTTTAAGCTAAGCTATAGCACCTCAAGAAACAGGCAAACAGCTTTGCAAATGGTAGTCTAAATTAGCAATTGTGTTACACTGAGGGGACAGAATGGGGGGGGTAGAGGATTCTGAGGCCTTAAGGATGTATTATGTCAGCCTGTACAGGCTGTGATTCACCAACCTGAACACCGCCGTCAATTAATCTATACTCCCAGAGACCTAGTTCACGGTATGTAATATACTGGACTCTGCAGGAAGTAAAGATTTTTCATTGGCACTCATCTTACTTATGAGTTAATTCTTTTATTGATTGAACTGCAGTGCCATTCTATACACATCTACTCAGAGGTAACCCACATTGAGTTCAATAGCATTCACAGGTAAGTGGGTGTACGAAGTTTATAATGTGCATATTACCAGACTCTCAATATCCCTTTGTTTCTGATGATACTGAAGGTATAGATAACTAGCAACTTTCTTAATAAGAAAAGGCACTTTGGGCACCATTTAAACTCTCCTTCCTTTCCACTGGTGGGCCTTTGTGGAAACCAATGCAACTGCTGCATATACAGTCTTGTCGCTCATGGCCATGGCAGAAGGTGTGTGCGGCAAGACTATTGGGTCTGATCCAGAGAAGATTGCTGTATCCCAGGCTATGTCAGATCCATTTCCACAATGCCCCCTTTTTTGGAGGGGGGCTTCCACTGAATGCTTCCAGTGGGCACCCTACAAATGGCACTCCTGCCCAACTGCTGAACGGATACCTTATTCATCAGGGATGGAGAACCTGTGCCCCTCCAAATGTTGATTGACTCCAATCAGGCCCTGCCATCATGGCCAATGTCTAGGGAATGAAGGGATTCCCTGAGCTGTTCTTCAGAGAGAACGTAAAGGCAACTGACTCTCAGTTAGTTAGCAACCAAGTTGCTACCATTGTTCTGGTTATTGTTATTCTCAGTATTTTTTTATTACTGTACCATCATTGAATTTAAGATGACAAATTGTGAACATGGAAGGCACTCAGGGGTACCAATTAAGTAAAAGTTGTTCACAAAAGGTAAAGGTAAAGGACCCCTGGACAGTTAAGTCCAGTCAAAGGCAACTATGGGGTTGCACCGCTCATCTTGCTTTCAGGATGAGGGAGATGGTGTTTGTCCACAGACAGCTTTCCGGGTCATGTGGCCAGCAGGACTAAACTGCTTCTGGCACAACAGAATACCACAATGGAAACCAGAGTGCATGGAAATGCCGTTTACCTTCCTGCCATAGGATACCTATTTATCTACTTGCACTGGTGTGCTTTCGAACTGCTAAGTTGGCAGGAGCTGGGACAGAGCAATGGGAGCTCACCCCATTGCGGGGATTCAAACCACCAACCTTCTGATCGGCAAGCCCAAGAGGCTCAGTGGTTTAGACCACAGAGCCAGCCACATCCTTGTTCACAAAAACCACCATTACTGCTCACCAGCCTGATGGAGGAAGTCGAAGTGAGCATATATCGGGTGCTGGTGGGTCCATTCCTCTGAACACTGGACAGTGGGTGGGGGATGTTTCTTTGCCATGCCTCTGCTATATGCAGTGTAAATCAATTGGCTATGAGGGGTGCTGAACAGTTGATAGTGATCAGGCAGAAGGATTGGAAACTCTCTTTGTCCTTTCATCAATGTAGCTGGCCCACACTACTTTTCCTTTGCAGATCCTTGGTTTCAATGAAGTTGTGGCCTTCACCCTCAAATAATGTCAGATGTCCCCTCCTAAATATTTATTCTATGTGCCATAACTGTCTGGAAAAAGCAAAACACTGTTGCATACATGTGTGGAAATCGAGATCTTTAGCTTGCCCAATGAAGAATTTTGGGCAGAACATTTGTTTCTTTTTGCTTCTATATTTTGAGATGGGACACTGTACATGTCAGGTAATCAACCAATGCACATAACATAATACATTTTCAATTAATTACAAATGGGTTGCTGAGAGAAAAATTCAATATATAAGTTGCCTTGGGGTTGCTAAATGGAAGAAATGTTTAATAAGTTTTGAATATCATTTCTCTCCAGCAGTAAACATTCCTGCACCATGGTGGTATGGAAATGGTTTGGGGGTTTTTGTGTTTTTTTGTGTGGAATCAGTATTAATGAATGGAGTGATGGATTTTTGTTGCCTTTTCCATTTTGTTTAGGACACTAGATCAGCCTTCGCTAACCTTGTACACTCCAGACATATTCGACAAGGACTCCTATTAGGCCCAGCCAGCATTAACTAATTAATACTTCCCAGATTCATAAATGGATCAGAACATAGATGTGCAAAATCCTGGGGATTATTATTTCTCCAAATTTTGCAACGAAGTTCTTGGCTAAACATAAAATAAAATGCTGAATGAATACAAAATGTGCATTTTAGGGATGCAAAAAATAGTTTAAAACATGTACATTGTTGTATATACAATATACACACACACTACAAATTGTTTATATAGATTTTTTGTCATTTAAAAATCAAAGGTTAATGTGAAAATGGGATGAAATGGGGACATGAATAAACACATGTGAAAATGATATGGGACACAACTTCTGTATCTACACCCTATTGGAAAATTACACTGTTGGGTTTATGTCCAGTGTTCAAAAGGTCAAAAAGATGTGTTTCTGCTTTCCTTCATATGTGGGGGGCCTGGGGGAGCATAATTTGAACTGGGTCATTATGGAAACCATATGGAGGACTGTTTCACATTCAAGATATTTTGTTATTTCGAACAATAGGTTACATTAGCAAAGACTTTTTAGATAGTGCTTTGGTTTCTCGGTCTGTGGAGGTGGGTTATAAATGAAATGAAAGGCAAACTCTTACAACTTGTGTAAAATATGCTTCAAGTTTTGGGGTTCTGGTCTATTTTGTTTTATCCTGCTTGAAAGTAATGGTCCACTCATTTATACTCCAATAGTTTACAGTAAAATCAACCTCAATGAACACTGAGAGAATGAATAAAATAGTTCACCTACTTGAAGTGGAATACTTTTTCCTAGTGCTTTATCATTCCCACAGAGAACCTGGACTCATGAGTTATGGGTCTTTCTCTCTCACATGAGAGAAACGTCACCCTCATCCTTCATAGGTGAGAGACTCTGTACTTGTACTGAATTTATCCAGTTCCTGCTTGCCATAAAACTGAAGACTTGCCTTTCGAATAGGAGAACCTACGCAGAAGTGATGAATGTCATCAATATATGCCAACACAGACCTATAAAGTACCATGGGATGAAGAATGCTAAAGTGTTACTGCATTCGTCTAAATAACGTAAAGTAGCCCTGTATATATAAAAAAATCTTCTATATATTTTCAACTGTTCTTTATGTCAATTTATGAGAAAAAGACACTGCACTCAATATTATAAGAGGGAGGGGATGTTTTGGTGAAGTTATCATGGGTGGAATGCAGAGTTTGTCTATTCATACTTACCTTAAATTTGAGGTAATCAATATGGCTTTGACAGTCCACCCCCCCCAAAAAAAACACCCCTCCAGTGACCTTCATTCTATAATCTTTTTGGGTGTTATTCATGCTTGCAAACTCTGTGAGGTCCTTAGCAGGCCACTAAGTGCAAGGAGGAAGTGAGAGGTTTTACTTTCTTGGGTTTCATGATCACTGCAGATGGTGACAGCAGTCACGAAATTAAAAGACGCCCGCTTCTTGGGAGAAAAGCAATGACAAACCTAGACAGCATCTTAAAAAGCAGAGACATCACCTTTCTGACAAAGGTCCATATAGTTAAAGCTATGGTTTTCCCAGTAGTGATGTATAGAAGTGAGAGCTGGACCATAAAGAAGGCTGATCGCCGAAGAATTGATGCTTTTGAATTATGGTGCTGGAGGAGACTCTTGAGAGTCTCATGGACTGCAAGAAGATCCAACCAATCCATTCTGAAGGAAATCAGCCCTGAGTGCTCCCTGGAAGGACAGATCCTAAAGCTGAGGCTCCAATACTTTGGCCACCTCATGAGAAGAGAAGAGTCCCTGGAAAAGACCCTGATGTTGGGAAAGATGGAGGGCACAAGGAGAAGAGGACGACAAGAGGACGAGATGGTTGGGCAGTGTTCTTGAAGCTACCAGGATGAGTTTAACCAAACTGTGGGAGGCAGTGGAAGACAGGAGTGCCTGGCGTGCTCTGGTCCATGGGGTCATGAAGAGTCGGACACGACTAAACAACAACAACAAGTGCAAGGAGGATGAAGAGGCTGCATAATATGTGCTTGATAGCTGTTTGTTATTATTGTTTTTAAGTGAATTGTTTTACTTTTAAAGAAATCAGTAGAATTTTTTAAAAAAGAAGAGAGAGAGAGAAAGTTTAAAAGGAAGGATTTCCTTAAAAACCACAATTAGCAAGCATGCTGATCTCAGGTGCTCCTTAGCGCCTGTACTTCAGTAAAACCCAGGAAAAAGTTCCTCCCATTTTTATTTTTATTTTTATTTGGAGGTGAGGGCAGCTGTGAAGACTGCATATGTTTCATGGGGTGGGGGGAATATTATTTTTTAGGCTGGTGAATGACCCATTTTCAGCAGAGGAGTATTTATGGAAGATAAATATGATAACTGTGACTAGAGTTGTTGCTAAATTGCAGAAAGGGATATCGGTGAGATATTTTGCCCAGCCTCAGATGGTAATAATGCTTCGAAGAACATTAGATCAAATTGCTATCTCACATATGAGGAGGCTCTCACCTTTGCTGCACATGGTTAATTCATCACTATCATGCAGATCACAGGCAGGTTGTGTCCCTTTAAATACTTTATTTCAAGATTCCCATCAGCTGACCAGGAAAACTGTGGTCATGTGGGAAAGAGACACATTACTAGTCCTCCCCATCTGATTTTTTCATGCTCCTAATATCAGACCAACATATGAGAAGGAGCTAAAAGGATCTACAGTGCTAGTAAGTTGAATTGGGTTGCCTTGTGTGATTTAAATGAGTGAGCAGATAATTCCTTATTATTACTATAATCAGGCAATGGCAATTAATTCTGACTTCCCAGTGTGCTTGCTAATAAACGAATCTTCCTCATAATCAACATAACCATGACATGCTGGGCAAGATTATTAAAAAAGAGAAAAAAACAGTGTGTTATTTCATTAAATTGTGGCACTGCACTTACTAGCCCAAAATGACTTGTTGTTCACTTGGAGTTTGGAAACTAGGAACTAGTACTTACTAGTCTCAAGAGAAAAAGCCACTAGCAAGGTAGAGTCTGTGTAAATAGTTAAAAATCTATTGTATTGCTTCATCTGTCTATTGGGAAATATTTCTAGTGGGTCATTAATTAACACATTGTGGAAACAGGTTTTTGTTGCTTGTTTACAAAAAACAAGAGACGGAGGACTCTTTTGTCTTGCCATTCTGAGTCCTGAAATAAGATGTTGTAGTATGAAGTGTTTCAATTAATGGATGGTTGAAACCCTACATTTTTTTTTCCAGGACACTCCATCCCGCCCCCTCACCCAGTTTCCTATTTCCTCTCCAAACATCAGCTAGAATTTCATGGATACTGGGCATCTTCAGTCTTCTCTGGTCTGCTTTGAGATTACCCCCTTCCCCAAAGATTTGTTGTACTTCCACAAACCTTGGGGCTTCTCCAAGCATGATATCCCCTTCTTGTATATGGTTTTGTTTACATAAGAACGGGCGCTTGAGATCAGTGATTGAGATCACTGTCTGCTATTTTATCAATGACTGAGGATTTGCAAATCTAACTGGTTGTCGTCAGCATCTCCAACAACCTTGTCCCCGTCTGCCCCACCCCTGACTTTCCTACATCATCTGAGTTCTTAACTGAAGAGAAAGCTTTGAGGCGTGTTCAGCAAAATGTGATTTGAAGCCCATTTCAATTGGGGGCAAAGTGTAGGTTCCCAGACCATTCAGGAATATTGTAGGTGACCAGTCCATTCAGGAATATTGTAGGGCGCACACCCTAGGCTCACGTGTGTTCTTTTGCATGAACGAGGAAGGACCAATGTGGTTGTGGGATTTGAAAGAAAAGGAAGAAGAACATTGCAAAATTTTGAAGAATTTGAATTTTGATGGATAGCTGTGTTTCGTTCTGCATACTGGGTGGTATTCAACTTTGATCTACTGATATTAATGGGCCCAGCTTAGTCGTGTTCATTAATTTCAAACATAGCTGAATACCATTCATTTTTTGAGAAATGTTCTAGAGAGGATGATCAGGTCAGAAGGATGAGTAGGAGGAACTCAAAGAGCTAGAGTCTGATGATCCTAGGAAGGATCCCAGTGGTTTGGGATAGGCTCCGTTGACTCCACAAGAGTAAGAAGCTGTGGGTCCTGAAAATGTAGGAACAGATCCCAAGGAGGGATCAAGCAGATCTCTCTCTCTCTCTCTGCATCATGTAATCCACAAAGGAGGGATTATGTAAACTTGCACCCAAGCTTAGAGCATGTGTTTGGAACTGTATTCTGTACTTTCTACCCAGCAGGATTTTGCCTGTATTCTCTTTGCAGCTGCATGGAACAATGCATGACTGAGACCTTGAATCTGCAAGGAAAGCATTTTAAATTTACTTAACAGTGCCTGGTCAGCTCATTGCTATAGGAGTAGAAACAGGTCAGCTGCTGTGTACAGCTGAACAAGATAAAAAGCTTTAACAACCTAAATCTCTAATGCTATTTAGGGATATTGCACTTTAATTTTTGTGAGCTTAATCTCCTCTACTGGGGCTCCCTCCCTGCAAGAGGGTGTGCAATGCCCCATGTTTTGGCACCAAGCCATTCTCTTTTATTGGCCCTCCATGAGTCCACAGGGATTCATATTTTATTTCCCCACAGCCTTGCCTACGTACTATACTCATTTGAGCATTAAAGATTTTGGCAGAAACCAAAACCTGAGCTTCAGTTCTTCACCCAGCAAGAGCCAGGACATTATGTAAGTTCACATTAAAATGTGAATTGAATTGAATTTCTCCTTGATCCCTACTTGCCACACTATCCAGTCAGTTTGATGGGTCATTAAGGAGGTCACAGAGGATAAAGACTTGTTCATTTATCATGTGGGAACAGTTGAGAACAGGAGATTAAAAGGTTCTTTAGCAGTGTTGTGCTTTGACACACAGAACATTTTGATATTTTTGTTATACAGTGGTACCTCTGGATACGAACGGGATCCGTTCTGGAGCCCCGTTTGCATCCTGAAGTGAACGCAACTCACGACTGCGTGTGCGCGGGTCACGATTCACCACTTTTGTGCTTGTGTGTGACATCATTTTGACCATCTGTGCATGCGTGAGCGGCGAAACCCGGAAGTAACACATTCCGTTACTCCTGGGTCGCCGCAGAGCGCAACCCAAAAGTGCTCAACCTGAAGCAACTTCAACCTGAGGTAATCAGAAGTCCAACAATTTTAAGTCAAATGAAAGAACAACCGGGAATAACACATCCATATGGTGGCAGTACTGAGGTTCACCAGAGGTAAATATTGACAGAGGACTAAGTTAGTTGGTTTGCTAGCCTCCCTTCTCTGTCTTGTGGTACAGGGCTATTGTTCTTGCTGGTTGATTTAGTTATGTGAAAGTTTACAGTGTTGGAGATAGTTTTGATCCCTTCTGTCTGCAACCCCTTGCTCACTTCTTTACTTCCAGCTGTGCCAGGGATAAACTCTGTTTCAGGCCGCTATAACAAATTACCCAAAGAAAGGGTTTTTGAATCATGACTGCTGAATTTATCAGTGCAAAGCTGTGGAGTGGGAAATGTTTGGCAATAAATGTGTGATTTTTAAAAGTAGAAAAGTGACAATCATACATTTGCAGTGGGAGGCTGCAAAGTGAAGTGGAGTGAATTTATGAGAAACCTTTAAATGCGATGTGAGATAAGGAGCTTCTGGGAAGCTTTAAACGAGGGGCAGGAAATGGATATATTTTTGGTTGTGCTGAAGAATAGAAAAGACAGAAGAGGGTTATAAAATATGTAAATAACTTTCTGTCAGGCAGTTCAGTAGCTATAAAAAAATAACTACGCTTCCTTCCCCCCTCTTCTTTATTAAGCTTTACAAAGGTTTCTTCTCATAATCAGTTAGCATGTCTTGTTGTGGTGTTGCTTCAGATTTCTGTTCTTCATTTTTAAAACTTGCATATTTTATTCATGTTTATGTTATACACTTTTGTAATGAAAAGAATATTGTGTTGTGTTGTTATCATGAAAGCCCTTTTGAAAGCTTTTACAGCAGCAAAGAACAGCCCCTAGAAATAAATAAATTGGCTGCAAGAATAGCTCAGCTCAATTGGAAATTAGCCATAGATAATTTGAAGACCTTCATCAGGCCCTCCAAGTGACCCTATTTTCCAGGGACAGTCCTGGATTAACAGAAGCCATCCTGGTTTCTGATTTGATCCCAGAATGTCTTGCTTTTCCATAGGACATCCCTATTTTCATCAGAGAAATTTTGGAGGGTATGGAGTTAGGTGGTGCCCAGGCCAATGAGATAAGTAACTATATAACCTTTGCAAGACATCTGAAGGCAGCCCTGTATAGTGACATTTTATAATGTTTAATGTTTTATTGTGTTTTTATATGTGTTAGAAGCTGGCCAGAGTGGCTGGGGCAATCCAGTCAGATGGGTGGGGTATAATAATTATAATTATAATTATTATTATGGAATATGCCGTCTCTATTTTCTTCAGAGAAATGTTGAAGGATATGCTTTATGTTTCAGGCTTCATCTAATTCACATTTTATTGCTCTGATTTTTATACTGCTGCTATTTTTAATGTTGATTTAACAGAGTCAACAGAACAGATTCACCAGAAGTCTCAAAGCAGTTTACAGATTTCAACAAAAAGAAATCAACATACAAATGTAGGAATCAATCATGTATGCTGCTTTGGATAGACTAGAGAAAGACTGGTCACGAGGACTGGATGATATCTGGCTTTCAACATTGTGATATATCACCAGCTAAACATTGAATATACCAATATATCATGATGTCCAAAATAAGGGTGGAGATATGTAAAGGCATTGGCTGCTTTCATGGTTTGTGATTTTTGTATTGTGATTTTTGCCAGCACCTGCTCTTGTGATTCACTGTTCCCCTGCAGGAGGCAGGGGAGAGCTCAGCTGGCAGAGTTAACAGGGGCTGCAGGAATCAAGAGAAGCATTGGCTGGCTTCACGGGTTTTCCCCACATTGAGAAACTGGTGACTGGGAGTGGCTGCGGAGACCATATAACACTGGTCCTGAAAGATCTACATTGGCTCCAAGTAAGTTTCCAAGCACAATGCAAAGTGTTGGTGCTGACCTTTAAAGCCCTAAAGGGCCTCAGTCCAGTATACCTGAAGGAGTGTCTCCACCCCCATAGTTCAGCCTGAGGTCCAGCCTTCTGGTGGTTCCCTCACTGCAAGAAGTGAGGTTACAGGCAACCAGACAGAGGGCCTTCTCGGTGGTGGCGCCCACCCTGTGGAATGCCCTCCCATCAGATGTCAAGGAAATAAAAAACTATCTGACTTTAAGAAGTCATCTGGAGGCCACTTTGATTAGGGAAGTTTTGAATGTTTGATGGTTTATCATGTTTTTAATATTCTGTTGGGAGCCGCCCAGAGTGGCTGGGGAAATCCAGCCAGATTTGGGGGGGGGTGTATAAATAATTTGTTGTTGTTGTTGTTGTTGTTGTTGTTGTTGCATAGCACATATACACATCATGATTTGCAATACATTGCCAGGTCAAAAATTATGAAACAGATATCATGATATGGACTTCAAACCAGATGTGGATGGTATATCAATATAATAGCCAGCCCCAGTGGTCCCCATCAGGACTGTGAGGAAACAGAGCATTGTGATATCAGGGTAAGTTGTAGCGGGCGTCAGAAGAGCAGGAGGGAAGAATTAGCTATGTAACTGCTTGTTGCGTGTCGAGGTCCCCAAGCCACCCCCCAAATAACGCACACTTAATTTTTGTTTGAGGTTTTTGGCATATTACTGGCCACAACTTTATTTAAATACAAAACTGTGAGTGGTTGTTTAGGCATTGGTTAAGACTATCTGTCCCCCCGCCTGGGGACAGAACTGACTTCCGGGCACCACCGAAAGACAGTGCGGGGGAAAGCAAGTCGGGGAAGAATTGGAGCTGAGACACAGACCCTCAACTCTCACCCGCCTGCTCCCCGAAGGCTTGCCGGACCTAGTCCCATTCCAGGGATTGGACGAAAAGATGGCAAGCCCCAGGATTCCTTTAACGGAATTCCCTTTCCGCAGCAACCATGGAGGGGCAGGCCCAGCCTATCCTAACCCCTCCATGGAGGGGCAGGCCCAGCCTATCCTAACCCCTCCTCCACCAATTTATAACCAATGCCTAACCACAACCTTACAAGTTGTGACGATTTGCTACGCAGTAGGCAAAAACCAAATGGCCCAGCCAATCAGCCAGATGGACAAAATTCCTACCAAGCCCCTGCCCCAACGGCAGACGACCCGATGACAGGCATAGCAAGGTCAATGCAACAACCCCTTACTCAAGGGCGGGTGGGTGGGTGATCCGTTGCACACAACAAAGAGAAAGCTCCAGGCTGCCTGCAGAGTATTTAAACATTTTACCCCTCCCACCAAAATTGCAACATAACTTGTACCCCAGCAACCCAGTGAACCAATCACTGCCCCAGGCCATCTTTAGAGACCCTGCCTGGTAACAGAGGGGTGGCTCAGCAGACCCCACCGCAACACGTGCTCTCCATGAAGGAGAACACGCTTTTTCACCACAAGGTTCATTATTTTTATCATTGGGGCTTCTGCTGGCTCATGTGGGATGACAACATTCACCGCTCAAGGATTGTGTGCAGTTGGATGAGCGAGCCAAATTTCAGTGTCGTCCCCAACAAATGCAGCTCACCCCATGGAGCGTGATTCTTTGAAAAATCGCACACGGCAATTGCATTTTATTAGTTCAGAGACTTCATTTCCCCAAACCTCAGATTGCTACAAATCCTCTGTAAACACTAGGACACAAAGGAAGAATGCTTTCAGTACCAAAAAAAAAAAGTTGATTGCTTTCTGTAGCACTTCCTCCTTAGCAAACCACGGGCTTCCAAAGATGCTCAACATTAGTAAACAGCTTACATCACACCTCATGTAATGAATTTATTTCGGCATTAATAAACATGAAAACACTTTGCTGCTGTCAAGGAAGAAAAAAACCTCTGGAAATAGCTGTTGTCCCAAAGGTATTCCCCCACACAAATCACAGGAAGCGGCATTTTTGCTTGGCTCAATAGAAATTTCAGTGCAAAGTCCCCCTGAAATATTAAGCCTTCTTTGAAGTCATTAAAGTTCAAAACTTTAAAACATTTACCAGACAGCAGGGTTTATTTGTTGTTCTTTTAATCCTGGATTGTAAAGACCCAAATTAACAGAGTATGCCAGTTTGTATATATTACACACTGGAAGACAAAATCTTTATGGATAAAATCAATATGAAGAAGAAGCTACTTGGTATACAGGGAGGACTTTAAACCAAGGAAACAGACTACTGATAAATATAAATGTATTGAAAGGCCCAGAAACTGGAATCTGAGAATCAAACTCGAGATCTGCTGGAATGAGGGAATTTGGATTTGACATATCTTGGGTTTTCCCTGCTGATCCTGAGCTACACCTAGACAAGCTCCTTAGCCCAGCTCATCTGGCAGAACGTAAGCCACTGTGAGTCCCCCATAAGAGGGCATGGCTTCCTCTTCCTCCTCTCTTTTTAAAATACTGCTTAAAGCACTGATGGGCCGCGGGTGGCGCTGTGGGTAAAACCTGAGCGCCTAGGACTTGCCGATCGCATGGTCGGCGGTTCGAATCCCCGTGGTGGGGTGCGCTCCCGTCATCGGTCCCAGCGCCTGCCAACCTAGCAGTTCGAAAGCACCCTCGGGTGCAAGTAGATAAATAGGGACCGCTTACCAGCAGGAAGGTAAACGGCGTTCCGTGTGCTGCGCTGGCTCACCAGAGCAGCGATGTCACGCTGGCCACGTGACCCGGAAGTGTCTGCGGACAGCGCTGGCTCCCGGCCTATAGAGTGAGATGAGCGCACAACCCTAGAGTCTGGCAAGACTGGCCCGTATGGGCAGGGGTACCTTTACCTTTTTAATGCACTGATGCCCCCACCTGCTACTGCTATCTGCTGCAGCCATACCCCACCCAAACCTGTTAGGGATTTTCTCCTGTCTGCATTACTCAAATGGGTAATTCAAACCAATTGGGGTCAACACATAATGACTACTGCATGAAATCAGGCAATTTTGGCTTTGTGCTGATACCACCAAGGGCAAAACTAAGTCAATTCAGAATCAAGGCAGTGCATGTGAAGTCAGTTCAGAATGAAGGCTGAATATGTGAGCAATAGCCCAAGTAATTTCCAAGGGGCTCACTTTTCAACGTTGCCAAATATGTTCACAAACGCACATAGAAAGTAATTTTGTCTCAGCCTTAACAGGCTGTCAAGCAGTTCATTGCTGTGTCCATAAAACCTCAAAGGTCTGTAGCAGAGAACTGAACTGACCATTCTGGCAAAAAGCAATATTTTTTTGGGTGGGGGGAGCTGTCCTACTTTTTCCTGGGTTGAAATTTATCCTAGTAGCTAATGAAAAGTTTATGTCAGGGAAGCAGACCCCAGGAACAAGTTTCCCAAGACAACTTTGAGGGGATAGTGTGTTAAAAAATAACTTGACAGTGTCCTCTTAAACAAGTAGTGAGTGGTATAATTGGATGCTATTTTCCCAATCTCATTAGCATATGTTATCGGGAGCTGGAATTAATTTGCTGTCAGTTTTCTCTGTTGCTTTTTGAGATATTGAAAAGTGCACAGAAATATATATATGAAATCAGAGAGATCTATAAATACCCCAATCCCTGTACCACAATGACCTTTTCAATATTCTGTGTTTAGGCCACTTGACCATTTTGTGTCTCCGTTAATTACAGTCTTTTCCTGATGGGGGAAAAAAGGGAAATACTTTAACCCTGAGTCCTAAAGCATAATGACATAGCTGGAAAGAAAGTTCATGATACATCTAGTACAGGCATTAAGAACCTGATACTAGACTCCAACTCCCATCAGCCCTGACCAGCATGGTCAATGGTCAGAGATGGTGGGAGTTGTAGCCAACAACATATGAAGGGCCACAAGCTCCCCATCCCTAATATACAGTAGGGCTGTATACTACCTTGCTGACAAAGGTCTGTATAGTTAAAGCTATGGTTTTCCCAGTAGTGGTGTATAGAAGTGAGAGCTGGACCATAAAGAAGGCTGATCGCCGAAGAATTGATGCTTTTAAATTATGGTGCTGGAGGCACTTGAAAGTCCCGTGGACAGCAAGAAGATCAAACCTATCCATTCTTTAGGAAATCAGCCCTGAGTGCTCACTGGAAGGACAGATCCTGAAGCTGAGGCTCCAATACTTTGGCCACCTCATGAGAAGAGAAGACTCCCTGGAAAGATGGAGGGCACAAGGAGAAGGGGACGACAGAGGACGAGATGGTTGGATAGTGTTCTCGAAGCTACCAGCATGAGTTTGACCAAACTGTGGGAGGAAGTGGAAGACAGGAATGCCTGGCGTGCTCTGGTCCATGGGGTCATGAAAAGTCAGACACAACTAAACAACAACAACCCATGCTTTAGATTGTACACCTCTTTATGCCCTTATTCCCATATGGTGGCAAACATTATCTGTCCTCGAACAAATATATAAGACAAATATCTTTGAGATATTGAGGTTAGCAAATTTGCGTGTCAAGACCCTGAAACCAATCCCTCATCAAAGAATGAGACACCAGGACACGGATATTTAGTTAATGTCATTGGGCAAAATTTGGCCACAACTTTATTGGTTACAGAATGTGAGCAGTATTGATTTAGTCATTGGAATTGACTTGACTATATCTGACTCCTGCCTGTCATGCAGGGAGTCCAGTAAGTGTCAACCACCAATAGGGGGAGCCCCGTCGATGCAAACCAACGTGAACTCCCCCAGGGTTTCTGATGGGGTCATGGCATGGCCCTAGCCCAGCCCCAGACTTTGGACAAGATCCACACCCCCAGATTCCTTTAATGGAATACCCTTAAGCTTGGAGGAGCAGGTGATGGCCACACCTCACCTCCCCCATCTTAAGATCAACCAATGCCTAACCACCTAACCTTACAAAGTTGTGACGATTGCTACAAGGTAGGCAAAAACCAAATGGACCAAGCCAATCTGCCAACTTGAAAAATTCCTACCAGGCCCCTCAACAGTGACCATAGCAAGGCCAATGTCAAAACCTGCAAATTAGGGAGGGAGGGCAGGAGATTGAGGAAGCAAGCTGAGAGAAAGCTCTCCGGCTTGCTCCCTTGGCTGGCTGGTTGATGGCATGGCAGGGAACCTCTGTATGGTGCAGGACTCTGTCCCCTGTCCCCGGAAGGAAGTTGGTGGCCACGTGGTCCACCGCAATTTCTCCCCACTGTTAAGTGGAGCAGATTTATCAGGTGAGCTGAGCATATCTTTATTTACTGCATGCTATCTCCAGAAGTGATCCCAGTAGTGATGTATGGAAGTGAGAGCTGGACCATAAAGAAGGCTGATCACTGAAGAATTGATGCTTTTGAATTATGGTGCTGGAGGAGACTCTTGAGAGTCCCATGGACTGCAAGAAGATCAAACCTCTCCATTCTTAAGGAAATCAGCCCTGAGTGCTCACTGGAAGGACAGATCCTGAAGCTGAGGCTCCAATACTTTGGCCACCTCATGAGAAGAGAAGACCCCCTGGAAAAGACCTGGATGTTGGGAAAGATGGAGACCTTGGAAAAGACCCTGATGTTGGGAAAGATGGAGGGCACAAGGAGAAGGGGACGACAGAGGACGAGATGGTTGGACAGTGTTCTTGAAGCTACCAGCATGAGTTTGACCAAACTGCGGGACGACTATACAGCTAAACAACAAAAACATCTCCAGAAACTATCCCAAGAATAAAAAAATACATACTGGCTTTTTAAAATGTGCCAATCTCTAAGCATTTGCCAACCCAAACAAGGCACTTTCCCACCCATCTTTAAAACCGAGATGTACAATTACCAAGCATTTTTGTTAAGAGATATCTGAACTCTGTTTGTCTGCTAGCCTTGTCAGTCTGAGCTAAATCTTCTCAAGTTCTGACATTTCAGAAAGTATAATATCCATGTCTGGCTGTGCACATGAATCCAAGCTGGAGAAAAGAATATAAAGACTTGGGCTTATAGCTCTGTAGGGGATCCTTTTAGCACCTAGCACTTATATAGACAATCGCTACTACAGAAAATAGCTCTTTATCTCTCTCCTGTGCTGTTTGTGTCTGATTCTCGGCATTTATTTTTTTTTGACACTTTGTAGTGTGGATGTGCTCTGAAGAGGACTTTAAGCAGCAGGATTGAAAGCCACATCACTGTCTCCCTGTCAAAATGATACCAGTGTATTGTACGGAGTTTGGGACTTTGACTGGGAGCAACTGGGTTCGAATCCACACAAAAGCACAAAGCTCATTAGAAGCAAGACTTTTTTTTTCAGTTGGAAGGACACTAGGATTAACACCTGATTGGGCATTGAGGAAACCGGAAACTGGGCTTGCTGGGCCATTGGTCAGATCCAGCTGTGTTCTAATGTTTTCAATAGTGCTATGCTGTACCAATGAGACGTGGGTGGCGCTGTGGTCTGAGCCTCTTGGGTTTGCAGATCAGAAGTTCGGCGGTTCGAATCCCCATGACGGGGTGAGCTCCCGTTGCTTGGTCCCAGCTCCTGCCAACCTAGCAGTTTGAAAGCACGTCAAGGTGCAAGTAGATAAATAGGTACCACTCTGGCAGGAAGATAAACGGCATTTCCGTGCACTGCTTTGGTTTCGCCAGAAGCGGCTTAGTCATGCTAGCCGCATGACCCAGAAAAACTGTCTGCAGACAAACGCCAGCTCCCTTGGCCAGTTAAGCAAGATGAGCGCCGCAACCCCAGAGTCATTCACGACTAGACTTAACTGTCAGGGGTCCTTTACCTTTACCTTTATGCTGTACTGTGGTTTGAAACTCTAGCTCTGTGAAGTCAGCACCCTCAACAACCTACAGTTCCCAGAATTCTTTGGGGGAAAGCCATGACTATTAAAATGGTATTGTAGTGCTTTAACTGTGTGGCGTGGATTTGGCCATGGTCCACTCCCAAAACTCTTTTGCGGCTGCACACTACAAAGGAAGATCAATTGTGGTGAATGCAAGCTGTCATTCAAAGAATGTCATCATTCACTATATTCTCATTGAATAACTCTCGATAAGCTTCTAGCGAGCCCTGGGATTTCCTGGAACACATTTTAAAAGGGTTTGTTCTGGATCAGGAGAATGTTTGATTAAGTATCCTGTCCCAGCAGAAAAGAAAATCAAAAGCTATATCCCAGTTGTGGTGTTCACAATGAATTTCACTCTAACAGTCAAATCTCTTAGGCATTATATCTTTCAGAACAGTTCGGCTGGAGTTGTTAAGAGTAGAGTTGCCACTGAATTTCACCTGAAGCAATATTATGAGGGTAATATGGAGGTTCCTGCTGAGGCAAACATTTGAGGAACTTGAAGGGAAACAAACAAACAAAAAAGGTTCAGTTAGATAAGAAGTATTTCTTAGTGGGGCTCTCAGCATCCCTACTCAATGCCAACATAAAACATTAATGCGGGTTTGTTTATTAATTAAAATATTTTAAATTCTTGCTATAGTGGTTGATCTCAGAGCAGGATACAAGAAAACAGAAATAAAGCAAAACAGTGTTTGAACTCTTACATCCATAAAACATAACAATTCACAATAGTCATAGCATACAATATAAAACACTTAACAAACAAAAATAAAACAATCTTTTACAATCATCATTTTATGTCATCTTATTTACACTGCGCATATTCACGCCCAGACTTCCTTCCCTCCCTGCTTCGTTTTTTTAAATATATATCCTCTCTTGCAGGTTCTTATTCATCTTCTATATACATCACAGGATTTATGTTAACCCTGCTACAGTTTTTAAACTTCTACAGTTAATTCTTATGTATGCAACAAATTTACCCCACTCTTCTTCAAACTTTGTCCCTTTTTGGTCTCGAATTTTTAAAGTCATTTTGGCTAATTCTTTTATACTCAAAAAGTTTAGCCTGCCATTCCATTACTGTTGGGGTCTCCTGTAGTTTCCCCTTTTAAGCCACAAGGATCCTAGCTGCTACTGTAGCATATTGGAATAATTTATGGTCCTCCTTTTTTACTTCCTTCCCTATTATCCCTAATAAAAAAGCCTCCAGTTTTTTTCAGGAATGTACACTTAAAAAGTTTCTTCGGTTCATTATATATTAAATCCCCAAACTTTTTCATCTTTCCACACTCCCACCACGTGGTAGAGATCGAGAGGGCATTAGTGCAGTTGATTTGGAATAGTGTAGTTGCTTTGGAAGACGATAATCAGGCATCCGCACAACATGACCAGTCCAACAAAGTTGATGTTGAAGAATCATTGCTTCAACGCTGGTGATCTTTGCTTCTTCCAGTACACTGGCATTAGTTCGCCTGTCTTCCCAAGTGATGTGTAAAAATTTTTGGAGACAACAGCATGGCATGGGTGGATAGGGTGTTGGGGCAACAGTGGAGCATTTTGCCACAAGCAATGAAGCATCCTAAGACAGCCGTGCCCACAAGCATTCCTGAAAATAAACTCCCATCCTTTATCCACAGTAGGAACAAAGCAGAAAGCACACGTGAAAGGAAAGAGGGGAACCAATAAGCCACAACTGGTGTTTCCCTCCTTTTCCCAGTCCTGTGGAAAGTCATGGGCCTCAAGGTCTTTCTGGAAGTCTGGTACACTTATTCCTTGTCATCTAGTGCTGATCTGGGACTTTCATAAGGCAAGCAAAGAGGAATAGCTCACCCATATCCATTCTCCATTATGCTTTTAAACACTACAAAACTCATAAGAAATGTGCTCATTATGTAAGCTCACTTGCACATCTTATTTTGTTTCCTACAGCAATTATTAGCACCACTGCATTTGCCCGTAGATCAAAATCATGTCAGCTTGAGCAGTAACCTCAGCCAGAAATGAAATGTTAATTGAGGTTAATACATCAGTAAAACCCATCTTTTTTATTATTATTAAGTCTTGTTTTTCTGTCTTGACTGACAGAATGGTTAGAGCACAAAATCAGCCCTCGTTAAAGGCTGTAATACCCACCCACCCCTAAACACACTTTTATTCAGCATGACGCATTCACACTAATGGCATCTTCAGTTTCTCACATTTCAGAGTTGTCACTTTTCAAAGTAGCATGGCAGCATCCTGCCTTTGCAGGCCTTTAGCACGAAGCAGGAAGAATGCCAAACTTCTCAAAAAACCAAGTGCCTTCTATTCTGGATGTTTCCGCTGCCAGCGCTGCACATTCCCTCAAGAAAATGGAACGGCAGTTGCCAGCAGTCTGTTTAAGCCTAAACATACAAGGGCACAAGGCGAACAGGAGACTGCAGGTGCAGGGCATAATTTTCAACATTCAGATTGGGAAAGGTTATGGAAAACTGACTTAAAATTCTTGGCTTGTTGTACACTGAAAGAAAATTATATGAAAATGATGTAGTGGTGGCATTTGACTCCCAGTACCGTATTTTTCGCTCTATAAGACGCACCAGACCACAAGACGCACCTATTTTTTGGAGGAGGAAAACAAGAAAAAAATATATATTCTGAATCTCAGAAGCCAGAACAGCAAGAGGGATCGCTGCACAGTGAAATCAGCAATCCCTCTTGCTGTTCTGGCTTCTGGGATAGCTGCGCAGCCTGCATTCACCCCATAAGACGCACACACATTTCCCCTTACTTTGACTGGTTGCTGTTGAAGGACCAGGAAGAAATTTTCCTGCATTGGCAGGTTTTGTCTTCCCCGTAGCAATTTTGTCACAACTTTGGTGGTTTATGGCCTTGGGTGGAATCCTTTAGTCTTTTCTTCCCTATAATGGGGGGGGGGCATGAAGTGGTGACTCACCCCCCCAAGCGGTGGTGATTCCAGGGTCCCCTCCTAAAGGGATGATATATAATGGGTGTCACTGGCGATACAGTGGTACCTCAGGTTACAGATGCTTCAGGTTACAGACGCTTCAGGTTACAGACTCTGCTAACCCAGAAATAGTGCTTCAGGTTAAGAACTTTGCTTCAGGATGAGAACAGAAATCGCGTGGTGGCGGCAGGAGGCCCCATTAGCGAAAGTGGTACCTCAGGTTAAGAACAGTTTCAGGTTAAGAACGGACCTCCAGAATGAATTAAGTTCTTAACCTGAGGTACCACTGTACACCGAAAGGTTGTCAGTGAACTACCCTGCGTGCAGGGATATGGGCTGGGCTGCCTGTTTCACTTACGTCTCACAGAGCACCCCCATATCCCATTTACCCTGATGAGCCTCAGTTCCTCCCAGCTAGGGGGTTGGGAGGGGTACACGCCAAAGGCCTAAGCCAAAGTCTTCCTACATTCGGAAGTTTAATAAAGTTGTGGCCTAATTTTAATTCCCTATAATGTTGTCAGAGTGTTTAGTCCTTCCTTATGATCCCTGGGGGCTGGAGGTGTTTCCGCCTGGTCACGCAAAGCAGAATTTCCATATTCCACTCTAAAGACTTTATCATAGTACACCGCTGGAGCCAGTGGCTCAAGTTGTAAAGACACCTGTTTTTAGCTTCATGGGACTCAAAGCAGCCATTCTGATTAGTGGGATAGTCATTACTCATAAATAGGCTAGTGTGTCTCCCAAGAGATTTGGTCTCTCAGGGACAGGGCAGAGGAGGAATGGTGGAAACCGCCTCCACATCCTGACCCTCCCAGGGAGGAGGAAGTGGAAGATGGTATAGATTTACAACAGTGGTTTGTAGGAGGTCACAGCACAGAGAAAGATGAGGGGGAAAGCTGGAAAATAACAGGAGAGGAGGAGCAGGCAGGACTGGAGTAGCAGCTGGCTGACATGGTGTCATTAGAAAGCATCCCAAACCCTCCATCTCCCAGAACCCGGCGAGCCTTAAAAGTAGGAGAGCAAAGAGCTCAAAGACAGAGGACACTTAGCAGTACCCATAGAAGTGACAAATGAGGAAGTGGGAGAGAAAGGTGGGTGGAGATTCACCTGGGACAATGCCATTATCCAAGATGGGTTCTATAGCCTCTCTCTGTAAAGATTGAAATAAAAAAAGGACAGTAAGAAACTTTTCCTTGTTTTTATACTTCCTGGGCCCCCTGACAGCATCCTGACACTATCTTGGGAAACTGTACATCCGGGATGGGGAACCCATGGTTGTCCAGAATTGGGATAGATCTCTACCTATTCTATTGCGAATTGATGTAAACATAAGTAGGATAGATGGACCAGTGATCTGACCCGTGACACGACAGCCTTGGGATATGTTTATTGACACTTCCTTCAAAGAATAGTTCCATGAAATTAAGGAAATGCCATAAGTGAGTGTAGAAAAAGAAAAAGAAGAAGAAGTGATTAAACGCGAGTAACAGCTCAAAGAAGTTTATGTGGAAAGTGTGGGAAATGTACGAGAAAACAAATTTAGGGGGAGTTCATTAACTTCTCGGAAAACAGATGTTTGGACATATGTCCAAGGGTGTGTGATATGCTGATAATGAGAATCTCCATCTGGGTAAGCCTCTCTATTAACATACGGCACACATTCTTTAGAGGGTTAGGTTATGGATATGAAAGAAGAATGGGAAATGTTGTAATTTGGGTAGTTATAACTAATTTGTTTATACACCCCCAAGACCACCACAGTGACACATGATTGGCTGGCTATTGGCACAAAATAACATTACTGCACAAACACAGTGTGATTTCTCTCCCTTTTGCAGTCCGTGCGGTATACCTGCCAACATTAGGCACATCAGTCTTTTATCATGTCAAAGAAACACCTACCTGCCTTCAGTGTTGTCTCAATAGATTGGACGGTTTAACATTAGTTTAACTACATAGTAGTTTACCATTGCACACAATCCCAATGGTGTTGGAAAATTTAAATAATTCCATTTTGTCCCACTCCACTCTTGTAAAAATGAATCCAGCTGCCAACTTAATGGGTCGCTGTGGCTCCATGACTTACACATTCCCCTTCACTGCACATAGAAGCAAATATTATGCTTCCTACCTTCTTTCCAGCTGACGAAAGGGACCTGCAAAGTCCTTGCGTATGAAGTGCTGAGCCTTGATTATTATTTAAAAACAAATATTTTATGGTAGGTTTATAAAACATTTATATTATTTTTTTCATATTTGCATACCATGTTGAAACTGCAAATTAGGGTTCAGCTGAATTATATTGCTGAAGTTCATATTCAGTAGCCCATTTCTAAGAAAACGTTTTTATTTTTCGGTATACTTTATTTAATTTTAACATGACATACATATTTAACAGATATCTTACCTGAACCCTTGCCCTTCTTGGATGATAAAAACTATCAGGGAGGGGACAGCTGGCTGGACCAAGGAAGTGATTACTGCCTCCTTGTGAGAGGGAGTGGTCTCTGACTGCTTGAAGTAGGCAATGGTAAAACTACTCAAGAAACCCTTCCTGGATTTGGAAAATATAAGTAACTGCAATCAAGTTGCCAATCTCCCTTTCTCAGGCAACATTCTTGAGCAGGTGGTCATGAACTAGGTCCAGGTGTTCCTGGGGGGAAGGGGAAAATTAAGATCCATTTCAATCACGGTTTAGGACTGGTTTTAGCACAGAAACTGCTTGGGTCTCCCTGTATGATGACCTCTGTCAGGAGAGAGACCTGGGAAATGTGTCCCTGTTAATCCTCCTCACCTTCTCAGAAGCTTTCAATACTATCAACCATGGTACCCTTTCTGGAGCAGCTGTCCAAGTTAGGAGTGGACAACACCACTTTGTGGTGGTTCTTGTCCTACTTTGATAGTCATTTTCAGAGCGTGGTGCTTGGGGAGTGCTCTTTGGTCCCATAAAGCCTTCAATGTGGGGTTCCTCAGTGTGTGAGGTTATCCCTTGTGCTGTTTAACAGCTACATGAAACTGCTGAGTGGGGTCGTTCAGAGTTTTGGAATACATTGTCAGCAGTATGCTGGTGTCACATAGCCCTTTTTCTCCTTTACATCTGCAGGTGGGACAGAAATGGACCTCAGTTGCCTCAGTAATGGACTGGATGAGAACCAACAAACTGAAGCTTAATTTAGATAAGGCTGAGGCACTGTTAGTGGTTGGTTCCCAAGACTGGATGGGTGAGAGGTTACATTCCCTCTGTAGGAGCAGCTACACAGCTTGGGGCTGGTGTGTTGTAGTGGTTAAGAGTGGTAGATTAGTAATCTGGTGAACCGAGTTTGCGTCCCTGCTCCTCCACATGCAGCTGCTGGGTGACATTGGGTTAGTCACCCTTCTCTGAAGTCTCTCAGCCTCACTCACCTCACAGAGTATTTGTTGTGGGGGAGGAAGGGAAAGGAGAATGTTAGCCGCTTTGAGACTCCTTTGGGTAGTGATAAAGTGGGATACCAAATCCAAACTCTTCTTCTTCTCTTCTTCTACTTCTGGATCCTTTGTTTTTCTGTGCTCTTGTCAGGACAGGGATAGCCTAACTCCTATTGTCTGTGCTCTGGTAACCACTAGGTTAGATTACTGCAATGTGCTAACTGCAGGGCTGCCTCAGAAACTTCAGCTGGTGCAGAATTTGGCAGCCAGGTTGCTTACTGGGGCAAGACTTTTTGAGCATATAATCCCAATTCTGGCCTGACTGAACTGCCTGCCACTCAGTTTCTGGGCCTGATTCAAAGTGCTGGTTTTGTCAGCTCAGGACTGCAACACCTCAAGGACCACAATACAGTGGTACCTTGGGTTACAAACACTTCAGGTTACAGACTCCGCTAACCCAGAAGTAGTACCTCGGGTTAAGAACTTTACCTCAGAATGAGAACAGAAATCACGCACCAGCGGCGTGGCGGCAATGGGAATCCCCATTAGCTAAAGTGGTACCTCAAGTTAAGAATGGTTTCAGGTTAAGAACGAACCTCCAGAACGAATTAAGTTCATAACCAGAGGTACCACTGTAGTTACATTATATGACAATCAGAATAAAACAACAGTATGCTCAGATAAACATTTCTGA
This sequence comes from Podarcis melisellensis, assembly GCF_964234715.1. Classification (NCBI taxonomy): domain Eukaryota; kingdom Metazoa; phylum Chordata; class Lepidosauria; order Squamata; family Lacertidae; genus Podarcis; species Podarcis melisellensis. The sequence goes on along the minus strand of NC_138538.1, from coordinate 84,688,436 downwards.
ACATATTTACAAAGTTGTGTTGAAGTATATGTATCATAGTTAGTACTGATACGAAATGATGTATAATAATGTGTGTTGCCAATTCTCAATGATCATTTCAATGGCAAGGGAGACTTTACCAGTACCAAAGAATCTGGAGTTGGGGACTGGCATTGAAAGATGTGTGGCATCCTCTGCTCCTCCTCTAAGCAACAAAATGGGGGGCTCCCCCAAAAAATTAATTGTTGGTCATTATTACTTGTGAAGCCATAAACTAGAAAATTGCAATGAAAACCATTTGCAAAGCAGCTTAAGCCTTCTTTAGTGGAGTCTCTAGCAAACTCAAGCAATGCTACCAAAAGATTATATCAACTAAGTGCAAACAGAAAGTATACTTTTATATAGGGCAATGGAAGATAGATCATTATCTAATTCAATTAATCATGTCTTGTATTAAAAGAAAAGCAATTAGACACTGCAGGGGTGCAGTTATCAAGATGTAATCAAGCCCCAGGGGCCTTTCTAGGCATATGATATAGTCAAATCCTTTTAATTCCCAAAGTGATTATCTCATGATAGCCAAATCCCTGGGGTTTTTCTTCCTGCATTTGCAGATGCCTTCAAAGGGAAGGCAGTGTGTTTCATATTCAGAGAAAATATAAATTAATATTTTTAAGAACAATTTGTTTGTCTAACTCATGTTTTGCATCTGATAAATGCAGTTTCCCAACCGAGCATTAAATACCTGCCGTTATAGCTGGATTTGCCAGATGGAACTGATGAGCAGTACCTCACATGTTATTTATCAAAGCCTGTGATCATTGCATGACAGCGCACGGTGTCGTCAGACAGCTTTGTGTTGTGGACTTTTCGGAGGATGCCAATCCTCTGAGTGCAAGACAGTTGCCATCTGCCACAACATCGCTTAGAATAGTCAGGAACTTGATGGCCAGTGACAGGTATGTGGCAACTTCAGTCTTTGTGTGGTGTAGTTTCTTTCCTAGAATCCCATGGTGGTCCATCAGTGTGGTTTTAGAATTACAAAGCAAGAGAACTTCTTTAAGGTCTCCTGAAGATCTAAGACAACCATTTTGCTTGGACATGCGGAGTCCCCCCCAACCCAGGTGACCCCCAAGCAGAATAAAGACTCGAGACCAATATGGGATTACAACTGGTCACAACTTTATTAAATTTCAGCTGTAGGGAGACCTTGGCTCAAGCATTGGGTGTTTATCCTTCCCAGTCCCCAGCCGGGGATCTGGGAGACATCAGGGTTATCCAGAATGTGTGGGCGACCTATTGAAAACTGCCCCAATCTATGACGTGCGTTACCAACATCCTATTCCCACGGACAATGGAAATCTCATGGGAGTGAGAGATTGTGATATATGTGTTGGTTTCTGCTTCCCTCACTGAGCAGCAGAAGTGCTTGGCACAAGACAGGTGTTTACATTCCACACAGTCTGTACTGTTGGAGGTTTTCCCACGGGAACGGGAGACTGGATGTGACGTATACTGGTTTCCTGTTTTTCCCTGCTCTTTACAGTTTCAGTTTGTGTGATTCTCTCCGTGCCTTAGAGGAGAGATGACGCTTTCTCTGCTCTGGCAGAGGGAAGATGTTTTTCTGTAACTTACCAGCTTTGAACTGTAAATAAAGTAGTATAGAGCATGTTGGCTCATACTTCTCATCATTCCGCTGTGCACTGGATACTGCTTATCAACAACATTTGGTTTCGGGCCCAGAAAAATGCAGTGTTTTGAGAATGGGCTTCAGAAGTCGGGCTCCTGGCAGAGGAACAAAGGAGCACAGAGACGAAGTGCCGGCAAAGCATCGGAAAGCAGCAGAGAGACGGAACGCACGGTATCTGCTCTGCGCGTCAAAATGATTGATGAAGGTATGTGCTACTGCTCCGGGCAGCCTGCCAGCTTCTAATTAATGGCTTTATGGCTGGACTTTGAACTTTTATAGCCGGTTTTGCCGCGGCACAGGCAAATGGCTCAAAGGGACGCTATGCTGGGGGAAAACGAAAGTAAAGTGCTGTTGTTTCAAAGCAGCTGCAAATGTGACGCAGCAGGAATTAGGACATAGAGAAAGCACTTGGGGACTTTCGCTATTGAACTTGCCTTTTGGAATGCAGTTTTGAAGCAGCTGCAGATAAGCAAAGCAAATAAAGAGAACAGCAGCACAGGCTCATAGGCAGAGGCTGTTTTGAGATTGCCTTTGGATTGAAGCAGCTGTACACAGAAGCAGCATGTATACAGCAGCTTGATTTAAAGCAGCATAGATGACGCAGGAGGCAATTGCCAAAGTCATGATGGCTAGCTGCAGAAGGCTGGATGAAGCAAGTGGGGAATTTGATACCACTGATCAGCCAAATGCTCAACTCACAGTAGCCTGTAATACTGCCATGATTCAGAATGGAGCGGATCGGCGGGGTGATAGCTGCATGGGAAATGGGGAGACTTCACAGACGTCATCCCATAGTGCAGTGGAACCACCAGATGGCGCCAAAGCTTTGAAGGCAGTGAAATGCTACTCATGTGGACGTCTAGGCCATATGAAGAGGGATTGCAAATATCCCAGGGCCAAGACAGAGCAGCGCAGCGGAAGCTCATCGCGTGGAAAAGGCCAGGGCAAAGGCAAAGGTCCGGTGTCCAGGACAACGCAGCACAAGGCAATGGTCTCACGCTACGCTCCAAAGGTTGCAAAGGTTGCAGAGGTTGCAGAGGTCCAGAAGACGTCTAGATCTTTCTTCGTTGTTGATTCAGCTGCAACGCATCACATGTGCAACGATAAGCGACTGTTCGTGTCTTTTACACCGCAGGAAGGTGCGATTCACCAGGCAGATGGCCACACGATCCCCAGTAAAGGCTACGGAACTGTTGTTCTTCACAGTTTGGACTTATCGATACAGGACGTGCTTTATGTGCCGGACGCGAAACATAATCTGCTTAGCGTTGGACAGCTGATGGAGCGGAAAATAGACGTTTCCTTTAAGAACAATAAGTGCATCATCACCAAGAAAAATGATTATCAATTGTATGCTGAATTTGTTGATCGTTTGTTTCTTTTGTATTATGATGATGTTGTGCAGGATGACACTTGTTGCATTGCAGGTTCTAACAAAAGTTTGCATGCAGATTGTATTCATGATTTTCACAGGAAATTTGGACATTTGCATTTTGAGGCAGTATCTAAAATGCCTGCCTTGGTTGAAGGTATGACTATTAAACCCTGCAGGTACCACATGAAGTGCAAGGCATGCGCAGCAAACAAGGTGAAAATGGCTGCGAAAGGTAAGGTGTCTAGTAGGCAAGCTACAGAACCATACCAGGTTGTTCATGCTGATTTGGTTGGACCACTAGCGCCCTCTTTGGGTGGGAATAGGTACTTCATGGTTCTTATTGATGCATTTTCCAGGTATATTTTTGTGTATAATCTCAAGCAGAAATCAGAGGCTTTTCCTAGGTTCAAGGAATTCTGTGCTTGGTTGGGAAATGTGCATGGTAAGAAGATTAAGATTCTTTTCACCGACCGGGGGGGAGAGTTCACTTCTCAGCAGTTTGAAGCTTTTCTGGCTGAGAAAGGAATTCAACATGATTTGTCTAGTCCTCGCTCGCCATGGCAGAATGGACTTGCGGAACGAGCAAATCAAACATTGCTTCAAGGGTTAAAAACCTTGCTGCATGATGCAAATCTTCCAGAGAGTTATTGGGCCGAATCTCTCTCATGTTTCACTTACAGTTATAATCGCAGGTTATCTTCAGCGATTGGTTGTACCCCCTATGAGAAGATGTTTGGCAAGAAGCCATACATCAAACACATGAAAATTTTTGGTTCTGACATGTGGGTTCACTCACCACAAAACTCCAAATTAGACAAGCGTGGATTGCATGGTATCTTTCTAGGTTATCAGAAAGGGTCTTACAGAATAATGATGACTGACTCTAAGGAAATTAAGCTCACAAGAAGTGTTGAGTACAATGCCAAGTGGGGGGAGAATGTGGGAATTTTCCAATGTTATCCTGATGACAGTGATGAGACTGAGGATAGTCAAAAGCAACCACAACAACCCACACCCACTGATGAAGGTTCTGATTCTGAAACTGAAACTGAATCGGATGATTCAGAGGATTTCAAGAGTGCGAAAGCCTCTATGCGACCCTCTGAAAGCTCTGATCAGGAATTGGAGGAACCATTGTTCACAATAGGTCACTTTTCACCTAAGAAGGAAGAGGAGAGTGTTGAAGACTTAAGGCTAATTCGTAGGTCACAGAGAGCCACAAAAGGCAGACCTCCAAAGAGATTTGCTGATGAGTTTGCTAAGATAGCAGTAACAGCTGTTAAAAGCTCCAAGAAGGTTTTTGAACCTTCAAGTTTCCAAGAAATCCAGGATTTGGATTCAAAGGAAGCTGAGCCATGGTTAAATGCCATGAAGGCTGAGCTTGATTCCTTGGAAAGGAACAAAACATGGGAGCTTGTTCCAGTAGTTCCAGGAATGAAACTGCTTGGAAGCAAATGGGTCTTCAAAGCCAAGACTGATCAAAATGGCAAGATAGTCAGACACAAAGCCAGATTGGTAGCCAGAGGATTTGCTCAGGTACCAGGTGAAGACTATCACGAGACCTACTCACCCACAGTGAGGTATGAGAGCATTAGGCTTATGCTCAAGCTAGCTGCAGAGGAGAATCTACACATTAGTCACCATGATGTCAATACAGCTTTTCTGTACGAATCTCTAAATGAATCACTTTATATGCTTCCACCTGATGGCGTACAGGTAAAACAGGGATTTGTTTGTGCTCTGAAAAAATCCCTTTATGGTCTCAAACAAAGTGCACGGTGTTGGCACACAAAACTCACTGAAGTATTGTTTTCTCTAGGTTTTAAGCAAGGGAAATCTGATCCATGTGTATTTGTCAAAGAGGAGGGGCAAAAGAAACTGTATTGTTTGTTTTATGTTGATGATCTTTTATTCTTTTGGAAAGATGTCACAATGTACAATAACGCCCTAGCTCAACTGAAAGAGCACTTTGACATGAAAGATCTTGGTGAGGTAAACAACTACCTATCTCTGGAAATAGAGAGAGATCAAGATGGTAACATTCTAGTACACCAGTCACGGAAAATTGCTGATGTGTTAAGCAAACTAAACCTGATGGATGCTAACCCTGTAGACACACCGATGATAACAGGTTATCAGGTAGATGACACTGAAGAAGCATTTTCTGACACTACACTGTACAGAAGTGTGCTAGGCAAGCTAAACTTCATTGCCAGATGTTCAAGACCAGACATTGCTGTAAGCTGTAATTTGCTAAGCAGACAAGTCAACAATCCTACTGTTAAGGATTGGAAAGCTCTGAAACGCATAGCGCGGTATTTGAAAGGCACTATGCATTACAGACTGAGATTTAACAATCAGAAGTCTGGTGGTCTTGAGATATTTGCAGATGCAAGTTTTGGAAGTGACACTACAGACAGGAAAAGTACGTCTGGAGTTTGCTATAAGTACAATCAGGGTCTATTTGATTGGTCATGCAAGAAGCAAACAACAGTTAGCTTAAGTACTTGTGAAGCTGAACTGAATGCACTGTCTTATTCACTTAAAGATTGTGAATGGTTGTTACAATTGTGCAAAGACATGAAAATTCCTGTCAAATGTCCAATCCAGGTTTACCAGGACAACAAAGCATGTTTGGCTTTGCTGAATTCTGAAGGTTGTAAGCAAAGCACGAAGCACTTGCAATTGAAGGTGCAACATGCTAGGGAACGTATTCAGAAGGGACTCGTAACGGTGTCCTATATGCCAGGTAATGAAATTCCTGCTGATGTATTGTCCAAGATTGTATCAAGGGATCAACACTGTACCTATGTGCAGAAGTTGGGTTTGTACTGATATTGTACGAACACGCTGCCCAGTGATGTTCACAGAAAGGGGGAGGATGTTGGTTTCTGCTTCCCTCACTGAGCAGCAGAAGTGCTTGGCACAAGACAGGTGTTTACATTCCACACAGTCTGTACTGTTGGAGGTTTTCCCACGGGAACGGGAGACTGGATGTGACGTATACTGGTTTCCTGTTTTTCCCTGCTCTTTACAGTTTCAGTTTGTGTGATTCTCTCCGTGCCTTAGAGGAGAGATGACGCTTTCTCTGCTCTGGCAGAGGGAAGATGTTTTTCTGTAACTTACCAGCTTTGAACTGTAAATAAAGTAGTATAGAGCATGTTGGCTCATACTTCTCATCATTCCGCTGTGCACTGGATACTGCTTATCAACAACAATATGTAGGCGTGAGCAAGAAGGCATGTGGAATACAGGGCTGGCCTACGCAGGAGGCAAACTGAAGCAGCTGCCTCAGACAGCAAAATCCAGAGGGGCAGTGCCCCTGCAAGAGTCCTGCTCACTCCTGCCACTGCCAGGGTCATGTGGCAAAAGCTCTTGTCACAATCTCATGAGAGTTCCAGGAGATCCCAATTCGATCTTGTTGGAAGCTGCTGCTGAGTGACCCCAGTAAGTGAGGCTTTGGAGACAGGGTGGTGGCAGTGGGGGAAATGGATAGGCTACCCCTAATGGAATGGATTTGGCTATAGTGTAAATGGTGGTCTACATCCTACCTACATTCCTAGAAATGCAAGGGTTTCAATAATATTAGAGAGATTCCTTGATGGGCTCCCTCTCTCCACATGATTCCACATAACAACATTCTGGATCTATACATAATGGGCTGACTTAACACTTTGCCCCCCTGATCAAATTCAGATTTGTGGAACATACAGCTGGGATTGTATGGTGTCTGTGCGACACATTTGTCTTATGTAATGTAAATCTGTAGATTTATATTCCTTCCCACCGTCTATTTCCTTCTCTGCAGGGAACCCATTGTTTCCTCTAGCTATCACCCCCAAACAGCTTGTGTTTGTGCAGAAAATAGCTCTGAGCAAGCAAGGCAGAAGACCGACATTTCGTCTTTAAAGACAAGGCCTTGGCAGCAGGGTTGTAGAGCCCCCAAGCAGTGTAACACATTATTGGACATACAGAAATTGGTTAAGACATCCCTATTCTGCAGGGCCTTTGTTTGTGGGGTCTGTTGGCTTGATAATATGTACTCCTTGCTGCTGCTCCTCTGCACCTTTTATTGTTAGCTGCTTGCCCGTGTTTGATTAGTTTTAGCAGTGTTTTGAGTTTATGTTAGCTGTGTTTTTGAATGAGATGGTTACGGGGTCTTTCTTGAGGGCCCTTCGACGATGTAAAGTCAGCCTTGAAAACCAATCAATTCAAGCAAAACAGGAAAAGGGAAAGCTTCTGCTTTCTCCTAGGAACAGAATTTGCTCTTGCTAACCAGAGATACGTATTACAAGATATGCCAGGAGGGTTTTGCTTTTGTGAGGATATAACAAACTAGGAGCACTACCTAGAATTTTCTGTCAGATGACCTGTGCATGCAAGCCAAGCTACATGTCAAATTCTTCTTGAAAATGCTGGTGTACCTAAGTGGTGGTTTCATGCACAATTGCATTGCTACCATCTAATTAGGCAGCACTGGCTAATACTGGGGGAAAGGAAGGACCTTGTGATGCCTTTGTTAGGTTTCTTCTTAAGTCAGCCCCACTGCCAACCTCTGGACCCTTCCATTTGTCCATAAAGTTTATGCTTTGCTTGTGAACTTTCAGAGACATCTAGTTGGTTGCAACTGAAAACAAAATACTGGACTTTTGGTCTGATTCAGCAAGGTGATCCTTATAGTCTCGTGCCATCAGTTCATGGGAGCAAACAGTAACCCACCCAAAAAATCAATCTGTGGGTCAAAGTCTGGAATCAAGGAATCATTCAGGAAAACTACAGCATATCCCAGAGCAGATGAGATGGATCTTTGCCCTGACCCAGCAGGACTCTTTTTATATTCAGACTCTGAGTGAGGAATTCATTTCCACCATGTTGAAATAGTCCTATAATAATTGCTAGACTATTGTTGGACAAATTTGTATCGGGTTGAGCTCTGTTAACCTGTAAGTTATAACTAACTTTCAACATATATTCCAATGAAACCACAATGTAAGTCCTTTCCTCCTCATGGCAGTGTGTGTGTGTGTGTGTGTGTGTGTGTGTAATGTAATGTAATATGTGTCTGTGTGTGTGTACCATATGAGTGGTGGAATAGTTAAACTAAAGAATGGGAAGAAGCAGGTATAAGATCCATTGTGATTGCTAGAGACATTTCCAGAGGCTAAGGAGAGCAGGGGTTGACTAGTTTGTGACCTTGGCCAATTAAAATACCCCAGGATGTCAAGAAGAATCTCTCAGCCCCAGTGCTGTCTCAGCTATCACCTGGACTGACATTGAGCTAGAAATAGCTGATCACAGCAAATGACCTCTTATGTAAATTTTGAGGCTGAAAATATACCACTAGTAAGCAATAGTTTTAGGTGATATTTTTAAAGGACATGTGGTCCACAAGACAAGAGGAGGTAAGAATTTTAGTTGGGATGCACAAAATCTCTCTGGAGAATTTCACTAATCTTATCAAAAGTTGTTTTGCTCCTCTGGAATTTTTTTGACCCATTCCAAAGTTATTTCAGATTAAATGTGTGGCAACTCTAGGACAAGTTTTTACTAACTTCCTCCACTTCAGGCAAAGTCCCCTCCCCAGTAAGCTCTAGACTTTCAGCAGGATGTCCAGCACTCATGAGAGGCAGACATTCAATTAACAACCTGTGTGAATGTTCACTGTGAGTCCTAGATAAGAATGTGTGGAACTCCTTTGAGAAATTTATTTACACAATCAGAAACTTCCAAATCTACTTGAAACCGTAGCTTCAGGCTGACTATGATGGCAGCTATATTTAGCCATTGAGAAAGACTTGGAAGTTCATTGCGTCCAGACTGGATTAATAATTATGCTAAAAGCATATAGCAAATGGCCATGGCAAAATTTGGACTCCTATTTGACCTATCTGGTAGTTCCTTAATGTGCATCATTATTTGTTTTCCATGCATTGGGTCCCAGCAAAATCCCCTGCAGCTAACATGAGCAGATCTATTGTAGCACAGTATTTTTATATCCAGCTATAGGTAAATTTTCTTTGAATGCAATACTGGACACTATACCAAAACAAAGATCATATGAACTTAAGACAATGTTTTACTTACTTATGAAAGCCATTATTCAGCCTAGGGCAGTGTTATCTACTTTGATAGCAAAGTCAAAGACTCCAGTGATTATCTTTCCCCATTTCACTACCCAGCATTCCTCTTTCTAGAGATGCCAGAGACTGAATTTGGGACTTTTGTTCACAACAAGTGTTGTGGCTTCAGTTGCCCATCTTCAAGAAACAGAATACTGTACTCACTGTGTTTGAGGAATATCATGGGTAAACCAGATTACGAAGGGAAGTGGTGAAGAAACCGGGGAAACACCACCCAAATCTCTTCTGGGATTTCCTCCACTCCCACCCCAAAAAAGCAGATAGGGGTGGGAACAAAAGGAAGGGGAAGTACAAGCAAAAGTCCCTACATGACAGATACAACTTTATTGGATACAATCCATAAATCTGGAGGGGGGGGGTTCACAAACTTCATCTGGGATTGTCAGCATTCACATGAAGATGCAGATGTTCAGCAAAGTTTGGACATTCTTTTTTTTCCATGTCTGAAGGCAAAGCAGGCAATCCAATAGCAGTTATTTCTGTGCATAAGCAATGACCGCTCCCCTTTGGTGTGGTCGCGCGCAGCCCCCTGAATCCCAGTGCGGCTCCTGATAGTTTGGATTGGCTTCGCCCTCCCCAGGCTGGATACCTAGAGGTCTCTGCCTACCTCAGCCAATCACCCAATCCCGCCTGGTGAGGTGTTGCCAGGGGATCGGCCAGGTAGGGGGAGGGACCATCCTGCCCACACAACAAAAGATGAATCTTACCTGCAAAGCATCAGTTGGCTCCAGAGCTTCTCCCACCCTGCTCTCCATCAGTTAAGCCTTCTTTTGCAGATTAACCTCTTATCCACAGGTACACGGGCGCCGCTATGTCAGGATCACTGTTGAAGGGCCAGAAAGGAATTTTCCTGCATTGGCAGGTTTTGCCTTTCTCGTAGCAAAACGTCACAACTTTGACAGTTTCAGGCCTTGGGTGGAATCCTTTAGTCTATTTTCCCTAAATGGGAGGGGGCTGAAGCGGTGACCCATGCCCCCCTTGTGGTGGTGATCCCAGGGTTCCCCATTAAAGGGGTCTTGAGGGGAGGCATTGGCCATATGCTGAGAGGTTGCTCTTCCCTCCAACGGCGGCGGAATGGGGGACGGGCTCTTTGCTTGAACATATGTTCTCCAGAGCCAGCCCAATCCCCACACATTCTGGACAACCCTGATGTCTCCCAGATCCCTGACTGGGGACTGGGAAGGATAAACGCCCAATGCCTGAGCCAAGGTCTCCCTACATCTGAAACTTAGTAAAGTTGTGGCCAATTTTAATCCCATAGCATGTTGTCTTGAGTCATTATTCCTCTTGGGGGTCACCTGGGGTTGGGGGAACTCTGTCTTTCCACACAAATAGCTGCTCCAACTGAGAAGGCAGGCCCATTCTGCAGTTTTATAGGTACAGACAGAACTCTATTGATTCCTTCAGTCACCTGACAACTATTGAACTAATATTTGCAGTACTGCATTGTAGCCATCTACAGGAGAAATGAGCCTAGCAGCATTCTCTTCCTGCAATTTTCCGTTGACAAAGCCTTGTAACATACTTTCAGACTCTTGTGAAGTCCATAAAGTGTAGCCACACAGATTGCACAGTAATGATGACATTATTGCATAATCGTTTACTCTCAAAACTCCAATTCCTGTAAATTTATTCATCTTAATATTTGCCAATCAAAATCCCTATAGAACCCTATTACCTTCGTGTGGTTTTTTGTGTGTGTTTTTTTTGAGCATTGAGATTCTTGGCAAACATTGGCATTTGCAATTTATTTCAGAAATCACTTGGAACAAAATGCATGTGTGTTTGTGTCTGACATTGCAAACTCTGGTGTGTTTGCTATATTATTTGGAACAAACAATGGCTCGTTATGCAGCTGTGGTTAGCAGCTGTAAGCCTCAGGAATTCAAATTTGATTCTCCATTCCAAATTTCAAATATGAGTGACCTTAGACTTTTTCCCTCCGCTTAGTTGCTGAAAGCCAAAGTATTTTTTTAAAAATGCTCACTCATTCCCTACATCCAAACATATGTTGATTGTATAATCAGTAGAAGTATGTGCTAAATCTGTGCCCAGAATATATAACTTCTTGCTGAAAATATAGAAATAAAGAGTTCAGCTTAGCTTTCTTCTTGATAAAGGAGGTGGTTTTTCATGCTCAGGAAAATGGTGCCCACTACCATCTGTGCACAGACCATCACTTACAATGAGGTTTTCCTCTAGTCAGTGTTGGATTACAGCTCCCATTCCCCCTGACAATTGACTATGCTAGCTGGGGTTGATATGAGCTAAAGCAGAGGTAGATTTACGAGAGTGAGACTGGTTTGGTTGCACTAGGCATAGAGCCTCAGGAGCACCATGGGGGTGGGGTGGGGGTTGCAACTATGAGGTAGAATGGAAGGTGAGAGGTGGGGGCTCCAAATTTTGGTGTTGCACAGGGTGGTGCTGAAATTTGAGGCCCCAAAGTCCACCACTGGCCAGAATCCAGCATTATCTGCAGGGCTACATGCTGGCTAATCTACCGTCTGAATTGGGACAGTCCTGGAAAAGATTTTGCAGGGGATTCTCCTGATTGTATAAAATGTAGTTTTGGCTTCATAGTTAAAGTAACATCTAAATGGTTAATCGCAGATGCAGGTATCTCGCTGGATATCTCATTGCTCTAAAAGCCAGTAGCTACACTTTCTACATAAAAAACAACAGTCTGGCAGGCTCTGGTGGTTCAGAAACACACAAACTGACCAAGAACTATGGAGGGCCTGCCTTAAAGACCTTCTGAAAGAAGAAGATACCACTTCTACCACTGGGCTTACCTCTTCTATTATCACTAATAATCTCACTCAGCTAATCTCCCCTACTACTCCATCACTCAAATGTTAGGAGACTAGCTGAGGGAGATGACAAGCGTCTGAAGATTTATTCTCTCTTTTTGGAAGGTCCCAGGGTCTCTGTGAACCTTGGGGAAATGATTTTGGCCCTCTGATCTTTGAAGAGTCATGATTCACGATGCAATCTTATGCTCCTTTTAAAACTATTTCATTGGCACTTAGGCTTCCCTTAAGTTATGGTTCCTCACACTTCTCAAGTTATGTGAACCCTTCCATGTCTCCTAACTGCTGGGGAAGGATGTGGGAACCGGGGTACATATTCACACATGTGGTGGAGCTGCCCTCATGTTGATAGCTTTTGAGGCAAGGTATTTAATCACTTGTCCTTTATTACCAAACAAACAGTCCCTGAATTTCCTGAATTCGTTCTTTTGTCCCTTTCTGTTGCCCTTAATCTGCTCCATAAAGAGCTTCTAATGTTTTTGTTGGCGGCTGCCCAAATTACTGTAGTGGAAGGCTGGAAGATATCTTCTGATTTTACAATGGAAGCATGATATAAATGTATTTGGTATCTAGTCCTGTCTGAGAAATTGACTCACGGAGTTGCTGCTAAGGCTGATACATCTGACTCGAGCAAGGCCACAATCTACATGCACTAACTTCTGGAGAAATGCCCTACATCTATGAACTCAACCCACTGCAGTGCCTTCTCTTTGAAAGTTCAACCTCCTCCTCCTTCGCCCTTCCCTCTGCCCACTCCCATTATGTGTGTATGACAAACCTTGTGATACCCATTTTTGTTTTAGTTGTATTATTCTTTTCTTTCAAAATGTGTCCTTCTGTGTTTGGGTTATATCCTTTCTTTGAGCTTTCATTCTGGAAATTCAATTTAAAAGCCTGCAAATATAGTAGCCAATGAACCCGTGTGATATTATCAGAAGTAATAAAAGAAGTAGATCATCGCCATTGCCATCGCCACTTCCGTTCTTATCTTCACATTGGCTTACGAGCTAGCAGATAGGAAATTGTCTTGAAAGAAGATGCATGAAGTATTTGCCAGGTGATAATCTGTCAACAAAATATCCCTAAACAATGACAGCGAAAGAATAACAACATCTGCTCAAACAAATGATTAATGAAGCTGGAAGTTTTCATGCCAGGGTGTGCTTCCTCTGTGTTGATATAGAGCAATCTGCCCCCCAAGCCAAGCAGAAACAAATACTCCATGAGCACATGGGCCAGCTGTTTCATGACACTCTCTGTCTATCACAGGAGTCCCTTTATTTCACATTATTATCCTAAAGGGGTGGCCAGAAGATGGAGAAGATGGGAATGCAGCTTGAGTCTGCAAATCCTTTGCAAACTTAATTGGGAGTAAGGCTGCAGGCCTATATTTAGTCACCTGGGAGTGAACCCTACTGAAGACAATTGGGCATACTCCTCCATATAAATGCATACGATTGCACTGTAATTTTCACAAAATTCAGTGTGATGTACCGCCATGTAAACATGCATGCAATCACATCTCTCTGGTTCCTGACATCAGGAAGGAAGTGAACTTCTCTTAAGATTTTGCTTTGCAGGATTGTTTTGCTGTCCGCTTGACTTTAATCCTGATTTATTTGCTTCCTACAGGGCCACGTTAGGGAACCAGTGACCCTCCATTTTAGCTCCTATAAGCTCCAGCCAGCAGCATGGCTCAGAGTCGAGGTTGATGGGTATTGTAGTCCAACAACATCTGGAGGGCACCACATTGGCTACCCTTGTCATGGAGCCTAAATATATTTTATTTAGGATGTGCCCCAACCCATATCTCCCCAGGTCTATTGTCAGGGAAAGTAGCCACCTTTTAAAATTATAGTAATCATCCAGCAGAATATGAGAAGCCCAGCTATTTATCACATCACTGAAGCAAAATGAGGATGACATTATTGAATCCAAGTATAATCATGGATATATATCTAGGAGGGTAGTTTTATTTTAATGCAGTGCTGTAGAATTAGTTTTGAATGCTTGCTGGTTATTGCAACTCTCTATTATCCTATGCAGCGTTTTCAGGTTTCCCATGGGAGGTAACAAACAAAAGAACATCACTGTTTATTATATTTCTGCAAAACAACTTTTTCTTATTAGTGATTTTACTGTTGCTCTGAGTTGCTGCTTTTCAAAGCTCCCTTTAAAGATAAACACATACTTCTAAAACAAACAATGAAATGTGTGACTGGCATTTGTTTGCACTTCGAGGGAAAGCACCAAAGGGTAAGCACCAAACGAGGGAGCAACATCGATGGAGACCAACTGAAGCTCAGTTCCTATGGTCCTGGCATGGCCCTAGCCCCTCAAGCGGACGTCGGACGGGATACAGGACCCCCAGATTCCTTTACCGGAATACCCTTATTCATGGAGGGGCAGGTGATGGCCGCACCTCCCCTCCCACACACTTCAATAAGCCAATGCCTAACCGCATTTCAAAGTTGTGCCGATTGCTAAAGGTGTAGACAAAAACCAAGTGGCTATAGCCATAGCTCTCAACCGTCCCTTAATTGGCGGGAAACTCCCTTATTCCAGCTCCGTTTCCCGCTGCTATCCCTTATTGATGATGTCGCTTAAATTTCCTGGTTTTCAAAGGAAGCAGCTCCTCTCCCTCCCTCCCTGCCGGCCAGGGAGGAGGGAGGCTCCAACTGTGTTGCTTGGCTGCGTTGCTCACTCAATAATCAGTCTAAGAATGACTGGGGGGTGTCGATCAAATCAGCCGCGCTGCCTGGGGACTCACCTTTGCTCAGCACTTCCCAGCGGAGAGGTGACGGTGGTTTTCCTTGCTGCATCCCCTTTGCTGGGTTGCTGTGCTATGGGAACCACTGCTTGAGGCTTTGTTTGGCTGCTGGCTGGGCTTTCTGCCTTTGGCTTGGAGGGGCTCAGAAGTTGAACATACCTGTGCTCGGAATCGGATGAATACGTCATCGATGGCCCACTCACCCTTGCCGGGCCCACTCATCCATGGTGTGGGAAAAGGAAAGGAGCTGGTTGAGTACAATGGCGGGCAGCGATCTCATGGGAGGGGGGGCTTTTGGATTTGTTTTGGAGGCTCCTTTGATTGACTGTTTTGGGGAAAAGGAAAGGAGTTGGTTGACTAAAATCCCTTATTTTGGCTGCTGATCCCTTATTTTTGAGGCTGCTGGTCCCTCATTTTCAAATCTGTAAGTTGACAGCTATGGCTATAGCCAATCTGCCAAATGGAAAAAATTCCTACCCAGCCTCTGCTCCAAAGCAGGTGACCCAATCCAAAACAAGGCCAAAGCAGCACCGCCTAAAATGAGGGAGGGAGGGTGAGTGTTCGGCAGTGCAAAGCAAGTGCCCCAGTTACGTCGCGCTGCCATTTTTATAGGCCCCAACTGCCCTGATTGGCCCAAACAGCCTGGCGCGATCCTGGGGCCTAACGGTTAAGGCTTGGGCCGTGCCCGGCAACAACTCTCCCAGCGGGGGTGCCTTAGGGGCCCACGCGCAACCAGGACCCTTATTACGGAGGATACCATTTAGATTCATAATGCTGCCTTCTCAGTGCATGTATGAGTACCAAACTGCCTGTGATAAGGAAAGGGCTTGCCTTATAGGTGCTGTCTCAGGGTGCCTGGAGATATGTGCCAGATGGGAACTGGACTGCACTCTCTGAGATGACAGTTCACCAGGCCACCCCATCTTAAAGTCCAAAAACCCTTCATTCTAGGTAAGTGAGCTGACTACACACCTCAATGTTTCACCTGGCTTTTAGCAAAGTTTACTTTAGTAGAGTGAGCTTTGAAATGGAGCTTCTGATTGTTTAAGCTGCTTTTAGAAATCGGGCTTTAGCAGCAATCCTTAGCACTCCTAACCCATTTGGAATAATTTTCAAACTCAATTTAGTCCCCCTTCGGAACAAACTTCAAACAAAGAAATTTTGATGAATCAGTGTTTTAGTCTCTCCGCAAAATCACTTTTCTCCCTCCCGCCTGCCCGCATTCTAGCCTGTTGGG
Organism: Podarcis melisellensis; assembly: GCF_964234715.1. NCBI lineage: Eukaryota > Metazoa > Chordata > Lepidosauria > Squamata > Lacertidae > Podarcis > Podarcis melisellensis. The sequence continues at coordinate 84,672,435 of NC_138538.1, read as the reverse complement.
AAAATATTCTGTTTCTTTCTAGTTTCAAGTGAACCTCGCTCAGCGAGGGACTGCTTTGTGCGGATGAAAAATGGGACTGGTAAGCCACGGTGAAAGGGCATAAAGGGGAGAACAAGTCAATTTTCTTTGCCCGGACACATTTAACATGATATTTAAAGAGGACACCAAAGGTGGGAAGGTTCACTGACCTAATGCTATAAGCACTCTGGCCGGCCATTGATTGAATGAGCCCATACTTAATAAAGGAATAGAAAAGAAATGAAGTTGTGGAGGACATAAATAATCAAAATACATGTGAGAGGGGCTGTTGCTTGGAAGATGTAATCCAGTGTAGTCAATGTAAGATGCAACAATGTCTAGCTTTAAAATTTTGGTGGGACTTCAGATCTGTCATAGTAAAACAAGGAGACAGATAAATCTTAATGCTATGTGAAGATTCTAGCAAAAAGGAAAATATTTTCTAGCCGTTCATGATTTAACATTCAACAATAGGAAGCCGATTCAATTAATTATCTGATGATGATAAAAAAAAATAATAATTCCACATTAGTTCTCAATTTGTTATTCCTGTTGCTAACAGATAACAAGGCAGGACTTCCTTTGTCCTTGACATCATCAGTTGCAAGCAACAAAGAGCCCACATCCAATTTTTCTATTGATCGATAGTCATCAAAAGATTATCTTTTTCTTCTTCTTAGCATTTTGTGTTCATATACTGCAGCCACTGGAGCTCCTGCTGATTTTGCCTTGAGCATGCTAATGGAAAGGCAGGCTATAAATAAAATAAAATCAACAGCAGAAAAAAAGGCAGTTCTGTGGCATCTTAAAGACTAATTTATTGTAAGATGGTTTTTTCGTTTGAGCCACAGAATCCTTGCATTTAGCTCTTGACGAAATTCAGTACCAATTTGAAGTGCGATCTAAACCAATATCCACTAGGGTGAGAGCAGAGGTGCCAAATGGAATAGTGGGGGGCAGGTATGCCCTGCCCTGTATAATCAATCACAAGATGGGATACATGCACACCATTTCAATGGCAATGCCCATCAATGGGGGGGCTGTCCCCCTTAAATATTTTTTTGGGGTGGCGAAGGGACCTCAGCCCCCAAGAGTTGACTCCTATGCATGAGAGAGTTTCCATTTCGTGGCTCTTGGACTTTCCTGGCTGGTCTTGGGTTATAAACCAGACAGTGGCGTAGCGTGGGTTGTCAGCACTCGGGGCAAGGCAAGTAATTTGCACCCCCTAACCTGTGGATTTGTGCCCCCTAACCCGTGGATTTGCGCCCCCTAGCCCTAACCCCCAGATGTTGCGACCGGTGCGGCCGACCCCCCCTGCACCCTCCACGCTATGCCACTGAAACCAGATGACAGGGGGAAAAATTGTCCGTCCCTTGTCATGGAGCCACTGGGACCTGACGTTCTGGCCCCATTGTGGGACACTGACACTGTATCCCTTCATAACTAGGTTTCTGATCCCTTGGCCATCCTCATCCCCATTGCTTCCGCTTACAGTGAGAGGCCAGAGAAGGAAGCTGTTTGCAAAATATTCCTGAAAAGATTTCTGGTTTTAAAAAAATTGTCCCAAAGCTCCTGTTAACTCACATGCTGCACCTGTGGCTGATTCCTTAAAAACATTCATTATTTTTTGTTTATGACAGTCCTCCTCATGGATCCCCCAGACTGGAGCGAATCCAATCCAGATGGAAGGGAACAAAATTAATACATGACAATTACCAGCAGCGATTGTGATTATTTTATATGAGCAGAGATAATGACTAACTCTGGTTAAAGCAGATTAGGGATTTAGGAATGTAAGGTTATTATCAAGCCAGAATTAGGATCATGGGCCAATCGCTGCTTGCATTGTCCCGTCATATCCCATGGTTGGCATGGGGATGGAAATTTGCACAGTGGTGTGCCTAGGAATGTATATTTGGAAAAACTAGAGGAAGCCATCGCCCTTCAGCAGCAAAGCAATCAGCCAGGATGGCCCATTTGAGTAATTGGAGGCTTCTGTGTTTTTGACAGTTAATAGCCCAGTTTCTCCCTTCAAAGCCCTTCTCTTTTCCCAGTAAGACAATCAGCGCATTCAAAATCCAGGCTTTTCAAGAGATTTCATTTGAAGAAGTATTTTGCTATGAACTGGCAGGGAAATGGTTTGGCTTTGGAACTGCTTAGTTTATTGCAGTGGGAATGATGTGCTGCCATGCACCGCCTTTGAGCCATAGGTATTTTAGAGGACAAAATACATACTTCAAGAATGGTGGTCCCGTACTACTCCAACTGGGCACTGTGTTAATTTTCCTTTATAGATCTTAAAACAACTGGTGATATATTGTTGTCTGTTATCATCCATGTAGAATATCTGGTCCTGATGAAACAATTTTTCCTCTGTAGAAGAAAACCTGGCTTCTGGTCTCACTCTCTTGCATTCTGAGTTGCAACCTTGGGGTCCTAACCTTGCACTGCCTTTAAGGACGGGGGCATCTGTCAATTTCCATTTTTCTCACTTCCTCTTTTTCCAACCTTAACATCAGCTTGCCCCTTTCCTGCATCTCTTTGTGATTTATTTATTTTTAAAGAAATGCCCCTGACAGGTCTCTCCAGTGTCTGGCTATGATGCTTCCGGCTGCTGAGAGTACTGTAGGTGGGTTATGAGCTCTTTAAGATGTGAGTGGGCAATATCATCTCGGAAGATGTTTAGTAGGGTCAATTCTGGGGTGACTTCTAATACTTGCTTAGTTATTTTGCATATTTCTTGTATGATGGATGTCCAGAAGAGCAAGGTTTACATTGACTACTGATAATGAAACATATGTTGTGGAAATTTTTCTACATTTATTATGCTATTTTTGGGATATACAAATGACATGAGAAAACTTGGTATACTTATTTGTATAACATTTTCTTGTTTATACCCCCCACAAGAAGGGGGAGAAATGCCCATGTTCCCGCACATCTTCTAGCATGTCCCTCCTAACATATATACATATTTTTTCCCTCTAATGCATACATTTTTGCTATAATTTTCTCTAATGGGCTGCATTTTCACTTAAAGATGCACTCTTGTATATACAGTGCAATCCCCTCTTATGCACATTTAACTTGCACAATTTCAATGATCCACAGCCAGAGGCTGGCTGGTTGAAATTCTGAAAGTTAAATGAAAGCGAGGCAGAGAGGTTAAAAGCTCTTTTTGTACTGGGTAACCCAAGCGGATTTATATCAAAGCATTACTCAGTCATCCATTCCATGCTATGTTTTGGAGGATCAGTAAAAAGCCGTGTGTGCATACATAAGACCTTCCTCTTCCTCCTTCCTTCATACACTAAGATTAACAGAATATCCTCTGGTTTGTCTAACCTGTGTTTGCTGCAATGTCCACACTGAAAAACAGTTACTTAACTAATCTGCAAATCAGAATACCAGGATATTCTGTCTTTATTTTGTTGCATTACATTGCTTTGCTGTATTTTTTATGTCATGGTCAACTAACTGTCTTGGAATTTAGACAAGTAAGAGCTGGCATATAAATATTTCTAATCAATTAATAGATGTAATCCCAGTTTACTTTATAGACAACAATTTCTAAAGATTCATCTGGGTTTTGCACTGGAAAACAGATTTCTGTTACCTGCATTCTTTAAGCATTTCCCCTATTATTAGTATTAGTAAAGGTAACGGTATCCCTGATCATTAGGTCCAGTCGTGACTGACTCTGGGGTTGCGGCGCTCATCTCTCTTTATTGGCCGAGGGAGCCGGCGTACAGCTTCCAGGTCATGTGGCCAGCATGACTAAGCCCCTTCTGGTAAACCAGAGCAGTGCACGGAAACGCCGTTTACCTTCCCGCAGGAGCAGTACCTATTTATCCACTTGCACTTTGACATGCTTTCGAACTGCTAGGTTGGCATGAGCTGGGACTGAGCAATGGGATCCTACCCCGTCGCGGGGATTCAAACCGCCGACCTTCTGATCGGCAAGTCCTAGGCTCTGTGGTTTAACCCACAGCGCCACCCGCATCCCTATTATTATTATTATTATTATTATTATTATTATTATTATTATTAAAAAAGAAACTACAATCTATCCAGTTTCATTAGACAGCATTTTGTAATATTGCCCTTTTGATTTTTTATATGTATTTGGGAATCAAGGGACCTCTTGGGGTGGCGGGGGGAATAGCAGGGGGAATAATAATAATAATAATAATAATAATAATAATAATAATAATAATAATTTATTTATACCCCACCCATCTGGCTGGGTTTCCTCAGCCACTCTGGGCGGCTTCCAACAAATTATTAAAGTACAGTAGTCTGTTAACCATTAAAAGCTTCCCTAAAGAGGGCTGCCTTCATTTCATTTCAGACTAGAGAAGCCACAGAAAGAAGGGGATGGCATGAATATTAATGCTCTTAATTTACTGGAGCACCAGCGTTTGTAATGATGTGAGGTTCTGCTAAAAAAACACACCCTAACTGTACCTGTATGGAAGAATCAGGCATGTTTAATACTGTTTTTTTAGGGAAGGTATGCATTTTCAAGGGACTAGCATAAGTACAAATAAATGGGGACTTATGTCAGGAGTCCAGGTTCCCAGCTTGATAACACAGTAAACGTAGGTAATTAAAAAGGAGGATTTATTGCAAAAACAAGCAGATATCTCCGGACAGCTCTGACAAGGCCTCCGGCATCATTACTCAAGATGACCCTTCTGAAGGCTCCTTCCAGTGTTGACAGAGGATACTGAACTTACAATCCTCCTTCCTCTCTAACAGCCCTCCCATTCGCCCACTCTTCAGACTTAGTGGATCAGCTCCAACCTCTTCCTGTTCTGAGAGGCTGTCTCTGAGCCTATTCATGCCTATTTGTGCTTCCTGTGAGCTTTGGCTAGCCTGCTCTCAGCTACTGCTCTCAGCTACTGACATATCATCCTGCCCGTCAAGGTCAGGAAGAGCCGAAGTCTGCAGCTGCCTGCTCTCTCCTGCCTAACATCTAAGCCTCTCTGTTCCTGGCTGCTTTCTGCAGTTGGCTGCAAACCTTCGCTTGGAGCTCACTCAGTCCTGACAACTTATGAGAAGGAGTACAGGAAGGAGTTGTTGTGGCCAAAGTTAGTGATGGGTGTGCAGAAGTCTACAGTAGAAGTCTACTGAGACCTCAGAATTCTCTGAGCAGTTCTAACTTCTGCAAAGTCAAGAGAATGCTGAATGGTTATTTCTCAGATCAAATTGCATCATCACCCCTAGCACATGTCTCAGTGACCGTAACTTTTGTCCCTTCTGTTTGTTTCGTCTCCAATTCTTTCTTCGTTAGGGCTCTTTGATCCCAATCAATAAGGGATCATGTAGTGCATGTGATGCTATGATCTTACATAACCCGTCAGAATGGGCGCTGCGCATCATGTCTAAGCCAATAAAGCTAAGAGGGAGGGCAATGCTTCCCAGCCCATTCATGTGGGTGATCCAAGTCAATCATGAGGGTGATGGCAAACAAAGAAAATTTTCCTGAGTAGGTTAATGATTCCATTCACCAAAATGGAAAGGGCATCTTTCAGTGTCAACAAAAATATGCACAAACCTCTCTTCCCTTTCAGTTGTAGTTTTTATAGTAGGATAGGTAAAGGTAAAGGGACCCCTGACCATTAGGTCCAGTCGTGAACGACTCTGGGGTTGCCGCGCTCAGCTCACTTTATTGGCCGAGGGAGCCGGCGTACAGCTTCCGGGTCATGTGGCCAACATGACTAAGCCGCTTCTGGCAAACCAGAGTAGCGCACGGAAATGCCGTTTACCTTCCCGCCAGAGCGATACCTATTTATCTATTTGCACTTTGACGTGCTTTCAAACTGCTAGGTTGACAGGAGCAGGGACTGAGCAACGGGAGCTTACTCCATTGCGGGGATTTGAACCACCGACCTTCTGATTGGCAAGTCCTAGGCTTAGTGGTTTAACCCACAGCGCCACCTGCGTCCCCCTTATCTAGCAACTTCCTCTGCCCACCAGAACTCTATAGGAATTTCAAGGGAAACGAGAATTTGTTTTAATAATATCCATGATATTCATGGCAATGTCACAAACCTCTCATTTTAATAAAGGGTCTCTCCATTTAAATGAATGGGGTGTCCCGTGAGTACGTGTTTGAACATTTAGATGAGCCTAGATCTTCGGATTGGAATGATTTGATACAATGTAATAACACTGTACAATCGTACAAAGGGACAGCACTGGTGAAATTTCCTAGGGAGGTCTCACACATCTCAAATGGACAGGGAAAGAGAAGCAGAGAAAGATTATGCAGTTGTTTCAGGTAGATTATTTTAGGCTTGGCTATCCAACAGATGCAAGAGACCTGAGTGAGCACCTGAGTGTGGCTGGACAAGGGGGAATGGCTGGCTTGTGTTAGCATCATTATTTTTGTTCATTGTACTCCTGGCATGAAACCTGTCTCACAGCAGATGCTGGACAATCACCTCACCTAATGATGATCTGCTAGCCTTTCTCTTCTCAGTGTGGAACACAGCAAGCCCAATTCTCTGTTCAAGACAGTAGGTTGCCGGACCCCGCCTGGCCAACACTTCACTCAATCAAAAACAAAACACAGAAAATGGGTATAGATTGTAGTGTCTTCCAAAGTACTTGAATTACATTGAAAGATTTCCAGATAGTTTGGACCCTTTGTCCACCAAGCTCCCTTGACCTTGCCAGGCTGTTCTGAAAGACTATGTACTTTGTTCCAGTTTGACAAACTGCACTCAGGAAGAATTATTCCAAAGACCATAGAATTTCAATAACACAGTGAAGCTGATAAAATAATGTTCTTGGTACAGAGCTGGCTGCTATAGGGCATTTAGCATGCTGCTTTTGGGGAAAAGCAGCTCTTATAGTTATAGGATGTGCCAGAGGGTGATCTTTGTACCTGGAGTCCTCCAATCATGGCTTTCTGATTGCTTCACACTCAGCGCTTTGTGGGGCGCTAGTGAAAATTCTTAGCATGGAACAAACACTCTTCAGATTGCTTTGTGCGGCTTTAGTTCCATCCACATCATTGGCCAATTTGGAAATAACAGAATGTTTCTAGACTATCAAGGTGGGTTGTCAACAGATTTCAGAACTGTCAGTTAATTAATTATCTGTTTCTTTCTGAAAACTAACTGAAACTTGATTATTGAAACAGAAAAAGTATAAGCATGTGAAATTGCATTTGTTCATATTCATCGCGAGTTAACTGTGTCTCTTTCCCTCTCATTTCTCCTTTTCCCTTTGTCTCTTCATCTTTCAATATTTCTATTATAAGCGCTTAAAGGGTGGGGAAATATAATTTGTGGGGTGGATATGCTGGTGCACATTACGTTATGGTGTGCACCTAATAAGTTTCAACCATAGATTTGACAATGCACAATAAGTAGAGACAAGCTTATGTTTGCAAGCATAGGAACCATGCACTCAACCAGAAGCCAGGATTGGCTGTAGCTTCCTGTTTTAGTACAGTTTTGATGGCAAACTTTGATTCCCCACTAAAATATGTTAAATAGGCATAAAAAGCAATGGTATTGTGAAGCTGCCAGAATCCAGAGAAATGGCACGTTTTCCCATTTATTCATCTCTCTTTCTTCTGATCATGCTCATTTCCTTTGCAAACCCAGCTGCCGATTATCAGGAAGGATCATTGGGTTGATTGTCCAGTTAAGACAAAGGAAAACATGTCTCTGTCAGTAAAGAATTCATTTAAGTGCTGACAAAAGCAAGCTTCCTCCAGATAATGCAAAGGGAACCCAGATTGATTTATTAACATCAAATATAGACTACCAATTGCTAACACTGAATATCAGTTAGGGAATAGTGAGAGAATGAAATAGGTGATATAAATGCCAGTAGAGGGATCTGCATTTTATCTATGTAATTTTTATATACTGAATATAACAGATAAACTAGAAGTTATTAAAGCTCAAAAATTAAATGCCAGACCTCAAATGACATCAGATATGCAGTTCTTATGATAACAAGCAAATTAACAAAGCAAATGCATTCCTGCTCCAAAAAGCATGTAACTTGTAAGTTAGAATCATAGAATCATAGAGTTGGAAGAGACCACAAGGGCCATCGAGTCCAACCCCCTGCCAAGCAGGAAACACCATCAGAGCACTCCTGACATATGGTTGTCAAGCCTCTGCTTAAAGACCTCCAAAGAAGGAGATTCCACCACACTCCTTGGCAGCAAATTCCACTGTCGAACAGCTCTTACTGTTTTTATTTTCTGCTTTTATTTTTGCGCCATATAAGTAGTCAATGTGTTCTGTGTTTTCCTGTTGTATCTCAGGTCGCCCATGAAGACAGTTCAGAAGCCGCTGCTAATACAAAATGAGGCTGTAAGACTTTTAACTAGAACTGTTCACTGGGAGAATATTTTGCGTGTTCAGACCCAGAGACCTCCCCCCTAAATAAAGTCACACTTGACCCAAATTTTAGTTTTGGTTTTTGGCAGAATTTAGGCCACAACTTTATTGATTACAGAAGGTGAGTGGTTGCATAGGCTCTGGTTCAACTAGCTCCCTGCACCCTTGCAGGCAGTGCTGATCCAGGGCACCAGCATAGGTCAGCCAAGGGTGAACACCTGGGTAGGTGAACAGGTGGGAACAGACTATGTTACCACCCAGTTCCTCCCCTGGACTCAGGCATGGGCACAACCCCCTCTCGGGGGTTGACCAAACCAGTTGAGTCCCTGGATTCCTTTAACGGAATACCCTTCACATAGGGATGGCGAGAGCGTTCTCCTATCACCTGAAGCAGTGCCTATCCGCAACCTTACAAATTGTGACAAATTGCTAAGTGACAGGAGAAAACCCAAATGGCCACAGCCAATCAGCCAAGTGGGGGAAATTGCTGCTGTGCCCCTTTCCCAATGACAGACGACACACAACTGCATAACAAAGTTAATTGCAAAATTGCCCTAAAAGTAGGGAGAGGCGGGCAGGTGTTCCAAATGCACAAGCCGAAAGAGGAAGCTCTGGGTCACGTGCATGTGTATATAGAGTGGTGCCCCGCAAGAGGAACGCCTCGCAAGACGAAAAACCCGCTAGACGAAAGGGTTTTCCGTTTTGGAGGCGCTTCGCAAAACAAATTTCCCTATGGGCTTGCTTCGCAAGAAGAAAACCCATAGGGAAATCTCCGGGGACCTCTTTTAAATGCTGGTGGTGGGGAGCAAAGCCTGTCCCCCCCCCTCCGGCCTTCAGAAGAGGTCCAGGAAGGCCGGCGGGGGCCGAAAGGCTTTGCTCCCCACCGCCAGCATTTTAAAAGCAGTCCGGGATAGCAGGGAAGCGCTTCCCGCTATCCCGGATGGCTTTTGAAGGCAGGCGGGGGGGAGCAAAGACTTTTGCCCCCCGCCCGCCTTCAGAAGAGGTCCTGGACCTCTTCTGAAGGCCGGCGGGGGGCAAAAGTCTTTGCTCCCCCCTGCCTGCCTTCCCGGGGGCTTTTAAATCGCCCCGGGACAGCGCTGCCGCCAGCCAGCATTTTAAGATCGCATTTTAAGCATTTTAAGTCTCCGCTGTCCCGGGAAGGCGGGGGGGGGGGAAGCAAAGACTTTCGCCCCCTGCCAGCCTTCAGAAGAGGTCGGGGGACAGACTGTCCCCGGACCTGGTCTGAAGGCGGTTTCCATAGGAACGCATTGATTGATTTTCAATGCATTCCTATGGGAAACCGTGCTTCGCAAGACGAAAAACTTGCAAGACGAAAAGACTTGCGGAACGAATTAATTTCGGCTTGCGAGGCACCACTGTATAGGTCCCTCGATCCGTTTGGACTGCGCCCCATTGGACAGATTGAACCCAACATCGAGGGACCTACCAGTTGGGTGTCGTGGCTGTCCAATCATACCCACCCACAACACAGGAGTTTGGTCTCCAGGTCTCACCACAACACATACCCTCTTTTAGTACTAAAAGAGTATCACTGGCTGCCAGTGTCCAGTTGAATATGAATGCAAGCACCTTTCTGCACTTATTCTCCCCCCCCCCAAAAAAAAAGAATGGGGGCATGTTGCCACATGACATTAACATTATTCAGCTAGTATTCCAGAGTAATGTACTAAAATAAATGCTTACAAAATGTCATCACCCTAAACAGGTTCACCATAAGTCAAGCAGCAGACATGCAACTCCTCTTCTGGTCTCCTATGTACCCACAATATTCATATTCCAGAATACTAGGCATTATGTACAAAAAAAGCTGCAAAAAAGCTACCCCCATGCATGTGCTTAGAGTTGTTATCTGCCAGTCAGTTAAGGCAAATAAAAAGCTAACTGTGTCAGTAAATACTTCACTATGCCCCCATGAAGAAGTTGCCAACATCTCATGTAGAAGACACCATGGGAAGTATAACATTTCCCAATCACCCAAGTCCTCAGTATGGATCTCTGGCAACTTGGAAACTACATGTTCTAAGTCTACTTGTATTTAATTGTTTGTTTTAAAAAACTGCTTAGTGGGAAATAGCTTGGTTTGCTGAGTCCAATTCAAATGATGATGGGAGAGAGATTGCCTATCAGTACCGTCTCCAGCCAACATGATACGCTTCAAACATTGTGGCCTACAACTCCCATCATCACTGACCATTGACCATTTTGGCTGGGGCTGATGGAAGCAGCAGTCTAAAACCTCTGGAGGCTTTCGTGTTAGATACCCCTGGACTGCTTTGACTGGCCAAAGCTCCCCACTGTCTTAGATCAAATATTTCCTCTTTCTCCTCCCTGAGATGCTTCATGTGGAGGTTCCAGTGGTTTAAACCTGAGTCAGTAGACAGTCAGACTATGTGCTCTGTCACTAGGTTATAGGACATCCTGTATTTATTTATTTATTTATTTAGCAAGAATCCATCTGGAGAAACTGATCTCCATGCACAACCCCCCCCCCCATGAAATTGACGCAGTGGGGCAACTGAATATTCAACAGACATTCAAACAGCAAAGTCTGGAGAATTTTGTGGGGAATTTACGAGGGCAAATTTATTCCAGCTGGAGTACAGTCATTGTCTTTGACATTTTGTGTCTGTTCCCCAGCTGCCTTCCGATTCAGTGTCAGTTTGTGTTTGGCGTTACAGGTTAACGCTTGCTTTTTTATTATGATCTTTTTAAAAAAGTGGGACTTCATTCAACGCAGCGCCAAATCATGGGAATTGTGACCTTTTATGACAACTCTGAGTTATTGCCATATTCATTCCTCACTATAACATTAAGATTTATTAGGGGCTGCTTTTCAGAAAGTCTTATCCTTTTCCAGACCGTGATAATATAATAATAAAACACCTGAATTTCATCTGGTGGCTGTAACAATAAATTAAGCTTGAAGTACTAAGTGACTTTTTAAAAATCCCTTTCACCAGATGCATCAGTTTTATTCTCAGTCTTAAAATCTTACTGTCTTACAATGTATTCTGTGCTGGTTCAAAGGGTGATGGGGATGAAAGTCAAATAGGAAAGGACTGGCCCAGTCCGATAGGCACTATTAAGCAGCTGCCTTGGGGAAAGGGAAATCCAGGGCTGCCTGCAAACACTATTTCCACTCCTGTCTCAGATGCTTGCTCTATCAAAGTTGAGGTGCAAAGGCAAAAAAAGGGACCCAAGATTGAATGGACATTAAGATAACGCAGCACCAGTGTTAAGTAATGCCATCCAAACATGCAATGGCTGGGTTTGTTCTTTTGTTTTCCAATTTGCTTTCATCTCTGTTTGGCCTGGGGGAAACTCTGCCTGTTCTCTGCCAGAACAGAACACAATGCCTTTGGCATCCTAAAGGGTGTTTCATATGTGAGTTATTGGAATTAATTCCAGGATTTATATCAAATGTAAGGGTCAGGTAAGGGACGCGGGTGGTGCTGTAGATTAAACCACAGAGCCTAGGACTTGCCGATCAGAAGGTCAGCGGTTTGAATCCCCACGATGAGATGAGCTCCCATTGCTTGGTCCCTGCTCCTGCCAACCTAGCAGTTCAAAAGCACGTCAAAGTGCAAGTAGATAAATAGGTACCGCTCCGGCGGGAAGGTAAACGGCATTTCCGTGCGCTGCTCTGGTTCACCAGAAGTGGCTTAGTCCTGCGGGCCACATGACCCAGAAGCTGTACACTGGCTCCCTCGGCCAATAAAGCGAGATGAGCGCCAAAACCCCAGAGTTGGTCTTGACTGGGGGTCCCTTTACCTTGTTAAGAATCAGGTAGAAAACATCATTCATTTTCTTTTAATGCACCTTCGATTTCTCTCAGCCACTTTCCTCTTTAATCTTTAATAAATAGATTAGAAACTAGGGTTGAGGAACAAGCCTTGACTTGGGCAGTCCTGCCCAGGCTATGTCTAATGCTCCAAAATTATTAGAAGGGGAGCTGACTCGTGTCTGTATTTTTCTCCCCTTGGAAATGCTACAGGTTTAACTGTCCACATAGTCAGACTAAAGAATCTAAATGTGGGTGGTGGTGGCAGCCCCCATGTGTCAATTAGACAAGGGGCAACTCTCAGTGGTCCTGTCAAGCAAGGGGGTGGGAGCTAGAGAATCAATAGCAGCTTCTTCCTCCCCTTGCAATATCCCTCAGGGTGGGCAGTATGTACAAGCCCCACTTCGATATGGAGGCAGATGTTCCTTGCAATCACTGCTCACTTGTGTTTTGGTGGGCAAGGGGATAGCAGCAGCCCTGAGGGGCAGAAGTGGTGTTGTGAGTAAACGGTATATAAAAGGGCATGCAAAATCATCTCATATTATAGCCCAAAAAACTACTAAATGGACTGAATATAAAAAAAAAATTGTGAAACTGAATCTAAAAATAATGTGTTGCGTGTCGAGGTCCCCAAGCCACCCCCCAAATAACTCACAACGCACACTTAATTTTTGTTTAAGGTTTTTGGCATAATTTTGGCCACAACTTTATTTAAATACAAAACCGTGAGTGGTTGTTTAGGCATTGGTTAAGACTATGTGTCCCCCCGCATGGGGACAGAACTGACTTCCGGGCACCACCGAAAGACAGTGCGGGGGAAAGCAAGTCAGGGAGAAATGGAGCTGAGTCACAGACCCTCAATTCTCATCCGCATGCTCCCCGAAGGCTTGCCGGCCCTAGTCCCATTCCAGGGATTGGACGAAAAGATGGCAAGCCCCAGGATTCCTTTAACGGAATTCCCTTTCTGCAGCAACCATGGAGGGGCAGGCCCAGCCTATCCTAACCCTTCCTCCACCGATTTATAACCAATGCCTAACCGCAACCTTACAAGTTGTGACGATTTGCTACGCAGTAGGCAAAAACCAAATGGCCCAGCCAATCAGCCAGATGGACAAAATTCCTACCAGGCCCCTGCCCCAATGGCAGACGACCCCATGACAGGAATAGCAAGGTCAATGCAACAACCCCTTACTCAAGGGCGGGTGGGCTGGTGATCCGTTGCACGCAGCAAAGAGAAAGCTCCAGGCTGCGTGCAGAGTATTTAAACATTTTACCCCTCCCATCAAAATTGCAACATAACTTTTACCCCAGCAACCCAGTGAACCAATCACTGCCCCAGGCCATCTTTAGAGACCCTGCCTGGTAACAGAGGGGTGGCTCAGCAGACCCCACCGCAACACGTGCTCTCCACGAAGGAGAACACGCTTTGTAGAGCCATTGGTGAGATTTCCACATTATATCTCGTTTCATTGTTTCATCAAAAGCGCCTTAGAAATGAGGAATTTCTCATGGATGGCAGTTGAAAACAACCCTCTGGCCTTTTCTCCAAAGAAACACTATCTGATGGGAATAATCCAAAGTAACTTAACCAGCAGAACTTCTGCAAATGGGGTTTATTGTTCCCTGGAAGCTGCAATACAGAGTAATTTTGTAAATATTATAACAGTCATTTGTCTCAACTGTTTTATTATATAGTTTTAATTGATACTTATTGTTTTAATATCCCTACAGTATAGAGTATATGCAAACTGCTTTGCAAGGTTTGCATGAAGAGGGATAATATCCTAAATAAAGTAAATATATAAATTTCTCTGCAGTTTCTCTAACAAAAATGTGCCTAGTGGTCTTGTCCTCTAGCGATGAAGTAACTTTAAGCAGTCCAGCCCCATTAACTCTCTTCTCTCAAAGCCCTAAACTCACTGTAGGGATATATTTTGAAGATGTAAGCATTGTTCACACATCAGCATTTGTTTGAGGCCTGAAGCAATGCAACACAGTAGCTGGTAGCTCACCGAGGGTAAGTTTTCTTTTGACTACAGTTCAAGGTTGGCAAAAAAGTTCTCTGATACATGAGGAGAGCTGATAAGGCTTCAAATGGAGTTGCTGCCAATTCCGAAAGCAAAATGTCAAGGCAAATCTTGAAATTCCACCTTGGGAGAAAGCATCTTGGCTGTGGTTGATGGAGGCCTGGACTGCCTTTTCCACTGGTCCTGGGAGGCAGAGCTGTGACTGACTCCAACTACAAAAGTTGAGGCTGCTGAACAGACTCTTGGGTTGAGGTATTGTTTTGGTGGTTCTGTTGAGGGGTTCTGTTGCTGTTATTCTTGCCCTAATTGTTTAAAATGCTTTTGTTTTGTTTTAAAATTTGGGTTTTTTGTTGTTGTTTTACGTTAAGAGATGTAAGATGGGCCTGGCAAAAGAGGAGCTGGGGAGAGCAGGGGCAACCCCAACTACAATGATTATGGGCAAAGGGGTATGAGGGGAGAGGCTGGAAATGGTTCACTAGGCAGAAGCAGTTAGTCACTGTGCCTTGCCCTGTTGCGTCCTTTGTTTCCCTGTTTGATTGAGAGACAGGGGAAATGTGTCCTTGTTAATTTTCCTCAACCAGGACCTCAGAGCAGCTTTCAATCCAGTGGTACCTCGGTTTTCGAGCACCTCGGAAGTCAAACATTTCGGCTTTCAAATGCCGAAAACCCAGAAGTAACTGCTTCAGTTTTCAAAGACTTTTTGGAAGCCAAATGTGCCACATGGCTTCTGTATTGAGTTTTCCAGACGTAAATGAATCTGGAAATGCATGCTTCTGTTTTCAAGCATTTCGGAAGTCGAACGGTCATCCGGAATGGAATACGTTCGAAAACTGAGGTTCCACTGTACCATCAACTCTGATATCCTTCTGGAGCAGCTGTCCAGGTTTGGGTGGTTCCAGTCCTATCTGGATGGTCATTTCCAGAGAATGGTTATTGGCTAGTGCTCTTCAGTCCCATGGAGCCTTCAAGATGAGGTTTCTCAGGGTTCAATTTCTCACTACGACCTACAGAAGAAAATCTTTTTATCCTTAGAATCCACCTAGGCGTGTTTGGTTTTTTCCTATAGCCCCGAAGGGGAGATAGCTAACTGTGTGATATTTTTCTTCTGGTGATTTCCACTCCTGAAATGTTGGTTATACAAACCCACACAACCCACATATATGTGTTTGTGTACCTGTACATATATAAGATTATGACACAACAATAAGATGAATTATATTATGCATGAATGCTTTTAACACATCACTTTAGGTATGGTGATTCCTGGGTGATATTTATTCATTCTCTGTTCTGCAAAATGACCAAAGGAAACATTTCTAGTGCTCATAAATAGACAATGAGTGGCAGGAACTGCCATATAATAACAAATCCTGCATCTCTGTATGTCTTAGTGTTCCCTGGTGTTTAACATATAAGCTGAGATAAGCATTGCCTTTTGCAACAGGCACTATCAGTATGATGTGTTTGTAAGGTGTGCCAATGGGGATCAAACCCTTTCAGTGCTTGTCTCATCATATTGCCAGTGCTTTCCCAATGCCTCCTGGGAAATCTATACAGCTTCTGTAAGTAGCACCTTGTCTGTTTTAGGAGGGGGTATAAAAAGCACTTTGCTATTGTCGAGGGTCAGGGTTTTGTCATATAATCATAATGCTTTCACAATATACCTACAGTATCTTCCCCCCCCTTTCCTTTACAACTCTTAAACTGCCGTGAAGTGAAAATGGAAATTGCGTTTTCCTGTAAACTATGAATCCCTGATTCTCTAACATGAGGAAAGGGTTATCACCGAGAGACTGATAACAAATGTGGACTGAGGCAAACAAACATGTCAAGGGCAGCGAACAACTTTATTTTGTATCTTGCTGGGGGGACCACATTTAAGACTGGCAGGTGTTCTACTTTGTAAGGGGTGGGGAATAGCCTCCAGATAATCTCCGAAGGACTCTTTGGAATTACGAATCTGCTCCGCCTCCCAGTACAGGCACTGTAACTGAAATGCCTACTGCTAGTTTACACTGAGGTCTTGTTCAAATATGCATGTCCTCCATTTTATTTTTCTATGATGGATTACTGTGGACTGGAGCCTGGTTCATGAATTTGGTAGATCCCATGTAATCAGCCAATGAAGTTCACAGGATTCCTGTTGGGCTTGTGACCTGCTGGAAATTATCTGAAATCATGGATATGGCCCAGTGCCTCTACTGGGGGAAACCACCTAGAGGAAGTCCCCACCATTTGCGGAATTGTGATTACATTTTTGTAAGCAAAAATAAAAATAAAACAAATAAAAAATTGTCCAGTAGCACCTTATAGACCAAATAAGTTTGTTCTGGTATAAGCTTTTGTGTGCATGCACACTTCTTCAGATACACCAGCTTTTGAGTTTTGTAAGCAGTCATGCTTCTGAAAATGCCCAGGCCCATATGTCTGGCTCTTTTCATTCAGCTGTTGTCTCCATGCCATCTCTTTGAGGCCAAATGTCTGCTGTCAGGTGAGTGCACAGGGACTGGAAAACATGTGAACTGGGCTTGCATGCCTGGTAGCTGTGTGTGTGAGCAGATGTCACTGAAGAGCACTGCAATTTGGGGACAGTGAAGTGATAAGAAAACTCTGGAGTGTATGACCTGTGAAGGGCCCATATACACATGCAGGCCATGTTGGTAAAAAAACCCATGCATGTTTCAGTCTTCCTCTCCCAGCTTCAGCAAAAGGAACCCGAAGTCTTTGGAGCGCAGCGCGAGTTCTTGCTGCACTCTGCAGGCTTCAGGCGGCTATCCCTGAAGCCTGGAGAGCGAGAGGGATTGGTGCACACTGACCCCTCTCGTTCTCCAGGCTTCAGCGAAAGCAACGCGTAGTCTCCGGAGCGCAGAGGGAGCGCTCCCTCTGCGTTTCGGAGGCTTCGCGTTGCTATCGCTGAAGCCAAGGAGCCTGCATTCGCTCCATAGGACGCACACACATTTCCCCTCAATTTTTGGAGGGGAAAAAGTGCCTCCTATAGAGCAAAAAATACGGCACTTTCTAATCTCAGGGCTTCACCTGGAGGAGGCAACCAGCCCTTCAGTGGACTTCTTCCCTGAACAACTAGCATAAATAAGAAGCTATTACGCCTCTGCAAACTTTGAGTAATGTACATTGCCAAGCCCATGGCAGCAATGCTTTGGAAAATTTGGTGCCAGATGGTTTGTGGAATTAGAGCACAATAAGATAAACTGTGTTTGTTGTTTTTGTGGGGAGGGGAATCAGCCAATGGTGAGAATAATGAATCAGTACATGGCATAAGAGCAAAAGACCTTGTTAATCAAACTAAATAATGTGTTAATCAACAGCCCATTTAATAGTTATTTAATCGCAGTGTTTCTATAGTCGATTTATATTTTAAAAATGCAATGATTTCTCTGATTTAAAGCCCAGGAGAAGACATCATGGCATAACTTTCCTCCCACTGGGCTTTCTCATATCAGGAAGAAGGATAGACAGCTGAGGAGACTGCAGTGTGTTGGAAACATATTTAATGGAAAGAAAAAGAAAAAAGATGCACAGATCACATCCGACCACTTTGAAGCAATAAGGTCAGCTCAGAACTCAACACTCACTGGAGTTGAGGCAGAAAAAAATGAAGTTTCCTTTGAAGGGGAGAAAAATTTTAGGATTGAAGGGCTGATTTCAGCATAAAACTAATCACAGCCCCAGCTTTATGGGTCTGAGGTGTCTTCGCCCCCCCTCCAATATCTGTTGGGAGGGGGTCGGGCTCCCTCCATGTTAAAGCGGCGGAGGAGGCCGAGTGTGGAGCTGAGCATAACGTGGTTTCAATGGCTGGCTCCACCTGAGCGTGGGAAAGGAGAAACCGCAACACGCATCACGGGCATGATGTCTCACACACACAATGTGTGCCGGGCACATGATGTCACACACGCATGACCTCACACACATGTGATGCACCCCTTGGCCCCCTCAGTCTTGGGCACAAGTCGGCCCCTCCAATTCACTTCATATCTATGATTAGTTAGGAGAGGTTCCCTGGAATCAGAATGTTGAGGGTCTTCCTTTAACTGACTGTGGATTCAGCTACATTTGTCACAATACAGAAGTACCTCGGGTTACATACGCTTCAGGTTACATACGCTTCAAGTTACAGACTCCGCTAACCCAGAAATAGTACCTCAGGTTAAGAACTTTGCTTCAGGATGAGAATCATGCTCCGGCGGCCCGGCGGCAGCAGGAGGCCCCATTAGCTAAAGTGGTGCTTCAGGTTAAGAACGGACCTCCAGAACGAGTTAAGTACTTAACCTGAGGTACCATAGTAATGCAATTTGAATGGGATTTAAACATGCAGCACCAGATGATGCCAGAGAGTGAGAATGGTTCAAAACGGGCTTTCTCATTGGAACTTTTTCCTTTTGGTAAAGACAATCTAATTTCTGAGTCACTTACAGCATTGTCTTCTTGTGTTTAGAACCACCCTGTCTCTGGGTGGAAGCGGCTATCTCAGGATCTATCATCTGCAACTGGCCCAGCTAGGGATGCTAGAGGAATATCTAGTAACGCAGATTCCTATGCTCAGGGGTCTACCTCCATCGTTCAGCCTGGACACAGAGGTTCAGCTCCAAGGGCCTTCTGGTGGCTCCCTCACTGTGAGAAGTGAGGTTACAGGAAACCAGGCAGAGGACCTTTTTGGTACTGACGTCTGCCCTGTGGAATGCCCTCCCACCAGATGTCAAGGAAATAAACAACTCTCTGACTCTTAGTAGACATCTGAAGGCTGCCCTGTTTAGGGAAGTTTTTAATGTTTGGCGTTTTATTGTGTCTTTAATATCCTGTTGGAAGCTGCCCAGTGTGGCTGGGGAAACCCAGATGGGCGGGATATAAATAAATAAATAAACAAACATCATCATCTCAGGCTAATGTGAGGATTAGAATTTAGTGATCACATTGGTCTGTTAAGGGTGGTTGGAGCTGTAGTTTTGCTAGGTCTAAGCTCCAGCTCTCAGGGTTTTTTTGGGAAAGCCGTGTGCTTTAAAAATGTGTGGTGTTGATGTGAACCTGAGTATACTTATAAGAAGGCTTTTGTTTCTGGTGAGGAGCTTGTCCAGGTTTTCTCAGGAAAATAGTGTTGCAGACTAGCAGAAGGGAAGAGCGCACAACCTCTCTGTGTATGTTTATTTGCCTGGCCTTGACACTTGACACCTACATTGGCTCCCAGTAAGCTTCCGAGCACAATTCAAAGTGTTGGTGTTGACCTTTAAAGCCCTAAACGGCCTCGGCCCAGTATACCTGAAGGAGCGTCTCCACCCCCATCGTTCTGCCCGGACGCTGAGGTCCAGTGCCGAGGGCCTTCTGGCGGTTCCCTCATTGCGAGAAGCAAAGCTACAGGGAACCAGGCAGAGGGCCTTCTTGGTAGTGGTGCCTGCCCTGTGGAACACCCTCCCATCAGATGTCAAAGAAATAAACAACTACCTGACATTCAGAAGACATCTTAAGGCAGCCCTGTTCAGGGAAGTTTTTAATGTATGATATTTTAGTGTTTTTTGGTTTCTATGGAAGCCGCCCAGAGTGGCTGGGGAAACCCAGCCAGATGGGCGGGGTACAAATAATAAATTATTATTATTATTATTATTATTATTATTATTATTATTATTATTATTTGGTGGTGAACAAGAGCGATGGAGCCTTTAGTACCATTGACCTAGTCCTGTGGAACATCTTGCCAATAGTGTTTCAGTGTGCAACTAATGTGCGAACTTTTCAATATTTGATGGAGGGAAAATCTATTCTGTCATACCTATGCAGGCAATTAAGAGTACACCACCCCCAGTTGCCTATTGATGTTTGTTTTTAATTCTTCTGCTTTTAACTTTTAAAAAAAAAAAGAAAAGAAAAGGCAAAAGAAGGTACAATTTTATTGTCTGGTTTTATTATTTTTACATTGTTGTAAACCACTGTGATTTACCTCTATGATACAGCAGTATTTAAGTATTTTAAAAAAACACCAATAAGGTCCTTGCAAGATACTGTGAAATCCAAGGCACTTTTCAGTAAAATTCATCCCAAGTGGAATTCAAGGCACATTTGGAAGGTTATACGCAAGAAAAACATATCTAAAGTTATTTCAAGAACTCACAGCTCAACCTGAACCTGAAGAGAATGAGAATGAGAATATGAGTGTTAGAAGAATATTTAATTATATGAGTACCCGCTTAATAGAGGGTTCTGTACCCCCTTTTCTCTTTCCCCTGACTTTTTCAATAAAGAACTTCACTGTGCAAATACCAGCCCTCATGCTGTTAGCTGCAAGGGAGAAGCTGAACTCCAATTAAGAAAGGATCAGACGCCTTCAATGTTAAATTAATTATTAAGGTTTGAAAGCTGGCATCACCCTTCTCGTAGTTTTGTGCTACTTTTGGACTGATATCCCTTCGACCCTGTTTTTCTTTCTTTCTTTTTTTAATTTTTACTTCATAAATAGCCTTGCACATACAATGATTGATAACTTTGACTGTGTAGTACAGTCGGGGAATTCATTTTGCCACATTGAAAGGTAATTTATCATAGCCGAGGTGTCATTGCAATTTGCCTCATCTGACTGAAGCTTCCACTGCCTTTGGGGCTGTAATAAACCCCAAGGCTCGTTCTAATTTAACTTTGCCCTCGTGGAAAGAATTTTTTCAACAAAGCGAACATCCACGGTTACTTTTTTAGGCGTATTCCCAGAGATTCCCCCAAAGAAGCAGAGCTACTGCTTCACATGGATGCATAACAGCTATATGTCAAGGGAGGCAGTTTTGATATGGTAGGTAGGTTGATCTGCTAGGCTGAGCTTAGGTGAGTCATTTCAGTTGTTTGTGTGTGCGTGCATGCACATGTAAAAATCCCAAAGGGTCTCAAGACCCAGTTTTATATCTATTCCCACAATTAAGTAGCAAAAGGAACAGTATAAGACATGGGTAGGCAACCTAAGGCCCGGGGGCCAGATCCGGCCCACAGGTTATTTGTGGGGCCTGGCATGGTTTTACATAAGTAGAATGTGTGCTTTTATTTAAAATGCATCTCTGGGTTATTTGTGGGGCATAGGAATTCATTCATCCCCCCCCCCCAAAAAAAATAGTCTGGCCCCCCACAAGGTCTGAGGGACAGTGGACCAGCCACCTGCTGAAAACGTCTGCTGACCCCTGGTATAAGACAGGGGTAGGCAAATTAGGCCTGGGGGCCAGATCTGGCCCAATCACCTTCTCAATCCAGCCCACGGATGGTCCGGGAATCAGCATGTTTTTACATGAGTAGAATGTGTCCTTTTATTTAAAATGCATCTCTGGGTTATTTGTGGGGCCTGCCTGGTGTTGATGTTGGTTTCTGCTCTCTTTCACTGTGCAGCGAAAGGGCTTGTCACAAGACAGGTGTTTACATTCCACAGTCTGTACTGTTGGAGTTTCTCACGGGAAAGGGAGACTGGATGTGACGTACACTGGTTTCCTGTTTTTCACTGTTCTTTGCAGTTTCAGTTTGTTGATTCTCTCCGTGCTTTAGAGGAGAGAGGATGCATTTTCTGCTCCGGCAGAGGCAAGATGTTTTTCTGTAACATACCAGCTTTGAACTGTAAATAAAGCAATATAGAGTATGCAGCATGTACTCCTCATCCTTCCGCTGTGCACGGGACTCTGCTTTTCACCAACAGTTTTTACATGAGTAGAATGTGTGCTTTTATTTAAAATGCATCTCTGGGTTCTTTGTGGGGCATAGGAATTTGTTCATTATTTCCCCCAAAAAAATATAGTCCGGCCCCCCACAAGGTCTGAGGGACAGTGGACCAGCCCCCTGCTGAAAAAGTTTGCTGACCCCTGAACAAGCCCCTCCAATGCTGGCAAAGTCTGGCAAATTATACACCAATAGATCCAAGGTGGTGGTTGTTTTGTATGTGTGCTAGGCGTCACCCCCCCCCATCATTTTCATTTATGAATCACTTCCTATAAGCATCTCAAAGCTTCAAAGTCTCCCCCTCCATACCATTAAGGTTTGTCCACAAAGGTATACATCAGATTCGAATGACTTCATCCCCAGGTAAAGCAGGGTGTCCAAGGGATTTTGGCAAAGTAGGATCTCTGAGGTAGCACCTAGACAATCCTGACTTCAAAAAGAAAATGCTGAGGAATACTGTCAATAACCCCTTCATGGATCACTGCCTTGCCGTGGCGAAGGGGCTTGATTAACTCAGAGAAGCTATAAGCTATGCCATGCAGGGCCACCCAAGATGGACAGGTCATAGTGAAGAGCTTTGACCAAATGTGATACACCTGGAGCAGGAACCAGCAAGCCACTCCAGTATCCCTGCCAAGAAAACTCCATGGACAAAGACAACAGGCATATTTGGGAAAGATTGAGGGCACAAGGAGAAGGGGACGACAGAGGACGAGATGGTTGGACAGTGTACTCAAAGCTACGAACATGAGTCTGACCAAACTGCGGAAGGCGGTGGAAGACAGGAGTGCCTGGCGTGCTCTGGTCCATGGGGTCACGAAGAGTTGGATACGACTAAATGACTAAACAATAACAACAATGTCACTAAGCTTGCCATGACACCATGCTAACAGGGTGATGGGAGAAGGAAGATGATACACCAGAGTGGGAAAGGATGGAGGAAAAGATCCATTGTGACTGACATGTCAAGGTTGTAATCAGAGGCAATAGTCATACCTGGAAACCTAATCCCTTTTAGTTCTTCCCTCCAAAATATACAATTTTAAAGGTGCCCAACACAAATACTCCTGAACCTATTTGTCAAGCTTCTTACCTATCTTATGTCTTCAGTTTTCAAACCAATTCCCCACAAAACACTATAGGAAACTCCTTTTTATTTATTTTTTCACACACTCTAAAATTTTAATCCTCTGCTCTTGCAGGAATAGCACCTCAACTATCCTTCTGAAATTTGTCTGTATTCATGCCCTCACAAAGTTGGCCTGCAAATTTCATCCATTTGTACCCCAATATATAAAAAAGTTACATGGACATTCCAGAGATCCCCCCCCTAAGAGTTATTAAGTCTTAAAGCATCATAGTCACTCTCACTCTGAAAGTGCTGAAATGTTAGCTTGCTTTCGCCTTCTTGCTACAACTCAGTAGTTATTATCATGAGGTTAAGTTTAGTCACCATACGCAGTACTGTTTCTTGAGTTAATACCCCAGGATAACAACTGGCTGACTTAATGGGTCCATTGTATATAAATACTCCTGTCAGTTAAACCATCCAGTGAAGAATCAACATGCCGTTGTTCATTAATGTTAAATGAGGATCAAAGTGCAAGCACTTCCAGCTAATAAGGGTGATTTACTCAGACTTTCGAAATGACTTTAAATGTATGCTCTGCTGCTCTGCATGGTGCTCTGACATTTTACAATGGGAGAAATGTCAAGGACGATTTGTTAATTTTGGCAGAATAACTTCTGTCACTAAGGAAATATCAAGAGCAATAAATAACTCTTTCAACATTGCAAAAGGAATGAGTTTTTTCTGCCCACTATTGACTCTTTTCTCTTGGAACTATTGCTATTGGAAGAGTCACTAGATATCACCACCAAACGATTCACATTTTACCAAAGATCATTTTCAAGGCCAGATTATAATTGTGCAATTCAAGTGATTCCATCCATCTCAACAGGGAGGACTGGACTCTGATCTTCCTATTTTTAAAAAGAAGTCATCTCCAGCCCTTCTAAAATGAAGGTTATGAAACAATGTGAGTACCCAAGGTACTCACACTAAGCTTCATGACTGAGTGGAGATATGAACTAGTCCAACACTCTTAATGCAGGAGTTGCCAATTTTTGTGTGTCTATGAACACATATGCAAACTGGAGAAACTGACATGGGTACTGCGGCAAACTGCAACCTAACCTGTTGATTATAAAGTGGCAATACTTACCACTTACCAGTGTGGTGTAGTGGTTAAGAGCGGTAGACTTGTAATCTGGTGAACCGGGTTCGCGTCTCCGCTCCTCCACATGCAGCTGCTGGGTGACCTTGGGCTAGTCACACTTCCTTGAAGTCTCTCAGCCTCACTCACCTCACAGGGTGTTTGCTGTGTGGGAGAGGAAGGGAAAGGAGAATGTTAGCTGCTTTGAGACTCCTTAGGGTAGTGATAAAGCGGGATATCAAATCCAATCCAATCCAAACTTACCAGGAGAGATAGGCTGCTCTACTGGGGAGTCATAGCCTGACCAACCAATTTGTCACCTATGCACATCAGACCCTGGTGGTTCAGTTCATACAGCAGTTTCAAGAGCTCCAAATATCAGCAGGGGTGAATGTGCGGGTAGGATAGAATGCACTAGTGAAAGCCCCTGTGAGCATGTATGGCTACCTGTGCACTAACTAGGTAAAAGGTAAGGTGAAGGACCCCTGGACAGTTAAGTCCAGTCAAAGGCAACTTTGGGGTTGCGGCGCTCATTTCGCATTCAGGCTGAGGGAGCCGGCGTTTGTCCACAGACAGCTTTCCAGGTCTTGTGGCCAGCATGTCTAAACCGCTTCTGGTGCAACAAAACACCACAATGGAAACCAGAGCAGCGCACGGAAATGCCGTTTACCTTCCTGCCACAGTGGTACCTATTTATCTACTTGCACTGGCATGCTTTTGAACTGCTAGGTTGGCAGGAGCTGGGACAGAGCAACAGGAGCTTACTCTGTCATGGGGATTCGAACCACCGACCTTCTGATTGGCAAGCCCAAGAGGCTCAGTGGTTTAGAACACAGCACCACCTGCGTTCCATCATGCTCTAACTACTGCACCACAATCAGTGTGAGGCTTCCACTTCAAAAGCAGTGAGGAACATAGGCCCCAGTTCCTGGAGGCTGTGGGACTTTGCCCCCTGCCAATGCTTATTTTGAGGAGGTGGGCCCCCTAAATGTTCAGACAGTGTTCTGATCTGCCCCTGGCTCCTTGTGGCATCAGAATATCGTGTGACATTGAGTGCAGGCTGCACACATGTGACTCCATGTAAACACTTGTAACTCTACACCCTATTACAGCTTTCCTCAACTTTGTGCCAACCTGCTGTTTAGCACCAGATCTCCCACCAGCCCCTTTTAGCATGGCAAATGGGCAGGAATGATAGAAGTTATAGTTTGAAATACCTTGAGGGCACCAAGCTGAGGAAAGCCACCTGACATGCTTACTTTCCCCTGTGCCAGCCTTGATATTTTTGCACACACCAAAATGCAAATAATAATATCTTTCCCCTGCTCATTTTTAATGATTCAGAGACTTGAGATACTCGTGTGTGTGTCCCCCCCCCGAATAGTAATACTTTGGAAATTTATAAGCCACACTTTTCTGACCAAGTAAGTTCATCAGGGCAATAAACAGTCAATAAGTACATAAAATACAATTAAAAATCTGTAACCAAAACCACCATCTATATTTTTTTGCGGTGAGACTCTGAAAAAGCATCATAAAGGATAATGAATCCAATATGACTCCAAGGCTTAGCAATACAGATAAAACCACCATTACCAGTAATAAACATTCCAAAAAGCTCGACAGTCTGAAAATATTATCTTATATAAAAAGTCTGCTTAATACTGTTACTGCATTACTGACCTTAATGGGAAATGGGGAGTGCGAATTGAGAAGCGGTTGTGCTCTGCCAGAATTAGCCATTCCAGTTGTAGGGCAAAGACCAGGGCTGGATCTACACTGACCAGTTTAACATTAGAACAATATTAGCTATATTGTTCTATAACTTCACAGGGCATACCTGTAAAATAAAGTGTTTATTACCTCGGTTTATTTCGTCAAAACGAATACTAGCTGATCACTAGTCGCTCTGCAGGGCTCTCTGGTGGAACATTTTATTAACACATTATGAAACTTAAAAGCAGAATGTCATGTGTCCATACGGCTATCAAAATCATTCCTTAACCCTTCGTTAACGTTAAAAACCGTAAGTGTAGATCTGCCCAAGTCTTCACTCTCTGCTCTTAAAGAGTGGGACACATGGGTCTACAAATTTGGAAAACACATTGCTTCACAGGCAGCAAAGAAATTTGGGTGTTGGAGCTGGTGGAGCTGGAATTAAAAGAGAGCATTGCTTACTTTTTTTAAAAAATGTGGATGTCTTTGGAAACATTTGAATGCATTTGGAACTTTTTCTTAGGTTGGATCTACACATGCAGAAGTATAGAGAGATGGAATAGCAAGGCTTATTCCATTAGCTCAGCTCGGGCCATCTGCCATTTTATTTCTCCTCTCCCAGAACAGTCATCTATTAGAAACCCAACATGCTCCCTTCCCCTTCCTATATCTCCACCAGGCTCTCCCTTTTTGCATTCTCATTAAAAAGAATCCCTTGAACAACAACTCAGAATGAAATTCACATTGGGGCAAACTAATGGAATAGTAAAATCTATGTGCAGATGCTCCTGGATTGAATACGCTAATGGATTCCCACAGTAATAGAATGAAGAGAAATAGAATCAAAATTGGAATGTGCCACTGGGCCTAATAAATAGTTTTAGGCTCCAATCAAAAACAGAGGAAGATCATTAGGAAACGAGAATTCGTTGGGATGGATGGGTAGGATAGAATCACAACAAAATGGTTATGATCTCCTCATGGCAACAACTTTTAATCAGACTAATTGCCTGGTACTGTCGCCTTCTTTAATCTCATGGCAATCTAACATATGGTTTTTGTTTTAATGGTGAAGCATTACATTGGAAGAGAACTATTTTAAAGGTAGAAAAAATAAATCGCACCATTAAAACCCACTTTTTCGTTTGAGTGTGTCAAAGCAAAAGCTTCACCTTGATATGAAAGAATTTGTCTTCTAATAAATAAGCTTTCAAAGGGTTGCTCAGTTTATTAGAGGGTTTTTTTTCTTTTAAAAAAAGTTTGCTCACAAAGATTCTCTACTGGATTTTTTTGATACCAAATAGTTGTGAGATATTCACACACTTGCGAAATATTCTCTGAATATTTTTATCGCAATTAATATATTATCATATTTTATTTCAACATCATATATGAATGCCTTTCTGAGCTTTTTCTATGCTTTGTGTATCTGCATTTAATCTTTCTAAAATTTACTGTCTTTTTCCATGTATAAGATGCCCCCATGTATAAGACGACCCCTATTTTTGTTAACCCAAAATTAAGAAATTAGGTTGTTTAGCCTTTTTTGGGGGGGGGGTCACTTCTGCCAATTGCTCACCCGCCTGCCCACCACTACTCATCACTTGCCACAGCCACTGCAATCATACATCTCATCACAGCCACCAATTGTCTGCTCACTCACTGCCACCAACAGCCCAACCACCCACTTGCTGTAGCCACCAATCGCCTGCCCACCTCACCACAGCTGCCAATCGCCTGCCCAATTGCCACAACCCATCGCCAGCAGGCCTTGCCGCAGCCACCAATCACCCACCCAATCGCTGCTGCCAATCTCCTGCTTGATGCTGACATTAATCACATGCGCGCCCCTCTGTATTCACTATCTGTGTATAAGACGACACCAATTTTTGCCTATTCTTTTTAGCAAAAAGCATCGTCTTATACACGGGAAAATACAGTATTTGGTGGTTCATGGGTTTCTTTTCTTTTTCTTTTTAATCTACCAAAAAATAAAATAAAATCAGGATTAAGGGGTTTTCTCACGATGGTGAGGTGCATGTGTGCTGTGTCCCATTGGTGGCAAGGCGATGACACTCACCATTCTTCTGCTAAAACATGCTCCAGGGAGGGGAAATGGAAATAGGGGGTCAGGAGGGTCGGGCGGGGGAGTGAGAAATGTCCCTATTTTCATCTGAGGAATGTTGGAAGATATGCCAGTCAAGCAGGAAGTGATGAGAACGGGCCTCATCAGGATTGCCTAAGTCACAACCAACCCTCAAGCCATTCCTTTCCAAACTTCCTATTCATTAACATGAAAATGAAAGATCTGCTTCCTCAACATCAGACCAAAGCTGCATATGAAAAGAGGCCATTAGTATGTGCCAACAATGGGACTATCACATCACAGCTGGAGCTATAATACCTGCTTGATGAAAATGAACAGAAGTTCCTATGTATATAGAAATCCATGCACCTGAAACATGATTGATTTAAAGACCTGATTCCTCCCCTAACTACTCGAGCAAATTCATAATTACTCTCTAACTTTCTACTGAGTAATGCTCATTGGGAATGTTTCCTTTTATGGATATCTTTCTTATCCACATCTGAATGTAAAGACTAAATGGAGAAGCTGCGGGTACCTTTTATTGATAGGACAACTGCTGGAATATTGAAGTCACTGGTTTGAAAGTTGTACGAGTGCGGGAGAAGCAATTACCAGTTTGATAAGTGGCTTGGCGCCTGAGGTTCAGTAGCTTGTACACCACTAGACCAAAATTATAAGACAACAGATGTTGGGAGTTATTTATAATGACAAGAAACAAACACAGAGAATGTATGTTAAACTGATGCCCTGACTACATCATTTGTCTGCGTACTAACACCGTAGGTAATTGATTGATTTAAAATTTAATACAGACTACAAATGCCTTTGTTTTTGTTGCTGAAATGATTATTACAGATATGTTCACTTATCTCTAAATAATGGGGTTACACGAAACTGGACGCTTTCATTTTATATTATGCAGTGGAAGATGGGTGGTTCTAGCCATTTTAATGATCTGTATCCATTTTAATAATCTGAGGGCCTTCTGGTGGTTCTGAGGGCCTTCTGCGAGAAGTGAGGGAACCAGGCAGAGGGCCTTCTTGGTAGTGGCATCTGCCCCATGGAACGCCCTCCCATCAGATGTCAAAGAAATAAACAACTTTTAGAAGACATCTGAAGGCAGCCCTGCTTAGGGAAGTTTTTAATTTTTATTGCTTTTTCATTATTATGATGATTATGATTATGATTATTCTGTTCTGTATCAGGGGTTTCACTTCTGTATTCTTAGGACTACTCTATCCTCTGGTCAGTGATGGCCATGTTTGTGCTTTTTAGATAGTCCCCAATGCTCTCATGGGTGGTTGGATTCTAAACGCACCCATCAGTAAGACTTTATTTAGGGATGTGAGAAATCTCATTTCTTATTGAACTTATTTGACTTCCTATGGCAAGGAAGTATTTCCTCACTTATTTTATTAACAAAACCCAACTTCAACTCCAATGGTTTTACCAAAGCAACACCATTCCGATTTATAATATTTGCACCCTTAATTTAACTCTGGTTAGTAGCTGGAATATAGGTATGGTACAAGGACAGTCAAATATAGCTATTATATTTTTTACAGATGTTAATGTTTATTTATTACATTTTTTATGTATTTTTTTTTAATTTCTGTTCTTTGTATATCATATTGTTGTTTTATTGCTACGGCCAATGGCTGATGCAAATAAAGATTCATTCATTCATTCAGATTACATAGTGTGCAAGCTTCTTATGTTGCTACTTTAATATAACAGTTACAATCACTTAATATAGAAGTTTCAGGGGTTCCACTTATACATGAAAATTGTATATACTCAAACCCTTGGTTCCTCCTTCTTCTTTGGCGATCACTCGTAGCCAAGTAAGATTGTCCATAAACAAAAAATTATAGTACATTTTTTTGATCTGCCTTGAGAGAGTCTTTAAGCATCTTTTGTTGACCAACAGCATTACACTTTCCATTTTTAAGTTTGGCACAGAGTGGTTGCTTTGGAAGACAATAATCAGATATCCACACAACATTACCAATGAAGTTGATGTTGAAGAAGTGAGGAGGGGGAGAATCCCCAGTACTCAGAGAGCATGTGCTCTCAGCAAGTAAGGCGAAGAGCTTAAAAGCTCTTTTTGCATTAACCTAAGTGGACCCGGTGCAAAAAGAGCTTTTAAGTTATCTGCTTTGCTGGGTGGGTGGGGGGAGGGGACAGGGGACACTTGAATTGCCCTAAATGATTTCGCAAGAGAATTTCAGGTCAAAAATAAACCAGGATCTGCAACCACAGTTTGATCCTGGCTTGTTCACACTAACCATAGTTCAAACAAACTCCAGTTCCTCAAGGAAGGATGTCATGGGGAACTGTGTTTAGTTTGACAATCAGATGGAATCTTCTGGAGGGAAGAGAGGGAAGGAGACAAAAAATGAGCCGGAAGCTCACTGTGGAAACCCTGAAAACTGACATCTTCAAATGGAATAGTTTTTACTCAGTTTTATCTACCGAAGGGAAAAAGTAATTTCCAGCTTTCATAACGACCCCCTTCATATTTTAAAATGTGAGACATTTTTATAATTAATGTAATACAATTGGGAAAGGCACTGGAGGCTATTGGGTTTGACTTTCTACAAGCACATATTGCATTCAGTTATCATAGCTTTTGCATAATATTTTGCTGGTATGCCCTTTAAGCAATAAGCAGTGTGTTTCTGTCTCTTAAAATTGAATTCTATTCAAGTAGGCAAACACTGAATACAGATGGAAATTTCAACAAAAACCAGGGGAGTGTTATTGAACTTCAAGCAAATAATAATAATAAACAGGGTCATTATGTTAATTACACGCTCTTATACAGGGATCCAACCAAATGGCGAGCTCCAGATATGATACATTTATTTCCAGATTCTCAGTGACAAGAGTTTCCTTAATTGTTTGCCTGTGGTAGGCTTTCGGTAGTGATGAATGAATCTCACTAAGAATGAATCCACTCCATTTGACAAAAACGACCAGGCTGTTTTGTTACAGGGATCAGTTCAAAGCTCTACCTGTTTAATACTGTTACAAAAGTTGGGGGCCTCCCCTCTCTCTGCCAAGTGGTAACAAGAGCTCATGGGGTTCTAGGGGTCTGTGTTCCTTTGGTAAATTGAGATATGGAGGAGACTGTTGTAGCTTTAAGAAATATGGTTTATTCACCTATTTGCAGCTTCACTCTGCATGGAGGGAGGCTAGATCTTACAGCATGGTCATTTCAAAAGGGTCTTGTCCCCCACAACGGTGCAGCCATGGAGTCCAAGGCATTTATCCCAGCCAGCCTTCAACCAGCCTGCTCAAGAGGCATCCCAGCCTTTCTTTTTCTTCTTCCTCCATCCCAGAATAAATCCTACCACTTACAAATTTCTAGGGTTTACAGGGAGTCCTCCCAATCTATAATATTACAATAAAGGTAAAGGGACCCCTGACCATTAGGTCCAGTCGTGGCCGACTCTGGGGTTGCGGCGCTCATCTTGCTTTATTGGCCGAGGGAGCCGGCGTATAGCTTCCGGGTCATGTAGCCAGCATGACTAAACCAGAGCAGCGCACGGAAACGCTGTTTACCTTCCTGCCAGAGCGGTACCTATTTATCTACTTGCACTTTGACGTGCTTTCGAACTGCTAGGTTGGCAGGAGCAGGGACCGAGCAACGGGAGCTCACCCCATTGCGGGGATTCGAACCGCCGACTTTCTGATAAGCAAGCCCTAGGCTCTGTGGTTTAAGCCACAGCGCCACCTGCGTCCAATAGTGGTAGCCCTATTCAGGCATTGCTAAATGGCTTCCAAAAACAACTACTCTATTCGTCTTCCAAAACAACTACTCTATTCCAAAATGGAAAGCGTAATGCTGATGGTCAACAAAAGGAGTTCCAAGACTCTCTCAAGGCAAATCTAAAAAAATGTAGTATAAACACAGGCAACTGGGAAACAGGCCTGTGAGCGCTCCAATTGGAGAACAGCCTTTACCAAAGGTGTCATGGGCTTTGAAGATGTTCAGACTCAGGATGAAAGGAAGGTACGCTTGGCAAACCTTCACTGTGATGAACTTCCACCCAGAAACCTATGTCTCCACTGTGGAAGGACGTGTGGATCCAGAATTGGCCTCCACAGTCACTTACGGACTCCCTGTTAAGACCATGTTTATGGAAGCAATCTTACTAGGCCATGAGTGATCGCCAAAGAAGAAGAAAGAAGAACAAATGGCAGCAGTAAACACGTGAGGTGACAGTGGGGATGAGCACACAAAGTTCGCTCACTTTCCACCACCATTTCTGTTGCCTTTTGACTCAGGGAAGTTGAGCCAGGCTCACCACTTCAGGGAGACACTTTCCATGAATTCAAGGGCAATGAATTGAAAATGGTGACAATGGGGTGTGAAGTTAGTGTGATTGTGCCCACTGCCCCTTCATAACTATGGCACTGCCACTTGGGAGTAGTTTAAGAAGTGCTTCTGTTGAACAGGAGATGTGTGAAGACTTTCCCTATGTTAAAAAACAGCCTCAGGTACTGCAGTCAAGAGTGAAAGAGGGGATTGCTTGACATTTTTATCTTCCTCCCATTTTTCTGCTCAAAATCACTCAAGCGCCTCTCACCTATGTGGGGTTTCCAGATTGGAACCCCTTCTCCTCATTTCCTTTCCCTTAAGAAGCAAGGGAAATATGCTGTAATTGTGAAAACACTCAAGGAGGGATCACAGTTGTGCTGTTTTTCTAGAAAAAGAGGGGCCAAAACTCACTGTGAATGCCTCCCTTCTTCTCTTATTCAGTGGTACCTCTGGTTATGAACTTAATTAGTTCTGGAGGTCTGTTCTTAACCTGAAGCTGTTCTTAACCTGAGGTACCACTTTAGCTAATGGGGCCTCCCACCACGCATCCAGCGTGCGATTTCTCTTCTCATCCTGAGGTAAAGTTCTTAACCCGAGGTACTACTTCCAGGTTAGCGGAGTCTGTAACCCAAAGTGTTTGTAACCTGAGGTACCACTGTAATGGGAGTGGCGCCCACCTGAGAGGAGCCGGAGCTGAGTCGGTGAGTTCTGGCTGAAAAAAGCCCTGGATCAAAGTATTGTTCATAGCTCAGGACTGCATACATTGTCTCCCCATCCCCATTGTATCCTCCCAAGTAATTTCAGAGGTAGGTTTATCTCCACATAATGACTGGCTGAAAGCCACTCAGGGAGCTTCATGACTGGATAGACACTGGAAGTTAGGTCCCCCTGGTGCTAAAATGACCCTCTGAACCAGTAATAATAAATGCAGTGTCCTCCCAGCAACCCCAGCCAGCTTAGCCAATGGTCAGGGATGATGGAGTTGGAGTTGTAGTCCGCAATATGTGGAAGGCACATTGGCAGCCCTGCTCTAACCACTGCACAACACTGGCTCAACAAAATAGTGCAAGGTTGGGAAGACATGGGCGAAGTGCAGGGAACAGGAAAATATAGTTTAAAGAGAGCCTTATTCCTTTTAATATCTTGCCTTCTTGCGGAGAATGAAAATGCACACTCTTTAGATTTGTAACAATAAATTATTTTTGCCGTACAGGTGATTTGTCAAATTGTGAAAAATTAGTGCTTTCCCTGTCTTCAGGAGACAGCAACATCTGCAGAGGACTGATATTTATAATTTATTTTATCTATGCTCTAAGCACCTTCCAGGGCTTGTCTTTTGAAAGATGCTTTTTTATACTTCTGTGCTCTGACTACAGACATGGTCTGCATTATTACTGGGGGAGGGGGGAGCAACCCTGCAGCTTCTCTGACTGGAAGCATTTCCATTGACATTAATCTCTTTGACAATACAATGCCCTGCCTCTTCTCTTCTCGCTGCATCTGTGTAAGTGCCAGGGTCAACAATTCGGAAGTCAAGAGATGATACAGTTTACAGCTCACAGTCAATTATGCCTATCCTTTGAACGCTGCAACTCCTTTTCATATGCTGGCATATGGCTGCCATGCCTTCTGTTAGAAAATAAAGCTATTTAATGAGAAGGAGTGATTACCCCTCCATTGATTTCATTGTTGGGTTTGTCAAAATCTCAGAGTGGACACCACCTGCCATTGTGTCCCTGCACCCACCCTCTTCTTCTTCTTTGGCGATCACTCGTAGCCGAGTAAGATTGTCTTCCATGAACACAGTCTTAACAGTGAGTCCGTAAGTGACTATGGAGGCCAATTCTGGATCCACACGTCCATCCACAGTGGAGACATCAGTTTCCAGGCAGGAGTTGATCACGGTGTGGATTTGCCAAGCGTGTCTTCCTCTTGGAACATTTTCCCCTTGTGTCCTGAATTTGAGTGTCTTCAAAACCAATGACACCTTTGGTAAAGGCTGTTCTCCAATTGGAGTGCTCACAGGCAAGTGTTTCCCAATTTTTTTTTTTTTCTGGTACGGAAAAGAGAAGTTGCTTTGGAAGACGATAATCAGGCATCCACCCAACATGACCAGTCCAATGAAGTTGATGTTGAAGAAAGCCAATGCAATTCTGGGCTGCATCAATAGGAGTATAGCATCTAGATCAAGGGAAGTAATAGTGCCACTGTATTCTGCTCTGGTCAGACCTCACCTGGAGTACCGTGTCCAGTTCTGGGCACCACAGTTCAAGAAGGACACTGACAAACTGGAACATGTCCAGAGGAGGGCAACCAAAATGGTCAAAGGCCTGGAAACGATGCCTTATGAGGAACGGCTAAGGGAGCTGGGCATGTTTAGCCTGGAGAAGAGGAGGTTAAGGGGTGATATGATAGCCATGTTCAAATATATAAAAGGATGTCACATAGAGGAGGAAGAAAGGTTGTTTTCTGCTGCTCTAGAGAAGCGGACACGGAGCAATGGATCCAAACTACAAGAAAGAAGATTCCACCTAAACATTAGGAAGAACTTCCTGAGAGTAAGAGCTGTTTGACAGTGGAATTTGCTGCCAAGGAGTGTGGTGGAGTCTCCTTCTTTGGAGGTCTTTAAGCAGAGGCTTGACAACCATATGTCAGGAGTGCTCTGATGGTGTTTCCTGCTTGGCAGGGGGTTGGACTCTATGGCCCTTGTGGTCTCTTCCAACTCTATGATTCTATGATTCTATGAATCATTGCTTCAACACTGGTGATCTTTGCTTCTTCTAGTACACTAGTATTAGTTCGCCTGTCTTCCCAAGTGCTGTGTAAAAATTTTCGGAGACACCGTTCATGGAATCTTCATACAGCAGCGTATTGTGGGTTGCCAGCTCTCGGGGTAGAACAGGTGTTGTCATCCCTCCTCCCTGGTTAAATGGGCATCTGGAGTGGGAGCGCCTGTGAAGCCCATGTGGAGGCTCAACAGAGCCCACCTCCAAGAGGCTCCTTTCCCACTGCCTCCATCCACCTGCCCACTAGACCAACCCACCTGTCACTGTGCCTCAACTGCCAGGGATCCATGCTTTTCATTGGGGTGCCTGAATGTGTCCCCTCAAAAATGTGTGCACGGGGACACGGCCTCCCTGGTCCCCCCTCCCCACTATGCTTCTGCTTTCATATTATCTATAACTTGTACAGATCACACCAGCAACCTATCAGGGATGATGATGATGATGATGATAATAATAATAATAATAATAATAATAATAATAATAATAATAATAATAATTTGTTTCTACCCAATCTGGCTGGGTTTTCCCAGCCTCTCTGGGCGGCTTCCAACAAAAGATTAAAAATACATTAAAACATCAGTCATTGAAAATTAAAAACTTCCCTGAACAGGGCTGCCTTCAGATGTCTTCTAAATGTCAGATAGTTGTTTATTTCCTTGACATCTGATGGGAGGGCATTCTCTCTAACTTCGTTTCTTGCAGTGAGGGAAGCACCAGAAGGCCCTCGGAGCTGGACCTCAGTGTCCGGGCTGAACAATGGAGGTGGAGACGCTCCTTCAGATATACTGGGCTGAGGCCATTTTGGGCTTTAAAGGTCAGCACCAACACTTTGAATTGTGCCCGGAAACGTACTGGGAGCCAGTGTAGGTCTTTCAGGACTCCAATTTAAGAAAATGGGGGAAGATACTATCCATGTATAAGACAAGCCCAGATTTTGAACATTATTTTAGAGTAAAAAAACATAGTCTTATACACAGAAAAGTATGGTACTTCGAAGTTGCAGTTAGTCTCTTTTGCCAGAACTCCCGTTTATTCAAACATCTTATTATCCAAATATGGTGAACACTCAAAGAAGGCCATTCACAAGTTCATTTCAAAGTCTCTGCATCACGTCCAAGATAATATGTCCTTGCATTTAATTCTTTCATCATATGTTTGAAACATGAAAAACCCTTCCAGCAACATAGTAGAACTGACACAAAGGACTAGATAGAAGTCTAAATTTCCCATATCTATCTTCTTCTTTGCCCTTGTCAAATTTTTAACAACTCCCATTGTCAGAGAAGAATGACCAAGCCATCTTCCTGAAAGAGTCTTTACAATATGTTCCTTTGTACTGCTGGATAATGGCCAAGCATACATGCCAGTTCCCTGCAGAAGGTTGTTGCAGTTTCTGTCAAGACTATTTTCCTTCTCTTTTTTCACCACAGTTGACTTATTTTGTGTGAGCGGCTGTCTAGTGGCAGAGTAGACGGAACCACCTGTAACAGAATAAAGCAAATCGATGTGGTTCTTTCCAAACTTCTAGGGGGAAATTTCCCAAGCTTTTGAGAGTAGAATAAACATCTCCCCACTCCACCCCCCATATTAAAACCAGGGTATCACTTCATTTTTTCCTTTCTGTTCACCTTTATCCTATGCCCCACAAATAACCCAGAAATGCATTTTAAATAAAAGGACACATTCTACCATCTGCGGACCGGATTCAGAAGGCGATTGGGCCGGATCCAGCCCCTGGGCCTTAGTTTGCCTACCCATGTCTTAGACCATAACATGCTGTAAATTTTATATCCACATTTCACAAATGCTCCCATGCTTCCATATCTAATATTATGACCAATATCTATTGCCCCAAACTCTCATCATCCCCAGGCAGCACGTCAGTGGCCAGGGTTGATGGGAGTTGTAGACCATCAACATCTGGATTTCCACAGGTTCCTCCTCCTTGCTCTAGAAGCACCTGCACCACTGCCTCAGAGAATGTCATCTTGCTTCTTCTTGGACCTTAGTAAAAGATAGGCAAGTATCACCTCCAGGGAAACCAAGAGAAACTGAGAGTTCGGTCCTCATTTTCAGCCAAACATTGGAGCAGCACTGGTTCTTATAAACATATCCTTTGTGTGGTAAAATTACCTGCCCCCATCCTGCATGAGTCTTAGTTATGAGTGTGCTTCCTGTTTGGAAGGAGGCAAAGCCAGTGCATTATTTAAATATTATTCTTAATTCACAATTATTTAATTTCACCTGATGACTTCCAACCTCCTCATTGAGGGTTCATCCTATTTGTTGTTGTTGTTATCACTGCTTCCATATTCTTTATCTCCATTCCTTTCTTTATTTTATCTCATGTATTCTTTATCTAACTTACAAATTGTGGAGTTTAGTCAAAGCATGTTCAGGTTTTCACTGGTGGACAATTAAATATTATTTATAAATTCCCCATTTTTTTATACCTTTGAGTTGGCTGTCTCCTAATTGTCTCTGTCAAATTTGCTAATTTGAGATATTCAAACAATTTCTCCTGCCATTCCTCTTTTGATGGTATCATTTCGCCTTTCCATTTTTGGGTGAGCAGTATTCTCACTGCTGTTGCAGCGTATAAGAATATTCTTCTTTTTTCCTTAGGTATTTCTGGTCCCAATATTCCCAAGAGGAAGGCTTCTGGTTCTTTTGTGAAGGTTTGTTAGAACATTTTTTTATTTCCTCGTATATCATATCCCAATTTTTTTTTTTATTGCAGCCCCACCACATATGAATCATTGTCCCTTCAGCCTGTTTACACATCCAGCATGTGTTTGTGCTTGTTCTGTACATCCTTGCCAATCTGCTGGGAGTTATATACCACCTGTAGAACATTTTCATATGATTTTCACTTAGTGTATAACAGGCTGTGAATTTCGAGTTTGTGTTCCACAGTCTTTCCCATGCTAACACTGGTATATTTTCGCCCAAAATCAATTGCCCATTTAGTCATTACTTCTTTTACCTCCTCATCTTTAACCTCCCATTCAAGTAGGAGTTTGTACATTTTAGAGATTACTTTAGTCTTGTCATATATTAATTCTTTTGCCAGTTTTGATTCTTCTGTTGCAAATCTTTTTTTCCTATCTTACTTGTTGTTGTTGTTGTTTAGTCGTGTCCGACTCTTCGTGACCCCATGGACCAGAGCACACCAGGCACTTCTGTCTTCCACTGCCTCCCGCAGTTTGGTCAAACTCATGCTGGTAGCTTTGAGAACACTATCCAACCATCTCATCCTCTGTCGTCCCCTTCTCCTTGTGCCCTCCATCTTTCCCAACATCAGGGTCTTTTCCAGGGAGTCTTCTCTTCTCATGAGGTGGCCAAAGTACTGGAGGATCTATCCTTCCAGTTAGCACTCAGGGCTGATTTCCTTAAGAATGGATACGTTTGAACTTCTTGCAGTCCATGGGACTCTCAAGAGTCTCCTCCAGCACCATAATTCAAAAGCATCAATTCTTCGGCGATCAGCCTTCTTTATGGTCCAGCTCTCACTTCCATACATCACTACTGGGAAAACCATGGCTTTTACTATATGGTTTTCCCAGTAGTGATGTATCCTTAAATACTTCATTTAATTGATGTGAGGCAAAGGCAGTACAATGACTCATAAAGAGGCACCTAAGGCAGCCTCCTCTGCCTGAGGATAGAGAAGGCTGCTGCATCTTGGTCACCTCTGAGGTAAATATTCTCCAACATTTCTCCGATGAAAACAGGGGCATCCTATTTCATCCCCTCCAACATTTCTCCGATGAAAATAGGGACATATAAATATAGCTGTATTACCTACTGTTATGGTTAAGCCATAGGCAGCTAACAGGTTGCTGTTGGGTTCTTTTTTATGAAGAGAGAAATAATACTAAAATTACAACCGCTAATAATAGAAATATAGGTATTGGCACATTCTAATGAACATATTTTCATAACAGGATTTCTGCATTTCCTGAGCTACACTGAGGTAAACAAATGTAATGCCAAATCTTTAAATGCAGCTGTGTATTTATATAGAATTGACCGTGGCTCTTTCCCCCCCCCCCAGACCAAGTGGGAAATATTTAATAAATGCACACCACCTGTGCGCTAAATTGGGCTTGTACAATTGCAATTACTTAGAGTGCCTTCCTTTCTCCACAGTGAATCAACCAAAGCTGTTGAGCTACTCTGCAAAAGAAACATTTTTTAAAATAATAATAATAAAAATTCGGAGACTTTGGGAGTTGTAAATAATTGCAGAGTGACTCAAAATCATCCATTCTAAATCAACATTGGGGGAGGCAGTAGAAGCAGAAAGTCAAAAAGTATCGCAGCTGCCACACACAGTAGCAACACTGCTATGTACACAGAGAAGAAAAAGTCAAGCAAAGCTGAGAAGTACCACTGTGAAAGTAGCTCGGGAGGAGGAAAAAGAAAATTCAGCAGCTCACAAGGAAGATATATTGCATGAAATCCTAAGGGGCAGATGTGTCTCAGAAGGAATAATGGCATGCTAATAAGAGGCATGTCAAGCCTAAAAGACGGACACTGAATAAAGGGATTTTAATGGAAGGCTCAGGAACACAACACCCACCGTGAAGTTGGAGCTGCTGAAGTTCTACCTAGATCAATCTCTACCTAGATCAATATTTCCTGGTGCTGCACAGTTTGCTTGGATCTGATGTTACCTTGTTGTGATGAGGTCCATCTATGTAGGAGCCAGCCTTGGGGCAAGTTTCAGCACTACTTGGTGGCCTCTTGTTTTCCTTTGCCAGAGACACTTTTTCACAAAAAGGATTCTGTCGTACCGTATTCAGATTAGAACATACAAATCCTGCATATCTTCACAGCATCTCAGTGCAAAATATGCAGCACGCTTATCCCTCAGATCTTTAGACATTAGCACAATGTCAGAGTCTTTCAATAGGGAGGTGTTATCTCTGCATGCATGGATGAATTTGGAAATCTTTCGGCTATTTTTGTTTCTTTCTTTTTTTGAGCTCATGTCTTATAAAAAGTCCGGAAGAAGGCAAGTGTTTATTATAGATTAGACAAGCACTTGCTGAGATGAGTGGGTCTGGTCCGGTGTCCGACTGAGATTGCCTGCCAGGATAAATGTGCCAATTATGTGCTCTGCTTAAAGTGAATGGTGACGGATGAATGAGAAAGGCTGCAAAAGAAATGCCTGAAGACTTTTGCTAAAGAACTGGCTGGCCAGTCTAGACCGGTAGGTTAAATTAAGCTTCAACCCCTCCTCCCACACACCACCCCCTGCTTCTTGCCTTCATCGCCTCCTTCCCTTTGCTGCCGTGGATGTAGAAACTACAACCAGCATAACTCTCCTATCATGGACAATGTTCTAGATCTCAATACTCTACACAATGGACCATGTAGCTCCTGCTCCTAGAATCATAGAATCATAGAATCATAGAGTTGAAAGAGACCACAAGGGCCATCGAGTCCAACCCCCTGCCAAGCAGGAAACACCATCAGAGCACTCCTGACATAAGGTTGTCAAGCCTCTGCTTAAAGACCTCCTCCTCTCTCATACAATTGTCTCCTGTCACAAAGGCTGGATCTACACTGACCTGTTAACATTATTTCTCCCTATTATAACAATATAAGGTACAGTGGTACCTCGGGTTAAGTACTTAATTTGTTCTGGGGGTCCGTACTTAACCTGAAACTGTTCTTAACCTGAAGCACCACTTTAGTTAATGGGGCCTCCTGCTGCCACCGCGCTGCTGGGGCACAATTTCTGTTCGCATCCTGAAGCAAAGTTCTTAACCTGAAGCACTATTTCTGGGTTAGCGGAGTCTGTAACCTGAAGCATATGTAACCTGAGGTACCACTGTATGTCATTCTAAAACATCACAGGGCATTCCCTGGGTTTCCCCCCATCAAATGTAAGTAATATCCAGCCACACCATTTTCCAAAAGGCTTGTTTCTTTCCCTGCTGCTAGTTGCTCTGCTAGGATGGAAAAAGAAGAAGAAGATGGGAGGAAAAACTGAACTGAACATCACCCCTCAAATATCATGGGGGGGTGTGTCAGAGTTTGAATGCAGTAAAAAAATGGGGGTGTAAAATGCTACATAGGCACATATGAGAAGTGTTTCACTGATATAGCAACATAAAACGATTAAATACTAAGTGATAAAAAGTCAAGGTAATAATGCATTATGAATGTAAAAAGTAGGATGTCATGTTTGATAATCTACATTATCAAACCATTTGTTAACCCTTCCTTAGGGTTAAAAAGAGTGTAGATCTGCCCTATGTGCTGTGAATAGTTTTGCCCTGGTCCTACTTTCTTCTCTATTCCCTCCTTCCTTCAGTTCTTTTTCTCTTCTAGCCCTTGTTTCCCAAGGTTTCTACTTTTCACTCCATTGTCCACTCTCTTTCACTTCCTTTTGCCCCACTCCCTGTTGGCCAGTTTCCCTAACACTCTTTCTCCCCTCCTCACATGTCACAGACCCTCCTTGCAGGGCCATCTTATCCATAGGCGCTAGGGGTGTGGGGCACCCGGGCGCTGGGCTCTCTCTCTCTCTTTTTTTAAATGAATATTTATTAGCATTTTCAAAAAAAAGGAAAAAACATATAAAAACAAAAACAAAATATAAACAAAAAGATAACAAAAATCCAAAATCCAAAATAAAACTTAAAAACAATTAAAAACACTTAAAAGTTCAAATACTTATTTTCTTTTAACTTATTTCTCAGACCTCCTCACGCCTCCCCTTCTTGTATTCCAATTTAAATTATTAGCTCAGCAAATCCTTAACTTACTTCTCCATTTTGACTTAATTTAATTTATTCTAACATGTTATTATTTTATTTTTCTTCTTTCTTCCATTTCCTCAATTTATATTTACAAACCTTATTTTCATTTAGATTAGACCATTTTAATAACCAATTTTAACTTATCCAAATTTACACATCAATATTTATACCTCATTATTTTTTCTTAAACATTTTTCCTAAAGTCGACCAAAATTTCCTTTCCACGACTTTCCCAATTTCCATACCAATAGCAAAGCAAAGTAAAAACAGAACAAACTATATTTATATACCCTTTGGATTCCCAAACTCCACCCACCCTTTTCCCGGTTTCAGTCCTCAACAAAAATCCATCAGTCTCAATATACTGTTTAGCCTGGAGATCTCACGTCCGAGGCTCCCGGGTGCTGGGCTCTTAGGGTTGCCAGGCCAAGAGTCCGGGTCCCGAGAGTTGAGTCCGGGGAAGAGCCCGCCTGTCAGTCAGAGTTGTGTGGCAGAATCTTCTGCTGCAGGCGGCTCTGCACCGTGAATTTGGGGGTGACCGCACCAGCAAGACATTGAGGCAGCTGGCTGGCTCCACACTCCTGCCTAGGACTGGGCAATGGGGGGGGGGCTGGGCAGATCTTTGCACCCTGCCACCACATATGTTTAAGAAATCCTTGTCTCCTTGATCTCCTTGCTGTCCAGTTTCTTTAGCATATTCTCTCCCCTCATTGTATTGTCCCTCTGCTGCTCACAGTGAGCCAGTCCCATAAACTGTACAGCAACTTGAGCAACTGTACATTTGGAGCTGTAACACCACCTTGGCCAATCAGAGTCAGAGTCTGGGACTCCCCCAATATATTTTTGCTGTCTGAGGCAGGGCAACAAATACTAGTGGTGAGCATTGGCTTTGTGTATATGATTCAGTGAAGGTTCTCGTGCTTCCAAACAGGAAGTTTAAATTGTACACATTCCTTCTTTTCAGCTTAGGTGAAATCATACTTGAGTTTAAAGGGGGGGAGCAAGAAGCAGAGGGCAACCCTGATAAACCTAATTTTTAGACTCCAGTGTCTGGTGTCTAGAGACACAGCATATTGCATGGTTAGCGCACAGAACGTTTCCGAGCACAATTCAAAGTGCTGGTGCTGACCTTTAAAGCACTAAACGGCCTCGGACCAGTATACCTGAAGGAGCGTCTCCACCCCCATCATTCTGCCTGGACACTGAGGTCCAGCTCCAAGGGCCTTCTGGCGGTTCCCTCACTGCGAGAAGCAAGTTACAGGGAACCAGGAAGAGGTCCTTCTTGGTAGTGGCACCCACCCTGTGGAACGCCCTCCCAGCAGATGTTAAAGAGAAAAACAACTACCAGACTTTTAGAAGACATCTGAACGCAGCCTTCTTTAGGGAAGCTTTAAAGCTTAACAGATCATTGTATTTTAATATTTTGTTGGAAGCTGCCCAGAGTGGCTGGGAAAACCCAGCCAGATGGGCGGGGTATAAATTATTACTATTACTATTATTATTATTATTATTATTATTATTATTATTATTATTATTATTACAGAAAGCAGTTGAACTGTGAGATAGATACAGATTCCCTTTTCTATGGCGCTTTTCAGACTTTAGGAAATGTTTACTAGATAGTAGCCAAGTATCTGAAGGAGAAAAAAACCGTTTGAAAGAATTACTACATTTCTTTAAAAATTGAAGAAGTGTGGGGGGAAGCACCACATTTTTATGGACCTAAATTTAACTAAAAACTGCTGCACCTTTGAAGACACAGCAATATCATTAATCCGTAATCAGCCACTGACATATTCATTTGTTCAAGAGACCAGCTGTTGGTAGGGTAATTTTAATGAAATTAAGAAATCAGTGCTATAACCATATGCATGCTTTTAATTTGATGCAGAGGGGAATCTGTAATAAACCTAGAGTGTAGTACTTAATAAAGTGGTGACATTCACATAACCTTAACCCCGTCTTTAAAAAAAAATTCTGAAGTACAAATGGAAGATTCGTTCATCCTTTTTCATGTGAGCGAGTATCAGATGTGGTGGCCATGCTTAAGAGCTAATGATTTGGGGCAGAAACTGGTTGAGGTGATATGAATTATTAGTTATTCAGTTCCCAGTGAGAGACTTCTTGAACTATGCAAAGTTTCTAATTTACATAGAATACTGCAGGAGCTGGTGTTAAATTTACTGATAGCAGTAAGGCTGACTTTTGTATGGCATT
This sequence comes from Podarcis melisellensis, assembly GCF_964234715.1. Classification (NCBI taxonomy): domain Eukaryota; kingdom Metazoa; phylum Chordata; class Lepidosauria; order Squamata; family Lacertidae; genus Podarcis; species Podarcis melisellensis. Next base: position 84,628,403 of record NC_138538.1, on the reverse strand, counting down.
TAAGTTTGAGGTGTAATTTTGCCCTCAGTGTGGTGAGGGAAGTACAGGGTTCAGAAGCAAATAACTACATGCTGGCTAAAATTGGGTTACAACTGAACACAACTTTTATTAGTTACAGTTCACAAGGTGTAGTGTGGCATTAAGCAGGACCTAGTCACTGAGCGGTCTGACAAATGCCCAATACCATTGCCTTAGCACAAGTTCTAGAATAAAATTGATGGGAGTTGCATAAACCTCAGGCCCACCATGACTTGAATTGATAACATGGGCCCACTGTACAAAATTGGTTTCCGTTTATACAACTTTGTCATTCGAATTACTACCTCCTTCAATCTCTCTCTCTCTCTCTCTCTCTCTCTCTCTCTCATTGTATCTACTTATTTTATTTTACTTGATGGTGGTATGTTAGAAAGTTGACAAAAATAACCATAGTCCTTTTTGTTGGGGATAATTCAGATGGAAATTCCCAACTGTCAGAAGGTTATTATGTATGCCACTACAACAGCCCATGTTTTGTTAGCCCAAAAATGGAAAGTGAGTGAGGTTCCCAACAAAAGAAGAATGGCAGCTTAAACTGATGGAATATGCACAGCTTGTGGATCTAACTTATAGAATACGAGAACAAGAAGAACATTCGTTTAAATAAGATTGGAGAATGTTTACTGTCTATATGGAGGAGATTGTGTACACTTGAAAACATTGGCAGCATTAAGATAAATTCAACAATGTAAATAAGTTTTGATGGAAGTAATAATGGAATGGTTTAGTTTATATAAAATATGCAGGGATTTATGTTATGCGAATGAACCATGGAAAGAGAAGGGAAGTCACTGATATTTCAAGGTTGTCTAAATGAATATTCTAAATTGTAAAAGAGAAAATTTAGTAAAAGTTATATATAAAAAAAGAAAGTTGACAGAATGAGTGAAATAATATTATAACTGTATAAAGGTAAAGGTAAAGGTACCCCTGCCCATACGGGCCAGTCTTGCCAGACTCTGGGGTTGTGCGCCCATCTCACTCAAGAGGCCAGGGGCCAGAGCTGTCCGAAGACACTTCCAGGTCACGTGGCCAGCGTGACATCGCTGCTCTGGCGAGCCAGAGCTGCACACGGAAACGCCGTTTACCTTCCCGCTAAAAAGCGGTCCCTATTTATCTACTTGCACCCGAGGGTGCTTTCGAACTGCTAGGTTGGCAGGCGCTGGGACCGAGCAGCGGGAGCGCACCCCGCCGCGGGGATTCGAACCGCCGACCTTTCGATCGGCAAGCCCTAGGCACTGAGGCTTTAACCCACAGCGCCACCCGTGTCCCTTATAACTGTATAAGTCTTGTTTAATGTCTATTTTTGATCAATTGGTTTTTTATAATGAATAATATCAGCTTTCAAACTTCTTTAACGGCTTGTTTTAAAAAGGTACCCCTGCCAATACGGGCCAGTCGTGTCCGACTCTAGGGTTGCGTGCTCATCTCGCTCTAGAGGCCGTGAGCCGGCGTCGTCCGAAGACACTTCCGGGTCACGTGGCCAGCGTGACGAAGCTGCTCTGGCGAGCCAGCACCAATGCAGCACACGGAAATGCTGTTTACCTTCCCGCTATAAAGCGGTACCTATTTATCTACCTGCACTTAAGGGTGCTTTCGAACTGCTAGGTGAGCAGGAGCTGGGACCAAACGATGGGAGCTCACCCCGCCGTGGGGATTCGAACCGCCAACCATATGATCAGCAAGTCCTAGGCACTGAGGATTTACCCATAGCGCCACCCGCATCCCTAGCGACTTGTTTTGCTTTGCTGTAAATTTTACTTGGATGTTGTCAGCTTGAGAAGAAATCAACACCCCCAGTTACCCATGCTATGTATATAAGTGGTCAATCATCATGAAGCTTTCTTCTGAAACCTGTTGCTGTGAATGTGGTATGGTTTGCTGCACAGCGGCTGATATTCTCATAGTTCACCTCTGCAGCCTCAGGGTTGGGAGGGAGGCAGGCTTGCTCTTCACCTATACAGTGGTATACCTTGGTTCTCAAACTTAATCTGTTCTGCAAGTCTGTTCCAAAACCAAAGCGTTCCAAAAACAAGGTGTGCTTTCCCATAGAAAGTAATGCAAAATGGATTAATCCGTTCCAGACTTTTAAAAACAACCCCTAAAACAGCAATATAACATGAATTTTACTATCTAATGAGGCCATGGATCCATAAAATGAAAGCAATAAACAATGTACTGTCACACAATCAATCCATCAGTAGATGAAATGGGTTCCACACAGGCACAAAAAATAATAATAATGGAAAATAAATAGCAAAACCAGACAGACCTCAGCGTAACACTCAAAGTGGAAGCGTAACACTCAAAGTGGAAGTGTGGCACTCAAAACAGAACCATTGCACTCAAAACTAATGGCTAATGGATTGAGGTTGAATCCTGACAAGACAGAAGTACTGTTCTTGGGGGACAAGAGGCGGGCGGGAGTGGAGGATTCCCTGGTCCTGAATGGGGTAACTGTGCCCCTGAAGGACCAGGTGTGCAGCCTGTGAGTCATTGTGTGGACAGGCGGAGTCCCCAGATCCCGCGCGGTCCCCCCGTCATGTGGAATAATGACTCAAGACAATGTGCTATGGGATTAAATTGGCCACAACTTTATTAAATTTCAAATGTGGGTAGACCTTGGCTCAGGCATTGGGCGTTCTCCCTCCCCAGTCCCCAGCCGGGGACCTAGGGAGCATCAGGGTTATCCAGTGTGTGGGGGGGGATGGGCCAACTCTGGAAAACATATGTTTAAGCAGAGATAGCCGCCCCCGTTACGCCGCCGCCGCAGGGGAGAGCAATGACGACCTTTCGGCGTACGGTCAAAGCCTCCCTTCAGAAACCCTTTTAACCGGAAAGCCTGGTATCACCGCCGCAAAGAGGAAGATGGACTAAAGGATTCCACCCAAGGCTGATACCACCAAAGTTGTGACGTTTTGCTACGGGAAAGGTGAAACCTGCCAATGTAGGGAAATTCCTTTCCGGCCCTTTAACAGCGACCTTAACGTAGCAGCGCCCGCATACCTGTGAAGAAAAGTTAACCTGCAAAACCTGTGAAGAAACGTTAACCTGCAAAATAAGACAATAACTGAGGGTGGGTAGGGTGGGAGAAGCTCTGGAGCCAAGTGAGGATCCCCAGGTAAGATCCTCCCTCTATTGTGTGGGCAGGTAATCCCTCCCCTACCTGGCCTGGTCTCCTTGGCAACGCTTACCCCAGGTGGGATTGGACAACTGACTGAGGTAGGCGGAGACCTCCAGGTATCCCACCTGAGGGAAGGCAAACCAAGCCTATGCTGTTGGAGCCACTCCAGTTCTAGGGGCTGTGCGCGTCCACGCAAAGGGCGCTTCCCGTTTTAAGCAGGGAGCGGTCATTCTGGACTCACAACTGTCCATAGAGGCACAGGTCAATTCTGTGTCCTGGGCAGCTGTTTATCAGCTCCATCTCGTACGCAAACTGAGACCCTACCTGCCCATCTGGTATGCAAGCTGAGACCCTACCTGCCCACTCTTGCCGGAGTGGTGCATGCTCTAGTTATCTCTAGCTTGGATTACTGCAATGTGCTCTACATGGGACTACCTTTGAAGGTGACTCAGAAACTGCAATTAATCCAGAATGCCGCAACAAGACTGGTGACTGGGAATGGCTGCCGAGACCATATAACACTGGTCCTGAAAGATCTTCATTGGCTCCCAGTACGTTTCTGACCACAATTCAAAGTGTTGGTGCTGACCTTTAAAGCCCTAAACGGCCTCGGTCCTGTATGCCTTAAGGAGCATCTCCACTCCCATCATCCAGGCCAGACACTGAGGTCCAGTTCCGAGAGCCTTCTGGTGGTTCCCTCAGTGGGAGAAGTGAGGTTACAGGGAACCCGAGAGAGGGCCTTCTCGGTAGTGGCACCCACCCTGTGGAATGCCCTCCCAGCAGATGTCAAGTCAATAAACAACTATTTTACTTTTAAAAGACAACTGAAGGCGGCCCTGTTTAGGGAAGTTTTAAATGTCTGACGCTGTCTTGTTTTTAATATTTGGTTGGAAGCCATCCAGAGTGGCTGGGAAAACCCAGCCAGATAGGCGGGGTATAAATAATAAATTATTATTATTATTATTATTATTATTATTATTATTATTATTATTATTAAACAGAAGCATGGCACTCACATCGGAAGCATAACACTCGAAATCGAGCACATTCAGCTTCCTGAATAAGTTCGCAAACTGGAACACTTACTTCCGGGTTTGCAGTGTTTGGGTTCCAAGTTGTTTGAGAAGCAAGGCATTTGAGAACCAAGGTACCATTGTACTGGAAGATGGAGGCCACAGCTCAGTGGTTAGACCATCTGTTTTGCATGGTAGGGCTGGGAAAATCCCCTATCTGAAACCCTGGAGAACCACTGTAAGCCATTGTTGACATTTCTAGACTAGATTGGCTAATAATCTGCCTCTGTATAAGACAGCTTACTATGGGGTAACTGTGGCTTCTCTTGCCTATTTCTTGTGCTCCCTTACCTGCTACAGCAAATCAGAGTCCAGGGATGCTGCAAAGTAGGCATGGGAGAGGAGAGGCGTGTGGGAGAAATATGTAGGAAGAGCCATTGAAGTCTTGCCTCCCTGTTTAGCAGGAGATTTAAAGGGCTATGGCAAATTTCACAGTTGTGAGATAACAACCCTGGGTGGCAGGGGACCATCAAGAAATGGTTATTGATTTCTCAAGAATTAGTCAATTCCTTTTTCTGAATTTAAATTAAGTGAAAAATAACAGGGGGTGAGGAGGAAGCCTGATGATAAAACGGATGTAATAAGCATGAGAAGACACTATTTATTTCTCAGTATGAACAAATCAAAGTAAGCAAGAAATGACCTTTTTATCGCTTGGAGAAATAGTGGCGATAACATAAATGATTATGGAGTTGTTTCAAGAATTTTGCACTAAATTGTATTTCTTTTTTCTTTTTTTAACCAAATGCTCCGTTTACTCCATTATGGTGTTTTATTATTTCCCACACCTTAACAGCTATAAATGTACATTAAATAATTTTGGCATGTTGTGCACAGCCACAGCTTGATATTCAGGTGTATAGCTGGAATTCTCACAAAGCATTTTCACACCTTATCATTTACCTATCTAAAACTATTGTTTTGCCTCTAGAATGGAATGTGGAGTTTGTTTTAAAAGTTTGTTGCAAGACTCAACTCTAAGCAGAGACCACAGAAAGAAAAATGCAACATTATGCCCCCCCAAAAACAATAAGATGATAACAGGGTGTGAACTTCAATAAAATATTTTATTGGGGGGGGCATGAAGATCCCTTGGCCCCTCAGAGTCAGCTCCTATGAAAGGTAATGTATGTACCGTATATGTCAAACATGGCTCTCATTTCAATGTTAGGGTCCTATGCCTAAAAATCAGTAGATGGTGGACTTTTGGAATCTGTGTCTTTTCAATACCCCTGGATCACTGCACCTGGAAAAGTTGGGAATTCCTGAAATTTGCACTTCTCCAAATTTTATGATGCAGTCCCCCAACCAAGTAACATGCACAAAGATGCATATGTTTGTGGATGCAGTCCTTTAAAAATGCATACATTAGTGGAAATCAAACACAAAAATCAATTATATGAGAAGAAAATGCTTGCAAAAATAATCTGCATATTAGGAGAAAGGCACACCCTTTCTGAAAAGTTGCAAACTGACCAAAATCAATGTGGAGATTATCAAGATTATCAAGAATGCATACAAATTTGGCGAATGCTTGTTGGAGATGTGGAGGAAATAACGGTGGCATGATCCACATGTGGTGGACATGTGAAAAGATTAAGATTTTTTGGGGGGGGGGGAAATATACAATGAATTAAAAAAGATGATGGGGATAACTTTTACTAAAAATACAGAGGCATTTCTATTAAGTATTTTAGATAAAGAGATCCCAAAAAATCTAAGACCAGCGGCTTGTATACTTCTGGCCAAGGGATGGAAAGATCACGAGGCTCCAAAAATAACAGATTGGCAAATCAAATTACAGGAATTGGTGGAAACGGCTCAACTTACTAGTAAACTCAGAGGAAACTTAAAGCAAAAATTTGCGGAAAAATGGGATGGTTATAGAAGATATGTTCAAAAATACAATAATAGTTTTGACTCCATGCTAGCATTCGAGTGATAAAGGAACTAAAAAGGGGTGGACAACAATTCAGGATTTATTATGTTTTCAGAATGTATTATAAAAATTATATAGAAAGGTTTATTGTTTTGTGTACATTCAAATGTAAGATAAAATATATGCAAAGGGACTTGACAGGAAGTCGAAGTTGAAGAAAAGATTTTGGAAGATAAAAGGGGGGAAATATTTACTTTCATTATTATCGTTTTGTGTGCAGGTGTGGGTGTCTGCACATATGTGTGTTGTTGTGTGCAATGTTTGGGAGGAAATAAGACGGTAAATAACAAATAAACTAAATATCGATGTATGTAATTTTTATTTCTTAATTATATTTAGTGGTAGTAAGGCTGTATTGTTTTTTTGTAACATAAAACCATTCAATAAAAATTATTTTTTTTAAAAAAATCAATGTGGAGAGCTTACTGTCAAGTGAGAAGTTCAGAGAAACAAAACTGAACAGATTTGTCTATCCCTGATAAATATGGAATGGAAGAGGAAGTCGAATGCCAACCCCCCCCCCCTCAGATCCTTGGTTTGTTTGCCATCTAGTATCACGGTGCTGTCAGCAGCTCCCAGCTGGTTGCCCAGGAAAGCATAAAGACGAGGAAAAGTTTCTTACAGTCCTTTTTCATTTCAACCTTTACAGAGAGAAGCTATAGAACCCAGCCGCTTGGATAATGGCATTGTCCCAAGTGAATCTCCACACACACCCTTTCTCTCCCACTTCCTCATTCATCGTCATCATAATCTCTTCTGTGGGTACCACTACGTGCCCTCTGTCTTTGAGCATTTCGCTCTCCTATTTTTAAGGCTCACTGGGTTCTAGGAAATGGTGGGTCTGGAATGTTTTCTAGTGACAATGTATCAGCCGGATGCCGCCCCGGCTCTGCCTGCTCCTCCTCTCCCATTCAGCCCGGACACTGAGATCCAGCTCCGAGGGCCTTCTGGTGGTTCCCTCATTGTGAGAAGTGAGGTTACAGGGCCTTCTCGGTAGTGGCACCCACCCTGTGGAACACCCTCCCTCCAGATGTGAAGGAAATAAGCAGCTATCCTATCTGTAAAAGACATCTGAAGGCAGCCCTGTTTAGGGAAGTTTTTAATATTTAATGCAGTACAGTGGTACCTTGGGTTACATACGCTTCAGGTTACATAGGCTTCAGGTTAAATACACTTCAGTTTACAGACTCCGCTAACCCAGAAACAGTGATTCAGGTTAAGAACTTTGCTTCAGGGTGAGAACAGAAATTGTGCTCCGGCGGCGCGGCAGCAGCAGGAGGCCCCATTAGCTAAAGTGGTGCTTCAGGTTAAGAACAGTTTCAGGTTAAGTACGGACCTCTGGAACGAATGAAATACTTAACCCGAGGTACCACTGTATTGTTTTTAACACTTGATTGGGAGCTGCCCAGAGTGGCTGGGGAAATTCAGCCAGATGGGCGGGGTATAAATTATTATTATTATTATTATTATTATTATTATTATTATTATTATTATTATTATTTCCCAGCTTTTCCCTTCATCTGCCTCTGAGCTCTGACCTCCCTCAAACCCCTGTTGTAAATCTATACTGTCTTCCTCTTCCTCCTCCTTGGAAGAGGGTCAAGATGGAGAGGCGATCTCCACCATTCCTTCTCCTCTGCCCAGTCTCTGACATCTAGCCTGACGAAGAATACTGGAGTGTTTGAAAGCGTGTGCATTATTTTGTGACATTTTGCTTGGCCTAATAAAAGTATTGCTCAGATATGGATGTTGCAGTATTTTATAAAGGATGTGATAAAACGGGAAGAGAATAGGTTTTTAGAATTACATGAAAAAGTAGGTACAATTCATCCCTTATCCTAATCCTATGATTGAGGCATCTCTTTTTTTGTTTGAAAACTCTTGACAGAATTGATAAAATAAGCTGCACTAGCAGACCAAGAGAAGCTGACCCCTGTGAATTTGGGGGAGGGTGTAGGTTCACAGCATATTATTACTTGAAGGAGAACTGCCTGTAAATGATTTATAGAAGGTATATAACTCCGAGTAGACTTGCTAAAATGTGTAAGTCCAAATCCGATAAGTGCTGGAGATGCAACGAGGTTGAGGATAGGTTTTACCATATGTGGTGGACTTGTAAAAGGGTAAAAGAGTTCTGAAAAATAATTTATAATGAACTGAAAAAAAAATGTTTAAAACTACTTAAAAAAAACAAAACAACAGAGTCCTTTTTGTTGCGTGGCAATACCCGCCCCTATCCACAGTTAGAGTAAAATAAAGACAACGGACACCAGAATTAAGGTTAATGGGCGAAAAATGGCCACAACTTTATTGATTAGAGGAAAGAGCGGTATTGGCTTTAGGCATTGGCCCAATCAGACCATCGGTATAAACCGTGAAGGGTTAAGCACCAACAGGGGGAGCCCCCGAGATGCACATCCCTAGGTGCTCCCCGAGGGGTTACCGCTCGGGAGCGCGCTTTAGGCCCTAGCCTCCTTAGGTTTTGGACGAGGCGACGCCCCCCAGAGTCCTTTAACGAACTACCCTTCAACATTTGGGGGAGGTGATAGCGTTCCTCCCCCCCAACTCATTTGCATAATAATAATTCCCCTGCCAATGCCTAACCACCACACGAGCCAGGCTCGCCGCCAATACCCTCAGACCAGTAACCAATCCCTGATCCCTTGAAAAATGTCAGCCAGCCAAATATCGTTACCAGCATCGGATGGATGCACGCCATCCCCAAGGTAGAGTGCTTCATTGCTAAACCGGATGCATGGGTGTACAATGACCCGCCCGCCCATCACGGCGACTCTAAGCACCACAGAGCGTTCCAGAATCCTTCTGGCTTTGTTCACAGCCACCGGATTTGCAGCGTCCCGCCAACAGTGCCTCTCGAGCAATGATGACCATATAAATGATAAATTTGGGTAGGAGGCCCGCAACTCCTCCAGGTCATTGAAAATATTCCACATTAAGTCCACCCCTTTTCTGTAAGCCAGGTCGTTCTCGCCCAGTTGGATGACCAGCGCCTCGGGTGGGCCTTTAACTGAAATTCTATTTGTTACCATTGGGAAGAATTCCTCCCAACGCATTCCCCGACGTGCGATCCAGGACACTTCCACGTTGTCCGGGAGTTGGAGATCGCCTCACTAGCCTCAATAAATGAATATTGATGACCGGGAATTCCCTGAGTCCCACGGGACTACCGCCAGTCCCGCGAGGCTGTAGGCGGGGCGTGAGCCCGCAATCCCCACCTCCTTATGTCGGGAATGGCTTTGGGGATAATTCAGATGGAAATTCCTAGATGTCAAAAAAAGGTTATTTATGTATGCCACTACCGCGGCCTGTGTTTTGTTAGCACAAAAATGGAAAAAGAGCGAGATCCCAACCAAAGAAGAATTTAACATATAGGGCAAGAGAACAAGAAGAACATACATTTAAAGAAGATTAGAAAATGTTTATTGAATATGTGGGTGAGAATTGTGTACACTTAAAAATGCTGATACCATTAAGATAAATTCAACAGTGTATATAAGTTTTGATGGATGTAATAATGGAATATTCAATGGTTTAGGTTATGTAAAATATGCGGGGATGTATGGTATGCAAATTGAACCATGGAAGGAGAAGAAGGGAACCCATTGATTTAAGGTTGTTTAAAAGAATATTTGAAAATGTAAATTAGAACATTAATAAAAATTATTTAAAAAGAGAAGTTGACCCCTGCTCACAGCTCTATCTAAAGTGGGAAATAACAACAACAACAATAATAATAATAATAACAACAACAACAATTATTATTTATTTATTTATTTATCTATCTATCTATCTATCTATTTATCTATTTATTTATTTATTTATTTATACCCCACCCATCTGGCTGGGTTTCCCCAGCCATTCTGGGCGGCTTCCAACAAAGATTAAAAATACATTAAAATGTCACACATTAAAAACTTCCCTGAACAGGGCTACCTTCAGATGTCTTCTAAATGTTATGTAGTTGTTTATCTCTTTGACATCTGATGGGAGGGCATTCAACAGGGCGGGTGCCACTACCAAGAAGGCCCTCTGCCTGGTTCCCTGTAGCTTTGCTTCTCACAATGAGGGAATTGCCAGAAGGCGCTCGGCACTGGATCTCAGCATCCGGGCAGAACGATGGGGGTGGAGACGCTCCTTCAGGTATACTGGGCTGAGGCTGTTTAGGGCTTTAAAGGTCAACACCAACACTTTGAATTGTGCTCGGAAACGTACTGGGAGCCTATGTAGGTCCTTCAAGATTGGTGTTATGTGGTCTTGGAAAGAATGCACTGGTCTGTTAATGAAGGGGGGAACCACGCTCCTTCTCTCTTGAGGCTCCTCCTCTTCCTGGCCATGGTGGTTGATGCCATCCAGCATTGCTTGGAGAACAAAGAGTGAGGTTTCGTTCTTTATGAAGCAAGATTAGAGCATTGCTGAACCTTTTGCAGTGCAAATGGGTGCTTGGGCAGTGCATTAGCGATATATTTTTCAGTTGCTTAGCAGAATGTGAAGTGTCATAAATGTATTGAAGAGGAAAGATATATCTCCTCTTTGAGTTTGGCAAGGTCACAGTACTGTGAGCAAATATAAAGCTTTCTCTTTGGTCTTCACTGTATTTGTCCTGCGCATACTCCAACCTGCCTTTTACAAATGATGAAGTACCTGCTATATTGAAGGACCTCATATAACCAAGAACAGGGAAGAGTAAGTGTTTTTCTGACAAAAAGATTGAACAGAAAGCTAACTTGCCTGCTGCTAACCTCTGAGTTAATGAATGGCTCAGAAACTGAGCCGAGGTCAACTATGTTAGTGCAGTCGTGTCTTTGACTATTAGATAATATTAAACAAAAAATACATTGCTAAGGTGTATGCATTTGGAACATAATTGATTATTGCCAACTTGAATTCAGGCCCATCCTTTCTACATGGTAAGTGAAAACAATGTTCCATTGTCACTGTAGATGTAGGCAAGTATGAATTGTCTCAAAATTGAGATTTATGTGGGGGGGGGGAGGCATTTCAAAAGGTAACTGAGTATGGGTGTGGGTCACAAAAAAAAACTTTTGGAAGACTCTGAGGAGCCATAACATAGTAAATATTGGTAGGATTATTTTTTAAAAAAACTGCCTTGTCAGTGGAGATTTGTGTAAGGACTTCCACTTGCACAATTCATGTACCAGCAGGCCATGAAAATTCTTTTTTAAAAATAATATTTTTTATTAACTTTAACATATAAATTATAAAATGTACCACAAAACTTATCACTTATACAATCTTTTTAGACTTCCATCAGCACCTCTGATGATCCACCGTTTTAACCACTTCTTATGCATTTCTTAACTTTATATTGCCTTTACATCTCTTAACAAATCATCCTCCCCTTCTCCATTTTTACAATAATTCTAATAATACTCCTCACAAAACTTCATGCAACCCTACAAACGTCATCTGTTCTTCACAAATACTTTTCAAATAGTCCGTAAATTTACTCCAGTCTTCCGTGAATTTCTGGTCTTGCCGGTTTCGAATCCTTCCTGTTCGTGCATAGTCCATTAACTTCATCCTCCATTCTTCAATTGTCGGTAACTCTTCCTCCTTCCATTTTTGGGCCAATAATATTCTTGCTGCTGCCATTGCATATAAAAATAGCTTACATTCCTTTCTATTTATGTCACTCCCCACAATGCCCAATAAAAATGCTTCTGGTTTCTTTATAAATGTATATTTCAACATTTTTTTCAACTCATTATATATCATCTCCCAGAAGCATTTCGCCTTTTTACATTCCCACCACATATGATAAAATGTTCCCTCTTTTTCTTTACATTTCCAACATTTAAGCAGGCCATGAAAATTCACCAAGGAGGGTCAGGAAAAAGCCCAGAACAGTGTGACGGAGGACAACAGAGATTGCTCCATTTGGCAAGTTGAAATATTTACACAGAATGTTTGTCACAACACAATCCTGAATCCCCCCCCCTTAAAAAAAATTGGGAACTCTGGGACCCTATATGTCCTGTGGGTCACGAGTTAGCCACTCCTACTTTAATCAAGGACTCTGTTAGGATCAAATGTACCGTATTTTTCGCTCCATAAGACACACTTTTTTCCTCCTAAAAAGTAAGGGGAAATGTGTGTTCATCTTATGGAGTGAATGCAGGCTGTGCAGCTATCGCTGAAGCCAGCAGAGCAAGAGCGAGAGCTGCACAGCGCCTCTTTTTCTGCTGGCTTCGCTGAAGAGGCACTGCACAGCTATCACTGAAGCCAGCAGAGCAAGAGGGAGAACTTACAGAGCCCCTTCTGTCCCTCATCCCGCTTCACTGGGAAGCCAGCAGAGCAAGAGGTGCTGCGCAACTTGCTCTGGCTTTTCAGGGAGGTGGGAGAAGGGACAGAGGACAGCCCGTCAGTCCCTTCTCCCACCTCCTGGAAAAGCCAGCAAGAGCCACTCTATCTTTAAAGAGCCGCACTGAGTGAGTGTGTCTTGCTGGCTTTTCGTGTTTTCCTCCTCTAAAAACTAGGTGCGTCTTATGGTTGGGTGTGCCTTATAGAGCAAAAAATACGGTATATGTTTATAAACCAAGTCTCCAAACTCTTATAATGGAAAAGTTTTTAAAGCCTTCATGAGCACCAGAGCTGTTTGGGCTAATGATGAAATCAGGTGCAATGTGGCACAAGCAAATTAGAAGTCAAATTTGGATCGTTGGTTGTTTTACACAGGACTGCTTAAGGCTAATGGGTATTGGGAGCTGGAAAGCAATGACGTCATGGAAAATTGAGGCAGTAGATGTTGTAGCATAGTTTTTAGACTAGCAAAAATGGATCTTAGAGTTTCAGCCTACATATTACACAGATATGGTGAAAGTCTGAAGTAATGGAATTCCAAAGAAATCAGTTCCAAATGCGAAAGGAATATTTCTGAAGGCTCTCCTGTACAAAAAGCACACTCCTCGTTGTAAGCTCAGAAGTTTACGTTTGGCTGTTTGAAACACTGCATCCATAATTAGCATCCAAATATCAGAATCTAACAAGTAATGTCAATGTTTATCTAAAATGCAGTGCATTTCAAGTAGAATTTTATCTGAAGATTAAACACTGTAAAAAATATATCACTGTATACAGAGAGGAGTTCAATAATAGAACCAGAAATCAGAGGGTGGCCTTCTCCCTTATCTTGAAGACAATAATTGAGAAAACCTTTGGGAGTTTCTGAGTTTTAATATGGAGAAGAATCCATCTGGGGTAAAGTATGGTTAAATCTGGAGTACAGTAAGAGAAGATTTAAATAGGAAAGATAAAATATGCCCTTTAAAAAAACCCACTGATTTGATAAAGCTGAGCACTTTCAATATGGCAGACTTACATTTCTGAAGTTCCCTATTTTACTTTCCCTACTTTTTCCTGACTTTTCTGTAACATTGTTCAGCAGGGCAAAGAAACCTGAATTTTTTCCCCACCATGCTGGAAATAGCGCATTTTTTCCTCATAGAGTAGATTGTGAATAGGTAAAAAGAGTGCCTTAGATAAAGAACAAAGGGCATTTCTTTTCATGTGCATCAACACATCAGATCTAAGCTTTTGATGTCACAAAGGGGGAAACAGTGGGAGTTTAATTGGAATCAATCTTGGGGTTAGCAGTTCAGATAGCCAAATCTCTTGAGGCAATTTCATGTAGAGAGTTGTTGGGGTCGACAGGTTAGATTCTGATAGTATTGGGCCAATGTGCATGAAAGTAAAAGACTGATGTCAAAGGAGTTTCTCCAGTATCATAGCATTAGTTGGGGGAAAATCCATCCCAGAGACTTTTAATGTACTAAGTTATCTTCACCCTTCTGATACAATGAGCTGCTGGTTGAGCGGGGAATAAAAATATGATTGTATCCACAAGTCCTTAGTATAGACGGCATCACAAAATTAGGGTTACTATCTGATATGTCTCAACCCAGACTGGCACGTCCATTTTGGATCGGGCTTGTTGTAACCAAAATTTGCCCTTTTCCGTTATGGGTTATCCAAGAGCCCATATAGAGTCCTTACATAGGTTCCCTATTGGTAGGAGAGAATAACAGAGGCCAACCAGAGAATATTGAGAAGCAAAGCAGCTAGTAAGCTTGATATTTATTGATCTGTTGCAACAGGGTGCTCCCTCACCCGCAGGAAAGAGGAGGAACCCCGAAAAATGGCGTGCAAGGCCAGACACACTGATCAGATGCTTGGAGGCTGTGGCTGGATGGTTACGTGGGAGCCGGTTGAAGCTAAATCCTTCGAAGACAGAGGTCCTCTGGCTGGGACGGGACGACATGGGACTGAGGGGGCAACTCCCATCTCTTGCGGGGGTGCAATTAGTGCCAGCACCGTCCGTTAAGAGTTTGGGTGTAATCTTCGATACCTCCCTCTCCATGGAGGCACAGATTGCAGCTATAACAAAGGCGGCATTTTTTCATCTCCGCCAAGCTAAGCAGTTGGCTCCTTACCTCTCTCGCCCTGACCTAGCCACTGTGATCCACACGACGGTCACCTCCAGACTGGATTATTGTAACTCGCTCTACGTGGGGCTGCCCTTGAGACTGACCCAGAAACTCCAGCAGGTGCAGAATGCTGCAGCGAGACTCCTTACGGGGTCTTCGCTTAGAGATCACATTCATCCGGTGCTATACCAGCTGCACTGGCTCCCGGTGGAGTACAGGATCAGGTTTAAGGTGCTGGTTTTAACCTTCAAAGCCCTATACGGCCTAGGGCCCTTGTACCTACGGGACCGCCTCTCCTGGTATGCCCCACAGAGGAACTTACGGTCTTCAAATAAAAACACCTTGAAGGTCCCAAGCCACAGAGAGGTTAGGCTGGCCTCAACTAGAGCCAGGGCTTTTTCGGCTGTGGCTCCAATCTGGTGGAATGCTCTGTCACAAGAGACAAGGGCCCTCCAGGACTTGACATCTTTCCGCAGGGCCTGCAAGACAGAGCTGTTCCACCTGGCCTTTGGTCAGGGCGCAGCCTGACTCCCTCCTTTGGCAATCTTTACAAAACTTTAGTTTATGGTTGCCATCAATTTTGATTTTAATTCATTTTTATAATGTTTTATAATGTTGTACTGTTTTAGTGTTGTTAGCCGCCCTGAGCCCGGCTTCGGCTGGGGAGGGCGGGATATAAATAAAAATTATTATTATTATTATTATTATTATTAAGACTTTTGAAATTGCCACCCTGTAGATCAAGACCACCCCCAGAAACATCATACTTTCATCACAGAAGGGGTGTAACCTAAGATACTTACATCACAGATACATCATACCTACATCACAGAAAGGGCGGTCTTAAAACAGAAATTTGAATGTTGTTTTTCTCCTGTCGTTGTTTATCTCCTATCTGGCAGGTGACTTGATTGGATTGCCTGGGTAGCCTGGCCTCTCCTTTGTAATGATAAATGCTTAGTTCCTGGGCCATGTGGCAGGCTCACACCCTATTCATATCTTAAATGTGCCCTTAAGACAGGATTTGTGAGGAAAGAGACAATGGGGAGGTTTCCCACTTTGACCTTGTAGAGAAAACATTTACTCAGTTTAGGAATCAAAATGGTTCCAGGTTCGTCTTCCTGTGCTGATCTATGTGCGTGCAGTTATGAACATTACCCAAGACCTCAAAATTCCTATCACAGGCTTAAAGTTGGTCAGTGAGTACAGTGGACCCTCGGGTTACGTTACCTTCAGATGCACGGAAGCGGTCCTCCAATTATGAAATTTTCAGGATACGGCCAGGCCTCAGGAACGGATCCTGTACGTAACCGGAGGGACCACTGTACTATAAAACTGAATTAGCAATGTTCTTTTTCCTTCTCTGGAAGGAGTGAACATATTACCCACAGTACAATATCAGTTTAAAAAAATAATTTTCCCTAAGTGTCAGGACATAAATGGCCAACTGTTATGTTCCATGGTCTCCACTTTACATTTTCAAAACTGTTAACCTATGAACTGTAGGAAATGACTGAAATGTCAGCAGGGTCGCACACGGGGCTATAGTTCCCAGGGAACTTACTAGAAATAGGAGGCTGACTTGCTTCTCAGTGTTATTATTTGGAAGTTCATGCTCTGCCTCAGTAATCAAGTTTCTTGCTGGGAGGTGGGGCCAGCCCCATTTATAAATAGGGGTGGAGCCAACAATAGCCAGGCAATAGCTCTGGATATTCACCCTCCCTCCCCTCCCTTTCCTTAATATTTCTTGTTTGCAGATTAACTTTTTCTTCCTGTTTAGTGGCCACTGCTGCGGTCTTTTCCTGGTTGCTGTTGAAGGACCGGGAAGAAATTTTCCTGCATTGGCAGGTTTTGTCTTCCCCGTAGCAATTTGGCAGTTATGGCCTTAGGTGGACTCCTTTAGTCTTTTCTGCCCTATAATGGGTGTATGAGTGTGTGTATGAGAGAGAGATGTGGTGACTCACCCCCCTGAGGCGGCGATTCCAGGGTCCCCCTCTTAAAGGGGTTATATATATGGGTGTCACTGGCCATACACCGAAAGGTTGTCAGTGAACTACCCTGTGTGGGGGGATATGGGCTGGGCTGCCTGCTACACTTACGTCTCACAGAGCACCCCCATATCCCATTTACCCTGATGAGCCCCAGTTCCCTCCAGCTGAGGGGCTGGGAGGGATACACGCCCAAGGTCTCAGCCAAGGTCTTCCTACATTCAGAAGTTTAAATAAAGTTGTGGCCTATTTTTAATTCCATGACACGTGTCAGAGTCTTTTTTCCTTTCTTGTGATCCCTGGGTGCTGGGGCTGTTATGCAATGTGATATAGACAGACCTTTGTGGAAAATCTAATTCAGTGGTGGGGGACGTAATGCCCTCTAGATATTGTCAGACTCCAGTTTCCTACCTTTGTCCACTGCTCCCTACTTCACAGCCTTGGGAGATGCCATACCTGTGTAATGTTGGGACCAATGCAGCCCAGGGGGAAGCTGCACCAGCCTCTGTAGTTTCAGGAGACCTTGCTCTGACTGGCAGCCTCCTCCTCCTCCACCACCACTTCTGACACCACAGTTGTGCTTCCAGAAGCCATCTTCCAAAAGTGTTGCAATGGAAGGAGGAAGAAGTGTGGCAGCATGTGGGTCAAGGTAAGTTTTCCTTCCATTCTTTTTAGTCCTGCACACTGGTGTGAGCCAACTGAATTACGCCACAGTGCAGAACCAAAAAAAAACTGAGGGGCTTTATGCTCTTAGCTCTGGCACGGCCAGAGCACGGAAACCAAAACGGGACACCCTGGATTGGGATCAGAGGTTGGGGTGGCTTCTTTCAATCTGGGATGTCCCACTTAAAACAGGACACTTGGAGGGTATATGTCAGACGTCAGAGGATCCAACCCCCCATAGTGGGTTGCCAGGAATGGAAAAGACAAGGAAAGTTCTTATCAACTGCTTTTTATTCAATATTCAGAGAGAGGCTTAGAAATATTGGCATATTCCTCTTGGAATAATGGCATTGCTCCAACCCGCTTCTCTCCCATAGTTAACAGCACTACGGTTGCCACTTAGGACCATCTGTCTCCAAGTCCTTTGCTATCCTGAAGAAACCAGAGGCCTTTCTCTTGGGTATGGTCGGCCAATTGGTGCCAAAGAAGGATAGAACATTCTTTATGTATGCTACAACAGCAGCAAGAATACTCATCACAAAGTATTGGAAGACACAAGATCTACCCACCTTGGAAGAATGGCAGATGAAGGTGATAGACTATATGGGACTGGCAGAAATGACTGGCAGAATCCGAGACCAGGGAACAGAGACAGCGGAAGAAGATTGGAAGAAATTTAAGGACTATCTTAGGAAACATTGCAAAATTAATGAATGTTAGAATGACGTTGGTTTAGAAATTATGTGGTTTCCAGCTGTAATGGTTAAGTAAAAAGAAAAGAAAGGCTAAAAATTAAATGAAAAATAAGGGAGAGGATTTGCTGAATTAATAATTAGAAATTGGAATACAGAAAGGGGAGGTATGAGGAAGTCGGGGAAGTAAGTTACAAGAAAATAAGGGATTGAAATTATACTTGTTTTTGTTTGTTTGTATTATTGTTTTGTTTTGTTTTTATATAATCTTTGAAACTTTAATAAAAATCTTTTTTTTAAAAAAAGTCCTTTGCTATCCTACTTTTAAGGCTCGCCGGGTTCTGGGAGATGGTGGTTTTGGAATGCTTTCTAGAGATAACGTGTCAGCCAGCTATTTCCCAACTTTCCCCCTCATCTTCCTCTGAGCTGTGACCTCCCTCAACCCCTGTTGAAATTCGGAACTGTCTTCTTCTTCTCTGGAAGGGTCAGGCTGAGGAGGTGGTCCCCACCTTTCCGCCTCTGCCCAGTCCCTGACAGTATGATATGTGAATATATTGTCTAGGTCAATACAGATGAAAGACTGGGACAAAAATATTTGCTATGTATTAGAAGAAGAATAGGTGGTAAAAAGACAATGCAGATGGTGTCTGTATTTGTATAACTGATTGTTTATAATTTGCAGACTGCTTTGAAGTACAGTGGTACCTTGGGTTAAGAATGTAATTCGTTCCAGAGGTCCGTTCTTAACCTGAAACTGTTCTTAACCTGAAGCACCACTTTAGCTAATGGGGCCTCCCGCTGCTGCCGCACCGCCACTGCACGATTTCTGTTCTCATCCTGAAGCAAATTTCTTAACCTGAGGTACTATTTCTGGGTTAGCGGAGTCTGTAACCTGAAGTGTATGTAACCCGAGATACCACTGTATACTTTAGCATGCAGTGGTACCTCTGGTTACAAACTTAATTCATTTTGGAGGTCTGTTCTTAACCCGAAACCATTCTTAACCTGAGGTGCGCTTTTGCTAATTGGACCTCCTGCTGCCACTGTGCCGCTGGCGCACGATTTCCGTTCTTATCCCGGGGCAAAGTTCTCAACCTGAGGTACTACTTCTGGGTTAGCGGAGTCTGTAACCCGAAGTGTTTGCAATCTGAAGCGTTTGTCTCTCGAGGTACCACTGTAAAAAAATTCATATCATCATCATCAAGGGGACAGTTCCAAAGGGTAGATACTGTGGCTGAAAATATCCAGTTCGTATTTTGTATGAAACAAACCTGCTGATGCAACTGTATCTACAGGAGGCCCTGGTCTGCAGACCACAGTGACCAATTATGTGCTCTCTTCATCTATCCTTCCACATGGTGCAGCAGGCAGCAGATTCTTGTCCCTTATTGCATGGTATTGCATGGCATTCTGCAATGGACCTACATTTCTCTATGACTGCTAAAAGAAAAATGCGCTTCAAAATCAGCTGCAGAACAAATTCCCAAATGTATCACCAGCTTTTCAAGTCTTTAATCAAGCCATGAAAAATAAGCCCACGTGATGCAGGAACACTAATGGACACATCTGTTAATCCTGTAAAGAAAAGGGGGGGAGCTTTGTCTCAATCAAGGCTGAAGGCTAAAAGTGTGACTTGGCTTTTTCGCTTTGCTCCTCATGCGAAGGAGTTCATGATGCCTGGACAAAGACATCAGGAGAAAGGTGCTAAAATTGAAGCATACTCCACAAACAAATGCTTCTTTTGGAAATGCAATCTCCTTTATTGTTTTTAAGGTGTAGAAATTTAACATGTAATAAAACATGAATACCAATTGGGAAGTATTAGTTGCTCCTAGCAACCCTGAAAATGTACGATGCCCCATTTTTCATCTCTACACGCTCCACGGTAACTGAATGGAGGCGTAAAAGAGTAACGGATGCGACCTCAGAACCGACCTCTTTTTCCCCTTCTCAGTAACAATAAAGTATCATTAAAATTGCTGCTCTAGGTAAGATCCTATTATGCATTGCTTCTCAGAAACTCACCCTCATGCCCCCTTTTGACATTATAAAGCTGTGTGTTTTAGCCTCGAGTCAGGCAGGCATAAGCCCTATTTCCCAGAGGAGAATTCTGTTTGCATTTTGAAAGCCTTGCATAACTATTACCAAATTAATAAAATATTTTAGCATAATTCAGCATTTAAAAATGTGGATAACCTTAAGGCAGTGTGGAAACTATGGGAATTTTCCATGTAGGGAAAAGACAAAGAGAGATTTGCACACCAAGCTATATTTGTAATTATGCTTTTCAGCAGCACAGAAGCAACTAGTCTTTTTCTGGTGGCTGCAGTTATTTCCCTCATGCCTTCATGCCCTCTGCAATAAGGTTTACATCCTTATAGGGCAGAATCTAGAAAAAAAACAAAATATTGTGGTGAACTTTATTAAACCCATGGGGTTTAGAATGTTGCCTGTCCAAAAGTGTGCTGCAAGGTGCAAAGCAAGGCTTAAGTTAGGCATAGGCAAACTCGGCCCTCCAGATGTTTTGCAACTACAATTCCCATCATCCCTGACCACTAGTCCTGTTAGCTAGGAATGATGGGAGTTGTAGTCCCAAAACATCTGGAGGGCCTAGTTTACCTATGCCTGTCTTATGTGATAGAATGCAATGCACTTTTTTAAAAGCATGTTTAGGGACACAGGTGGCGCTGTGAATTAAACCACAGAGCCTAGGACTTGCCGATCAGAAGGTTGGTGGTTCGAATCTCCATGACGGGGTGAGCGCCCGTTGCTCGGTCCCTGCTCCTGCCAACCTAGCAGTTTGAAAGCATGTCAAAGTGCAAGTAGATAAATAGGTACCATTCCAGCGGAAAGGTAAATGGCATTTCCGTGTGTTGCTCTGTTTCACCAGAAGTGGTTTAGTCATGCTGGCCACATGGCCCAGAAGCTGTATGCCAGCTCCATTGGCCAATAAAGTGAAATGAGCGCCGCAACCCCAGAGTTGGCCATGACTGGACCTAATGGTCAGGGGTCCCTTTACCTTTACCTAGTCCTCGTGCTTACAGTATTTCAATAGAGTTTATTTTTACAATGGTACTGCTCCTGATGCATGAGATGGGGCTGTAACAGAAGAGAGGACCCCCATGCTAAATTATTCACCCCAAATAGTACTGTAGAATCATTTCTCTGATATCATGATACCCTTGTGCTGTACATTTCTCCACCTCTGCTTCACATCATTGGCTGCTGCTGTGTGGTTAAGTGAAATGCTGCATTATGAGGAAGAAATAAACATGAGTAGCATTTTCTGTGTTCAGGTCACCTCAATTTTTGTGATGGCCTGGGATTCAGACTCGGATGCTGAATCTGAGGGATCCCAACCTGCACAGGAGTCCCCGCCTCCAGAACCAGCTGAGCCGGGGCTGGGGCCTGAGCCTGAAGGGTCCTCACCTGTGCTGGATCCTCAGGTGCAGGCACCAGCTGAATTTGCTCTGGCCCCTGAGGTGATAGAGGACCCATTGCCTGCAGGTGCTTCACTCTCAGCCCTGTCAGGGGAAGAGGAGGTTGCCTCTGGGTCCAGTAACCCTCCAGCCTCACCCGAGCTGCAGAGGCTCAGGGCAGAGAGACAGAGGGAACTAAGTTCCTGCAGGAGGAGTGCTCGCCTCCAGGCCAGGAGAGGCAAGTCACCTGTGGACTGGGGCTGCCCTATGCCTCAGGGTAGATAAAATCCAGTCAGCCCCAGTCCCAGGTTGCAGGAGCAACGTTGTTGCTAGCCTGTTACTGCCTGCACCTTGTCCTGCTCTTCTGCCAGAGTTCCTGATCTCACCGGACTCCCTGCCTTGGACCCAGCTACAACTTTGACGGACAGCCTCCATACCGCACCATCGACCTTGGATTGGACTCAACCTCGCCCCTTGGTTAGCCCCCCAGGACCAGCACAATTTAAAATGTGGAATTCAAAATGTGGAATCTGCACTCTCAATAGCCATCTGATCCCTCACATGATACTCAATATCCCTGAACTTACAGTTTCAGACTGGAGAAAAATCGACAAATTATCTTTTTGTTACTGAGGTTTTTGCCGCTTTGGGCTCCTTTGGGAGGAAGGAAGGATACACACCGAATGCATAAAGTAAATAATAAATAAAACAAAACTGTGCAATACCTTCCAAACCTCAAAACGTTGCAGCTAGTGACCCTATAAATCAAACCTTGTGTTGTGAACTTTTTAAAAGATGGATCAATATACAGCTTTCCTGATACGTTTGTAAAAAAAAAAAAAAACCCCAGTATTTGGGACTTTATTTCCACACATTAGTTCTTTGGCATGATAAAGAGGCCAAAGAGCTGTTAATAAAGGTATTGTGAATTCAGGGTCTGTTATTCCTTTCCTGATTTGAATCGAAATATATATGCATCACTTTGAATAGGTGTAATTTTGAGTCCTTGGGATATTGCTTTATTGTGACTACATGAAAGACTGTTGGGAAAAAAATCATTATTTTCCATCCCATGTTCTTCAGAGATTTTCCACCCAATGGTGCACTTCAGGTTATTGTATGCCTGCTTAGAGGCAATGCCTTTTGAAACAGTCACCTCTTAAAACTCAGTTAAATCATGATAGAAAGACTGGTTAAAAAAACAGAGATGGTGAAAGATGCCTACCTGCCGGCACACAATGTTAGGTGTAGTCCTTAGGCATAAATAGCTAATGCTCCCTCTATATTCTCAAAAACTTTATTCCCCTATGAAATAGGCTTGCTTTTTTTCTGCCTCATTCTCAAGAGACATGAGAATTTCTTTAGAAATTTTGAGTTTTGAGGTGGCCGTGGGTGGTGCATGAATGTGTGTGGTTTCCCCCCCAGTAAATCTTTCTGCAGCATATGTTTCTCCAATACACTAGAACTTTTCTGGTTGCTTGTTCTTCATGATTTGAAGAAGCCACATGATGTTTTCCTCTGGGCTTTAAATGAAGCATGTGAACCTAGGAAGGCTACAGAATACAGACCACTATTGCTATTGTTTGTAAAATAAAAGAAAGGTTGCTCCAAAAATTTCCTCGACTACCACAAAAGTAAGGAAAAGCATGGGTAAAGTCCTGTACCACACCCATGAGGATTTCACATCCCCTTTCACAATTTTCTACTGCAATTTCTTTTCTCATTAATCAATGGAGAATGTTAAAAAACAAATTGCAGGAGAAATTTTCAGCACAGCATTTACTAACACAATTTTAAGATCCATAGTTTTCTATAAACACTTTGATTAGGGTAGCAAACACATCTAATCTTCCAGTCTAGACATTTTTATAGCATGCTTCCTTCTTTATTACAAAATTGATACCGTTTGTCATGATGTTTAGATCTGTGCTGAAGCGTTAAGTGAAATACACCTAGTTATGTGTTGGATTGTGGCCTCTACATAGGATTTGTCACATGTAGAGATAGAGGAGAATTTCATTTGGCTTACCTTTCTAAGTGACCGTAATTTCACCCAATTTGCAACTCTCCGACTAATATCCAAACCGGAATGTAATTATCCTTCCGCTTTTGCACTGAATTTTTCAATGTAGTTCTTGGCTGGAATAATGTACAGTGGTACCTCTGGTTACAAAAGCTTCAGGTTATGAGCTCCACAAACCCAGAAGTAGCTGCTCCTGGTTGCGAACTTTGCCCCAGGATGTGAACAGAAATCATGCATCGGTGGTGTGGCAGCAGCGGGAGGCTCCATTAGCGAAAGCGTGCCTCAGATTAAGAGTGGTTTCAGCTTAAGAACGGACATCTGGAATGAATTAAGCTTGTAACCACAGGTATCACTGTACCAAAAAATGTCAAAGGGCATGCATATGAGTAAAATACTTATACAGTGGTACCTCGGGTTACATATGCTTCAGGTTACATATGCTTCAGGTTACAGACTCTGCTAACCCAGAAACAGTACCTTGCGTTAAGAACTTTGCTTCAGGATGAGAACAAAAATCGTGCTCTGGTGGTGTGGCAGCAGTGGGAGGCCCCATTAGCTAAAGTGGTGCTTCAGGTTAAGAACAGTTTAAGGTTAAGAATGGACCTCGGGAACAAATTAAGTACTTAACCCGAGGTACCACTGTAAATGCATACATTGAGATTACATATGTGTTTAAAAACAAGCAAACAAAAACATATATACTGTGAATAAAAGCATAAATTTTCATTTGGATTTTTACAATGCTTATCCAGAAGAAATCAATCAGAAATAGTTTTGACTAATTCAGGAAGGCTTGGGAGGAAAGAAAAGGTTTCGACAAACATTACAGACTGAAGAATAAAGAGGATTGCATCATTTCTAAGTGAAAGGAATTTCAGAGAACTGGTGCCACCAGACTGCATGCACATACTTCAGTCATAGCATGACTTCCTGTAGCCTCGTGTGGCCCCATCAACAAATTCTTCATCCATTGTGCCCCACCAATATTTTCCATAATGGTTACCATGGTTATGTCCTCCCCATCATACATGTCAAGCATGCAGTGCTGAACCTCTTTTTGAAACGGTCTTCAAAGGGAATGCTTATTGTTGTTGTGTTTAGGCTTTGCAAGGGTTTATTTGGCCATTGTGATTATTGATAGACCATGTAAAGGTTTCTTTCGTGTTCCAGGCTACCAAGGACATCAAATACTTCCACTTTTTGGAGGCTGGTACTGACAGTTTGAAGAGGGAGGAAGAAATGCGCTAATAAAGAGTTCAGTTTGAGAAATGAGATGTGGGGCAGTTGAAATGTGTCTAACATGGCAGTTTTCTTACATTTTGTTGCTGCTGCGGGAATGAGGTTGCTTTTTAATGAATTGGGCTCATAAAAAAGGGCTTCAGTACATTTAATCTTTATTCATTACCATCGTCTTTTGCTCCTGGAGGAGAGAAAGGAGGACTTGGCAATGGAAGACAACGGCTGCCTCACTTTTCTGAAAGTTTGCTTATCTTCAGTATTCGTTTAGCATGTCATGGTCCATTGGTGGAAGCATAGATAAAAGAGAAGATGAACAAGTGGGCGGGGGGAATTGCTTGAAGATCACCATTGTCACCCTTGTAAAATCGCTTTATGATCCTTGGATGATTAAATTATTGTTATTATTTTATAAATAAGAGGTGCAATCTTTCTCAGTTCCTTGTTTATTATAGGCCAGAGATCTGCCTCATGAGTATTCAACACAGAACCCTTATGCCAGGAGCTGTTGGTGAGCTGTGGTGGTGGGTGTACACCTGGCCTCCTGGCAAAGAAGTTGCTGCCATTTGCTGAGAGAGGGGAGGTGGCATGCAGGAAGTGACTAGCAGAATCAATCTGGCAATTCTGCAAATGATCATGTATAAGAAATGGAAGAAAGGGGAAATCACGACGGAAGAGTATACATGAGTAGCCAACAGTTTCAGGCAGCCAAAGCTCCAAATTAGCTCAAGCTTGCAAGAGAGGTTGAAAACAATAATTAAACAATAATATTGACAAGCTGGAACATGTGCAGAGGAGGGTGACCAAGATGATCAAGGGTCTGGGAACCAAGCCAAATGAGGAGTGGTTGAGGAAATTGGGTATGTTTAAGAGGAGACTTCAAATATCTAAAGGGCTGTTACATGGAAGATGGAGCAAGCTTGTTTCCTCCTGCTCTGGAGAGTAGAATTCGAATCAATGGATTCAAGTTACAAGAAACAAGGTTCCGACTAAACAAACATTTCTGATGATAAGAACGGATTGACAGTGGAATGGACTCCTGTCAGGGACACGCCTAGCAGAGAGGAATCTCCAGAGGAGTAGGAATTGGCTGCACCTGAGTCTCCAAGAAGTAGGAGGCGGAGCAAGCGATTAGAGCAGAGGCGGGCCAGCAGGAGGCAGGGGAGGAAGTGGTGTATATCTGGCCCTGGGAGGGGTCAGAAGCCAGTTGAGTCAATAGACTCCGACACTGAAGAATGAGTTGTGGAAGCTTGGACTGCTGTAAGCCTGTTTTTGAGAAATAAACCTCAGGCTGATGGCCGAAGAATTGATGCTTTTGGATTATGGTGTTGGAGGAGACTCTTGAGAGTCCCATGGACTGCAAGAAGATCAAACCTATCCATTCTGAAGGAAATCAGCCCTGCGTGCTCACTGGAAGGACAGATCCTGAAGCTGAGGTTCCAATGCTTTGGCCACCTCATGAGAAGAGAAGACTCCCTGGAAAAAACCCTGATGTTGGGAAAGATGGAGGGCACAAGGAGAAGGGGACGACAGAGGATGAAATGGTTGGACAGTGTTCTTGAAGCTACCAGCATGAGTTTGGCCAAACTGTGGGAGGCAGTGAAAGACAGGAATGTCTGGTGTGTTCTGGTCTGTGGGGTCACGAAGAGTCGGACACGACTAAATGACTAAACAACAACTTAAACTACCAGCACTCTGTGTCTTGTGTGGGAGAAGCGCTAAACCTGACAACTCCCTTGGAAGGTGGTGGACCTTGGAGGTTTGAAGGTGGAGGTAGGATGGCTCTCTTTCATGGATGATTTAGTTGATATTGCAGGGGGTTGGATTAGATGACCCTTGACCTTTCCAACAGCAATTCTGTGATCTGCACAGGACCACTATGACTACCCCCTTACCTCACCCCTTCCATTCCTGGTAAACACAACTCTGCTACTGGGAGGTTAGGTTTGTGGTGATGCCTCTCCTCACTGACTGCTGCTGCCTTACGCATTTTGAGGTTCCCCAGTTTTCCAAATGTAATCAGTAATTGCAGTCAGAAACCGCACCATCAGATTCCCAAAGCTCTTATATTATATTATATAAAACTTTGTTCCTAACTTGCCTCTCTTCTTGATCCCAGCTATGTCTGCATCCAGAAATAGACTTTCTGGCCTTCCTGGTTGCAGAAATAATTTTCAGTGGCAAAAAATTTCTGATGTAATTTTCAATGCTGAACAAGTTGTCCACCTCTGCCCTCAAAGTTCAGATACAAACTGTGATTTGGCTTCCAATTTTGACCTCCTCCTGAGCACATATATATATATATATATATATATATATATATATATATATATATATATATATATCACCATTTTTATGAAATCAAAGCAAAATATGTGGTAGTTTTTTATTTAAAAAAAAGCTCTTCAGTGAGTCAGCGTCAACCTTAAGTGGCCACTTTAAATAAGAGCATTTCAGTTATGTTTAAGATGCATAATGTAGCCCCACATTGTTTAATCTTTGTGCAGAAATAAAATCTATGATCCTCATCCATCTCAATTATTTGTCTTTAAGTAATGGCCATAGTGGTTAAAGTTTACTAGGCCCATTTCATCATTTTATTGCTGATACTTTGCTTCCATCAACTTCCATAGCCAGGAAAGGGGTACCGGTATTTCCTTTTTCATTTGCCTTTAAAGATTATTATATATGCTCAGCAGTAAATTTCCATCTTCCTGCTCCTTTCCCCTTCTGTTCTACCTCTGAATCTGGTATTGATGGTGATGCACATGACAACTTTAGCTTAGCATTTGTTAATTCACCAGAGGGATTCCAAAGCTTAAAATGCATTGCTAGATTCGCACAAGCGAAATTTCATTATTATTATTATTATTTAATACTGTATGAAGTTCTTGTTATCCATTATTGGATATTGACCAACAGAGGGTCTACAAATTATAGATATTTCAGTGTGCATTTCCCATGCAACAGACTCAAAAGTAAACCCCATTACTTCTAAGAAAATATGCACAGTGTCTGGCAGCATATTTGATTGCAATGTAGGTGTGTGTTTGATAATAATAATAATAATAATAATAATAATAATAATAATAATTTATTATTTGTACCCTGCCCATCTGGTTGGGTTTCCCCAGCCACTCTGGGCGGCTTCCAACAAAGATAAAAGATACACTGAAATGTCACATATTAAAAACTTCCCTGAACAGGGCTGCCTTCAGATGTCTTCTGAATGTCAGGTAGATGTTTATCGCTTTGACATCTGATGGGAGGGCGTTCCACAGGGTGGGCGCCACTACCGAGAAGGCCCTCTGCCTGGTTCCCTGTAACTTGGCCTCTCACAGTGAGGGAACCGCCAGAAGGCCCTCGGAGCTGGACCTCAGTGTTCGGGCAGAACGATGGGGGAGGAGACGCTCCTTCAGATATACTGGACCGAGGCCGTTTAGGGCTTTAAAGGTCAGCACCAACACTTTGAATTGTGCTCGGAAACGTACTGGGAGCCAATGTAGGTCTTTCAAGACCGGTGTTATATGGTCTCGGCGGCCGCTCCCAGTCGCTTGATTAATCCTCTTGCCACAGCCTGATGGTTATCAGCTTGTAGTGATTTGAAGATGGACTTTTTCATTGGTGTTACAGAACGCAGTTCCTGCTGAAATATAAAAGGCACCATCTGTGATCGCATTCTACTGCCTTTGCAGTTGAACCTGTTTACTCCAGCAACCCCTTCATCTCTCGACTTGAGTCTCCCCCCTTTAGTTGCTGTATTGCTGTAACAGAATTGTTTCATTGCATGTTTTAATTATGGATGTTTGCATTCTAACCTTTTCCTGGGCTTGCTTTGTAGTGTATTTTAATTATGGATACTGATGTTTGTGTAATTGGTTTTTATATTTTGTAAATCACTATTAAGTGGTATAAACAGTGCTTTTTTTCTAAAAAAAAATGTTTAGGGGTACTCTCATTTTGACTCAAGAAAATCACAATTTTATAGTTCAAATTGGGTGGGAAAGATACAGTAAATGAACAAAAGTACAAAGATTCACATAATGTTTAGGGGTATGCGTACCCCTGCGCCCCCCCCAGAAAAAGCCCTGAGGGGGGGGCCACTAGGGGCGCATTGGAAGATGGCTGACAATAACCTCTCTCCGGCCCACACGAGGTAATTAAGAGGCTGTTATGGGAGTATGCAGCCTCCCTTGTTGCTCCAAGGATATGGGGAACACTGCCCTTGCCTGCTGTGCCCATAAATCACCCCCAGATCCGAAAGAAGGGGGTGACTAGGGCACTAGGCAGAATGCCCTTGTGTGGACTCCGGTTCTCCTGGATGCTGTCCCTGATCGCGCCACTAGTTGCAGCAATTTGTAATAATTAATTTGGAAGAAGCAAATGCACATATTTCAAGTGAAGAAGGGGAGTGAAGACTGCTAACTGAAGGGACCTCTGTGAAAGAAGAGTGACGGGTCGGAGCAACAGGAATATTTCATGGAGAAGACACATCAAAGGCTGGGTATGTCGGCAGCGGGACTGGATGGGGGGGAAAGCTTTTTTTCTTTTCTTCTATGTGATTAACCAAGAACCCCTCCTCATTCTGGATCCGTCGGCTAACTGACCTAAGCAGGATGTTTAAGGACTGTATGGAAATGAACTTTAACCAAAAGTATGTTTTTATGGAGATTGAGTAAAGAATAAGAGCTTTTGAAGTGACGCAGCAATAAAAACAGCCGCCATCTTGCCAGGCTTTGTCAAAGGATTTACAACCGGGAGGAGGAATGGATTTGTTTTTGGACTGCATTCCTGGCGAACCTCCTCAGAGGTTGGATAAAGGCGACAGACTTGTGAAGATTAACGACGGTAAGACTGTTTTTATTTATGGAAGTGATGATATACAGAAACTGTCTGAATATGATTCTTGGATGAATAAAAATATCCACACAAGATTACAACTTGTTTTAACCTGCTTTGGAGAGCATCAGAGGTCACAAAGAGAAAGGAAAAATATATTAGAATAACAAGAGGAGATGTGGAAAACAACAAGAAAGGACTGGACAGTATTGTGAACATCATATGGACAGATTTGTGGACATTAAAGCAGTAGCAAGAAGATGATTGGATCCCCTTCGGAACTTGAAATATGGGTACCCCCAACAAAAATTTAAAATTCGGCTTTGTAATTTGGAATTTATGTAATTTGGTTTGATTTGATGTGATTGGTTGGTTAATAAAAAACATTTTTTTAAAAAAAGAAAAAGAAAAAAAAAGCCCTGAGTATATAAATGAGCAAATAACTTCCTAGCAGTGGTTAAGTCCAAAAAGAAGGGCATAGAATATGGCGGGTTATTTTATTCTCTCTTAATATGTGATTTTTAGGTTTCTGGCATAACATGCTGCCTGAATGGCTATGCGACAAAAACTTTTCATTGCCTGTGAAAAGCTCTGTGCAATTTTCTCTCAACTTTTGTAATTTTTAATACAATTACTTCTTTCATTAATTGATAAAGAATGGTTGTCAGGACAGGAATTTGGGGGAACACTGCATCACATTAAGACAAATGAGGTGACAGAATTCTGGGCTCCACCCCCTCAGACTGCTGGTGGAAGCCATGTTTTGTGAAACTTTCCTATGTCGTTGCTTTTAAACTCCCTTCAGAGAACAATATTTTGTGGACCCCTCCCCTGACACACCAGTTTGATGTATGCAAGGAGCAATCAAAAATACGGCCCTCTTTCTTCAGACTGAAGTGGTGCAGTTGAGTCTGTCTGCTTCCACCTCATTCTTCATAAAATATATTATAGGTTTTTTTTACCTTGTGGCTGAGGATAAATTAGACATAAAGTCCAAAGTTCAATGGAGTTGAAACAAATGGGCTTGCTATAAAACACGAAGTACTTCCAAAGTGCTTTAGCGTATTCAGATCACTTTTAAAATATATAAACCTTATCTCAGCAAATCTTAAATCTCTAAGAGAGGTCAATATTATTGCCCTTGCAACTGAGAAGGCAATGTCTTTACTTCCTAGCAGGAATCTTCTTGTTCAGGGTTCTTAGCCGAATGCCATGGCTTCTTCTAGGATAATATAAGGTGTAAGGAGGTCAAACAGGACATTCCACTTCCCATAATAATCCCCAGCCCCCACCCCCTTTTCAACTAGCACTTGGCATGCTCAATTTTCTCTTTTTAATGCTTTATTAGTTTGAAACTGTGTAACAGAAATAATCAAAAGAGTTTAAAGTCAAAATAAAAAAGCAGTCATGCTTTCCTTAATTGATATTTGTTTTGTACATCATTTTATAGCTGAATTTAACAGGACCTCCAATCTTCCCATTATGTTCCTAAGATGGATTCCTTGAATACACACTTAACTTTATTTTCTCCATGTTGTTCAACTTACTTTAATTTTTATAAGATTATCCAATTTACACAGAGAAACTCAATCGAAACCTACCAACGGATTGATATTTTGACAATGTTCTTTTGCATAGACTCTGTATATATCCCACTCTGATAAATTTTGCGTCTGTAACGTCCCGTAACCTTGCTGAAAGTCTCACTAATTCAACATACTCTCTTAATTTAT
The DNA here is from genome assembly GCF_964234715.1 of Podarcis melisellensis. NCBI lineage: Eukaryota > Metazoa > Chordata > Lepidosauria > Squamata > Lacertidae > Podarcis > Podarcis melisellensis. The sequence goes on along the minus strand of NC_138538.1, from coordinate 84,597,170 downwards.
TTTGCCAGTCTGATTTAGATGGGATGGCCTCTCCCTTACAACCTTTTGTGATTAAAATTCTGGCAGCGACTGTAGCATACATAAAGACTCTCCTGAATTTTTTTTACAAATTTTGTTACCCATAATTCCTAGCAGGAAGGCTTCAGGCTTTTTTTAGGGAAAGAGCATTTAAACATTTTCTTAAGCTCAATTATCATAGGGTGTTCTTGAGTTTGTTTTGTCCCCTTAAGGATTTCCTAAGTTTGTTCTTTTCAAACCTTGATGTTCCCCCAACCCTTGATGTTCCCTCCCTCTTACTTGTTTATAAATATTTAAAATATTTATTTATATGCCACTACATTTTTTTCATAAAAAAATTAAAACCATTTATATTAAAAATAAATGAAACCAGTGCTTTTTCTTGGGGGTTCTCAAAGGTACACAGCACCAGCACCTTTTTTTTCTAGAAGAAAAGCACTGCATAAAACTATACTTAAAACCCACATTTTAAAAAGTTAAAAACAGGCATCAAATAACCATCGTGGAAAGATGTGTTCTTAATTGCCTGCATAGCCCTAGTGCAATAGCTATCATTATCCACTGACTTTCCAGTGTGTGGCTTTTGTCTATATAATGGCAGAAATCAATTCTTCTTCTTTTTTAATCATGTCAGACTCTTAATAGGCACCTGGAAGTGATTCCTTGTCATTCACCCAAACTCTCAAGTAAATAGGAATTGTGCATATTGTTGCAAGTGGAAGATAATGCCTTTTGTGAACTGAATTTGGCAAATCGGGTCCTCCCTTAAAGAGGGCACATGTTGTGGTGAGACCTGGCAACCTAACCTTGTGTTGTGGGTGGGTACATTAGCCACAACACCCAATTGGTAGGTCCCTTAATGCAGGGTTCAATCAGGCCAATGGGATGCAGGCTAAATGGATCACCTATGCACCTATGGTTTGGTCAACCCTGTGAGAGGGTTGTGCCCATAACTGAATCCAGAGGGGCATTTGGGTGGTGGGCATAGCCTGCTCCCAACTTTCCGCTTATCCAGGTGTTCAACCTAGGCTGACCTATGCTGGTGCCCTGGGTCAGCGCTACCTGCAACGGTGCAGGGAGCTAGTCGAACCAGAGCCTATGCAACCACTCACTTGCTGTAATAAATAAAGTTGTGGCCTAAATTCTGCCAAAAACCAAACCAAAATTTGAATCTTGTGAGAATTATATAAATTATATATAATTATATAAATTCTTGTGTGAATTTATATAAGGGGTTTATATAAGGGTTTATATACCCTTATATTTATATAAGGGTTTATATACCCTTATATTTATATAAGGGTTTAAAGGTCTCAACATGCAACTGCCAGAACAATAAAGGAATTATTGCATTCATTCTCTGTCTCTTCCACACCCACACACACCACAGCACAACTTGGCTTCAGGAGTTGCTGGAAGAAGGCCATAGGAGCCAACTCCTAGGGGCCAAGGGGTTTTTGGCCCTGCAAGGTAGCAGGCATGGATTTTACCCCTGAAGCCTTTCACACAAATGAATATGCAACAAATGAGGGGAGGGCCCTGCGTTCCTCTCAAGCATGTTCCTTTTGGTAATAAAATCTACCCCCTCTTTCTGTGAGATGGAGGCAGTTCAGGGGGGTTTGTCAAGCAGCTGGTAGGCCTCAAAACCTAGGCAGTTGGCGGCATTTAGCTAGATGGGTTACAAATTCTGCAGGCCTGTCCTGTATCCATAGTGATGATCTTGTGCATCATTCCCTACTCCGCATTTGAAAGTGCCTTGTGATTAGAGCAAGTAAAGTACACTCCGTCCTTGAGTGGCCTCTCCTTCCCTCATGCAGTGTGCTACTAGCCAAAAAGCTTTACAAAGCAAGCCACAAAAGACAGCTGGACGGTAAAAAGAGAGAGAGAGATTTACCAGCTGTGCTACAAGTGCAAAGGGAATAAAAGAGCTGCCCAATGGAGATGTAATCGCTGTTCTCTTGAAGCTGCTTTAAACCAAATTCTTTATTACTATTCTTCAATTAATTGGATTCAATGACTCTTAGGACATTAGGCAAAGATACCTGGGAAAATGTTGTCGTACAGATATATACTGAAGAAAACCATCACATGGGGATGTGGTGTTGCTAGTGAGCAGCAGTTCACCTCCAGTTTAAGTCTATGAATGGCTCAAAAATCTTCACAGTTAATTTGGAAATGCTATCCTGCTGGCCTAGCAAGTTAGGGAATAAAAACATTTGCAGTTTCTGCTGACATCTACTGTTGAAACAGAAAGAGGAGGGTCCCACATTCTATGCTTTGGACCAAAACTTCTTGAACTCAGTTTGCCTAATTGTCCCCTACTTCCTAATTCAGTCAAGGCAACACTGTAGCCCCCTTCAGGTGTTCTTGCTCTTGTGTTGCTGAACATGGAAACAGGGGTGCCCTGCTCCAAGTGTCTCTACAACCTGTGTTACTCTCTGTACTGGTAGACCCTCCATGCATACTGCTGTATATGATAAGGCTTCCACATGACCTAGAACGCCAACCACATAGAGTTCTAGATTGCATGGAACCCTTCATGTCTACAACTGTATATGCTCATCTCCTTGACAGCTGACTGATAGGAGGGCGTTCCATATAACACTGGTCCTGAAAGACCTACATTGGCTCCCAGTATGTTTCCGAGCACAATTCAAAGTGTTGGTGCTGACCTTTGAAGTCCTAAAGTCCCAGTATACCTGAAGGAGCGTCTCCACCCCCATCGTCCAGCTCAGACACTGAGGTCTAGCGCCAAGGGCCTTCTGGCGGTTCCCTTGCTGTGAGAAGTGAGGTTACAGGGAACCAGGCAGAGGGCCTTCTTGGTCCCATCAGATGTCAAGGAAATAAACCACTATCTGACTTTTAGAAGTCATCTGAAGGCAGCCCTGTATGGGGAAGTTTTTAATGTTTGATGTTTTATTGTGTTTTTAATATTCTGTTGGGAGCCGCCCAGAGTTGCTGGGGAAACCCAGCCAGATAGGCAGGGTATAAATGTTGTTGTTGTTGTTGTTGTTGTTATTCCACTGAGTGGTTATTATGGGGGTGCAGAAACAAGCGATTTGCCAGTACAAAATTCAGAGCAACTCCAAAAGTCCACAACAGATCTTAGCTGAGAAAAAATTCCCCAGAACTCTGCTGTTCCTTCAACTCCCATAGTCAAATCTGTCCCCAGGCAAATCTCAACTCAGCTGCAAGCTTAGCAGGTGGATGTGACTCAAACTACATTTCTGTGCTTAGAAAAAAGGGTTTCTTGCTGCTGTGAATTTCTCATTAGTGTCCATTGTCCTTTCTAAAGAAGCCTAAAGAGAGGACCATATCTCCACTTTGTATATGACAGCATGGTTCCCAGCAGCAGTAATTCTTCGTTCTTATTTATTTCCAAGGAATACTAAACAGATATTTTGTTTCCATTGGCGGCTGTGCAGCAGCGAACATTAAGCGCCCCACACATATCTAACTAATGCAGTTAAAATATCCCAACCCGCCATCCCTCCATTTTTAAAAGTATTTTGATTGCAGCATTGAAATGACAGCACTTTAAAATCATAATACTGAGCAGACTTCTCGAGAGAGAGAGAATCTGACATTAAAATGGAAGAGCAGCTTTCTGTGAGTCATTAACCAAGACAACTTTTGAAAACAAATTACAGCTGCATTAGAACACTGAGATATTCACTAATTAATTTTAGGAAAGATGGGTTAATATGAATCATAAGTGATCAGAGTTCCCAACTGTTGTCAAGCCTGCTCTACCTACTTTTTGTGTGTGTGTATTGGGTCGGGGAATATACTTTGCATATTTTAAGGAGGCTAAAATTGAAAGCACATGAATATATTGTCTAGTCAGACCAAAGCAGGGTTCTGTAGCACTAACAAAGTACTGGTTGTGGATCCAGGCCCAGTGAACCCATGGGTAGTGGAGCTCAGGCATGGTAAAATTGCAATGAACAATTATTTTGGGATTAAAACTTTAGATGTCAGCAGGTTTGGGCACAGGTAATGGGTGTGTATCCAGTATTAACCACCCCATTGCTGGTTGATTATTTGGCACGGTTAACCAAGGCTATGAATTGCCCTTTGATATACATCAAATCAGGCTGAACCTCCAAGACCACCATTTTGGGAGTGCTATGATACTCTACTTCCTTGAACCAGGTGGGGGTGAGGCTCCTGAACCCCCTATGCCCACCATGAATAAGGATCCAACCCAATGCCTTAAATGCCATTAAGTGTTGGAAATGTAAAGAGAAAGAAGTTTCTTTTATTATATGTGGTAGTCTTCTAGAAAGGTTAAAGCTTACTGGGAAATGATATATAATGAAATGGAAAGGATGTTTAAAATAACCTTTGTAAAACTAACAAACCAGAAGCTTAACTTTTGGGAATTATAGGGACAGAACTACCTAATCTGTATGGAAACTTATCCATGTATGCTACTACAGTAGCAGGAATGTTACTTGCCCCCAAATGGAAAGAAGCTTATGGACTATGCAGAAATGGAGAAACTAACCGGAAGAATAAGAAATCAAGGTAACATTTTTTTAAAATAAAAGAATGGATATGGTTTATTGAATATTTACAGATAAATTGTAAACAGATAAAAACATTGGCAGGATTATTGTAATAACCTGCAGCTTCATAAGAGTATATATTTAAAGAAGATGAATAAATGAGCAAATTAAGTTAACTTGGATATGCAGAAGATATTAAAAATAAATTTAAGGAACCGCAGAAAGAGGGGGAAGGAAGTCAAGTTTTGAAATGTCAAAATGATTGTGAAATTAGTGAAATTGGTGAAATGTATAAAATTGGTGAAATGTATAAACTTGAAAAGTCTCTCTCTCTCTGTGTGTGTGTGTGTGTGTGTGTGTGTGAGAGAGAGAGAGAGAGAGAGAGAGAGAGAGAATTCCCATAGATAGATCTTAAACAAGGCACACCCAGTTACCTGCAGGCAGATCAACACCAACTGAGGCCAGGTACAGGGTGTAGTTGGTCTATAATGCCAGGGAATGGACCAGAGGGAATAAGTTTTCCCTCTGGTCCATTCCCAGAGTCATCCCCCCACCAGCTTGCCGGCGATTGCAACAACCCAGCACAGCCAGTAGAGGAAGTACCATCCTCCCGTGTTGTGCACTGATGTTGGAAGTCCTGCCGTGGACATGCTGAACTGCAACCACCACACCCCCTCCATCAGCTGGTAAGCTGTCTCTTTTCAAGAAACTTCAGCATGGCAGCTGTACTGACCTTGGCTTCACATGCACAATACCTTTGAAGCACATTCGAGGCACATTTTCCCCTCTGAGAATTCTGGACACTGTAGTTTATTAAGGGTTTCTGGGAATTGTAAGTCTGTGAGAAGTAAACATGGATGCCCAGAAATATATGGGGTGGGGATGTGCTTCAAATATAGTAGTACCTCAGGTTACAGATGCTTCAGGTTACAGACTCCGCTAACCCAGAAATAGTGCTTCAGGTTAAGAACTTTGCTTCAGGATGAGAACAGAAATCGTGCTCTGGCAATGCGGTGGCAGCAGGAGGCTCCATTAGCTAAAGTGGTGCTTCAGGTTAAGAACAGTTTCAGGTTAAGTACGGACCTCCGGTACGAATTAAGTACCTAACCTGAGGTACCACTGTATGCTTTAAAGGTATGGTGTGAATGCTTGTAATTCCCACCGAAAGGTAATCGGGCAGAGAAACTTGAGGAGGAGGAGGAGGAGGAGGAGGAGGAGGAGGAAGAAGAAGAGGAAGAGGAAGAGGAAGAGGAAGAAGAGGAAGAGGAAGAGGAAGAAGCAGCAGCCTTAGATCACCAATTACCAACATAGGCATTTCTTGAAATTTAGTACATTCCAACATTCCAACACTCCATTCTATGACATTCAAATTGTAATATGATAAAATACACACACACATCACACAGCATCTAGCACAGCACATTGCAATAGCTGCAACAGACAGAAAAATCCTGAAATGATCCACTAAGACCCTTTTCATTCTTCAAATGGTCCATTGTGGTGATGGCGGGATTTGGAAACCACTGGTCAAAATTAAGGTGTTGCAGCCGGTGGTCCCAGGCAGATGGAAACACCCCTTTTCCAATCTTTCTTTCTTCATATTTTCTTTTAAATATTCTGTGCACATTCCCGCCCCCTTCAATAAACGATGACAAAAGATCCCCCCCCCTCTTAATATGTCATGTCTAGTCTGCGGCTCCTTTGACAAGCGAAGCGTTAAACAACATCTAATTAAGCACCATGAACGATGGCCTAAATATGGAGAGAGACGGCATATAATTTGGCCTGCTGCGTAGATGACTCACTCTGCATTGAAAATTTCTTCTGGAACCTATTTTCTTGTAGTGTTTATGAAAAGCAAGAGGGCTTCTCTTAACCCCCCCACTCCCCCCCCACTTTTTCTTTTTCTTTTCTTTTTTATGGTCCATTCTTCATTAGAAGTGCATAACCGCTAAAATGCTTAATATTTCCTGCTATGTGCCCCATCCTGCTTGCTGCTTACAAAAGTATTTTCGCTTGTTATTGACTTCCAATTTAATATTAATTTGCAGCACAAAGTGCTGATCAAAATCGTTATCAAGACACGCCTGTTGCTTTCCCTTTCCTGGTGCTGTTAACGGTGTTGCCATAGCAACCCAAGGCAGCGAGTTTAAGCAGAGTTGGAAAAGTCTAATAACTGTGTCCGTCTGTTGCAATGCATACTGCAAGCTTATTGTGTGGGCAAGTCACTTACAGGTACCCATCCCTCAAATGGGTGACATATATCCTTGCATTCAGAACAGAAGGACAGAAAGCTGCCTTCTGCTAAATCATTCCATTGGACTATCTAGCCTGGTCACACAGGTGTTTTTAGCAGCCCCACCTGAAGATGCCAGGCATTGAAATGGGACTTACTTCATGCAAAACAGTTGCTCTGCCACTGAGCTGTGATCCTTCCCTATGCCTCAGTACCTTGTGTGGTGTAGTGGTTAAGAGCTGTAGACTCATAATCTGGGGAACCGGGTGTGGTGTTTGCCTCCTAGGATGGGTCATAAGGAAAGGGTTAAAATAGGTGTGATGTGATTGGCCAGTGAGAATGCAAGGTGGTGGCAGCGGAAAAAGCAATCCTTGGAAAAGACCCTGATGTTGGGAAAGATGGAGGGCACAAGGAGAAGGGGACGACAGAGGATGAGGTGGTTGGATAGTGTTCTCGAAGCTACCAACATGAGTTTGACCAAACTGCGGGAGGCAGTGGAAGACAGAAGTGCCTGGCGTGCTCTGGTCCATGGGGTCACGAAGAGTCGGACACGACTAAACGACTAAACGCGCGCGCACACACACACAAACACACACAGAAATTACAAGGCTAAAATGGCAACATTCAGATTTTCCTTGTGTCCTGATATTGTTCCAACATGTTAGAAGCTCCTAACCAAAGCCTCTGCAAGCTGTTTATTGCACTTTATTGCACATTCATCCCAATTTGCTTGCAAAATGCTTATGTGGACCTTCGACTCTGTCCGGTTTTTATTGAGCATTCATTCTGATTTCTTTGTGGGGCAGTTATACAGTAATGAGCATTCGTCCTGATTCACTTGCAGGGTGTTCATACATCTTCCTGTTACCCATTTGTTCATCAAAGAGTGACAATCTATTTCTTCATTAGTTCCATAACCCCATTCTCCATGTGTATGTTTGTGTGCATTTAATTAATTTTTTTGTACTGGGGAAACAGATTACTCCAATTGCACAAAGCTGGCATGCACCTGAATTCCTCCTGTAAAACCATGCATCCCCAAACTCAGCCCTCCAGATGTTTGGGGACTACAATTCCCATCATCCCTGACCACTGGTCCTGTTAGCTAGGGATGATGGGAGTTGTAGTCCCAAAACATCTGGAGGGCTGAGTTTGGGGATGCCTATGTAAAACAGTGACAACTGGTAGGCACCCTAAGTTGCTCAGGAACATATGAAGAGGCAAGCAGAGAAGGCTCATTCAGGAACAGGTACATTACTCAGACAAATGAGAGTTTATTGAGAGGACATTCTTGTGAAGGACTAAGAGATGTAAAATATAGTTCTAAAATAATCATATTTATAAACGGTCTGAAGCCATTACTTGATTAGAATTACATCTTTGCTCTATTTTCGCCAGGTGTCAAAAAGAGATATGGGTCCATGGACAGTTCTATTTAGGGGAACAAATACGCTTCTTCTTAGTGAATTGTTAGTGACACTGAGCCAGCAATTCACGAGGGATAGCTAATACAGAATAGTCTGCACAAGGCATGATTAACTAAAGGGGTTTCATTCTTTGTTCATTCTGACACAGCATTAACTGAAACCTTCATGTCTGAAAAACGGTCAGAGCAGACTTTTTGTAACAGCCATTTTAGCTGAATTATTAAGGCTTAAAGCCTTTTCCATTATGTTATCCTAGTATGCAATGTATAGAACCTTATTCTATATCAAGATTGGTAATGCGTTCAGGCAAATCACTTTGACTTTCAATATATCCAGATAAGGTTTCCTTGGTGTGTGTTTTTTGACAAGCCAAAGACAGGGACTCAATGGAGCTGAAGGGGGTGAAATCTACATTTGAAATCAGTCCTGTCTATGGTGCAAGGATGAGCAAATCTGTCAATGGAAGTTTCTCATTTTTCTGATCTGAAATCCTAATGAAAATTCATCAGCATTGTACTGCAAAATTTGACCAATATGCAATCTTCTCTTATATGCACACTTTTTTGCAAAGCTATTTTCACCAATACAAAACATTATTTGGATGGAGATCTGCATTTGTTAGTTCTGCTCTGAGGCCGCCTCTGTTCCAGAAAAGTCAATTCTTCGTAACTAACAAATTCCATCAGGTGTCATCCTTAACCTACCAAATATTGACTTGACCCCCTTAACATAGCATCTGAAAAACCTCCAGAAACCACATAATCCTCAGGCATAACAACATAGCATCTTTCCTCTCCAGAAATACAAGCCATAACTTCCACCCATCACCTCAAGCTAATTCATGGATATATATATTTGTGGGTTGTTTTTTGTTTTGTTTTGTTTTGTTTTACACAAGACCTGAACAGTACTGGTTGATATAAAGTTATTTCTTTCAATGCATTTGCACTCTGAAACATACTGTGGGTTATGCTTTTCAGAAGAGCGTTTTAAAATGTCAGACTTGTAGATACTTCACTAAAAAAGTATTTTTCAGAAAGTGAAATTAGCCACCCAAAATCGCTTCCAGAACAAGAAACAACTCAGGACTGCAATACCTCAAGGACTGTCTCCCCAAGTGAACTGACCCAGCAACCACCATCTGATACCCTTCTTCAAAAGGTCCAGAGGGTGGCAATACGAGGAAGGCTCACCTGGCCCCTTTGATACATATCTTTAGGTGCCAGGGGAAACATTATCCTTCTCCCAGGTCTTTGGCTAATTAAACCATCTATGGCATTTGAAACTGGGGGGAGAGGGTAATTGTTTTGTTTGTGATGTACGTTGTGTGTTTCTGTGGTTTTTATATTGTAAGATGAACCCTTTTTTCTTCCATCTTGAAGTGTAGAAGTGTCCAACATTTCAATTTACATTCCAGATTGGTAGACTTCATCATGCTTCTAGATCCTGAAAATAAATAAGTGGAAATGTTAGGGTGATACACTCTGGCAAAAATTATGACACAGACCAACAGATTTGTTACTCTAATGACATGATCATCTTTCCCTCACTTGTTACTTTAATTAACTTTTTAATGGACTTTTAATAAAAGACCATTTGCAATTAAGGTGTATATTTGTTCTGGTATGAACTCATTATATACTGTCTTTCCTAATCAATGCTTGTGGTTATGAAATCCCGGCTAAAAATTTGATTATGCATAGAATTAAATAATAGTAACGGCATTGGAGATATTAGTAATGTCACGACATGGTTTCCTGGATCCAGTGCAGAACTAGTTATTGTCTATGTACTTAGATGTCTACATTTAAATGTGAGTCAGGGTCTCTCTTGTCATTAACACAGATGTTCTTACAGTATGTCCAAGGCAGCTAATTGCTCTGTGTCCCTTCCACTCCCATAGACCTCACACCAATAGATTACTCTTTATCCATCCATGTTGCATTGTAATGTATGGGAACACATTCCGCAACAGATAGCGGATCATCAGTTAGTTGGCTGTAGATAGAGTTAGACGAAATCATGGAGGATGATATGTGTGTCATTTTCTGTTAACCATAATAATTCCACGAAACCTCTGTGGTCATGTCCTGCTTCTAGGAGCCTTGTAGGCTTCCTGGAGGCATTTGGCTGGCTACTGTAAGAACTGGGGTGCTGGACAAAATTGGCCTTTGGTTTGATCCACAAGTTATCTATCTATCCATTCATCTATCAACTATGGTATTTGTATTATGTCCAGCACCCAGGTCCTACTGGCAGTTCCCTCGCTGCGAGAAGCGAAGTTACAGGGAACCAGGCAGAGGGCCTTCCCGGTGGTGGCGCCCGCCCTGTAGAATGCCCTCCCATCAAATGTCAAAGAAATAAACAACTATCTCACATTTAGAAGACATCTGAAGGCAGCACTGTTTGGGGATGTTTTTAATGACTGATGTTTTAATGTATTTTTAATCTTTTGTTGGAAGCAGCCCAGAGTGGCTGGGGAAACCCAGTCAGATGGGCAGGGTATAAATAATAAATTGTTGTTGTTGATGCTGCTGCTGCTGCTGCTGTTGTTATTATTATTAATATAAAGGATCTAAAAATATCTAAGATTTAAAGATGGAAGAACCTGGGAAAGAAAAACATCTTCAAATTGCACTCAAAAGACTGCAATGTACATAGCAGGCAATTTTTTATTATTATTCTGTCCTTTGGGGCAGGTAAGGGTATAACCCAATTTATTTTAATACCTTGAAATAGGCTGTACTGAGAGAAGACTGGGATCTGAATAAATATGCAACATAGCATGCCAAATAACCATTTGTAAAATCTTAGTAAGGATGATGACCATGATGTAATGTCAATTTTGAGAGATGCTCTGCTCACCCAATTACTAATGATAACATTTGAAAGCACCGAGAGAAATATCACAATGGTTTCTCCTTTCACAAATTCAAACAGAATTGATTAGACACTGCTTCCCATTAGTTGATTATTAGAAAATAAGCTAAAGGTGCTTTGATTTTGTTCTCTGAATGTCAAGTAACTCAGAAGCTCATAGGCTTCAGTTTTCCTAGCTAATTGCCAATTCTCTTGCCAAAATGCTGTTTAATGTTTTAGACTGAAATTAACCATCCATACCTTGCAGAATGTGTATTTAAGAGAACTCTGGCTGATGCCTTGGAAATTTCGATTTGCAAAATTCTTGTAAACATGTAAAAATTAACTTGTACATCTGGTTTATGTAATTAACACTTTTTCTTCTTCAAGGATCTAAGATGAGACTCCAACATTCGAGAATGGCTGTAATCCAAATCTACTAATTTTCTTTTGTTTGTTTCTTCTTATTTCTTTTTTTATTTTTTTTGAGCCAAGCTGTGTCAAGAAGAAAGAAGATGAGAAAAGCAAGGATGCTGTATTTGTCCTTGTGCGCATGCACATAAAATAGCCAGTGTGTATTATAGCAAGAGATTTCTCAGGTGATCAGGCACTCCCATTTCAAAATTGGGAAAGGAGTATGACATGGCTATATATTGTCTCCCTGCTTATTTAACTTATATGAAGAATTCTTCATGCGAAAGGCTGGGCTGGATGAATCCCAAGCCGGAATTAAGATCGCCGGAAGAAATATCAACAACCTCAGATATGCAGATGACACAACCTTGATGGCAAAAAGTGAGGAGGGATTAAAGAACCTTTTAATGAGGGTGAAAGAGGATAGCGCAAAATATGGTCTGAAGCTCAACATCAAAAAAACTAAGATCATGGCCACTGGTCCCATCACCTCCTGGAAAAAAGAAGGGGAAGAAATGGAGGCAACGAGAGATTTTACTTTCTTGTGCTCCATGATCACTGCAGATGGTGACAGCAGTCACGAAATTAAAAGACACTTGCTTCATGGGAGAAAAGCATTGACAAACCTAGACAGCATCTTAAAAAGTAGAGACATCACCTTGCCAACAAAGGCCTGTATAGTTAAAGCTATGGTTTTCCCAGTAGTGATATATGGAAGTGAGAGCTGGACCATAAAGAAGGCTGATCACTGAAGAATTGATGCTTTTGAATTATGGTGCTGGAGGAGACTCTTGAGAGTCCCATAGACTGCAAGAAGATCAAACCTCTCCATTCTTAAGGAAATCAGCCCTGAGTGCTCACTGTAAGGACAGCTCCTGAAGCTAAGGCTCCAATACTTTGGCCACCTCATGAGAAAAGAAGACTCCCTGGAAAAGACCCTGATGTTGGGAAAGATTGAGGGCACAAGGAGAAGGGGACGACAGAGGATGATATGGTTGGACAGTGTTCTCAAAGCTACCAGCATGAGTTTGACCAAACTGCGGGAGGCAGTGGAAGACAGTGCCTGGCATGCTCTGGTCCATGGGGTCATGAAGAGTCAGACACGACTAAAGAACTAAACAACAACATTCTAGCAAGAAGGATCTGGACGTCACTTAAGAAAACTGGATACACACTTGATGTCTAGGAAATCAGGAATCTACCCCGCAGAATGCTTTCCTATTACAGTCATACCTCGGGTTACAGACGCTTCAGGTTGTGTGTTTTTCGGGTTGCAGATCCCCCAAACCCAGAAGTACCATAACGGGTTACTTCTGGGTTTCGGCGGTCACGCATGTGCAGAAGCGCCGAATCGCATCCCGCGAGTGCGCCGACGCGGGTTTCGAAAACTGTGAGCTGTGAACGTGCATCCTGCATGGATCACGTTCACAACCCGAGCGTCCACCGTGATTCGTAGAATAATTATTCACAAAAACTCATTTGGGAAAGAACTAATTAAACCTCTGCCTTGTATCTCAACCAATTAACATTCCAATGGGGGGGAGCCCTGGATTATTCCAGTTGTGCTGAAAGTAAATAAGTTGCAGGGATGCAGTCAGCAAAGAGGATCTACAGTTGGAATTAATTCTAAAGGTGTAACCATTTTGCTGTAGCACTGAAGCATTATTACAGAGAATGAGTTCTGGTGGCCCTCCAGTTGTCTTTGAACACCAACTACCATCATTTCTAACCATTGCCTGTGCTGTTTGGGGCTGACGGGAGTTGTACAAAATCTGGAGGGCAGCCGGTTTTCCACTCCTGCATTATAAGGTGTTTTTTGTTCGCAAACTTTATAGACAAAGCTTAACGTATTAAAGATTCGCTACATTCTGCCACTATGTTTCTTGAGCAGCGAGTGGAATGTATCGGCAGTCTAAGTGAGCTTAATATCAGCAAAAGTAGCCAATCTGGAACAGCAGATGGAGAATTAACTGAGATTCAGTTATTTGTATTAAATGACTCCTAGGTGCTATTGCGTCTGGTACAATATTAAGAAAGAAGAGAAACTACCATATGTGATTGTGGAATTGGGGTTATCTCTAGCTGTTGAGAAATATACTTTGCCAGATTTTTTCCCCCCTGTGGCAAGATGTTAGTTACTTACTGCTTTCTCTTAATGAGGATATTTTTTTGCTTCCAACTTAACCAAAAGTGCCCTCCCCTTAAGCAGACATTTAAATAAAATAGCCTCATTTACCCAGAAACAATATGTTATTGAGAAGTGGAGTCTGAGCATAAAATTAACTGTCTGTGGACATTATAAACTAAGAAGGAAATTATATATTGAGGGCACATAGGTGGTGGATTCTGACTGAAACAATTAGGCATGAATGGAATACACACACACACACACACTTAAATATTAAAGGTTACTTAAGAGATTTTGGAGATCAGTGCTTGTAATGAACTAGCTTGGTTTAACAAAGTTCACTGAATTAGTTCATAACACTTTGAACCACACTTGAAAATAGTTCTCGTGTTTGTCAAGTGAACTGAATGCAGATTGAGTACAGTGAATTCAGTACTCAACAGTGTACAGTGCTTTTTTCTGGGGTGGGGGACAACGCAGGGGTAGGCATACCCCTAAACATTTTGTGAATCTAACGGGAGAAGAAACTTAAAAAAAATAGTTTCTTCTCTAGCACGGTGAATCATCAGTTCCGTTGCAACCCCTGATGGCAGCCTCATTTCCTGTTACGGTGTTTCCTGAGTCTCAAATGGAAGTGAGTGTTTAATGTGTGAAGTAGGAGTTGAAATCTAGCACAGTGATCAGCCAGTTTTCGGGAAGATGTCTCACCATCCCTATGTGAAGGGTATTCCGTTAAAGGAATCCAGGGACTCAACTTGGTTTGGTCAACCCCCGAGAGGGGGTAGTGCCCAGGCCTGAGTCCAGGGGAGCATCTAGGGAGTGAATAGAGTCTGCTCCCAGGCTTTTCGCCTGCCTCAGGTGTTCATTCTTGGCTGACCTATGATAGAGCTCTGGGTCAGCGCTACCTGCAAGGGTGCAGGGAGCTAGTCGAACCAGAGCCTATGCAGCCACTCACTTTTCTGCAATCAATAAAGTTGTGGCCTAAATTCTGCCAAAAACCAAAACTACAATTTGAGTCAAATGTGTCTTTCTTTAGAGGGGAGGTCTCTGGGTCTGAACACGCAAAAACAAGAATGAAAAAGTAATAACCCCCTCCCCCCCTCCTAGAAGGAGGGTATAAGATGTAAATCAGCCCAAAGCCTGGTTAAAGAGGAACGTTTTTGTCTAGTGCGTAACGAAGGTGTCAGACGTATCTCCCTGGGGAGAGAAATTCCAGGGTGGAAACTGAAATAATTCAAGGACATATCAAAAGTGATTTGCAGGGCAATCCTACTCCCACCTACCCATCAGTAAGTACCATTGAGCTGAAAGGGACATGCTCCAAGCAGGCAAGTGTGTCTGGATTACAGCCTTAAAATGCAGCGGATTCTATGCCCAGCTAGTAAAATCAGTGGGTCTCTGTATATCTAAGGCTGCTAATCTAACTCGTTTATCTGGGAATGAAGGTAAAGGTAAAGGTACCCCTGCCCATACGGGCCAGTCTTGCCAGACTCTAGGGTTGTGCGCTCATCTCACATCTCACTCCAGCGCTGTCCGCAGACACTTCCGGGTCACATGGCCAGCGTGACAAGCTGCATCTGGCGAGCCAGTGCAGCACACGGAACGCCGTTTACCTTCCCGCTGGTAAGCAGTCCCTATTTATCTACTTGCACCCGGGGGTGCTTTCGAACTGCTAGGTTGGCAGGCGCTGGGACCGAACGACGGGAGCGCACCCCGCCGCGGGGATTCGAACCGCCGACCATGCAATCGGCAAGTCCTAGGCGCTGAGGTTTTACCCGCGCTTATCTGGGAATAAGCCTCTGTAAATTAAAGAGAACCACGGAGACATAGCTTGCACAAATGCTACAGCGTACTGTACTTAGCACTGTAAGTCCATAGAACTGAATGTGATGTATTTCCACCTAATTCCCTACGATTCTGGCGAGTGGCTTTTGGTAACAAGCCAATACTTTTGAGGTCAGAAGATAACATTTTGCTCCTATCACTGTTGTCATAATAGAGAACAGTTCACCCTAACTTAAGTTTAATAGCATTAGCACATTTTTTAAAAGATTTGTCCTCCATGGATAAGAAGTTTCTAATACATCAGGCTCGAATATAAGCGTCTTTTGTGTTTCCTGTTAATTTCCCTTGCCATTCCTGTTAATTTAGAAAGCCATTTGTCTTAGATAAGGATTTTATCCCACACAGGCCACTTTACTTGGGTTTGATATTGTTGCAATCCTCATAATACTTAGTTTGGGAAATTACTGCCAGTCCATTGCTACAGGTTGACATGGACTACTGGACCCTAGTAGAGAATGTAAGGTGACCTGGAGAGAGCAGAAACATCTGGCATGTGCCCCTTAAGCAGGTCTTTCATATGAGATTTCAAACCTTTGATCTCCACACTTGCAGTCTAGAAATAAATCATGTGAGGCTACTCCTCATTTATTTTATTTAGAGAAATAAGCATATGCTAGCTTTCTGTTCCCATAAGTCAGGATTCCAACTCCCTGTTGAAGTAAGCTAAGAAGCTCAAATAATATCTATGACTGACATCCTTCTTTGGAAATTAAACCAATGCCCAGACTTTACATTCAAAAACTTCATTGCAGAAACTTATAGATATTTGTAATTTTTACAGTTACACGCTTCTCCAAGCATGGGCTTACTGTCTATTCTTCTAATTTCCAAAGAAATGTATTATCCTTTCTTTCTAGAGCTCAGCCTTCTGTATCTCAATTAGGCCATGCCTTGTAGCTCCTAGGCGAGACTTTGACCTTCTCCTATAGCTTTGCTCTTTTTCTTTCCAGCAGAGAAGAGGTGAGGCACTCTAACACTCTATTCAACTCAGCAGTGTTCACAGTGGATTCTAAAGCGCAGTCATCTTGCCTCACATAAATTGGAGTCTTTCCTTCACTAGATACCTCCCATGTGACCAACGTTAGCCAATCACATGAGAACTGCTAGAAAACTCTCTAGAGTTCAGCTACCAACCAATCACATAGTAATGCATACAAACATTCACATTTTCAGTGAATTAAATTACTACACTTAACACCCCCATCACCCCAAGCCAACATGGGATGGAGAGAGTTTCAGTCCAGAAACATCCTGGAGGGCCCTGGCCCAAAGGCCCCTAGGGATAAAAACACAGCCTTAATAGAATTTTTAAAATGAGAACAAACCATGATAAAACGAAGTTTTCCCAAAAGCAGCTCTGTTAACATACAGGTAAAACTCATTAACTGTATTGTCTTCCTATGTTTAAGGCCTCAGTGATTGTAAAGTCAAACTTCTCCTGGGAGAGCATTCCATAGCTGTGGTGGTAACCATGAAGCTTCTGTCTCCGGTCACCACTAGCTTTGCCCCCCTTAGTGGCAGAACACAGAGAAGAACCTCCAGTGGTGAATATTGTTGACTTCTCAGCCTTTCCTCAGGCAGAATAAATGGGAACCAGTGGTTTATCCCTGCTTTTGCAGACAGTTCTGTTTGAATGTTGTGGTGGATGCCTGGCAGCAGATATGGAGGCTTGTGTTAAGTTGTGGGTGAACATATCAGACGACACAGCAATTCTTCAAACAGCTCTTCTTTATTCAGAGGCCACAACAGAACTGAACGGAAGGGCTCAGTCAGCCTGCTTATATAGAGCTCCAGTACCTCGTTACTTTAACAACTTTCTAAAACTATCCAATCACTGAACGTCACTTTCGATCCTTCATTTGCATAACTATCTACAGTATCCCCCTGCTGGCCCAGGGTGAGAACTTCAGTACATAACAGCTTGAGCCTTTGCAAATGGTTCCATCTCATTCAAACACAAAGAAAGCATTAAAAGTCTGCAAAAAGCCAACAAATGAAATAATGCCTGTGAACAAAGCAAATGTGCAGGACATTTCAGCTGCAGAAAATACTATCACAGTGCAAGATCGCCACATATGTCCATTGATTTTTGTTGTGTCTCTGGTAAGTTGCCAGGCATCAGCTGACTGTCAGTTCCTTGCCATTCAGCCCCATTATGATTGTGTGCCAATAAACATTTTATTCTGTCTTCCTGTTGGACTGCATAGGCTCTTCACAAAGAATCAGTGTCACTGAGTGACAAGAGTATATAGGTTTAGACAGGTGAAGATCAGAGTAATGTTTATGAGGTATCCATGTTTTGATCCAGGCCAAGATTCAATAATGCTACTGGTTATGCAAAGATTTGTACACCCCAGGATTTACAGTTGGTAGATGTGAGAGGGGGGCTATTGTATATATCTGTTAGCAAGGATAGAACCCTAAAACAAATCAGCTACCGTAGAAGTGTTGTCTGAGTCCAGTTTCTCACAATGGTTGGGGCCAGCTCTTGTCACAGTCTCTGGTCCTCTTAAGTCTCTCGTCCTCTTAAATTATGACCTGAGGATGATGGCCTTTGCCAAGGCCACCTAAGAAGCCAGTGGGACAGAGTATTTTGTTTTTAATGAAATAATTTTTATTTGATTTTACAAATATAAAATTACAGCAATCCAAATGCTTATCCATATATAGAGATTACTCTGAGTCTCCAGACTTCCCGCCACCCCCTTCATTGGTCCTATTGTCAGCATTTACAACTGCATATTATTCTATAATCTATATTTATATCAATCCATATTGTCAGTGCCAGATTTACGTATAATCTAAACAAGGCAAAAAATTAAAGGGAAAAAAACCTGGATGTACATTTCCAAAATATAAGATAAAAAACAAATAAAATAAAACCCACATACAGCAACAGTGCTTTGTGTTGTGTAGGCTCCTGTGATGTAAGTAATGGGCCGTACCTGCTAGCCTACTCCCTAAAATATCACTGGTTTGCTCATTTCTATATTTAGGGTGCCTACATTCTGCATGGACTCGTTGCATGGCAACATGTACAAATGGCTTTAGATACCTATTAGGTCCATAAATCACCATATAGCATATATTCAACACAAAAAACAGTGACAATGTGTTGTTGACAAAGCACAGCTGAACATATAAAGGACCCCATTACCTTCAGTAGCTTAGGGCCTCATCAAACCTAAATCCGGCCCTGCATATTGTCCATAATATTTGTTACATTACAAGTGAGATTAAAATCCTGCCAATGTCTTCATCTGCTTGCAATGGTCTCTTAAATAGATTATAAATTTCCCCCATTCTTTTTTAAAGTTTTTGTCCTCTTGGTTCCTGAGCTTTGCCATTTCTGCGTAGTCCACCAGCTTAGCTTGCCATTCCTCCCTGGTAGGGACTCTTTCTTCTTTCTATCCCTGGGCCTTTCCATCCATGGGTAGAAGCCAGTGGGGCAGAGTAGAGTGGGATAGCATTGCTCAACATTTGGCTTCCCAGTTCTTTTTTTCTTTTCTTTTTTGTTAAATCATTTTTATTAATTTTCCAATAAAAGACATCCAATTAACATATCAAATCATAATCCAATTAAAATAAAAAACACCAAATTAACGTTATAATTATTAATTTTTCGGGACTTCCCATAGTCGGGCCTTGAAGACTATCTCCAAATCTCAATGTTGCCTCGTTGTTTCCATATTTTCCACATCTCGATTTTAACGCTTTTTAAAAAAAATAATATTAAAATTTCCAACATACATTTATAATATCCAATCTAAATTTGTCACATATTTTCCCTTTTTGACTTCCTTCAACCTCTCTGACAATCATCCATTATTCAAATTTTAAAAAACGCATTTCCTAATTTTATATTGCATTTTATAAACCTTCACCTCTTAGTTTTCATCAATACAATAGCCCTCTAACATTCACAGAACTTCTTGAAATCTCACTAGCATTATTTGCTCATCACATACACATCTGTAAATTTTCCCCAGTCTTCGATGAACTTTTGATCTCGTATATATCTGATCTTTCCTGTTAGTTTATCCAGTTCTACATAATCCATCAATTTCATTCTCCATTCTTTGAGCATCGGCAATTGTTCCTGTTTCCATTTTTGGGCCAGTAGTATTCTCGCTGCTGGGGTGCTACTGGTAATTAAGAGGTGGAGTATTGATACAGTGGAGAGGTTGGTGCAGTGCAGGAACAGCAACAGAGCTATTCTGCTCTTCCTGCCACTGTGCCAACCTCTCCTCCACCTTGCCCTTCTTCCTCTTGCTTTCCACAATATTGGAAAGGTAGCTGATTTATACTGCTGGATAACAACAACAACACTGATATGAAAGTGACTTTAAAAATGATTCCCATGCCCATAACAAGGGTAAGCAAAGTAGCAACAAAAACTTTTGCATGTATGCAGTCCCACGCTATATAAGGAGACACAACAAAAAGCTCAGATACCACTCAAGGCGGGTCAATTTGATACAACCCACAGTTTCTTTCCCAAAGCATTGACAAGGTTGTGTTCAGTACAAGCAATAGTTTTATCAGTGCAGACATAAAGAGAACCCCAGTCCATTATCTCATTATTTTGTTTGTTCCCATAAAAGCATATTACCCATGAACTCATATGAGTAACTTGCATAAGCACACTTATCTTCAGAGCAGTATATTTTAGATAGGTACTGTTGAACTATGAAGTTGAGAGCTTCTCAGCCCTGTGCATTAAATTCAAGCCTGTTCTGCAATTTATTACTTCTTTTCTTTAAATAACAGATTTCAGGTGTCCCTGAAATGAAAATCATGCACTTGATGTGTAGAGCCACTCAAGAAGTGATGTACTGATTTGATGTATTCAAAGGGAAAACATGCATTACTTTTGTTACTTATTGTTAAGTAACTCTTAGCATTTTTTTCATTATATCAGTGGTTTTCAAGCTTTCATTCCTTAAAAAAAACCTGTTCCGCATTGACGTCTGCTGCGGAATCTCATTTTATCTTCCAGAGAATACCCGACTACTTGGGGGTGGGATTCTAGGCCTGTTTGAGGATGCACACAAGAGGTCTTCACAAGTGTCTCTTCCATGTGTACTGCCACAGTGCCAAGGAGATGCTGCCTGCCAGCTGTGTCCTCCAGCAGTTGTGCTAATCCCAAAACCATGCCCTGAGAGCTGTTATGTACTGATGTTCTCACCCTGGGCCAGCAGGGGGTACTGTAGATAGTTATGCAAATGAAGGATCGAAAGTGACATTCAGTGATTGGATATTTTGTATGCAAATGAAGGATTGAAAAGTGACGTTCAGTGATTGGATAGTTTTAGAAATTTGCAACAGTTACAATTGTTCTGGAGCTCTTTATAAGCAGGCTGACTGAGCTCCTCAGCTCAGTTCTGTTCCAGCTTACGAATAAAGAGCTGCTTTGGAAGAATCGCTGTGTCATCTGATATGTTCGCCCACAACTTAACAAGAGCCATGCATTGAGTTAAAAGGTCAGTATGGAGTGTTGACGTGTGTACAGGTATTTGCGTGTTCAAACCCAGAGACCTCCCCCTTAAATAAAGATACATTTGACTCAAATTATAGTTTTGGTTTTTGGCAGAATTTAGGCCACAACTTCACTGATTACAGAAAAGTGAGTGGTTGCATAGGTTCTGGTTCGACTAGCTCCCTGCAGGTAGTCCTGACCCAGAGCTCTATCATAGGTCAGCCAAGGGTGAACACCTGAGGCAGGTGAAAAGCCTGGGAACAAACTCTGTTCACTCCCCAGATGCTCCCCTGGACTCAGGCATGGGCACCACCCCCTCAGGGGTTGACCAAACCAAGCTGAGTCCCTGGATTCCTTTAATGGAATACCCTTCACATAGGGATGGTGAGACCGTACTCCCATCCCTATCACATGAACCAGAGCCTATCTGCAACCTTACAAGTTGTGACGAACTGCTATGCGCCAGGCGAAACACAAATGGTTACAGCCAATCAGCCAATTGGGGGAAATTCCTGCCATGTCCCTGTCCCAACGAAAGACAACACGCGATGGCATAGCAAGGTCAATCGCAAAAATACCCTAAATATAGGGAGAGAGGGCAGGTATTCCGATGCATGAACTGAAAGAGGAAGCTCTGGGACACGTGCATGGGTTTATATAGGTCCCTCGATCCATTTAGACTGCACCCCATTGGTCAGATAAAATCCAGCAATGAGGGACCTACCAATAGGGCATTGTGGCTATCCAATAGACCCACCCACAACCAGGAGGTCAGTCTCCAGGTCTCACCGCAACACATGCCCTCTTTTAGGGAGGACACAATATGTGCATACCCCAAAACACAGTAACGGTCTGTAGCTTTACAGTGCAGGAGACGATTGGTACATCTGTGTATCAGATTTTCCAAAGCCTGAGACCAATCAAGCATATGCAGAGGGACTTTAGCATTGGACGAGTCGGACACAGACACCCACAAATGGCTACAAGTTTGGTTGTATTTCCTGAGCGATCCATAGCTCTCTGGGGGCAGGGCATAAGGCAGGAAGGAAAGGGAAGCATTGGGTACCAAAATGTCATAGAAGGTCTGACTTGGGGGAGAAGTTAGAGCCTGCTTCCTGACTCTCTTTCCTTTCCATCACAATGATGCTGACAGCGATTTTTAATGTCTTAACTTGTACTTAAAAGCCAAGCATTACATTTCTGAGCATCAGGAGTTAATGCAGAACAAGCTGTGTCGCTGCAATAGTAACAATGAGATTATCATAATGATTGCAAATCTAAAGGAAAACATATTAATGCCTTTTTTTAAAAAAAATGCTGTAGAAAATGCCTATTGATTTACTGCTTTGTTTGAAAGAACGCCCTGTGTAATGTTTTGCTCTCCCTCGGCCATGAACTTCTGACATGGTTGTGGATCAGCTGTTCCAAACACAGAAATAATTCTTTTCTCGTTTCATCACCCAGACAGGTTCTGGAAGTGACCAGAATATATTTGCTGCCTTTGATGCTGACTAAGTAAAATACATATATTTAAATCTGCAGCATGGCAAAATTATTTTGCTTCTCTGCAGGCGGTGCAAACCTTCTAATATATGCCCACAGTTAAATTAATTTTGTCATCTTTTGGCACCTCAGGAATTGGCGAAGAAGAGTGGGCTGCAGTATGACGGCAAGGAAATACAAAGAGGTTTTTTTAAAAAAAATATTAACATTTTATGGAAAGGTTTTATACATTAACAAACAAACAAACCAAACTTTCTCCCCCCCCCCCTCATATATGTTGTTAAGGTGGCCTCATATCTTTAAAATCTCAAAATCTCAATTACATTGTAGGTTATTGCTTTATTTATTTCATGTCTCTCCCACTTTTCCTTCAGGGAGTTTCTTACTGTTCTTTTCATCTTAGATGTGCAAGGTGGTTTTTTTTGGGGGGGGGTCTCTGTAGTTGGGTGTTCAAAGCACAGCTGTGTAAAGAAGCATAAGAAAAGAAATCTTAGTCAAATAGTTACACGTGCAATACAGCTTAGTCTGACATAAACAACTGCATCAACAGCTTTTTTCTAATGTTATAAAATGGAAATAAGTTATGCTTGCTTATCGTCAAACCATTTTCCTGTCTTTTCTCTCTTCTGTTAACCAAGAGGAGGGAAAGTGACAGCTTATAGTTGCTCTGCTGAACGTTTGTCATTCTGACAAACAAAAACTTCTGATAGGTGCACTTAATTTTCTTTTTTAAAAAAGAAGTAGTATTTTATCAGGAGCTGAGCCAGAAAAAAACAAAAAAAAAACCCTTTCCCAACCATTTATTGAGGGAGCGTGAAAAAAAGGTACCATGTTTTAAGCATGCCTGTAGGTACAAGGGACATTTTTAAACAACAACAACAACAACAACAACAACAACAACAACAACAACAACAACAACAACAACTTATTTATACCCTGTGCATCTGGTTGGGTTTCCCTAGCCACTCTGGGCAGCTCCCAACCAAATATTAAAAGCACAATACAGCTGAGGACTCCAATTCATGGCTCTATCCTTCTGTGGTGGCAAACTTTTACTGCCTGCTATATTCATCCCCACTTTTGTTCTAGGAACAGGGAACCTCTGGTCCTTAAGATGTTGTTGGACTCCCATCTTTCAACCCCAGAAGCTGTCACAACCAATGGTCAGGATAATGGGAACTGCAGTCCAAGCCCCAAGCATTTCTGTTCTATACCTTTCCTCCTTCCATTCCTATATGAAGACCTATTCCACCACCATCCAATTTTTTCTTTAAAAAAAAATCCAATTGAAATCAGTTACAAGCTTGAATCCTGGCAGCATGCTAAATGAATTAAGCTGCAATACAAGTCCTACTGAATGCAGCAAGATCTGTGGGAGTGTGTGGATGTCATAAAGTAAAGGTAAAGGGCCCCCTGACTGTTAGGTCCAGTCGCGGACGACTCTGGGGTTGCAGCGCTCATCTCACTTTACTGGCTGTGGGAGCCGGCGTACAGCTTCCAGGTCATATGGCCAGCATGACTAAGCCACTTGTGGCGAATCAGAGCAGCCCATGGAAACGCCATTTACCTTCCTGCTGGAGCAGTACCTTTTTATATACTTGCACTTCATGCTTTTGAACTGCTAGGTTGGCAGGAGCAGGGACCGAGCAATGGGAGTTCACCCCGTTGCAGGGATTCGAACTGCCGACCTTCTGATCGGCAAGCCCTAGGCTCAGTGGTTTAACCCACAGCGCCACCCGCGTCCCTATGTGGATGTGATACATGGCTGCTAAATGTAGCCCTTTTGGGGATAGAGATTTAGATTGCATTGGCAGAGATGGCAACTAAAGACCACAAGCTCTTCTGTTGCCAGGGAAGAAGTGTTACTGTAGAAGTCTGATTTTTCATAATACAGTGTGGCAGAGTATTTCAATACTAGTCGCTGCTGAAATTGTCTGGATGATCTCCCACTAATAATTGTAAGCATCCTAGCCAAAAACACAGCTGGTAGATACCTTCCTGATATATACTGTGCAGTTTTGTAGCTTGATTTCATTATGGTTTTGGGGTGGACAGAGAGAGCTGCTTGATGAACAGATCAATAGCACTGGGTGAAAAATAGGCATATCACTTTGAATTTCAGCAGATAGATACAATGGAATCCCTAAGCTTCCTGAGATAATCTTGAGCTCTAATATTATATGAGAGAGGCAAAGAAAAATACTAGAATTTGAGGTCACCCAAAGAAGCTGGGTAGCAGTGGGTTTGCGACTGACAAAAGATCATACTCTTTCACTCAGTGTGCAAGTTGTTTATGGAGTTCAGTAAGAGACACACTCACAATACAGGTGTCCATTAGCTTAAGAATTATAGAGAGGATAGTAAAGGAGCCTTGAATGAAACTTCCTTATCCGATTTTACCCAAATGAGGTGAGTGACTGGGGAAACCCACAAAATGGGTTAGGTTAAATTATTAAAATTGTTAAAATTATTATTATTAAATCATTTCCCCTGTAGCCTTCCAAAAGCAAGGCCCTCTCCAGCCTATTGTTTTTGTGGCTGGTTTCTGCAAGATTGAAGAGAAGAAGAAGTTATTTATGTTAGAATTCCTTTTTTTATTTAAATAATGTTTATTGACGTTTCAAAAAATTACAATAATAAAGAAAGGAAAAAAAGAAAAAAGAAAACAGAAAATACAAAGTACAGAAAAATAAAAACAGTTAAAAACAAGTCAATGTCTTTCATTTACTTGTTTCCTTGACCTCCTCACACCTCCCTTTTTTGTATTCTAGTTCAATTAGTTATTTCAGCAAATCCTTTCCATCTTTACTTTTATCTTAATAATTTATCTTAATGTATTATGACTTTACATTCTCACCTATTTAATAATCCATTTTTACTTAATCCTTTATAAGATTACTGCTAAAACCACATAACTTCATTGCAGCATCCTTCTAACATTCCTTAATTTTACAATATTTCTGTAAATAGTCTTTAAATTTCTTCCAATCTTCTTCTACCAACTCTTCTCCCTGGTCTCGGATTCTGCCAGTCATTTCCGCCAGTTCCATGTACGTCACCTTCATCTGCCATTCTTCCAGAGTGGGTAGATCTTGTGTCTTATTTATGTTAGAATTCCTGTTCCATGATTGCAGTCCTAGGATTGTTGTCTTTCACATGATGGCATATGTTCTGACTCCACAGAGTGGGAAGTGACGGAGACAGGATGTTTGTGTTACTGTGTTCTGTGAAGTGGGACTATTATCCTTTATTCTTTTTCTCTTTGCTGTCTGATGCTAGAGTGAGAGGGAGCCATGTTGCAGTGCTCCGTGTGTGTTTATATGTAAATAAGGTAGTTTAGCCAAAATGCTGAGTTGCTGAGGTATGTCACGCATGATGTGAAAACTCTGCGGATCCCTAAGTGTGCCGGTGTCGGTTGGCATCAGTCGCTGTGATGTTTGGGCTCCCGAACGATTGACCAGGAGGGAGAGAACATGCCAGTCGGGCATGTGTCTCTGCCAGGGTCCTACTCGAGTGTAGACTGAACTCCTGACAATCTATACCCCACCCATCTGGCTGGTTTTCCCCAGCCACTCCTTGACAAAATAATAGTACATTAGTGGTGGGTTTATACTGGACCTAATGATCCGGGGTACCTTAACTTTACCTTTATTTTGGATTGTACAAACATCAGTCCACTTCATTGTTTGTTTTGTGGCGCTTTCCCTTTTTTTAAATAATATTTTTATACATTTTGTAATACAAAATTATAAAAACACATAATAAAATTTTTCACAAATATATTCTTTTGGACTTTCTTCTGCGAATCCTCCGTTTTAATTCTTTCTTATGCATTGCCTAATTTAATATTGCCTTTTAGAAAACCTTCCTCCTCCCTACTCCCTTTTTTACAATACTTCTAATATTATTCCTTCACAGAGCTTCTTGCAAACCCACGAACGTTGTTTGTTCATCGCATATACTTTTCAGATAATCTACAAATTTACTCCAATCCTCGGTGAACTTATGGTCCCGTAGATTTCGGATCTTTCCTGTTAATTTATCAAGTTCTGCATAGTCCATTAATTTCATTCTCCATTCTTCCACCCTTGGTAATTCTTCTTGTTTCCATTTTTGAGCCAGTAGTATACTTGCCGCTATTACTGCAAATATAGAAAAAGTTTATAATCTTTTCTATTTATTTCATTTCCTACCATTCCTAACAGAAATGCCTCTGGTTTCTTAACAAATGTATATTTCAACATTTTTTTTTTCAATTCCTTATATATCATTTCCCAGAAGCCTTTTACCTTTTTACATTCCCACCACATATGATAAAATGTTCCTTCTTTTTCTTTACATTTCCAACATTTATTACACACTTTATACATTCTTGCTAACTTTACTGGAGTAATATACCACCTATATACCATTTTCATAACATTTTCTTTTAGCGCAGTACAGGCCGTGAATTTTAACCTTTCATTCCATAATTGCTTTCCCAATGCTGTTGCATTATTATTGTCTGTAGGGGCACTCTTGCACTATAGTGCAACAAAACACAGACAAAAAAAACCACCCCAGAACTTGGTATCAAAAGTTTCAAGAGTACAAAATAAAGTTAGTTGGCTTGAGAAAAGTAGTCACTCCCTCCTATTGAGGTTCAGCTTTTTAAGCCAACTGCAAGAACCACTGAAACAATTTCCTAGACAGGGGTTTTCACTGGGGCTGAATGGAATTGTTGCAGTGTTCAATATTAAGTATATGAAAAACCACCCTTTTTCAAATCAACCAAACTTTCTGGCAAATGGCCAGTGCTTCTTTTGAAATATTGATATTACTTTTGAAAATGGTTGTTCTTATAGAAATAGTTACAAGCTCCCTCCATAGTTTCTTTTTTCTTTCTTTGGGCACTTCAGTTCCCATGGTGCTTGAGGTTTATCTGTCAACAGCATTGTAGTATCTCATGCTAACGTGAGAGAGCTCTCTAAAAATGCTTTCTCCTTAAAGATGTGCAAAAGTACTGACTTTATTACCTACTTTGTTGCTTGATTTTCATCTTTGGCAACAACAAACATGAAAATGGATGAGTAGTTTTGACTCAGTTGTACTTCTAGTATTTAACAAATATTTCTGCCTGCCTTACATTCTTCAGTTAGTAGCTTTTCTTCCACATCTCTCTCTCTCTCTCTCTCTCTCTCTCTCTCTCTCTCTCTCTCTCTCTCTAAAATAAAATCCTAGCAATTATTTTTCAAGACAGAGAATCCTCCATTGTCTTCTAAGCTAGCTACTGAGGGTTGGCTGTGTGGCTTCAAGGTCCTGCTTTTCTGAGCGAGAGAGACTTCTGCACTTTCCCCCCCTAAATGTCAGTGAAGACGAAGACAAACCTAGCAGGACAATTAAACAACAACAGTATGGGTCTCAAAAGTCATGACACAACTTGCTATTGAAAGTAAAAACCATACTTTGGGTTGGGTCTCTCTCTTTTTAAGGAAAGTATCCAGCTAAAGGAAAAAATATCCAGAAAAAGTGATAATGAAAAGACATTTGCTCTTTTTTTGAAGAATATGGAACCTGCAACACAGAACAGGGAGCAAAATAATGAGAGGCTTATACTTATGTCAAATAATATGGAGACTTTCTTTCTCATGCTGGGAAGTGCTGCTGGGTCAGAAACATAGTGAACAAACATTTTGTCTCATCTTGTAATCTTCTTGGAAAGCTTGCCTTCCACTTTCTTAAGGATTGTCAGGGAGATGTAGCTGAGTTTTGAGGCCAATCAGAGAAACCCTTTCAGAAAATTTTTGACAATGGCCCAGCAGGGAGAAGCTTGCTGGTCCAGTTTTAATGGTTTCCATCTATGTGGCAAGCAGGAAGCACCATTTACTTTGAGAAACAGAAGATCGCGAAAGATTGAGGTGAGGGGTAATTATGCCCAGAATTTCCAAGAAGTAGTGAGAGGAGTGACAGTGGAGAAATGTCCGAATAAAAACTTATCTAGGGCAAACCTATGCACATGCAACAGCTGGGACTCCATGCATACAGCTACAACTAGATGCTGTTCAGAGTCTGTGCCACATGTTGAGTGGGGAAGGGAGAACATAGATGCTGAGGACAATGTGCTGTTGACTATTCTCTTTGCATCTGCAGGTGTGACAGTGGATGGGCTAAACAGGTGTCTGGGCTCATTAATGGACTGGATGAAAGACAATAAACTGAAGCTTAACCCAGACAAGACTGAGACACCGTTACAAGATGGTTCCCAAGACCAGCTGAATGGGATGTAGCCAGCCCTGGGTGGGGTTACACTTCATATGAAGGAACAGATACCAAGCTTAGGGGTACGTATTGATCCATTACTGTCAATTGAGGCTCAAATGGTCACGGTGGCATGGAGTGAATTCTATCAGCTCCTAATGGTGGCCACGATGTACCCCAGTCTCGACAGGGACAGTGTATTTTGTTTTTGTTTATGCTCTGATATCCTCTAGGCCGGGGGCGCCAGATATATGGGACGCAAGGGGCTTCAGCCCCCTCAATACTTTGAAGCAGGGGACTTAGCCGCCCCCCATATCAAGGGGGCCACTATCCCCTGCCACCCCCAGGTGTGCTGGGTGGGGATGAGAGGCTTGGAGAGTGGTTTTTGCCATCTGCGCTGCTCCCCGACTGCCAGAGTGTCCCGGTGGTTGTCCAAGCATCCTGGCAGGTGGGGCCCAAAGGAGGGCAGCGGTTGTTGCAAGGGTGACGCCATGCATGTGCGACAGTTGCGTGTCGAGGTCCCCAGGTCCACCCCAATAACTCACACATCACACAGAATTTTTGTTTAAGGT
The DNA here is from genome assembly GCF_964234715.1 of Podarcis melisellensis. Classification (NCBI taxonomy): domain Eukaryota; kingdom Metazoa; phylum Chordata; class Lepidosauria; order Squamata; family Lacertidae; genus Podarcis; species Podarcis melisellensis. The sequence goes on along the minus strand of NC_138538.1, from coordinate 84,567,941 downwards.
TTTTGGCATAATTTTGGCCACAACTTTATTAAAATACAAATTTGTGAGTGGTTGCTTAGGCATTGGTTGCGACTATCTGCCCCCACCATGGGGGACAGACTGACATTCCGCACGATGCGAAAGTCAGAATGGGGGAATACACTTGGGGGTTACGCGGAGCAGGGAACCTGCCCTCACCCCAAATGCAACCAGGAGCTCTTGCAGTGGCCCGAGCCCCCTTGACAGAGTGGACAAGCAATAGTTAGCCCCCAATTCCTTTAACGGAATCCCTTGCAGCAGCAGCATTAGAGGGGCAGGCACAGCCAATCCATGCCCCTCAACCAACCAAACCATAAACCAATGCCTAACCGCAACCTTACAAGTTGTGACGATTTGCTACGCAGTAGGCAAAAACCAAATGGCCCCAGCCAATCAGCCAGATGGACAAAATTCCTACCAGGCCCCCGCTCCAAAGCAGACGACCCCATGACAGGCATAGCAAGGTCAAAGTGAACAACCCTATTCTAGGGAGGGAGGGACGGGCAATCCGCTGCACGGGCGAAAAGAGGAAGCCCTAGCCTCGTGCAAGGAGTTTTAGCATTTCTGGCTGTCAATCAATAAATGGCAACATTAATTTCTTCCCAACAACAAGGGAAGCCCCAATCGCATCAGTGGCCAACGATCAGTTAGCCCGCCCCCAACTTTGGAGTGTCCTGGTGGCCCCCACCGCAACACGTGCTCTCCATGAAGGAGAACACGCTCTGCCCCAATGTTGGGACCAATTTGGTGTGCCTGCTCTAGTCTTGGCTACCTTTGGGAACTGCAACTTTTGCAGACTTCAGTTGTCATATTAGTGGGGCAGGACAGTCTGAAAAAATAACACCCATTCTGGCATGACTGCACTGGCATGAATTAGGGTCTGGGCTGAATTCATAGTGCAGATTATGTCTTGTAAAGCCCTATGTGGCTCAGTACCCCAGTATTATAATAATAATAATAATAATAATAATAATAATAATAATAATAATAATAATAGAATCTAGCCTGCTGTACAAATGTAAGAATGGCATTCATTTCTGTACCTGCTATTGCCTCTGCCCTACCCACCCCAGAAAGGAATATGTCTCTGGGGCTGAAATAAATAATATTATATATATATATATATATATATATATATATATATATATATATATATGCTTTCGTAGATTTTCACGGGTACAGGAATGCAGGTTTTGGTGTCCTCGGGTGTCTTCCCGTGTAAAAGTTGGGGTGTCTAGGCCTAGACACCCCAACTTTTACACGGGAAGACACCCGAGGACACCAAAACCTGCATATATATATATATATATATATATATATATATATATATATATATAATAATAAATAAATCTGTATGCCACCCTATACCCCCAGGTCTCAGGGCAGTTCACAAAAGGTTCCCCCATTCCTGAAATCATGCTATAACATTTTAAAAACATTTTTTGCCCTTTTAAACAGATTGTTTCTGCTGAGTTTTAAATGCTGCTGTACTGCTTGTGGTGGCTATTAGACAGGAAATTGAACCGATTACTTTTAATGTTTTAATTAATGTTTTATTTTGTTTCGTGCTTTAATTGATTGAACTGTGCGTGAACTGCCTAGAGGAGTTTTGTTGATTGGGCAGTCGACCAATCTTCCAAAGAAATCAATAAATATTGTAGCCTACCAGATTTGGCGGTATGGCACCACTGAGGAAAAACGGTGGCCGTGGAGTATGAGGGCAATGTAAATACACAAGGGGTTGCTGATAAAACTGTCAAAGAAGAAGAATAAGTTGTTTTTCAGCCATCTTGGAAAGTGAGCAGTTTCAGATCATCCCTCCTCAAGACAAACACTAACATACAGGAAAACTTAGGAGAGCAAACATGGAATTAATTGATTATGATTTCAATAAACTTCCGCAGCAAGGAAGCTACATGGTGGACATGAGCATAGAACTACATTCTCAGATGACTTTATGAAAAAGAGAAAGAAAAGGCTTTAAACTTAGACCAGAAATTATTCCATGGGGGGGGGGGAGGCAAATGTGAATGAGCTGAAATGACAGAAATGAGAACTTCTGCAATTATTCATATCCTTTCAATATCCAGATAGGGAAATTTACAATAACCATTTAAATTATGCTGCCGATTGCCTCCAGCACTTAACCAAAGCTCTCACATTATGTATGTTTGCAAAAGAAACGCAAAGGGGGAAAAATACATTATATTGTTAATAACTACCAAGTCTATAGGCATAATCAATGGAGGGAAAGGGGAGCTTTTTCTTGTACGTTTCGCATTTTCCTCCCATGGGGCATTTGTTGTTTTGCAAATCTCCAAACTGTGTCTACAGTGGAGTGGAAATTCCATGAATCTGTTTGCCATTTCTAAAATGCAGCATCCTCTCAGCTTTCTTGTGGACCCTGGTTTGTTTTTCTCCTAGGAGACGTGTAATGTCAACACATAATTGCATTCCGGCTATACCTGCATGCTCTCCAATTTGCAATCCTGATGTCCATGACTGGAGTACTACTTACACGAATAGCGCAATAGTTTAATGTGTCCCGCCATGCCACAGATTGGGTTGCATAAATGTCAGCATACATGATGGCCGGAACAGGCAAGTGGGGAAAGCAAATCTGCCCAGAGGGGGTGAAAGAAAAAGCCAAGACAACAGCAGGTATGCACATGTAAATAAACCTGCCTCTCATTTCTCTCTTATAAGGATTTAAACCTGGTCTCCCAAGTCTGCTCGACCATCGTGCAAAACTGCTGGAGAATTCCAGCAATAACAGACACTGAATCAGAAACTGCCACTGAATGAATGAATGAATGAATGAATGAATGAATCTTTATTTGCATCAGTCATCAGCTGTAGCAATAAAACAACAATATGATATACAAAGAATAGGAATAAAAAGTCAGTGATATAAAATACAGTTAAGTTGTGGGTGAACATATCAGACAACACAGCAATTCTTCAAACAGCTCTTGTTTATTCACAGGCCAGAACATGAGGGTTCAGTCAGCCTGCTTATATAGAGCTCCAGTACAACGTAACTGTAACAACTTTCTGTAACTATCCAATCAATGAACGTCACTTTCGATCCTTTATTTGCATATGTGGACCTGAGTAAAAACTATCTACAGTATCCCCCTGCTGGCCCAGGGTGAGAACTTCAGTACATAACAAATACGTTTTAGGGTTTTGAATCAATTGTCAAATACAGTGGTACCTCAGGTTAAATACTTAATTCGTTCCGGAGGTCCGTTCTTAACCTGAAACTGTTCTTAACCTGAAGCACCACTTTAGCTAATGGGGACTCCTGCTGCCGCCGGAGCACGATTTCTGTTCTTATCCTGAAGCAAAGTTCTTAACCTGAAGTTAGCGGAGTCTGTAACCTGAAGTGCATGTAACCTGAAGCGTATGTAACCCGAGGTACCACTGTAGTGGATCTTATTCCGATTGCCCCAGCTAAAAACCTTGCAACCTTTGCTGTCACCTGCACATCTTGATCTGCCAAGAGAAAGGACACTGAAGCAGTGGTTGGGCGACCCGGAATGGACAATAAAAGAGGGGTGATAATCTCATTCCTCAAGTCTTTATAAAGAGCGTGAGCCAGATGGGCATGCGCCACAGAATCAGTACTGCCATCTCCACAGGGACAGAAGCGTTTTTCGTGTGGGATCTGCTGGAATCGTCCCTCAAGTACAGCAAAGGGCTAGACATACAATCTTGCGAGTGTAAGAGCACGTCTATATTTTAGAATTGCTAGGTTATGCAGATAGGGTGCTAGAGAGTCGAAATGGGAAGGTGGAAAACAGTCATACCATGGGCAAAATGTCCTTATTGTGGCCAAGTTGTTCTGACGCTCGATATCATTTAGGTGCTGACAAATTAGACTGTTTGCTTTACTAAAACCCAAAGTGAGTAGCTGTTGTGGTGATAAACCACAAGAGTGAAGTTTTTGAATCAGAAATTGCCAATGTTTCCCATCCCACACCCAGAATGATCGGAATTCGCTGTTTCTGTTGATTTCAATCTACAAATGACACATAATTTATTATGTCCCCACCCCCATTTGCATTGTGCTTCCATTGCATTGAAATGAATACCGTTGAATTAGTAACGTAAACAATGCAAGTTACACAATTTCACCACAGCGAACAGGGAGACCTTTTGAACTGCAGTGGGAGAGAACATTGCATGCAATCAATACAGGGCAGAATGGGGAAAAAATGGTCTTCCCACCTCTCTAGACCTGCAGAAACTAAAAAAATACCCAGATTAATTCACTTGGAATTTACCGTATTATTGGTTTAGGCTGAATTTGTTCCACTTCCCATAAATGTAAAAAGAAGGCATGATAAAGTTTTGTTACATTTTTGCTAAAAGAGTCAAACAAAGGATGTTTATCTGCAGAGCTTAAAACTCACATGGCTATATAAGGCAATAGAAAAGGTCTGAGTAAAAAAAACTGCAGAAGTAGGGGTGGGAAGTCAATTTATGAAACTATGCAACTGTTTGATATGAAGATTATTGTGAAATATAATAAAAAGGTAAATTAATAATTAATAGAAAGGTAAATTACAAAAAATCTCACACGTCCAACATCAGGTAAATATAATATGCTTTTGTGTAGAACTCTCATGACAAAAACAGTTGCCAAAGAAGAACCTAGAGCACTGTGGGAAAGTTCTAAAACCTCGTCAATCTTCGCCAGAACCAAAAACAGGTAAATTGGAAGACAACCATTTTATGATAAAATTCAATTTTATTAAGGGGGCAGCGAATGCTGCTTTTTTTGAAGAATACTTTCTCCCACTCCTAATGTTTAACTTCTCTCATATATATTTTTTTTAAATCTTGTGTAAATTTGACACAATCCTATTTCATTTGAATTTCATCTTCCTTATATTACTGGATAAATTATTGTGCTAAAACCCACCAGATAAATATCAATAACTTCTAAGTACTTAAAAACCTGATTTAATTTTGTGCCAAGAAGCTGATGCAATATCCATTTGCAGTTAGAGAAATACCAAAACTATAGATTTTAGGTCTGTGAGAGTTAGATAACATATATTACTTTTTTGCTTGCAGGATAGATTAAGTTTTACCTGACATTCTGGTAAAATAGTTATATATTTCTCTTGACTCCCTCCCTCATGAACTAGAATATGCAGTATTTATAAGACCAGCACTTATAACTGGGGATTTTTAAAAAACCACCAAGGCAGTGCCTGAGCTGAGATAATATATCCTCTTTGGGAAAAGATTTACTCATCTCTGTTCTAGCAAACATGATATCTATGGGACAAATGCTCAGCTGGTTTAAATAGGTCACCATTTTGTACATATCTGGATTTCTAAAGCACTACTACCTAAGTTGGAAAATTTTATAAGAAATGGCAGCACTGCAAAGGTTGTGGAGTCCGAGCATTATGACATGGCATCCAGGACCAAACACAAATAGCTCATATTGTTATCATTCTGGTCCCACTGCTATTCATCTTATAAATTGCAACTACCATCAATTCTAGCCAGCGTGGTCAATGGTCAGTGATAATGCAATATGGTGCATGTGTAACAAAATTCTGGAATTCTGGAATGTAATCTATAATGTACTAAAAAGAATGATTAAGGTATCATCCTTAAAAAAAAGAAAAGAAAACACACACCCAGAGGCTTTTCTCCTGGGGATACTAGGCCCAGATATACCTAAAAATGCAAGAGAAATATTCTTGTATGCTACAAATCGCCACAAATTGGAAAGGAGATAAAATCCCAACAAAGCTGGAGTGGCAAACCTAGATGTTAGAGTACGCCGAGTTGACAAAAATGACAAATTGAGAGGTAATACGGACCAAGCATTTATTAGGAAATGGGACATGTTTAAAAAATATCTTACTGAATACTGCAAAAATATAATGTCAGTGGTGGAATTGAATGACTTCTGTGGTAGGATGAACAACTGTGAGACATAGTAACACTGATGAAAATTAACAAAAAGAAAATGAAAATTATTAGTGCACTAGATAGATTAAGTGGTAAATTCACGATGAGGTGATGGGAAGTTGTTAGTAACTCAAGAAGAATGTACAGTGGTATGATGTAACAAATTTTCTTTTTTTTTTCTTTTTTCTTATTAACTTTGATGTTGGTTACTTCTTTTTGATCTCAATAAAGCATATTTTTTAAAAGGATGGTGCAATATGTAGTATAGTGTCACCTGGAGGGTCCAGTTGTTCCCCATCTTTATTCTAAATAATTCATCTCCAAAGTGGGTTGATGGGAAGTTCATCAGACGCTGCTAATCCATTTGGTTCCAAGACAATGGAGAATGGTGCTGAAGACAATGCTCTCTTCTTCTTCTTCTTCTTCTTCTTCTGTGATCACACGTAGCCAAATAAGATTGTTTTCCATAAACACGGTTTTAACAATGAGTCTGTAAGTGACTGTGGAGGCCATTTCTGGATCCACACGTCCTTCCACAGTGAAGACACTGGTTTCCGGGCAGGAGTTGATGATGGTGAGGGTTTGCCAAACGTGCTTTCCTCTTAGCATGCTTCTTCCTTTCGTCCTGAGTTCAAGCGTCTTCAAAGTCCAAGACAGCTTTGGTAAAGGCTGTTCTCCAATTGGAACACTCACAGGCAATTGTTGGTATTTATACTACATTTTTAAAGATTTGCCTTGAGACAGTCATTAAACCTCTTTTGTTGACCACCAGCATTACGCTTTCCATTTTTAAGTTCAGAATAGAGTAGTTGCATTGGAAGATGGTCACCAGCCATCTGCATAACATGACCAGTCCAACAAAGTTGATGTTGAAGAATCATTGCTTCAACACTGGTGATCTTTGCTTCTTCCAGTACACTGGTATTAGTTCACCTGTCTTCCCAAGGGATGTGTAAAAAAAATTCAGAGACACCGTTGATGGAATCTTTTGAAGAGTTGGAGATGGCGTTTATAAGTGGTCCATGTTTCACAAGCATACTGTAAGGTTGGTAGTACAATAGCTGTGCAAACAAGTATTTTGGTTTCCCTGTGAATGTCCCGGTCCTCAAACACTCTGCACTTCAATCGGGAGAAAGCTGTACTCACAGAGCTCAGGTGATGCTGGATTTCGGCATCAATATCAAATGATAACAGTGAACCCCTTGTATTCAGAGATCAAGGAAGGGTTGTAGCTTGATGATGCAAGTTCATGTTTTGTGTGCAAAGTGTCTCAAGTTCACTCACTTCTCAGCATCCTCAAGAAGGGCTGAGGAAGCTATTTGTTGGAAACCCTGAAAAGCTGATGCCAGTCATTTTTGAACCATGCTGACTTTGAGCAGCATCCTAGGCTCCTAAATTCAGTGAAAGCAGGTGATGTGCCTGCACATATGAACTCTCTGGACCAAAAGGCTCTTCCTGTCTCCAGCATTGTTAGTGCACTTGGGAAAAGGACAAAATGCCTTTGTTCTCCAAATTGTTTCATAAGTGCATGAAGAGATGGAAGTTTGGTTGTTCCCAATCGTGTAAGGCCACAAAAGTTTTGCAGTTGACTTTGTGTTAACTATTGCACTTAGTATTTAACCTTCTTTTTAAAAAGACAGGGGGAAAATGAAGCTTTGAATAAATCATCAGAGAGTTGCAAAGCTCCATTAAACACATTTATAGCATATTTTTTAAAATCAGAATAACATAAGGTCCATTAAACATCCCATGAATCCTGTTATTGATTTGTTGCATTGTTCCCTAGCTCTCAGCTATTTTTACTATAAAGATAATACTCCTTCTTTCAAGAAGTGTTTTCACTTCTATTGAGTTTGTTTATGAGAGTGTCTTTCTTAAGAAGGCATTCAAACAGCCATAATAGTTGCACCAGTCAATTGCAATTTTAATGCATTTTCTGCTTCAGTCAGAAGTAGCATCAAATAGTGCTAGGCTAGCTATGGCAGAATATCTGTGAAGTAAAATGTCACATTATTTTACTTAAAGTTAAATGTCTGAGGATAAGATACTAGCATTGAATTTTGAACTCTTGGATACTATCTGAAGCAGATATGGGGAATCTGTGCATTCCCCTGTGTTGTTGGACTGCAACCAGTGCTATTTTTATTGTAATAGGGGTGATGGAACTCACCACAAATACCTCCCTCTACAAATTAACTATGATAAAAACCAAGGTCACTCTACTTGGCAAGAGGTCTACCAAGTCTAGTGGACTGTAGATGGTCACAGCCTAGAGCAAGTACCCCGATTTAAATAAATAGGATTACTTATCGATGGGAAGACATTATGGAAACTCTGTCTAGAAGCAATTAAAGCTAATATCTGGCCATTCTGCTCCACAGGCTATATAGTTTCTTCCATTCAAAGGGAGGGCAATTAATCAACCCAGCTATTAAGATTTTTGTCTCTAAAATCAATGGCCAAATGCTCTACGGCAGGTGTAGGCAAACTCGGCCCTCCAGATGTTTTGGGACTACAACTCCCATGATCCCTAGCTAACAGGACCAGTGGTCAGGGATGATGGGAGTTGTAGTCCCAAAACATCTGGAGGGCCGAGTTTGCCTATGCCTTCTCTACGGGGTTGACATATGGGGAACTGGTGTTAAATCTGAAATATAGCTCCTACAAAATAAATTTATGAGGCAGATTTTGGGGCTTCCATGTGGGGCAGCCCACCTCAGAGCCAAGTTGGGCCTTCCCTTGCTAGCAGCCAGAATTGATCTAGCCTATCTGAGATACTGGCGCAGGCTCAATGCCTTCAAGGATCATACCCTAACTAAGCTCTGCTGGTTAGAGCAACTAAGGACAGAGGCCTAGGCACAAAGGGGCCAAGACAAACTTAGGGTTTATAATCTTCATATGCAGAACTACTTAGGCCTTAGCTTACGTGACCTTAGAAACTGGATTTTTTATCAGGTTGCCAACCAAGACAGAGCATCCATCATTGCTGCCCATTACTCTACTTGGTACCCCCCCCCAATTAAGACCAATCACTCAAGGCCCCGTTACCTTGAGACTCTGACTTTCCCACAACTACGCAGGGCCTTTGTAGAACTAAGATTCCAACAGATGCTCTCAGCATATTTAGAGGAGAGATATTGTGGAATTCCCCATATGGATCACAAATTTTTATATGGATGCAATCAGGTAGAGGACATTACACACTATCTGCTGAAATACTGCCCCTCAATGAGGCCAGACTTAGATTCACAAAATGTTTAGGGGTATGCGTACCCCGAAAAAAGCATTGTATACATTACGTACCTGGTAGCCAAATTTGCGCTGGCTGCCAATAAGCTCTGTTCCAGCTATGTGAATGAACTCCAATCTTACATCTTAATGTTGTAAATTTATTTTATACTGTAAATTGCTACAGGTTAGAGTATATGATTTTAGATGAAACTTTTCCTTTTATACTCTGTTGTCCATTGTAAAGGCCTTTGGCTATATGCAATAAAACTGACTGACTGAAATGCATATAAAAAGTGGGCATCAACATCCAGGTGATTTATTTTGGTTCTGGTCCGTTTTAATATTTGACGGCAAAATATTTGTTTCGGGAAAATGCCACGAGCATAGCTCTTGATTTGCATGGCACAAGATATGGGCCCTTATTATTTTATTATTATTAAATTTGTATACCACCATATACCCACAGGGCTCAGGGTAGTTACAACATAAAATCACAATTTTAAAAACACAAAATACACAATAAGCTAAAAGCAAAAGCAAGCCAATAAACCTATCCTTGTAAGTCTTCCAAACATAGTTCAACACATCTAAATGCATTTACCATAAACATTGTCCATTACGTGTGCAATGTTTGCATGCCGGCAACAAGCCCACTGGGGCCATGGATGACTGGCCTTCTAACAATGCACCCAGAAGGCGCATTGATGGATGTGAATGGCCCCGTGCATTGATTGCAGAAGTCCTCATTCAACTGTGGTTGAGGAGCAGTCATATTTCACTTACCCCTCTACCTGACATTATGAAAGCAATGGGGCCGAAACTGTCTAAAACAATGTGGGATGTTCTGCTCTTTCCTTCTGCAGGTGCATCACAAGTAGCCCATCAGCAGCCAATACATCTTTTTCTTTTTCTCACAACAAAGTGAATTAGATTCTACCACAGGCTTCCTCAGTCTTGGCCCTCCAGATGTATTTTGGCATACAAGTCCCATGATCCCTAGCTAGCAGGACCAGTGGTCAGGGATAATGGGAACTGTAGTCTCAAAACATCTGGAGGGCCGAGGTTGAGGAAGCCTGTTCTACCAGTTAGGAAAGGTCTCTACATGGGATGTACACTTCAAGAATTACTTTACAGTGGTACCTTGGTTCTTAAATGCCTTGGTACTCAAACAACTTGGAACCCAAACACTGCAAACCCGGAAGTAGGTGTTCCAGTTTGCGAACTGTTTTCGGAAGCCGGACGTGCTCCATTTTGAGTGTTACGCTTTCAATTTGAGTGCGACACTTCTATTTTGAGTGTTATGATGAGCTCTGTCTGTTTTTGCTATTTATTTTGCATTTTTGTTTTTGTGGCACTTTTTTGTTTGTTTTTGTGACTGTGTGGAACCCAGTTCAGCTACTGATTAATTGATTGTGTGACTGCAGTACATTGTTTATTGCTTTCATTTTATGGATCAATGGTCTCGTTAGATAGTAAAATTCACATTAAATTGCTGTTTTAGGGGTTGTTGTTAAGAGTCTGGAACAGATTAATCCATTTTGTCTTACTTTCTATGGTAAAGTGTACCTTGGTTTTGGAACGCTTTGGTTTTGGAACGGACTTGCGGAATGGATTAAGTTTGAGAACCAAGGTACCACGGTATTTTCGGGCATTGCTACTGCCCTGTAAATTAAGAGAGCTCATTTGTTTCCACTGACCGCATTTGAAATGGTATTCACCATGCTTAACATGCAAGAAAAGTATCTCAGAGCTAACATCCAATCCCGTCTGTGTTTATGGGATGTTAAACTCCCTCTGCAAGCGCCTCAAGCTTCACCCTGGCTTCTAATACGCAGCTCATCTACTTTTCCAAAGCATGCAAATTAGCTGCCAGTTCAGCTGAATAAGGAGATCTGCCTCCATTTGAAGGCATTGCATTTGATATTACCTGAAAGCTTTTCTTCAGGTATCAAGCTGAGGTGTCTTATCCATACATGCAAGTGATCACTACCTAGTGCACTCATTGATGGATGAACTTCATCTTCAAATTTTTCCAAGTCTTCAAGCGAGAAATGCACACATCTGAAAAAGTGCAACCATGGTGTTTTTAGGGCTGCAAAAATATAAAGAAATGACAACACAGAGACACACATTTGAGACACATCAGCTACAAAGGGGCATTTTCAGGTTTTGAGCGGAGGAATTTAAAGGGATGCTAGAAATCCGACAAGTCCATTGGGCTGATAGCTGCCATTTCAGATTAGTGTGGTTATGCATGGGATAGCTCAGTTGGTAGAGCATGAGACTATTAACCTCAGGGTCATGGGTTTGAGCCCCACATTGCATTGCAGGGGGTTAGACTAGAGCAGTGTTTCCCAACCTTGTGCCTCCAGCTGTTTTTGAACTACAACTCCCATCATCCCTGACTAGCAAGACCAGTGGCAAGGGATGATGGGAATTGTAGTCCAAAAACAGCTGGAGGCACAAGGTTGGGAAACACTGGACTAGAGGACACTTGGGGCCTCATCCAACTCTACAGTTCTATGATGGCAGGCCTCCTGTTTCTGCAGTTTGATGTGCAATCTAAATGGGGAAGAACTGTAGCTTAGTGGTAGAGTTTCTGCCTTGCTTGCCGAAGATCCCAGGTTCAGCCTTTGCCACATTCATGTTGGCTGGGAGAGAGAGCCTGTATTAAAAAGGTAAAGCAAAAGTTAAAGGACCCTTGGATGGTTAAGTCCAGTCAAAGGTAACTATGGGGTTGTGGTGCTCATCTCGCTTTTAGGCTGAGGGAGCCAGCATTTGTCCACAGACAGCTTTCTGGATCATGACTAAACCGCTTCTGGCACAACGGGACACTGTGATGGAAACCAGAACGCACGCAAATGCCGTTTACCTTCCCACTGCAGCTGTACCTATTTATCTACTTGCACTGGTGTGCTTTCGAACTGCTAGGTTGGCAGGAGCTGGGACAGAGCAACGGGAGCTCACCCCATCACAAGGATTTGAACCGCCGGCCTTCTGATTGGCAAGCCCAAGAGGCTCAGTGATTTAGACCACAGCACCACCCACATTGAGCTAGTTGGATCAGTGGTATGACTCAGTATGAAGGCAGTTTTCTAGATTCCTGTGCCGCTTTGTGTTTGCTCTGTTGTAACAGAATGTCAACGGAGGTATCGGTGGTGGTGAGAAATCTCTTATTATTCACTCAGTCTTCTGATTCACTTCATCAAATAGCAATTTGTCATAGTATTGTCACTTGGTTTGAATTGACTTATCTGAAACAGCTTAATGGAACGTAAATATGAAGATGGGCGTATCCGCCCCCCCCCACTGAGAAATAATGATTCCGTATGTTTATGACAAATGCATTGAGGGGAATGAAGGATAGTGTAAATAAAGTGTGTGATGAACGATTATTTTAGCCTTTTCAATAACACAAGAAAGGAATGCATAAAATGTGATCAAGAAGCAGTAAAGGGGCTGAAAAAAATTCACCCCACTTTTCAACACTCAAAAGACACCATCAAATTCAGCACTTATAAACATTGGTTGTGGGAGTGTAAGTGGCTTCAGGGGGGGCAAAAAGAAGGACAGATTTTTTAGCTAGCAGACAATGTAATCAGCCAGTAACCACAGACTCACACAATTTAGGGTGGTGTGGGCGGTTCCCCCAAACAGGGTGCCGAGCCAAGGGGGCACAAAATAATAATAATAATAATAATAATAATAATAATAATAATAATAATAATAATAATAATAATACCTATATTTCTACCCCTAGGGAGAAGATCCATTTAAGAAGTGACTGTGCCAAAAGGAATAATTGTGAAAATAAGATTTTTTGGGAGGGACGGGAGATTTTGTCCTTGCTCAGGGCAACATATTACCAAAGTATGCCCATGCACACATTACCATGCACACAAATATTTGATGATAATCACAGAAATGGATAAATAGAGCAACTCCACAAATACATCTGGTTGGATCTAGAGATACTTTCCTGCATGCAAAGGTAACTTTCAGTCACAATGGGCGGTTTTAACCCTTATACTAGATTTCTTCTGCAGGTGGAAGATAGGAAGGAATTAAATATTACATCATTCCCATAACTGTTTTGTTAGCACCTAGCACCTATATAAATGTTTATGGAACAGTGCAATTGACTATTTCCCTTCTACTCATGGTTCTTGAGATTTATCCTAATGGTTAGTTTATATATATGTGTGTACTTTACATTAGAAGCATCAGCTATCTACCACAGTTGGACAAAATTCTTACCTCTGTTGATTCAGGGTAACCGAAACATACAGCTATAAACTTCTTCTCCTTTCCTTAGGGTAGATGGCAGACCCTCCTGACCAGCAAGCACTAATTCTATGATATAGAATACAGGTGATTTATTAATGGGTTGTAAGCTAAATTCAGCCTGAATAATCATTTTTGTATCTCTCTCTGCACACATGGATGTATGATGAAACCCAACAAATGTTGTCTCCACCAGAGCTTGCTGGTCATTTGGTCTTTTGTGATGACTGCCCAAAGAGTCCATAACATGAGGGAGCAGTATAATGGGATCTCTGCTCTTCCTCAGTCCATCAGTCGAGAAATCCAGAAAACAGTAATTATGTGGGTAGTACTCATCTAGGTGTTGGTGTTGTTAAGTCGTTTAGCTGTGTCCGACTCTTCGTGACCCCATGGACCAGAGCACGCCAGGCACTTCTGTCTTCCACTGCCTCCCTCAGTTTAGTCAAACTCATGCTGGTAGCTTCGGGAACACTGTCCAACCGTCTCGTCCTCTGTCGTCCCCTTCTACTTGTGCCCTCCATCTTTCCCAACATCAGGGTCTTTTCCAAGGAGTCTTCTCTTCTCATGAGGTGGCCAAAGTATTGGAGCCTCAGCTTCAGGATTTGTCCTTCCAGTGAGCACTCAGGGCTGATTTCCTTAAGAATGGATAGGTTTGATCTTCTTGCAGTCCATGGGACTCTCGAGAGTCTCCTCCAGCACCATAATTCAAAAGCATCAATTCTAGGTAGATGAGTAGAAATGTCAGCCGTTGTGTGTACTCTCTGTTAGGATGACTGGGTGGTTGAATGACCTTTCTGACCTTGTGTAAGCTGCTTTTTTCTTTGGTGGAAAACACTGCTCATGGACACTGATACAAATCATTGCTTGAGGGCTATGGGAGAGGGCTACATTGGGTGGTTGAGATTAAACACCCCCATCCCAACCTTTCCATTTGGATGCTTCTCATAAACTGTGACTCATACTTTTTAAATCGTGCATATTCATTTAATTCATGCAATGCACATGGTGTCTGCTTGGTTCCTTAGTCAGGGTATCAGAGGAGAATCTAAAGTGAAGTAAGGAAATTTTCATTCTGATTTCAAATTTGCAATTGTCCAAGACATGGCATTCAGGAATGTATTTATGGTTGTCAGGAAATAAGGTATCATTTATGAGTAATGTTAGCATGAGGGGAAGTATCACCCAGTGACTAATCAGCTGGTCTTGGGATCTCAGGGACGTTATGTAACTACTGATCAGATGAAATATTCCAGCCCACTGAAAATGCAGATTTAATGAAGGATACAATTTCAGTTGTATTAGCTAAAGAACCTTTCTTGAATAGATGCTACACAATGGATTTGAGCAGTCAGCTACATCTAGGCAGTGAAGATTTTTCCACCCTCTTTTTGTTCACACTTTCATTTGAAGTGTATTTTTCCTTCCAATCATTTCTCGCCATCTCTTCTGCCTTTCTGAAATCATATGCCAGAAAATTATTCTCCTTCCATAAGGAAAGAAAGAAAGAAAGAAGAAAGAAAGAAAGAAAGAAAGAAATTTCTAGAAACACTGGGTTGAACAAAGCTTGCTTTCAACTTCAGGAAAGGGAAGAAAAACTAAGGACCGGAGCAAAAATTGGCTTGTATGAACAAATACATCATTGCAAAACCAGCTCAGATTATCAGATTAAACAGAGAAGCCTATTCAAGCAAGATAGGGTAAAAAAATAAAATAAAATACATAACTTTATAAGCCAATTGTTCAAGGACACTCTAAGCCTAAAGGAATGATTGCTCAAAATGAAATCTGTCCCCCTTCCCCTTTTCTACAGAATTTTATTTTATTTTTGAATTAAATTAAGGTTGAAACAAATCAGGCAACAAAAAGGAATGCATATAGCAATACAAGAAGATAATGAAGACTGTAACCCTATACATGAGTGCAACAGAGCAATCCATAGCACAATATGATACTGCAGGCATTTTCCTGTACTTGGGAATTGGTCAGCTCTGCCAGATTCCACTAGCACAGGGCCTCCATCTTCTGCAGAAATCTCCACTGTGTTTACTCAGAGTGCTGATGGGTTGAAACTACCACCAGCAGTATCCCTGCCTGTGGTAGCCTGCATAAACCCCTGAAGGGGGATGACCAAGAACATAAGAATATTCTGCTTGACTAGTCCAATGGCAACTTATTCTCAGAGCGGCCAACCAGGTCTCCATGAATCGGTCTGATCCTCTTTTAAAGTCATCCAAATTGTTGGCCATCACTGACTTCTGGGCAAGCTATGTTCCATAGCTTGACTATTTGCTGTGTGAATAAGTACTTTCTTCCATCTTTCCTAAATCTTCCAACATTCAGATTCACTAGATCTTACATTGGCTCGACTACCATCTATGAGACCAATCTGGTCCTCTGTGCTCCCACAACAACAACAAATATTAAAAGCTGGCAATTTAACTACCACCTGTCTTGTGGTCAATTCAGCTTTGATGCTCCCACCTGGGAGTTAGGATTGCCTGTCCAAAGTCCAGTTAAACTCACGGGTACTGAGTGGATATGCATTGGACTATCAAAAAACATGCTGGTTGCAATCTTTAGTTGATTGTGGATATGCTTGTGAGACAACTGGAGGAAAACAAAGGAGAATCTCACTAACTACGGAGAGGTTGAAAATATAAATTATAAAGCATATATTATGTATCTAACTTACAATAAATATATGGGCATCTGTACATGATTGGCATTTGAAGGGCTTCCACAATTGCGGCGGTGGTGGTGAGACTGGAAAGCACACTGACATAATAGTGTTATGAGTTTTTGGGTGACAGACCCCCCCCCCATGTGATGAGTATCTGGGTGCCAGAAATTGAACCCCGAATCCAGCTAATGTTAAAATACAAGCCAGACCAATTTCATGAGGAGGAAATTGCATAGGGTGATGGCCCATTAGGATAACAAAAAGAAAATGATGAACCATTAGGAAAGTCAAAGAGAGGGGGCTCCATGCCATATGGCAAATGGGAACCGCCACCCCACAAGACAAAGGGAGAGTTTCAAGGAGAGCTAGTTATGATATGACCTAGAAGGAAAAAAAGGTTGCAGGCTGTTAAAGGCAGCAAAGCTAGAGACAGAGTCAGAGCATATGGGAAGATTTATGTTTGTTTCCAACAGCAGGAATTCTTTTATAGGAATTAATTTTTTTTTGTTCTTTGTTTTTTTGCTTGCAGATTTCTTATTCTAGGGCAAATATTTTCAAACTTTTTTGAGGGGGGAACTCTGAGATCCTTCACAAGCTTGTCGAGGTTACTCAGTGAGGAGATTGAAAATTCTTCTTTCTTCCCATCCAATTTCTGAAATACTACACTAAATTGGTTCTCACATCATTATCAAGAAGTCACTGTGTCAAGCAGAATATCCAGTGGCAGAAAAGAAACAGTACAATAAGAATAATGGTGGGATTTCCTATGGTGGTCCTAAATTGTCACAAATGGTTGCCTAGTGTGAAATTTTGAATTAGGAGGCATCAGGGACTTATCCAAGGACTGTTTGTGCACAGTGTGTTTAGCATCAGAGTCCTCTTCATGCAACAATTGAAAGAGCGGTATGCGACATACCCTCTTGTGATTGGTAGACAATATTAAGCCTCTTGATTGGTCAGACCTAGTATAAACATTAGAGGCCTATTCTTCTGTCCTTGCTATGTCAGCAGTGCAGAAACTTCTCCCAGCTTCATATTGCAAGGACTGTGGCTCCAGACCTAAATGTTGCATGGTTTCTCAAGGCCCACCCAGGCCCTGACATTGGGTTCTTGCTGAGGTGAATCTTTTTTAAGCAAAAAGAGTTTTGATGACTACTGACATTTCTGAAGGAGTTTATGATTATCCCATATGTGAACTGGACTATGCATTGCCATTTCTTGTTTATACACTGTGAAGCAAGAATGGGGAGCTTTTGCCCTTCTGGATGTCAGACTGCAACTCATTCTCAGTATTGACCATCAGCCATGCCAGTTAGGGCTAATAATAATAATAATAATAATAATAATTTATACCCCGCCCATCTGGCTGGGTTTCCCCAGCCACTCTGGGCAGCTTCCAATAAAACACTAAAATACAATAACCTATTAAACATTAAAAGCTTCCCTAAACAAGGCTGCCTTCAGATGTCTTCTAAAAGTTTGGTAGTTATTTTTCTCTTTGGCATCTGGTGGGAGGGTGTTACACAGGGCGGGTGCCACTACCGAGAAGGCCCTCTGCCCGGTTCCCTGTAACTTGGCTTCTTGCAGCGAGGGAACTGCCCGAAGACCCTCGGTGCTGGACCTCAGTGTCCGGGCAGAACGATGGAGGTGGAGACGCTCCTTCAGGTATACTGGACCAAGGCCGTTTAGGGCTTTAAAGGTCAGCACCAACACTTTGAATTGTGCTTGGAAACATACTGGGAGCCAGTGTAGTCCTTTCAAGACCGGTGTTATATGGTCTCAGCAGCCGCTCCCAGTCACCAGTCTAGCTGCTACATTCTGGATTGGTTGTAGTTTCCGGGTCACCTTCAAAGGTAGCCCCACATAGAGCGCATTGAGAGATATAATTAAGCAACATCCATAGGGTTGCCCACTCCCACTGTAGATCATACCTGGACCTTTTAGAAGAGATTAGAGTATTTCAGAGAACACCCTCCCCCCCCCCATTTTATTAGCTCGAGCAATTTGCAGTCTGCATAAACAGGTGCTGCTCACAGCCTTAATGGTTTGTTTGAGTGCATGGATTTCTGCTGAAGAAACACTGTTCCCTAGATTAGATTTTCATGGTGGAAGAATTTGAAGGGTATTTGACTTTAAAACTCTGGGTGAGTACATCTGGTACTTTAACCATTCATTTGGACTCTTAATAGTAGCTGCTAACACCTGAGATGATAAATTAGCAGATGCCTTTCAAGCTGTTTCTTCACTTCAAGCCTCATTTACTTCAACCTATTCACTGTAAAAACAAACAATGCACAATTAAAAAGGGACCCCAGCCATACCCAAAAATACACGAAGGCTTCTTATTAAGGATGCATGAAGCAAGCAGAATGTATTATGGGTAGGGAAGGTAATGATCCAAGTTAAAGAAATATGAATAGGGGGGGTTGAAGAGATACAATGACTTGGCTTGTCAACAGGTATTGGAAGCATTCCCATCACAATGCAAACTGTTGCAAAATGATGTCCCTTCTCTTTTGAGAGCTCTGTGGGAATGAGAGAGTTTAGCTCCCCACACATAATATACCAGAGGGGAGATCCTTCAGTTGAATTCAAAGTGTAATTGAATGCCTTAATTCACAATTTTCCATCTCTGCAATGGCATGCACATATTTGAATATTTGGAATCTATTTACAGTGTTTTCAAGGAAATGTTTTGTGGCAGGATCAAAGTCTTAATACTCATAATTTTGAAGCTAAAATACACAGTCAATCTTTTCATATGCACTAGCCCTCTCTATCCTCTCAGATCATGCTTAGTTTACACTAGCAGACCTTTCCTCCAAAATTGGTTTATTTAGGAAACATATACAGTGGTACCTTGGTTTTCGAACAGCTTAGTTCTTGAACAACTTGGAACCCGAATGCTGCAAACCCAGAAGTGACTGTTCCAGTTTGCGAACTTTTTTTCAGAAGCCGAAAGTGCTCTGTTTTTAGTCCTCCACTTCCGATTGGAGAGTTCCTCTTCCTGTTTGAGGGTTCCATTTCTGATTTGAGTCCCCAACTTCCAATTAGATATTTGGAGCTTATATTTGGTGCTTTTGCTTTTTTGTGTGTTTTTGTTTGTGTGGCTTTTTCAGTTAATTTGTTTTTGTGACTGTGTCGAACCTAGTTCAGCTACTGATTGATTGGTTGATTGTGTGACTGTGGAAATGAATAAAAGCTGCAAAGCCAAGAGAACCATTAACAGAACAACAACAGAAGTAGTAAAATCCATGTTTATATTCTATTTTAGGGGTTGTTTTTAAAAGTCTGGAATGGATTAATCCATTTTGCATTACTTTCTATGGGAAAGTGTGCCTTGGTTTTGGAACGCTTTGGTTTCGGAATAGACTTCCAGAATGGATTAAGTTTGAAAACCGAGGTACCACTGTACATGGCAATAAGAATTATATGGAGAACATATCCTGAGTATCTCATGAAGTGCTATATATAATAATTGCAACAGTTTTTTCCATGGTTTCATCCCATCTCATCATGGTTCAAAAAGTCATACTCCCACAGAGAGTGGCAAGTGACCAGTTCTGCTCACATGATTCTGGATTTCAAATCTTAACATGGTGGCTTCAAAAACATGAAGTGTCCCATAAGATTTCAAATCTGCATTTCTTTCTACTGAATTGCAATAGCAAGAATCAGTACCTATGTCCAAATTACTAGCATCATTTATTACACAAGAGTCATGGATCCCTTCCTCCTGTTTCTCACCCCACCCAAGGTCCCATTTTTGGGGTGCAGTGTATCCTGGCGAAGAGGAAACCATCAGGAAGACAGCGAAAAGCTAACAATGTGTTCCCTACAGTAACATTACCAGCCATTCCGAGTCCCAGAAGGGAGTGCAGTAGAGACAGGGACTGTGTCTTAATTCCCTGAGGAATTGCTCTATAGCAGCACAACAGCCTGAAGCATGGGGACTTTTTGGATTCGAAATCCTTCTTCCAGGTCAAATTGGAACACTTCATTTTTAAGTGGCAGATGCTGACTGGAAGAAGAGATACAGGAATTATGGCTGGAGGATGGGAAAGCTCAGTAATTGACTTGACCACTTTAGCTTGTTTGGCTCACGGCATTTTTCCATCTCTCACTACCTGTGCCAAGAAAACATCTATTGTAGACGAAAACAATCTGTCAGCAAAAAAAGGGGGGGAGACCCCTTGTTAAATTTTATTCCTTGGGTCCATTGTTACTGGAAGCATTCGGCCTTTAAACACTTTTGCCATTTCCCCTCCCAGTTTCTTTCAACCGTAACTAGGACTGTACAACTTTGGAGCTGTCTGCATTTGTCTTGAGCACTGAGAACATAAATCAAAGCTCCACCGGTCCATCTTCAGCAGTCAGTAGAGGAGAAAACACTGTCTGAATCCTAAAGCTTCTTCTTGTTTAACAACCCCCTGAGATTGACGATCAAGAAAAGAAGTTTGGCAACTTCAGTCTCCTCACTAAGCTGAACTTCAGATTTCCACCAGCTTTCTCCAAAACATTACCTAGGATTCAGATGGGGGCAGGGGAGAGTTAAAACTTCCCAGTGGTTCCCCCCCCCCCCACATTTCTAAGGTGCCAACAAGTTTCATTCAAAGATAATAATAATAATAATAATAATAATAATAATAATAATAATAATGATAAAAAATAAAATTTTATTTATATCCCGCCCTCCCCAGCCGAAGCCAGGTTCAGGGCGGCTAACAACAATAAAATAATACAACATTCTAAAATCTGATATTTGATAGCTCAAAGATCAATGAGTGGTCTCACTGATGCCCAATTAGAAAGAATTGCTACTGAAATTTTGTCCTGTCTCCTCCAAATCTGAAGAAAATCCAAGGAGCTCTCAGCTGGAATGCTGGTGGTGTTTGTGGGAAGCCAAAAGTACTGAATAATGTTAGCAAAAACTCTCATTTGCAAAATATATGTAGTATTTTTGAAAGAAACTTCAAATTATTCTGATGATATTGACAAGGTTTCTCAGTCACCCACCAGAGGTCCTTCTCAGCAATAGCTACCTAGTTTGGGATAGCACTTCATCTTTAATTAAGGCTGATATCAACTTTGTACAATATTAGGCACTTGAAGATTTTCAACTTTTTATAGGCTATTGAAGGTTGTGATATTGTCTGCTGAGGTCAGAAATCTACAGAGTATTGCTGTTATGCGATGTTGGCTATTGTGTTTTATGGATGGCCTCTTCTAAAGAAGGGTGAGTTCCAAGTTAAAAGGTTATGGAACAGTTATAATGTACCAAACGTGTATGGTCAGTTTCTTTGAAAGCAGAAATATCTGTGAAGATAGCACAGTTTTGCACTTCCTTCCCAATGGCCGCTGATTGAACCATGTCAGTAGCCATTTCCAGTCATTATCCCCTTCATAAGATAATGACGAGAGGGCAGAGTGGTGTGCCCCATTTTGACACTTGAGATGAAACAGGAAGTGCTGCCATGCTGCCCCTCTGCCTCCGCGAAATCTCACTGGAAATCAGTGTCACTTCTGCACTGGTGGCAAAGGTGGTAGGGTACCCATAGGGGTGCTATCTGGGGGCTTCTGCTGCCTGACTTTGTGGCTTCGCCCCGCCTAATGGGGATGAGCCACCAGTGATGGGCAGGGAACCTCACCTCCCATTGCCTGCTTTGATGAAGCCTACTTGGTGGAAGGACAAAATGGTGGCAAAGTTGCCATGATGGAAAACACTGATAGGAGTGATGGATTAGGTCCACCAGTACGTTCACACTGCACCACCCTCGCTGCCACTCTCAGTATGCTGCAGCCATGTGGACAACAGGAAGCTAACAAGTCTCACTGACCTGAGCTGCCAACTACTGCTGGATGAGTCCACTGGTCTTGTCCCCTTTGTCACAGCCTCATTGCAGTCTGCACCAACCTCCATGCATGGGGGTGGAATGCCTGTAGTGGGGAGCCTTCTCTGCCCAAGTAGGGCACAGTCAGGATGGCAGCCTCCCTGCTGCAAACAATAGCCCTCATTTCATTGAGGGAAACAGCAACTGGCATGGTAGAAGGGGCAGGGGCAGCATGATCATTCCTGCTCTACCCCTTATGTGACTGAAGAGGCCTAATAAGTATCTACGTATTGACTAAGATGGGAAGATTGCAAACTAATCAAGTGACAACCTCCTTGCAAATTGGCCATGTGAATCCTCAAGCAGACCATTGTAAAAAGCCAAGCTGCAGTTTAGAATCTGTGATTTCTTTCTTTTTTGCTGTGCTTTGTTTTCCTCTTAGGAAAGATAATTGCTTTGAAAGCAATTATTAAATTATTGCAATGTTACAAAAAAAAAAAAGCACCACACAATTAACTTGCAGGGGAAAGTTGGCACAGGGAAAAAAATTAGTCAATTGGATCTCTAATTGTTGTGTTGGTGAGACAGCGTGTATGTCAACTGCATAGCCTGAAGTCTTGGAACAGAACTGTACCCTTTTCAAACATATTCACAAGTGCTAGGTAATCAAACCACTTTCACTGGAGACTCAAAATAATCAGGGGAAACAAATAAGCAAGCAGTTTTAGACCAACTGCAAGAGTGCAAAGAGGTGCCAGGAAGTGTTGTGTCCTGATAGTTGCAGCTCATTCCCTCGTTTGCATTAAGAAATTTCCCCCTATAGGGTTTCCATACTCTGGTCCATGGCATGCTTAGACAGCAGTGGTCCCATTATCTGGAAGCTGAAGGATGGACAAGCACAGGAGTCATAGAAAAGGACGTAAGAATTTTTTGTAGCCATGGAAATGGGCTGAATAAGGGCTATCAGCAAGTTATTTATTCATTATGCTACAGTTATTTAGAGAGGCGCACACACAGCATATTGGATTGAGAAGTGTGAATTAGGTGGTTTCTCATTAAAATGCAAACAGACTCAATGTTCTCCCCCAAACCTACTTCTGAGTAAGCCTGCATGTGTTTGCACTGTGCTTCTATGGTATGCAAGAAGAAGACGACGACTTTGGAGTATGAGTATTATTGCCTATATGGATAATTGGCTTAATTTTGAAACAACACCCTGATTTTTCTTTCCCCCTTAACTATCAGATATTGTTTCAAAGCAAAACTATCAGATTCCTGTTTCAAAGCAAGGCTACTCAGCACAAAGACATACCTTTTCTATGCAGTCATAAAGTTGCAGTGTCAAATCTGAGACATTATCTCTTTTCTATGGCAACAGGCAGGTATCAATGCGAGAAAATTAGGCTTTCCTGGCAGGATCAAGCAGCAGGAGAAGCAAAAATATGAGCTGATGGGAAAGGCACTCATCCTGATGCAAATTGCTTCAGTAATAAACAAGACAAAAAGGGGAGGGAAGCTCAACTGCTGGGATAGTAAATTGCTTGTTGTTGAGGATTTTTGCAGGTTTGCCTGTTGTGACAGTTCTCCATGTGAATGAAGCCATGTGACTTCATGTCTCTTGCATTGTTTCCCTGCTATATAAATAAAGAGAAGCAGCAATTTTGACTTATGCTGATGTCCACATCACACATTTCCATAGTCAAATGTATACTTGTGTGCTAGATCTTCTGCAGTGCAGCTACAAAAGAGAAACAATTATGGCTTTCCCATTGCCCATTGTAGTTAACGTGAATAAAAGCATGTGAAAAGCCTGCTGGATCAGGCTAGAGCTGCATTTAGTTGAGCATCCTATTCTCACTGAGACCCTACCTGCCCATAGGGTGCAGGTGGCACTGTGGTCTAAACCACTGAGCCCCTTGGGCTTGCCAATCAGAAGGTCGGCTGTTTGAATCCCCATGACGGGGTGAGCTCACGTTGCTCGGTCCCAGCTTCTGCCAACGTAGCAGTTCCAAAGCACACCAGTGCAAGTAGATAAATAGGTACCACTGTGGTGGGAAGGTAAACGGCATTTCCATGTGCTCTGGCTTCCATCATGGTGTTCCGTTGCACCAGAAGTGGTTTAGTCCTGCTGGCCACATGACCTGGAAAGCTGTCTGTGGACAAACGCCAGTTGCATATTCAGACCTTTCAACCTCCCCCTTAAATAAATTCATACAAGACTCAAATTTTGGTTTGTTTTTTGGCAGAATTTAGGCCACAACTTTATTGATTACAGCAAGTGAGTGGTTGTCTAGGCTCTGGTTCGACTAGCTCCCTGCACTATTGCAGGTAGTGCTGACCCAGGGCACCAGCATAGGTCAGCCAAGGGTGAACACCTGGATAGCCAGAAAGCCAGGAACAGGCTATGTCCACCACCCAGATGTCCCCCAGACTCAGCCACAGGCACAACCCCCTCACAGGTTGACCAAACAATTAAGTCCTTGCATTCCTTTAACAGAATACCCTTCACATAGGGATGGCAATAGCGTTCCCCCATCCCTATCACCTGAACCAGAGCCTATCCGAAACCTTACGAGTTGTGACAGTTTGCTATGTGGCAGGCAACATCCAAATGGCACCAGCCAATCAGCCAAGTGGGGAAAATTCCTGCCGTGCCCCTGTCCCAACGACAGACGACACACGATGGCATAGCAAGGTCAAATGCACAGTCCTAAAAGTAGGGAGAGGTGGACAGGTGTTCTGATGCACGCACTGAAAGAAGAAACTCTGGGTCACGTGCATGGGTATATATAGGTCCCTTGATCTGTTTAGCATCCCATTGGCCTAATTAAACCCAGCATCGAGGGACCTACCAATTGGGTGTTGTGGCTATCCAATCACACCCACCCACAACACAGGGTTTGGTTGCAAGGTCTCACCGCAACACGGGCCCTCTTTAAGGGAGGACCCAATCTCCCTCGGCCTGAAAGCAAGATGAGTGCCGCAACCCCATAGTTGCCTTTGACTGGACTTAACCATCTTGGGGTCCTTTACCTTTTACCTTCTTACCTGTCCATGCATTGTCTCAGCAGAGTGGTACATGCTCTGGTATATTGGCTGAACACGAGACACTTAATCTCAGGGTCATGGGTCCATGCAGGGGGTTGGACTTGATGACCCTTGAAGTCCCTTTCAGCTTCTAATAGGACTGAAGTGTATCCATTGAATAATCCATGCAATTCTTAGTTCAGAGAAAACTGTAAGCTATCCTCCTCCTGGTGAGTATGTGAGTGTGCACATGTGTGATTAAAATGCTACACAGCCATGTTTTGAATCCTCTTGGTGGCACCGTTGTACATTCTCCCACACCCCTTTTATCTGTCTTTAACTGAAGTGCATTATTACACTAAGTGCAGGGGGGAGTACTTTATTTCCCCCACCCACCCACTTCAGTTTTATATTTGCAAGATGGCAAAGCATTTATGGAACTTAGATTAGCTTTTTAAATGTTTTCCCTGTTAATTTAAGTTAATGTTGTAGCCCAAGCAACATAATTGCTTCTCACTTTGTTCTCTCCGAGGGAAAAGAAGAAGAAAAACCCTGATGATTGCCAAACTTTATTCTCTCCCTTATAACAGTAGGACATGGGAGTTAGTTTTAATTTCTTCCCCTTCTTTTCCCCTCCTCAGATTGAGCATGGAGAAAGGGTGTCCTGAGGAAATAATGCTCACTAATCTTTGCCCCCCACCCAGATCATAAGCTAATGTACCAAAGCAGGACCAGCCCAAGACATTTTGGCACATGAGGTGCACCACAAAATGGCGCCCGCTACCACCGCCATTTAACCTGGCTAGGAAATTCAACATTTACCTAACAAGTCTTGGTCTCAGAGAAAGCTAATCAGAGGACAAAGATCAGCCGATGAACAGTGATGTAAAAGCTGTAAAAAAGGGGGGGAGCAGGCACATGAGGTGAAGTGGTGGAGGGTTGTTGACGCTACTGCAGTGCTCCCCAAAAGGCAACCCTTTCTATGGTGCTGTTCTCACCTAAACTAGAAATCACACACTCCATTGGTAAGAAGTAATGGGAGCGTTCCTGGGTCCTAGAAGAAAAACGGGGCATTCCAATGCTAATCTGGGAATAAATAAACACTTTGGTCATTTCAATGGGACCAAGCACACACACAAACCATCCAAGCACCCACAGACCAGAAACAAAATAAAAAACAGCAATTTCATATACAGTGGTACCACGGGTTACATATGCTTCGGGTTACAGACTTCACTAACCCAGAAATAGTACCTCGGGGGAAGAACTTTGCTTCAGGATGAGAAAAGAAATCACGCGGTGGTGGCAGCAGGAGGCCCTATTAGCTAAAGTGGTACCTCAGGTTAAGAACAGTTCAGGTGAAGAATGGACCTCCGGAATGAATTAAGTTCTTAACCCGAGGTACCACTGTAGGGCATTTAAATCTTAAAACAGGACATCCTCCCTCCCTTGCAGTCAGACTGGTTTATTTCTGAGTAAATGCACTTTAAAAATATACAGTGGTACTTCTGGTTATGACCTTAATTTGTTCTGGAGGTCTGTGCACTGTTCCACACACAAACAAAATTAATTCATGCACAGGTGTCTTCCAAAAACCCATCCCAAACCCCAAAAATGTGTTTATGGAAGACAATCTTACTTGGCTACGAGTGATTGCCGAAGAAGAAGAGGAGAAAGAGAAGAAGAGTTGAGATTCCTGCATTGAAGGGGATTGGACTCTCAGGTTCCAACTCTATGGTTCGAACCACCCCTGAATGAATCAGTAGTTGAGAATGAACAAGAGGCTGCTTCCTAATTCACAAAGAGCTTTCAACAGTTCCCCAGCAGTAGCTGTTATGATGATGATTGCTTAGCATCTTCTGTCCCACTTCAGTTTAATCAGTGGTGAACACTTGTTGTCCTTGATTCTTCCCTCTCTTTGTGGGCCTGTGTTAGATGTCTCTTAATGGTTCTCATTCTAGCACCTTACTATGGTTGCCAACCTTTAATCTTCCTTCTCTCCAAGATCTGCAGAGGCGTTCATCCACAGCACTGTGAGATAATGGTTGTTCTGCTGAATTCTGTTTTGATGGGCTTCCTTTGTACTCCCAATCAGTAGCCTACACTTAAAATACAGGCAGTGTGGTAGGCAATTATGTATGGCACTTGAGCTTAGTACATTCCCTTGAATGGAAAGCTTTGCAGTAGGATGGGCAACCTTTTCCATAATGACTATTTTTGAAAAGCTATTGCGGTTTTTATGTGCTATTTCTATTCTAGTATTTGAGACATTTAAAAGGGGGGGGGGAGCAGGTGGCCTTCCATGAAGAAGGTTTTGCACAAGAATGGTTATTTGAGGTCACCATTTTGTTTTTATAGCTTTAAACCCTTGCCTTTCAATGAGAGAGAGAATGAGAGAAATTATTTGTGTGCTAAACATGTAGGCAACTGATTTATGGATTACCATAGGTCAGGGTTTTGGTCAGTACTGGATTGACATATAAGCTAAACAAGCTATAGCTTAGGGCCCCACTCTCTTGGCGGCCTCAAAAAAAAAATTAAAGGAGAAAAAAACCTGGATGTACATTTCCAATATATGAGATAAAAAAACCAAATAAAATAAAACCTACATTCAGCAACAGTGTTTTGTGTTGTGTAGGCTTCTTCTTAATTGTATTTCAGTTCAACAATCACTTTGATAAAATACATATTTTGTTATGTGCAAATGGCTTTAGATACCTATTAGGTCCATAAATTACCATATAGCATATATTCAACACAAGAAACAGCGACAATTTGTTGTTGACAAAGGACAGCTAGACATATTCCCTTCAGTAGCTTAGGGCCTCATCAAACCTAAATCCGGCCCTGGTTTTGGCCACCTCATGCAGCTGAGCTACAGAAGCATCACATGGTGTTGTCACATGGAAGCATTGGATATGGGATACAAATGGAGCAAATCCTTCTGTATTGATCCAGAGAAGTGTTCCAGCTGTGGATGGAGGCCTTAAGCCTTGAATTGAGAACACAGGGAAGTATCACTGGAATGGAATAACTGGTTCTCACTCTTAGGTTCTTTAGGAATATAGGGAGTTGCCTTAAACCAAATCAGAGTATTGGTCCATCTAGTTCAGTATTTCTTACACTCACTGGCTGCAGCTCTCCTGTGTTTCAGACAGAGGCCACTTTCCCAGCCCTGCCTTAAAAGGCCAGCAATTGAACCTCGGATTTTCACATAAAAGTCCTGTGCTGTACTTTGGAGCTATGGCCATTTCCTGTACAATACGTTGCCATGGAGGGACTGAAGCAATGTCAAAAGCAGCTCTTCCTTTCTGCAAAGGGCCAATGGATCACCACACTGCTCTGAGCTGTAGTGTTATATGGTGTGAGGAAATGCCCTAATCATTGCATGAGTGCACAACTCAATGTGGCTCAGATGCAACAGTGTGGTGGTGGTGCCCAGTACCTTGGAGGAGTTATAAAAAGTTAGAGAGAAGCAGCATGGAATGGGGAGGACTAAATACAATCCTATCCACTAGAGCACAGATTTTCTTTGTGCATGTTCGCACTATCATTTCCTTATTTTATGTGGGCTTTGGGTTTGCTACAGAATTTTGGGTTTGCTACAGAATTTTGCCTAGATCCCAACATTAAAAAGGTAAAGGACCCCTGACAGTTAAGTTCAGTCGCGAATGACTCTGGGATTGTGGCGCTCATCTCGCTTTACTGGCAGAGAGAGCCGACATTTGTCCGCAGACAGTTTTTCCGGGTCATGTGGCCAACATGACTAAGCTGCTTCTGGGAAAACCAGAGCAGCACACGGAAATGCTGTTTACCTTCCCACCGGAGCGGTACGTATTTATCTACTTGCACTTTTGGCTTGTTTTCAAACTGCTAGGTTGGCAGGAGCTGGGACCGAGCAACTGGAGTTCACCCCATCGCAGGGATTCGAACCGCGACCTTCCGATCAGCAAGACCTAGGCTCAGTGGTTTAGACCACAGCACCACCCGCATCCCTAGATCCCAACATTATCAGCTGCCAAAGAGACAGAAATAATGCTGAAAGGAATTCATTGCACAGAGACACACTAATATGTTATAGTCATGGGAATAGACATGACTGCCAAGAGCATCCTTGGGCAGCAGCCAGGACTCAACATGCTGCAAGGACCCACCATCAGTCGCAGTTCTGTGCTGTTGCTTCTTCTCACCATCATTACCACATGCTTCAGTGGAGAATCAGCAACAGCAATGAAAAGTTGAGATGAAGAAGTGTTCAGTCACCTGCCTTCTTCCTTTGGGCAGCAACTAGGATGACTGCTCTACCTCCTCATCTTCACTGCTTCCTATTCCACCCCCCCTTTTAACCTGTTGGCTCCCTGAGTGAGCATGGAGTGTCACTGGTGATACCAGGCTGGCAAAAAATTACCCCTCCTTTTCCCCCTTTATGTTGGAAGAGCTGTTGGAAGCTTGGTTCATTTATTCATGTTTGGAGGGAATGGCCCCAGGTTAAAAACTTTTTGGAATAAAGTATTCTCCATTATATCTGTAATTAAAGGCCAACTCCTTTCTCTAAATTCTGCCTTAATAATAATAATAATAATAATAATAATAATAATAATAATAATAATAACATTATTTTACCCCGCCCATCTGGCTGGGTTTCCCCAGCCACTCTGGGGTGCTCCTAACAGAATATTAAAAATGTGATAAAACATTAAAAACTTCCCTAAACAGGGATGCCTTCAGATGTCTTCTAAAAGTCAGATAGTTGTTTGTCTCCTTGACATGTCATGGGAGGATATTCCACAGGGTGGGTGCCACTTCTGAGAAAGACCTCTGCCTGGTTCCCTGTAACCTCATTTATTGTAGTAAGGGAACCGCCAGAGGGCCCTCAGAGCTGGACCTCGGTGTCTGGGCTGAGTGATGGGGGTGGAGATGCTCCTTCAGGTATACTGGGCCAAGGTCATTTAGGGCTTTAAAGGTCAGCACCAACACTTTGAATTGTGCTCGGAAACGTACTGCTGGATAAGTGTTTAATGGTTATTGTATTTGTTTAAAAACCAATATTATATAAATATATATGAAATATATGTCATGATCACAGTCTTTGTTGCTTAAGGAGTATAGTCTATCACTGGCATCTTACCCCAGGCTCTCCAAAACCTGGAGCCAGACCTGATTTTGGCATTTTCTGGATTTGTCTCACCTATTTTTTCTCTAATGCTTTGTCATCTTATTCTAGAAGTCTCAGACCAGCTCCTTCAGGCAACTGTGACAGAAGTTTTAGAATCCATTTACATCACTGGTTACTTAAGGTCATTCTATGGTCACCTTAATCAAGCTTTGACAAGGACAACCCGCATTTTATTCACATAATGCTTTCATTAGACCTGGATTTAAATGGAGCTCTGGAACTGCACAAAGCCCACTTCAAACTCTTCAACTTGAGCAGGTTGTGGGGAAAAGGCAATTAAACAGTTTGCCACGCCATTGTTTCGAAGAGCTGATAACCTTGACAGAGAAACCAGCAACATGCAGCACATAATAAAAGCTGGGGTTTCAGCTAATGGAAAATGAAGTGTTCTTAGTTTATCTTTCTAGGTCACTCATGAGCAAAGCTGTCCAAAACGGGGAGGGGGGGGGCTATTCAACTTTGATGGGTAAAATGCTTTTAAATTTGCTCCAAAAACAAACCAGAAAAACAAGGTACTCTGTTGTTTCCCTGAAAAGCATGCAAATTCTTTGGCTTTTTTTTAAAAAAAAAAATCCATTCCCACAACAGCACCTATTCTTCTAAGCCTCCTAGCCACATCGGGCTATGGAAAGCAATCTTTTTTTTTTATAATAAATTTTTATTGAAATTTTCCATTAAGAACACCAAACATATCCATTTACATATCACATAATTTATCTTATTTGGACCTCCCTCAACTTCTCTGATAATCATTCGTAGTTCAAATCCTATCTTCACATTCCTTTATTTCAATATTTCCATTAAGTTTTATATTTCTATTCTTATTTGACTTTTGGTAATATTTCCTTATATTTTCACAAAGCTTCTTTAAAACACACTAGCGTTGTACAATCCTCACATATATTTATATGGAAAGCAATCTTTATCATGGTCACAGCTTGTTGTGGAAGGGATAAACCAGGAATGGGGAACCTCTGAACCCCCCCTCCAGTTGTTGCCAAACTATATTCCCATCATGCCTGACTACTGGGCATGGAGATGGATTCCAATTGCACCTGAAAGGCAAGAGCTTCTTCACTCATAGGATAAATGGATGGAATTGTTTTCCATGCCTGTAATTAAATAAGGATAAACACAGGCACAGTTTCATGCTATGCATTTAGCAAAAGCTACAACCTTGATGGCAGAAAGTAAGGAGGAATTAAAGAACCTTTTAATGAGGGTGAAAGAGGAGAGCACAAAATATGATTTGAAGCGCAACATCAAAAAAAACGAAGATCATGGCCACTGGTCCCATCATCTCCTGGCAAATAGAAGGGGAAGAAATGGAGGCAGTGAGAGATTTTACTTTCTTGGGCTCCATGATTACTGCAGATGGTGGCAGCAGCCACAAAATTAAAAGACTCCTGCTTCTTGGGAGAAAAGCAATGACAAACGTAGACAGCATCTTAAAAATCAGAGACATCACCTTGCCAACGAAGGTCCGTATAGTTAAAGCTATGGTTTTCTCAGTAGTGATGTATGGAAGTGAAAACTGGACCATAAAGAAGGCTGATCGCCGAAGAATTGATGCTTTTGAATTATGGTGCTGGAGGAGACTCTTGAGAGTCCCATGGACTTCAAGATCAAAGGAAATCAGCCCTGAGTGCTCACTGGAAGGACAGATCCTGAAGCTGAAACTCCAATACTTTGGCCACCTCATGAGAAGAGAAGACTCCCTGGAAAAGACCCTGATGTTGGGAAAGACACAAGGGGCACAAGGAGAAGGGGACGACAGAGGACGAGATGGTTGGATAGTGTTCTCGAAGCTACCAGCATGAGTTTGACCAAACTGCGGGAGGCAGTGGAAGACAGGAGTGCCTGGCGTGCTCTGGTCCATGGGGTCACGAAGAATCGGACACGACTAAATGACTAAACAACAACAAATGATTTGATCATCAACCTGTTTCTTCCCCACAAAGGTTCACACTATGCCTTGCTTTCAATAGTTGCAGTAAGCCAAGTAAACCAAAATCTGATGTCTACAATTCCATGCTAGCTGTGGAGGATGGTAGTCTAAAACATCTGAGGGGCACCTGCTTAATGAAGACTGTCCTAGAGGAACAAAACTAAAACCGGCAAACAGGGATGGATGGACCAGCAATTTCAGTTCTGTCAGTTACTCAGTTTCCCAATATTAAATGCAGTTCTCCACTTTTCTGCAGGAATTCGCTTTAAAAAAGTATTCATCAGGATTTATTTATTTTTATTTATTCATTCATTCATTCATTCATTCCCTGCCCATCTGGCTGGGCTTCCCCAGCCACTCTGGGTGACTTCCAAAAAAAATATTAAAATACTGTAATACATCAAACATTAAAAGCTTCCCTAAACAGGGCTTCCTTCAGATGTCTTCTAAAAGTCTGGTAGTTGTTGTTCTCTTTGACATCTGGTGGGAGGGCATTCCACAGGGAGGGCACCACTACCAAGAAGGCCCTCTGCCTGGTTCCCTGTAACTTGGCTTCTCACAGTGAGGGAACCACCAGAAGGCCCTTGGTGCTGGACCTCAGTGTCCGGGTAGAACGATGGGGGTGGAGACGCTCCTTCAGATATACTGGACCGAGGCCGTTTAGGTCTTTAAAAGGTCAGCACCAACACTTTGAATTGTGCTTGGAAATTGTACTTGAATTGTACTGGGAGCCAATGTAGGTCTTTCAAGACCGGTGTTATATGGTCTCGGCGGCTGCTGCCAGTCACCAGTCTAGCTGCCACATTCTATATTAGTTGTAGTTTTCAAGTCACCTTCAAAGGTAGCCCCACGTAGAGTGCATTGCAGTAGTCCAAGCGGGATATAACCAGAGCATGCACCACTCTGGCGAGGCAGTTTCTCATAGTAAACAGGTTTTGTATGCCACACAAACACACATTTGAGCAAAGCAAATGTAATGCGTATTTTGAATTTGATTTTCACTAATAGATGCATGTTTATGTACACTTTGCCCTACTTTCACTTATTTATACACATTACTTTGCTGGTGGACTGCACTGCAAAATTCAGAGAAGTGCGAATTTCAAAGGATGGCCACATTATGGTCCATATATCATTTCAAAAGTTTTGGATTTCTTAGGCCTACCTTTTAAATATGACCCAGTTCAAATTTCTCCCCCAAACCTATTGGCAAAACAGAAACCTGCACTAGTAGCTCCTTGCACAGATTATTGGGCACAGAGAGATGATGATAATCCACAATGGATTATACTCCTGAATTATTCTGAGACCTAATTGGAGCATTTACATGAAAAATTGCTCTCCTTGCTCATCTTCACGCTACCAGGGAAGGTAAACCATTTTTAAATTATGAAGGGAGAATACAAAGAGTGTATGAACCACCTGCTCATATTTTGGACTCAAAGTGTTTATTTTTCATGGCATCTCTTTGGTGTAGGTGCCATCCTTCATTTCCCCCCTCTTGCAGTGGTTGATTGGGGGAGAAAAGGATCAAAGTATAAAAGCTTTGCTTTGGGGATATCTGCTTTAATGTTACAACAGATGCCATCAATCTGCTCCCTTTTAATGAGTTGCAGTGTGAGTCCCTCAGAATTAATTATCTCCCGACAAATATTAGCCTGTTCTTTATTTTTATTTTTCTCTGCTAAGTGCTGAGTACAAAAAAGTAATCCTGTGGCATCAAACAATTATAAAACAAGAACAATGTGCAATACTTCTGTTGTTGTTGTTTTGGATGATGTCCTTGAACCGTATCTTTGTTTGTAGAACAACAGTTCCACTTGAAGGACCCAGTTCTCACAAATGTCACGCTGAAATTTAAAATGAAATTATAATTGGATGTAATCTCACCCAAGTATCACAGGCCTCTGTATCTTTTCTCTTATTGCCCACTCTAATTTATTGAAAAAGGTTCAAGATTGATGGATTGTTCCCCCGCCTCTAAAAAGAGAAAAAAGAAAAAAAAACCCTGAAGATCCTGTTTTTCTTCTGTGTTGTTGTTGTTGTTGTTGTTTAGTTGTTTAGTTGTGTCCAACTCTTCATGACCCCATGGACCACAGCACGCCAGGCACTCCAAAGCAGCCTTTGGATTATGGGTGTGGGGAAATGAAGCTGGAATCTTTCCTTTGGTGTCACAGTCCTGCCAAACTGCTCATCTGAAGCTTTTATTTCCATTTGAACTGAAACCTCCATTGGTGCCAATGGGAGCTTGCCTCCAGACACAAGTAGCAGCTTTGCAAAGGAAAATTTGTGTCAAGACAACCTTCCTCTTCTTGCCCTCCCACAGTTCCAGGGCAACTCAAGCTTCCTTGGAGGGTATTTACATTGCAAGAAGTGTGAAAATTACTTTCATTTGCACAATTAACATCACATCTAGGACTCAGCTACACTGGCAAAGAAAAAGCACTTTATATGTGTTGTTTATGCATTCTAACACTGTGACACTCGATGGCGTGGTGGAGTTTTTTGATAAGCCCATTTTCTGAAACATGGACCACTTAGAAACGCCATCTCCAACTCCTCAAAAGATTCCATCAACAGTGTCTCCGAAAATTTTTACACATCACTTGGGAAGACAGGCAAACTAATGCCAGTGTACTGGAAGAAGCAAAGATCACCAGTGTTGAAGCCATGATTCTTCAACATCCACTTCATTGGACTGGTCATGTTGTGTGATGCCCGATTATCATCTTCCAAAACAACTACTCTATTCCAAACTTAAAAATGGAAAGCGTAATGCTGGTGGTCAAAAAGAGGTTCAAAGACTCTCTCAAGGCAAATCTTAAAAAAATGTTGTATAAACACTGGCAACCGGGAAACACTGGCCTGCAAGTGCTCCAATTGGAGAACAGCCTTTACCAAAGGTGTCATGGGCTTTGAAGATGCTCGAACTCAGGACGAAAGGGAGAAACGTGCTAACAGGAAGGCACGCTTGGCAAACCCTCACCATGATCAACTCCCGCCCAGAAATCTTTAACTATAACTGAAACACTTCTTTGATGTGTCTAGATCTAGCCCTAGTTTAGCCCCAAGAAGCTAAGTTCCATAGCCAAGTACACTTGAAAGTGCAGACCTTTGGAGATATGACAAGTTCAGGTTGCTCAGGGCTTTTAAAGGTAGCTAGAATTGCTTACAACTTGTTCTGTACTTTGGGTACAAGTATAACACCACCATCCTAAGTATGTTTAGTAAGTTCCTGAGGCTTACTCACAGGGATGTTTTTGCAGGCCTGCAGTCTTAGGTCTTGAACTGGTCATGTCTAGAGCCCCATCTGCAGTATACATTTTAAATAATATTTTAAGTCATGGCATCCCAAAGGATCTTGGGAATTATAGTTAGCTAAGAGCGCTGAGAGTTGTTACGGTTCCAAGAGTTCCATGGGAAGAGGGTTTGACTCTTAACCACTCTGAGAATAGCAGCTCTGTGAGAAGAATAGGGGTATCCAGTTTTAAAGACAGGTGTAAAAAAGAACCTTTCCATTATTTCTTCCCTTCTACACAATCTTCTTCTGGCCCATTTTTATCACCTTGTTGGCTTTCTTTGCTTACATTTTATTTCTTGCTTCCATCAGCGAAATTATATCTGATGCCGCGCATCCTATATTCGCAGCATCGTGAATATGAGCCAGTACAATAGGGAATAGAGGACGGTGTAGAAAGACCATTGTATTTTTTCCAGCATCTTGTATCAAAAACCAAGTGATTCTTCACTTTTCTGGATTGACTCTATAAGTGCTTTGTGCTCATTCATATTGCAAAAGAAAGGGTAGTCACACACACACACACACACACACACACACACACACACTTTTCCTCTCACAAAAGATTCACAAGTCAGTAACACTTCAGCATTCAAGGAGGTAAGAATTATAGCATTGGAAAATGACCCTGTTACTGTGATTTTTTTATTATTATTTAAAAAGTAGATGCAGGAAAAACTGAATGGGGAAGAGAGCTCTTTTGTTACCCTTGTGTTGATTTGTAGTGAAAGAAGTGGAAATACAGTAATTTGTTGAAACTGTGTGAATGCCACCATTTCAGAGATGATGGGGAGAGTGGGGTGCGAAGTAATGTAACATCGAAAGCCTCCCGCTTTCAAGGTTACAACTAGTGGTTTGCTGGACAGATAATTTCTCTAACTCCACCCCATCTTCATCCTCAACTGGGTGAAGATTGGATTATTTTTTGCATGGACAGGCGGAGTCCCCCCAACCCCAGGCGACCCCCAAAAGGAATAATGACTCAAGACAACGTGCTATGGGATTAAAATTGGCCACAACTTTATTAAGTTTCAGATGTAGGGGGACCTTGGCTCAGGCATTGGGCGTTTATCCTTCCCAGTCCCCAGCCGGGGATCTGGGAGACATCAGGATTATCCAGAATGTGTGGGGATTGGGCTGGCTCAGGAGAACATATGTTCAAGCAGAGAGCCTGCCCCCCATTTCTCTGCCGTCACAGGGGAGAGCAATGACAACCTCTCAACGTATGGCCAATGCCTCCCCCCTCAAGACCCCTTTAATGGGGAATCCTGAGATCACTGCAGCAAGGGAGCGTGGGTCACCGCTTCAGCCCCCCCCCCCCATTTAGTAAAGATAGACTAAAGGATTCCACCCGAGGTCTGAAACTGCCAAAGTTGTGACGTTTTGCTATGGGAAAGGCAAAACCTGCCAATACAGGGAAATTCCTTTCTGGCCCTTCAACAGCGACCCTGACATAGCAGCACCCACGTACCTGTGGAGAAGAAGACTTAACTGAGGGAGGGCAGGGTGGGAGAAGCTCTGGAGCCAACTGATGCTTTGCAGATAAGATTCACCTTCTGTTGTGTGGGCAGGGCGGTCCCTCCCCTTACCTGGCCAATCCCCTGGCAACGCCTCCCCAGGTGGGATTGGGTGATTGGCTGAGGTATAATAATACTGTGGTACCTCGGGTTACATACGCTTCAGGTTACATACGCTTCAGGTTACAGACTCCACTAACCCAGAAATAATGCTTCAGGTTAAGAACTTTGCTTCAGGTTGAGGACAGAAATCGTTCTCTGGCGGCGTGGCAGCAGTGGGAGGCCCCATTAGCTAAAGTGGTGCTTCAGGTTAAGAACAGTTTCAGGTTAAGTACGGACCTCTGGAACAAATTAAGTACTGAACCCGAGGTACCACTGTATAAAACAAAATGCTTCTGATATACCCTATATAAACAGTGCCATCTCCCCCTTTTTTTTGCCCTCCCTTGTTTCTCTTTAAAAACAACTATTAGCTTGGTGTAGCTGGAGCTCTACAAAAGAGGAAATAGATTTACTACCCACCAGGGTCTTTGAGAGACATATGTGCTAAATGCTTCCCTGCTGGAATCCAGTTTGTAAATATAGACTTTATCGCAGAGAGATAACATTTGGGTGAATTGACACCTTTCATTAAGATACCATAAGCAGCGATGGTGGTGGGAGTTATGGCAGCTCCTAAGACCTTTAAGGCATGGTCCCATTGGGAACTAAAATACTTCCGCCCCCGACATGCAAACTCATTTCCAGAAGCTTGCTTCTTTCCTACGGTTCACTTTATCTATAATGCTTAACGTTTCTATTCCTGTAGCATTTCAGAACGTTCAAATGATTTCATACCCAATATACCAATAATTGCTAATCAGCCACAGTGAGATTATGAACCACTGGCCTTATGTGAGGTAGGCTGACGTTCTGCTAGCAACGATCACTTGTAAATAAAAAGCAAGAATTGTGACAAATATCCCAAATTATTCTGTAGCTCAGATTTGATTAAAACCTGGAGAATAATATCAGTCTGTCCTCCTTCATCCTTTTCCCTCCGGTCTTCCTCTCTTTCCCACCCACTTGACTCCATCTTACCCATGTATCCCCAAACCTCTCTCCCATGGACCCATCTACACGCCTTCCTCGTTCTTCTGTGGTGGGGAAATCTCTTCTTTGCTCTTCCCATAACTGGAGCAGCAGCAAGTTTTGGCTGAGACAGGAAAGGCAGGGACCAATCACTGAAGCAGGAAAGAAGGTGCTCTCTCTCTCTCTCTCTCTCTCTCTCTCTCTCACACACACACACACACACACACACACACACACACACTCTATCTATCTCTCCCTTTCTCTCTTCCTCTGACACCTAACCCCAATGCTGCTACATGCTATGGGACAAAGCTCAGTGATACAACAGGTTCAATTGCTGGCATTCTTGAGTAGGGCTTGGAGAGAGACCTGTCTGAAATCCTATGAGGGACAGTCCTGTATTTACAGAAGCTGCCCCAGTTTCATTTATGATCCCAGAATGTCCTGCTTTTCCTTAGGACGTCCCTATTTTCACCAGAGAATTATTGGAGGGTATGGAGTTATGCGACAAGCACCTGAAGGCAGCCCTGTACAGGTAAGTTTTTAAAATATTTAATGTTTTACTGTGTTTTTATATATGTTGGAAGATGCCCTGAGTAGCTTGGGCAACACAGGCTGGGTGGGGCATGGAGTTGGTGGGGTATAAATAATAAATACGGTGGTACTTCTGGTTGCGAACTGGATCCGTTCCGGAGGTCTGGCCAGATCCCGAGTTTTCCACAACCCGAGGATCACTGTTCTGTGCATGCACACAGTGGTAGACTGCTTCTGCGCATACGCGTGTGGCGAAATCCATTCCGATACTTCCGGGTTTGCCACTTTCGTAATGTGAAGTTTACGTAACCAGAGGGTTATGTAAGCCGAGGTGCTACTGTATTATTATTGAATAGGACATCCTTATTTTCATCGGAGAAATGTTCTCAATCCGGCCCGCAGATGGTCCGGGAATCAGCCTGTTTTTACATGAGTAGAATGCACCCTTTTATTTAAAATGCATCTCTGGGCTATTTGTGAGGCATAGGAATTCATTCATATATATATTTTTCCAAAATATAGTTTGTGACCGGCCCCCTGCTGAAAAAGGTTGCTGATCACTGGTGTAGGCATTACTGAGCTAGACGGATCAATGAATTGACTCAATATAAGGCAGTTTCCTGCATTCCTATGTAGCAGCAGAGCTGGCCCAAGACATTTTCCTCCAACAGAGAGGAACAGCCAAGGATGCAGTGCTGCTGGTGTCCCTTAGCAACTGCTGCCTGAGGCGGTTGCTTTCCTCTGCCCAATGATCACGCCAGCCCTGTCTAGCAGACTGTCAGACATCAGGCACGGTGGAAACTGGAGTGTCTTCGTGCTTTGTGTGTCAGAGAGGTAGCTGGAATATGCTTGGTGGGAGGGAAGATGGGAAAGAATTGGTTGCCACTGTACCCCTGACTGGAATCTGGGTTAACTGCATTTTCAGTGAGATAGCATAAGCTATGGAAATAAGAAGAAAAGTTTTGCTTATTGCTACTTTAGGAAACTTGTCAGGAAATGTGCATTTCTGTCTCTCTCTTATAAATGTCGCTATGATCTTCAAATCTATAGCAGAGTGAAAAGCCTTCTTTCCAGTTATAAAGTTGAATTTATCTTGCTACGGCACAGAGGCTTTTGAGTGCATTCAAACTGAAATAACCATTTGACTTTTGAAAAGGTTCATGCATTAGGCAGAGTGCATTAATTGTATCCAAAAGTTGCTGAAGAGGTATTAAATTGTCTGCTGGAAAACAGACTTATACAGCATCTTTTTATGTCTCAGCTGTTTCTCTTGTCAGTGTTGGTTTTATGATTGCAGAAATGTAATAGTTTCTTTGCATCTTCCAGAGAGTTCAAAACTTCAAGCAGCACTAGAAATCACCAGTTAAAATTGAAACAGAAACTTTGTTTTCTTTTCCTTTACCTTCCTGAGAAACCTCTTCAGTGCCTTCAGCTTGTATTTGAATTCTGCAGCATAGCATATTTACCCATAATTCATACTTTTGTCGTTAATTTTCTTTTTTCCAACTTGCATACAAGTAAAGTAGGAAGGAAACTGCTCAACCAAAGGAAACAGGGAAAAAATAGCAGCTAATTATTGGGCTTTGGCATAATCAAAATGCGGTGGGCTGGATCCAAGCGATCTTAGTTGAAAATAGGTCCCATTGAAATGAACAGTGCTATCACCCCAATGCCTCGCTTCTCTTATAATGGCAATGGTACCCACTTGAGAGGTGCCAGAACTGAGTTATGGCAAGTTCCAGCTGAATAAAAGCCCTGGAGATGAATGAGATAAGTTGCTCATGACTTAAAGCATGGGTAGGCAAACTATTTTTTTTTTAAATAATATTTTTATTAGTTTTTACATATATTAAAGACAATACAAAACAAAACACAAACATCAAAGACATACAACAAAAATTTGACTTCCCCATGCCTTCCCTTCGCCACATCCTTATTTTGCCATTTTTCGAGCAACTCATCAGTCAGTATTTAATCAAGTCCCTTTTACATTTTCTTGTAGTTTAAGATTTACAGCTGTAATTCTTTGTTTCTTTCCCCTTGTCATCTTATCAGTCCACAATTTTACAATAATTTTTTAAATATATTTTAAATTTCCCCCAGTCCTCTTCCACTGTCTCTTTCCTCTGGTCACGGATTCTGCCGGTCATCTCTGCCAGTCCCATATATTCCATCACCTTCGATTGCCATTCTTCCAGAGTAGGTAATTCTTGCATCTTCCAATACTTTGCCAACAGGATTCTTGCTGCTGTGGTTGCATACATAAAAAATGTCTTATCCTTCTTTGGTACCAATTGGCCGACCATGCCTAAGAGAAAAGCCTCCGGTTTCTTTACAAATGTCCACTTAAGGACTTTCTTAATTTCATTATAGATCATTTCCCAGTAGGCTTTAATCTTTGGGCAAGTCCACCAAAGGTGATAAAAAGTACCTTCAGCCTCATTACATTTCCAACATTTGTTATTGGGCAGATGGTAGATCTTTGCAAGTTTGACTGGGGTCATGTACCACCTATAGATCATTTTCATTATATTCTCTTTCAGGACATTACATGCCGTAAATTTAACACCGGTGGTCCATAACTGTTCCCAGTCGTCAAACATAATGTCATGACCAATATCCTGTGCCCATTTAATCATAGCTGATTTCACTGTTTCATCCTGTGTATTCCATTTCAGCAGCAAATTATACATTTTAGATAGATTTTTAGTATTGGATTCTAACAATTCTGTTTCTAACTTTGACCTCTCCTTCTGAAAACCCAGTTTCCTGTCCTGCTTAAACATCTCATTTATCTGACGGTAGTGTAACCAATCTCGAACTTTATGCTTTAGCTTCTTAAAACTTTGTAGCTTCAGTTTCTCGCCATCATATTCTAAGATTTCACAATACTTAGGCCAATTAGAGTCCATGTTGATTTTTTTCACTGCTTTCGCTTCCATTGGTGACAACCAACTAGGGGTTTTACTTTCCAATAAATCCTTATATCTATTCCAAACATTGTACAATGCTTTCCTGACAATATGGTTTTTAAAACTTTTGTAAATCTTTACCTTGTCATACCACAGATATGCATGCCAACCAAAACTATTATCATATCCTTCCAGATCAAGAATGTCTGTGTCTTCAAGAAGTAGCCATTGCTTCAACCAGCAAAAAGCTGCTGATTCATAATAAAGTCTTAAGTCTGGCAGGGCGAAGCCCCCTCTATCTTTTGCATCAGTTAAAATCTTAAATTTAATTCTGGGCTTTTTGCCCTGCCAGACAAATTTAGATATGTCTTTCTGCCACTTCTTGAAACAGTCCATTTTGTCTAGAATCTGCAGCGTCTGAAATAAAAACAACATTCTTGGCAATACATTCATCTTGATAACAGCAATTCGGCCTAACAAGGAAAGTTTCAGCCTGGACCATATGTCTAGATCTTTCTTAACTTCTGTCCAACATTTTTCATAGTTATCTTTAAATAGATTCACATTTTTTGATGTCAGATTCACCCCCAGGTACTTAACCTTTTTTTCTATTTCCAACCCAGTTTCACTTTGAAACCTATCTTTCTCCTCTTTTGTTAGATTTTTTCCCAGCACCTTTGTTTTCTGTTTGTTCAATTTAAATCCTGCGACCTGGCCGAATATCTCCATTAATTCTAAAACTCTTTTGGTACTAGCTTCTGGCTGTTGCAAAGTTAGCACTAAATCATCTGCAAATGCCCTTAACTTATATTGTTTAGATCCGACCTGTATTCCTTTTACCAGCTGGTCCCTCCTAATCATATTTAACAAAACCTCCAGGACCGATATAAACAGTAAAGGGGATATAGGGCATCCCTGTCGTGTACCTTTCTCTATTGGTATTTCATCCATTACCACATTGTTCACAATTAGTTTCGCTCTTTGTTCAAAATA
This sequence comes from Podarcis melisellensis, assembly GCF_964234715.1. NCBI lineage: Eukaryota > Metazoa > Chordata > Lepidosauria > Squamata > Lacertidae > Podarcis > Podarcis melisellensis. The sequence continues at coordinate 84,525,481 of NC_138538.1, read as the reverse complement.
TATTGCACCTATACCATTTTCAAACCCTTGACCTACCCCCATCCCATGAAGATTCTTCTTCATAAATTTCCAAGAAATGTTGTCAAAGGCCTTCTCCGCATCCACAAAGATTAGCCTTCCTATTAATGTCCACCTCTAGCATCTCCAAAATGTCTATAATGTTCCTCACATTCTCTGACATATGTCTCCCTGGGAGAAAGCCTGTTTGGTTCTTATGAATCTCCTCCATCAAAACTCTCTTAAATCTTTTTGCTAAAACGTCTGCAAAAATTTTATAATCCACATTCAAGAGTGATATAGGGCGGTAGTTTTTAACTTGATGTTTCTCAGTTTCTGTCTTCGGTATAAGTGAGATGAATGCGTCTTTCCACGATTCGGGAGCCTTTTTCCCCTCTAGTATCTGGTTGCATACTTCCTTCAATGGCTGTATTAGCCATTCTTTAAGATCTTTATAGTATTTTGCAGTTAAACCATCTGGTCCTGGTGATTTCCCCAATTTTGTATTCTGAATGGCACCCTCTATTTCTTGTTCTGTAATTTTTTCATTCAAAATCCTTTTATTTTGTTCTGAGATCTTTGGTAGTCCATATTTTTTAACAAATTCTTCTAATTCTTGTTCATTTGTAGGCCCTTGTGCATAAAGTTTTTTGAAGAAACTTTGAAAACAATTACTTATTTCATTTGGTTTGTTGATGATTTTCCCATCTATTTCCAGGGATGTCACCGTGTTTAATTTTTGCCTCTTTTTCAGTTGCCATGACAGCAGTTTCCCGCATTTATCTGCCGATTCGAATGTCCTTTGTCTCATTTGCTTTATCTTCCATTCTATTTCCTGATTCATCAATTCCATGTATTGCGTCTGGTGGTATTTTATTTCTCTTAAGATCTCTTGAGACTTCGGCTTAGATCTCAGTTTCTTTTCTCCTTCCTTTATCTGGTTCAAAATCTTTTCCTTCCTCTCATTTTGTTTCTTCCTTTTTATAGAATTTTGCTGAATTAGGAATCCACGCATCACAGCCTTACTTGCGTCCCATACTATTCTTTTTTCCACCTCCGTTCTCAAATTTATCTCAAAGTAATCCTTCAATATTTTTTGGGCCTTATGATAAATTCCTTCATCTCTAAATAGGGTGTCGTTCATTCTCCATCTGAAGGTTCCAGCCGTTGTTAATTTCATTTCCATCTTGACTGCATTATGGTCGGAGCAGGTTTTTGTGCAGATTTCTGTTTTTTTCACTCTTGGTGCCAGGCTGCTAGAAATCCAAATTTGATCAATTCTAGTCCAGGTCATTTTTGCTTCCGAGAAAAAGGTTCCCTCTCTTTCCAGAGGGTTCCTAGTTCTCCAGATGTCGATCAAGTCCATGGTGTCAGTGAGTTCGAAAAAAGTCTTTGGTAGTCTCCCATCCTTGGATATTACTTGCCTTTGTGCCTTGTCCATGTTTGTGGAGACAACTCCGTTGAAATCTCCCATCATTATAATTTTAAAGTCCATAAAGTCCATTAAGGTCTCATGCAACTTCTTGAAGAACTCTGCCTTCCCCTCGTTAGGTGCATAAACTCCAACAATTAAAATCTTTTCTCCTTGAATTTGAATTTCTACTGCCAGGTATCTTCCTTCATCATCTTTAAGGATCATTTTTGGTTCCCATTTTTCCTTGACATAAATCACCACCCCTCTTTTCTTAACTTTGTCCGAGGAAACAAATTCCAATCCTAATCTCTTATTTATCAGAAGTTTCCTGTGTATCCTGGCAATATGGGTTTCTTGCAAGCAAATTATATCTAACTGTTCTTTCTTTAATATATGAAAAACTTGATCTCTTTTTCGGGGATGGTTTAGACCATTACAATTCCAACTCAGAAGTTGCAGAGACATTTTTGTTATTGGGTACTTTTCCCACCCACTGCTCCAAGTTCTTGTTCCTCGTCAGTCGGTGCTTGGTTCAATCCAAACGATAGGTTGGTAATATCCAGTGTTCCCCCCTCTACAGTTCCTTTCTGAAAGTCCTCAAAGTTTCTCTCCAAAAAGTGTTCTTTATCTTGAATTGTTTTTATTTTAGTTTTCTTCCCTTTGAAGTTGAAGGACAGCCCTTGTGGGAATTCCCACCTGAATTGAATGTTGTTTTGTTTTAATATGTCGACTAGGTCTTTAAATTGTGTTCTCACCTCCAAAAAGTATCTAGGGATATCTTTGAAGATCTGTATTTGGGAATTTTTGATAACCAGTGCCCTCTGGAAATGTAGGTTCAATATTTTGTCTCTTTCTTCCTTGGATCTGAAGGTTATTAAACAATCCCTTGGCTTCTTGCCTTGCTTTCTGCCAATCCGGAAGGCTGTAGTTATTGTGAAATCCTCTTCCTCTTCCCCCAACTCTTCACTCCAAAATTCTTGGAACTTGTCTGTAAGAAATTCCCCGAGCTTGTCCTCCTCCTCCTCAGGTACCAGTCTCAATTTCAAGTTCTTGCCTTTCCTCTCCAGTTCCATAAGGGCCAAGGCTTCATCATGCTCATGTACTTTCTTTGCAATAGGAAGAAATTTCCCTTTGTTTTCCTCAGCCGTGGTCCTCGCGCTTTTGGCTATTTTCCTCGTCTCTGTGCTTTCCTGAATTAAACGGTTTATAGAATCTGTATTAGTCGATATTATTGTCGTGTTCAAATCCAATCTTGTTGTCAATTCAGTCAGTTTCTTGGAGTTCTCTGTGGTTTGCCTAGTAAGTGATTCTAGAGATTCATTTATCCTGAGTAGAGCCTGTGTCATGGAATCCATTGATACCGTTGTTGTTCTTTCCTGTGTTGCTGTTGCTCCTGTCAAGGAGCCTCTTTTCTTTTGAGCCTGAGCCTGTTTTGCTTTGGATCTTGTTGATATTTCATCCAGTGGGCCGCTCATATCTCAAGGTCGTTCCCACAGGAACAGTTGCAGTTGGAAAATCCCACTGTTTATATCTCAATGCAGCAGTCTCTCTTTTAAGCCTCTAGAGGGAGTACATTGTGTCCAATGCAAAGACAAAGAAACAGGGAAGGAAATAGCCATACAAAGTTCCAAAAGCGAAAGTCCAAATAAAGACCCTGCTTTGTTGCAGTTTAAAGTGTTACAGTTTCTGTCCGCTAAAGTCCCGTTATTTTATATCAGATAAATCTTACTTTGTATCCTCAATCTAGTTTGACAGCTCTCTTCAGGCGCTCGCTGCCCCAGCAGCCTGGCCAGAGGTATCGGCAGTGGAAGGTTTCCCGTTCCAAACCTCCTTTCTTGAGCAGAAAATTAAGTCAAATTTCTTCCCCCCCTCTCCTGCTCGTTGGGGGGGGAGGTCCTCTTCCGATGTCAAGTTTAACAAAGTTAAAAAGCATAAAAACGTCCCCTTTAAGCACAGCTTACTCTTCTCGTTGCTCAGTCAATCATGTAGTTCCGGGGGGGCAGACTTCCTTAATTTTTGCCTCTCCCGTTTTCAGCCAAATCTTCTTAATTTTTAAAGTCCATGGGTAGGCAAACTAAGGCCCGGGAGCCAGATCTAGCCCTTCTAAATCCGGCCCACGGACGGTCCAGCGTGTTTTAGAATGTGTGTTTTTATTTTAAATGCCTCTCTGGGTTATTTGTGGGGCCTGCCTGTTCTTTTTACATGAGTAGAATATGTCCTTTTATTTAAAATGCATCTCTGGGTTATTTGTGGGGGCATAGAAATTCGTGCATTTTTTTTTCCAAAATATAATCTGCCCCCCCCACAAGATCTGAGGGACAGTGGACTGGCCCCCTGCTGAAAAAGTTTGCTGACCCCTGACTTAATGAGTCACTGATTTAATTGGGAACTATGTTTCAGCTACTTTAGTTTGGATACCAATCCAATGATCAGAAGTTGATCTCATGCCAAACCATGGATGGGTTTAAAAGAGGACTGGACAAATTCATAGGGGACAAGGCAGTATGCCTTTGAAGGCCAGAAATTGGGGATCACATGTGGGGAGGTGGGCTGTTGCTATCCTGTCCTGATTTGGGCTTCCCATAAGTATCTGGTTCACCACTCTGGCTTAGATGTTGGCTTTGGCCTGATCTTGCAGGGAGACTCTTCTTACGTTCTTAAGCAAATAAACAAGGGAATAAACCAGTAACAACAAAGGGAGTTGATGAAGTCAAGAACTGGGAAAGCAATGAACACAAGGCAGAAACCAGAGGAACTGGAGGAAGTCTGAGAGGGGAACTGGGGGAAAATATGGCATAAGAGCGGTTCATGTACTCAAGAGCTGTATGGGTATAGAAATTTGAAGGGATGTCATGTGATTGGTAAACTTGTACCTCTCTCCCAAGCAATATTTTTCTCCCATCCCCTTGTGATACTTGGATATGTGAAGAGGGAATGTGGGAGTTTTCTGTGCATCCTTTATCGCCTCTTTCTTGCAACACTCGGTGAAGGTAAGTGGTTTGTGAATCACAGTGTTAACAATGCAGCTAACAATAAAAGTCTTGCGTTTTATCACTTAACATCCTCGTTGCAGACAGATGGAATGTTATCATTTCATTATGAATACTTTGCAAGGTTTAATGTTTCATAATGGAGAATCGGGCAGGCACTGAAATTACTGTCAATCAATAAGAAAATGGCTTTTGCGATAATGTTTATGCTTCTCTGTTATGGAAACATTTGAGCAATAAAAATTCGTAGATCAGCTTTCTGTGAGTTCATTCAAATGTACTTGATATCCCTTTTTAAAACACTTAATTATTCATATTTGAGATGTAGGTTAGGGAATGAAGTGGAAAGCAAGTACTATGGATGTTTTTCTTTAAAAGCAACAACCATATCTTTTACATTTAAAATGGGGTGCTGACATTACTTTTGATTTCTAAAACTGGTGATATTAATTGGTCTTTTATGTTTACAACACATGCTGCTGACATTACATATTATTACTAATACTGCTGTTTCTTACAGTGTGGAAAGAGCTGGGATTAATCATTTGCCTTTCTTTTCTTTGACACTTTGGGGGAGGGATGTAGGTGACAAAGGTTTTCCCTACCTTCAGTGTGGTGGGGGTAAGTTCCCAGTAATTTTTGGTGGGACCCAGGGCTTACATTAAGATGAGGTGAGAGCAGGTAAAACACCCTCTCTCTTAATGGTATTACTCCGTCTCTCTCTCTCTCTCTCTCTCTCTCTCTCTCTCTCTCTCTCTCTCACACACACACACAGCAAGGTCATGTAAAATGGCCCATTGGAAGGTAAAGGTAAAGGACCCCTGGACGGTTAAGTCCAGGCAAAGGCAGTTATGGGGTTGGGGACTCATCTTGCTTTCAGGCCAAGGGAGCCGGTGTTTGTCCACAGGCAGCTTTACAGGTCATGTGGCCAGCAGGACTAAACCGCTTCTGGCACAAAGGGGCACCATGATGGAAACCAGAGCACACGGAAACACTGCTTACCTTCCCACCGCAGCGGTACCTATTTATCTACTTGCTCTGGTGTGCTTTCCAACTGTTAGGTGGGCAGGAGCTGGTATAGAGCAACGGGAGCTCACTCTGTCACAGGGATTCAAACTGCCGACCTTCTGATTGGCAAGCCCAAGAGGCTCAGTGCTATAGACCACAGTGCCACCCACATCCCGTTCTGTGCAAAAGCAAGGGAGAAATAACAACAACAACAACAACAACAACAACAACAACAACACATACATACATACATACATACATACATACATACACACACACACATACATACCCCACCCATCTGGCTGAGTTTCTCCAGCCACTCTGGGCAGTTTCCAGCAAAATATGAAAAATAATAAAATGTCAAACATTATAAACTTCCCGATACAGGGCTGCCTTCAGATTTCTTTTAAAAGTTGTGTAGTTCTTTATCTCCTTGACATCTGATGGGAAGGTGTTCCACAGGTGTTCCACTGCGACAAGGCCCTTTCCTGCTTTGTGGGGGGTAAAAGATATCCTTTTTCCTGTTCTGTGCCAGTTTTGCATGCATTCTTTTGTAGGTCCATTATTCCTCTTTTTCTGTAGCTTTTGTTTTTAAGGCAGAAAACTTCAATTTTTAGGAGAGCAATGTCATTGTGCTAAATGGCAGCACAGAAGTAGCTCTTTGAAACTTTGGCCTGCCTATCCATCGGTGTTTGTTTGACAACCTGGACATAATGACATGACGAACAGCACATGATGATGGAAGAGACGAAGAAATGTTGGGTCAGGAGCCAAAGATGCAAAGATGTAGGGATGCAGAGTGCTTCTGTGCACACAAGGCAGGGACTGCCAATGTGGTTCCACCCCCAGATGTTGTGGGACCCAACTCCCACCAACCCTGACCACTGGTTTTGCTGTCTAGGGCTTATGGGAGTTAAAGGCACATGCACACAAGATGCTGAAGTGATGTTTCATAACATGAAAGCATCTTGCGCCTGTTGGGATATGAGTACTACGTAGCTACAAACTAACAGCTCAATGTTTACACCACATGGTGGAGCTGACTGTGGGACCAGAAGCTCCAGTGAATTCACAGGGATTTGTTCTTTGTGTGATTTGAGACCTTCCTGTTGTTTTTATGAAGGAAGTCTCTTGCAGTTGCTCGGAGAGAAGACTGAGTGAACGGACATGGTTTTCTGCAGTCAGAAATAAACCGTAGAGATGTAGACTTTCTGACTTTCTTCTTTCTCCTGCTGGTATGCAAGGGGGAAGGGGGTGTGCATCTTCCACGCAGGGAGATGTCGCCTATCAAGATCTTCCTGGACTGCGAAGATGCCAGCCAGAGTAGATCACCAGCAAACAAGCCCCAGGAGCCGGGGAGAGGGGCCAGTTTTCCAACAGCGCCAAGCACTATTAACTGAGCAGTCATATACATGTCTACTCAGAAGAATGCCCCCCATCACTAAGGCATGTATAGGATCGCAGCCTAAAATTCTCAAATCAGAGTGGAGAATATGTTCCTCAGTTTCGTTTTGGCTTAGTAGCACGGATCCACTAAACTCACAGCTGTCACCAGACACAGAGTCTGAACAATTATGGAGGAATTTCAAGCTTTATCTCTGTTTAGCAGCTGGCTTCTCCAGAGGACAGAAAAATGAGCTTTGGTAAATATCCAGCCTATTAGCACCTCATGCTCAGATCTCCTAGCCTTTTCCGTAATGTTTATTCCATCACAGATGGATCAGTGCTTGTGAGGATGGTACAATAATGCTTTCTACTGCTTCATAGACCTATTTCCTGATATAATATTATATGTATAGTAAATCCTTTCAGGAACAACAGTGTCCTGATTCTATTTATAAAATGCGTTACTCCACATAACACATTATAAGCACAATGCCTGAACTGTTTTCTTCTAAAGAGAGTTCATCTTATTTTTGTGTGGTTCCCCATGGCTTGACATCCACAGAAGTTTCAGATATATATATAAAAGATATTTTGGGGGACTCTTAGTTTTCTTTCCCCTTCAGCTAACCTATAAACTCGACTGGAATTAATTTCCTAATAACCAGGATTTGAGAAAAGAAAGGAAATAGCTTTTAAAGATTTTAATGCAAGTTTCCCGCTGTGTGGATTTTGTTTGTGCGACTGAGCGTGTGTGGATGAAAGTCTGCTAAATTTTAGCACTTCTAGTTTGGCTCGGATGCAGAACTCATGGAGAGAACAACTCCAGTGAAGAAAATTCATTGGATGAGTTCACGCAATGATTCTCTTCGCTCAGGTTTTCTCTGCAGGGCTTCAGTTCAAGAACATCGCAGGGGGTAAAAAAAATCCTTAAATCAGTGTGCTTCCCTCCCCTGCTCTGCTTTAAAACTCTAACTCTGGACAGCTGTCCTTCAATAGTCTGTTTAGCTGTACAGTCGCAATGCCTGTACCTGCTTTCTTGTATATTGGGATGAAACATCTACAATATGAGTCATCCAAAATTAGTGACGATGGCCTGGTATTGCACAACCAGAGCAAAACTAAATAAGGCAATCCAAAACACAGTTTGATTTACAAGGCAATCCTAACCATGTCCACTCAGAAGTAAGTAAATCCTGTTGAATTACAGTGGTACCTTCGTTCTCAAACTTAATCCATTCCAAAACCAAAGCATTCCAAAACCAAGGTGCGCTTTTCCATAGAAAGTCATGCAAAACAGATTAATCCATTCCAGACTTATAAAAACAACCCCTAAAACAGCAATTTAACATGAATTTTACTATCAAACAGGACCGTTGATCCATAAAATGAAAGCAATAATCAATGTACAGTACGATAAAATAAATAAGACAGTACTGTAGATGATAAAAAATGGAAATATTTTTTCCCCTCACCTGCACTGATGATAGTCATTGTTTGGACAGGGGGCTTTTATCCATTTCCGCAATCAATCAGTAGCTGAACTGGGTTCCACACAGTCACAAAAACAAATTAACTGAAAAAGCCTCAAAAACAAAAACGCAAAATAAATAGCAAAAACAAAAGCGTCAGACTTAATCCATTCCAGAAGTCCGTTTGACTTCTGAAATGTTCAAAAACCAAGGCACAGATTCTGATTGGTGCAGGTGAAAACAATAGCTGATGTCCGCATCAGACATTCGGCTTCCAAAAAATGTTCGAAAACCAAAACACTTCCGGGTTTTTGACATTTGAGAACCAACGCGTTTGAGAACCAAGGTACCACTGTAAATGGGGTTTGCTCCCAGTGAACTGGGGTTAGAATTGCAGCCTAAATTGACTTTAATAACACTGTTTTGCCACATTCTTGGATGGATGCCCTTACATGCCTGCAAGGGCTTAATAGCAACTGCTGAGCTACATGAACACAAGCCATATGGTGCAGTTCTTGCTGGTTGGCAGTGACAACTCCAAATTGTGTAGCCTCTTGAGGGAGACTCCTTCCTTGGTGGGACCAACTCCTCAGTGCTTGGCAATGCCAATGTCTGCTGATGATGATGTGTTGCGTGTCGAGGTCCCCAAGCCACCCCCCAAATAACTCACAACGCACACTTAATTTTTGTTTAAGGTTTTTGGCATAATTTTGGCCACAACTTTATTTAAATACAAAACTGTGAGTGGTTGTTTAGGCATTGGTTAAGACTATCTGTCCCCCCGCCTGGGGACAGAACTGGCTTCCGGGCACCACTGAAAGACAGTGCGGGGGAAAGCAAGTCGGGGAGAAATGGAGCTGAGTCACAGACCCTCAATTCTCATCCGCATGCTCCCCGAAGGCTTGCCGGCCCTATTCCCATTCCAGGGATTGGACGAAAAGATAGCAAGCCCCAGGATTCCTTTAACGGAATTCCCTTTCCGCAGCAACCATGGAGGGGCAGGCCCAGCCTATCCTAACCCCTCCTCCACCAATTTATAACCAATGCCTAACCGCAACCTTACAAGTTGTGACGATTTGCTACGCAGTAGGCAAAAACCAAATGGCCCAGCCAATCAGCCAGATAGACAAAATTCCTACCAAGCCCCTGCCCCAATGGCAGATGACCCCATGACAGGCATAGCAAGGTCAATGCAACAACCCCTTACTCAAGGGCGGGTGGGCGGGTGATCCGTTGCACGCAGCAAAGAGAAAGCTCCAGGCTGCGTGCAGAGTATTTAAGCATTTTACCCCTCCCACCAAAATTGCAACATAACTTTTATCCCAGCAACCCAGTGAACCAATCACTGCCCAGGCCATCTTTAGAGACCCTGCCTGGTAACAGAGGGGTGGCTCAGCAGACCCCACCGCAACACGTGCTCTCCATGAAGGAGAACACGCTTTGCCAAGTTCACTTTCCAGGAAGAAGGCTGGCAGGCAGGAGTGTGAGTTGGCCGTGGCAGCTGCTGTTCCTCTTTCTCACTACTGTTGCTCCATCTCTCAGCTCCTATGGATCCAAGGGAAAAGACAACAAGCAAACAAGCAAGTCGATAGTAGTGTTTAGGAAGAGCAGCAGCAAGGACCAATGGTCTTTGATGATGATTCACCTTGCAATAACAAGACCCTTGACTGGTGAAAATCCTAGCAACACATGATGCCATGTGGTGTAGAAATTAGGGTCAGTCTAGACGAGGGGATACTTGATTCAAAACCAAAGTCAACTACCAAACCTCCTGTGCCATCTATGATCTTTCAACCTCAAAAGGTATTTGTGAGGATAAGATATGAAGAGTGGGGAAACCTGCCATCCTTGGAAGAAAGGCACACTGATAATGTAATAAATCAACACTAAATATTTACAAGTTTATGGAATTTTTGGATTTATTTTCTCAGAGAAGTTGAATTAACTATTCTTTTTAATAGTATTCTTTTGAATTGATGCATACATTTTCCTAGACAAGAGTGTCCTTCATGTTTGCTTTTTACCAATGAGTTTTGCAAATTGGCTTTCTAGTCAGGATTATCAGTTTTAAATATTTGCATTAGGCTCAGTTCAGTATCATATTTTTTTGTGCTAATGTTGGTGCATATATTGTTTATATTTTATTATCTAATTTCTACGATCTTGTAACTTAAGCTCATCATATGCCACCCTCTGGATGCCCTCTGGATTGGCATAGAATAAGTCTTTGCCCACTTGTATGTGGCAGATCTTCATGTATTTGAAGAGTATATGTGCATCCACCTGGCGTTGATTGTTGGTTTACTCAGATGGTATGGCTTTCCTCTTTATATTCACCTTGAACCTTCCACCAGCAGGGTCACATTGCATCATGCTAAATCTAACTCTGGCATGTGTATCCCATGCTTGAGAATGTACACCTGTCTACTGAAAATAAACTCAGAATTTGCCTGAAGTCTAGCAGCAGAGGAACCAAAGAAACACTCAGCAGAGTACCCTCTCCTGGTATAGACAAAGAAACATGCCTAAAGTCCTCCAGAAGCTGTTGGATCCTAAGGGTATTTGCACAGGCTAAGCGTGGAGAGGCAGTAACACTGAAGAACTGACATTTTGCAAATGATAAAGTTCTGTTAATTAGAAGAGAAATGTCATAATTCCACTCTAACTGTGGTTATATTGGAATTGTAGTGTGGGCTAATAATTGGCAATCGTGTGGGTATGGAAAGAAACTGCAAGTCCCTATGGACCTGGCACTGACGATCTCTGATTAATTAACTTGAAGAGCTGGATTTAAACTCAAAAACTTATGTTTGTCACTTAATTTAATTAGGTGTTGCACTGTTTTCGCACAAGCTGGTGGTGTTTATTTCTGAGAGCAGGACTGGGTAGGAGGAGGCAACTCCCCCGGAAAAGTGGAAGACATCACAGAAGTTTAAGGAAAGGCACTTTCAAGTCCATCTTGCTTCTCTTTGAGTGCCTTTAGAGTTTCAGGTTCCTTCCGGTCTTGCAAATTCTTCTGAATGCTATTGCTAAGTGCTCCAGGACTACAAAGCAGCAGATGAGACAAATATATCTTTTTTTCAACAGGCTTCACAAATGGCCAGTGCTTGGATATTGCAGTCCACAGGCATCTTACAGTCTTCTGCTTACTAACATGGGGGGGGCAATGTGATGCCCTCTACATTCTGGGCTACAGCTCCTTTCATTCACCATGATGGAAGCTGTACTCCACACATCTAGTATACTAACTTGTAACCATTTGGAGGGTGAGAACAGTAGATGAAATTTCACACAAGTAGATAGAAACAAGCTGTTTTCCACAAGCCCTGCAGCTTAAGAGCTTGGTGGGAAGGGTGTGAAAACTTGTTGGGACATCTTAGTCACTTCTGCCCAGTTCTGAACTTCTGCCTTGTTCTTGATCTCTTGAATCATGTTTCCTGAGCCCTGTACCATTACTAGTCTAAATAAATGTATCTTTATTTTGTAGAAGTAAGAGCTTCTGCCTGCATGTATTGGATGGAAGCAAGACACTATTTTCCTGTCTACTTCCAGTCCTCTGGATATAGCATTTAAGAATACTTTCTGCTGGGCCATAAGGAGTAGGGCAGATTCATGACAGTTGTTGATCCTATAGTTGGTCTCTCTCTGTTCATTCTCTTTACGCAGCTGTCAGGCCCTGGCAGTTAAGGTTAGAGTAGAGATAGAAAAGGCAATCCAAAGCAGATGTTCCCTGTGGCTGAGGTCATTTGTCTGAAGAGGCTGTGATACCGAAAACCAATAGACAGGAACAGAAATAGACTATTTGGAGGAGCATACTGATTGAAGAAAGGTGTAAGCCATATTAGAATACTCTGGCAGTGTGCGTGTGTGTATAGATGTACAGAGTGTGAGATGCACCTGGCTCAATGTTTCACCATGCAAACACCACCCTGGTTTGAAGACAGCTTCTGAGTGTTTTTGCATGTCTTCAGACATTTGCACTCAATGCACATAATTATCCTGTTGGGCATGGGGGGCATGGGGTGGGGGGCAAGAATTTCAGTGGGTGCAGGTGTTTCAGCTTACCTTGCTCTTGTGAAGTGATTTTTTTCCATTAAACATTTTCTCTAGCACTCTGCAGCCTTCCCAGCTGCCTGAACTTTCAGACTGACAAAACCACATTGGAGGCATTACAGTACCTTATGATGCCTCCTCCTGAGCTTTAACTGAAGTGCAGGCACCTGCGAAGGCTGCAGAGAGAAAACTCATGTAACTTCCATATGTTACTTCTAAATATGTTAAAAGAAAAAAGAAAGAAAAAGAACACAATGAAGGCACTTGCCTGATGTCAATAGGCAGGGCATTCCAAAGTGTAGATGCATTTAAATATGTATATATTATGTAGTTCTTGAGGTTATAACCACAACACAAAACTTGTAGAAGCGAAATATCCAACCTATTGTTACATTTCATGTGTGCAAAGTAGGACAACAGCATGGGAAGGTTGCAACAGTCAATGAGACAAGAAAACAGCCTCAAAATAAATAATAATAATAATATAATTTTATTTATATCCCGCCCTCCCCAGCTGAAGCTGGGCTCAGAGCGGCTAACAACAGTAAAATAATACAGCATTCTAAAATCAATTCAGTATAAAATCAGTTCAAATCAAATTGATGGCAACCATTGGGCTAGAGATTCTGTGAAGAATTACCACAGGAGGGGGTCAGGCTGTGCCCTAGTCAAAGGCCTGGTGGAATAGCTTTGTCTTGCAGGCCCTGGAGAAAGATGTCAAGTCCTGCAGGGCCCTAGTCTCTTGTGATAGAGCGTTCCACCAGATCGGAGCCACAGCCAAAAAAGCCCTGGCTCTGGTTGAGGCCAGTCTAACCTCTCTGTGGCCCGGGACCTCCAAGATGTTGTTGTTTGAAAACCGCAAGGTCCTCCGAGGGACATACCTGGAGAGGCGGTCCCGTAGGTATGAGGGTCCTAGGCCGTATAATTAAAAGAATTAATATGCTCAGTGAGGGGTCCCCATCCCCAACCATACCAGTTCTTTACATATGTATGTCACCTATGCTGGTTTTGAAATACATATCAAAATTCAAGAATGTCCAGGAAAGCATCCTTTAAGACAGAAAAATGCATCCTCAGCAACTTCAATTAGCACACGTAACAATGGAAGTCTGGTATGAGTAATAGCTTCTCTATTGATTTCTGAGTCCATGACAGCTGTGTCTATGCAATGAGGAAATATGGGGAAATGCAATGAGGAAATATGGCAATGAGGGGGGTAAGTGTTGCTAAAATTACAAATCTGTACATGCACTGGGAGACACTGAGAGCAGAGACATCACCTTGCCAACAAAGGTCTGTATAGTTAAAGCTATGGTTTTCCCAGTAGTGATGTAAGGAAGTGAGAGCTGGACCATAAACAAGGCTGATTGCCGAAGAATTGATGCTTTTTAATTATGGTGTTGGAGGAGAGTCTTGAGAGTCCCATGGACTGCAAGAAGATCAAACCTCTCCATTCTGAAGGAAATCAGCCCTGAGTGCTGACTGGAAGGACAGAACCTGCAGCTGAGACTCCAATACTTTGGCCACATCATGAGAAGAGAAGACTCCCTAGAAAAGACCCTGATGTTGGAAAAGATGGAGGGCACAAGGAGAAGGGGACGACAGAGGACAAGATGGTGGGACAGTGTTCTCGAAGCTACCAGCATGAGTTTGACCAAACTGCGGGAGGCAGTGGAAGACAGGAGTGCCTGGCGTGCTCTGGTCCATGGGGTCACGAAGAGTTGGACACGACTAAAAGACTAAACAACAACACATTCACTGGAGCTTCCACTGGACTTTGAGTCAAGCTGTCTGTGTCTCCAGCACTGCTCTCATGTCATAAGAGGACGCAATTTTGTTCATATACAAAGGCTACGGGAGAGAAACTAACATGGTTATAGGACAATAATGTGAAAAGCCAGCAGCAAGGTTTGAAACCAATATGGGGATCCTGGGTGGGGGGGCACTGATGAATTTTGAGAGAAGCCCATTGTTTCAATAAGAATAGCATGGTTCCCAGGGTGGGATGAGGCTGAACACCCCTACAAAAATGCACAATATTGGGTAATTGTGCCCACCTGGCAAAATGGTGTTTCTCCAAATTTTCATTGATTTGTGCTTTTGGAGACGACAGAGGTAGCCACACAGATGTATTTGCAAACAGAAAGATGTTATGCGCATTCAAAGGACAGACATTTTACAGATGAATTGCAGACTAGCTTTATTACACTAAGCACTGTAATAAGGCTCATAATGACACTTACACATGAATGATTCAGTTGACTACCTCCTGCTATAACCAACATTAAAGTGAAGGTGCTTACATTGCAGGTGATAAATTATGAAGCCTCTTATTTTAGTGCAAGTATTTAAAATAGTTAAGGGATCTGTTGAAAGACAGGTGCTATCTTGCATCACATCATTTGTCTTGCTGAGCTCTCATGAAACACTGCTCTGGAGGTATTGTACTACCCAGAGATTATGTGATCATTTATAGGAAATTAATGCATTCAGTGCATAGTGAGGTGTCTATGGGATTGAGCAGATATGCACAGGCCCAAAATGGTGTGGCATAGGCTTTTCCAAATGGTTTTTGCATAGGTCAGGGATCCAATGATTGTGTAGCCCCCTTGCTGGCTAATTCTATCATCTCAAACCAAATGCTGGGATAACATTAAAGGGAATTGCATGTTCCCTGGGGGGTCCACTGCATGAAGCACCGTTCCAGGGTTTCTCAAGCAACCTGGGACCATGTTTACTATGCCAACATCACATGGATCTTAGGCCTTGGAGCAACATCCCAAGACCCCCTTAAGGGGATCCCCTCCTGTGGGAAAAGGGTTTTCCCCAACCTGTTTATATTATGGATCCAAACCAACCTCTCCAGTGACAAGTTGTTACAAATGTCAATGTACATAAACAACCACAAGACAAATGCTGCTCCAAGGAAGCTGAAAATCTCACAGCCCTGGTCGCCATCGAGGCTGTAGATAAAATCCCTTCACAGCCCACCAGCTGGTAGCTAACTTCTGTCCACAGCAATCGGGGCTGTGGTTAATAATCAGAAGGGAGAGAGGGTGAGCAGGGAAGACAGTGATGGAACTGCTGGGGAAACGATACTAGTAATAATAATAGTAATAATAATAATAATTTATTTATTTATACCCCACCCTCTCCAGCCAAGACCGGGCTCAGGGTGGCTAACACCGAAAATAATACAGTAAAAACATTAAAAACAAAACAAAACAAAAAACAAACAAAACCCAAACAAACAGTTGATTAAAATATAAGTTAAAAGGTAAAGGGACCCCTGACCATTAGGTCCAGTCGTGACCGACTCTGGGGTTGCAGCGCTCATCTCGCTTTATTGGACGAGGGAGCCGGCGTACAGCTTCCAGGTCATGTGGCCAGCATGACTAAGCCGCTTCTGGCAAACCAAAGCAGCACACGGAAATGGTCTTTACCTTCCCGCCCGAGGGGTACCTATTTATCTACTTGCACTTTGACGTGCTTTCGAACTGCTAGGTTGGCAGGAGCAGGGAGCATCAAAAAAATAAAGATGAGGGGGGGGGGTTAGACCAGGCGGAACAGCTCCGTCTTGCAGGCCCTGTGGAAAGATGCCAAATCCCACAGGGCCCTGATCTCCTGCGGTAGAGTGTTCCACCAGGCTGGGGCAAAAGCTGAAAAGGCCCTGATGGAAAAGCCTAGAAAAAAACTGGAAAAGGGGGGTGGACCCCAGTGGTCCCCCCTTTTTTCCCCAGAAAAAAATGGAGAAAAATGGTGTGTGTGTTTTTCAATTTTTCTGGACTAAGGGGCTTCGGAAAAAAATGGGGAAAAACCCTGGTGTTGGGGTTTTTTTATTTTTCCTGGGGGGTTTTCAGGTCTTCCCATCTCTACATGAGACTAAGTCTGGTTAAGGCTCTGGAGTGGACCAGAGTGAGAATTTTCTCCTGATGGGGTGCCATCTAGGGGGGCTGAGAGGCCAAGGCCACCCCAAAATATTCAAGGTGGGAGCCAGGCCCTCTCAAAATTCTATGGCACCCATGCATGCACAGCACCTGATTGCCTCACCTCACTCATGCATGCTGTGGGGCATGCAGACATCAGTTGCACAATTCACATGGCATGTGCATGACATGTCAGCACACCCCACAACATGTGCGCATTGTTTGCGCATGTCACATGACCATGGCCAATGACCAATGGTCACATGACCAATAGTGGGCTCAAGCCAGAGTGCTTGCCACAGACTCTAAAGCCCACTGGAGCTGCCAATTGACTCTTGGGGTGTGTGGCTTACCTGCCCTAAAGTTCAGCAGACCACCATTGCAACTTACTGCACACCAGTTCATATCACCAACAACATCATGGGGGCATGAACAAGGTCCGCATTCAGGTGGGGACCCGGGACTCAATGGGAATTGATACGCTTTTTATGTTATAATTGATTGCAAGGTCAAAAGCAACCCCAGAGGGTCAGTGTCTTATCCAGGAGTCAGCAAACTTTTTCAGCAGGGGGCCGGTCCACTGTCCCTCAGACCTTGTGGGGGGCCAGGCTATATTTTTTTGGGGGGAGGGGTGAATGAATTCCTATGCCTCACAAATTACCCAGAGGTGCATTTTAAATAAAAACACACATTCTACTCATTTAAAAACACCAGGCAGGCCCCACAAATAACCCAGAGATGCATTTTAAATAAAAGGAAACATTCTACTCATGGAAAAACACGCTGATTCCCGGACTGTCTGCGGGCTGGATTTAGAAGGCGATTGGGCTGGATCCGGCCCCCGGGCCTTAGTTTGCCTACTCAAGGTCTTACCAATTTGCAACCCTGCTAACCTGGAAAATCACAAAGGAGTTTTGTGCTGTAATTTCAAATGAGAAACTTTGGACTGGTATTTTGGCATACAGTTCTTTCCCACCATTTAAAATTTAGTGCGACATGACAGTGTATCAATCATAAAGTCACAGTTCCACAATGCAACAGGTGATGCAGTACAAAAGGTACATCAGAATCTGGGATAGAAGTGCTAACATTATAATTGGGAAAACTTAACATAATAATCCCTGCATCTGAATCTCACAATGGTCAAGGAAATGCCTGCAAGGAGGACATGAGCATAACTGCACTCTTCCCCTGAGTTAATTTGTTACAAGAACTACACTGCTCTTCTCTCCTAACGCAATAGATAATTTTAAAAGCAGACTATGATGCCTTATTCAATTATTCTCAAACATTGTCACTCTTTCAGTATTTACCTAGGAGACAATAATATAATTATTAATTCAGTTTTTGTGGCTTTGTGCAAATCCTTCAGGTATCCTAGAATTATAATGGAATATGAGGGTATTCTAATTCCAAGATATTTGACTCCCTCACATGGCCAATAAGAGTTGATTAAGCAGTATTAATGCTACTCAGAACATGGCCTGAATATTCCTGAAACTAAGCAGATGTGGCCTTGCCTGGGTTGGAGATCATCAGGGAGCTACATGTAAGCCACTCCAAGCTCTTCAGAGGAAAAGTGATGCATAATGTTAATTAGTATGATTATTATTATTAATAATAACTAGACAGATCCACCATAAATTTATAAAGGGCCCCTTCATCATGAACAGATTTCCAAACAATCGTCCGTTAAGCACCTATAATATAAACCGTACATATTATCATTAAAGGGATTTCATGCTCTTCACACAAAAACCCTGGTAACTGTGTCTTTGTCAAAGCATTAGAAATGTACATTTATTTTTTACGACACGTCCATGCTCAATTAGAACATAAAAAGGCTGCTCTGTTTAACAATGGATTATCTAGATGATAGTTTTTATCACAGCTGCTGAGCCTTGAAAAGTCCAGTTCTCTCCTTTCCAATATGATGATTCTGGTTTGCATCTAACCTTTGTAACGATGGTGCTTTTTTAAAAATCAGTCTAATTCTTCCTTTGGTTTTTGTACACAGTTACGCGTAGCCAGGTGGAAAAGTGCCTGTCTCGTTGATGTCAGAAATAAATGCATATCCCTTTCCCCATGTTTCCAACATTTAAAATGCACACAGTTGATCGATTAATTAAAATGGTTTGTAGACAAAGTAGTGATAAGTAACCATACCATCAGTGCAAGGTTTCTGCTTGCTCATTGGGCCTCCCCCCTACCCCATCGTATTCCCCCTTCACATCCCCTAATTCTGTTCTGGGGGTTTCCCAAGCCTCAGGAATAAATATGTGAAGGGTGCAATGTATTCAGGGGAAGAATAAGGGGGAACGTACCATTCATTGCACAAGTATAAATTCTTGCACTAACAGGACAAGGGAGCTGGATATTGCCCACCCAGTATTTCTAACTTGACCTCTGGGCAGGAAACAACAGTAAAAGAGCCATCAAAACAATCATTGAATGCCTGGAACCATAAAACATAATAACCTGTAAGAGACACATTCAGCACAAACTCTTAAAATACACAGCAGCAGCAAAGTACTATTAAGAGCAACATCTTAGCATACAGAGCTTTTATACGCTGCAGCAGAACTTAACTTTAGCTAAGTGAATCCTTGCTTGGAGCACAACTTTAGTCAAAAGGTATTCAAACTGAGATCTGGTATAAAGTACGAAAGCTTTCGTTTAGTAAAGGAAGCACATAGGTGATAGGAAAGTGTTCTGTAGTCCTAGCTATATACACGGAGAAACAAAGAAGCCATGCTTGCCCCTTTGTTCTCAGAAGTTACATCCAAAATAACCTTTAACTGTTTCCATTATTTTATGTAGCTTGTATTTTAAACCCTGCCCTGGGATCTACCATGATGAGAGTTGGGTTAGAAAGATTTTTAATAAACAACACCATGAATTAACAGCGCATATTAGAGAAAGGTGAGGGGAAGCTTGAAATGAAACTATCATTTTTGGCAGCGGCTCCTACATTTCTTGTAAGGTTTCATTTCACCATCAGCTTGTGATAGGATTACAGTGAGCTTTGCCCATAGCAGAATGATCATTTGCAAACAATTTTTTTTTAAAAAAAAACATTTATGGCTTGCTTTCCTATAGCAAGCCCATCTTTGTCAGGCCTTGGTAGCCATCATGCAGAAATGCCTTTTGATTCAGTGCCATCATTGCTACCCTGCACTAGGCTGGGTAGAGGAGGCTGCAGAAGTATTTTTTTTGCTTGGTTGTTAAGTTTGCTCCCTACAGGGGGAATCAGTTAGAAAACCAGTCATTCTACCTGACACTTTATGCTATGCATATCATGTTCTAATTCCTGTGACTGGAAGATCTGACCTAACAAAAGTGTTGCTGGGAATTGAGCTTCAGTTGTTTCATTGTAATAGGGCCTGCGGGCTAGCCTCTTAAAATACCAAAGCAGGGTGCTCCCTGCCATAATACATTTTTGTTCTTTTTTCACTTCTGCCATTCCCCCCTCCCTTTCTCTCCTATGGAAGCTCAGTTGGTTTATGGATTACATCAGCTCTAGCCACAGGAGCAGGGGACGTGGGTGGCGCTGTGGGTTAAACCACAGAGCCTAGGACTTGCTGATCAGAAGGTTGGCGGTTCAAATCCCCGTGATGGGGTGAGTTCCCGTTGCTTGGTCCCTGCTGCTGCCAACCTAGCAGTTCGAAATCACATCAAGGTGCAAATAGATAAATAGGTACCACTCCGACGGGAAGGTAAACGGCGTTTCCGTGTGCTGCTCTGGTTCGCCAGAAGTGGCTTAGTCATGCTGGCCACATGACCCGGAAGCTGTAAGCCGGCTCCCTCAGCCAATAAAGCAAGATGAGCACCGCAACCCCAGAGTTGGCCATGACTGGACCTAATGGTCAGGGGTTCCCTTTACCTTTTAGCCACAGGAGCAAGTCCTAACCGTAAAGAGCCAGGGACAGGTCCATTCTATGCTTCCCACACACACACACTGCTCTATAAACCCCACAAAAGTTCTATTCCACAGGTAACCAACATAGTGCATCTGGAAGACAAAATGTATCGAGGAGTTAGTGATCTGACACGGTTACCCTTCCTGCCTCTGTTCCTTCCCCCTCCCTCGCTCTTAAGTTTTTTGATGGTGTGAGAACAGTCTTTAACGTCCTGAGAACTTTGGGAGGAGGTGAAACCCCACAACAGCTGACTTAATCAATTGTGGCGGATAATGCTGGGTACCTTCTTTGATGCTGGACATTGTTTTGAGAAACTAAGGCAATGAGAGAGGATGGTTAATGGATGATCTGCACGTAGCCAGTCTGGCAAGCCACACAGGCTATCTATAAAATTGGACCGTTTGGGCAGAGTTTCTTTGAAGCTCGTGCATGGACTGATCTGCCGCAGGGTCGTGCAAACTGAGGGTACCTGGGGGAGTCGCTTCACCACTTCTTGAGGGCTTCCAAGTGACAGATTGAAGTGCTTGCTTGGTATGTATACATTGCTTGCTGTTTTAGAATAAAATATTTGATCTTCTCACTCACTTGTGTATTTTGTATTGCTTCTGGATCTCATTTTAAAAGAACCACCTTGCCTTTGGCAAGACAGTACCACATAGACCACCCCTGTCCTACTGTGGCATCCTTTTGGGGAGTCATGATAAAAACATTAAGAGACCTGGTGGATTAGGCCAAAGGCCCCAGCTAGTCTAGTATCCTGTTATCACAGCATCCAGCTACTGTAGTTGTCCATGGAAAGCCCTCAAGAAGAACATGAGTGTAACAGCACTCTGTGCACCTGTGAATCCAAGCAAATAAGGCACTTTTCCTCCAATCCCTTTCCTTATCCTGGCACCTAGCAAACAATATGGAAAGCCAGTTCAGATGAATATCAGTTGCTGTGGCTTAAAGACACAGAGAATCAACAATGGCTTCAACCTACTGTGTCAGGGCAGGGAAGTTCTTATGTATTGGAGGACCAGCATGGCAAAGCATTTAGAATGTTGGACCTGGGAGACCAGGGTTCTCCTCAGCCATGAAGTTCACTGGGTGACTGTGGATGAGTCACTGTCTCTCAGCCTAATGTACCTCCCAGCTAAACCACTGAGCCTCTTGGACTTGCCAATCAGAAGGTTGGTGGTCCGAATCCCCACGGTGAGCTCCCATTGCTCTGTCCCAGCTCCTGCCAACCTAGCAGTTTGAAAGCATACCAGTGCAAGTAGAAAATTGGTACCACTGTGGTGGGAGGGTAAATGGCATTTCCGTGCACTCTGGTTTCCATCACGGTTTCCTGTTGGGCCAGAAGGGTTTAGTCATGCTGGCCATATGATCCAGAAAGCTGTCTGTAGACAAACACTGGTTCCCTCAGCCTGAAAGCAGGTGAATGCCACAATCCCATAGTCAACTTAACCGTCCAGGGGTCCTTTTCCTTATTTTTACCTACCTCACAGCACTGCTATGGGGATAAAATGGGGAGAGGGAGAACCATGTATGTAACCTTGAACTGCTTGAAGAAATGGTGGGATAAACATGTAATAAATAAATAAAAGTTTTGAGGAACTAAATGTTTAGTTCCAGCTGTGGGTACCAAGTGAAACTGCACCAGTTTGTGCTCTCTAGCCACCCAGCTCTGCTAAAGGTGTACATATCAGCAGTACTAACCAAGCCCTAAAGGACAGAGGTACTGTAACATAGAATTAGTCAGAATCACTTCAGATCAGAACTCATAGATTTACTTAACTAAGGAGTTCAAGTTTATTAACAAACACAAAGAACAGAAAATTGCCTGCACTCAAAGAAGTATAAAGAACAAATTGGTTTTAGCATTATAGACTTAGCCTTGCTGATATAATAGGCAGGTGCACTATATCTTATGTAGCTCCACATAAGAAAGAAAAGGTGTTAGTTTAAGTAGGATTGCCCACTCCGGCTGAGTTCTTGGAAGTCATTTTCAGACTGAGATTAAGGCTGCACACACACAACTTTATTTTTTTTTAATTTTTTGCACATAATTTTTTATTGGTTTTTCATTAAACATACATATATACATATATTATACAGATAAGTTACATATTTATCTTAAGCTCCGCTGAGCATTGGACTCCCCTCCATTCCTTTTGTAAGTATCAAATAAATTCTTGTCTCTCGTATTTTATCTACTTTACTTTGTCTGCCATACGCTGTTAGAGTTCCACAGAGCCTAGGGCTTGCCGATCAGAAGGTCGGCGGTTTGAATCCCCGCAATGGGGTGAGCTCCTGTTGCTCAGTCCCAGCTCCTGCCTACCTAGCAGTTCGAAAGCACATCCAAGTACAAGTAGATAAATAGGTACCGCTCCGGCGGGAAGGTAAACGGTGTTTCCGTGCGCTGCTCTGGTTCGCCAAAAGCGGCTTAGTCATGCTGGCCACATGACTTGAAAGCTGTACGCCGGCTCCCTCGGCCAGTAAAGCGAGATGAGCGCCACAACCCCAGAGTCTTCCACTACTGGACCTAATGGTCAGGGGTCCCTTTACCTTTACCTTTAACCCTGCCAGTGTCTTTAAAGTTTTACAGTTATTTCTTATATACATCAAATATTTACTCCAGTTTTCTTGAAACTTCTGTTCATCCTGATCTCTTAATTTTCCTGATATTCTGGCCAGTTCTGCGTAATTCATCATTTTAACCTGCCAATCCATTATAGTAGGTATTACATCTGTTTTCCAATTCTGAGCTAGCATAGTTCTTGCTGCTGACGTGGCATATAGAAAAAGGTTTTTATCTTTTTTTTTAATTTCCTTTCCTATCAGTCCCAGTAGAAAAGCTTCAGGCTTTTTGGGGAAAGTATATTTAAAGATTTTTTAAAGTTCATTGTAGATTAATTCCCCAAAGCCCTCCACTTTGCCACAGGTCCACCACATGTGGTAGAGGTCTCCCTCCACCTCTCCACATTTCCAACATTTCTTGCTTCTCGTTCTATACATCTTTGTCAGTTTTACCGGCGTAAGATACCACCTATAAATCATTTTCCATAGGTTTTCCTTTAGTACCGTATAAGCCGTGAATTTCATATTTACATTCCATAGTTACTGCCATTCTTCTAATTAAATATGATGTCCAAAGTCGATAGCCGATTTAATCATGGCTTCCTTTACCTCTTCGTCTTTCGTATACCAATCCAGTAATAGATCATACATTTTAGACAATGTTTTATTTTTACCTTCTACAATATCTATATTAAATTTGGATTTCTTATCGTCAAATCCCAGTTTCCTTTTATCTTCTTTTAACAAATCATTAACTTGGTGGTACTGTAGTACCAGGGCTACAGCACACACACAACTTTAGCTCATGTCCCCCCTCAAAGAATTCTGGGCATGGTCGTTCATTAAGATTTTCTGTGAATTGTAGCTCGGCAAGTGGCAAACTACAGTACCCAGAATTCTTTGAGGAAATATGCTTTGAAGATATAGGGTGTATTTCCACATGTTGCTTTACCTTTCTAGAGACTGGTTAGAATTCACAGATCTACTTCCACCCCTTGAATTCACCTTTAAATGTGATCCCTGAAGAGAGTGTTGGGTCTTCCCAAACAACCACTCACTCCAAGGCCATTTCTGTCCCCCCACCCCCAGGCTTGTATCCCCCTTCCTGCAGCTAGACCAGGGATTGGCAACATGCAGCCCATGGGCCGAATGCGGCCCACGAAGACCGTGTTACCGGCCCACTAGCCACCCCCAAACTGAGCTGCCCACTCGCTGAGTAGCACCAGAAATTGCGTCTGTGCATGCGCAGATACCAGAATTTGCATCTGCACATGTCCAGACACTCAAAATCACTTCTGCACAGTCACAGTTTTCGGCGTCTGGGCATGCGCAGAAGTGATTTCCGACACCGCGGACATGCACAGACGCCATTTCTGGCATCGCGCTGCACCAGTCTGGCCCACAGACGACCTCCGTGGAAGTTATCCGGCCCATGGCCGGTAAACCTTGCCGACCCCTGAGCTAAACGGCCAGCATGACCCATTCATACTGAAATTAAATGTGATGTTTTTACCTCAAAGCTGGTCTGGCTTGTCCTTGGCTTCCTTCCTTTTACATATGTATTTGATCCAACCTCTTGCTACTAATAGCTGACCCAGGTTTTTTAAGAAGTTGGGAAGTTCTGCACAGGTCATGCTAATTTTCAGTTGCAATTTTGCCTTCGCAAAGCTATCTCTGAGCTTGTTTCTGTCCATGGTCTACAGTTGTGCCATTAAACTGAAAACTCTCATGGGAGAATTGAGATACACCAATTTAAGAGTAACCCATCCACCCCCTTTGTTTTTAAGGGATGTTGCTAAGAGAAAAGATTTATTGGGTGAAATGAATGAATCCCTGAAGTTCAGATTCTGAATGAATGCTCCTTCTCTCTTCCTTCCTAGGCAGTCTCAGCAACTCCTAATTTCCTAACTCCATTTTGCAACATCTGCCCAAGACTGGTTTCCATGGTTTTCCCTCTTTCTTCATAGACTAAGTGTCAGTTTGCATTTCTTAGTGCAGAAAGTATTGATCTGATGTGTAGAAGAAGAGAAGAAGAGTTTGGATTTGATATCCTGCCTTTCACTCCCTTTAAGGAGTCTCAAAGCGGCTAACATTCTCCTTTCCCTTCCTCCCCCACAACAAACACTCTGTGAGGTGAGTGGGGCTGAGAGACTTCAAAGAAGTGTGACTGGCCCAAGGTCACCCAGCAGCTGTATGTGGAGGAGCAGAGACACGAACACGGTTCCCCAGATTATGAGACTACCGCTCTTAACCACTACACCACACTGTGTAGAGATCTTTCCTATTCTAATTAATTCAAGAGGGTCCTGGAAGCTTCTCTGTGTGAAACAAGCAGAAGGTTCATGATGTTTGGGTTATTCCTTCAGAGAAGCTGAGACAGCTGGCTTAAACTGGCTCTGTTATCTCTTCTTCAGGGTCATGCTGATCATAATAAGAGGCCAGAAGGAGCCTAGGTTTCACTTTCACTTTCTGTCTCTCTCTCCTTCTGGTGTGGTGTCCTGTATGCTTAGTGTTAAGGTTTAGACTTATTATAAGTTACTGTAAGTTTAGGTTAAGTCTGCTGCAACTGGATTTCTTATGGACGGTGCCAGTCCTGAATGTATTGGATTTGTGACCATGATGCTCATTTGCCTTCAGTAGCAGTAAAGCTCTGCTGGGTGAAATATTAATTGCCTCTGGTCTATTTTGGGGGGAATCCTGCAATGTGTTTAAGTTTTTACTCTGCTAACTATAAGCTGGAATCTTCTCTGGAAGGTGCCATGACACTAAGCCTCTCTTGTGTTTCCTGCACCTTCGTACACTGCTCTGGTTTCAGCAGAAGCGGCTTAGTCATGCTGGCCACATCACCGAGAAAAACTGTCTGTGGACAAACGCTGGCTCCCTCGGCCAGTAAAGCGAGATGAGTGCCGCAACCCCAGAGTCGTTCGCGGCTGGACTTAACTGCCAGGGGTCCTTTACTTTTATGACTGGGTAAAATGGCACCATCACACTTTACAGTTAAGCTATTTTTGTGTCCAGCCCTCTTATTCACTACACTGCCTCTGAGCATTTCTCTGCTTACATCAGTGGCAGTCAGCATTGTGTATCAGGTTATGAATATATTTTGCTCTATGTTACCTGTCAAAAAGAAGAGGAGAGCAGCAGGGTGGGGAGCAGCTCTGTGTTTGTCGCAATGACAGCTTTCCACAAACATAAACATGCACTGGAAAGAAGACACTCAATTGAGGTGCAATCCCAGTTAGATCTCTGACAACCTGTTGTCTCAAAAGGAGAGATGACTGAGAGGAGATCTCAGTCCCCAACCCCCCCACCGCCTTACTTTGTTTTTGACGCCTGGTAAACGAAACTTTTATTTATTTATTAAAAAGCATTCTCGTTTCCTGCTGTAGTGCATTGTTAGAGGGTACTATTTTAGTTCTTTGTAACTGCTTCATTTCAGATTATTTTGTGTAGTGGGTAATTTGTGCCTGATTTGTGTTCAAGTGCCTAATAATTTTGATTACAGAATTGACAGAGGGAGAAGTGAAGAGCATTGCAGATGGATTGCTTCTTTATGGAAACTCTCCTTCGGTGGGAGCTTATCTGATAGGTGTGCTTCTTCTTGTTTATCTTGAAATGCTGGCTAGCCTTACAGTGGATTAGGACTGGGCAATGGTCAGCTTTTTTTATCTGGTGCGCGGTTGCTCTACCAAAAATGTTTTCAAATTGCAAGGACCATAGGTTCCACATCCATTGTTACACCTCCTCTTTGTATTTTGTATGCAATATGTAGAAATGACCGCTCCCCGCTTAAAATGGGGGGCGCCCTTTGCGTGGACGCGTGCACCCCTAGATCTGGAGCGGCTCCAACAGCATAAGCTTGGCTTTGCCTTCCCTCAGGTGGGATACCTGGAGGTCTCCGCCTACCTCAGTCAGTTGTCCAATCCCACCTGTGGGAAGCGTTGCCAAGGAGACCAGGCCAGGTAGGGGAGGGATTACCTGCCCACACAATAGAGGGGGATCTTACCTAGGAATCTTCAGTTGGCTCCAGAGCGCGTCCCACCCTACCCACCCTCAGTTAATGTCTTATTTTGCAGGTTAACTTTTCTTCACAGGTATGCGGGCGCTGCTACGTTAAGGTCGCTGTTAAAGGGCCGGAAAGGAATTTCCCTGCATTGGCAGGTTTCGCCTTTCCCGTAGCAAAACGTCACAACTTTGGCGGTATCAGGCCTTGGCCGGAATCCTTTTGTCCATCTTCCTCTTTGCGACGGCGATACCAGGGTTCCTCTTTGCGGCGGTGGCGTAACGGGGGCGGCTATCTCTGCTTGAACATATGTTCTCCAGAGCCGGCCCATCCCCCCCCACACACACTGGATAACCCTGATGCTCCCTAGGTCCCCGGTTGGGGGCTGGGGAGGGAGAACGCCCAATGCCTGAGCCAAGGTCTACCCACATTTGAAATTTAATAAAGCTGTGGCCAATTTAATCCCATAGCATGTTGTCTTGAGTCGTTATTCCACACGACGGGGGGGACCGCACGGGATCTGGGGACTCCGCCTGTCCACGCAAGGTTGTTGCTTGGGCAATTTTGCTCTGGATCACTTAATGCAGATAATCACTAAAATTATAGATTGTACTTACTTATACAACAGAGATTAATTGTTCTAAGCAAAAATGTTTTGGTTTCTGCCTTCTTCACTTGCTCCAATGTGAAACAAAGGATGCTCTAGCCAAGGTTAGATAACACTGAGGAAATATTGAGAACTGTTGTATTTTCTGTAGCTCAGTGGTGTCGGGTATTTTTTTTCTCCACAAGAAGCTGAGGGTTGCATACACATTATCAACATGGTAGCAGCATCGACTGCAATTCCATATTTGCTTCATTGGATATGACACCTCTTTATACTAATAGAACACAAATGATGGGATCTAGGCTGTAAATGAATTCCTTAACACCAGAATGCCTGTTGATTATCTCACTAAGGGTTACAATCACTTGAGCTACGCCACTCTGGGCAGCTTCCAACATATATAAAAACATAAAACATAAAAAACCCTTCCCTATACAGAATTGCTTTCAGATGGCTCAGGAGTTGAATAACTCCATACCCTCCAACATTTCTCCAATGAAAATAGGGACATCCTAAGGTAAAGTAGGACATTCTGGGATCAAATCAGAAATCAGGATGGCTTCTCTAAAGCAGGGACATCCCTGGAAAATAGGGACACTTGGAGGGTCTGAAATAAGACAGTTACTGATCTTTGCAACAAACCCTCCGATGCACATAAACGAGAAAACCTGCCATCCCAAAGATATCAAGAGGAACATCATCTCTCAGAATCAAGCACATCTGCAGCACCAACAAATATAACCAGTGAGGAACCAACGAACTGAAAGAGCACCTCTAACACAGGGAATATCTTCCAAAATGTCATGGACTGCAACATCACCACCAGGCATCCATGTTTTATAGAGAAATTATCACAGCCACAAAGAATTATTAATGATTAAGAATGATTAAAGAGGAAGACCAATTATGGCCAAAACACATTTGGTTGGTGGTCATGCATGAAGGGTTTTACGATTAGTTGCTTTTGCATTTCATTTCTAAATAGTCACTGTTAGGCTTCTTGCTTTCAATTATTGTGGTTATAAAATACGTTAAATGAATTTGTTAAGGTATTTGAGAAATGTATTTTTTATACTGAATTTTATGCTATGCAACACAATTTGTTAGTTAATGCTTTGTTGAATTAATTAACTACACATGTCATTGACTGGAATTTCATTTTTTAATACTGGTTTGGATAGGAAGTTAGATGCATCTATTATTGAAACCAATACCACTACTACTTTTTTTGGTGCTGAGGAGTTTTCAAGTCTTATTCTGCCATAAGTAAACATTCATTCCTATTCCACGTGAGCAATTCAGTTCCCAGAAACTGCCTTTGGCAATTTGACATTTCATGAATGATGAGCGTCTCTCTTTCTTGAGGATTTTTATGGTACTGACATATGTCAAAATAAATCACCATCTATATCTTCCTAGATATTCCTGACACAATTGCAACATCATCCATTTCCCAGTTACATTTTTCTATTCCTCATATTGTAGGCAGTGGTTTTGGTTTTTATATCTGTTTATCTCTAGAATAAAATGTGTGATCCTATGGATTTAGTGATGTTTACTTCTGGGTTAGGATCAGACTGAAATGAAGTTGGAATTTCAATTTTTGTTCCTATTCCTGTAATGAGCACTCACACTTTACATTGTGGGTGCCCTTTGCGGGATCGCGTGCGGTGCTACAGTTCCCAGGGAACTTACTAGTAGAGAGGGGGCTGGCTTCCCTCTCAGTGTTATTATTTGGAGGTTCATGTAATCAAGTTTCTTCCTGGGAGGTGGGGCCAGCCCCATTTATAAATAGGGGGGTGGAGCTGACAATAGGCAGGCAGTCGGCCCTGAAGATTCACTCTCGATACCCTCCCTTTGTTAAATGTTTCTTGTTTGCAGGTTAACTTTTTCTTCCTGTTTAGCAGGCGCTGCTATGGTCTTTGACTGGTTGCTCTTGAAGGACTGGGAAGAAATTTTCCTGCGTTGGCAGGTTTTGTCTTCCCCGTAGCAATTCATCATAACTTTGGCGGTTAGGGCCGTGGGTGGAATCCTTTATCCTTTTCTTCCCTATATGGGGGGGGCATGAAGTGGTGACTCACCCCCCCGTGGCGGCGATTCCAGGGTCCCCTCTTAAAGGGGTTATATATATGGGTGTCACTGGCCATACACGGAAAGCTTGTCAGTGAACTACCCTGCATGTGGGGATATGGGCTGGGCTGCCTGCTACACTTATGTCTCGCAGAGCACCCCATATCACATTTACCCTGATGAGCCCCAGTTCCCCCCAGCTGGGGGGCTGGGAGGGATACACGGCCAAGGCCCTAAGCCAAGGTCTTCCTACATTTGGAAGTTTAATAGCGACGTGGCCTAATTTTAATTCCAAATACGTTGTCAAAGTCTTTATTCCTTCCTTATGATCCCTGGGGGCTGGAGTAGTCGCCGCCTGGTCACACAATGAAGCCTCACATTTTGAGGATCTCCTTGGACACTGATATGATTGCATCCCAGGATATGTTTTCCAGGACAATTCACTTCTGCAGAGAAACTAGCTGAATAAGGCAAGCCAAAATATTTGCCTTTATTATGATAAATTTTTATACCTGGATTTTTTTTTCTGGATTAAAATTTGAGGAACATTTCGCTTGCACAGGAAAAAAAGTCTGCTTTTCAATTAGAATGTAGAGGCATATTCCTTGCAACTGCTTGTTAGCTCACTTAATACTGCCCAAACAGTTAGGGAATGTGATCTCTTGCTAACAGTGCTGCTTCTGACATTCCAAAATAGCTCTTGCCTCTAGTGCAACCTGCATCAGGTACCTTCCAGCAATGACCCTGTCAATATATGGATAGAGAAAGATGGGTCAATGCTGCACAAACTCCTTTAGTTTTCTTCTGCAATGTTTCTGCAATTTTTCTCCTAAACCTACTTACTTGGCGGTAAAGAACTGGACTTATTTCTGAGTAGACATGGTTAGAAATTTCACCACAGATATCTTTGTCTTTAATGTGTCTCAAAACTGGGTTGTTTTTGCTGCAAAAGACTAGAAATTCATTACACTTTGAAAGGTAAGGCAATTCATTTGTAAGTATCTGTTGATGGCTGAGATATGTGCGTCTATTGTGTGCTATGATATACATAAAAATGTGTATATTTTCATATCAGTGGGTGATGAAATGGAAGAAAAACTTCTTCAGTATAAACCAATTGCAATGGAATGAAAAAATATCTGATGAAAGTGTGAATGAATGTCAGAAAAGAATGAGACACATTCAAGGTGTGCAAGTCTGTCCTTTGTTGTACCCCAATCAAATTACATGGTGTCTGGAGTTGTGTTTGGATGATATGAGATAAACTATTTCCCCCTGAGCTCACATACTCCTCCTTTGGAATAGCCACAAGTAATTCATAAGTTTTAGCAGCTTGTTATATTGCCGAAACCTGCTGTTAATCTTAACTATGGCTTGTTAGAAACATGCCAGATTCCAAACTTGGTTTATGAAGCCAGCTTGTTTCAACAACCATGGTTAAAGTTAAGTAACCACAGTGTAGGATTCAGACTTGGTACAAAAATGTGGGTGACCTAAAATGGAAGCAAAAGTATCCAATCTCCTCGCAGCTGTGCTGGAGGGGCATGTATGCAAACCTGAAGCTAATTACCATTAGTATAAACCATGGTTTATTGTGAAATCCAAATACAGCTTGGGCAGTGCTATTTTTCTAGAAAAAGAGGCGCCCGAACTCAACATGAATGCCTCCCTTGTTCTCTTAGAATGGCAATAGCACCCACCTGAGAGGAGCCGGAACTGAGCTCCATTGACTTCCAGCTGGAAAAAAAAGCCATAAGCCTAGGTAAGTTTAACCTTTTTCTATCAATATCTTCCCAAACTTTTTGCACAAATAATAAGGGAGCTTTCAGATGCCCTTGTCCAAGGCATTTTAAAAATACCTTAGTAGCCCAATAAACAAACAGCAGGAGATAAGCATATATTACTAATTTACTGGCTGCAAAGAATTGCTTTTTGTAGGCAATTTGTTGAGAGGCCTCTGAGAATTCTGTTATTTATAACAGTATTGCAATTCATTTATATTTTATGCAGACCTAGGAAATCCTATTCCCATTTGTCCTGGGAAAAAAGGAAAAGAAATTACCACTGAAGAAATCATGCACCCCCGGGCATCTTCTGTTAACTATACATTTTTTGATAATTATCATTCAAATAGATAGATATGCAAAAAGACAGAAGGGGGAGGAAACATCCATGATTATTAACATCTTAATAGATGATATTGATTTGCAGTAAAATGAGTTGTAAACAACAGGAGAAAATGATTGTGGGTTTTTTGCAGCAAGTTTAGACAGCTAGCCTTAAATAATATTAAAGAGTCTCAGTGCAGTCCTGTTGATGACATTCTAAAAGGTTCAGTCTCACTTTGGCCACATACATGACTCAAGCTCTCTAGCACACACACACAAAAAAATCACACACGCAGAAAACTAGATGTTAAGGAGAAGGTCTCTAGCTTCCACTTCCTTCTAATATGCTTGGGTTTTATTAAATGTGCAGTGTTGACTGGGGTTTGTACAATGCAATCTTTCACCAGAGGATGGAAACATCCCACCAGTTTGGAACTTGATGAATAGTGATGTTTGCTGCTAGAATAAAATGAATATTTCCATTGCGTGACCAGGCCGTGACAGCCCCAGCCCCCAGGGATCATAAGGAAGGAATAAAGAATGTGTTGTGGAATTAAAATTAGGCCACAACTTTATTAAACTTCTGAATGTAGGAAGAACTTGGCTTAGGCCTTGGGTGTGTACCCCTCCCAGTCCCTCAGCCGGGGGGGGGGACTGGGGCACATCAGGGTAAATGGGATATGGGGGTGCTCTGTGAGACGTAAGTATAGCAGGCAGCCCAGCCCATATCCCCAGCCAATATGCAGACCCACAAAGCTGTCCCAGTTTCTGATTTGATCCCAGAATGTCCTACTTTTCCTTAGGATGTCTCTATTTCTGTTGGAGAAATGTTGGAGGGTTTGGTTGGATGCCCCAATTTTCATGGGAGAAATGTTGGCGAGTATGGAGTTATGTGACCCCTGAGCCAAGGAGTTAAGTAACCATACAACCTTTAGAACACATCTAAAGGCAGCCCAGTGTAGGCAAGTTTTTAAAATGTTTAATGTTTTATTATGTTGGAAGCTGCCCAAAGCAGCTGGGGCAACCCAGTTAGATGGGCAGGGTATAAATAATAAAATTTATTCTTATTACTATTATTGTTGTTATGGAACAGGACATACCATACCTATTTTCATCAGAGAAATTTTGGAGGGTATGAAAATGGACATACTACCAAAACTGATGTATCATTTCCATGTGTTTGGATTTTCCTTAGCTACCTTGCTCTTTGCCAGCAAAAGTTGAACAGGTTTATTTTTCAACCAAGAATGTGGGGATGGCGACAGCAGTGGGGGGGGGGACTTATATAAACGCACATTGGTGGGTGGGGAATCCCAAATCTTGCTCACTATTATTGACTATTAAGACCAGTCAAGAGAGAGAGCTCATGCCATCAGCAATTGAAGTTTGTCTGAGAATATTTCTTGTAGCATTTGTTTATTCCAGTACTTTTCATTATAAGTTACACTGGCAGAAAGGCAGTATAAAAATGTAAGCAACAGATAAAATCAACCTATATAATACAATGGTGCATTTTCTCCCCTATGTTCAGCAATAAAGCATAAATCAGTTAGCACATGACACTGACAGAGCACACGGAATGTTGTCATGCCAGCTCAACAGCTCTCTATAAAATGAATATCCCATCTTACTTTAGCAGTCCCAAAAGAAAAAGACTTCATTCCCTACACTGCCATCTCCATCCAGAATTATATTTTGCACACGCAAAGGGAATCCCGCCTTCTATGGATGCCACCTGCAATGTCTTGTTTTCAGTTCTCTGTAAAGTCGGAGAAATAATCTATTGAAGGATAGGCAGAAGGGTGAAGGTGGATTTCGACCCCCTCCTAAGAACTGCTAGTTTCCACAAGACTGCAGTCTGCAGAGATTAAGGGGATGAGGGATTAAGGATAAAGTTTCTTGGGCTGCTGGGTTCTATGTAGTTTAGATTGTGTGTTTTGGGATCATTTGATTGAAAAGGAAGGTATAAATCTTCAAAACAAATAAACACACGGACCGGGTTCAAAAATAAAAGTGCAAAGGTAAGTTGTAAACCACATCGAGGTAAAAGGTGCTGGACCCCAGAAGATACAGACAGTTAGAAAAAAATGAGAGATTATAATAAAACTGCTCCATTTCATGGGGGGAAATACTTTTTTCAAAAATCGAATGTGGTTAGAAAATAAGAATAGATGCTGTCTGGTTAGCCTTCTGAAGCAATGAGTAGCATAGACAGTGTGCGAGAAAGCCCTGCTCTGTACAGTGGTACCTCGGGTTACATACGCTTCAGGTTACAGACTTTGCTAACCCAGAAATAGTGCTTCAGGTTAAGAACTTTGCTTCAGGTTGAGAACAGAAATCGTGCTCCGGCGGCACGGCAGCAGCAGGAGGCCCCATTAGCTAAAGTGGTGCTTCAGGTTAAGTACGGACCTCCAGAACGAATTAAGTACTTAACCTGAGGTACCGTTGTATAGCCACAGGTCTCTCCAACAATTGCTTCACCAGAAGGAAGGGCTCTTTTGCCCCCTCTTATTGGACAGGAAGGTATATACAAGAGAGGAGCAGAAACTCTCTTATTCACATTGTGTTGAATCTACTTGGTTGAAAATTTTCTCCCAAGTGATTCTCCAAATCCATTCCCTGACTGAGCATGCAGATTAATGCAGTGCTGGTAGCAATCAGACAAGAGGCCTTGGTTGGTGAGCTTGTCAATTCATTTTTTCAGTTCTCCATCTCAAATGGGACTTGGTTGGAATATAACTAGCCTGTAGGCATGTAGGTCATATTTCTCTGCCAAGAATTTATCTTTCGGAGTACTCAGATCATACGGGAGACAACACTTTGCCTCAGAGGCATTATAAAAATTCCCAACATAGTTGATCTGTGGTGACACAGTGACATGGTTTCCCGTGGGCATTAAAGCACACACACACACACACAACCCTACACAAAACAATACTACTCACAACTTTTTTTTCTGTGTCAACTTGAACACAGTGGTAGGCGTCAGGGTTGTAAATCATTCTTTGACCTCTTCATTCTGAGGTAGTTGCTGTCCAATAGCAGCCATTTTTTTGTCCAAAGCAGCTTTCCTCACCTTCCCTCCCAGTTTTGGATGCAATGCTTTCATTTCATTTTATTTTCAGCAGTGCTTCCATCCAAATGTCTCAGGAAGAGAGCACACATGTCCCTATTCGGGTTATGTGAATATTACGTAACTGATACAATTGTCCCTCGCATTGACACAGGGAAACAGCAGCTACTGATCGTTGTATTATGCCACATCCATACTGATGAGGCCACTGAAAAACACGTTAGCTCTGTGCGTGAGCTGTACATACAAATCATGGGTAGGCAAACTAAGGCCCGGGGGCCGGATCCAGCCCAATTGCCTCCTAAATCTGGCCTGAGAATTAGAGTGTTTTTACATGAGTAGAATGTGTACTTTTATTTAAAATGCATCTCTGGGTTATTTGTGGGGCATAGGAATTCATTCTCTCCCCCCCAAAAAAATATAGTCTTGCCCCCCCACAAGGTCTGAGGGACATGAGACTAGCCCCCTGCTGAAAAAGTTTGCTGACCCCTGCTACAAATAATCATCTGAACAGCAACAATAAGAACTAGGGTTCTTCAGCCCATACTTCCCTGGGGAGACAGAAGGTCCCTGCTCCAAATATTAACTCTTTGCTCTCCGTGGTACTGCTTGCATACCACTTTAACACAGCATGGAACATGAAGGCAGAATTCAAGCTGCCAAAAAATTCTCCCAGGGTGCATTTTTTTAACATGGCAGGGGTGGGGCCCACGAGCTATATTCCCTTATGAACAAGCTTCTGTAGTGTGAGCACATTTGCCACAGAATATTGAGGGGGTCCAGCACCCTTCTTTGAAAAATGGGGGGCCCCTCAGCCCCCTGCCCCCCAGATGGTGCCCCTGCTTTCCAGTCATGCAAAACCCAGTGGTTTCTACACCCAGAACGATATTGCTCCATCCAGAAAGGCAAGAGGTGTTATCAGCATTCAAGGACACATTTCAGCCAGGCAAAAGCACTCATCAGGAGGACTGAACAAGGCTGGTGAGGGCTATGGGCTGGGGAGAGTTCTGAGGACAAGATAGCAAAAACTGAAGGGCCACATTTCACCCCAGGGCCTGAAGTTCCCCACCCCGGATATATGGGAAGAAGGAGCATCCATATATGCAATTCGCTTAATCACATATTTCACTGTTTCTGCAGAGCAGAACTTAGTTTGAATGACTTCTGAGCAATGACTATGCCTCATCTGAGCTCTGTCCCACTTTTAGCACAATGGTGATGCTAAACAAAATGCTATATTTCTTTTTAAATATGGAATTTTTTATATTTTTTTACATATAAAACATTTCAAACATTAAAATACAAGGTTCTTTTGAACCATCGGACCTCCCTCCCTCCCTAGGTTCCATGTTTAAGATTAAATTGATTTAGATTAATTATCATAAATAATTCCACATTACAAGTGACATTACATCCCTGACAAAGATTTTAACTGTTTACAATAGTCTTTTAGATAAATTACAAATTTACTCCAGTCTTTAGAAAATACTTGATCTTCCTGGTTTCGGATCTTCCCCATCAGTTTCGCCATCTCCGCATAACGCCATCAGTTTCATCTGCCATTCTTCTTTTGTTGGTACTTCTCCTTCCTTCCATCTCTTGTCTAGTAGCATGAAATACTAGATTTCTGTCATGATCAGCATTAACATGGGTTTTGAATGTTGTTTTATATTACCATTGAGATCATGGAAGCTATGGCTTCTATGGAACTTAGCAATTCTATTCTTGGTTCATTAAATCATCAAACAGATGGTGAGAACACATCAGCAACCTTCCCCCCCCCCATGAACCAGTTTCGCGTTATGACAATCCACCCACAAATCTAATAACCCAACTATGATACTAACATATACCAAACTTTGATGGCAAAAAGTGAGGAGGAATTAAAGAACATCTTAATGATGGTGGAAGAGGAGAACACAAAATATGGTCTGAAGCTCAACATCAAAAAACCGAAGATCATGGCCACTGGTCCCATCACCCCCTGGCAAATAGAAGGGAAACAAATGGAGGCAGTGAGAGATTTTACTTTCTTAGGCTCCATGATCACTGCAGATGGTGACAGCAGTCACGAAATTAAAAGACACCTGCTCCTTGGGAGAAAGGCGATGGCAAACCTAGACAGCATCTTAAAAAGTGGAGACATCACCTTGCTGACAAAGGTCCGTATAGTTAAAGCTATGGTTTTCCCAGTAGTGATGTATGGAAGTGAGAGCTGGACCATAAAAAAGGCTGATCGCCGAAGAATTGATGCTTTTGAATTATGGTGCTGGAGGAGACTCTTGAGAGTCCCATGGACTGCAAGAAGATCAAACCTATCCATTCTGAAGGAAATCAGCCCTGAGTGCTCACTGGATGGACAGATCATGAAGCTGAGGCTCCAATACTTTGGCCACCTCATGAGAAGCAAAGACTCCCTGGAAAATGTTGGGAAAGATTGAGGGCACAAGGAGAAGGGGACGACCGAGGAAGAGATGGCTGGACAGTGTTCTCGAAGCTACTAACATGAGTTTGACCAAGCTGCAGGAGGCAGTGGAAGACAGGAGTGCCTGGCGTGCTCTGATCCATGGGGTCACGAAGAGCTGGACATGACTAAACGACTAAACAACAACAAATTATTAAAATGCTACTAAAATGCAATCGGACTGTGTTCCTTTCTTATTTGAGACATACATCCCCCTAGGTTGTTTCCAATGCCTACAAAATGTTGTGCCAAGGACAAATTAAAAAAAAGAGTTCATAATGACAGACAGGATGATAATGTATGGGTATGAAACAAGGTAGCTCATGCTGAGAAAAGATCCATCTTGGCTATGCTAATTTTCCCCATCACTAGGAATGGAAGAGAGTAACATAAATCAAAATCAAGATCATCTCGAGTGGAAAGGAAACTCTTCTGGTGAGACTGCTGTAGACCAGATAACATTGTTGTATGGAAGCCAGGTCAAAAAAGTAATAAACAAGGGGGTAAAAATATAGACTTGCAGCATGCAATAGGAAGAATTCATACACAACTTCAAGGGCAGTTAACAAACACATGCTCAGGCTGAAAAATCAGCTTTCGCTGGGTTATGCTCAAAGTGGGTTCCAGCACTTAAGGGTCTCTACATTTGTACCCCATAAGTAAAGATGCAACTCTATTTTGCCAATATGAGATTTGAGGGTCCTGGTCAGGGGAAAAATATGGAAATATTTCAGAGAGAATTAAAAGAATCTTTAAAAGTCAATTCAGATTTTCAGAGGGATGGGATATATTTGCACATCTCTGATCAGAAGAAAATGCAAATAATCAGCTTATGTGTTGGCATCCATTTGTCTGGAGAGACAGTGAAGTCAAACCATTGTGTTAGCAGCACAGAAGTGACTTGCTCAGGACACAAGCCTAGACGGTGTGTATGGAAGTCCTGGGATGCCCAGACAGCAATACCTTTCTCTCAACCTTGCTGATGTGATCCAGAGGAAAGCAGAGAGATATGTTTGGCACCAGCTTGGCTGTAGGAACTTCTGGAAGGAGGTATACAAGGCATCGTCCAACTGTCTTAGGAACTCCACTCTCAATTTTTATAAGGTTTACTCCTTAGCATTTTCTTTTCCCAAAGATAGCCTGGAAAACAGTGGAGGTGTAAGATCAGTTTTCCTTCTCCTAGATGGCCTACCTTGACAAGTCCCATCTGCCCCTCACTTTCCTCTACAGCATGTGCAGAAACCATGTTTTTGACCATTGGATCCACTCTCATCCACACAACCCCCTGGAGCAACTAGGAAACATCAGACTTTGAAGGCATAGGTTATCAGAGTAGGCTTTGAAGGCAGGGAGATCAGAGTAGACTTTGAAGACAGTCTTTTGAACTTTGAAACCCCTCCTCAAGGGTTTGGATTTTTACTTGGGATGATCAAGAGGACCCCATTCATTTTCAAGGTAGGGCAAGCAGAAGGCTGCTCACATGTCCCAACAAGTGTCAAGACATGTCATATTTGTCAACGAGAAATTGAAGGTCTGGAATTCAGATCTGAAAAAGATAGAGTTTTACATTGTTGGATCGCAGAGCCCATTTTGCAATTTGCTCTCAAGCGTGACTTCCTAGCAGATAAAGTGTGATTTGAAACATTCACAATATAGTTATTATGATGTTCTTCTATCTATTCAGAGCAAGGTCACACAGGTGAGTGAGACAGATAACATTAGCTGTTCAAACTGAAACTATGCATGTTTATCACAACTGAGAACATCTTTTTGTTATGAATGAAATAGAGGTGGGAATCCTTTTGTTAGTTTCAGGTTACTCTAAACCTGTACTCACATCTTTTTAATTATTGCATTATCATCAATTTATTGTATTCCTGTTGATTAAAAAATGAAGAACATCTCTTGTGCATGGATGAAACATATTTTGTACATATAAAAACAATAATAGGATAATTTCCTGAAACTAGGTGACATGTAAAATGTTGTAGCAGGATATGCTACAACAGCTCCAGATAATTATGGTGTCAGGACACTTTGGATTAACAGGATGTAAACTTCAGAGCTAAACAGTGTTGTAGGTTTTAACTTTTGGATGATTGTGTGGAAATTAATTACATCCAGTTAGAGTGGGAAAGTCTTCATGAAATAACATTTGGTTGAGAAAGATGCTGTCTTCCTCACCACCTGCATGAAATATGTGTATCTAGTCA
This sequence comes from Podarcis melisellensis, assembly GCF_964234715.1. Taxonomy (NCBI): domain Eukaryota; kingdom Metazoa; phylum Chordata; class Lepidosauria; order Squamata; family Lacertidae; genus Podarcis; species Podarcis melisellensis. The sequence continues at coordinate 84,486,218 of NC_138538.1, read as the reverse complement.
TCAGGACATCACCAAAACAAATGTTTAAAACATCAAGAGAGCTTAACCCACACCCAAATAAAACTACAACACGCACAAGTGTAAAATGTCAGATTTCGCTACAGATCGCATGCCACATTAAATGGAAACGTTGTCCCTTTTTAAACAAATATTAAAATGAAATGAAATAAATTAGCTAAAATTAAGCTATGTCAGTTGAATAAAGTTATGTGAAATCTAAATGAATAAAAGCAGGAAAAATCCAACATGAATAAAAGCAGAAAGCTAACAGAAAATTCTGGATCTCCCTGACAGCACAACTGTAATCTCTCTCAATAATTTTCTCCTCTCATCTGTTGCAGCAGATATAAAACCTGCAGTCTTCACAGTTGCATATTTCTGTTATCCACTGGGTGGACTCCACCCTATAGTTAAATTAAAAACTCACAGTCAAACCTTTCCCCATTTCCCCCTAAAATTTGTCCAAGATATTATTTTCCCAACACATTATAAAAAGGACAGTGTCTAATAATATGTATAAGGAGAAGGAATGTCAGGACGTGGCATTTCTTAAGCCTTCCTTCTGAAACAGCTGGAGGCGTCAGATTTTTCAAGGCTCATTCTTTGTTCCTGCGACTCCTTAGTATGAGAAAAACGAAGAATGGAATATCATGAGGGATAAAAAGAGAAGACCTTGGCAAAGGGCTCATGCAGCCGAGCCATCGGGGGCTGTCAGTATGGCTCCAAAATTGCCTCTTCATCACCACAGCACTCAGAGCCACCAGAGAAGGATTTCACAGCACTAGAAAAAATAATCTGCCTCGGCAGGCACTGGCATTATTGTCGTGGAAATTCTACTCATTGATCCAGAGCAGAACTCCAATGTATAGTTAGCAGAGTAAAAACTTAAACATGTTGCAGGATTCCCCCCAAAATAGACCAGAGGCAATTATATCTCACCCAGCAGAGCTTTACTGCTACTGAAGGCAAATGAGCATTGTTAAGTTGTGGGCAAACATATCAGACGACACAGCGATTCTTCAAACAGCTCTTGTTTATTCAAAGGCCAGATCAGAACTGAACTGAGGAGCTCAGTCAGCCTGCTTATATAGAGCTCCAGAACAATGTAACTGTAGCAACTTTCTAAAACTATCCAATCACTGAGCGTCACTTTCGATCCCTTATTTGCATAACTATCAACAGTATCCCCCTGCTGGCCCAGGGTGAGAACTTCAATACATAACAAGCATAATGGCCACAAATCTAATACAGTGGTACCTCGGGTTATATACGCTTCAGGTTACATACGCTTCAGGTTACAGACTCCGCTAAGCCAGAAATACTGCTTCAGGTTAAGAACAGAAATCGTGCTCCGGCGGCATGGCAGCAGCAGGAGGCCCCATTAGCTAAAGTGGTACCTCAAGTTAAGAACAGTTTCAGTTTAAGAATGGACCTCCAGAACGAATTAAGTACTTAACCCGAGGTACCACTGTACATTCAGGATTGGCACTGTCCTTAAGAAATCCAGTTGCAGCAGACTTAACTTAAACTTACAATAACCTATAATAAGTCTAAACCTTAACACTAAGCATACAGGACACCACACCAGAAGGAAAGAGAGACAGAAAGTGAAAGTGAAACCTAGGCTCCTTCTGGCCTCTTATTATAGTCAGCATGACCCTGAAGAAGAGATAACAGAGCCAGTTTAAGCCAGCTGTCTCAGCTTCTCTGAAGGAATAACCCAAACATCAGGAACCTTCTGCTTGTTTCTTTCACACAGAGAAGCTTCCCGAACCCTCCTGAATTAATTAGAATAGGAAAGATCTCTACACACCAGATCAATACTTTCTGCACTAAGAAATGCAAACTGACAATTAGAGAGAGAGAGTCTTGCTGATCCCTATGTATTGAGACACTTCTTAAGAAAACATAACCAAATTTTTCATGATGATTCTTGAGATCAGGGAGCACTCAAGAGGAGGCGAGACAGAAGGCACCTTTGGACTATCACAGCCTCACTGGTCCCCCATGGGCAGGTACAAATAAAAAAGTATTATTATTATTATTATTATTATCATCATCATCATCAGGAGATAATGATGCATATTTAAGTGCATTTAAGAATATTGCAGAATAGCCTTCCCGTCGATATATGACGGGAGCCCACAATCTGGACTTTACAACTGAAGGCATTTCTCTAGCTTTCCCAGCCATATCTGCTTTCTCATATTTTTAACGTATCTGGTGTTCTTTTAAAGGAGTTTATTTATTTATTTGCAGTTTTTATTGTGTATTGCCTTGTGACAATTGTATAGAAGGCAATTAATTAATTAATTAATTAATTAGCTGTTGGGGCAAGGCAAAGTAAAGGACCGTAGTTTTAACTTGGAGTCAAAGAGAAGTTGCCTGACCAAGCAGGCCATTTGAAATGTTCTCTCCTAGCTTTCCACCTCTCATATGCAGGATCTTGAGTTTTGGACAGGGGTTTTGTAGAAGTTGCAGGTCAGCCATCGTCACAAACAACACTTTCCTTGGAACAGAATTGTTTTGACCCTCCCCGCAGGTGTCAGGATGAAATCTGACACTCCATTTCTAGTGGGGATGTGTGGTTGGTTGGAAATATGGGTGTGTTTCTTATTTTGGCAAGTCAGATTAATTGCATTAATTAGCAGGGGGGAAGGAAGACAAGTCTCTGCAAACTTAGTTGTACTTAAAGAGCTTTGATTCGGTCTGAAGCAGGTGCTCTTTATAAGATAGCTCGGCAATCCACTCTTACATTTAGCTTAAACCATGGGCTTCTCATTTGCCATAAGCCCCCTTAACACTCCTGCAGCAATTACATATGCCATTTCATTTGCATCCACTTTAAGGACCTTCCTACACTGCCAAAGTAGTTTAATGAGGATTTAATACATTCAAGAGAATGAAGCTTGGGGATTTCAGAAATCTTACTGTCACAAGTACTGTATTTTATTGATATTAAATTAAGAACAACTCTCAGCAGTATCCAAATATTTCCAGTTGCATATAAAACACTTCTTATGATTTAGTGCTGTACGTTTCTTTAAAAAGTTGTCTGGATACCATGCCATTTGAATCTGTTAGTACTGTTTTTCTAATACCATTACGTTGCTTGCTTCATAAAGGTAAGGGTGGTGCTGTGGGTTAAACCACAGAGCCTAGGACTTGATGATCAGAAGGTCAGTCGTTCGAATCCCCGCGATGGGGTGAGCTCCCGTTGCTTGGTCCCTGCTCATGCCAACCTAGCAGTTCAAAAGCACTTCAAAGTGCAAGTAGATAAATAGGGTACCGCTCCGGTGGGAAGGTAAATGGCGTTTCCATGTGCTGATCTGGTTTGCCAGAAGTGGCTTAGTCATGCTGGCCACATGACCTGGAAGCTGTACGCCAACTCCCTCAGCCAACAAAGCGAGATGAGTGTTGCAACCCCAGAGTCGGTCACGACTGGACCTAATGGTCAGGGGTCACTTTACCTTTACCTAAAGGACCCCTGACAGCTAAGTTCCGTTGCTCATCTCACTTTACAGGTTGAGGGAGCTGGCGTTTGTCCACAGACAGTTTTCCTGAGACATGTGGCCAGCATGACTAAGCCGCTTCTGGTGCAATGGAACACCGAAACCAGAGCAGCGCACAGAAACACTGTTTACCTTTCCACCACAGCGGTACCTATTAATGTACTTGCACTTTTTGGCATGCTTTCGAACTGCTAGGTTGTTAGGAGCTGGGACAGAGCAATGGGAGCTCACTTCATTATGGGGATTCGAACCACCAACCTTCCGATTGGCAAGCCCAAGAGGCTCAGTGGTTTAGACCACAGCGCTTCTTAGTAATGGCAAAATCCTTGTATGTATTCCAAATTCACAGCCAAAAAGCAATTCAGTACAATCATTATTATACAGTGGTACCTCGGGTTACATACGCTTCAGGTTACATACGCTTCAGGTTACAGACTTCGCTAACTCAGAAATAGTGCTTCAGGTTAAGAACTTTGCTTCAGGATCAGAACAGAAATCGTGCTCTGGCGGCGTGGCAGCAGCAGGAGGCCCCATTAGCTAAAGTGGTGCTTCAGGTTAAGAACAGCTTCAGGTTATAAACGAACGGACCTCTGGAACGAATTAAGTACTTAACCCAAGGTACCACTGTCCTTTGAAGAGAGAGGATAGGTGCAAGAAACTTCAGGTGGATATTTGTACAACTTCCATAAAGGCAGGGGACAATGGTCAAGTCACGCGGCTAAACAGCCATTGGCTGAAATTCTGTGTACTGATCTGGAAGGAAGCTTCACTGAACACGGTATGATTTACTCCTTGATAAATATGCATAGGATTGTGCTGATAGTGTGCACATATATCTAGACTGAGCTCCGCGCATTCAGCACATGTTGAAACAAGGCATGCAAATATACATTGACAAAGGCAACCCATAATTCAACCCACAATTACTTGACCAACATAAAACTGTCAAAAGATTGTTTGTGAAGGAAAGGAAGACCTATCTATCTATCTGCCTCTCTAGCCCCATGTACACATTCCTCATGTGTGAGGCATATACAAGTACAGAACAGAGCAGGGTCACCTTTATAGACTTACCACCGACATCAGATCTTCTTTTCTTTCCCCCTTTTTAACAATGGTATGTTGAACATGGCTGTTTTCCTGTAGGGATGGAGGAATTCAATTCAGTTCACATTGATAGCTGCACCTATCAAATTCACACTTTCCAGAGCAATATGACAACAGAAACACTGCTATCTTTAAAAAGTTGTACTTACCTGAACTTCACAATGCAGGTTTCCAACCGATTTTTACAAAAAAACACACGTATATTAGAGGTAAATGCTCATAAAATAACTATATTGGTGAAAATATGCAAAAATGCATTAAATTAGGAGAAATTGCATTCAAAAATGTGTAAAACCACTTAACAAAATGTGTTCATTACAAGAAAGTTGCACTAAAATGCTGAAGAACTTTTATGAGGTTTTTTTTATTCAATGCTTAAAAAGTAGAGAACTGAATTTAAGATTGAAAAAAATGAGAAACTGACAAAACCGAAACTGACAGATCCTTCCATTTCTACCTGAGTATCAGAGATGGAAAATCTGTGGGCCTTTCAGAAGTAGCTGAACTCCAGCTCCCAACTTACTTAGCCAGCATGGTCAATGGTCAGTGGTCATGGGAATTGCTGTCCAGTAACATTTGATCATTTATTTGTTTATTTATTTATAAATAGTTTTTATTAAAAATTTACTTTACAACCCAAGGAAAGAGACAAGGCACATAACTTTTGTCCAGTAATATTTAAGGCTCACAATTAGGGTCAACAGACATCCATACAACAATTCAATGCACGTGTGTTGAAACAGAAGACCCAACATCAAGGATAGGGTTAAAATAGGTCCTTGCTATGGTCTGTACAACATTGACTTCTTCATTGGTATTCTTCAACATCCACTTAGTTGGACCAGACTGGTCATGTTGTGTGGATGCCTGATTATAATCTTGTGAAGCGACTACTTTATTCCAAACTTAAAAACGGAAAGCATAATGCTGGTGGTCAACAAAAGAGGTTTAAAGACTCTCCAGTTGGAGAACAGCCTTTACCAAAGGTGTCATGGACTTTGAAGATGCTCAAACTCAGATTGAAAGGAAGAAACGCGCTAAGAGGAAAGCACATTTGGCAAACCCTCACCGTGATCAACAACTGCCCGGAAACCTACATCCCCACTGTGGAAGGACATGTGGATCCAGAATTTGCCTCCACAGTCACTTACGGACTCACTGTTAAAACCATCTTCATTGAAGACAATCTTACTCCGCTACAAATGATCGCCAAAGAAGAACATGAACATGCTCTACATCTGTGTAACATGGATAAGGCCTTCTACCTATCTATTTGACGTTTCAAGACTTCCTTTCAGCACGTATGTTAACACAGCAATTGACAGCTGCTATATGTCCTACATTACATATGCTAATTTGTTAATTTAAAAACTTGTAGGTCTATTGGTGATGGTTCTTTAGAGTTTGCAGTTTTCTCATGTAGAGCTAATACTATGTTGATCATTTTAGGATGATCAGCATAGTATTAGCTCTACCAGGGCAAACTACCTTGACCTCACTATTGCTACTCTCCACCCCCCTCCATTGCAGTACATGGCAATAATACCACTGCCAGGAGCCCAGGCGACAGCATGCCATCATACAAGAGGCATACTTTCTTCGCCATATATGTTTTGTTCTTCTCCCTCCTCAGATAATTCCTCATAACTGCATGGATTCACACTAACAAATTTGATGTTTTGTTTCAGTGCAGAGAAGAAATGACTTTCGATCAATCTACAAATATTGTTGCAAGTCAGTTATGGTCAAAACACAAATATTGATCGAATTCAGCTGCCCAATGAACTCAAACTCAATACCTTAAAATCAAATTGATCGCAATAGAAGGTTGTACGCATCAGGACCTCTTCAGTCCAGTGGTTCCCAATTGGTGATCCATGGACCTGTGGGGGTCTGTGTAACCCATCCAGGGGGTCCATGGCACCATTCACATAACAAAAACTACCATAGAGCTATCAAAGTTTTCAAAAGAAAGGGGTCCATGGCTTGGCTTTTGAAAAACGGAGTCCACAGTACAGTGGTACCTCGGGTTACAAACGCTTCAGGTTACAGACTCCACTAACCCAGAAATACTACCTCGGGTTAAGAACTTTGCTTCAGGATGAGAACAGAAATTCCACAGTGGCAGCATGGCAGCAGCAGGAAGCCCCATTAGCTAAAGTGGTACCTCAGGTTAAGAACAGTTTCAGATTAAGAATGGATCTCCAGAACGAATTAAGTTCTTAATCCGAGGTACCACTGTACTTTGCTAATTGGGGGCCACATTGGGAGTCAATCACTTCAGGACCATGGTCAGCTCCTAGAAGACTAGGAAACTAAGAAGAATGTTCAGCGAATGCTGAATCCTTTTCTGCTCTAACATCTTGAGCCCCCCCAAAAGATAGACCTGTGAAACAGGTGACCGTCAAGAGTGATGGGCAATACAGTGTAGAGAGGGAAATCAGCACAGATAAGCAAGCATCTCACATGTAAATAGAAAAGCTTTACATTCATGGAAGCAGATTTTTGGATCATGACTTCCACGTAATAGTGTGGATGCTCTGTTATATTGGTGCAGATGCTCTGTTGTAGCCAGCTTAATTTACAGTGAATAGATCAAAAGTAATATTACAGATAGAACATTATATTCTTATGTATTCTGTTACGGAAAAATCTAGGTGTGAGGCTGCTCAGTCACCCAGCTTGTTGGGCAAAGCCCGCAGGTCCCTGCGGAATAAAAGGAGTCCAGCCACCAACTGGAGCAAATAGCTGTAGACCAAAGTATATTGCACAACAGGTTCAAAGAGGAATTTGAACCCTGAGGATGGGGTGACAAGGACTTTTAAAACTTTCCCACCATATCCCAGAATACAGTTTGTGCAGCATCATTGCCACATCATTGCTACATCACTGACATGTCACAAAAGGGGAGGGGTAGACAGGGGTTACACTAGTTCAACCTTGGCAAACATGCCGAGGTAAGTCCTTGGTACAAGATTAGCATAGGCAGACATGTCAAGGCAAGACCCAGGTATAAGATTAGTACAGGCAAACACCTCTGAAGTCCCTCGAAGCTCAGAGGTGAGTGTGGGTCTTTGTGTAGCCCAAGTGAGACCATCCACGCTCATCAGCAAACCTGGGAGGAACTGCAAAGTTTACAGAAAATAGTGGAAATACCCTAAAAGCAACTCATTGAAAACTGGCTAGTGAACCTGAACCCAACCAGATTGAACTCCCTATATATTGGCTGAGGTGTATGTGGCAGATTAAATGCTGCATTGTGCAAGGCTGGGACATATCAACCAGTTCCCAGCAGAAACCAGCTGGTGAACCCAAGCCAAGCAGGTTTGACCTCCCCACACATAATTTTCTGTAATTATGTATCTTCCTGCCCACACCTGAAATCACATATGACATGAGGCGGGTGTACTTTCAGGAAAAAAATGTCTTTGTGGGCTGAGTGGGGAGATGTGGCAGTCCAGCTTGGCCCGTGGGATAGAGTTTCTCCACCCCGACCTTAATAATAATAATAATAATAATAATAATAATAATAATAATAATAATTTTATTTATATCCCGCCCTCCCCAGCCGAAGCCGGGCTCAGGGCGGCTAACAACAATCAAATAATCAAACAGTCAAATAATCACACATTCTAAAAATATTTCATTATAAAAATTAATTAAAATCAAATTGATGGCAACCAATTAAGCAAAATTCTGTGCAGGTTGCCAGAGGAGGGAGTCAGGCTGCACCCTGACCAAAGGCCTGGTGGAACAGGCCCTGCGGAAAGATGTCAGGTCCCGCAGGGCCCTAGTCTCTTGTGACAGAGCATTCCACCAGATTGGAGCCGCAGCCGAGAAGGCCCTGGCTCTAGTTGAGGCCAGCCTAACCTCTCTGAGGCCTGGGACCTTGAGGATGTTATTATTTGCAGACCGTAGGTTTCTCTGTGGGTATACCAGGAGAGGCGGTCCCGTAGGTACGAGGGTCCTAGGCCGTATAGGGCTTTAAAGGTTAAAACCAGCACCTTAAATCTGATCCTGTACTCCACCGGGAGCCAGTGCAGCTGGTATAGTACCGGATGAATGTGATCTCGCAGCGAAGACCCCATAAGGAGTCTCGCCGCGGCATTCTGCACCCGCTGGAGTTTCTGGGTCCATCTCAAGGGCAGCTCCACGTAGAGCGAGTTACAATAATCCAGTCTGGAGGTGACCGTTGCATGGATCACAGTGGCTAGGTCAGGGCGAGAGAGATAAGGGGCCAACTGCTTAGCTTGGCGGAGATGAAAAAATGCCGCCTTTGTTATAGCTGTAATCTGCGCCTCCATGGAGAGGTAGGTATCGAAGATTACACCCAAACTCTTAACGGACGGTGCTGGCACTAATTGCACCCCTGCAAGAGATGGGAGTTGCCCCCTCAATCCCATATCGTCCCGCCCCAGCCAGAGGACCTCTGTCTTCGAAGGATTTAACTTCAACCAGCTCCCACGTAACCATCCAGCCACAGCTTCCAGACATCTGGTCAGTGTGTCTGGGGCCGAATGCACATGGGGATTGTGCACCTTAAAACACCGGGATGAAGTGGCGTCATAAGAATAAGCCTTAAGGAATAAGAAGAGGAATTACACATCTAGGAATCTGTTCCCATTGGATTTCGTTTCTTTTCTGAAAATTGCTCAGCCTTGTTAGTTCCAAGCATTAAAAACATGGTGGCAAGGATTTGGGAATCAAATTAACCCCATTTTGCCCATGCTGTTGCACGATTGATTGTGTTTGGCTACCTATTAGATTCTCCAGGGATCTGACTGATGGAAAGAAGTGCTGTAATACCCTGTAAATATGCTAATCGAGGCATCCTTATTATGTTTACACGGAGCAAGTGTGTTAATGGCTGTCTAATGTGTTTGCCCTGCAATGTGATTTCACTTCAGACTATTTTAAAAGTGTAATTGTTCACAGCTGCCTAGTGATGATGGGCAGCTGATACTTGGGCCTTAATTGCTAATCAAGCACCTGGGAGGGCTTTTTACGGTGGTTGAAATGGTTCATTTCAATTTATTTCTGATGAAAGATGTTTAAAAGAAGTGTATTCCACTGTTAAGAGCAATAGATTGGTTCCAGTTCAGCTGGAAGGCTTTTGCCAAATCTGTTTGTAGACCAAAGTTAATTTGGGATGTTTGCTTGCTTGTTTTTTCCCCCATTTTTTTTAGCACTTAAGATCGTTGCTTCTTTTCACATGAGGATATGAAATTAATTTCATGTACAGTAGCAACAGTCTGCACTTCCATAGGCAGGTCCCACTATCTGCCCTCTCCCTATATGAAAATTCACTTATCTAAATGTAAAGAATTCTGCCCAAACCTCACTATACATTCTGCAGATTCAGATATCTGAACATGCAGAATCAGCCCACTTCCTTGCTTGTTTTTGTGCTTTCTAGTCAGCATCAGCCATTTAAGGGGAACCATGCTGGGAAGGAGGGAGACTGGATGAATCAGAGAGCAGGAGAGATCAGACAAACCAGTTTTTCCTTTGTCTCTCTTTAGCTGGCTGGTTGCACCTATTTCAGGAAGAAACCATTGAAAAAGAGAGATTGGAAAAATCCCAGATTAGAAATGTTCCCCTAGGAATCAGTGGAAATTGTGGATATCTGATGAATGAATTCAAGGGGACACTGTGTGTGTGTGTGTGTGTGTGTGTGTGTACACATATTGAGTGGGGTATTGTTTGGGGCAGTGGTTCTCAAACTTTTTCCCCTGGACCACACTTTCAGAATAAAAATTTGCTCACACCATACCAAATAATTTATTCATAAGAAATACATTGGAAAACAAAAAAGAAACAAGTCCCGGCAGTGCTTGATTTATAACACAGACCACAACTGCTTTAAAGAATGATCATGGGGCATCCAGAAAGTTTGCAACTACATAGGAACATGATCATTCCCAAAGTTATAAATGAGTCTTCTCTAGTACAGTGGTACCTTGGATCTTGAATGTAATCTGTTCCGGAAGTCTGTTCAATGTGCGAAATGTTCAACAACCAAGGTGCGGCTTCCAATTGGCTGCAGGATCTTCCTGCACTCAAGCGGAAGCCGCGTCGGATGTTTGGCTTCCGAAAAACATTGGAAAACTGGAACACTTAAGGCATCTGGGAGCCTATTTGTTTGATAACTAAGCCGTTTGAGAACCAAGGTTCCACTGTACTCTGTTCAAATGGTGATTCTGGATGACAACTAGGTTTGCCCTCAGTATCACTTGATGTTCTTGATTTCATTTTGAAAAGATCTTTCCATATTCTGTAAATAAATAAACAAACTGATACACACCACACCACACCACAGACAGTGAAATGTTTAAATGTTTATTTGATTGTCCCCAAATCTTTCCAACACAATTTCCATTTTTCCTGCCATACTAGCGTGGTGTGTCACACCTTTTGACAATCATTTGTTTAGGAGTTGTTGGTTGTTTTTTTGGGGGGGGGTTCAAGATTTAGTTTTGAAGGTGCTTTATTTTTGCTGTTATTTTCTCTGTTACGTGCATGTGTGTGTTCCTTCCATGCCATAGCATCCATGCTAATGGGCCTTTCTGCCACTGAAGAGGAAACACCACAAAATTCTGTGGCCTTTGCTACTTGGGACACTCAGTCTGTAGGTTGACCATCTACATTTGAGATGCTGCCAAGTAACAAATGGCTTGAACTGGTAAGTATAAGAGAAAGACACCCAGCTTTCACCGTTGCAGTGATGGAAACAAGTATTAGACTATAAACTGAAACTCTGAACTCTCGCCAGGTGATAATTTTTGCAAATGACTTTGTTTTCCAAAAAAGAAATGAACTGGCTGTTTGATGTGGAGAAACTCATTTTGTGATAGTTTCAGCTGGTACCTGACATGAGTTAGGGCCTTTTAAAAACTGAAGCCAGTTGACTGGAGTGGAATTTAAAATATGCTAAACTGATTTAATACCGGATGATGTGATAAAACTGTTCCTGGATGAGAGTACTTCAAAGTACAGGTGGAAGGCTACATGATTTGAATGCATCCCATTAACAGAACAAAACCATAAACTTACACACAGAAAACTCAAAACTTGTTCAGATGATGCATGCAGAATGGACATCTATGATGGGTCAGAGAGTAGCAAGCTCTACTACCAATCTTTTCCCCTTCTTTAGAACACTTGCACAGAACATTCTGCGTGTACAGCTTTGTTCAATGTAAAAAGGGCTAGGGAATTCAGGAATGCTAAATTAATGAGCATTGCCACCACTCCTCCACAGGCCTATTTTCAGTGTGCAGCAAAGGACTACAGGAGGTTTCTAGATTAGCAAAGTAAAAGTAAAAAATAAAAAAGGACCCCTGGACAGTTAAGTCCAGTCAAAGAGGACTATACGGTTGTGGCGCTCATCTCGCTTTCAGGCCAAGGGAGCCTGTGTTTGTCCACAGACAGCTTTCCAGGTCCTGTGGCATGCAGGACTAAACCACTTCTGATGCAACAGAACACCGTGATAGAAACCAGAGCACATGGGAATGCCATTTACCTTCCTGCTACAGCAGTACCTATTTATCTACTTGCACTGGCATGCTTTCGAATTGCTAGGTTGGCAGGTGCTGGGACAGAGCAATGAGAGCTCACACTATCACACGGATTAGAACCGCCAACCTTCTGATCAGCAAGCCCAAGAGGTTCAGTGGTTTATACCACAGTGCCACTTCCTGCAGCTCCCCTCCTCCACATGTGCTCTCCCCACTTGAACATCTGCTCTTAAACACGTGCTCTCCCTGCTTGCAGTCTGAAGTGCTGCAATCCAGAAATGCTTTTCAGCTGGTAGAGCATGAGACTCTTAATCTCAAGGTCATGGGTTTGAGCCCCACACTGGGCAAAAGATTCCTGTATTGCAGGTGGTTGGACTAGAGGTACAGCAACTTGGGCTGTCAGTGGAATTTTTGCAATCAATGTCAACATCTGCCAAGGCTATAATAAAAACTATGGGACATTGTTGTGGGACATTGAACACCAGGAACTAACAGCAGCAGCAGAGAAAACATGTTCCCCTCTTAACTTTCAACTTTCTTGGGCATATGAAATTTAATAGTTTGTTTATAATATAGTGAAAACTATATACAGTATCCCCCTGTTGGCCCAGGGTGAAACTACACTACATAACACCCCTCCCCACCGAGATAAGGTGTTAGTTACAATCGTAATGGTTTCCTTATATACAGCACTACGCGTAATGGTTCAATTAGGCACAAAAGCATATCGGTTACATTTCCCATACTTAGACCAACAGTGATACATGTCCAACAACATAGTCCTTTAAATAAGTTGGGCGCTTGGAAACTCTGCCAGACCGCCGGGGACTGGTAGCCAAGTCTGGAGGGCCACACAGTTCTTGCTGAGGCTGTGGTGCGACCCTAGGTGGCGTTGGAACCAACTCCCCTGGATCCGCTGCTGTGGGTGGAGCCTCCGCAAGTGGAGTGGTCTGAGTCTGTTCTGAAGCGGCTTGGTTCGGCTCCACGCTGGCAGTTTGCGAGGGAGGTGTAGGTGGGGCCTCGCCATCTGTACGTGTCTCTTCTGGAGCTGCAAGCGCAGTTGGGGGCACCTCGGTAGTGTCCAAGTTCCCAACCCTGCGCCTAAGCTGGTCTATGTGCCGTCGCCACAAGCGTCCATCTTCGAGTGCCACCTGGTACGAGCGAGGTCCAGTGACTCCCACTACTGTGGCTGGCACCCAAGGAATGTCCCCCACATAGTTCCGGGCAAAGACCTGGTTTCCTGGGACAAATGACCGTGGCGCGTTGGCACAGCCTGGGGGTTCAGCCACGGCAAAGTCCGGGTGTAGCCGGTCGAGCGGTGACCTGAGGCGGCGGCCCATAAGCAGTTCAGCAGGACTCCTCCCTGTGGCCGCATGAGGGGTGATGTGTTGCACGAACAAGTATTCGGCAACCCGCTCATGCCAGTCTCCCCGGTCCAGGCGCGCCAGTGCCTCTTTTGCCGAGCGCACCATTCTTTCCGCTTGCCCGTTGCTGGATGGATGAAAGGGTGCCGTTAGGGCATGGCGGATGCCCAGTCCCAAAAGATACCGCTCCAAGGTGCCTGACGTGAACTGCGGTCCGTTGTCAGAGACAAGGACATCAGGACACCCATGCGTTGCAAACAGGCCTCGCAGCACCCGGATGACAGCTTCGGTAGTGGTGGAGGGCATCAGGGCGACCTCCAGCCATTTGGAATAGGCGTCCACCACTACCATAAAGGTCCGGCCGTGAAAGGGGCCAGCCAGATCGATGTGCACCCTCGACCAGGGTGTCTTTGGCGTCTCCCAGGTGTGTCCCTTAGCTGCCGGTGGTGCAGGCCTCGACTCTTGGCACGCTTGACAGGCGGACACCCAGGCAGTGATGGCATCGTCCATATTAGGCCACCAGACGTAACACCGAGCCAATGCCTTCATTTTGACAATTCCTGGGTGGCCAACGTGCAGAGCCTCCAGGACGCGCTGACGGAGTCCCTGGGGAATCACGACACGGTCTCCCCACAGCAGACAGCCGCGATGAGCTGAGAGTTCATGTTGTCTGGTTGCGAAGGGCTGGAACTCTGATGCAAAAGGCCCTTGTGGCCACCCCCTCCACACCCAGTTGAGCACCCGGCTGATGGTGCGATCCTGGGCAGACGCGGAGGCCACAGTGGTAGCTGATACAGGCGCTGCCGGAAGATCCTCAATCAGAAGGAGCGATGAAGCTGGAGCCGGGTCTTCCACAAATGCTGGAAGAGGGCAACGGCTGAGGGCGTCGGCATGGCCCATCGATTTCCCCGGGCGATGGATGAGCCGGTAGTGGTAGGCAGCCAGGAAAACAGTCCATCGCAGCATGCGTGGCGAGAGGACCGGTGGAGTTGGACGATCACCGGCGAGGAGGCCCAGGAGTGGTTTGTGGTCAGTGATGAGGTCAAAAGTCCTGCCATAGAGGTATTCATGGAACCTCTTCACTCCAGCCACAAGTGCCAATGCCTCCTTGTCGAGCTGGCTGTAATTCCGTTCCGTCGGAGATAGTGTCCTGGAAAAGTAGGCGAGCGGTGCTTCTCTTCCATCTGGAAAACGGTGACTAAGGACAGCACCGATGCCAAAAGGTGAGGCGTTGCAGGCAAGGACCAGCGGCCTGGATTCACTGTACTGTACCAGCACACTGTCTGAAGAAAGGAGACCCTTGACCGCGTTGAAGGCCGCCGTCTCCCGATGACCCCAGGCCCAAGGCGTCTTAGTGCTAAGGAGTCGGTGAAGAGGCTCAGCCACTGTGGCTTTGTGGGGCAGGAACATGTTATAAAAGTTCAGCAGCCCCAGGAATGCCTGCAACTCCGTTTTGTTCTTTGGGGTGGGGGCCTGCTGGATAGCGCGGATCTTGGATGTGGTTGGGTGAAGGCCGGAGGCATCGATAAGATAGCCCAGGAACTCTACCTGTGGAACGGCGATCTGGCACTTCTCCCTCTTTACCTTGAGCCCGGCCTCTTGGAACCTGGTCAGCACGGCACGGAGGCGCTCGAACAGCTGCTGGTGTGAGTCTGCAGACACCAAGACGTCATCAAAATATGGTACCACGCCCGGAAGCCCTTGCAGGAGACGCTCCATAAGGCTTTGGAAGATTCCAGGAGCCACACTCACCCCGAACTGCAACCGGCGGCAACGGAATGCCCCCCGGTGGGTGACGATCGTCTGTGCTTCAGCAGTGGCATCATCAACTGGCAGTTGTTGATATGCTTGGGCAAGGTCCAGCTTAGCGAAGACCTTACCCTCACCCAGGGAATGCAGCAGGTGTTGGACAACAGGAACCGGATAAGCGTGCTGCTGAAGTGCCTTGTTGATCGTGCACTTGTAGTCAGCGCAGATTCTCACCGACCCATCTGGCTTGACAGGCGTGACGATGGGGG
The DNA here is from genome assembly GCF_964234715.1 of Podarcis melisellensis. Classification (NCBI taxonomy): domain Eukaryota; kingdom Metazoa; phylum Chordata; class Lepidosauria; order Squamata; family Lacertidae; genus Podarcis; species Podarcis melisellensis. The sequence goes on along the minus strand of NC_138538.1, from coordinate 84,470,700 downwards.
TTTCCCACTTGGCGTGGTCAACCGGCTCCAAAACTCCTTGGGCAATCAGTTTGTCCAGTTGTTCGTCCACCTTAGCCTTGAGAGCAAAGGGAACCCGGCGTGGCTTTAGCTTGATGGGGGCGACTTGTGGATCAAGGCTAAAGGAGATGGGCGTACCTGTATATTGCCCCAAGGTGCCGTCAAAAACCTCGGCAAAGTCTTTGACCAGACCCTCAGTCTCTGCGTTAGAGATGCAGTTGATGCCGGTGACTTCCAGGCCGAGGGCATCAAACCAGTCTAGCCCTAGGAGGCTTGGCCGCTGACCTTCGACCACCACCAACCGGAGCAGGCCCGAAAAGTCCTTGAAGGCGATCCGGAACCGGCCAACGCCTACCACGGGAATGTCGTTTCCCTGGTAGCCTCTCAGGTGTACGCGGTGGGAGTTGAGTTGCCTCTTGGACACTCTGGGTACCAGTCTTTTGATGGTGCTCCATGACACGATGGACAGGGCAGACCCGGTGTCGATCTCCATGTCACATGGAGCTCCTTCAATGAGCACCGTGACGTTCAGCTTGCGTCGCGTAGGCGAGTCGGTTTGGCCAATTGTGGTTCCAGACGGGCAGCGGCAGTTGGTGAGAGCGAAACAACTTTCCTTGGCAGACTGGAGTGAAGACTTGGACTTGCGAGTCGATGAAGGGGGGGTGTCAGACGGAGCCGATCGGCAGACCTTAGCGATGTGGCCCCTTCTGGAACACTTCCTACAGATGGCGTCTCTGAATCGACACTTGGCACGGGAATGGTTGCCTCTGCAGCCGGCACATTCTGGTTGGCCCTTGGACTTCTGTTGGAACTTCCTGCGCTCCCGCTTTGTCTGGTGCACGTCATCGTCTTCACTGGAGGATGCCTCATCACTGCTGGCCTCTTCATGATGCACTGGAACTGTCTTCCTAGCAAGACATGGGCTGCTGGACTTGCGGAACTCCTGGGCGGAGCGTTCAGCAGCTTCTGAGGCCACAGCCTCCTCAATGGCTTTCTGTAGTGTGAGGTCTGGCTTGGCTAGGAGACGCCGTTGCAGATGGATGTCCCGGACCCCACAGACGATTCGATCCATCAGGGCATCGTCTAAGTCTCGGAACTCACAGTGCATTGCAGCCTGTCGCAGGGCGGTGGTGTAGTTGTTGATTGACTCCCCCTCTGCCTGGTTCCGGTGGTAGAACGCATGGCGGGCAGCAATCTTGGACGGCTTTGGTGCATAGTGGTTGCGGAGCTTCTCTTGGATCGTGTCCCATGGTGTTGCCTGGACTGCTTCAGGCGCAACCAATGCTCGGGCCGTCTCAAACACCTCAGGCCCACAGAGGCTGAGGAATAGGCCCCGCTTCCGATCCTTTGATACTGCTGTCAGCTCGTTGGCTTGGAGGTAGCAGTCGAACCGAGCGAGGTAGGAGTCCCATGATTCAGAGGCTGGCACAAACGGCAGTAGAGGCACAAGTGAAGCCATGATTCCGATGCCGGCGTGAAGGGCGATGGATGGAACACAGTGCTCTAGCCAGAACAGTCAGCTCTGAATTGGTTCTGCCCAGTGATTTCGCTCAGTGATTTCGCTCTGTGATTCAGCTCAGTGATTCAGCTCAGTTCAGAGGCTGGCCGCATCTGGCTGTGCTCTGATGTCCATCCATCCCATCCTCGTCGCCAGTATTAGGTTGTGGGTTGACATAGCAGCCGGCACAGCGATTTCTTCAAGTAGCTCTTTATTTTGTAAGCTGGAATAGAACTAACTGCAAACAGCTCAGCCGGCCTGCTTTTATAGGCAGCCGGCTGTCAACATTGTAACAACCACAGCCCAGAGTTCCCGCCTAAAATAACTGCTGCGGACCTGAGTGAAAACTATCTACAGACCTGAGTGAAAACTATATACAGTATCCCCCTGTTGGCCCAGGGTGAAACTACACTACATAACAAAATTAACCACAATTATCTTGAATTTTTGCTTAATCCTCAAGAAAGAAGGGCATTTTCGCTGGCCTTGTTTAATTCAAACCCTTCAAACCTCCTATGGGGAAGGTTCTCAGGAATGGTAGAAGGAGAAAGAATTTGCCCACGTGAAGACCATCAGGTGGAAACTCTTACACATATGGTTCTTAAATGTAAACTATATGTTGATCTCCGCCAGCAGTTCTTAGATCTACTCTGCATCCCCAAATGGAAACCAGAGTTAGAGGTCATACATTTTCTATTATTGGGAAATAATCAGGAGCTCATCAAGTTAGTGGCTAAATATCTTTATCTGGTTTTTTTTATGTCAAAACACATTGCAAATGTCTGATCTCCCTGGAGACCTAGAGATGTAATATTTTGCCTCTTTCATTTGACAAATGTTTTGTGTCACTGGGAAGGTGGGAATTCTGTATTGATTTGCTATGGATGTTTGTATGTGATGCCAATAAAAGGTTTGATGATGGTGGTGATGACTAGAGGACCACCACGGTCCCTTCCACCTCTACAATTCTGTGATTCTATATGGTCTATCAATTTACAAAGGATTGACTTTCAGGCCATGGCAGAGATTCTGCTTTTACAATCTGGCATCTTGCTAATCAGGTGTCAGGTGTGGAGACTCTCCCCCTCCCTTCAGAAATTCAAAGACCAGAATTAACGAGCACTTTATATTTTATAGACCTTTTTATTCAGTCATCAGGTTGCAAGCAACAATCCGCATTCCTCCACAAGGAGAGCAGTTGGCTACTCTAAATCCATCCCCTTCTGTCGCTCGCAACATCCTGGGCGCAAACAGGAAGTTCCTCCTCCTCCTCTCTGCATTCTTTGTTCTCTAATACGGTCAGACCTCATAGTTCTTGGGGAGGGAGGGTTTCCCACACTCTATAATGATGTCTCTGCTGGCTATACCTCCCTTCTGTTTCTCTTTCCATTATCTCATAGCTAGGCAACTCCTCTCTAAGCTGCTCGGTGTCTTGTGTCTCTCCCTGTTTCTGAAACTGCTGGAGACCAAGGCGAGGTGATTCTTCCCCCTCCAACTCCTCTTCAAAGAGGAGCTGATCTGCCTGAGATTGCATTCCCCAGTCCTCTGATTCAGAGCATTCCCTGGCACAATGCAAACTTTACTAAGATATATGGACTACCGGTCTGACTAGGAGCAAGGCACCTTCCCATGTTCCTTCCCCATAGAAAACTAATTTCCAAATGTTGTTCTGAGCATGGTGTCATCATACGTGCATGCATTGAGAAAATAAATTTAAATTCCTTGTGGAAAATTCATGCCTCTGCCAGGGGTAGGAAAAATAATTATTTATGCATTTTCCCCCCCATTCAATGAGTTTGCAGCACTAAGTCGTACAGACATGCAGCAGAATCAGTCAAAGGACTCAACACTGTTGAATCTCTGCATGAGTCCCTGATTCTCAGGAGCTGCTGTGCCTGTGCACAGACTCTCCCCCCAATGTGGTAAGTCACTATACTGCAGCAGACAGCCTTTTCAGGGAAGTAACTCATACCCTCCAACATTCCACTGATGAAAATTAGGATGCTTTTTTTGGTCCCAAGCTCTTGCAGGAGCCAGCTGATGTGTGCAAGACCAAAAGATGCTTGTTTTTTCGTCTGGCACTCTGGTGTGAGTTAGCTGATTTGTGCAAGAGCGTGAGACAAACCAACAAGCATCTTTTGGCCCTGTGCTCTGGCGCAAGCCCGCTGACTCATGCCAGAGTGCTGGACCAAAAGATGGGACATTCCAAGATCCAATCAGAAGCTGGGATGGCTTCTGTAATTCCGGGAAGTTCTGCTCAAATAGGGATGGTTGAAGGATATGGTAACTTCAGTCCCTGGATAACCAATGCTGACCCTCAGGCTGATCACTGGATTGTGTTGGGATTGTATTGGGATTGTGTTAGGAATTGCGTTGGAAAATGGAGGCACTCTAGTCAAGAGAGGGCAGGTGATGTGTGTGTATTCGAAAAGCAAACTGTTTTGGAAGTGGGAGTAAAGCATGTCTTCAGTTTTAACTGACAAAAAAGAATGTGCCAGCTCTCAGAAATTGGGTAAACACAGCACTAGCGTTTACATAAAAATGCCAAGCACACCCTACTAGATTTACTCTTTCCTTATCACCCACAAGATGTAAATGGGAATTGTCAGCATGGGTTGTGTATCAATGTGAACCATGGGCTACTATTACTCTTTTCCATATTCTAATTTATTAGGTTAAACATAAATTAGTCTCCAAGTAGTTGCAGAAGGTTGTGCATATTAATTTGCCCATTATATATCACTTGCCAGCAAAGGGCACTGGTTTAGTTGTTGTGTACACAAAATGTGTCTATCATTTTGTCCACGGGCAATGCTTCCTGAAAAGAGTTCAGAGCCGCTAACCATGATGATGTTTCCTTCACACTTTCTTTTAAGCATGTGTAAGTTTTCTAAAAAGAAAGAAAGTAATTTGTTGTAGTCAATTAGCCAACGCACTGTGCTTTGATATCAGTACAGTAAAGGCTATTTCAGGATAAATACATCAAGTGGAGAAGAACCTTCAGCAATGTGTAATAATGTGTGTAGGTGCCACATATATGCATGCCTATGGTTGCAAACACACCTTGCATTTAAAACACAAACAAACAAGAATCCCACAGTTGAAGTGTGCTGGGAATTTTAGCTCTGCAAAGGGAAAACTACAGTTTCCAGGACTATTGGGGGGTGGCGTGCTTTAAATGAATGGGGTGTATATCACCTCTGTTTGCATGTGTATATGTGCGAGATGGAAAAAGACAGCTGGACCCTTTGTGAGAGATGGGGAATACTGTAATTGCACAAGCACAGCCCTATTTCTCTCTTTGAAACATTGCAGAGTACATAGAATCCCTTTATTTATTCCATTTTCGTCTCCTCTTCATCAAAAGGCCATTTTCTGGACACGGTAAGCAATGCTTTCCTGCCTTCATCCCAAGCATTTTGGCTGCTGCTGTTGCTTCTTCAAGCTGAAACATGGGGTGGAGAATGTATTCAAGTAAAGCTATAAATGGTTAAAAATAAAAGTGCCTCTGGCTGCTTGTTGCTGCCCCCCCCCCTTCCTGGAAAAAGTCTTCAGAAAGGGCTCATTGTGAAGGCCAATTAGATCCTTTAAGAAGATAATTTCTCCCTCACTGTGGTAATGAATCCCCATTTTGTCTACTGCTTCTGTATTCATCCTTCTGAGGCAAAACAAACAGGAATTCATGGCTGCAGCTCAAATGCACATGGAATTGCTTATACTTTGATCCAAGAATATCCATGCTGATTGTTTTTAAAAAAACACATTGGTGTCAGGAAACGAAAGGACCTAAGTTTGGTAGTTTTGAAAGCATCCATTTTGAAGCTCCTTAGAAAAATACTTTCAGAATGTTTTATTTTCTTGCTTTTTAACTTCTACACTGCAAATTAGGGTATTAGTCATTTACTTTTTTTATTGTGATAGAGGTGTAGTCCTTGCCATTGGGGAAGGGCTATAACTGACTGGTGATGGTAGAACATGCAGAAGGTTGCCAGATTCAATTCCTGGCATCTCCCAGTAGTGCTAAGAAACTCCCCTCCCTGGAAACTTTGAGGGCTGCTGCAAATCTTTGTCATCTTCTTCTTCTTTGGCGATCCCTCGTAGCTGAGTAAGATTGTCTTCCATAAACACAGTCTTAACAGTGAGTCCGTAAGTGACTGTGGAGGCCAATTCTGGATCCATACATCCTTCCACAGTGGGGACGTAGGTTTCCAAGTGGGAGTTGATTATGGTGAGGGTTTGCCAAGCATGCCTTCCTCTTAGCGTGTCTCTCCCTTTCATCCTGAGTTCGAGTGTATTCAAAACCCATGACATCTTTGGTAAAGGCTGTTCTCCAACTGGAGTGCTCACAGACCAGTGTTTCCCAGTTGTCGGTGTTTATACTACATGTTTTTTTAGATTTGCCTTGAGAGAGTCTTTAAATCTCTTTTGTTGACCACCAACATTACACTTACCATTTTTAACTTCAGAATAGAGTAGTTGCTTTGGAAGACGATCTGGCACCCACACAACATGACCAGTCCAACAAAATAGATGTTGAAGAATCGTGGTTTCAACACTGGTGATCGTTGCTTCTTCCAGTACACTGGCATTAGTTCACCTGTCTTCCAAGTGATGTGCAATTTTTTTTGTAGACACTGTTGGTGGACTCTTTTGAGGAGTTGGAGATGGCGTTTATAAGTGGTCCACATTTCACAAGCATACAGTTAGGTTGGTAGTACAATAGCTTTGTAAACAAGCATTTTGGTTTCCCTCCAAATGTTCCAGTTCTCAATCACTCTGCGCTTCAATCGAGAGAAAGCTGTACTACTGAGCTAGCCAGACCAATGGTCTGATTTAGTATAAGGCAACTTCAGTGTTCCTATGTTCCATACTTACAGGGCCAGATTAAGACCTTAATTAATTATTTAAGTGCTTAATTAGGCCCGGGGCACTTAAAAGATTTTGAAATTCTAATTCAAAATATGAACAATAATAAACTGTAAAATAAAATTTTATCTTTTGAAATGAAACGAAATGTACTGTAAGATGGAAAATAATATTTGTATTTGTATACTTCCACTTTCTTTATATTTGGGGAAAATCTCCCCTACTTTTTCTGATTGCAAAGTCTTTGATCAGATCCTCAAAACTAATCTTATGTGACGCATCTGCTTCTATACTTAGTAGAGATAAGGCACCCACCCTGCCTTGTTGCACAGTTGTTCTGTGTGGTTCAGCTGCACCATATGGTCCATGGTAAAAAACGGCTATGGAAAATTTCCCTGGTGCCTCACTTCCCTTGATGCCCTACGCATGTGCTTATTTTGCTTAAAGGTTAATCCAGCCCTGCATACTTACTTAGAAGCAAATAAGTCCCATTAAAATCAATGGGACATAATTGTGATCACCTGGGAGGGCCACATATCCCAGAGACAATCTTCACACCAAACTAGATATCATACACAGTCACATCATGTATAACAACAACAACAACAACAACAACAACAACAACAACAACAACAACAATTTATTATTTATACCCTGCCCATCTGGCTGGGTTTCCCCAGCCACTCTGGACAGCTCAGAATATTAAAAACACAATAAAACATCAAACATTAAAAACTTCCCTAAACAGGGATGCCTTCAGATGTCTTCTAAAGTCAGATAGTTGTTTATTTCCTTGACATCTGATGGGAGGGCATTCCACAGGGAAGGTGCCACCACCGAGAGGGCCCTCTGCCTTGTTCCCTGTAACATCACTTCTTGCAGGGAGGGAACTGTCAGAAGGCCCTTGGAGCTGGACCTCAGTGTCCAGGCTGAACAATGGGGGTGGAGACCCTTTTTTTCTGTAATTAACCAAAGTTGCCTCTGAAGGCTATGAGTTACAGAAGATGGATGGATCAGGCAGAGTTATGGGTGAGAGAGGAGGAACAGTTATGGAAATGAGTAATTTAAACCAAAAAAAACCCCAAAACCCACCACCAAGCTCCAAAGGGCTACAAATCATGCCCCCACCTCATCTGCTCAAGCTCATGGTCTCCCGACTGTGCCCTTGGACTTAAAGGCAGCACTATGTGACTAATGTCACACGTCATTCTGGCAGTCGGTCATGTTTCTCTTTAGCTAGATTGCACAGTGCAACTTGTATTCATAAGGTACACAATGACTTTTCATAGAATCATAGAATCGGAAGGGATCCTGGGTGTTGCGTGTCGAGGTCCCCAAGCTACCTCCCAATAACTCACGCATCACACATCAATTTTTGTTTAAGGTTTTTGCTTAGGCATTGGTTCCAACTATCTGTCCTTGCCCCCGGGACAGAATTGACTTCCGGATTCCAGCGGAAGCCAGTCAGGGAAACAATTTTGGGGAAAAATGAAGCTGGGCATCAGTCCCTCACTTCTCACCCACATGTTCCTGGGGGCTTGCATGGCCCAAGTCCGATGCCAGGGACAAGGATGAAAAGGATGGCAAGCCCACGGAATTCTCTCTCAGCACCACCATTGGAGGGGTAGGCATTTACCCCTCCACCAACCAATTTTAACCAATGCCTAACCGCCAACCTTATAAGTTGTGACGATTTGCTACGCAGTAGGCAAAAACCAAATGGCACCAGCCAATCCGCCAGATGGACAAAATTCCTACCAGGCCCCTGTCTCAAAAGCAGATGACCCCATGACAGGCATAGCAAGGTCAAGCAAACAACCCCCCCCCCCAATTCAGGGAGGGTGGGTGGGTGATCCGGTGCAAGCAGCCAAGAGGATGCCCAAAGCTGGGCGTCCAGCATTTAAAACCTCTGACCCCTCCTCCAAATTGGCAACAAGGAAGGAAATCTCCCCAGCGACCCAATTTAACCAATGCCTGCCTGGGTCTCTCCAAACATCTACCCAGCAACAATGGGGTGGCCTGTAATCCCCCACCACAACATGTGCTCTCTGCTAGGGAGAACACATTTTATATAGTCCAGCCCCCTGCAATGCAGGGATCTTTTGCCCAATGTGGTGTTTGAACCCACAACCTTGAGATTACCGACTGCTCTACCGACTGAACTATCTCAGCAGGATATTTTTTTAATTCACTGTGATATATACACACAAATACTGGCTTGCAAAATTTGCTCCTGCAAATCCAATTTCCACTTCTTGACGTCACCATGTTTTTCATCCCAAAATGGATTATTCTCTTGGCTTTCAGTAACTTCAGATGAGCACCCTGCACATTTTGCTTATTAGAATTCGAACCCCCAGTGTAATAATTAAATTCTTTCAAATGCAAATGCTAATATGCTATTTTCTGAATTTGTTTGGTATCTGGCTGTTTGTTTGTTTGATTGATTCCTCCTCCCCCCCCCCCCGGCTCACGAAATTGGGTAGGTCAGTTTCAGGCATTAAACACTAGTTAGCCTGAAGAAAATCATCAAAAGTAAATTTTAATGGGACAACCTTTTCCTTCCAGTCCCATCAAATGCTAAACAAAATAAATATGCTTTATATCTTGCCTTGACAGTTTTGCTATACTCAGGCTCTGATGAGCTGCCAAGCAAAATGAATGCAAATATGGAGACTTGCCACTGAGAGAGCTGTACAGCTGGTCTTTGAATGCTCAGATTTATTAAACACGAGCACACATTGCTGGCATACACAAATTTACCTTTGGAGGCCTGATGACTAAGACAGCCAGCTGAAAAATAAAAAGGGCAGGGAAGCTACATTTGCTAGATCACCCCTTTTATACACCTCTTCAGGGTAACAGGGTGCTCTCCGGGTCCCACCACCTCTGCCAACATCTCCTGGGACACACCCCTGACACCTTTCATTCAGTCACCCAGTTGCAGGAGTTTAACCAGCAGCAAGTGATTTCGAGCCTGTGTCTTTCCACAATCCAAATGCACTTCAAAAGAAAGCGTTGATGGAGGGGAGGGGAGCAGCTTGGCATATATGCTTAATGGCTTGTGCATTATGCTGACAGCAGAGAAATGGGGAATTAATATTAAATGAATTGAGTCAACCATCCTTGTTTCCCCATTCCCAAGAGAGCAGTGAGTTGAGTGAAGGGGCGCAGATATCTCTGCATGAAATAGTATAGCAGGAATGGGAGAGCGGAAGGGAGGCTGAACCTGGGAGAGAGATTAAGCCCCATTCAAGCCTTCAACTCCTGTGTTAATTCAGCTCAATCTGAGTCATGCAGAGTGATGCAGCAAAAGCCCAGTGATGAAGTAGACTCTACGCACAAGTCTTTGAAGATGACTCTTCACTTGCAGGATGACAGCTATTAACAAGCAGTATTATTTATGCATATCTGTGATGGCCTGGGATTCGGACTCGGATGCTGAATCTGATGGATCCCAGCCTGCATAGGATTCCCCGCCTCCAGAACCAGTTGAGCCGGGGCTGGGGCATGAGCCTGAAGGGTCCTCACCTGTGCTGGATCCTCAGGTGCAGGCATCAGCTGAGTCTGCTCTGGCCCCTGAGGTGATGGAGGACCCATTGCCTGCAGGTGCTCCACTCTCAGCCCCATCAGGGGAAGAGGAGGTTGTCTCTGGGTCCAGTAACCCTCCAGCCTCTCCTGAGCTGCAGAGGCTCAGGGCAGAGAGGTGGAGGGAACTAAGTTCCTACAGGAGGAGTGCTCGCCTCAAGGAGAGGCGAGTCACCAGAGGATCAGGGCCACCCTATGCCTTGCGGCAGATAAAAGCCAGACAGCCCCAGTCCCAAGCTGCGGGAGCAACATTGTTGGTTGCTAGTTCCTGCCTGAACCCTGTCCTGCTTTCCTGCCTGACCCGCCCCGGCTCCCTGCTTGCAAGCCTGTTCCTGAACCGGCTCCCTGCCCTGCACCCAGCTTCAGCTACTACGGACTGCCTCCACGTTGCACCTTTGACCACAGACTGGACTTGGACCTCACCTCTCGGGTAACCCATGGGACCAGTACAATATCAATACAATGTGTTTCTCTCCCTTGAGCCCAAGAGAGGGTCTTCTAGCTTCCAAAACTCCTTTGTAGCAATCCATAAGTTATCAGTCCATTGCTTGCCTGTCCTCACAAACTCCTTCGGACTCTGCATCTGCTTGAAGTTTCCACAGTCAGCAAAACAATGGTGAAACAACCAGCCAATCTTCAACACCCACTTCTCCTATCTAAGACACACACGCTCACTTTTAAAGGGAGTTAACCAATTAACAAGGCAATGGTTCTGTGACTTTAATTGGAGTCACAATATTTACTGCTGTGCATTACATTACATTGGTCTTCTTTTCCCCCAGTAAAATTGATTCTTTGTAAAATACATTTTCTAAAAAATAAATACAGTACAAATAGTAACAGTGCATCAGATTCCACACTCCACAAATTCACCCCAACTCCACACTCCTTCTCCCCCCCCCTGCATGTTGATTTAACTCAGAAGACAAATGCTGACATTCTGAAGTGTGGTAGATACGGGTCACAACTGCATTCTCAGACACTTGGTTTTGAGATGGAGAATGCCTAGTTAAATACATCCTACCACACTTAGGCCCTATCAGCACTATACATTTAAAGCAATATCATAATACTATTCATCTACTTGCACTGGCGTACTTTGAAACTGCTAAGTTGGCAGAAGCTGGGAGAGCAACGGGAGCTCACCCCATCACGCAGATTCAAACCGCTGACCTTCCGATCGGCAAGTCAAGTCCAAGAGGCTCAGTGGTTTAGAGCACAGCGCCACCCGCTCTTTTAGAAGGCCTTATGGAGAGTATTTGTCAGATGGATCCTATTGACTTTAATGGTACTTGAAAGGTTGAAGCTGTCTAGTTCAGTCAAATTACAAATTAGCCGATGGGAATTAAAAATAAAAAAGAGCCATCCGTTCCCACTGCTCTCCCTGATTTGGTAAATGTCCTGCAGCATTTGAACTAGTGAACTGTAAATCAGAACTGATGATAATTATCTGTCTAAACTTCTCCCTTTTTTCATGTATGCTGCTACGACTCTATGGTTCTTTTATCTTTCAGTCTTGATAAAGCATGTCACAATGCTTCAGGGAGGAAGATGCTGAAATGTGAACCGCAAGAGCAAGTATAATGGGAATGCCTGCAGTGTTTGTTAGAGGGTAGTGTGCTATTATTTGCATTGTCTTTTAGGTCAGCTGCAGAGAGCCCAAGTTTACACTTGGTGTAGTGTCTGGGTCATGGGTGAGGGAGAGCACTGAGTGATATAGTATAGGGGGAGGACTTTTCACACCCAAGGGACCCATCCATTTCTAGAGCCACATACCCGTCATGGTCAGATTGAAAGTGGAGCACTGAATATCCCTATCTGGACAGGGATAGCCTAACTACCGTTGTCTATGCTCTGGTAACCTCGTGGTTAGATTACTGCAATGCATTGTATGCAAGGCTGTCTCTGAAGACAGTTCAGAAACTTCAGCTAGCGCAGAATCCAGTGGCCAGGTTGCTCATATTACACTGATCCTGGCCCAACTGCACTGGCTACCAATTAGTTTCTGGGCCCTGTTCAAAGTGCTGACCTATAAAGTCTTCAACAGCTCAGGACCACAGTACCTCAAGGACCACCTCTGTCTCTGAATCTACCCAGACTCTGCAATTATCATGTGAGGCCCTCCTTCATGTGCCTCCTCCACAATAGGTCTAGAGGGTGGCAACACAAGAACAGGCCTTTTCTGCAGTGGCTCCCCATTTGTGGAATGCTCTCGTCAGGGAGGTTTGCCTGCCACCTTCATAATACACCATTATACACAAAACACTTAGGTGTCAAGAAGGCTCAGTTAGGGGTGTGCCCTGGGGAGAAAGGAATGCATAGATAGCCTTCTGCCTCTAGGCCTGAAGTTCCCCACCATTGACTTGGTCAGCACCATTGGGCAATTGCCAATAGCTCAAGTCTTCCAGAGGGGCAACAGCCACCTTGGAGCTGACCCAACCAAGAATCAGCCCTGGTACTTATAGTATGATATTTGTGACAGAGAGGCAGTGTGATGGTTTAAAGTGTTGGACTAGGACTGCAGGTGCACTCCCTGCTCTTCCTTTGCAGCCAAACATCAGCACTCTTGGGGGGGGGGGGAATTGCACCTTTTTCCTTCAACCTCCATGGCTGTAGAATCTCCTCCATGGATAGTGTTATGTAGTCAGTGGTCTGTGTTTGCCTGAGCTTGAGTCTGGACTAAGGATTCTGAGCCCCTGTGTTCTGATTGATGCATGATATCCAATCACAGAACTTTTCAGGATTTGGGCCTCTGCCACTGGCCCTTAAACTCTGAGTCATGATTCACAGCTTGGAAGTTTAGGCAGCCAATAACATTGGAAGTGGGAGTGACCCAGGCCTTTAGAAATGTATATAAGCAGTTGCTTTGCCCCTGTTGTCCCGTTCTGTTAGTTCAATAAAGGTTCTTGCTGTTATCACTGTGTCTTGCCTTGTAAGAACCCACCTACACTTCAGGTAGTATGTTTCAAATTATTAGCCACTCCCTAACCACCCTCAGCAGCTTCTATTTGTGTTTGCAAATAAGCATTTAATGCCATCTCTAGTTTGATCTGAACTGCTGCTTACACACACACACACACACAAACACTTATATTTTTCTTTGAAATTAGACTTGGGCCGAACTGCTTGAATTATTTTTGTAAATAGTTGGCATAGCAGCTTTATTCGTCCGGATTCCACCGAGCTTCCAAAACATGTTGTGATTTGAGGCACTCAGTTCTAGAAGGTAACTGAACATTGCCAGCATCTCTGCCATCTTTAGTGAAGCTGTAGACCATGCTATCCTGATGCTGTGAATATTTGCGGCAACATGGTGCAAATTGACACAGGAGACTTCTGGGCATGAACAGTGCAAACTACAATAATAGTGAAGACTTTTGGACCACTGCCAGATCCTTTTGTCTAGTCCAGGCAGTTTCTGACGCGGGCAGATTCAGATCCACAAATTTTGCTGCCACCCCCCCCTCCCAATGGAATTTCCAGCCACATCTCTTGACAAACCCACCCTAATGAAGGCCGACTCAGATTTTCTTAATCTCATCCATACCGCTGAAAGATAAATGAATCAGCACTTGCTTTGAAATCTATAAAAATTGGATCCCACTCTAGCTCTTTCCTGTGGGAGATAAATGCTTCATAAAATTCAAACTGAGAAAAGTTTCTAAAGCACGCTCTCCGGAGTGGAAAAGACCTTTCATTCTGTGTGATGGCACAAGGGAAATTGATGAATCTAACAGGCAATTTAACAAGTTAACAGGAGCTGGGGAAAATGACTTCACTGCAATTGGATGCCTACCCAAAGACAGACAATCAAGTTTGTAAACAAGCTCCAGTAGTTTGCCCTTGGGATGAATTCATTTCACTTCTTTGAGCATTGCAAAATCAAACAGAACGTCCAGCGCTTAGGCTACATCAGATTCGGACTAGTAATTTTTGAGCGGGGTGATCAAGGTGGCAGGCTGCTAAGTAGTCATTTGAGATTTAGCTTCCTTCCTTGTTACTCATTATACAAGAAGAGCAATCAGAGCATTTAATGCAGTGGAGGAGAAGAGTGTTTAATCGGAGGTGCCAGATATTCTCTCTCGCCCCCCCCCTTTACTCTTTACTTATTTAACTTTCAAGAGATCAGGGTGAAAAAACAAGGATAAATACATCAACATAATGCTATAGTTCCCAGCTGGCCTTCAAGCAAGGGTTCACAGACAGATCGTTTCAGTTCTAATCATTCCATTTGACTGTCTTCTCAGGTAGGCTCATTCCAAAATCTTTGAGCAATTTCACAAATCGAAAAGAATGGAGTGGTAACACTTGGGACTGTTCTACATCAGGATGTAGGTGGATCTGGGCAGGTAACGCAATATTGTGTTGTGTTGCATGCTTTAACCAAAAGAAAATAAATATTGTAAAGTAGAACATAAAGAAAAGTCCTGCTGGATCAGATGCAGGGCCCATTCAGCATTCAGTTCTCACAAGGGCCAGTCAACAGCTCTCTCCTGCTCATGATCTTCATGCTGTAAACTAGCACAGACTATGAAACCTTCGTTTCTGATGTGCTAGTTGTCTGCATACAGAAGATTTCTTTATTAAAGGGAGCACTACAAACTAGAACTCCTGGCTTGCAACTGGCAGTGGCAAAGGGCAGAATTATCCAACTTCAATCTGTGTTACAGTTTGTCTTTCAGCAGGTGCAGAGGCAGTCTCTGTTTGTGCCTCTGGGGCCCAAACAACACGTCACATGAAAATTCATATAGAGGTAGCTCAGCAGCCAATTCTGAACAGGAAAGGTAAATCTGAGATCAAAACCAGCCTGGGGGAGAGGTCACTTAAACTTTTCAAGCAATTGCATCACAGCCCCTGCCAGCAGGGGGCCTGCTTTATGAGTTTTCTTTTTAAGTCTATAGCCCTCCAAAGAAAAGTTATGAAGCAAAATGTGTAGGCACCCTTTCAGGCAACATCTGTGAAATGAAGCTGCCTCATTGCTGTTTTTAGTTGTGACTGAAGAGTGAGCACAGCTTGATTCTGACCAAACTAAGCCTCCTGGTGTGTATGTTGCTCTAGAAGGCTTAGTTTGGTCAGAATTTATACACTTCCAGAGTCAATGCTAAATACATCACTTCTGGTAAAGGGCTCACTCAAGGGCTGTGAAAATTTGTGTCCCTGGCTTTTTAGACTCACCTGCCCATGTACATAGGGACATGGGTGGTGCTGTGGGTTAAACCACAGAGCCTAGAACTTGCTGATCAGAAGGTCAGCGGTTCGAATCCCCACAACGGGGTGAGCTCCCATTGTTCAGTCCCTGCTCCTGCCAACCTAGCAGTTCGAAAGCACGTCAAAGTGCAAGTAGATAAATAGGTACCGCTCCGGCGGGAAGGTAAACGGCGTTTCCATGCACTGTTCTGGTTCACCAGAAGCGGCTTAGCCATGCTGGTCACATGACCCAGAAGCTATACGCTGGTTCCCTCAGCCAATAAAGCGAGATGAGCGCCACAACCCCAGAGTCAGCCATGACTGGACCTAATGGTCAGGGATCCCTTTACCTTTACCTTTACCCATGTACAATCTGAAACCAAAGGGGCACATTGATTGCCAGATGTGAACTATATTGGCATCATTTTCAGCTCACCTACCCCACTAAAAAAGACAAGAAGGCTATGAGTTGCCTTAAAGAAGAACTAGCCTCCCCCCAAAAAACCAAAGCATTTAAGATGCCCAGAAGAACACAAAGATAAAAGAACTATCAAATGTCTGAGAGATGGGGAAAGAACACTCCACAGAATGGAGTGGAATGCTCAGAAACTTTAATTTGGAGCAGCTCTGTTGTGACACTTCCCTCTTGGCTTTTAGGTAGCAGCAGCCATTCTACCAGTTTCTCTGAAAGATCAGGCACACTTGTTGTGTCCGTCCCCCCTGAACTCCTCCTATTCCCACTAGTCATGGCAGCTCACGTGGCTTTTTCCTTTGCAAGCCTTCAAATTCATGTACGTTTGAACTGTTAAAAATGAAAAGTCATTGAGGTGTCAGTTCTAGCAACACCTTGAGGGCCACAGGATCCCATCCCTGGCCTAAAATGAGATTAGAAGGGAATTTAGACTGACCCATTGAGATGAAACTTCAAGAGTAGGAAGAATATATTTCCATAAGGTTTAGCGAAAGCAGGGGCGGAGGAAGGGGAGGCAGTGGGGGCGGGCTGACCCGGGTCTCACCACTGAGGGGGGTGACAAAATGCCGGGCAGCACTCACTGAGGGGCCTGCATTGTGCCCAAGCCATGCATCTCTCCTGGGAGTGACGTGGTGGCTTGGGCGCCCGCAGGCTCCACGCTGCCCCAAACAGTCCACCTGCCACCTCCCACTCATCTGTAGGGTGGCGGCATACAGACTCCTCAGAGGCCTGGCGAAACATCCTGCCCCAGCTTGTCCCGTCCCGTGGGTGACTGGCCCTAACCCTGAAGGTGGCTGGCCTGGCCCCCATGAGCTGCTGGCCCCACCCCTGGGCACAGGGCACACGCGCCGCCCCAGGTGCCCAATCGGCTTGCTCCACCACTGTGTGAAAGTCCTCAAGAGTGAGAGATGCATATCATTCATCTTACATGCAATTTTTCACAATATCAAAAACAACTCTTAAAGTTAAAAATAACTTGAACATTAGCGTGGTAAAGTGGCTAATGATATCGATGACTGATGGTTTTCTACTTATTATGTCATTACCCCTGCATTTATAAAAAGAACAGTGAATGTGCATTAGACTAAATGCTCTGAGCGTAAATCAACGAGAGGCTACTTTAGTTCCTCTTAGAAAACAAGTTGCAATTGTTTCTGTGATCTGGGCCACACAAGCATGTCCTCTACACTCAGTAACTGCACATTTTAATCCTGCTTTCATAATCTGTTCACGGGTAAGCAGAACACACAAGTGGGAAGTGGGTACGATTGCAAATCTCTGTTCAATATTGGAAAAGGTGTAACCAATGAAAAATGGGTAGCTGGACTGAGAGAGGGAAAGTTAGCCAACAGGTGGGTGGGTGTTCCACAGTCGACATGATGCTCTTGATTTGCAAAAAGGTTTCGATGAAACTTTTCGACCAAAGCTCCTGAATAAATGCAGCAGGTGTGGGATAAAATGATGTCACCTTTCATGGATCCACAACTCCAAAGAACCAGAACCAGAGAGTAGGAATAAATGGGCACTTCTTACAGTAGAGCGGGGAAGCAAAGGGGATGTGAAAAAGGGATGTGAAAAAGTTCCCTAGTGTTATTGCAAGAAAGGAACACAAAACGCTTCCTTATACTGAGTCTGACCACTGGTTCATGTAGCTCAATACTGTTTACACTGACCAGCTGCAGATCCTTGGGGTTTCAGGCAGTTGCACCTGGAGATCACAGGGATTAGACTCCTAGCCTTCTGCATGCAATTATATGTTCTACCACTGCAGGGATGCGGGTGGTGCCAGGGACACGGGTGGCGCTGTGGTCTAAACCACAGAGCCTAGGGCTTGCCGATCAGAAGGTCGGCGGTTCGAATCCCCGCAATGGGGTGAGCTCCCGTTGCTTGGTCCAAGCTCCTGCCAACCTAGCAGTTCAAAAGCACATTGAAGTGCAGGTAGATAAATAGGAACCGCTCCAGCGGGAAGGTAAACAGCATTTCTGTGCGCTGCTCTGTTTCACCAGAAGCGGCTTAGTCATGCTGGCCACATGACCCGGAAGCTGTACACCGTCTCCCTCGGCCAGTAAAGCAAGATGAGCGCAGCAACGGTCAGGGGTCCCTTTACCTTTACCTACCACTGCACTACAGACCTTCCCCAGAAGTTTCTATTATTTTTGCTTTCCAAAAAATTCCTTGGCTGTTTTTTCCCCAGAAGGAGTTTTGTCCCTCAGCTCCACATTTTGTGTTCGATGAAACCTGGTAGCAACTGTGTGGCCCACACTGAGAAAATCTGCTAAGATTTATTGCTTCTTTCTTCTCTTGAAGTTCCTCGATGGGCTCACCCAAACATGACCTCCAAATTTGAGAGCGAATAGATTTGGTAGCAGCTCTACAGAATGTGCAGGGCTTTGGTGGAGCGGTGAGCCAGTATGACGCAGTGAATAGTGTTGAAGCTGGGACAAGAGAGACCTGGTTTTAAATCCATGCTGGGCTATGGACCTCTCTTGGTGACCTTGGACCACTTCTTCAACCTAACCTCCTCCCAGAATTGTTGTGAGGACAAAAGGAAAGAGCCTCTCTGTGCATCACTCTGAACATCTTGGAGGAAGCATGGAATATCAATGTTACAAGGGAAAAATACATCCCAGAATAGAAACGTTGGCTGGTGCGCAGGCCAGCACATGCTGCAAAGAAAGTCTGACACATCGGGAGCTTCAATATATGACTCTAGGACCTATGGTGCTTTATTTACTATAGCCAGCAATGGATCAGCTCCAGCCAATTTTCTTTGTAAGGCGAACAAAAGGGGTCAATTTCTGCTCTCATTTATACAAACCGTCATGTGCGCTGTACAGCCTGCAAAGCCTCTGAGTAAATACTGGTGCAGGAAAAGCAAATTTATTTACTGGTTGCCAGCAGAAGATTAATATAGCTTCAGGGAGACTCACACTCTGTTAGTTATCCTTAATCCTTATATAACTAGTGGAACATCCAGAGTCTTTCTGCTTCTTTAGTGTACTCTGTGTGTTCTGTATTAATCAGATGAATCCTCTCCTGAGCTTGCATAATATAAATTGCTTATAGCTGAAGTATATTTTCTCAGCTCCCCTTCCACAGCAAAGGGGTGTAAAAATGGGTTTATGGCCCCATCCCCTTGTTGTCTCATCTGTATGAAAACACTTATTTCATTATCTTCAAATTCCTGTGAGCTTTTAAAAAGACTTTAGTGTGCTAAGCAAAAGGGCCCAAGATCTTTGGAAGATCTCAATATATATCCTAGTCCACTGAAACTATTTTGTCCACACTCAGCTACAAAAAAAGGACAGTACAGTGGTACCTCGGGTTAAAAACTTTTGTTCTGGAGGTCCATTCTTAACCTGAAACCGTTCTTAACCTGAGGTACCACTTTAGCTAATGTGGCCTCCCACTGCCGCTGCGCCGCAGCCATGCGATTTCTGTTCTCATCCTGAATCATAGTTCTTAACCTGAGGTACTATTTCTGGGTTAGAGGAGTCTGTAACCTGAAGCATCTGTAAAACCGAGGTACCATTGTACTTGTGCTTAATAGAGCTTATTTAGTTTATGGGCTGTCAGTGCTATCTCTGCGTGTCAACTGCGGTGTTGGTAAGACTGGACATATTTCTGCTCCATGCCAATTTCATCTATGCCCACTCATAAGTCTGTTCCACCCATTCCCACAACTTTTCTATGACACACACACACACACACACACGCATTTAAAAATATGTAGCAGCAGCTAGACTGGTGACTGGGAGTGGCCGCCAAGACCATATAATACCGGTCCTGAAAGACCTTCATTGGCTCCCAGTACGTTTCCAAGCACAATTCAAAGTGTTGGTGTTGACCTTTAAAGCCATAAATGGCCTTGGTCCAGTATACCTGAAGGAGCGTCTCCACCCCCATCGTTCTGCCCAAACACTGAGGTCCAGCTCCAAGGGCCTTCTGGTGGTTCCTCACTGTGAGAAGTGAGGTTACAGGGAACCAGGCAGAGGGCCTTCTCAGTAGTGGTGCCCACCCTGTGGAACGCCCTCCCATCAGATGTCAAGGAAATAAACAATGACCTGACTTTTAGAAGACAGCTGAAGGCAGCCCTGTTTAGGGAAGTTTGTAATGTTTGGTGTTTTATCGTGTTTTTAATATTCTGTTGGGAGATGTCATAATTTCCCCCCCTTTAACATGCATTTTTAACTCACTGGTATGTTACTTGACTCAAGAACAGTATCACAAAACTTACAAAGGGGTCTATTCTATAGGATAAAGCCTTCTCACCCTTCTCAGGTGGGTGACGGTTGCAGACTTTCCTCATCCACCATCCTCAGCAGCAGAAGTCCACATGTTGGCTGGCCGTTACGGGAATTCCCTGGCTGGAAGAAGTACCGAGTGGGATTCCCCACCAGAAAGTCAATAGAAAATGGGCCAATCCAAGGCCCTGCTGGAGAGGCAATGCCTTGCTGCCTGGCTGGGGATTGGCTGTGGGTGATGCCCAGGCAGACGCCAATGATATTTACATTCTGATCCACATGAATTGGGTCAGCTTAAAAATGTGGGCCAAGTGAAATGCTCCTCCAACGGTAACTAGTGATTCCGTATTTTGGGGAGTCCTTGGGCAAGGTGCCTCCACACCACAACCTGGGTAGCCTTGCCCCCTCTACATTGTTTTTGTGACTCGCCCTGTTCCTTTGAGACTAATCTGCATTATAGAAACATAAGAAGAGCCCTGCTGGATGAGGTGAAAGGCCTACCAGATACAGCATTCTGGTAACTGATATTCAGAGGCATACTCCTTGGATACTGGAATTATTTCAGCTATCATTGCTAGTAGCCTCAGAATTCTATGGTTTAACTGTCCACTGTGTGGAGAATTACCTTCTTTTTATATTTATTTGACCTATCACCATTCAACTTCAGAGAGTGACCCTGATTTCCGGTATCATGAGGGAGAAAAGCTTCTCTCAGTCCACATTCTCCATAGTTACCATACATAATTGTATACACCCTCTGTAATTTTATACATCTCTATCATACAACAAATACAACCATGATCAGCTCATCCCTCTGAGTGATCCAGCTGAACTGAGAGGACACCGGTAACTATGTCCCAGAAAAATCTCAGAAGTTCCTGACTATATGGATTTATGTGAAAAGTGTTCCCTGGAGGTAAAAAGTTTCTTAAAAATTGCCATTTTAAGGTATGCAGACATCTCCTGCATTACTTTACTGGTGATGGATTTGGAGATTTGAGTGTTCTAGATCTGCATCTAACCAATAGATCATGTCTAAAATGTGGAAACTTTTGTGGATTTATCACACTGGGGAATCCCATGTGGATCTGCTGTTCTACCAAGTTGTAAATCACTTCTCAAACAAAGATGTCTCTTAAACCTCTCACTTAGCACAAATCAATCACCGAGTCGTGCGGGTGTGGAAATCTGCATCGACGCACAAAAATGTTGATGCCAGCTTTTCAGCAGGGTGAGCAGAATTTCAGCAGTGATTTTTTGCTAATAACTTACTGCTGTTAACATCCTAGTGTCTTTATTGACAAATGAGCCTATTATTAAGAAAATACGTGGAAGTTAATTACCACTTGCTCACCCCTCTATGCCGAGTGTACAGTAGTTAAACCATTTATAATTGATCGTTGTTACGTTAGATAGGGGAGAAGTTAAGCGCCATAAAGGCAACAGAATATGTAGGTGCATAAATATGTAAAGGGAGCAGTTATAGTCATTGGCAAAACTGTTATTGACTTGGCGCATAATGCTATGGGGTTCCCGGGAGGACATTCCAAGGCCATAACATTGTGGACCTGTTCATGGATGGAGAAGGAATTCTAGTCTCAGATACCTTCTTCTTGTGGTTGTTTAGGTGCTCTGACGGTAGTAGGGAGGAAAGGGGACACGTTAGGATGGATTCTGGTCCTCTGACATGCCCCCCTTCCAACCAGGCAGGCAAACCACACCAGCCCTTATTTTTGCTCCAAGTACCTGCCTCACCTTTCACCATAGTCAGTGTGAGACCAACAGAGTTTCCAATTGGGTGGTTTGTCCCAAGTGGACTTTTCTCCAACTAATCTCATTAGAATTGCCCTGCCTGATCTTGATCTTGTGCCTTCCATGCACAGAAAGATTTTTTTTACTAAATCTGAGAACTTGCCCTGTCAATTGGTACTTGTACTTGTCATGGAATTCCTCTCAATATTGATCCAGAGCAGAATTCCAGTGTATAGTTAGCAGAGTAAAAACTTAAACATGTTGCAGGATTCCCCCCAAAATACATCAATTGATGTAAATGAATTACTGGTATACCTATGTTTATTTTTAGTGTTTATATGTATCTATATTGTTGTACTCTTTTCTGTACTTTTTTGTTTATTTATTTATTTATTTATTTATTTATTTATTTATTTATTTTCCTTTTTCCTTTTTGTTTTGCTTTTTGTCTATGCACAATCTGAATAAAAATATATTGGGGGGGGGGAAAGGATTCCCCCCAAAATAGACCAGAGGCAATTATATTTCATCCAGCAGAGTTTTACTGCTACTGAAGGCAAATGAGCATAATGGTCACAAATCTAATATATTCAGGATTGGCACTGACCTTAAGAAATCCAGTTGCAGCAGACTTAACTTAAATTTACAATAATTTATAATAAGTCTAAACCTTAACACTAAGCATACTATGTGCAGAACACCACACCAGAAGGAAAAGAGATAAAAAGAAAAATGAAACCCAGGCTCCTTCTGGCCCTACTTTTATAGTTAGCATGACCTGGACAGAGGAGATAAGAGAACCAGTTTAAGCCAGCTGTACTCAGCTTCTCTAAAGAAATAACCTAAACATCATGAACCTTCTGCTTGTTTCTTTCACACAGAGAAGCTTCCAGAACCCTCTTGAATTAATTAGAATAGGAAAGATCTCTACACATCAGATCAATAGTTTCTGTACTAAGAAATCTAAACCAACAGTACCAGCTCCACTTTAATGGCTTATCTTGGGTTGCTGCAGAAAGCTTTCCTAAAGTGAAATTGGAAGAAGTTTTCGTGGTTGCTCCTGATGGAAAATATCTAGGGGAGCTCTTGACCTTTCGCCCTTTAGAGTCTAAACCTCCTTGCTCAAAATCTTCTAAGATATCTTATTTTCTTCAATCAGGTCATGTTTACAAGAAAGCTTGCAGACCTTGGCCTTCAGGTCTTGGGATCATGGATTGAGATTCAACATTTTTTCCTCACTAAACATCAATGCTACCTACCTTACATATCATAACACAATCCCCATACCTTCCTAGAGAAAGCTAAATAATATACTTGCATTGTCTATTAGTATTGCCTCTTCAGAGGTCAAGGTGAATATCTGAACACAGATCATGACATTTTCACTCGTAAATCTATTCCATCCTGGATTGATTAAACAAACAAACAAACAAACAAATCACATCAAAATTGACATTTTAACGTGCATTCCTAAACATACATTTCAGTTTTGATATGCTGTTTGGCCTGAGAACTGTGTTGCACCATTCAGGAAATGAGGAGGCCGAGAAATAGCTGCTTTTCAATTCTCACATTAGCCAGGGAGTTGCAGATCAATACATTCCAGAATTCACAAAGATGAAATTCCTCAAGCATCTCTAGTCCTTCTCTCTGTGTCTTATTAGGTGTTGGGCTACTGCAGCTTGGGAAATGAAAGTAGGCAAGTTATAAAGTAGATGCTATCACCTTCCGTGTCCCAACTTGGAGCTTCTCTCTCATGGTTGCTTTTTGTCCATTCTCCTCAAAGTTCTGTGTCCTTTACTCAATTTTCTCTCTCTTTCACTGACAGTATCAAGTCATTATCTTCACTCTCTGCAGCAAAGAGTGCTTCCCTGTGGAGAAACTACAGGAGGCCATATTGACAGGGCTACAGTAGGAATGTCCCAAGCAGGGCCGTCTTTACCTGGCTCCTGGTGCGGGGCTCCTGGGCGCCAAATTCTGGGGGGTGTCAGGTTTCCACCGCTGAAGCCGCCTGAGCTCTTAACTATCTACCTGTTATGAAATAATAAATAATTTTGATCAAGCTAAAAAAACAAAATACATATAAACCTAGGTATTACAGAAATGTATACCTACTGTTTCACTAAAGGACTTTCAACTTTGTATGCTCATTTACCAAAGACACGCTGCACCAGCAGTGGCACATGTCATTCACAACGGCTGCGCTTGTCAGACTCAATGATGGCGCTTGTCATTCTCAACAGTGCCATGCACACAAAATTAACTCTTACATCAAAATATTATGTTACACATTGTTTGGGGAGGGATGCAGGTGGCGCTGTGGGTTAAACCACTGAGCCTAGGGCTTGCCGATCGGAAGGTCGGTGGTTTGAATCCCCACGATGAGGCGAGCTCCCGTTGCTCAGTCCCTGCTCCTGCCAACCTAGCAGTTCAAAAGCACGTCAAAGTGCAAGTAGATAAATAGGTACCGCTCTGGCGGGAAGGTAAACGGCATTTCCGTGCGCTGCGCTGGTTCACCAGAAGTGGCTTAGTCATGCTGGCCACATGACCCGGAAAAACTGTCTGTGGACAAACGTTGGCTCCCTCAGCCAGTAAAGCAAGATAAGCGCCACAACCCCGGAGTCGGCCACGACTGGACCTAATGGTCAGGGGTCCCTTTACCTTTACCTTATTGTTTGGGGGCTAAACTAAATTTGGGGGCACTGAGCGGATCTTTGCACCCTGGCAGCACATATGCTAAAGACAGCCTTTGTTCCAAGCCGGTTGAGCTATGTGTCAACAATAACAGGCCTCTCATCCTTCCCTTCTCTCATCCTCAAGGCTTCTGCTGAATGAATCAGATGTGGCTTGGTATCTTCTTGGTATCTTCTGTGCATTCCCATGTGACATATCTTCCATGCCTCCTTGTCATTTCCCCCACATTATGCAAGCTGCAGAGGGCTGGGGCAGGAATTTGATTCATTCTGTATCAAATGTGTACTAACTGAAACAATGACTGAACCAAAACACAGTCACCTTTCAAAATTCACAGGTCTCCCCATTGGCAATGCACAAGTAATGTGCACAAGAGTGCATGTACTGGGGTAGAGTTCATAAAAATGCATTAGTGAAAATAGCCTCTTCTTTTTCTACTTCTGCTCTTGTATTTTGTATTGTGTGTTTAATATTTTATTGTTAATAATGCTAGCTGGTATGGGCTTAACTTGAATTTTTAAAAAAGAGGGTGGGAGCTAAATTGTTACAATAAAGTAAATGAGATAAATAAATCCCCCCGCACCATTAGTTAATACATAAAGCTTTCTCCTCACTTTTTTTGGGTTAGTACTTTTAGCAAAGAATAGTATATTCCCTGTACGAATACTGTTGGAACTGTCTCCACTGCTACCAGTCTGTACGATGCAATTAAATGTGAATTTTCCGTGCTGCTCTCTAAAATTGCTATTTCTTCATCCATGGAAGACTCCCTGACTGTTATCATATTTTAAAAACTATCTGAGTTATTACTTTTCTGACTAATTCATCTATTCTTATTCTGGTGAACACCCACATCTTTATTGCTTAGCTTGCTCCTGAGACTAATTATTCATAGCTCAGTCTAAATTGAATCACTGTCTCTGTACTTTAATCTGCACCCTGTCTTTCCCTCTCTCCCTTTTCATTCCCACTCATTCTGACATTAATTCCTACACTCCTGCAGAGGAAACCTGGTCTGTTTCAGGGCTTTTCCTTGCAGGTCAACAAGATCAAGTACTGCAGTGATGAAGGGGTAGAGAGAGAAGGGTCTGTCGGGACCATGGCACTCAGCAAAACCAAACTTACACATTAGTGGATTTCTGGAAAATCATTAAACTTCAGGTTCAGAAATCATACGTTTTTGAATGAATTCACCACACATAGCCCACCTGTCCTGTTTTCCTGTATGTAAGTAAACCATCAAAGAAGGAGGTTGGGGTGACCCTAAAGACTGCTTTGCAATTTTGACGGGAGATTGGAGAAGCATTTAAAAAATCTGACCCTGTTGCGTTCTGAACTTGCACAGTCAAGAATTCCACTTCCTCATTGTCACTAATGTGTAGAATGACTCTGAATGTAGTGGAAAATTAGGGGAGAAAGATAAATAGACTTAACCGTCTGCAGAGCTGCATTACAAAAATCAGAGAAGTGTGGCTTTCAAAGGATAGCCATGTTTTGATACTGTTTCAGAAAATGCAGATTGCATAGTTCTGCATTAAAATATGAATCTCTCTCTCCCATCTGTAGTCACAGCTAACCTTCTTATTGATTCCAGCAGGTCTTGTGCATATTTGCCCTTCTCATCATAACCAATGAGGTCAATTTATGATGCCACTTCCATGACCCATCGTGAATTCCAAGTGACCACAGATCATTTTCAGAAAAATTCTGTTTTACTAATAAGACTGTAATATCATACATTAAGCTGTAAATTATATATTGCAGTCAGTCTTTCCCCCCTGTTGTTAGTGTCTTTTGCTTTGGTAATAAATGGTTTACTGTCATTCAAATGTCATTACTTTTGGTCTCTGAATACTACTTTTCCAGCAGTAATGCTCCATTTCCATGACATTTTAATGACCTGCATGCAGTGAACATGATGGCTTGGGCATTTAAAGCTAGATAAATGTCTTGAGTAGATTAGAGTTACAGCGTTTAGTAAGGCAGATAAACGAGCAATAATTAATGGAACTTTTTTGCTCAAAAGAGCAAAACTAAATCGAGCCTCCATTTTTACATGGGGGGAGGGAGAAATGTGTACCCTCTTTTACAAGCAACTTGAATCGAGACTTGGCTCCACTTCCTCCAATGTACTCTTCCCCTTATACATTCTTAGTCTAAATACAAATAATAGATTATCTGGATTTTGTACTGAATGTTTAGGTAAAGTTATCCTTGGCTTTTGGCAAGATTACAATGGGCGTGTAATTCCTTGCACATGTGCAAGTTACAGCAAAATGCCTCTTGTGGTAGAGGATGCTAAATTCTTTGCCCAACATCTGCTTCACAAATAACACACCTGATGTGTGCATTCCACATATTGGCGAGGTTACAGCCTAGGCCATGGGTAGGCAAACTAAGGCCCAGGGACCGAATCCGGCCCAATCACCTTCTAAATCTGGCCCACGGACGGTCCGAGAATCAGTGTGTTTTTACATGAGTAGAATGTGTGCTTTTATTTAAAATGCTTCTCTAGGTTATTTGTGGGGCATAGGAACTCGTTCATTATTATTTTTTCAAAATAGAATCCAGCCCCCCACAAGGTCTGAGGGACAGTGGACCGGCCCCCTGCTGAGAAAGTTTGTTGACCCCTGGCCTAGGCTGAAGACTGTACTTAGTTGAATGCAATCCTTCGGCTTAAAGCAGGCATGGCCAAACTTGGCCATCCAGCTGTTTTGGGACTACAACTCCCATCATCATAGAATCATAGAGTTGGAAGAGACCACAAGGGCCATCGAGTCCAACCCCCTGCCAAGCAGGAAACACCATCAGAGAACTCCTGACATATGGTTGTCAAGCCTCTGCTTAAAGACCTCCAAATAAGGAGACTCCACCACACTCCTTGGCAGCAAATTCCACTGTCGAACAGCTCTTACTGTCAGGAAGTTCTTCCTAATGTTTAGGTGGGATCTTCTTTCTTGTAGTTTGGATCCATTGCTCCGTGTCCGCTTCTCTGGAGCAGCAGAAAACAACCTTTCTTCCTCCTCTATGTGACATCCTTTTATATATTTGAACATGGCTATCATATCACCCCTTAACCTCCTCTTCTCCAGGCTAAACATGCCCAGCTCCCTTAGCCGTTCATCATAAGGCATTGTTTCCAGGCCTTTGACCATTTTGGTTGCCCTCCTCTGGACACATTCCAGTTTGTCAGTGTCCTTCTTGAACTGTGGTGCCCGGAACTGGACACAGTACTCCAGGTGAGGTCTGACCAGAACAGAATACAGTGGCATTATTACTTCCCTTGATCTAGATGCTATACTCCTATTGATGCAGCACAGAATTGCATTGGCTTTTTTAGCTGCCGCGTCACACTGTTGGCTCATGTCAAGTTTGTGGTCAACCAAGACTCCTAGATCCTTTTCACATGTACTGCTCTCAAGCCAGGTGTCACCCATCTTGTATTTGTGCCTCTCATTTTTTTTGCCCAAGTGCAATACTTTACATTTCTCTCTGTTAAAATTCATCTTGTTTGTTTTGGCCCAGTTCTCTAATCTGTCAAGGTCGTTTTGAAGTGTGATCCTGTCCTCTGGGGTGTTAGCCACCCCTCCCAGTTTGGTGTCATCTGCAAATTTGATCAGGATGCCCTTGAGTCCATCATCCAAGTCGTTGATAAAGATGTTGAATAAGACCAGGCCCAAGACAGAACCCTGTGGCACCTCTCCACGCTTCAGCGAAAGCCTGCATTCGCCCCATAGGACACACACAGATTTCCCCTTCATTTTTGGAGGGGGAAAATTGCGTCCTATAGGGCGGAAAATATGGTATTCATCTGCTTGCACTTTTGACGTGCTTTCGAACTGCTAGGTGGGCAGGAGACATATTTAGGTATGTCCATTTACCACAACAGCCTCTCCAGCACTTGGAATTTACGGTATACATAATATGTGCCAGTTTGTTCAGCAGTACAATACCACTGATGTAAAATTTTAAGAGATATTTATCTGGCATTAGCTGATATTGATTGAAATGGTTTGTTTAACCATAAATTACTTGATGTGGGGTCCTCTATATTGTTTCCAAGATCATGTTCCCAAACTGACTGTGGGAGAGACTGACTGAGTCTCCAACAATGTCATATATAATTTGAGAATATGCCTTTTCTAATATTTCCCCTGCTCGGTATGTGTTGTTCTGCTTTAGTTAGTGGTTTGGTTGTCTGTGTTTTAATAACTAAATGATCTAAGAGGGATCAATGTTGTGTTTTTGGGAACCAACTCAGGGATGTATTTCCCATGTCTATAGACAAGTTCTCTAATGGCACAGGTTTATCATTTTATAAAAACCCGTAAGACATAATATCCCACCTTTCTCCTGATCTCATTTTAGCTTTTAGAGCAGTAGCCTGTATTTTCTCATGAAATTATTTTGGGATGAGTGGTGAGCAGCCCGGAGCCAGTCACAACTGCCAACTTTTCCAGATTTGCATAGTTGTCTTTAGATAAGGACCATGAATTTCCTGGATCTTTTCCCCACTAACTGTGACGAATGCCAGAGCTGTGATGGAAACTGGTCCCAAACATTGGTCATACTCTGAATAGACCCATTGAAATTAATGGACACGACTCCCTCAATCCATCCATTTCAGGGTCCCCCCCCCAGCCTAGAAAAATAGGTGCCAGTATTCACTATGAAGTTGTTACAGTAAGTGTCACACTTTTTAACCAAAAAAAGAGGGAGTTGCTGGTGCTGCATACCCCTGAGTACTCCTGAAGAACAAAAACAACACTGGGTCTACTAATGCTGATAATGGATACAACACTTAGGTTTTCCTGACATCGGGAAAGGTGTGAAACACCAAACAAAGGAATTACCCAAACTTTATTCTTTTAAAAAAGGCTTTGCAGCTGAACCAGAATTTTTCAGTCAATCAAAAGCTCAGCTGGCTGGAACTTTCCGGTAGTTGTGCTCTCACAGATGCATGATTTCTTTTAATTAGACAGGCCTCCATACTGACCTTGAGCTACCATCCGTAGCTAGATAACACAGGTGCTCTCAATAGATGATCTCATTCCAGTTAGTAAGCATACAGTTCTCAGCAGAAACCACTTTCTCTGTAATCCAGAAGCTTGCAAGAAACCAAACTTTGGTTAAGGCTTCAACAAAATAAAGGCTTTTCTTGATACCAGACTGAGAAGTATATGAGAGAGGAGCCATTTTGTTTCCAGAGGACATGACTGTCAAGGAGCTGTCAACGAGCCAGGTCAACCACAGGGCAGGCACACAGAATGCAATTAGCTCTTTATTAACAGAAAATCACAACATAACAGAGTCCTCTAGTTTGTCTTAATCCAGCTGAGACATGGCTGAAAACAAACACTAGCTCCGGCCTTCCTCCTCTAACCTTTCACTTTGGATCCCTCCCAAGGCTGCATGGAGGGCGCAAGCTCCTCTTCTGGACCTGTCTGGTCCATTTCTCAGTGATGTGCAGGACTCCCCTTGAATGGTATGGGGGGGCGAGCCAGCAGGACTGGGACTGTCCTGCTACTGTGTAGCAGGGCCAACCTCTGACCCCTTCTCCATCTGAATCTGTGCACACAGTGTGACTCTCAGCCTCTAAGATCCTCCTCCTCCTGACCCCTCTTGAATGCTCTAACCCCTTGCTTCTAGCATCTCCCAGCTGTAAAGACATATTTGTGGTTGTTTAGTCGTTTAGTTGTGTCCGACTCTTCATGACCCCATGGACCAGAGCATGCCAGGCACTCCTGTCTTCCACTGCCTCCCGCAGTTTGGTCAAAGTCATGTTAGTAGCTTCAAGAACACTGTCCAACCACCTTGTCCTCTGTCATCCCCTTCTCCTTGTGCCCTCAATCTTTCCCAACATCAGGGTCTTTTGCAGAGAGTCTTTTCTTCTCATGAGGTGGCCAAAGTATTGGAGCCTCAGCTTCATGATCTGTCCTTCCAGTGAGCACTCAGGGCTGATTTCCTTAAGAATGGATAGGTTTGGCCTTCTTGCAGTCCATGGGACTCTCAAGAGTCTCCTCCAGCACCATAATTCAAAAGCATCAATTCTTTGGCGATCAGCCTTTTTTATGGTCCAGCTCTCACTTCTATACATCACTACTGGGAAAACCATAGCTTTAACTATATGGACCTTTGTCAGCAAGATGATGTCTCTGCTTTTTAAGATGCTGTCTAGGTTTGTCATAGCTTTTCTCCCAAGAAGCAGGCGTCTTTTTATTTCGTGACTGCTGTCACCGTCTGCAGTGATCATGTAGCCCAAGAATGAGGCATATAATGACTGCAAAAATGTTTAATGCTTATATTACAGGCATCAAAATTTGGTTCCTTTAAGAAGAATGATGCATGTTTGTGTTATAGATGGCTATTTCTCTCCCTGCTCTCCAAAAGTTAGTACAGCTCCCCGAAAGCTTTTTTACTATTTTATTTGCTCAGTAACAAATTAAAACCTGATTCCACATTCTGCAGTGCTACAGATTTTTAAATGTTATAGAATAATTATGCTGTTAATAATAACTTTTGTTCATATTATTATTTCATTTTGTATCCCTCTTTTATAAAATAATTTTCAGCCTATTGGGCTGTCTGTGTTACTAGATGCAACCAACCAACCTCTTTACAAGAGAGCAATTAAAAGGAGATAACTATTTTCTAAGATGATGTGTGCAGTTACATTATTTAAATATACACTCCATTGTGTCCACTCAATTTGTTGTCATACCAGCGAGGGAAAAAGATCTAATTAATTACCTCCTGGGAAATTCTTTAATAGATTAATGAAGTCATAAAATACTTTAATTGGAAAAGCAGGCCATGATAAAAACACCCTATCATTAATTAAATCACAAGAAGCCTAATAAGGAAGAGGGGGAGTTAGCATGTATATTAGACATTCAACAAACAGAAACACAGGGTCCAAACTGTGTGTCCCTAAGGACAATTTCAGATGATGGTACATGAAAGGCAGATTTGCATGAGATTTGAACATGTCAGAGTAGGGATGGGCCAAAACATAATGGCAAAACACTTGTTTGAGTCTAAAACACAGATTTGGAGGAAACATTGCTTTTCACAGTGAATGTCTGCTCTGAACTCTCTTTACTATATTCCAAAGGATTTCTTCTACTTAAAGCACAAGTGTTGGTTAACCACATTTGCAAAGCCATATTTATGCCATCATCTTTGGAGAAGGAGCAGCAAAAATAAGTTTCTCAACATTTAAACTCCCGAAAGTGCACCTGTTAACATCCATTTCTAAGGTGAGAGTAGAAGAGAAGAAGAAGAGGAGTTTGGATTTGATATCCCGCCTTTCACTCCCTTTCAGGAGTCTCAAAGCGGCTAACATTTTCTTTTCCCTTCCTCCGCCACAACAAACACTCTGTGAGGTGAGTGGGGCTGAGAGACTTCAAAGAAGTGTGACTGGCCAAAGGTCGCCCAGCAGCTGCATGTGGAGGAGCGGGGAAGTGAACCCGGTTCCCCAGATTACGAGTCTACCGCTCTTAACCACTACACCACACTGGCTCTTAAGAGTAGAAATAAAGGCACCTTCTGTCAATAATATTGACCTGCTGTTGTTTTGTTTTTGGCGGGATGGGGGGTGGCAGCTGGGTAGGGGGAGAGTTTTTGATTGAAATTTGATTTGAATATCTAGGAAGAAATAGTTATTTGTATTCCATTAACCCAAAGGTACCCCCATCAAAGCCAAATGCTGATTGGTAATTATTTATTTGTTAACTTTGCTTTGTGCACCTCTTGATTGGAAATGCCAAGGTTGTAGATTATAAGAACAGTGAAGGCAATTAGAAGCAAGTGACTAAAAGATGCTCAAAGGCTTGCAACTGGGGGGTGGCGGCGTGTGTGAAGTGAGCCATTTTATCATCCAAGGACAGATTTCTCTCTCTCTGTTTAATAGCCAGGATATAAAGGAAGATTATATGTGAACCACAAGGCTTCAAATTTTGCTTGCAATAATCCTTCCCCATTTTTACCCATAAGGCACTGCTGGATCTAGGACTAGACTGATGACCTATTTGTCCACAATTGAACACTGTCAAAAATTTCATGAAATCATTACATCAGTGTGTCTGTGTGTTTCAGGAAATGGAAGAAGCCATGATCTATGGGGTTTCAAGAGAATGCGCCCTCAGCTTCTTTGATGTGTGTGGGGTGAATATTTGCAGTCCATTGTGGGAAAGCAGGGAGGATGGTAGTGATGTGATCTGGTGCATTGCTCCACAAATACCCTTGTCTAATTGACAGCCCATCTTTCTATTGCAACATGGTGTCACCTGATATCAAATGTAGGAAGGTGATGCTAGTTTGACCCTCAGAAGAGTGGACGAATATAATTGAGTGAAATATCCTATTTGCAACCTATCAAGAAGAAAGCAGCTGTCTTGACTATAGATCTTCTACTGGTCAGTTATGCATTTGAAGAAAATGGAAGCATTCCCTGAAGGAACCTGTTGTTAATACTCTTCCCAAGGACTCTGGATGTGGAAAAGACTTCTCTTACATGTTATGCTTACAGTATTCCTTTATACACAGAGAAAGAGAGAAGGGGTGGAGGGAGAAGGAGACTTTGGGGTCTTGTTTTCTATGTATTGTTATATAAGGATTTCATTGTTGATTGCACTGTATCCATGGTGCCTTTTGCAGTTCTGAAGTCCAGAAGCAACAACCTTCAGCAACCTTGTTTTCTTAAACAAGCATCGTATGTATATGTTAAAGGGAATGTAATTTCAGTGGTTAACAACAACAACAACAACAACAACAACAACAACAATAACAACAATAATAATAATAATAATAATAATAATAATAATAATAATAATAATAATTTATTCTTTATACCCTGCCCATCTGGCTGGGCCTCCCCAGCCACTCTGGGCGGCTTCCATAAAAACCAAAAATACAGTAAAATATCACACGTTAAAAACTACCCTGAACAGGGCTGCCTTAAGATGTCTTCTGAATGTCAGGTAGTTGTTTATCGCTTTGACATCTGCTGGAAGGGCGTTCCACAGGGCGGGCGCCACTACCGAGAAGGCCCTCTGCCTGGTTCCCTGTAGCTTGGCCTCTCGCAGTGAGGGAACCGCCAGAAGGCCCTCGGCGCTGGACCTCAGCGTCCGGGCAGAATGATGGGGGTGGAGACGCTTCTTCAGGTATACTGGACCGAGGCCGTTTAGGGCTTTAAAGGTCAGCACCAACACTTTGAATTGTGCTCGGAAACATACTGGGAGCCATTGTAGGTCTTTCAAGACCGGTGTTATATGGTCTCGGCGGCCGCTCCCAGTCACCAGTCTAGCTGCCGCATTCTGGATTAGTTGTAGTTTCCGAGTCACCTTCAAAGGTAGCCCCACGTAGAGTGCATTGCAGTAGTCCAAGCGGGATATAACCAGAGCATGCACCACTCTGGCGAGACAGTCCGCAGGCATATAGGGTCTCAGCCTACGTACCAGATGGAGCTGGTAAACAGCTGCCCTGGACACAGATTTGACCTGTGCTTCCATGGACAGCTGTGAGTCCAAAATGACTCCCAGGCTACGCACCTGGTCCTTCAGGGGCACAGTTACCCCATTCAGGACCAGGGAATCCTCCACACCTGCCCGCCTCCTGTCCTCCAAGAACAGTACTTCTGTCTTGTCAGGATTCAACCTCAATCTGTTAGCCGCCATCCATCCTCCAACCGCCTCCAGACACTCACACAGTGTTGCTGCACAACAACCAGCCAGGCCTTATGGGGATGGGCACATAGTCCTTCCATGAATAGGGAATTGTGGTTAATATACATAATCTCCAACAGGCCTTGGGAAATGTGCATATCACTACCACTTCATTCTCCAGCCAATATGCACATTCTCCACTCAGTATACATAGTCTCCAAGAAACAATTTCTTGTTCAGAAGTGTGCAGCCTGTGCCCCTTAGGTTGCTTTCCCCCCATTGCCTAATCTTACATGGTCCAGGACTGGGGTGCCAGCTCCTGGGGGCTGAGCCCTTTTGGGTGGCCCCCTATATTTTGGAGTTAGGGGCCAGGCCCCCCAATGTTGAAAAAAGCATGGAGCACAGAGCCGACCATGGCACAGCTCCAGTGACCAGCCAAGCTGCAGGCAGAAAGGTGGAGGACTCCTGATAAAGATTAACTTTTGTTTGTTTTCCAATCTAACAGTTGTTATGGAAGGGGGGGGCATGTCTTCTTCACTACAATATATTTGCTCAGTTTCTCTAGGATTCCATCACCCCTCCCCTGTCCTCCCTAATTCCTCAAGTAAGGTGTCAAGACCCTAATCCTGTCAAATCACTCTGCCAAACCTTTCCTCCGGGCAATGCCAGGTGACAGACTATGCATACACTCAGGAAGCGCTTATCTGCGCATATCTCCAGCTCTGCATATTCCCCCCTCCCTCCTCCTTATGTTAATCCGGTGTAACCCAACCTCTCCTTAATGTATTCATGATGTAATCTGTGTAACCCAACCTTTCCTTAATGTATTCATGATGTAACTGGGATGTATTTTGCACTGTTTTCTGGGACATGGAGGGAGTTTCAAAAGTTCATGTCACCCCTTTCTCACTGTTCAATCTGGTCTTGAACCTGTTGCGCAATAAATCTTGGATCTCCGCATTTTGCTCCTGTCCGGCTGAGCTCATTTTCTTCCGCAGGGACCCGCGGACACTTAGTCCGACGAGCTGGGTGGCAGTGTAGCCAGATTTTAGCCGTAACACAGTTCACCACTTCCAGTTGTTCCCCAGTCAGATGAACAGTGCAAGGGGGGGTTGAAAGGAGAGGACAGTTCCACATCTTCTACTGCCTCATTTGACTGGAAAAAGCAGCTAAAACTGGGTATTTATGGCACACAACCTCAAATCATTGGGTGCCCTCTCTCAGTGGCTTTCAGTAGATGTTAATGTAAAGGGGATAAAATAGACTGCTGTATCATACATGTTATGGGGTAGAGGCAGACTAACCCAGAACCACCACCTGGAATTGGCCCTCCAAGTCAGGATACAACTACCAAAGTATGGTGCCCCCAGTTCTCAACCCAGAGAGCCTGTCCAGAAGGCTAACACAAGCCTGTGAAAGAGAGGCAGCAGAATGTTATACTAACTGTCCTGGTTAAGGTTAGGCTCAAGTCTGGGAGGCTCTGATGGATTTTAATAGGGCAGAGTTGACAGGCTTTCATTTACTCTTGGAGAAATTGAGCCTACCTCCCTTGAAAAGATATACTAGTGGGTGGAGTGGTGGCAGAGGCACTCACCTGACCTACGGTCACCTGCCTTGCTGCTACACACCAGGATGTAGAGGGGGAAGGACAAGGTAGCAGCGAGATCAGTGTGGCACAAACACAACAGCGGAGCCTATTCAGCACTCCTGCCAGTGCATTTGCACCACACCAACCTTGACATTACCTTGGCCCCTCCATCCCAGTGTGCAGCTGTGGCACAGGCAACTTGAGGTCAGGTGAGCATCGCTGCCCTGAAAATAAGAGGAATAGCTTTGCTCTCTTCCCATGCATCTCTGCAATACTGAAGCCGACCCACCTATTTTTACACCAATGTGTGTTTTGCAAGATAGGCTAATAATCTGCATGGTATGCCCAACATTTTATTCAGCCAGAGATCAGTAGGCGATGAAAATTTTTCAGATCCTCCATTTGTCTCCTTAAAGATCTAACTCAGTGGAAAAAGGAAGCTAATAGTTACATTAAAATCTTAGAAACATGCCTGAGCTACTCCTTTTTTTGCTGCAAATGTTAAGTGCATAGCTTTACTGTCAGATTTCCATGGGTCTCCCCCTCCTCCTCCACTATTTCTGAAAGCAGGTGCAGCTGCAAAGATTTTTACGCAAAAGTAATTTACCCGTGATTATGAACAATGATCTAAAACTGTTTAAGATAAGCTTCTCTATCAGGCTGCAATGAACAACTGCAGCTTGCAAAGCCATTTGCTGTGGTTTGAACAGAATGAATGAGAGGAGGTGGGTGGGGGGAAGCTTCCCTTGGTGACTGTTTTATGATTCTGGAGTAACTGGTTAAGTCTGGAACTAGTAAAGCATAACTTCGCGGCAGGGGAAGCACTGCAAAAGCTCTCTCTTCTTGCAATTACTAATAATTGCATCCATTTCCCTGCAGCACTTTTTCTAATGCTCTTGGAAGGGTAAATTATTACCTTTCCTCATTATAGGCACTGTATTTGAGCTTAAGGAACACCAAACAGGCAGTAACAAGCCTTCTTTTTTAGTGCAGTATTGCTATTTCCTAATAGCATTCACACAAAGCGATTAGTGTGCTGATTTGAAGATGGATGAATATTGACAGAAAACACATTATCCTAAATAGCAGATAATATCCGAGGATGACTACATCCACCACCAACCCTCGGTTTGCCTATCTGCATGACAGAGTGGCCTGAAAACATGTTGCCCAGGCACCTGTTAACTACATTATCATACCCTCCAAGTGTTATGTACTGAAGTTCTCACCCTGGGCCAGCAGAGGGATACTGTAGATAGTTCAGGTCCACATATGCAAATAAGGGATCGAAAGTGACGTTCAGTGATTGGATAGTTACAGAAAATGGTTACTGTTGCATTCTAGTGGAGCTCTATATAAGCAGGCTGGCTGAACCCTTCAGTTCAGTTCTGTTCTGGCCTGTGAATAAACAAGAGCTGTTTTACAGAATCACTGTGTCATCTGATATGTTCACCCACAACTTAACACCAAGTGTCCCTATTTCCCAGGGGCGGTCCTGGAATTATGAAAGCCATCTCAGCTTCTGATTTGATCCCGGGATGTCCCATTTCCCCCAACAGCACCAACGCCAAGCTGGAGGAGGAGGAGGATGAGATGGTGCTTGTCCCAAGTGGCTGGCATCAGTGGACATTCTGGCATCAGTGGTGGCTGCAAGGGAGAGTCCCATTGCCTCTCTATGGCCGCCTCTGCCAGCTTCCTCCCTTAGGCAGTTCATAGTAGCTGATGGAGATCAGGTGAGGAGGAGGGGAGACAGCTGTTGCCAAGGCCCAACCTTGTGTAATCTGCCCACTCTGAAATGCAGGCAGAGAGCAGGGCAACTTTAGATGGGAAGAAAAGGGGAGCAGAGCACGCTCCGAAGCAACACCTCTTTGCCCTGACCTTCGACACCTGAGGTGCAGCTTTTAAGACTTTTTGCAATTTTAAATTCATTTTAAGCTGTTTTTAATGCTGCGCTTTAAAGTATTATTATTAATCCATGAACACTGTTGGTAATTTTTAACGGCTAATTTTATAATACTGCAAGCCACCTTCAGCCTATTCTTGTTGTGTGTTGTTATGGAAACACCAGTAATGATTAGAACGGATTCTAGTTCAAAGCAAACTTATTCACTTGGTAATGCCAGAAAACACAAACACCA
Source organism: Podarcis melisellensis (assembly GCF_964234715.1). Lineage (NCBI taxonomy): Eukaryota > Metazoa > Chordata > Lepidosauria > Squamata > Lacertidae > Podarcis > Podarcis melisellensis. The sequence continues at coordinate 84,432,990 of NC_138538.1, read as the reverse complement.
GCCATTATTATCTTTCTTCAGAAGCTTTTTCAAAAAATTACTTCCAAATACTTAAGTTATACCAATAACTCTATGCAGAAGGAAAATAGTAAGGTACCTTTTATTGGAGGGAAGAAAAAAGTGTTGTTTTGTAGCTACCATAGCAACCAAAGTTATGAAAAGAGTTGGTAGCCGGGGGTTGCTTTGAAATGCAGTATCTGTGATCTCTCAGGTTCGTCTGCTAATCAATACAATTATTGCAGCTTCTACCTCTACATATTCCTTGAGCTATAAAGATAAATTTAGACAAATGGGGTGGGGGTGGTTAGTTGTGTGGATTTTCTGTAAGAAGCTTTTGGTGATCTTCTGGAAAACTTTGCATAATGCACCCTGTGTGGGTATGTTATAACAGTGACATGCAAGACAGAAAGAGATGTTACTGTGGTATATGCTGCCTCATGTATGGAAGTGAGAGCTGGACCATAAACAAGGCTGATCGCTGAAGAATTGATGCTTTTGAATTATGGTGTTGGAGGAGACTGCACTGCAAGAAGATCAAACCTATCCATTCTTAAGGAAATCAGTGCTCGCTGGAAGGGCAGATGGTGAAGCTAAGGCTCCAATACTTTGGCCACCTCATGAGAAGAGAAGACTTCCTGGAAAAGACCCTGATGTTGGGAAAGATTGAGGGCGCAAGGAGAAGGGGACAACAGAGGATGAGATGGTTGGACAGTGTTCTCGAAGCTACCAGCATGAGTTTGACCAAACTGCGGGAGGAGTGGAAGACAGGAGTGCCTGGCGTGCACCATGGAGTCACAAAGAGTCGGACACGACTAGACTAAACAACAACAACACAATGCTGCCTCATAACAACCAACATGTTTAAGTCTCATTAAAGCATGAAGGGGTGGTAGTATTATTATTATAGAATAAGCTGTCTTGCCAGGTATAGTTATGTCTACTTCCCTTACCTAAGGAGGAAATGAATTTGGCATGCTAATAAAGATAAGAATAAGAATGCCAGTTGCTGTCATTTTTGCATGCATACAGTGGTACCTTGGTTCTCAAATTCCTTGATACTCAAACAACTTGGAAGCCAAACATTGCAAACCCGGAAGCAAGTATTCCAGTTTGCGAACTTTTTTTTTTTTTGGAAGTGCTCTGTTTTGAGTGATACGCTTCCAATTTGAGTGCCACACTTCCTTTTCAAGTGTTACATTGTGGCCTGTCTGGTTTAGCTATTTATTGTGCATTTTTGTTTTTGTAGCTTTTTTGTTTTGATTTTGTGACTGTGTGGAACCCAGTTCAGCCATTGATTGATTGTGTGACTGCAGTACATTGTTTATTGCTTTCATTTTCTGGATCATTGGTCTCGTTAGATAGTAAAATTCATGTTAAATTGCTGTTTTAGGGGTTGTTTTTAAAAGTCTGGAATAGATTAATCCATTTTGCATTGCTTTCTCTGTACGTCTTGGTTTTAGAGCGCTTTGGTTTTGGAACGAACTCAGTTTAAGAACCAAGGTACCACTGTACATACATACACTAGCAGCCCATTGGATATATTCTTGAAAATAGAGACATTTCTAAACTTGCAGAGACAACACATGGTTTTGAGAAAATTCTCCCCATTGCATTCACATAAGCACCCCATTCTCATGCCCATGTGCAAGAGTGGTTTTCGCCAGAATGATTTTCTACTAATAACCCTGCATCTCTCTATCGAAGATCAAAACACTGGGATAACACTTCCTTTTAATTAGATTTTTTCTCAACCAGGCTTTTGAATCTTTCCTCTCTTGTCTTATCTGCCCCAACCACATTTTTCTTGGAATACACTCCAATGTCTAATCACATTTTGCTTTTTAATTACTATGTGTAGATGTATTTTTTTCCTCTCTTGGAGCTCTCTGGTCACTCTGTAATTATTCACTATCTCATTGGCAGATACAAGGACAAGCGCAGGCTCTCTTGGGGGAAAATTCTGAAGAGTTAACATGCCAAGCAATTCTTGAAAAAAAGCAAAATTCTAAACACTGTTTCTCCTTCAACCACAGCTAATTAGAGGTTAGCAGAAAGAACCACACATGCCCCCCCCACAATTGTCTAAACCTGGAGTCCCCAACCTAGTGCCCATGAGATGTATTGGACCACATTTCCCATAATCTCTAATCACTGGTCATGCTTGGTGGGAGTGATCAAACTATCTGGAGGGTACTATATGGGAGAAGGCTGATCTGAACCTATGTTTATAATTTTTTGGGTGGGGGAAACATCATTTAATTACCGTATTTTTCGCTCTATAACACGCACCCGTCCATAACACGCACGTAGTTTTTAGAGGAGGAAAATCTGTAGGCATGCCACCCGTAGGCATTCCCTCCATAACACGCACAGGCATTTCCCCTTACTTTCTAGGAGGAAAATAGTGAGTGTTATGGTGCAAAAAATACGGTATCTTTAAACACACTGAATTTTCTAAAGACAGAGCAAGAAGGAAGCGTGATTCCTCCACAAACTAGAATTTGAGGTGTTCATTTGAAGTAGACTAACAGACCATGGTTTTATAAAGAAGCTGGTTAGTGTTAACCAGATTCTCCTTCAGCTGTTGCAGAATTTCTCAAAGTAACTTCAGAAGTGAAGCCCTCCTCATCTGTTACTCACAAGTAGGGAGTATATGGGATGAAAGGAGCCGCAGAACCACACGCTTAATCCTGCCCCCCTGTTCACCAGGCGTCAATTAAAATCTAGCACCTTTCTGAGAAAACACGGTTGTTTTTCTTCTTTTGTGGTGATCAAAACAAATGCAAGGGCAAACCTCTGGTTTCTTAAGCTAAATCACAAGTTGTACAGTCCCGACAGAGACAGTTTATATTCTTAACAAGCAGGTTCAGAGGAAAATAATAACCTTCCTAAAACTAATTGGGAAGATCTAGATCAAAAGATTACCGCCAGTGCTTTCATGAACAGTTAAGAATCGTTGGGTTATATGTGTTGTTTTTTTCAGTTAATCCTCCTGCAAGTGCTTGTAAGTGCAGATTTACTGGAAGCTTTGTTATCTGTCTTATACACAGGGGAATTTATTTATTCAAATATACCCTATGCTGACAGTGCAGCTTCTGTGTGTGAAATCTGGGTCTGACATTTTGGCTAATGGTGCCTCCTTCAAGTTATCTTCTCGCAGGTTAGGCTGACTACATTGCAGATAAATGTTCTGAGTTGCTGTAATCTAGAGATGCCATTTAGAGTGGTTGGTGATTACTTTACCTCTAGAAATAAGTGGGGCCAGTTCCTTAAAACTGAAAAAGGGAGATTTATTTTGACAATAGAAAACTGGGTTTGAAGAGCAGAGGAATTACCAATCAAAAGAGGTTTCAGTTCTTTTTATTTTAAAAAAATATTTAACATCCACACTAATGTCCTAGAAAGCAGTGGAAATACATTTTTTTATTTTAAAATAGCAAAAAAGAAAAATACTAACAACAGGGGAAAATATGGAAGTAAAGCGGCAGTTTTTCATTCAGAGCTAGTAATTTTTGAAGGATAGCAACTTTAAAGCAGGCTAGGGTTTTTTAAAAAAGCTTGGGGGCAGCCTTTCTTAATAGAATTGTAGAATTGGAAGGGACCCGGTGGTCATCTAGTCCAACCCCCCCTATAATGCAGTACTATGCAACTGTCCCATCCAGGAATCAAACTTGCAACCTTGGTGTTATCAGCATCGCGCTCTAACCAACTGAGCTATCCAGTTATCATCATTGCCACATGCCAGTGTTGGGTTTGGCCAGAGGCAAAAGTGGGAGGAGCAATTTATCTGGTACTTACCTGTCTGCAGCAGCCTACATGCTGCTAGTTCAAAATTCAGGGGTTTCTGCACACATTCAGACACACCACTCCATCCAGTCCTTAGGCTTGAGGTCTTTCACCCTTGACTTTAACAGTAGCATGTTGAGTTTGATCTTGGTATTTTCATTATGCTCTTGAGATGAGTCATTTCTCAAGCTGTGGCCCCTCACATGCCTTTAAAGGTGTGCAGGACATCAGAAAAAAGGTTCACAATCCCAGGGTTGAGGCAATGCGACCTTCATTCACATACCCAAACCCTTAGTGCATTGAATTCCCTCTAGCAGAGGACCATTCCTCCTTCACGTTGGTTTGTAGTGAAGTCTAGATGTCCCCTGGCCCACCATCCTAGTCTGAATTGAGAAGAAGGAAGCTTGAAACAGCTTGATTCAAGAACGGCATGCGTTTTTTGACAACTCCTGCGGGGAAGAAATATATTTTTATCTCCTAAATGGTTTATTATGTTGGTTCTGCTCTCCTTCTGTTTTATCTATTTATCAGCAGTAATTGGTGTCCAATTAAATGGACAGTAGGATAATGTATGGACAATAAGATAATGTACAGTGTGTGCAATGGAAGTGAGGGGAAATTGCACAGAATAATCTGCTGGTTTTTGTATGGCTGTAACGTATGTCACCCCTTCATGGATCACCGCCTTGTCGTGGCGAAGGGGCTTGAATAACTCAGAGAAGCTATGAGCTATGCCGTGCAAGGCCACCCAAGACGGACAGGTCATAGCCGAGAGTTTAGACTAAATGTGATCCACCTGGAGAAGGAACTGGCAAACCACTCCAGTATTTTGCCAAGAAAACTCCATGGACATAAAAAAGGAGAAGCTTTGAGAAGAAAGTGAGAGTTTCCAAGGCATGCTCTGGTTCATGGGGTCATGGAGAGTCGAACACAACTATGGCGACTAAACAACAACAAATGTACGTCAGCAGAGCACAGGAATCTTCTACCAGATCTTTTGCCTTTTTTTAAGGGGGCAGCCCCCCTCAGTGTTCAGAGGGCCCCATGTGCAATATCCTGACATCACCAAGACGTTGCATGCGCAATGTCATGAAGTTGAATCGGGCCCCCTCAATCCTCAGAAAGTGGCATCACTGTCTTCATTGTAACTTCAAAAATATGCTGAGAGAGAGAGAGAGATCAGCCTTTGTTAAGCACACAAGAAACTGTATCTCCTCTTTTCTATGCTACAGGAAACTCAAATGTGGTATTCAGGAAATGCAGACACCCGGGAAGGCTGCAGAGTGCACACTACTGAAGATATTATTTCAAGAATGAAAGAAAGGACACTTCTACATATGCTCCTTGGCCAGCTTGAAAGTCAGCTAAGTCCAACCAAAGCCCTGCAGCCCATTCATGGGAATTCCAAAGGTATTTTCTCTCTCCATTGATCATTTTTTGGGTGCAATTTATTTTCTTATACATTGATGTGAACATGGTTGAAAAGTAAAACCAAGGAGAAATTTTGATACATCAGTAGGTAGAACTAGGGTTGGGGGTGAAATCTGATTCAGTTCACTCTTAAAGGAGAACCTACAAAATTAGCAATTTCTAAAGCTGAAACATAGTCATCCTTCAAAATTGGCGCTTCCCTGAATTTTGCAGTGTAATTCTCTTACCAAACAATGTATACAAAACACACAAAGTGTGGATAAGAATGTACATATTAGTCAAATAATATCCAAAAAGGCCTTATCTTAGAGGCCACAGCTTTGCAAAAATGTGCATATTAGGCAAAATTGTATGCAAAAATATGTTTAATAGGAGAAACAAAAAAATTGTTTCATTTTCATGAGAATTTTTTTAAAAATAGCAAATTGCTATGGAAATAGAGAGAACTGAATTTAAGATTGGGGAGAGAGGAACCTGTGAATTGAAAGATTCATCCTTCCCTAGATAGAACAGATCTAGCTCTCAAACCATGTCAAAATACAGAGCAGATCTTGAGGCTTCTAGCGATTGTTTTCGCACATGAACCTATTGATGTGTAAACACATGGAATCAAACTTTTATCTGTTTGCCATCATACTTCCCTCCAATTTCTTCCCCTTCTCTGAAGTGGTGAAAACAGTCAGAGGCAGCTGGGGAGCAAAAGCAGTCACTCTGTTTTTCTTCCCTTGCCTTTTCTAATGCGTTGGCAAGCAGACAGCTCTGCCCACTCACGTCTCCTTAACCGATGTAGCAATTTTATTTTTCCATAATACCTTGTATATCTGGCTGAATTTCTTCCTGGCTGCTCCTGCCAAGGGTCAGTGAGTGACAGGTAGAGATGTTCCTCAATGTTTTTCCACAACAAGAAGCTCTGGGGGATATCATTCTCTAGAAACTTTTTCTTCTTCTTTGGCGATCACTCGTAGCTGAGTAAGATTGTCTTCCATAAACACGGTTTTAAAAGTGAGTCCGTAAGTGACTGTGGAGGCCAATTCTGGATCCACATGTCCTTCCACAGTGGAGGCATAGGTTTCCAGGTGGGAGTTGATCACGGTGAGGGTTTGCCAAATGTACCTTCCTCTTAGTGCATTTCTCCCTTTCATCCTGAGTTTGAGCATCTTCAGATCCCATGACACCTTTGGTAAAGGCTGTTCTCCAATTGGAGCACTCTCAGGCGAGTGTTTCCCAGTTGTTGGTGTTTATTCTACTTTTTTTTTTTACATTTGCCTTGAGAGAGTCTTTGAACCTCTTTTGTTGACCACCAGCATTGCGCTTACAATTTTTAAGTTTGGAGTCGAGTAGTTGCTTTGGAAGATGATAATCACGCATTCGGACAACATGACCAGTCCAACGTAGTTGATGTTGAAGAATCATCGCTTCAACACTGGTGATCTTTGCTTCTTCCAGTACACTGGCATTAGTTTGCCTGTCTTCCCAAGTGATGTGGAGACACTGTTGATGGAAACTACATGTCCCAGGGCTCTTTGAACCAGTGTCTCATGCCCAATAAGTTCTAGCACCCCTGCTAACTACCTAATAAATCTGAAAAATTCAATGTTCTAAGGTCCTCAAGACACTTTTCTACCCAAGCACTAAGGATAAATATGGGCCTCCAGATATGTTTAGGATCAAGGGATATTTCTGGAAACAGTGGGAAGGGAGATTGCCCTTGCACTCATGTTCTGCTTCCTGGTTTTCCACAGGCATATGGTTAGCCACTGTGAGAACAGGATGCTGGACTAAATGGGTCATTGGCCTGATCCAGTAGGCTCTTCTCATGTTCTTATGGTGGGGAAGATCCAAAGGTTCATAGGTGGATGGTAGGGGAGGTTTCTAAGGGAGTATCTAAGGTTCTAAGGTTCTCAGGCAAATGAAGCTAAATTACACTCCCTATTATACTGGGAAGGCACTATAAGAGTTCAAAATTATGGAATTTAGCCTGGAAAGAACAAGGCTGATTCCAAAGTGGAGGTCGCTCCTGTTGGTAAGATCAATTTTGGTTGGAATGGAGCTTGATCCACGTTTCACATGCTACTTCTTCTAAAGTGTAATGTTATGAGCAAGCCACAGTCAGAACTTTGTGTACTTTGTGTTAAGAAATAAAACTAAAAATCTGCAGCATGGAGTTCGGTCCATGGGGTGGGGAGCAGAATGCTTCCAGGTGTTTGTATCTGTGTGTGTGTGCATTCTCCCATTTTTACTATTTTGCGCAATTTCATTATTTTAATCTGGTTTTGTTAGTCATGGTGATGGCAAGTAGCTATGCAGAAGACTTTAGCCTACCCAACCTGAAGCACTGTGAATCTTTGGCTTCTGGGATTTCAGCAGGGCATCTGAAAAACATTATGTTTGCAACAGTAACGACTAGAAACACACGCTTTTAAAAACTGAAAGCTGAAATTCCCAAGTACCTGAATTCTTCACCTAGGGTAGCTATCAAGTCTTTATCTGTGCTCCTGTGAAATTGCAACATACACTTAATCAGTTTTGCCACTGTCAAAATATACTTTCTTATTATGGTAAAACTAATGCTAAAAAAACTTTTCTTCATTATACTCGGAGCATTTTTCACCTTACTCTGTTTATATTTCTTTAATTCACTGTTTTATTTTCTCTGTTTGCATTTTTCTTATCTGTTGCCATGATTAGTGGGGGGGGGAGATGTCTGAAAATAAAAAGTTAACAGAGGGCAGAAAAAGGATTCTGGGATCAGCTTCAGTTGCTTTGTACAAAGTATCATGGTGAGGATGTATTCATGGATTAAATCCAAAAATGTAGCTGTCTTTCATGCATTCATCTGGAACAGTACCAGTATTATCTCTTTTGGTTTTTCAGTGTTTTGTCAAATACCTTTGTTAGGGCCAAGCAGACTCTGGAATTGCCAAAGATTTTTAGATTCTTCTATAAAGGCGGATAGATTGCCACTAAACTATCCCGGCTCAAAATGTATTAGTTTTTGTACCTGCTAAATAAATGATTTAATCTCCCTTTATTTCTCATATCTCCTTGCAAACTTATCATATCAATGTGCCTATCTTTCAGAGCGAAAATGAAACGGGGGGTGGGGAATGCAAAAAAAGAAAAAAAGGGGTTTGGGTTTTCTGGAGTCAATTTAAGTTCTTTCTGCGATTGCCCTTGACAGTCCAGAAAGATGGTCTAAGGACAGGATTCTGAAACGTGCCTCTTGGCTGGTTGGGTTTTAGGAAACAGACATACTGTTATTCTTCTCTGTGGAGCCTGCTAATGTGTTTCAAAGCCCTGGGTGCTAGTTAAATTCCTTTAAGGTGGGGGTTTTTTAACCTGTGACCCATCAGATGTTGGAATCCAACCTCCATCAGCCCCAGCTAGCATGTTCAGGCATGAGGGTTAACATGAGCCGTAACCCCACAATATCTGAAGGGCCACAGGTTGCCCTCCAATGCTTTAAGGAACAAAATGAGCTGGGTTCAGCACTGCTACACAATTGGCCTCCTGGCAGTAGTGTCTACTGCTCACTAGGATGTGGTGGTGGTACAGTGTGGGGCATTGGCAAGGTTGGGGTGGTGCAGGAACATCAGCAGAGCCAATCCACTGGAGCCGATGTGGTGTAGTGGTTAAGAGCGATAGACTCATCATCTGGGGAACCGGGTTCGCTTCCCCGCTCCTCCACATGCAGCTGCTGGGTGACCTTGGGCCAGTCACGCTTCTTTGAAGTCTCTCAGCCCCACTCACCTCACAGAGTGTTTGTTGTGGAGGAGGAAGGGAAAGGAAAATGTTAGCCGCTTTGAGACTCCTGAAGGGGAGTGAAAGGCGGGATATCAAATCCAAACTCTTCTTCTCTTCTTCTCCAGCCAGCACACCTCTTGACCATGCCATTTGCCTGCCCTGCCTCCACACACATCCCAGTAAGAGGCAAGCTATGTAGCAGAACCCAACTGGCTGCTCATTATTGAATTGACAGGGAAGAAGGCATCACAACTTGAGCACTAGGAGACCTTGGGTCAGATTGCGTGCATGTAGTATCTCATGCCTGGTTTCCCCTGGCATGGTCAATTTGTGCTTGGATTGTACCTCTTCAGAATGCAGGTAAAGACTCACATGGAGAAATCCTTCTCTGTAGAATGAATTAATAAATAACTCGCAAGATCCAGGGAGCTAGAATATCAGTGGAAAGGTTTCTGATCTAGTTTTTCTCCTGTCTTCTAGGTTTGCTTGTGAACGGTTTTATTTCTTTACGTGGGATAGAATTCAGTCATGTGAGCCTCCACCTGTGGTCCAAAGTAGTACAGACCAAACAATGCAAAAGAGTACAGAGGTACCTCAGAAGTCAAACAGAATCCATTCCAGCAGTCTGTCCGACTTCCAAGATGTTCAGAAACCAAGGCGCGGCTTCCGATTGGCTGCAGGAAGCTCCTGCAGCCAATCGGAAGCCGTGGAAGCCCCGGCAGACTTTCAGGTTCCAAAGAACGTTTGCAAACCAGAACACTCACTTCTGGGTTTGTGGCGTTTGGGAGCCAAAATGTTCAACTCACAAGGCATTTGGGATCCAAGGTATGACTGTATTGGATAAAACTCATCCCACCTCAATTCAGGATGGGCTAAGTCTTTCTGTTCTGAAAACTCTTGGGGAAAACTTGGACCTCTCCCAAGTTTCCCAAAGCTCAGTCTCAAGCTCCTTCACTCTTTGCATCTTCTTATTTGCCAGTCTGCTAAACTTAGCAGGTCGCATGAGAAAGGAGATACAACATGACAGCTTTGACTGAAGCCAAGGGCTCTTCCTGTGATGAGATGTTCTAAGTATGCTTTGAGCTATTATTGCCAACAGAAAACCAAGACGCTTGGGTGTGGCTCATAATGGCTGTGAAATGTCCCAGCAGGGGGAGTTTGTATTCTGAAACCTTCCATTTTTGAAATTCACCACCATTGCCAGTAAGACACAGAGCTCAGAATGGGATCAGAGACTGAAGGATTTCAGAAACCATAATCCCACTTTGCCCAGCTTGACCCTGGCCCTGAACAGAATTTGAAAAACATCACCCCCTTAAAAAAATTAAAACCCTGCAAGAATTTGATATCGGAATCTTTTTTTAAAGGAAAATTAAAACCTTCTGCTAAGGATGTCATATCCTCTTAAACTGTATAGGCTCTTTGCCATTTTGAGTCAGCCTGATTAAATCTCTGTAGTGTTAGATTGGTTTAATCAGTTTTCTGTCCTGCAGGACTTTTCTATATGATTCTGCATAATCAGGCACTTAACCTTTTGCAGACCTAACCTCATATTTTAATTTTTTAATAAAATAAATAAATAATAAACCTTAGATGAAGGCCAAAATATTAAATGGTCCGCTCCTTGTACAGTATATGCACCAATCACAAAAGGCAATTGGATAATGGCAATGGGTAATGTTTGTGCTGTGTCCCTTGTTTAAGTTTTTTGTATATGCATTATTGCTTTCAGTGGAAAGATGGTGGATAAGAATGCATCACAGATTTGAGCAAGACCTGTTTTCGTTTTCATCAAAATAAGATTTACCAATGATTTCGGTTGGTTGGGGTTTTTTTGCTTTAATATGAATATTTATACATGTTTCGGCTCCATATAAGCCACCCCCAAAGGGGTTCACAGTCTTTTTTTAAAAAAAAAACCACAACACCTCAGTATTTTGAAAACACAACAGCTAACTTACATAAGAACAGAAGCACATAAACAAAATGGTGAATCAGCCTAAAAAGCATGTCTAACCTAGACAATTTGAGGGAGGGAGGGAGGGAGGGAGGGGAGGGATTAAAGTACCAAACACACACTCTCCCACTTACTCTGACAAGAGCATCTCAGGAAGTAATGGGACATGGCACAGAGTCTCACTGATACTGAGTGTGATAAGAAGACATTGGACTCATTCTACAGTTCCCACTAGAACCTGTGGCTTTAAAAGAAAAAAAGTTGTTGTTGTTGTTGTTGTTGTTGTTGAAAAAAATATAACCCTTGACAAAAATCCTTGACAAAGACCCACTCCTTATTTTTCATTCTTCCTAAGTATGCAGCATCATCTATTGGAATGGGTTTTTGTTTACCACATTTATGAAATGAAAGCAAATCAAAAATAGCCATTTGAGTGTCTGGGCACACAATGAAGCAGCAAGAGAATGAAGAGTTGCCTTAGCAAAAGGAATTCTAGTGAAACAGTTGACTGCAACGACTTATTAGATCTAACCGTATTTCCACTGGGGTAATTCTGAGCTGAAATAGTTTCTGCTTAAAAGGCAGGGAGGAAATCTATCAAAGTATCCCAAAGGGTGGGTTATTCACACTGGTGGAGCAGGGGAGTGAATCTCTGTCTCAGAAATTCTCCCATGTTGTCACATACGCTTCCTAAAAATGCACAATCTGCTTACTCCAAAAAGAGATATGAGCACTCAGATGCATGCTTATACATGCTCTATGTGTGGCAAGAAGGGATACACTGTCTAATTGATACGTGAGCTGCCTCTGCGTCAGGTGTCAGAACATCCAACCCCCCACAGTAGGTTGTCAGGAATGGATAAGACAAGGAAAGTTCTTACCAATGAATTTTATTCAATATTCACAGAGAGAGGCTTAGAAATGCAGCCTCTTGGAGTAATGGTATCGCTCTGAGTGAAACCGCACCCCTCTATCTCTCCCATTATGCTTCATCTCTATGGTGGCTGAGCTGTGCCTTCTGCCTCTGAGCTCTCTGCTCTCCTACTTTCAATGACTGCTGGGTTCTGGGAGTGGGGGTTCTAGAATGCTTTCTAAAGACACTGAGTCCATCAGCTGTCTCTTCCCTGTTGCCTCTTCCTCCTCCTCCTCCTCCTCCTTCTCCTCTTCCATTATTTCCCAGTGTGATGGCCTGGGAATCTGATTCAGAGGCTGAACCGGAGGAATCCCAGCCTGCACAGGAGTCCCCGCCTCCAGAGCCGGCTGAGCCAGGGCAGGGGCTTGAATCTGAAAGGCCCTCACCTGTGCTGGATCCTCAGGAGCAGACACCAGATGAATCCACTCTGGCTCCGGAGGTAACTGAGGACCCATTGCCTGCAGGTGCTCCTCTCCCAGCCCTGTCAGGGGAAGATGAGGCTGCCTCTGGGTCCAGTAACCCTCCAGCCTCTCCTGAGCTGCAGAGGCTCAGGGCAGAGAGGCGGAGGGAACTAAGTTCTCTCAGGAGGAGTAGAGCCTTAAGGCCAGAGGAGGTGAGTAACCTGTGGGCTGGGACCGCCCCAGGCCTCAGAGGAGATAAAGGCCAGTCAGCCCAGTCCCAGGTTGCGGGATCAACATCATTGGAAACCTGTTCCTGCCAGCACCCTGACTTGCTCTTCTGGAGTTCCTGACCACACCAGGCTCCTTGCCTTGGACCCCGCTTCGCCCCTGTCGGACAGCCTCCAGACCCTCGGCCCAGGACCAGACTCAGACCATGCCCAGCTTCCCCCCTCATCTGCCTCTGAGCTGTGACCTCCCTCAACCCCCTGTTGTAATTCTGAACCGTCTCCTTCTTTTCTGGAAGGGTCAGTCTGGGGAGGCGGTCTCCACCTCTGCCCAGTCCCTGATACTCTGTGCAATCAGGGGTGGGAGCTTGATTCCTTCCAGCAAGAGATGATGAGAGCTGAATCTAGTAATATCTGAACAGCTTCTCCCTTGCTAAAATGTGCAGCAAGAGAGAAAACATATTATATTGAATTCAATGCTACACAGCAGTTCCTATTTATCTAACATGGTTATGTGATCTATAAGCTTATATAACACAAGAAGCTGTAAGATAATTGCTTTACAGCTCTTGAAGCTTTCTAGTGAACACAGAAAGCAGACTTGACTCTACTGAAACCACATCTTACTAGTGAGGGGACAGCACTTTCTTCAAAACAGAACAGAAACATCGAATGATACATCCATCCAAACAGTTCCATAAGACATATGTCAGTCCAAGGCATAGGCTCAGCATCTTACAAAATCTGAAATAATTCCAACAGACCTGGAAGCAGAGGTCTGTCTCTTCCAGTCTGCACCCTTCTCCTGGAGAGCTTCATTTATATCCTCACTCTCACAGAGCCTGGGAACAAAGGACTCTAGCCTTCCAAGATGGTGAATTTGCAATTCATTATCTCTCATGTGATCTAAGGTTAAAGCACCACATCAGAACTACCTGAGAACAAAAACAGTTAATTATCAACCCATCAAGGCAGCTCAGAGAGCCCTTTTTGCTCTTAATTCAGCTTCAATTGAATCTTCCAGTTAAACTCTTTCACCAATACACATTCCCATTTCAGTGCGAATTAAATCAATTATACTCAACACAGTAGGGGACATGTTTTGCATGCAAAAGGCCTCACACTCAATACTGAATTAGATGGACCAATGGTCAGACTTGGTTTGAGGCACCTGCCTATGTTTCTCTCAAGAAGCCCTAACAGTTTGGAGCCCATCACTAGAAATGGACTGATGGCCTCCAAGAGATATACAGCTGTACCTTGGAAGTCGAACAGAATCTGTTCCAGAAGTATGTTTGACTTCCAAAACATTCAGAAACTAAAGTGTGGCTTCTGATTGGCTGCAGGAAGCTCCTGCAGCCAATCAGAAGCTGCAGAAGCCCTGCCGGATGTTCAGGTTCATAGCTGTCAAGCTTCCCTTATTTGGCGGGATAGTCCCTTATCCCAGCGCCGTGTCCCGCTGCTGTCCCTAATTGATGATGTCCCTTAAATTTCCCAGGTTTCAAAGGAAGCAGCTCCTCTCCCTCCCTCCCTGCTGGCCAGAGAGGAGGGGGGCTCCAACTGTGTTCCTTGGCTGCGTTGCTCACCCAATAAGGAGTCTAAGAACGACTGGGGGGTGGAGCTTGCATGCCTTGTGCCGACCAAATAGGCCACGTTGCCTGGGGACTTGCCTTTGCTCAGCGCTTCCCAGCGGAGAGGTGACAGTGGTTTTCCTTGCTGCATCCCCTTTGCCAGGTTGCTGCGCTATGGGAACCACCACTTGAGGCTTCGTTTGGCTGCTGGTTGACTAAAATCCCTTATTTTGGCTGCTGGTCCCTTATTTTCAAATCTGTAAGTTGACAGCTATGTTCAGGTTACAAAGAATGTTCGCCAACCAGAAAACTCACTTCTGGGTTTGTAGTGTTTGGGAGTCAAAACGTCCGAGTACCAAGGCATTCAGGTTCCAATGTACAACTGTATACTACTTTCTTGTTAAATCACACATGCAAATCCTACCTACAACTTTTTATCGGTTTTGGTGGCCTGAGAATTGAAATTTGTGCCTCCTGCCCCTCTAAGCAAACAAATGCCTTTTGAAAATGCAGAAAGGTCCATTTGCTGTGATAGCATTATTGGGTACTCATATAATTAAGTCCCTGAGTGAAACGCAGGATGTTAGTGGTGCCATCTTGAGGGATCATGGCATGATTTATGATCTCCAATTAAGAGCGATGCCCTAATGGGCTAGCAATGCAGAAGAAATTATTTAGAACTTTAAAAGTTCAGGGTAGAATTATCTTGGTTAAATGCTTAGACTTGTCAGAAACTTAGCAATCACAAGGAGGGGGAAACCGCTAACATTTAATTATGCTGGCATTCCAGTCATTCATCTGGGATTCTAATGTCATTTCCTATTGAAGATGGCCAGTTTTGCCTATGACTTCAATAGGTCTGGGATTTGTGCTCCAAATTAAGCATGCCTTAAATCCCATTTAAATCAATGCAATTTAAATGCACAGTTAAGCCAGCAAGTTGCATAAGTGTCGATAGAACTTGCATAAGCAAACTAGGGAACTCTCAGTTACCAGCTAAAAACATTCCAGGCTGCCTAAAATTTTATTGGTATGTTACAGAGATCACTTCTTGCCTAAAGAACTGAGTATCTTCCTGGAACAGAGACCAGGTTTGTTTGATTGCTGAGGTCAGCCGATTCACCCTCCTAATTAGAAGTGAACTGAGATTTTTACCTAAAGAAATGTACAGCAATTTGGGGGCTTCTGTTCTAGGTCTAGGTTATGAGGAACTTTGAAGGGAACCAAAAGAGTTTCTGTAAGAGTAGTGGGACTTTGTACATGTCTAAGTTGTCAACAGATTTTGCCTAACTGAAAATTCAAAACTCTGCATGCATATTATACATTCAAAGCACATTCAAAGCACATTTCCTCCCTCCAAGAATTACACCCCCTGGGGTATAATTCCTAGAAACTCTTAGCAAACTGCAGCAACCCACAACTGTTGAAGTGACCTGCAAATGAGACAGAAAAAGAGAAACCTCTTTCGTGGGGCAAGAAAAGTTTCAAGAAATTAGGGGACAGGCTTTGGCAGGGCACAAGACAAGGGTTTGATTGTAAATTGTTTTCAATTTTAAATAATGTTGATCTTTTTAATAATAAAATAATAATCATCCGGCCCTCACTTCCTGCTTGTATGATGTCAAAGGATATTGCATTAATATATGAATACTATGCCCTACTATTTCCTTTTTCTTTTCCCCATCATTTGATAATTGGCCTGAGTGTTGCGGGTTGTGGTGGTTTTCTGTGGGCGTATGGTTAAAAGTTTGCCATTGGGTACCATTTTGTAGGAAATCATAGTGCTTACTGCAAGCAATCCCACTATAACCAGCCTTAATTTTCTGCTGGTCTAACTTTCACACATTCCTGCTCTTAGATTTCATTAGTTGAATTAGCCAACTATCCTAGCCTGTCCTATGGTTTTATCTTAGGTTTCAGACTGCAGCCTTATTTTGGTGCGCTAAAGAATCAGCTTTACTAGAAGAGGGAGAGTTTGAAAAGGCAAAATGCAATGGTGTATAGCTATTTTAATAGCTTCTATCCATAATATTTATTTCACATTCATAGGAACCGGTTGCAACCCAGCACAGAATTTGGTGGAAAAGAAAGTCAACTGAAAACAGCAGACGTTTCTACTTTTGGATTGTGGAAGAGCTGTAATGTAAATTTGCAAAATACTGAGATTTTGACACAGTTCTCACTCATTTCCAATATAAAATTTCAAATTCAAAACTCCAATTCACATTTTGAATATGACATTTTACCACACACACAAAGAAATTTCAAATTGGATTGAGTTTGGCAGGCAGCAAGCAACAGATCTCAAACTATAGCATCAATTTTCAGATACAGAGACTGGAAATTGTAGCATGTTCTTTATCAAACAAGCAGCATTGGGGTAGGGGGAGATGAGGGGACCAAGAGGACAGTAGTGTGCAAAGTGGTGTAGTAACTGCATAACAGACCCATAAGACAGGAAGACTATATAGCTTAAAAGAGATCTATGAATGATGATGAATGAATGTACATGAAAAATACCTGTCTTTAGAATTAGTTATATTTCTGCCTGCTCTCCATTCTTTGCTAGTTCATGCTGTGTTGTCACATGGATTTAGTTGCTGTGATAAGGGAGGGAGTGTGTGCATGCACATGGCTTGTGGGCCTTGAGATTTTATTGTTGTGGGCCAAGGAGATGTGATGCTAGGTTAAAAAGGTAAAGGGACCTCTGACCATTAGGTCCAGTCATGACCAACTCTGGGGTTGCGGCGCTCATCTTGCTTTATTGGCCAAGGGAGCCGGCGTACAGCTTCCGGGTCATGTGGCCGGCACGACTAAGCCCCTTCTGGTGAACCAGAGCATCGCATGAAAACGCCGTTTACCTTCCTGCCAGAGCGGTTCCTATTTATCAACTTGCACTTTGACGTGCTTTCAAGCTGCTAAGTGAGCTCACCCCGTTGTGGGGATTCGAACCGCCGACCTTCTGATCGGCAAGTCCTAGGCTCTGTGGTTTAATCCCCAGCGCCACCCATGCAATATTGGTTGTGTGATACTAGGTTAATACCCTGCAAAAACCAGGCTGGTCCCAACTCTCACTAGCCCCCCATGGGGGTAACCTGAAGGTTTATGGTGCAATCCTATACATGTCATGCACTCAGAAGTCAATTTAGTTCAACAAAGTATGCTCCTGGGCACGCCGCTGTAGGACTGCAGCCATCATGACCTTCCCCATGTTCATCAGTCACGACAGCTACCACCACATAGCAATAAACACATTTCACACTCAAAACATTTTGCATCCTGAGATGGAATAGCAAGTAGCAGTCCCCTTCCCTAAGTCGAGGAATGTAATACTCAAGACTACCTAAGTTATTTTGCTCCCTCAAAGCCCTTTTCAGGAGCAACAATAAATTAAATAAGCCACCATTTTCTGTGTCATCACTCTCTTAAACAGCTGCTTGGAGCAGTTGCCTCACTCTGCCAAACGATAGGGTTGGAAACTCCTGTCAAACACTCTGTGAAAACACAATATCAGTCACTCAGACGAAAAGGGAGTGATTCTTCACAGAGCATGTGGAATTTCCTTCAGCAAGAAGCAGTGATGGCCACCAACTTGGATGGCAATAATAATAATAATAATAATAATAATAATAATAATAATAATAATATTTATTCCCCGTCCATCTGGCTGGGCTTCCCCAAAAGCTTCCCTAAGCTTCCCTAAACAGGGCTGCCTTCAGATGTCTTCATTCATTTACATACTCCCCAAATATAATATCAACAATAAATTTTGATTAATAAGTTCCCCAAACTGTAGACTTGACACTAAAGTTCATGGATGAAAGGTATTTGGTTGTCCATTGTTAATTGTTTTCACTCTATATACAACTGCAACTTCACAGCCACATAAACGGCGAGCTCCTTTGGTCTCCAAATTACAAATTGCAGAGTCACAAGTGGCAGTGTAAAAATTACAAAGTCCTATATTGAACAAATTGGAAGATAATGAACTGTGAATTACCAGCTAAGGCTGTAATTCTGTGCCCTGCTGCAAGTCCCTAAGTCCTGTGGAAAGCGATGTATAGCTGGGTATCATTTTAGAAGTTTGCCGAGGTTCTTGAAGCATGTGATTTCAATTTAGGTTATTTGTCATAGTAAATGAAGTTGTCAAATAAAATGAGTGCTCTAATTTGATTCATGAATTTGAAAATCCTCATTTAGAAATTGCACTGTAATTGCAATATAATTACATTTCTGTTACAATCAAACAGTTAGAAAATGGCTTAGTGGAGGCTAGCACAGCCATTAAAATAGTCAGAAATATTTACCCCAGGCATTTTCTCTCTGTCTCTGAGGTAGTTTTAATTACCGGTACCCCTTTGTTCTTGAGATGGTCTGCACTTATCCCTCACCTCTGCCTCAAACCACTGTCTAAGGGAGGGACAGGATCTTATAGTATTGGATATCCCAGATCTGCTCTCCATTTCTATAAGGTCATGCTCTCTCAGCCTATGTGCTATCTTTGGGAAAGGGAGCGAGGAATGTGCCTTACTTTTTTATTCATACTAGGGCAGTAATACTTCCTCTTCAATGAGTTTCCTGATAGCAGCCATTCCTCTTGTTCCACATAAAAGAATGGAGCACAAAGGAGGGTTTTGTTTACTCCATTTACCTGTATGGTATCATTATTATTATTTCTATGGCTTACTCTCCCTCTTTCCAGGATGGGATACAGCAATTTTAAAACAGAACAGTGAAAACAAAGTAAGTCATGAGACTAGGGTGGGTCCTAAAATATATATTTCTCAGGCCTGGGTAAAGAGTCTTCTACATATGACAGAATTTACACAACAGACATGCCAGACACATCTTTGTGGAGAGGAATGAGTGGGAAAATAAATGTTGATAAGGTAAAGGTAAAATCTAAAGGACCCCTGAACGGTTAAGTCCAGTCAAAGACGACTATGGGGTTGCGGTGTTCATCTCACTTTTAGGCCGAGGGAGCCAGCGTTTGTCCACAGACAGCTTTCTGGGTCATGTGGCCAGCAGGACTAAACCACTTCTGGCACAATGGGACACTGTGACGGGAACCAGAGCGGACAGAAATTCTGTTTACCTTCCTGCCACAGTGGTACCTATTTATCTACTTGCACTGGAGTGCTTTCAAACTGGGATTCAAACCACCTTCTGATTGGCAAGCCCAAGAGGCTCAGTGGCTTAGACCGCAGCACCACCCACGTCCAATGTTGATAACCAGTATAGGGGAGCTGAAGACACCTCGGTCCTAAAGAGTTGGTGCCTATGGACCCATGAAGGCATCAGTGCCCCACTGTGGACACAGCCCTAGTCCTGCTACCACCAAAGGTACTTTTAGAACAAGAAGTAAACATAGCAAGATATATCCCGATGACTCAAACAGCATCTATTTAGCTTTTCTACTTTAAAAAAGAATGAGTGCATCATGTAAAAAGAGCTTCTGATAAAGTGTAAATAAATATAGTGCATAATTCTAGCTATGAACATCAAAGGTAAATGTAAAAGAAATAGGGAAATAATATAAGACAATGGTAAGACATCAAAGGAAAACTCTGATACTGTCATCATAATAGCTGTCCATTTTTTCTCCCTGTTGTTTGTGTGCAAATCTTCTGAATTCAGCTAATTTACTCAAATAATTGTTCCACCCTTATCTTTATTAGTTTCTTTCTGTCTTTTGCAGCTTTAACTTCCCCACAGTAATTTTTTTGGGGGAAGAAAGCAGTTCACAAAGAATTGAAAAATGACTCAACTTAACTCTAAGGTTCACATTTCTTAGGGCCCATTCATATTTCCCCTTGTCCCGTGCCTAGAAAACATGGATCCAGGTAGTTTTTCGCTTGTCCCATATTTTGCAGGCATGGGTTCGAGTGGTTTTCTGTTTGCCCCACAGCTCACTCTTTAACCCTGAACTGGAGCAAACATTAATCCACAGAAAAGCTGGCTGGTGTTTGCTCTGATTCAGTGGTAGATATAGGGTTTTCCTAGGGGGAAGCGGTGGGACAAGTGGAAATCTGGATGAGCCCTCAGACATGACAAAGGTCAAGCTTTGGTTTCCAGTCTAGACAAGCGGCTCTTCGCATAGTAAAACTGTTCTAGGCTGTACCACTTCATGGACGGTGCCGCTATGTGAAGTGTAACACTGCTGACTATCTCATTACGCTTTAATGGGGATAATGGTTTGGGCAGAGGGAAGATTCTGTTGACTACATTTCTTGTTTCTGTTCCTAAGTGTCGAAACGCAGCTCCCAGTTTTAAGAAGAGCTTTGCCATTGTTGCAAACATATGCTCAATTTCTCTTCATTGTCATTTCATGGTGCCTTTCCCCTCCTTTTCTCTCACTGTCCTTAGCTTTCTTTGCCCATGCTGCCATTTAATCCTTTTGGCTTTGGCAATCCAGCCAATAGGATTAAGTGGCAGCATGAAGAATCAGATCAAGGACACTGAGGGCAGAGAAAAAGGAGGAAAATGCAGCCAAGAAGCAGCAGCATGTAAGGCCACAAAGGTGAGCCAAATAACTCATTAAACAATATGAACATTTGGTAAGGTGGGCATTTTTTTCAAGTAACCATCCCAGCAGTATTGACACAAAACAGGTATCAAAATTTGCAGAATCTTCTGCCCTGTTCTAGGGGAGAGTTCTAGTGAATACCAAATAGTTACAAATGGATGAAAGGGCAGGTTTTGCCCTAGCTCTGATTCTCATTCGCCGCAGTCTTCCGTCTGGCTTGTATTTTTCTTCTTCTAAAATATTTTACATAAAGCATCATTCTTCAAAGAATATAAAGCAGAGCACCCTATCTTTGCGGAAGCTTTCCCAATCTAATTCGTATTCATTTGCTCTCCGCTCCCTCACTGACCCAAATTTCAACTAATTACACACTTGAGAACACAACCTATTACACACACGAGAAGACTGTGCACATGTCTATCATCCGCCAAGACTTGGTCATTCCATTAAGGCATTGGGCTTGGCTCAAACACTGCAGCTTTCAGGGGCCATGAAGTATAGCGGCGTGCAAATTTGATATGGGATTTTGGCCCTTCAGTGGTCGAAGGGTTTCACGTGGCATTTCACAGAGACGTTAGTGAACTAAACACTGGTTTTCCTCCACTCAACTTCTACAGTTTGAATTGAGGGAGAGAGGTGAATCCACAAGTGCATGATCAAACATGACGATACCCATCATATAATGCCATATGCTGAGAAACATTTAGATGTTGAAACACTTTGATATGCCCTACTCCTTCTAATATGCTTGTTTAAAAAAAGGATGAGAGAATGATCTCTCGAGAACAGAAAATAACTTTATCCCTTACTAGGTTGGAATGATTAATACGGTAATACCTATGGATAATTAGCATAGAATAGCTCTTTAAAAGATATTTCCAAGCATTATTATTATTTCTGCAAAATAAGTGTGTAGTCAACCATTCTTTTGTTATTAACCCTTTGTCCCTTGTTTGGGATAACACACAATAGTATAGATTGGAGAAAGCTGCCTTTTTGTTTGTAGACCGTTGGTTAGAATTGGGAATGTGTTGGCTCATTTTCAGGATATCGGTGGGAGATTCTGCTCAGGCAAATTGCCATGACTTCCCATCTAGGATACCATTCTCTCATCAGAAAGTAGTAGCAGGAATTACAGTTATCTCCTTCCTTTGGCTGGCTGCCATCATAAATATGAATTGACGTGGTTTGCTAGAAGCTCTTCTATATGGGTTCAAATCAGAGGGCATTGACCCTATCAGGCTTTCCTTCTAGGGAACAACTTGAGTCTTACCTATCTATAATAGGGTGTGTGTCAGTGACAGACTTTGTGGTCCACCTGGGCAGCTGTGGGATAGGATACAGACCACACACTTGGTATCCCTCCCTCACACCACCTACCACAAAAATTTGACTCGACCAGACATTTCAATTGACCTTGAGCAGATTTGTCTGACAACCCTAGCTAGGAGCTTGTTCTCACTGCTATTGATATATTTCCTTTATTAAGATTTCAGTTCTGATTCCCCCTTTCAGACACTTGCTGCTCTTGACAGCCTTTGTTGACATGGTAATAATTAACAAGCTCTGATTTAGTCAATACAGGTTCTACCCTTTTGATACTTCAACCTTCTCCTTAATTAACGGTGTCACTAGGCATATCCTCTAGAGCTGTCTGTATCAGATACAGAAGGTAATGGATTGTCGGTTTCACAGAGAATTCTAATGTTTAGGCTCGTTTTAACCCTAAATTATTCCTGAAGATCCCTGGTAGAGATAATTTAATTTCAAGAGCGGGTGTGCAGGTCAGGAAGTATAAATACAGTTGAACATTTTAAGGGCTTTGCAGCACAATCCAATATATACAATTTAAGTAGCTTCCCATGGGAAAAAGAGCCCCACAGGCACAATTGGAGTTGATCAGCATTTTAGCATTGGCTTTTTGAGGGGAAGCGGGGGAAAGCAAGCAGATGATTTCTCGCTGCTGTAACAATGGGCACTATGCATTATTTTATTGAAAGTTATGAGAAATAGTGATTAATTGCTACTGCAACCAACAGCAACTTTTCTGGAGTCAGATAAGGGTTGGATGAGCTCACTAATTACCATTAAGTATAAATGCTCCCGGTCGGTTTATCTGAACAATTTAACACATGGATCACATTAGCTGTTGTACTGAAGCAACAGCGCTAAAGTCTGGCCCACACAACTATGCATGTGCTTCACCCGATTTCTCATCCTTTGATATGCATCTAAATATATGAGCTCACTCCAGAGGAATGCATTGTTTTTGAAGTGGTTTGGAAGTTCGATCTATGGCATTCAATCCTGACATATAAGCATTGCTGAATGATAAAAGAGGTGCCTTTAGAAAGCGTGTTCTCCTTCATGGGGAGCACGTGTTGCAGTGGGGGCTGCCAGGACACTCCAAAGTTGGGGGCGGGCTAATTGATTGTTGGCCACTGTTGTGATTGGGCTTCCTTTGTTGTTGGGAAGAAGTTAATGTTGCCATTTCTTGATTGACAGCCAGAAATGCTAAAACTCTTTGCACGAGGCTAGGGCTTCCTCTTTTCACCCCGTGCATCGGATTGCCCATCCCCCCTATATTTAGGGTTGTTTGCTTTGACCTTGCTATGCCTGTCATGGGGTCATCCGCTCTTGGGGCAGGGGCCCGGTAGGAATTTTGTCCATCTGGCTGGTTGGCTGGGGCCATTTGATTTTTGCCTACTGTGTAGCAAATCATCACAACTTGTAAGGTTGGGTTAGGCATTGGTTTATGGTTTGGTTGGTTGAGGGGCATGGATTGGCTGTGCCAGCCCCTCTAATGCTGCTGCTGCAAGGGATTCTATTAAAGGAATCAGGGGCTAACTATTGCTTGTCCACCCTGTCAAGCGGACTCGGGCCACTGCAAGAGCTCCTGGATGCATTTGGGGTGGGCTGAGGGCAGGTTCTCTGCTCCATCACTACCCCCTAGTGTATTCTCCTTTTCTGACTTTCGCAGGTGTGCGGAATGTCAGTCTGTCCCCCATGGGGGGGGGGCAGATAGTCGCAACCAATGCCTAAGCAACCACTCACATTTTTGTATTTTAATAAAGTTGTGGCCAAAATTATGCCAAAAACCTTAAACAGAATTTTCTGTGTGATGTGTGGGTTATTGGGGTGGCCCTGGGGACCTCGACACACAACTACATTTTTGAACAAGGTCGTTTGAGGAGGTGATTTAGCTTCTGAGGGTCTTTCTCCTCCTTACATTTTTTGAGTCCACTAATATTAGCTGCTATTAATTTTGGGTGTTTATTTATTTGGTTTCCATCCCACCTCTCCTCCCAAAGCAGCCCAGGGTGGCAAAACTCAAATGGTTCAAGCAGTGCAGTTGAAAACAGAATAGAACCTATTAACATCATTTAAAAACCACCTAAAACATCCAGAGCTTCTAAAAACATTTAAAAGCAATCACATACTGCCACTGTTACTCTGTACTAGGTTTCCAGTCTTTCAACTGTCAAATGCCTGGGTAAACAGTAATGTCCCCCCCCCCCAATTCTTTCTTAAAGTCAGTAACGAGGGAGACAGGCAATTGTTTGGCTTGAGATTGTTGGTACTGAGGATATACACTTGTGCTGTATAGGCTAAGGACTACATCATTTATGGATTTATAGAATCATAGAATTGTAGAGTTGGAAGCTACGTCCAAGAGTCATCTAGTCCAACTCCCTGCAATCCAGGAATCACAACTAAAGAATCCCCGAGAGATGGCCATCCAACCTCTGTTTAAAAGCCTCCAATGAACGAAGAGTTCACCACCTTCTTATCTTATTTGAGTTAGTTGTAAACCAGTTTGTGGATTGCCCAAAGACTGGTACAATGGTACCTCGGGTTAAGTACTTAATTCGTTCCGGAGGTCCGTACTTAACCTGAAACTGTTCTTAACCTGAAGCACCACTTTAGCTAATGGGGCCTCCTGCTGCTGCCACGCTGCCGGAGCACGATTTCTGTTGTCATCCTGAAGCAAAGTTCTTAACCTGAAGCACTATTTGTGGGTTAACGGAGTCTGTAACCTGAAGCGTATGTAACCTGAGATACCACTGTAGAGACATGGTTACCAGATTTTTTTCAATGAATCCGGGGACACTGCCCCCCTTTTTTTAACTGAGTAGTAGTGGGGATGGTGAGGCAAAAGACCCTGGGCCCAAGCACAGACGCATATTGTATAAAAGTGCAAAGCCCTTCTTTCGCTGCCCCAAGATGCAGTTTTTTAAAAAAACTGGGCAATGGCGTGCCACCCGCCTGTGACTCCCGAGCCTTCCCTGATCTCCTTCCCCCTTTGTTCTGACAGATCAGGGGAGGCTTGGGAGTCACGGGTGGGTGGCTGCTGCCCAGGAGGGGCCAGCCTGCTGGTGCAGTTGGCTCCAGCTGGCTTCAGGAGCTGCTCGCTGCTGTGGAGCCCACCATTTTTCCTGCGCCACGGCAGTGAGCAGCTCCTGAAGCCAGCCAGAGCCAACTGCGCTAACAGGCTGTCTCTGGGCTGCTGAGGCTGCCGCTGCCATGTTTCCCGGGGACAGATTGGCAAATCTGGAGACATTCCAGGGACGGAATTTGTCCGGGGACTGATTTGCAAATCCAGGGACTGTCCCTGGGAACCGGGGACATCTGGTAACCCTAATATAAATCATCTAAAGAAACGCATGCATACACACAAGAGGAGTTTATTGTATTTAAAACTGGTTCATGTACAGGGGAATGGAGCAGGGTTTCATAAAATATTGAGGTATCCTTGTTAGCGCTTCAAAACTTTACACCTTACTTCTCTCCCTGACTTGTTTATTTGTTTTGTCCCTACTCTGTTATGTTGCCTTGTTAAAAAAACAACAACAGAGAATTGTGGGGAGGGCAGTTAAATGACTCCCCAAAAATCCCAAGTCTCCACCACAGACTGTTTTCACAAACACCATACATACAGAATAGCAAAGAGGCTCAGAAAAGCAGCCTATAAAATTGTAACAATAAGCAGATACTGTGTATCTCATACTGTTTCCTCTGAGTATCCAATATAGAAAACTGTAGTAACGTCAAATAATCATCAACATTCAACGGTTTGACCGATTTCCTTGGTTCTAAAGGCTAATGACTCCTCTGGAAGAGGGGAATCCAGGGCTCACTCTTCCCCCATAATCCCTAAAGCCAATGGTCACATACTCCTTGCCCTTCCATAAGGTGTGAACTTAGCCTCACAATGTGAGGCAATCAAGGGTAGCACATACCCTAGACATAAAGCCATTGGGATGGTGGGTTGAATCCTGATCGTTTCTTTTCTTTTCAAATAGTTTTTAATTCATTTTAATACACCACATATAAAAAGAAAATATGAAGATACACAGATATCCATCACCTCCTAAGAAAGAAGAAAAGAAAAGTACAAAACAACAACAACAATAGCAATACATTGAATATTGCTCACAATACATTTAACATAAAAATGACTTTTTCCTATGTAGCTGACTTCCCATCTACTCCTTACTTCTATTCTCATCCGTTATTCACTGCTATATTATAGCATATTTTGGCTTTAATGTTATTTATTCTATCCTAGATTTAAAACTCCTACTGAAGTTATTCAAATGCTGCTACAGACTTCAGATTCAAATCCTGAGAGTTTCAAAGGAGAAGCACAGGAAAGCCTTGCAGCTAGTGTGTGTGTAAATACTTTTATTGTTCTTTGGGGAAGAGGGTAGTTAAAAGGTGTTGGGAACTGAGGTTATTGACGGGGTGAGTGGCAATTTCATGTTTCTTCACGCCAACCACTCCTTTTCTGTGACATATCTGTGATCGTTTGATGATGCTACTGGAAATGTATTATGGGAAAGGGGGGAAGTCTTAAAAGTTCATGTAACCCCATGCACGGGGTCCCTACTCTTTGTGTGTTTGAACCTTGTTGCAACAATAATGATTGGGTCTACTGGCTGCCATTTTCCTTCCTTAACTTGGCTGGAGATTCCTTTATTCTGACTGGAGGGACCCGCGAGGAGTGGCACCCTGACAAGCTGGGCAGAGGAGCAAGCCCGCACCCCAGGGTTTTCTTTATCAACTTGTAGCTGGACTGTCCATTAGCGAAGCAGAGACATGGGCGTTAAACAGGGGAGCAACAGGGAGCTAAATGAACTGTCTTATCTCAAGATGCAGTGAAGCATTGCAATGTAATCTACACAGAGATGAACATTTCATTCTGAGAAGACAGGCTTATCTGAGCTGTAACCTGTGAATCCAATTGGTACCTGTCAGGCCTTCTGTTATCCATTGTTTTACACCGCGGTGTCAAACCTCGGGAAAACATTAACATTGCAGAGCAGGATCCCATTAAGAATAAAAATAGCTTCTGTAATAGAAACGTATAACAAACACTCATCTAACAAATTGGCCTTTAATCATGTATCTTCATCTAGTGTGTAATGGGATACATTTTTCTCATCTCTTGTTGTGAACAATGGCATGGCTGAGATGGTGCAGACCACTCCCCTTTGCTTGGCCGAATCAGCACTATGCATTTAAAGCTGTACTAATGACACTTTAAACAAATGTGGCTTCCCCCAAAAAATACTGGGAAATGTTGTTTTGTTAAGAGCATTCCCCCCCTTTCTTTTCTTTCACTTGACTTGCTCACTGAAAACTTTCAATAAAATACAAATATTTTTTAAAAAAACAAAATGTAGTTTTAAAATAATAATAATAAATATATTGGTTTAAAATGCTTTATGTGCAACAGAAATAGTCAACAGATAACCCAATCTAGCACCAAATCACCTTTATCCATAGCAACAACGGCCACTTTTGTTTTAATGCCATTAGTATTTTATTATAGGGTAGATAAGTTGAGAAAGAGAGAGAGATTTCTTCTTTAAGAAAATTACCTTCTATTCAAACATCCAATGATACTTCTAAACAATAAAAAAACTAATATGCTGTGAGGCAAAATAATGGGATGAAAGTAAGGTCATCACAGAAGTGGAAGTTGGCAAACAGGCCACATGTTATTTGAGCTTTTCCACTACCCTGTGATAGCTGGCATCTTTTCCTCCATGAACATCTTGGACCAACTCCTAAAGGCATGTGAGAATTTCTCCATGGAAAATGAACCATGTTTGAAAATGTGTGCAAGTACATTAATCAGCATGTGTGTGGATTTTCAGCGACCCGGAAACCTATGTCCTCACTGTGGAAGGATGTGTGGACCCAGAATTGGCCTCCACAATCACTTACGGACTCACGGTTAAGACCGTGTTCTTAGAAGACAATCTTACTTGGCTACGAGTGATCACCAAAGAGAGAGCTTCCATCAGACCCAATCGGCATGGCCAATGGTCAAAGATGATGCATGTTTCAGACCAGCAGTTTCTGGAGGGTCACAGGACTTGTGTCATCCTCCTTGGGTTTCCTCCAGAAACCAACCAAGACTTGGTGGAGAATCAAGCAGTCAGGAGGGAATGGAAAGTTAAAAGTTAGAAGCTGACAGTTAAATGGTCAGATAGGGCTTGGAACATGTTGAGATAGGGCTTGGTTAGAGCCTGGCTAAGACTTAGAAAGGGCTTGGCTGGGGATTAACTAGATAGTGAGGGATTGGCTAGGTTTGACAACACAGATTATTTCCCAGAGGGGAAAGAAAGGGTTCTAGAAGGGACTGGGAGGGTTTTATTGGCTTAGCCAGACAAATAGCCAGTATTGGAGGAATCTGTTTAATCAGAAACAGGTTTAAAGTAGAGTTCTTAATTTCTTCTGAAAAGTGATTATTATAAAAGTAGCCATTAAGCTTTAACCATCATCAACGGTGTTGAAATAAAATTCTATTTTTGTTTACAATATGTCTTCTCCTTCTTTGATACATTGGTTTCACATAATTAAGAGCCCTTGCTGCTTGATAAATGCTACCACACACAGGAAATCTCAGACCTCTCAAGTGTTAATGGCAGGGAGTGTCTAACTGTCAAGTCCCCAAACCTGGTCATGGTACTGCATCCCCATCTTAATGAGGGCCACAGGTTCCCCACCCTGGTGGAGAACAGTCATGCATAATTTGAGCCTGCATAATTTGTGGCTCATCAGCTTGACATATCCCCTCTCCCCAAACAGGCCACTGTTTTTAGTGGCAGATCTGTTGCTGCATGTAATTTCTAGTACTGTGTTGATACATCATCCTCAGAACTGAAAAAAGTACCACTGAAAAAATCCAAGTGTTTGCAGGTCACATAAGCAGACATTGGCTTTTTTTTTGCAGCAGAAGAAAATCCTAACTTTTCTGAACACTGCAGAAAAGAGCTAGTACAGTACAAGTTGCTGCCTCAGTACACAAATAGGATAGAGTTTAATCGGGCCTGTTTCAGTAGTAGGGAATAATTAGATATCAACAGCGAAGTAGTGAAGTGTAGCTGTGTTGCTGAACAGAAATTTCATTAATTCCCTTTTCTTCTTATGCTTAATACGATTTCAGATTCAAGTAATTATACTTGGACAAGGTTCTTTGGTTAAAAGTGGATCTGATTATTGGAAACTTAGACTCCTAGGTACTCTGAAGCAATAACCGATTACAGACCATCACCCTGTGTATAGTGAACAAAAAGCCACAATGGCCCAGATTTAATTAAACAAACTCCATCGTATTAATGAAGAATATATATATATATATATATATATATATATATATATATATATATATATATATATATATATATATATATATTCTTCTTCTTTACTCTTCCTGATGGATTGTAAATATATATATATATATATATTTGCTTTCGTAGATTTTCACGGGTACAGGAATGCAGGTTTTGGTGTCCTCGGGTGTCTTCCCGTGTAAAAGTTGGGGTGTCTAGGCGACGTTTCGACGAGGTCTCACTCGTCATCTTCAGGCTGGTGCTTTCGGCTTCTTGTTACTGGAACAGAGCAGGATCTCAGTGTTTGAGTTCCTATAAATACTGTTGAGGGGGTGTGGTGTATAGCCTCCAATGTTCTGGGCAGAGAGGAAGTTCCCAGGCTAGTGTGCACACTGCAACCATTCCCAGGCTAGTGTGCATCCTGCAACCATTGGGAAGCCGGCCAGCATCGCGGAAGGCGGTGGCACACAGCATCACAGAAGTTTAGCGCAGCACACTGGAGCTGACTGAGCAAGTGGCAGGGGTCCTTGAGCGGGCGGTGGGGGTCCATGGGCCGGTTAAACAACCGCCATGGGCTGCTTATGGCCCATGGACCCTAGGTTGCCAACCCCTGGTATATAGTTTAGCGACATCATGTTTAGAGGTGAGTGGAGCCGGCAGTGGTGGCTGGTGGGAACTACCGCTGTGGTGTGGTTTTTCCCTGATACTGCCAGGAGGTCACAGTTTAGGCAAGTGGTGGAGCTGTGCAGTGGTGCCTCGGGTTACATATGCTTCAGGTTACATACACTTAAGGTTACAGACTCTGCTCACCCTGAAATAGTACCTCGGGTTAAGAACTTTGCTTCAGGATGAGAACAGAAATTGTGCTCCGGCGGTGCGGCGGCAGTGGGAGGCCCCATTAGTTAAAGTGGTGCTTCAGGTTAAGAACAGTTTCAGGTTAAGAACGAACCTTCAGAACAAATTAAGTACTTAACCCGAGGTACCACTGTACAAGAGATGACTGGCATACCAATGTCAGGGGTAGTCAGCCACTCATTAGAGATATATTTGCATGGTGTTCCATGAACCATCTCCCCACATCTTCTGCAGTCTCGCAGCAGTGGCTCTTAAGAATACGCAGTGGCTAGCTAAGATATATAAGACTGAATCGTAGAATTGCTGAAGATGAAATGAGACTGAGGGTATGTTCTATCATATGTGGTGGTCCTGTAAAGTGTAAAAGAGGATTTTGAAATAATTCATAATGAATTGGGGGGTGTTTAAAAGCACCCCCCCAAAGTCCTTTTTGTTGGGATAATTCAGATGAAAGTGGGGATGGAGTGTTCCCAGGTGTCAGAAAAGTTTATTTATGTATGCCACTACTGCGGCCCATGTTTGGAAAACGAGCCAAGTTCCAACTAAAGAAGAATGGCAACTTAAACTGATGGAATATGCGCAGCTTGCGGACCTAACATATTGAATAACAGAACAAGAAGAACATACGTTTAAAGAAGATTGGAAAATGTTTATTGAATATATGGCGGAAACCTGTGTATATTTGAAAACATGGGCAGCATTAAGATAAATTCAACAATGTAAATAGGTTTTGATGGATATACTAATGGAATACTGAATGGTTTAGTTTATATAAAATATGCAGGGATTTATGATATGCAAAATGAACCATGGAAAGAGAAGAAGGGAAGTTGTTGATATTTTAAGGTTCTTTAAATGAATATTTTAAAATGTAAAAGAGAAAAATGAATAAAAATTATTAATATGCAGTGGATTAAGGGAAATAAGTTGAAATGGATGTATTGAAAAGCATAAGTGAAATAGCCAGTAAATATAGAAACCAGCAAGGGGGAGGATGTGAAGTCAATGGATAAAGCAACTTACAGTTTATGTTAACATGTGTAAAGTCTTTTTTGTGGAAAAAACAATAAATAATATTTTTTTAAAAAAAGAATATGCAGTGGCTCCCTGTTTGTGGAATGCTCTCCCCAGGGAGGTTCGGCTTACACCTTCATTATACCCCTTTAGGCACCAGGTGAAAACGTTCCTCTTTAACCGCACCTATGGCTGACTCGAAGCTACCAGCATGAGTTTGACCAAACTGTGGGAGGGAGTGGAAGACAGGAGTGCCTGGCGTGCTCTGCTCCATGGGGTCACGAAGAGTCAGACATGACTAAACGACTAAACGACAACAGCCCTTTTTGTAACGCTGTTCCTGCATCATATTTCAACTGAGCTTCAGCAACTTATGTGATTCCCAAGAATAATACGAGAAGTGACCCCCCAAGTCACAATGTAATAGCAATTGATCCAAAGTTTCAAGCTAGAACGAAAATGTTTCTGCTGGGAATCAGTATTGTTCTGTTGCTTATTGGGAATTAAGTAATGTTGTAGGAGAAAACAAATTGCTTAACCTTTTTCCCTCTAGAAAAATAATCTAATTTTAATTAAGTACTAATGAGCAGAAGGAGATGGATGAATAAGCCCTCAACCCTCACTTTGGTGACTGTGGGAAAAGTCAGGGAGGGACAGAGACTACTGACAGTCACCACAGCTGGCTCCACAAGGTAACAGGTTTGGGCAATTGCCAGGGCCTCAGCACCAGCAGTGGGTTCACTTCCATGACAATTCCATTTCATTCCTGATTTGAACAAAATGTCCAAGAAAATTAGATGTGGCCTAAGAGAATTCTTAGGAGAATTGATGATTCTAAGAAGAATTGATGCTTTTGAATTATGGGGCTGGAGGAGACTCTTGAGAGTCCCATGGACTGCAAGAAGGTCAAACCTATCCATTCTGAAGGAAATCAGCCCTGAGTGCTCACTGGAAGGACAGATCCTGAAGCTGAGGCCCCAATACTTTGGCCACCTCATGAGAAGAGAAGACTCCCTGGAAAAGACCCTGATGTTGGGAAAGATGGAGGGCACAAGGAGAAGGGGATGACGGAGGACGAGATGGTGGGACAGTGTTCTTGAAGCTACCAACATGAGTTTGACCAAACTGCGGGAGGCAGTGGAAGACAGGAGCGCCTGGCGTGCTCTGGTCCATGGGGTCACAATGAGTTGGACACGACTAAACGACTAAACAAGCACAACAACAAGAAGAGAATTCTCAGTTTGTGTGACTTGCTTCTTCCTGGTTAGAGGAGTCCCGTGAGAGTGTCATGTCCAAGGTTCCTGTGATTGATGCAGAGGGCTTCCATTGATGCAAGAGGGCACTCATAAAATGGGTGAATAGCAGAGCTCCAGCTGATACAGACAGGGGGCCTCCATGATTGGTTGCTGAGGTTTTTCAAAGCCCTCTGAGGCCTGAGGTTGGCAAGATGCCCTGAGTGAAGTCCTTCAATGTTGGGACAGTGTTGTTTCTTGTGTCTTTTTAAGGCATGAATAGCCAACATGGTGCCCTCCAGAGACAGTTGACTACAATCCCACAACTATTATGGCAAATGGTCAGTGAAGATGGGAGTTGTAGTCTAAAACATCTGGAAGGCATCGTCTTGGCAACCACACTTTAGAGACTGTGCAGAGACTGTAGATGTTTTTTGAAGGTGTTCCTAAGGTTCTACCCAGGAATATGAGAAGAAGAAGATGAGGAGGAGGAGGAGGAGGGAGGGGAGGGGGAGGGGGAGTTTGGACTTGATATCCCACCTTTCACTCCTCTTAAGGATTCTCAAAGCAACTAACCATCTCCTTTTCCCTTCCTCCCCCACAACAAACACTCTGTGAGGTGAGTGAGGCTGAGAGACTTCAGAGAAATGTGACTAGCCCAAGGTCACCCAGCAGCTGCATGTGAAGGAGCAAACCAGATTCACCAGATTACGAGTCCACCATTCTTAACCACTATACCATGCTGTGAAACCAAAGGAGGCTCAAAAATATGAATATGTTGCCCATATTTTAGGCAAACAAAATAAACAGTACTTCATTGTAAATGAGAAATATATTGCTAATTCCTGAATAAATTTGTGAATGCATCTGTGTTGTGAAATGTTCTCTGCGACTTGAACATCTGAATGTATCGACTTCACCAGTCTTGCCAAAATTTTACTTTGTTCTGTGTTATGTTCCTTTATCTGTAGCTGTACAACTTAGTTTTGATCTGTGGTTTTATTATTCACCATTCCTTTTGCTTTGTTTCTTTGTGTGCCATTTGACTGATTTATTATGCCGTTTGCCAGTTGGAAAGCTAACTGGTGGGAAAGCAGGCTCATAAATGTTGGAAATAAATGAAATAAAACAGTTATGGCTGCTGTCAAAATTCCTTTGCTGACTCATTTGAGAAGAAACCCTTAAATTTGGTTCAAATGTCATTTTAGGGAAATTTTTTGAGGCAAGTTGAACACATGGGTGTCAGATATTATCATAGGATGCTGCTACATACTACCTTAGCTCAGGACTGAGATCCCAGGGTAAGGGGCCTGGCTGTGGAAAGTCCTAAAGGCCAGATTGAAAAGTTTAAAGCAGCGGTTTTCAACCTGTGGGTCCCCAGAAGTTGTTGGACTACAACTCCCATCATCCCTGCCCACTGGTCATGCTGGCTAGGAATTATGGGAGTTGTGGTCCAACAACATCTGTGGACCCACAGGCTGAGAAACACTGGTCTAAAGGATCTCATTCAGCCCTGGACCTGAGATTCCCAACCTCTGCACTACAGACCAAATTTTGAACTTTCTTCATAGGAAAAGCTGTTCAAGACTTTGTCTCCTTCGGGTATAAGCAACCTCAGGTATAGGCTTCAAATGGTCTGGACTGGTTGCACTGGATAAAAATAAATTCTTTATAGCTCAGCTAGGTAGATACATATACAGTGCTATAATTGACTTGTCTCATAGGCAGCCAAGGCTTCCAGTCCTTTAGAATGCAGTTATTTTCAGTCCTGCAAAATGAAGATGGGTATCTTTTTATTTGTCACAGCATAAAAGTCACAAAAGATAGATAATTCATGAGCTTCTCCCCACTTAAAACTATCTAGAGCAACAGAGGCTGACAAAAGAAAACAGATGTCAGCATGATAGCTCAGCAAACAAGTGCTGAGGGCCATGTTTTAAAATCCAGTTTTACCTTAAGCAGCAAGTCTCAAATTAACAAGATGTGGTTAATCTTTAATGTGCTGTGTCAGTCAAAGGGTCATTTCCCTGACTGGGAAGGAAGGAAAGAAAGAAAGAAAGAAAGAAAGAAAGAAAGAAAGAAAGAAAGAAAGAAAGAAAGAAAGAAAGAAAGAAAGAAAGAAAGAAAGAAAGAAAGAAAGAAGAGAGAGAGATTGGAACTCTTTTGGATGATAATTAGCCACAATAGCTTCTATTAGTCCTTTCCTCAAACACTCCTTTCACATATCAAAAAAAGCCTGAAGCTTTGCTTAGTAGATTAATCAACCAAAGCATTGTTGTTTAATTGCCGTGCGAGACCTTTCCCTAGTATCACACATAAACCCTTGCAGAACACTGGCTGGCTGGCTGCTTGTCAGTCCTCAT
The DNA here is from genome assembly GCF_964234715.1 of Podarcis melisellensis. Lineage (NCBI taxonomy): Eukaryota > Metazoa > Chordata > Lepidosauria > Squamata > Lacertidae > Podarcis > Podarcis melisellensis. Next base: position 84,398,349 of record NC_138538.1, on the reverse strand, counting down.
ATTGACAGTGAACTTTATATTTGCTCTGCTAGCTTGTGACTCACCTCAAAACCCTGGGAGGGTTAATGTCTGAGCACACTTGAGGGAGAGGGAGAGGTGCCAGTGAGTGAAATGGAGTGAAAGTGTGAAATGCAATTTGCATCCCCAGGGTACATGCAGACTAATCTCACCTCACCTTGAGAGTGCATCATCTTAACACAGTGGGCTTTATCACCAGGTTTCTTACTGAATGCCCCACGCTTTCATTATGGCAGCTGTAATCTGATATAAACAATAGTGGTGATTTGTCATTTTAGTAATTAGAAGTAGTTATCTGATTGCATGCAATCACATCATTAGAGCCAAACTAGATGGAAAGCCGTATGTGTTTTTTGTGTAGCTATATGCTTCCCGTCCATATCTCCAAAGCCTCATTCCTAGGGCCCTTCAGAATTTCATTAAAATTTTGGTAGTTGTGTGGAGTTTTCAACTTTCCTTACTATGAAGTGGCCGAGGGCAGCGCTGTGGTTTTCTTTCCAGTAAGCAATTCTCCAGAACTCTACAGCTTTCCCAACTGAAAGAATGACCGCCAGGAGAAGTGCAGAGAGAAGAAAAAGAAAGAGAAGTTTGTAGTAGCACAATTGGATGCCTTCATCTACCCCAGCTGCAACAAAACATGTCTCTTCTGTATTGATCTCTACGGCCACAGCAGGTGCCGCAACCTTCCAACACTTTGACTTCACCCCCAAAGGCGCACTCCTCCATTGTCTCCCGAGACAGACAGATGCCAAGCACAGATGCCCTTGTTTCCTGAAAAAGGACCATGAGAGCAATGATAACATAGCCTCATCCCCTGGACTTCAACTGAAGCACAGGCTATCTGAAAAGGCTGTTGGGGGCAAAACTGATGAGATGCATAAGGAATGATGCAGGTGGCGCTGTGGTCTAAACCAGTGTTTCCCAACCTTGTGCCTCCAGATGTTTTTGGTCTACAGCTCCCATCATCCCTAGCTAGCAAGACCAGTGGTCAGGGATGATGGGAATTGTAGTTCAAAAACAGCTGGAGGCACAAGGTTGGGAAACACTGGTCTAAACCACTGAGCCTCTTGGACTTGCCTATCAGAAGGTTGGTGGTTTGAATCCCCACAATGGGGTGAGCTCCCCAGCTGCAGCCAACCTAGCAGGTTGAAAGCATGCCAGTGCAAGTAGATAAATAGGTACCACTGCGGCGGGAAGGTAAACAGCATTTCCATGTGCTCTAGTTTCCATCACTGTGTTTTGTTGCACCAGAAGCAGTTTAGTCCTGCTGGCCACATGACCTGGAAAGCTGTCTGTGGACAAATGGCGGCTCCCTCGGCCTGAAAGTGAGATGAGCGTCACAACCCCATATTTGCCTTTGACTGGACCTAACCGTCCAGGGGTCCTTTACCTTTATCTATAATGAATGAAACAGCACATCCTTGGCAACTTCAAAAGTACTGTAACACTGACAGAAGCCCTCTACCCCCGCCAGGAAAATTTCACAAACTTTTCCCCTCCCCCTTTTGTCATAATCAAATGCAATTTCATTTACTAGTTAGATGATGGGGGGGGGAATTTAAATGGGAGAAATTTTCAACACAACGCCAACATTTTCCTCTTTCCATCACAACTTTTGAATAATTCCCTCCCCCTCTGCTTTTTGGCCTATGAATGAAGTTGCAATGCTTGTGTTTATGCCCAGGCCAAGTCAACACTGTTATATTGTGACTTTTAAAAATGGCTCCTGCTGCTCTTGGAATACATGGAGGAAGTGGGATTTTTGTTTCGTTTTGGGAAATAACCTTGAATGCATCCTTTGCAGAGTTTCTGGACCTTGTGGATTCTCTCCCCAGTTATTAACAGCTCTCTTGCTCTCGCTCTCTCTCTCACACACACATACCACCAAAACCTGACATTCAACTCATAAACTTGAGACCTCAGGCTAAAAATGAGATAAATACAAATCTTCATAAGGTGAGTTTCCACATAGAGAATGCTGTGTATTTTTATAGTTGTGTGCTCGCTATTGCTCTCCAAAGTAATGTCTAATTGCTAACACCCTAGGGGGGGAATTGTTCATACTCTGAAGATGGCTTTTTAAAGAGAAATCAGATGCTTTGTGGGGGGGAGTCATAAATTGTACTTAGTGTGCTTGTTATAATGGTGGTAAGAGATAGCTGTATAGCCGCTGCTATTACTCCAGCAATATACCATTTGTTTTATGCATACCATAATGAGCAGCAGGCTTCAAGTCATCTCTAATGGGCATTATCCCTCCTAGCTATAATTTTACATGGTAAGGAAGCAGACGTCTCTTTTCAGAGGGGTAACACTGTGAATAGATCTCCTGCAGTTGTCACAGTAGGCTCTTTCCCACCACCAAGGCAATGAAATTTCTCTGATGGGAAGTTAATCGAGCAGCGAGAGACTTTAATTTATTATTATTATTATTATTTAAAAAAGCAAACAAAGCACATTAGAGCATATATAAAGAGTAGAGTTGTGCTGAATGATCTTCCGCTTCAAGACTCAACTTAGAAAATATCACAGCCCGACAAATCACTGGACAAACATGTTGTATGTCCAGGCAAAAAAGTATTCTACTCTATTTATGGGCAGAAAACAGGGGTTTTTGTTGAATTCTCCAACACTTGGATCAGGAAGCCGATAATCAAAATGTTCTTGGAAATTTTGACTGAATTCAGATAATACCGAATTAAACTCTATTGTTAGTTCATATTGGGGGCTAGGGATAGAATCTTCTCAATATCATGCTTATCTGCACATATATTTTCAAATTCCTTGATTTTGCCAGAAGTTATTTTTTATAACAGTCCACTGTAAATACAATTCGCATATATTATATGTGCCTTATTATAATCTTATATACAGTACATCTTCAGTGCTTGGGAAGTTCCTTTTAAAACAGAACTAGTTCCAATTCAAGATGTCCAAAAAAATTTAATTCCAATTCCCATTTATCCCTTTCCAAAATGAACTATAGTTCGAGGCATGATCCGATCACAGTTCAGCTCAAGTTCATCCAAATGATATTAGGAAGTTTCCCATCCCAGCTTTCAGAATTTTACAGGCTGGTATTGTGGTGCTGTTGGGACGCGGGTGGCGCTGTGGGTTAAAGCCTCAGCGCCTAGGGCTTGCCGATCGAAAGGTCGGCGGTTTGAATCCCCGCGGCGGGGTGCGCTCCCGCTGCTCGGTCCCAGCGCCTGCCAACCTAGCAGTTCGAAAGCACCCTCGGGTGCAAGTAGATAAATAGGGACCGCTTTTCTAGCGGGAAGGTAAACGGCGTTTCCGTGTGCAGCTCTGGCTCGCCAGAGCAACGATGTCACGCTGGCCATGTGACCCGGAAGTGTCTTCGGACAGCGCTGGCCCCTGGCCTCTTGAGTGAGATGGGCGCAGAACCCCAGAGTCTGGCAAGACTGGCCCGTACGGGCAGGGGTACCTTTACCTTTACCTTTATTGTGGTGCTGTAATACACTTAAGAAGTCTGAAAAAGTATCAAAGCACACAGTCAGTGAAATCTGTACACTAAGCCTACAACTTACACAGGGGATCGTGTTCTGGGGATCATGTCTCTGGCCAAAATGCCGTATAATCAAAACACATTTGGTACAATGATGGGGGGACTTCCCAAAGTTATTTATCCAATGCAACTCTGCCTTTTGGCATCCTTTTAATTTAATTGTATCTCCCCCCTCACATAAAGCTGAATGTACACAAGTTAAATGTGTGTAAGTTGTGGACTTACTGTACTGCTTACTCAATACACCCTGTCCATCTGGCTTGCTTACACCAGCCACTCTAGGTGACTTCCAACAAAAACATAGGTGCCAAACTGTTGAAAATTCTCCATTGCAAGGTTCGGCAGTGAAAAATGCACTTTTATCGCAAACCAAAAATATCAGCCCTAGGTCAGAATTTCAGGGAAGCATTTGCAACAGCGAATTGGATAACGTCAGATTTTGCTGAAATTCTGACCCTGCAGTATAGGGATTTTTATATATATATATATATAAATATTTTCTGTAGGTTAAGGCGCCAAGGTCTGATTTCTTAGCCTAGGATAAAAACCCGTCTGTTTCCATGGCCGAACCTTTCAGGCAACCATTTGCAACAGTTTGGCAGCATTTCTGAGTGAATCGGATAATGTCAGATTTTTGCTGAAATTCTGACTGCGCGGCTTAGGGATTTTTTTTTTAAAAAAAGATTTTCTGCAACTGAAAGCGCCGAGGCCTGATTTCTTAGCCTAGAATACAAAATATTCTATTTCCACAGCCAAACCTTTCAGGGGAGCATGTGAAACACATTTGGCACCATTTCTGAGTGAATCGGATAACGTCAGATTTTTGCTGAAATTCTGACCGGGCGGCTTAGGGATTTTTTCAGCAAAATGATTTTCTGCAAGTGAAAAGGTCGAGGCCTGATTTCTTACACTAAGATAAAAATCCGTCTGTTTCCACAGCCGAACCTTTCAGGGAACCATTTGCAACAGTTTGGCACCATTTCTGAGTGAATCGGATAACGTCAAATTTTTGCTGACATTCTGACCCCGCTGCTTAGGGATTTTTTTAAAAAAAAAAGATTTTCCACAGGTTATGGCATTGAGGTATGACTTATTAGCCTAGGGTCAAAACCCTTCTGTTTCCACCGCCAAACCTTTAAAGGAACCACTCACAACAGTTTGGCACCATTTCTGAGTGATTCGGATAGCGTCAGATTTTTGGAAATTTGCAGATTCTGAAATTAGGGATTTTTTCCAAAAAAATGATTTTCTGCAAATTAAAGCATCAAGACCTGATTTCTTAGCCTAGCATAAAAAACCTTCTCTTGCCATTGCTAAACCTTTCAGGGGAGCATTTCCCACAGTTTTGTACCGCCGGTTAAGTTGTTGAGGTCTGATTTCTTGTCCTGTGATAAAAAGCCTTCTGTTTCGACTGCCAAACCTTTCAGGGGAGCATTTGCAACCGTTGGTCACCATTTTTGAATGAATTGGAGTATGTGAGATTTTTTCGGAAATTGTGACCCCGGGGCTTAGGGATTTAAAAAATAAATAAATCACCAGTTGTCGAGGTTTGATTTCTTGTCCTGTGATAAAAAGCCTTCTCTTTTGACCGCCAAAGCTGTCAGGGGAGCATTTGCAACTGTTTGGCACCATTTTTGAGTGAATTGCCGAATGTCAGATTTTTCTGAAATTGTGACCCCGGGGGTTAGGGATTTTTTCAAAAAAATTCTTTTCCAACAGGTAAATTGTCGAGGGCTGATTTCTTGTCCTGTGATAAAAAGCCTTCTCTTTTGACCGCCAAAGGTTTCAGGCGAGCATTTGCAAAGGTTTGACACCATTTTTGAGTGAATTGGAGAACGTGAGATTTTAGCTGAAATTGTGACCCTGGGGCTTAGGGATTTTTTAAAAAAATATCATTTTTCGCCAGTTAAGTTGTCGAGGGCTGATTTCTTGTCCTGTGATCAAAAGCCTTCTGTTTTGACCGCCAAAGCTTTCAGGGGAGCATTTGCAACCGTTTGGCATCATTTTTGAGTGAATTGCCGAACGTCAGATTATTCTGAAATTGTGACCCCGGGGCTTAGGGATTTTTTCAAAAAAATGTTTTCCGCCAGCTAAATTGTTGAGGGCTGATTTCTTTTCCTGTGAGCAAATGTCTGCTGTTACGCCACCAAACCTTTCCTGGGAGCATTTGCAACATTTGGGAAAGATATTTAAGTGAATTGCCAAAGGTCAGATTTTTGCTGAAATTGTGACCCCGGGGCTTAGGAATTTTTTCAAAAAAGTCTTCTTCCGACGGTTAAGATGTCGAGGGCTGATTTCTTGTCCTGTGATATAAAGCTTTCTGTTTCAACCGCCAAACTTTCCAGGGGAGTTGTCTGCCCTCGACAACTTAACCGGCAGAAAAACATTTTTTGAAAAAATCCCTAGGTCACAATTTCATCAAAAATTTGACTTTCGGCAATTCACTCAAAAATGGTGCCAAACGGTTCCCAATGCTCCCCTGGAAGGTTTGCTGGTCGAAACAGAAAGCTTTATGTCACAGTTTAAGAAATCAGCTCCCGACAACTTAACCGGCAGAAAAATATTTTTTGAAAAAATCCCTAAGCCCTGGGGTCACAATTTCATCAAAATCTGACATTCTCCAATTCACTCAAAAATGGTGCCCAAAAGTTGCAAATGCTCCCTTGAAAGGTTTGGCGGTCAAATCAGAAGGCTTTTTATCACAGGACAAGAAATCAGCCCTCGACAACTTAACCAGCAGAAAAACATTTTTTTGAAAAAATCCCTAAGCCACGGGGTCACAATTTCATCAAAAATCTGACTTTCGGCAATTCACTCAAAAATGGTGCCAAACGGTTGCCAATGCTCCCCTGGAAGGTTGGCGGTCGAAACAGAAGGCTTTTAATCACAGGAAAAGAAATCAGCCCTCGACAACTTAACCGGAAGAAAAATATTTTTTGAAAAAATCCCTAAGCCCCGGGGTCACAATTTCATCAAAAATCTGACTTTCGGCAATTCACTTAAAAATAGTGCCAAACGGTTGCTAATGCTCCCCTGGAAGGTTTGGCGGTCGAAACAGAAGGCTTATTATCACAGTTCAAGAAATCAGTCCTCAACAACTTAACAGGAGGAAAAACATTTTTTGAAAAAATCCCTAAGGCCCAGAGTCACAATTTCATCAAAAATCGGACTTTCGGCAATTCACTCAAAAATGGTGCCAAACGGCTGCCAATGCTCCCCTGGAAAGTTTGGCGGTTGAAACAGAAAGCTTTATATCACAGGACAAGCAATCAGCCCTCGACAACTTAACCGGAGGAAAAACATTTTTTGACAAAATCCCTAAGCCCCAGGGTCACAATTTCATCAAAAATCTGACTTTTGGCAATTCACTCAAAAATGGTGCCAAACGGTTGCCAATGCTCCCCTGGAAGGTTTGGCGGTGGAAACAGAAGGCTTTTAATGACAGGAAAAGAAATCAGCCCTCAACAACTTAACCGGCAGAAAAAGATTTTTTTGAAACAATCCCTAAGCCCCGGGGTCACAATTTCATCAAAAATATGACTTTCGTCAATTCACTCAAAAATGGTGCCAAACGGTTGCCAATGCTCCCCTGGAAGGTTTGGCGGTCAAAACAGAAAGCTTTATTTCACAGGACTAAAAAACAACCCTTGTCAACTTAACCAGCAGAAAAACATTTCTTGAAAAAAATCCCTAACCCCCGGAGTCACAATTTCATCAAAAATCTAACTTTCGCCAATTCACTCATAATGGTGCCAAATGGTTGCCAATGCTTGCCTGAAAGGTTTGGCGGTCAAAACAGAAGGCTTTTTATCACAGGACAAGAAATCAGCCCTCGACATATTAACCGGCAGAAAAAGATTTTTTTGAAAAAAACCCTTAGCCCCGGGATCACAATTTCATCAAAAATTTGACTTTCGGCAATTCACTCAAAAATGGTGCCAAACGGTTGACAATGCTCCCCTGGAAAGTTTGGCAGTTGAAACAGAAAGCTTTATATCACAGGACAAGAAATCAGCCCTCAACAACTTAACCGGCAGAAAAAGATTTTTTTGAAAAAATCCCTAAGCCCCGGGGTCACAATTTCATCAAAAATCTGACTTTCGTCAATTCACTCAAAAATGGTGCCAAATGGTTGCCAATGCTTGCCTGAAAGGTTTGGCGGTCGAAACAGAAGGCTTTTTATCACAGGACAAGAATTCAGCCCTCGACATATTAACCGGCAGAAAAAGATTTTTTTGAAAAAAACCCTTAGCCCCGGGGTCACAATTTCATCAAAAATTTGACTTTCGGCAATTCACTCAAAAATGGTGCCAAACGGTTGACAATGCTCCCCTGGAAAGTTTGGCGGTTGAAACAGAAAGCTTTATTTCACAGGACAAAAAAACAACCCTTGTCAACTTAACCGGCAGAAAAACATTTCTTGAAAAAAATCCCTAAACCCCGGAGTCACAATTTCATCAAAAATCTAACTTTCGCCAATTCACTCAAAAATGGTGCCAAATGGTTGCCAATGCTTGCCTGAAAGGTTTGGCGGTCGAAACAGAAGGCTTTTTATCACAGGACAAGAAATCAGCCCTCGACATATTAACCGGCAGAAAAAGATTTTTTTGAAAAAATCCCTAAGCCCCGGGGTCACAATTTCATCAAAAATCTGACTTTCGTCAATTCACTCAAAAATGGCGCCAAATGGTTGCCAATGCTTGCCTGAAAGGTTTGGCGGTCGAAACAGAAGGCTTTTTATCACAGGACAAGAATTCAGCCCTCGACATATTAACCGGCAGAAAAAGATTTTTTTGAAAAAAACCCTTAGCCCCGGGGTCACAATTTCATCAAAAATTTGACTTTCGGCAATTCACTCAAAAATGGTGCCAAACGGTTGAAAATGCTCCCCTGGAAAGTTTGGCGGTTGAAACAGAAAGCTTTATATCACAGGACAAGAAATCAGCCCTCAACAACTTAACCGGCAGAAAAAGATTTTTTTGAAACAATCCCTAAGCCCCGGGGTCACAATTTCATCAAAAATCTGACTTTCGTCAATTCACTCAAAAATGGTGCCAAATGGTTGCCAATGCTTGCCTGAAAGGTTTGGCGGTCGAAACAGAAGGCTTTTTATCACAGGACAAGAATTCAGCCCTCGACATATTAACCGGCAGAAAAAGATTTTTTTGAAAAAAACCCTTAGCCCCGGGGTCACAATTTCATCAAAAATTTGACTTTCGGCAATTCACTCAAAAATGGTGCCAAACGGTTGACAATGCTCCCCTGGAAAGTTTGGCGGTTGAAACAGAAAGCTTTATATCACAGGACAAGAAATCAGCCCTCAACAACTTAACCGGCAGAAAAAGATTTTTTTGAAAAAATCCCTAAGCCCCGGGGTCACAATTTCATCAAAAATCTGACTTTCGTCAATTCACTCAAAAATGGTGCCAAATGGTTGCCAATGCTTGCCTGAAAGGTTTGGCGGTCGAAACAGAAGGCTTTTTATCACAGGACAAGAATTCAGCCCTCGACATATTAACCGGCAGAAAAAGATTTTTTTGAAAAAAACCCTTAGCCCCGGGGTCACAATTTCATCAAAAATTTGACTTTCGGCAATTCACTCAAAAATGGTGCCAAACGGTTGACAATGCTCCCCTGGAAAGTTTGGCGGTTGAAACAGAAAGCTTTATTTCACAGGACAAAAAAACAACCCTTGTCAACTTAACCGGCAGAAAAACATTTCTTGAAAAAAATCCCTAAACCCCGGAGTCACAATTTCATCAAAAATCTAACTTTCGCCAATTCACTCAAAAATGGTGCCAAATGGTTGCCAATGCTTGCCTGAAAGGTTTGGCGGTCGAAACAGAAGGCTTTTTATCACAGGACAAGAAATCAGCCCTCGACATATTAACCGGCAGAAAAAGATTTTTTTGAAAAAATCCCTAAGCCCCGGGGTCACAATTTCATCAAAAATCTGACTTTCGTCAATTCACTCAAAAATGGCGCCAAATGGTTGCCAATGCTTGCCTGAAAGGTTTGGCGGTCGAAACAGAAGGCTTTTTATCACAGGACAAGAATTCAGCCCTCGACATATTAACCGGCAGAAAAAGATTTTTTTGAAAAAAACCCTTAGCCCCGGGGTCACAATTTCATCAAAAATTTGACTTTCGGCAATTCACTCAAAAATGGTGCCAAACGGTTGAAAATGCTCCCCTGGAAAGTTTGGCGGTTGAAACAGAAAGCTTTATATCACAGGACAAGAAATCAGCCCTCAACAACTTAACCGGCAGAAAAAGATTTTTTTGAAACAATCCCTAAGCCCCGGGGTCACAATTTCATCAAAAATCTGACTTTCGTCAATTCACTCAAAAATGGTGCCAAATGGTTGCCAATGCTTGCCTGAAAGGTTTGGCGGTCGAAACAGAAGGCTTTTTATCACAGGACAAGAATTCAGCCCTCGACATATTAACCGGCAGAAAAAGATTTTTTTGAAAAAAACCCTTAGCCCCGGGGTCACAATTTCATCAAAAATTTGACTTTCGGCAATTCACTCAAAAATGGTGCCAAACGGTTGACAATGCTCCCCTGGAAAGTTTGGCGGTTGAAACAGAAAGCTTTATTTCACAGGACAAAAAAACAACCCTTGTCAACTTAACCGGCAGAAAAACATTTCTTGAAAAAAATCCCTAACCCCCGGAGTCACAATTTCATCAAAAATCTAACTTTCGCCAATTCACTCAAAAATGGTGCCAAATGGTTGCCAATGCTTGCCTGAAAGGTTTGGCGGTCGAAACAGAAGGCTTTTTATCACAGGACAAGAAATCAGCCCTCGACATATTAACCGGCAGAAAAAGATTTTTTTGAAAAAATCCCTAAGCCCCGGGGTCACAATTTCATCAAAAATCTGACTTTCGTCAATTCACTCAAAAATGGCGCCAAATGGTTGCCAATGCTTGCCTGAAAGGTTTGGCGGTCGAAACAGAAGGCTTTTTATCACAGGACAAGAATTCAGCCCTCGACATATTAACCGGCAGAAAAAGATTTTTTTGAAAAAAACCCTTAGCCCCGGGGTCACAATTTCATCAAAAATTTGACTTTCGGCAATTCACTCAAAAATGGTGCCAAACGGTTGAAAATGCTCCCCTGGAAAGTTTGGCGGTTGAAACAGAAAGCTTTATATCACAGGACAAGAAATCAGCCCTCAACAACTTAACCGGCAGAAAAAGATTTTTTTGAAACAATCCCTAAGCCCCGGGGTCACAATTTCATCAAAAATCTGACTTTCGTCAATTCACTCAAAAATGGTGCCAAATGGTTGCCAATGCTTGCCTGAAAGGTTTGGCGGTCGAAACAGAAGGCTTTTTATCACAGGACAAGAATTCAGCCCTCGACATATTAACCGGCAGAAAAAGATTTTTTTGAAAAAAACCCTTAGCCCCGGGGTCACAATTTCATCAAAAATTTGACTTTCGGCAATTCACTCAAAAATGGTGCCAAACGGTTGACAATGCTCCCCTGGAAAGTTTGGCGGTTGAAACAGAAAGCTTTATATCACAGGACAAGAAATCAGCCCTCAACAACTTAACCGGCAGAAAAAGATTTTTTTGAAAAAATCCCTAAGCCCCGGGGTCACAATTTCATCAAAAATCTGACTTTCGTCAATTCACTCAAAAATGGTGCCAAATGGTTGCCAATGCTTGTCTGAAAGGTTTGGCGGTCGAAACAGAAGGCTTTTTATCACAGGACAAGAATTCAGCCCTCGACATATTAACCGGCAGAAAAAGATTTTTTTGAAAAAAACCCTTAGCCCCGGGGTCACAATTTCATCAAAAATTTGACTTTCGGCAATTCACTCAAAAATGGTGCCAAACGGTTGACAATGCTCCCCTGGAAAGTTTGGCGGTTGAAACAGAAAGCTTTATTTCACAGGACAAAAAAACAACCCTTGTCAACTTAACCAGCAGAAAAAGATTTTTTTGAAACAATCCCTAAGCCCCGGGGTCACAATTTCATCAAAAATCTGACTTTCGTCAATTCACTCAAAAATGGTGCCAAATGGTTGCCAATGCTTGCCTGAAAGGTTTGGCGGTCGAAACAGAAGGCTTTTTATCACAGGACAAGAATTCAGCCCTCGACATATTAACCGGCAGAAAAAGATTTTTTTGAAAAAAACCCTTAGCCCCGGGGTCACAATTTCATCAAAAATTTGACTTTCGGCAATTCACTCAAAAATGGTGCCAAACGGTTGACAATGCTCCCCTGGAAAGTTTGGCGGTTGAAACAGAAAGCTTTATTTCACAGGACAAAAAAACAACCCTTGTCAACTTAACCAGCAGAAAAACATTTCTTGAAAAAAATCCCTAACCCCCGGAGTCACAATTTCATCAAAAATCTAACTTTCGCCAATTCACTCAAAAATGGTGCCAAATGGTTGCCAATGCTTGCCTGAAAGGTTTGGCGGTCGAAACAGAAGGCTTTTTATCACAGGACAAGAAATCAGCCCTCGACATATTAACCGGCAGAAAAAGATTTTTTTGAAAAAAACCCTTAGCCCCGGGGTCACAATTTCATCAAAAATTTGACTTTCGGCAATTCACTCAAAAATGGTGCCAAACGGTTGACAATGCTCCCCTGGAAAGTTTGGCGGTTGAAACAGAAAGCTTTATATCACAGGACAAGAAATCAGCCCTCAACAACTTAACCGGCAGAAAAAGATTTTTTTGAAAAAATCCCTAAGCCCCGGGGTCACAATTTCATCAAAAATCTGACTTTCGTCAATTCACTCAAAAATGGTGCCAAATGGTTGCCAATGCTTGCCTGAAAGGTTTGGCGGTCGAAACAGAAGGCTTTTTATCACAGGACAAGAATTCAGCCCTCGACATATTAACCGGCAGAAAAAGATTTTTTTGAAAAAACCCCTTAGCCCCGGGGTCACAATTTCATCAAAAATTTGACTTTCGGCAATTCACTCAAAAATGGTGCCAAACGGTTGACAATGCTCCCCTGGAAAGTTTGGCGGTTGAAACAGAAAGCTTTATTTCACAGGACAAAAAAACAACCCTTGTCAACTTAACCAGCAGAAAAAGATTTTTTTGAAACAATCCCTAAGCCCCGGGGTCACAATTTCATCAAAAATCTGACTTTCGTCAATTCACTCAAAAATGGTGCCAAATGGTTGCCAATGCTTGCCTGAAAGGTTTGGCGGTCGAAACAGAAGGCTTTTTATCACAGGACAAGAATTCAGCCCTCGACATATTAACCGGCAGAAAAAGATTTTTTTGAAAAAAACCCTTAGCCCCGGGGTCACAATTTCATCAAAAATTTGACTTTCGGCAATTCACTCAAAAATGGTGCCAAACGGTTGACAATGCTCCCCTGGAAAGTTTGGCGGTTGAAACAGAAAGCTTTATTTCACAGGACAAAAAAACAACCCTTGTCAACTTAACCAGCAGAAAAACATTTCTTGAAAAAAATCCCTAACCCCCGGAGTCACAATTTCATCAAAAATCTAACTTTCGCCAATTCACTCAAAAATGGTGCCAAATGGTTGCCAATGCTTGCCTGAAAGGTTTGGCGGTCGAAACAGAAGGCTTTTTATCACAGGACAAGAAATAAGCCCTCGACATATTAACCGGCAGAAAAAGATTTTTTTGAAAAAAACCCTTAGCCCCGGGGTCACAATTTCATCAAAAATTTGACTTTCGGCAATTCACTCAAAAATGGTGCCAAACGGTTGACAATGCTCCCCTGGAAAGTTTGGCGGTTGAAACAGAAAGCTTTATATCACAGGACAAGAAATCAGCCCTCAACAACTTAACCGGCAGAAAAAGATTTTTTTGAAAAAATCCCTAAGCCCCGGGGTCACAATTTCATCAAAAATCTGACTTTCGTCAATTCACTCAAAAATGGTGCCAAATGGTTGCCAATGCTTGCCTGAAAGGTTTGGCGGTCGAAACAGAAGGCTTTTTATCACAGGACAAGAATTCAGCCCTCGACATATTAACCGGCAGAAAAAGATTTTTTTGAAAAAACCCCTTAGCCCCGGGGTCACAATTTCATCAAAAATTTGACTTTCGGCAATTCACTCAAAAATGGTGCCAAACGGTTGACAATGCTCCCCTGGAAAGTTTGGCGGTTGAAACAGAAAGCTTTATTTCACAGGACAAAAAAACAACCCTTGTCAACTTAACCAGCAGAAAAAGATTTTTTTGAAACAATCCCTAAGCCCCGGGGTCACAATTTCATCAAAAATCTGACTTTCGTCAATTCACTCAAAAATGGTGCCAAATGGTTGCCAATGCTTGCCTGAAAGGTTTGGCGGTCGAAACAGAAGGCTTTTTATCACAGGACAAGAATTCAGCCCTCGACATATTAACCGGCAGAAAAAGATTTTTTTGAAAAAAACCCTTAGCACCGGGGTCACAATTTCATCAAAAATTTGACTTTCGGCAATTCACTCAAAAATGGTGCCAAACGGTTGACAATGCTCCCCTGGAAAGTTTGGCGGTTGAAACAGAAAGCTTTATATCACAGGACAAGAAATCAGCCCTCAACAACTTAACCGGCAGAAAAAGATTTTTTTGAAAAAATCCCTAAGCCCCGGGGTCACAATTTCATCAAAAATCTGACTTTCGTCAATTCACTCAAAAATGGTGCCAAATGGTTGCCAATGCTTGCCTGAAAGGTTTGGCGGTCGAAACAGAAGGCTTTTTATCACAGGACAAGAATTCAGCCCTCGACATATTAACCGGCAGAAAAAGATTTTTTTGAAAAAAACCCTTAGCCCCGGGGTCACAATTTCATCAAAAATCTGACTTTAGGCAATTCACTCAAAAATGGTGCCAAAAGGTTGTAAATGCTCCCCTGGAAAGTTTGGCGGTTGAAACAGAAATCTTTATATCACAGAACAAGAAATCAGCCCTCGACAACTTAACCGGCAGAAAAACATTTTTTTAAGAAATCCCTAAGCCCCGGGGTCACAATTTCATCAAAAATCTGACTTTTGGCAATTCACTCAAAAATGGTGCCAAACGGTTGCCAATGCTCCCCTGGAAGGTTTGGCAGTCGAAACAGAAGGCTTTTTATCACAGGACAAAAAATCAGCCCTCGACATATTAACCGGCAGAAAAAGATTTTTTGAAAAAATCCCTAAGCCCCGGGGTCACAATTTCATCAAAAATCTGACTTTCGGCAATTTACTCAAAAATGGTGCCAAACGCTTGCTAATGCTCCCCTGGAAGGTTTGGTGGTCGAAACAGAAGGCTTTATATCACAGGAAAAGAAATCAGCCCTCAACAACTTAACCGGCAGTAAAAGATTTTTTGAAAAAATCCCTAAGCCCCGGGGTCACAATTTCATCAAAAATCTGACTTTCGGCAATTCACTTAAAAATGGTGCCAAACGGTTGCTAATGCTCCCCTGGAAGGTTTGGCGGTCGAAACAGAAGGCTTTATATCACAGTTCAAGAAATAAGCCCTCAACAACTTAACCAGCAGAAAAACATTTCTTGAAAAAAAATCCCTAACCCCCGGGGTCACAATTTCATCAAAAATCTGACTTTTGGCAATTCACTCAAAAATGGTGCCAAACGGTTGCCAATGCTCCCCTGGAAGGTCTGGCGGTCGAAACAGAAGGCTTTTAATCACAGGAAAAGAAATCAGCCCCCGACAACTTAACCGGCAGTAAAAGATTTTTTGAAAAAATCCCTAAGCCCCGGGGTCACAATTTCATCAAAAATCTGACTTTCGGCAATTCACTTAAAAATGGTGCCAAACGGTTGCTAATGCTCCCCTGGAAGTTTTGGCGGTCGAAACAGAAGGCTTTATATCACAGTTCAAGAAATAAGCCCTCAACAACTTAACCGGCAGAAAAACATTTTTTTGAAACAATCCCTAAGCCCCGGGGTCACAATTTCATCAAAAATCTGACTTTCGGCAATTCACTCAAAAATGGTGCCAAACGGTTGCTAATGCTCCCCTGGAAGGTTTGGCGGTCGAAACAGAAAGCTTTATTTCACAGGACAAAAAATCAGCCCTCGACAACTTAACCAGCAGAAAAACATTTCTTGAAAAAAATCCCTAACCCCCGGGGTCACAATTTCATCAAAAATCTGACTTTCGGCAATTCACTTAAAAATGGTGCCAAACGGTTGCCAATGCTCCCCTGGAAGGTTTGGCGGTCGAAACAGAAGGCTTTTAATCACAGGAAAAGAAATCAGCCCCCGACAACTTAACCGGCAGTAAAAGATTTTTTGAAAAAATCCCAAAGCCCCAGGGTCACAATTTCATCAAAAATCTGACTTTCGGCAATTCACTCAAAAATGGTGCCAAACGGTTGCCAATGCTCCCCTGGAAGGTTTGGCGGTCGAAACAGAAGGCTTTATATCACAGGAAAAGAAATCAGCACTCGACAACTTAAACGGCAGAAAAACATTTTTTTGAAAAAATCCCTAAGCCCCGGGGTCACAATTTCATCAAAAATCTGACTTTCGGCAATTCACTCAAAAATGGTGCCAAACGGTTGCCAATGCTCCCCTGGAAGGTTTGGCAGTCGAAACAGAAGGCTTTATATCACAGGAAAAGAAATCAGCCCTCGACAACTTAACCGTAGGAAAAACATTTTTTGAAAAAATTCCTAAGCCCCAGGGTCACAATTTCATCAAAAAACTGACTTTCGGCAATTCACTCAAAAATGGTGCCAAACGGTTGCCAATGCACCCCTGCAAGGTTGGCGGTCGAAACAGAAGGCTTTTAATCACAGGAAAAGAAATCAGCCCTCGACAATTTAACCGGAGGAAAAACATTTTTTGAAAAAATCCCTAAGCCCCAGGGTCACGATTTCATCAAATATCTGACTTTCGGCAATTCACTTAAAAATGGTGCCAAACGGTTGCTAATGCACCCCTGGAAGGTTTGGCAGTCGAAACAGCAGGCTTTATATCACATTTCAAGAAATAAGCCCTCAACAACTTAACCGGCAGAAAAACATTTTTTTGAAAAAATCCCTAAGCCCCGGGGTCACAATTTCATCAAAAATCTGACTTTCGGCAATTCACTCAAAAATGGTGCCAAACGGTTGCCAATGCTCCCCTGGAAGGTTTGGCGTTCGAAACAGAATGCTTTTAATCACAGGAAAAGAAATCAGCCCTCAACAACTTAAAGGGAGGAAAAACATTTTTTGAATAAATCCCTAAGCCCCGGGGTCACAATTTCATCAAAAATCTGACCTTCGGCAATTCAATAAAAAATGGTGCCAAACGGTTGGCAATGCTCCCCTGGAAAGTTTGGCGGTTGAAACAGAAAGCTTTATATCACAGGACAAGAAATCAGCCTCCGACAACTTAACCGGCAGTAAAAGATTTTTTGAAAAAATCCCTAAGCCCCGGGGTCACAATTTCATCAAAAATCTGACTTTCGGCAATTCACTTAAAAATGGTGCCAAACGGTTGCTAATGCTCCCCTGGAAGGTTTGGCGGTCGAAACAGAAAGCTTTATTTCACAGGACAAAAAATCAGCCCTTGACAACTTAACCAGCAGAAAAACATTTCTTGAAAAAAATCCCTAACCCCCGGGGTCACAATTTCATCAAAAATCTGACTTTTGGCAATTCACTCAAAAATGGTGCCAAACGGTTGCCAATGCTCCCCTGGAAGGTTTGGCGGTCGAAACAGAAGGCTTTATATCACAGTTCAAGAAATAAGCCCTCAACAACTTAACCGGCAGAAAAACATTTTTTTGAAAAAATCCCTAAGCCCCGGGGTCACAATTTCATCAAAAATCTGACTTTCGGTAATTCACTCAAAAATGGTGCCAAACGGTTGCCAATGCTCCCCTGGAAGGTTTGGCGGTCGAAACAGAAGGCTTTATATCACAGGAAAATAAATCAGCCCTCGACAACTTAACCGGAGGACAAACATTTTTTGAAAAAATTCCTAAGCCCCAGGGTCACAATTTCATTAAAAAAACTGACTTTCGGCAATTCACTCAAAAATGGTGCCAAACGGTTGCCAATGCACCCCTGGAAGGTTGGCGGTCAAAACAGAAGGCTTTTAATCACAGGAAAAGAAATCAGCCCTCGACAATTTAACCGGAGGAAAAACATTTTTTGAAAAAATCCCTAAGCCCCAGGGTCACGATTTCATCAAATATCTGACTTTCGGCAATTCACTTAAAAATGGTGCCAAACGGTTGCTAATGCACCCCTGGAAGGTTTGGCAGTCGAAACAGAAGGCTTTATATCACATTTCAAGACATAAGCCCTCAACAACTTAACCGGCAGAAAAACATTTTTTGAATAAATCCCTAAGCCCCGGGGTCACAATTTCATCAAAAATCTGACCTTCGGCAATTCAATCAAAAATGGTGCCAAACGGTTGGCAATGCTCCCCTGGAAGGTTTGGCGGTCGAAACAGAAGGCTTTTTATCACAGGACAAGAAATCAGCCCTCGACAACTTAACCGGCAGAAAGATTTTTTTGAAAAAATCCCTTAGCCAAACACAATTTGGCACAATTTTTGAGTGAATTGGAGAACATGAGATCTTTTGTTGAAATTGTGACCCTTGGGCTTAGGGATTTTTTCAATAAAAACCTTTTTCTGCCTGTTAAGTTGTCGAGGTCTGATTTCTTGTCCTGTGATAAAATGCCTACTGTTTCGACCACCAAACCTTTCAGGGGAGCATTTGCTACCGTTTGTCACCATTTTTGAGTGAATTGCCGATAGTCAGATTTTTTTCTGAAATTTTGACCCCGAGACTTAGGGATTTTTTTCAAAAAAGTCTTCTTCCACCGCTTAAGTTGCTGAGGTCTGATTTCTGAGTGAATCGGATAACGTCAGATTTTTGGTGAAATTCTGAATTAAGGTATTTTTTTTTTTAAATGATTTTTTGCAGGGTAAGGCGTCAAGGCCTGATTTCTTAGCCTTGTATAAAAACCTTTCTTTTCCCATGACCTATCCTTTCAGGGGAGCATTTGTAACAGTTTGGCACCATTTCTCAGTGAATCAGATAACGTCAGATTTTTGCTGAAATTATGACATCGTTGATTAGGGATTTTTTCAAAAAAATGATTTTCCACAGGTTACGGCATCAATGTCTGATTTCTTAGCCTTGGGTAGAAGCCCTTCTGTTTCCACCGCCAAACCTTTCAGTGTACCATATGCAACAGTTTGGCACCATTTCTGAGTTAATCCGATAACGTCAGATTTTTGCTGAAAAAGGCTTACGGACTTTTTCAAAAAAATGATTTTCTGCAGGTTAAATTGTCGAGGCCTGATTTCTTAGCCTAGGATAAAAACCCTTCTGTTTTCACCGCCCAACCTTTCAGGGTATCATTTGCAACAGTTTGGCAACATTTTGATTGAATTGGAGAAAGTCTGATTTTTGCTGAAATTGTGACCCTGTGCTTTTGGGAATTTTTCGGGAAAACGCTTTTGCACTGGTTAAGGTACCGAGTGCTGATTTTTTTGGTTTATGGTAAAACATGCTTTTTGCACTGCCAAACCTTGAAGGGAAGCATTTTCAACAGTTTGGCACCATTTTTGAGTGAATTTGATAACATCATATTTTTTTCTGAATTTGTTACCCTGCGCTTTATAGAATTTTTTGCAAAACAGTTTTCCCACTGGTAAAGGTGTTCAGGGTTATTTTTTTCTTGGTTTCTAATAAAACATGCTATTTTCAACATTTTGGCATCATTTTTGAATTATTTGAATAACATCAGATTTTTGGTCAAGAGGATTTTTTTCGCAGATATGTTTTCCCTCGGGTTAAGGTGCTAAGGGCTGGTTTTTTTCGTCAACGGGAAAACGTTCTGTTTCCACTGTGAAATGTTTTAGGGGAGAATTTGCCACAGTTTGGCACCATTTTTGATTGAATTGTATAAGGTCAGATTTTTTTGTTAAATTGTGACCCCATGGTTTAGGGATTTTTTAAACTTCAAACATTAGAAACTTCCCTAAACATGTATTCCATGTATAAATCTGTTTAATACACTTTCCTCCATTAGTCCTTGGTAGCTCAAGGAAGTAACTGGCTAAGGGATGAGCACCCTGGAAAAAGTAGCAGCTAAACCCATTGCTTTCTTCCAAATTCAGATCTATTGTCTTTCATTCACAGTTTTACCTGAAATTATTCAACTTATCCATCTTTTTCACAGGTGAAGAAATGTGAAAGAATATTTCACTGAATATTTTCAGGGGCTGAAAATCTTTAGGGGGGAAAATCAGCGGTAACCCCCACCACCCCACCCTTAAAAAAAATATCTGAATTGCCTTTTCTGAGAAATGTCAGCCCAGTTTAAATTATTATGCTATTTGCTATGACCTAGTATGACTTCCCTGGTGGTGGCAGCTGCTGATAGTAGAACCATTCTCTCTCCCCACCTCAATTTGTCCCCACTGTCATTGGATCTGTATGGCTCTAGTCACTGTGTGATGCTGTTTACAGGTTTCTGGGATATTCTTAAATTGCCAATATCATAACAGAACTATCAAAAACCGCATAGAAATGAGTCAATAAGATGTGTACAGTGGTACCTCGGGTTACAAATGCTTTGGGTTACAAATTCCACTAATCCGGAAGTTGTACCTCGGGTTGAGAACTTTGCCCCAGGATGAGAACGGAAATCGTGCACTGGTGGCGCGACGGCAGTGGGAGGTCCCATTAGCGAAAGCACGCCTCAGCTTAAGAATGGTTTCGGGTTAAAAATGGACCTCCAGAACGAATTAAATTCGTAACCCGAGGTACCACTGTACTGCTGAGCGGTGGCAAGACCTCATGGGGTCCAAGGCATTCACACAGGAGCTGTGCTTCTTTGGAGAATTGAAGACACAGCAGAGACTGTCATGGCTTGAAGAAATATAGCTTATTCACCTATTTACATTTTCAGTCTGCATGGAGGGAGTTCAGATCTCACGGCATCATCGTGTCAAGAGGCAGCAGTGCAGGCAACCTTCAGCCCACCTGCCCAAGATGGATCCCAGCTCTTCCTCTTCCTTCTTCCTCTCAAAACAAAAAAAATTCCTTCCAGTAGCACCTTAAAGACCAACTAAGTTAGTTCTTGGTATGAGCTTTCGTGTGCATGCACACTTCTTCAGATACACTGAAACAGAAGTTTCCAGACCCTTCTATATAGTGAGAAGGTGGGGAGGGGCATTACTCAGAAGGGTGGTGGGAATGGGTGATTGGCAGATAGCTGTGATGAGCCTGTTGACGACTCTTAAAGACTGCAATAGGTCTTACAGGAAAAGCAAGGGGTGAGAAGGTGAAAAATGGCTTTGTTATGTATAATGAGATAAGAATCCAAGGTCTACTGGAAGGTCTACTGGAAGATAAGAATCCAAGGTCTACTGGAAGGAATTTTTTTTGTTTTGACTATGGCAGACCAACACGGCTACCTATCTGTAACTTCTTCCTCTCAGCAACCCTTCCCCTCACCCCTCCGAGCAGTTACCCTGGCAAAGGGAAAGGTAAAGGGTAAAGGGACCCCTGACCATTAGGTCCAGTCGTGACCGACTCTGGGGTTGCGGCACTCATCTCGCTTTATTGGCCGAGGGAGCCAGCATACAGCTTCCAGGTCATGTGGCCAGCATGATTAAGCCGCTTCTGGCGAACCAGAGCAGTGCATGGAAACGTCGTTTACCTTCCCACCAGAGTGGTACCTATTTATCTACTTGCACTTTGACGTGCTTTCGAACTGCTAGGTTGGCAGGAGCAGGGACCGAGCAACAGGAGCTCACCCCATCGCTGGGATTCGAACCGCCGACCTTCTGATCGGCAAGTCCTAGGCTCTGTGGTTTAACCCACAGTGCCACCTTGTATTGCTAATTTCTCTCAGCTGTTCCTTAATGGCCCTAGCTCAGCCAGGCTATTTTGCATGAGCCAGCCCAGGAATTCCTCTGTCCGTCACAGCTCTTCAGCTTGTACTTTAATCCATATCCCAATTAATCAAAATCCTGGCATTTATTAATTTCTAGGGTTCAGAGGGATCCCCTCCTCCATCTATAACATTTCTAAGAAACTGCTGACCAGGAGATACCCTTCAAAATTCATAAGAGTGCACTTTCAAATAAAGTAAGCAGTGTGGGCTCAGCCCTATGAAGTATATTCGCTTTGATGTGAATCACATGGTGAATTTTGCCAATTGCACCTACTGGGGTGAAGAACAACTGTGCCCCAAATTGTGCAACCTGATGGCTCCTGTTATTGGCTCGGCGATATTTACTACGTAGCAGGCTGCAGCCCACTTACAAGGCAAAGGCAGTAACAAACTCTGATTGTTAGCAATAGCCGCATGATTGCCTGTTTGTGCATCACTTAATGCTTGTAATTGCATGTTTGTGCTGATAACCATGGAAAATCAGTTCTTGCAGTTCCTTTCTATACATCTGTCTCAGTTTATTGGACTGGCAGCTCCACAAACAGAAGCCAAAGTGCAGCTTGCCTTGGCTATTGACTCGCGCTCAAATTTATACCTATTAAGTCAATATTGTTTTGTGCTTTGTGCAACTATACAGAAAAACCGCTGGCGGGGAGCTCAACCAAATATCTCAGCCTTTCCATACCGCAACAGACAATGATAGAGAAAGAATGCTTAGCTGTGTACAGGGTTTCTGGTTTTTCAGCCTGACAATTTATTTGTCTACCTATCTATTGAAAGCATTTGTTGACAACCCATCAGCACACTTCTGGGCGGTTCATGTAGACAACACGCTTTTAAAACAGTAACGCATTAATTAAAACATGGTATGCATTTAAAAATCAATCAATATCCTGTGTACAAACCAGTGAAAGCCGCATGAAATCCAGCAGAAATAAGCTGCTGCAATGTTTTCTTTAGAAAGCATAGTTTGTTTTTAAAAAGGGAACTGGAAGATGAAAATGTGACTAGCCTCACAGGAGAGGGCAATCCATGACCAGCACCATAGAAAGGTCCTCTCCTCTTTAGGTGGGAGGACTAGAAGGGTCTCCAAGAAAGATCTCAAGGTCTGAGCAGGAATATATGAGAGAAGGTACCGTACTTTTCCATGTACAAGATGAGGTTTTCTGCATGTCGAAGTCCCCAAGCGACCCCAAATAACTCACACATCACACGGAATTTTTTGTTTAAGGTTTTTGGCATAATATTGGCCACAACTTTATTAAAATACAAATTTGTGAGTGGTTTCTTAGGCATTGGTTGCGACTATCTGCCCCCACCATGGGGGATAGCCTGACATTCCGCATGATGCGAAAGCCAGAAAAGGGGAATACATTTTGGGGATAGCGACGGAGCAGGGAACCTGCCCTCAGCCCTCCCCAAATGCAATCAGGGGCTCTTGCGTGGCCCTAGCCCCTTGGCAGGGTTTGGACAAAAGCAATGGTGAACCCCTGTATTCCTTTAACGGAATCCCTTGCTGCAGCAGCAGCAGCATTAGAGGGGCAGGCACAGCCAATCCATGCCCCTCAACCAACCAAACCATAAACCAATGCCTAACTGCAACCTTACAAGTTGTGATGATTTGCTACACAGTAGGCAAAAACCAAATGGCACCAGCCAATCAGTCAGATGGACAAAATTCCTACCGGGCCCCTGCCCCAAGAGCAGACGACCCCATGACAGGCATAGCAAGGTCAAAGTGAACAACCCTAAATATAGTGGGGTTCATGCAGGGAGTTTTAACATTTCAGGCTGTCAATCATAGAATGGCAACATTAACTTCTTCCCAACAACAAGGGAAGCCCAATCACAACAGTGGCCAATGATCAATTAGCCCGCTCCACAACTTTGGAGTGTCTTGTCGGCCCCCACCGCAACACGTGCTCTCCATAAAGGAGAACACACTTTCTCTCTCTAAAATAATGTTCAAAAAATCCATCTTATACACGGATAGTGAATGGGGTGGGCGGGTGATTGGCTGCAGGGGCGATCAGGAGCTTGTCAGTGACGATTTGGTGGGTTATTGTTGGCTGCTAGAAGGCCTGCTTTGGATTGGCTGCTACTGCTGCTCTAATTGAGTTGGTGATTGGTCTCTGTAGCAAGGACTGCTGTGGATTGGCTGCTGCTGCCGCGATTGGCAGCTGCTGTTTTGGGATATGTGTGATTGTCAGCGGACAGCTTTTCTCAGGCGCGTTAGTGAATTTCTGTTGGGGAAGGGTATGTTGGCGATTTTTGGCAATTCCCACCCCCTTCCAAAAGCTCTGGGCCATCTGTGCAACTCTGGGTAATCCACTGCAAAAAAAAAAAAAAAAAAAAAGGTCAGCAACTCTGAGCCATCTCTCCCCTCCCCCATTTTCTTAAATTTGAGTCCTCAAAAATAGATGGAAAAGTATGGTAATTTTTCAGGTAACTTGGCCCAAGCCATTTAGGGCTTGAAAAGTTAATGACAGCATTCAGGGCCAGAAAATTGCCCTCTTACCATCTCTTTCTCCCTAAACAGCTGCCCCTGCCTTAATCCCATACTGCTGCTACTTGGCACACCAAAAAATTCAATTCTCAATGGACCTTTCATCCATGGCTTCAATCTTAATCTTCAATTTTAATCTTGCTCACAGGCTCACAGGTGTTGCGGTGTGGGCCGCCGGGCCAGGCCTCTTGTTGCCAGGCAGGTTAAGAGTTGTTGCCTGGCATTATGATTGGGTAACTGGGTTGCTGGGGCAAATTGTATGTTGCAAATTGGGTGGGTGGGACCATAGTCTTTAAATATTGGTGCACTCTGGTTTCTCTTTCTCTTTGCAGAGTGCATCGGATCACCCGCCCACCCGCCCTCTTTTCTGGTTGACCTTGCTTTGCCTGTCGTGGGGTCCTCTGCCTTGGCGCAGGGGCCTAGTAGGAATTTTGCCATTTGGTGATTGGCTGTCCCATTTGGTTTTTGCCTACTACTCAGCAATTTGTCACAACTTGTAAGGTTGTGGTTAGGCATTGGTTATAATATGCTGGTGGTGGAGGGGTCAGGATAGGCTGTGCCTGTCCCTCCTATTGCGCTGAAGGGAATTCCGTTAAAGGAATCCTGGGGCTTGCCACAATTTCATCCAATCCCTGTCATGGGACCAGGGCCGGCAAGCTTTTGGGGAGCTGCTGGGATGAGCGGTGTGGGTCCAACACTTAGCTCAAATGACCCCCAAGTTTGACTTTCCCTTCCACTGGCTACCGATCGGACCTCGGGATGTCATTTCTGTCCTAGGCGGGGGGACAGATAGTCATAACCAATGCCTAAACAACCACTCACTGATTTTGTATTTTAATAAAGTTGTGGCCAAAATAGTGCCCCAAAACCAAAACTATAATTACGTGTTATGTGTGAAGTTATTTGAGGGGTGGCCCGGGGACCTACACATGCAAAAACCAACTAACTAGCCTTAAAGGAGGCTGTATCTCCACAGACCTTTATCCTGCAAAAGTTACTGATGACTAACTTTGGATACCAG
Source organism: Podarcis melisellensis (assembly GCF_964234715.1). Classification (NCBI taxonomy): domain Eukaryota; kingdom Metazoa; phylum Chordata; class Lepidosauria; order Squamata; family Lacertidae; genus Podarcis; species Podarcis melisellensis. The sequence continues at coordinate 84,373,428 of NC_138538.1, read as the reverse complement.
TGAAATACAGTTGCAATGGCCAAGCTGGTTGTGACTCAATCCATCCATTCAAAGTTGGTTACAAATCACTGGCAATGTGGCTAGCATAGCAATAATTGTTTTGGTATGCAATCTCTTTGGTTGGGGACATGACTCTTAAATGCAACTTATTTTGATTAACTGTGTTTCAAATTCAGTTTGCATGATGAGCCAAAGACTTGGACTGAGTCCGCGTACAGTGGTACCTCGGGTTAAGAACTTAATTCGTTCTGGAGGTCCGTTCTTAACCTGAGGCACCACTTTAGCTAATGGGGCCTCCCACTGCCGCCACTGCACGATTTCTGTTCTCATCCTGAAGCAAAGTTCCTAACCCGAGGTACTAATTCTGGGTTAGCAGAGTCTGTATCCTGAAGGGTCTGTAACCTGAAGCGTCTGTAACCCGAGGTACCACTGTATATAGTTAGAACAGGAAGGATGCAGCGAAAAGTCTTTCAAAACTTTGTCTCTCCTCATTCCAAGAGGAGTCGTGTTGCACTGATAGCTAAAGGAAAGGAGCAAAGAGGGTGAGGAATGAGACATTTCCCCTTCAGAACAAGCCCATTCCAGCTTCAAAGCTGCTTTATTGTGGCGGAAGAACGCAGACCTTTTCAGCAGCATCAAAGTGAGTGCAAGCAGATATTAAAGGAAGAGTAAGTCATTGAATGGAATCTTGAACCAGCGATCTTAGAGAGGTTGGGGGAAAAAATTCAGTCTCAAAAGAAGAACATGATTTCAAAGAGAAGTTCCTCTCACAAGCATTCATGTGTTTTCAACTTTGCTTCTGCTACTGACGGGGTTTAAGAGTGCATTCCTCAATGTACCGAACAAAATGAAAGAGAATATGAGTCAAATTTAAGAGATGAAGGGAAGAAAGAGTGCATTTGCTGACTAGTGGAAAATTGGAGATAAACAGCAGGCAAACTCTATTGTGTCCATATGTCTCTGTTCACTAGGGGCTGTCTCCACTTTCTCATAACTGAACCACAAAGTCCACTTTACCTTTTAATTAATTAATGTTTAGGGGTACTCTCATTTTCCTACTCATATTAAAATACTCCCCCTCAATGAGGCCAAACTTAGATTCACGAAATGTTTAGGGGTATGCGTCCCCCTAGAAAAAAGCACTGATTATGCCCTTTGAAAATCGTGTTGGACAAACTAACAGAAAAACTACATGAAAAGGACAACAAAGACTTTAAAAGAGAATGGGAACCATTTGCAACATATATGAAGAGGCAACATAAAGAAATGGACTCAGGGTTTGAGTAAACAATCACAACTGTATACAATAAAAAAATAATAAGATTATATGTACAGTGGTACCTCAGGTTAAGTACTTAATTCGTTCCGGAGGTCCGTTCTTAACCTGAAACTGTTCTTAACCTGAAGCACCACTTTAGCTAATGGGGCCTCTCACTGCTGCCACGCCGCCAGAGCATGATTTCTGTTCTCATCCTGAAGCAAAGTTCTTAACCGGAAGCACTATTTCTTGGTTAGCGGAGTCTGTAACCTGAAGCGTATGTAACCTGAGGTACCACTGTATTGGGAAAATTTTGGGGAAACAATACACAGGGTGAACAATATGGAAATAAAACAAAATGGGGGTATGAGGGAAGTCCAGGGGAGGCGGGTGGAAATATGAAAAATGGTTAAAGATATATTTTTAGAAGAAATATACATGGAAAAATCAATTAAAATATTTTTTTTAAAAAGAAATAAAATAAAATAGTGTTGGGTATATGCACACTTGCATTGAGGTTCTCTAGGTTTAAGCCTTCTTTCTTTTAATTTCAGCGGGTTAAAGTTGGATGTGGATGCATCTTGATCCTAATTAGGGATGTCAGAAAATTCTGACGAAAATGGAAACAGTAGTGGAAAGGGCCGATGTCCGCTTATTCGACCCATGTCTGGAACAGAAATCAATCCAGTGAATACAACCAGCATTCACTGCTGCCATTGTTGTTTTCAGACCATAAATGATACTTAAATGATTACAGCCCCAAATTGCATTGGGTTTCCTTTGCAGTGAAATGAATGGGGTAGAATGTCATGGACATATAATTTATGTCAGTGCTAATTTTCTAGAAAGAGAGGGGCCGGAACTCACCATGAAGGCTTCCTTTGTTCTCTTATAATGGCAATGACACTTACCTGAGACGTGCGGGAACTGGCTGAAAAACCCCCCTGATTTATGCCATTTTCCCACAGCGAACAGTGAGATAAAATCACATACAGTGGTACTTAAGTACTTAATTCGTTCCGGAGGTCCGTTCTTAACCTGAAACTGTTCTTAACCTGAAGCACCACTTTAGCTAATGGGTTTAGCCTCTGGGTTAGCGGAGGTTGTAACCTGAAGCGTCTGTAACCTGAAGCGTATGTAACCCGAGGTACCACGGTAGTTTTGGGTGGAAGATGTACTAAGGCAGAATGGAAACAGTGCTGCATGTGACTAACACAGGACAGGGCAGAATATGACACCTTCTTGTATGCCTAATCCTAATGTAAAGGTCTGCAAAGGCATGCAGATGGAAACAAATGTCCATGTGCTTTTCATAGTTATGCTGGACCAAAATTTCCAGCAGTTTGTGGAGAGTGAAAAGAAAACCCAAGACCACCCCTTGTGGTCATGGTGGTCATGTAATATTCTGTTTCTCGTGGCTGCTTAGATAGCATATACAGTGGTACCTCAGGTTACATATGCTTCAGGTTACATATGCTTCAGGTTACAGACTCCGCTAACCCAGAAATAGTGCTTCAGGTTAAGAACTTTGCTTCAGGATGAGAACAGAAATTGTGCTCCAGCGGTGCAGCGGCAGCAGGAGGCCCCATTAGCTAAAGTGGTGCTTCAGGTTAAGAACAGTTTCAGGTTAAGTACAGACCTCTGGAATGAATTAAGTACTTAACCTGAGGTACCACTGTATTTATTCTTATTTTTCAACAGCAAACCACAACATCCTGCCCATCAGCCACTCCCAACAAAATAGTAAAAAAATAAAAAATTCTCTGCAATGCAAGCTAAATGCTTTCCTCAACTTTGCAATAAAACTTTGTAATAACTTCTACTCAAGGAGCTTTGTATTAGAACTCATTATCCCAAAAAGAAGAAAATAATTGAAGAGCATGCTTTTAATCACACTTTCAACTTTTTTTGTGATGTATTAGTGTTTTGGCTCAATCTCCCCAGCCCCACCCCAGAGCAGATCAATACTGAACTTACTGAATTTACAGGGCTAACTTTGTAATTGGTTTAGCTGCTTGGATGTACACAGAGATCAGTTTAGCTTGACGTGACTGGAGAGAAAGTGAAGCTGCAATCTTATGCCCACTTACCTGCCCCATTGAGAACAGAGGACTTGTGACTAAGCACTTGTAATATTATACATCATATCTTTGCCATTCATTTCTTTTAACCTCTTTGTGCTTGAGTTGGCGAGCAGCTTCAGTGATGATACAGAGGTCAATTGCCTTTTCTTTTCTTGGGGATGGGTAACGCAACAGGTATCAGAGAAAGTCACCAAGAGAAAAGACTTCTCAGCAGCCTCTGCAATGGGCTGACTTCTCAGTGGAGAGGGGTCTGAACCATAATAATAAAAATAATTTGTTTTCCCAGCCACTCTGGGCAGCTCCCAACAGAATATTAAAAAGACAATAAAACATCAAAACTTCCCTAAACAGGGCTGCCTTCAGATGTCTTCTAAAAGTTAGATAGTCTGATGGGAGGGCATTCCACAGGGCAGGCGCCACTACCAAGAAGACCCTCTGCCTGGTTCCCGCAATGAGGGAACACAATGAGGGAACCGCCAGAAGGCCCTCGGGGCTGGATCTCAGTGTCCGGGCTGAATGTTGGGGGTGGAGACCTTCAGGTATACAGGAGAGAAGCTGTTTAGGGCTTTAAAGTTCAGCACCAACGCTTTGAATTGTGTTCGAAAACATACTGGGAGCCAATGGAGGTCTTTCAGGACCAGTGTTATGTGGTCCTGGTGGCCACTCTCAGTCACCAGTCTAGCTGCTGCATTCTGGATTAATTGCAGTCACCTTCAATGGTAGCTCCACGTAGAGCTCATTGCAGTAGTCCAAGTGAGAGATAACTAACGCATGCACTACTGTGGCAAGACATTCCGCGGGCAGGCAGGGTCTCAGCCTGCGTTCCAGATGGAGCTGGTAGACAGCTGCCCTCAACACAGAATTAACCTGCGCCTCCATGGACAGCTGTGAGTCCAAAATGACTCACAGCACCCTTTATTCAACAGTTTCCTGACCCCGCACTCCCAGTGAAGAGTAAGGGATGCAGCAACTGCTGCTGCCCATATCTCTCACTTCATGCTATTCAGTGTGCTACCACAAGCACACAGCTCAGGTTGATCCACACTCAGTAGTAGGAGTGTGTTCATGTACTATTGTTCTGCTTTAATTCCAGTTCTAACACAGCCCAAGTCCAGACAGCTTGGCTCAGGGCCAGTCCACCTATGAGGCAAGGTGATGTGACTGTCTCAGGTGGCAACCTCTCGGTGGCGCAAACCTGGGCAGTGTGTATGGAGGTCCTGGGCTGCCCAGATGACACCCCTAACCCCGGGCTTGTTGATTTGGTCCAAAGGAAAGCAGAGCAATATGTCTGGCACCAGCTTGGCTGCAGCAGTTGCTGGAAGGAGATGTACAAGGTGTCATTCAACTCATCATCATCATCAACAACAACAAACCTTTATTGGCATCACTTACAAACATTCAGAATAAATAGGCCAGTGTGATCTCGTCGCCATTTCAACAGTACAGTCATTTGCCAAAGGGAAGAAGAGGCGAGCAATCTATTTCATCTCTGTGGGTCTCCAGCAAGGGTAGGATCCTGTAGCGTACTTCGGCAACAAAAATCAGATAGAGGAACCTAGCTACTGTCTTGGTGAGCTCCTGGTCTCTTCCCTGTAATAAGAAGCATATAACCTTCATCTCTGGTTTCCATGTTGGAATACATAGATGGTCTAAAAATTGTTGGCGGAGATCATCATAAATTTTACATTTAAGGGCCATGTGAACTAGAGTTTCCACCAGGTGGGCATCACATGGGCAGATCCTATCTCCTTCTGCCATATTCGCAAACCTACCCTGGAGGAGGTTAGAAGGATTAGAATTGAACCTAACCAGCGAGAAAGCCATTCTTTCTTGCGAGTTAAACACAAATTGTAAATAATTAAGGTTAAATTCCTGTGCCCAAGAGATTTGAAAATAAAGAGGGGAACATGTTTTTTCCGCAGCTGAGATTATGTCCTGGTGATCTATGTCCCACAGTCTAGTTTTTAATCGCCTTGGCGATTGGGAAAGCCACAGCACCCAGGGGATCCTCTGAAAGCCCGAGTTGCCATATCTTTGTGCAAAACAGTTGTAGCCCTGGGGAAGGGGAGGAATCTGACAGAACTTTGCTAAGTAAAGTACCATATATTTTGCTCTATAGGGGAAGTTAGGGGAAATGTGTGTGTGTCTTATGGAGCGAATGCAGGCTGTGCAGCTATCCCAGAAGCCAGAACAGCAAGAGGGATTGCTGCTTTCACTGCACAGCAATCCCTCTTGCTGTTCTGGCTTCAGAGATTCAGAATATTTTTTTTCTTGTTTTCCTCCTCCAAAAGCTAGGTGCGTCTTGTGGTCTGGTGCATCTTATAGAGCGAAAAATACGGTATCTTTGTCTTCTGAAAACAAATGTTTAGCCAGCATAAAAGAAAACTCGTCCAGTCAACTGTCTCTATGTTGGCCTCCCTCTAAACAGAGGGCTACGTAAGGTACACAGTGCGGGACAGCGGAAATCTTAAATAGAAAGGCTGCCTGCACTTGTTCCACTGACTGGGTAAACCCTGACATCCAGACTGCATGCAGAACACCCCAGGTTCACTCCTGAGCATCTTCTGATGTGGCTGGGAATGTCCACTTTCTGAAACCCTGGAGATCCACTGTCCACCAGTATGGAGAACACTGAGCTATGGACTGACTCTTTGTGAGGTAGCTCTACGCTATCTGAAACATTGTGTGTTGTTGCCCCCATGCTTTCATTGGTTGGTCATAAAGATGTGTGTTTGCTACTTGCACTGTTTCTCTACATAATCTTCCTCAAGCATTTGGAGAACATAGCTGGTTGAAATTCAAATAAAAAAGCTGTCTGAGAGTGCATGCTGAGTGCATTTTATTCATGTGAAAGACACATATTGCACTCAACAGATGCAGGAACCTATCTATTCTAATTTCAGATACTATTCTGCTCGTTCCACTTTTCCTCTCAAGTACAGCTTTCTTCTTAATTTCATTGAATTTGTAAATTTCTTCCACACAACAATGCCAGAGGAAAAACCCCAAAACTTTACACCTAAGCCTGTTTTCTTGCTATTGTTCTGAGGAAGAGCTTTTATTTTAAAAAAAAAGGCTTTGAAGAAATTGAAGAAACCCTAAACTTTAGAAAAGCATCCATTAAAAAAAAATAAGGAGGGTTTTTTGCAGATTACAGAACAAAATAAGACATACTTTGCAATAATAATAATAATAATAATAATAATAATAATAATAATAATAATAATAATAATAATTTATTTATACCCCGCTCATCTGGCTGGGTTTCCCCAGCCACTCTGGGCAGCTTCCAAAAGAATATTAAAATACTGTGATACATCAAACATTAAAAGCTTCCCTAAACAGGGCTGCCTTCAGATGCTATCTATAAATCTTAATACATTTCCCAGTTATTGTTACAACCTTTTTTCTTTGCTTTTTTTTAAGGTGGTTGAAACATCCAACAGACAATAAATAGTCAAGTGTGGGAGATCACTTTCAGCACTGAAAATATGCAGAAATGTATAGAATAGTAGTCATTAAATTGTTAGGCACCTATGACACAATACAAAGAGATAAACTAAAAGCGTAATAAACCATGTGGGAGGAATTGCGCAATGTGCTATTTGTGGTTCGAGGGCCCGACCCCACGAAGTGAAATGAAGACACAAGGACACGTGATATAAGGTTAATGGGCTAGAAAAGGCCACAACTTTATTGATTACAGCAATGGAAAGGTATTGACTTAGGCATTGGATCGAAACAAGTGGGTTTATTCACCAGTAGGTGGAGCCAGTTGATGCTAATCCAACTATAGGCTCACCCCTGCTGTCACCGAGGGTCGTGCCATGGCCTCCCGCCAAGCAGGCATCGGACAGAATACACGACCGCCAGATTCCTTTAACGGAATACCCCTAAAAATTGAAGGCATAGGCGATGGCCACGCCTAGCACTTCGACACACCACAACACATTATTCCAATGCCTAACCTACCCACCAATACCACAAAAGTTGTGACGATTGCTACGAGGTAGGCGAAAAAACCAAAAAGCCTAATGCCAAATGGAAAAACTCCTACCAGAGCCCCCCGGGCAACCAGGGCGACCAACCTAAGGTCCATAGCAAGGCCAATGACCTAAGCCCTAACTAAAAGGAAGTGGAGGGTGGGTGACTCGCGACGGGACGACGATGGGGAAGGAATGAGGCCAGAGAGAGGCTGGCATTGCAGTAAAAGGCTGCTGAACACGCCCCCTCCGCGGCACCTGGTTGGGTGGCCACCGGGGGGGGGGCGTGAGCACCAGCCAGGTGAGCTGGAGGCAGGGGGCAACACCCCCTGCTAGGCAGTGCTCGGGCTCCCGCCCACAACTGATTGGTGAGTTGGAGGTGCTTTCCACTACTACCACAGAACTTGTTCTGAGCTTCACCTCTTGGCCCACAGGGCTCTGCCTGTCCAAGTACACAAGTTGTGTTAATAATAATAATAATAATAATAATAATAATAATAATAATAATAATAATGATGTTACATCCCTTCAGGTGTCTTCTAGAGGTTTTATAGTTACTTATCTCCTTGGCTCAGCGGTCGCATAACTCCATACCCTACAATATTTCTCTGATGAAAATTGGGGTGTCCTAAGGAAAAGTGGGACATTCCGGGATCAAATCAGAAACTGAGATGGCTTCTGTAAATCCAGGACTGTCCCTGGAAAACAGGGACACTTGGAGGGGCTGATGTAGAAGTGATAATATTGGTATGCTTTTCATGACTGTTTGAAGCGAGACTCTGTGTCCAAAGCATATTGAATGGAAATTCTCTATACCAGCGGCAGGAAACCTCCTTCTTCTGCGTTCCTGTCTCAGCACCCTTCTGGGGACCACAGGTTAATATGGGAAAAGCAACAGATGTGGCTTGCACACCCTTCTCCATCCAGGCAAGTAAGAAGCATTACCAGAGTAATGTTCCATACAAATGCTTATTATTATTTCTTCATCTCCATTTGTTACCCAAGCGTCCCTTCTCCAAGTGTGGCATTCCCTCGTTACTCGAAGCGAAAAAAGAGCGGAATGAAATAGCCGCGGTGAAACATTTCTTAGCAATTTAATTAGAAGTGTCCCAGTACTTTGCTTCAATTACTCTGAAACTTTCCACATTGCAGGGAGTCTTGTTTAGAACATGCCTTGGAGAATGTTTGTCTTACCCAATTAGAGCAAAGTGGAATAATCCCACTGGTATAGCTCTGTACGTATATATATATATATACATATTCGTACAGAGATGCTTCTACCAGGGCGAAAAAGAAAAGAAATATGCTCCTAAGATTTTTTCAAGATACCTTCTGAATTTTAAAGGAGCCTGCATACACAATTTAGAAGGCAAAAGATTGCCTTTTGTTTCTTTCTTTGTTAATTCTGATTTGTCAGGCAGAATCCCTGGGGTCTTCAGTAAAAGCTACCAATGGGGGTTTAATGGAAGCAGTAACTGACCAGAACTATTAAAGGTGACAATTTCAATTTGCTGTTGACTTCCTATGAAATAAATGAAAGGAGAATGGAATAATGAGGCAAATGCTTCTAAGCTACAGAAGGGTGAATCAAAATAAGGCGGAGGGGGGGGGACGCAAATATAAATAGCGTGCTGAATTTTACCATGCTGGTACACTAAAGAAGCCATCCTGTCTTAGAGTTGTAGTAGTTGCACAAGGATTGCTATTATCTTATTTTATTTGTTGTTTGTTGGAAGGGGAGCAGTCTTTTGCTTTTATTGGGGGGGGGGGTCTTGAATTGATGACAGTTTCTAAGGACTCCAGAGACACTGTTGTTAAAACCAGCCTCTGAGGGGCTTTTACTTCAGCCTAAATTTCCCAAATATGTTAACTCTTAGTGCTAGGTGTTCACTTCTAATACAATGAGGAGGGTGGTACTGCAATCGATTCTCCTGTGTTCATGATATTGCTTGATTCCTTTGTTGACTTACTTGTTTTGGGACTGGGTTTGCTTTCTCTGTGGCAAATATAATGCGGACGTCTGCAGTTCTGTTGATAATACAATGCGAGAGGCAGTGGAGGGAGGGGGCTCACCCATTCACCCTCTGGCACAGAGCCACTTCCTTTGTGACCTTAACATTACCAAGAAACTATACCAGCAAGTGGGACGCAGGTGGCGCTGTGGGTTAAACCACAGAGCCTAGGACTTGCCGATCGGAAGGTCGGCGGTTTGAATCCCCGCGACGGGGTGAGCTCCCATTGCTCGGTCCCAGCTCCTGCCAACCTAGCAGTCTGAAAGCACCTCAAAGTGCAAGTAGATAAATAGGTACCGCTCCAGCGGGAAGGTAAACGGCGTTTCCGTGCGCTGCTCTGGTGTGACAGAAGTGGCTTAGTCATGCTGGCCACATGACCCAGAAGCTGTACTCTGGCTCCCTCGGCCAATAAAGTGAGATGAGTGCAGCATCCCCAGAGTCGGCCACAACTGGACTTAATGGTCAGGGGTCCCTTTACCTTTACCTTAGACCAACAATGGAATCCCAGTTATATCCAGGAATTGGAAGGGACTCAGGCATACAACCTCCCCCCCCCCCCGAAAAAACCCTCTCACAACAATACTTAAGAGAATGAGGACTTGAGCATCCCTTGACATCAACCAAGGTCACAAAACACAGAGAAAAGTGTTTCTCTACACAACTAAAACAAACACATGTATCCAGTGGCATTATTCCTCTCAGTAATTGGGACAAACCACAGGGAAGGTTTGTGAACATCCCCACAATATTCAGAGTTGGCTCCTGCTCAAAGCAGAATGCTGGTCTGATCCAGCATGCCAATGTCCAAGTTGCTATCCATCCATGTTCAAATTATGTCCAAGTGACTAACAGTGTTTTCTGATACGCTTCTCTGTAGCTGCTGAGTTTGCCTAATCAAAAAAAGGCGAGGCAGATTTTGGATGACTGATGACATCTCTGAATAACTATACTTTTAATCACTGTCCTGATGTCATTTCCACATGCATCACCCGGCTCCAAGGCAACCTGTTTCTTTAACACCATTGTATTATTATTTTTACCCTGTTGAGATCTCTGATCCTCTATTTAACAAGGTACTTTGTCATGCTCACTGCGGTGTTCTTGTGCCAGGATAGCTCTGAGTCCATCTTCACTAACGTGAACATCAAACGCAGGTGTCCAAGTGAGGAATAAGGTACCTAAGCATGACCTGAGAGCTTCAAATGTATCTTGACAATCCATTTCCCCGTGCCATTTCATGCTAGCTTGTATGGTGGTTAAAAAAAAAGGATGAAAAATAAGATACGTGCAGGGGCAGCCAATTCACTTTTGCTGCTAACTAAGATAAAGCTGTTTCAAGTCACCAGCTAGTTCAGAAGGGCCTAGTCAACCTCAAAGAAGCAATATGAATGAAAAAACAGCAGCTAGTGCTTCTCTGGATTATTGCATTACCACAGTAGAAGTGAAACGGGCCAATCCTTAGGTACAATGTCCTCTCTCTAACTACCAGCTGTCCTGTCTTGAGAAGGATCCTTCTGCATTCCTCATTTTAAGAATTGGTGAGGTGTGTGTGTGTGAATATGGTTGGATCAAGCTCTCGCCCTCCTTTGCACCTTCCAGGACCTCACCCTGAAACAGCTTCTGAACATTCAGGCTAGAAAACAGGGTATAAAACAGGCTATTCCATGCAGGATTTAGGTGGCGCTGTGGTATAAACCACAGAGCCTAGAGTTTGCCGATCAAAAGGTCGGCGGTTTGAATCCCCGTGACAGGGTGAACTCCTGTTGCTCAGTCCCTGCTCCTGCCCACCTAGCAGTTCGAAAGCATGTCAAAGGGCAAGTAGATAAATAGGTACTACTCTGGTGGAAAGGTAAACAGCGTTTTCGTGCGCTGCTCTGTTTCACCAGAAGCAGATTAGTCATGCTGGCCACATGACCCAGAAGCTGTATGCCGGCTCCCTCGGCCAGTAAAGCAAGATGAGCGCCGCAACCTCAGAGTCATTCACGACTGGACATAATGGTCAGGGGTCCCTTTACCTTTATACCGCTGCAAAACAACCATCTACCCAGCAAAGAACCTTAGAGCAGCAGTAGACCAGATGAGATCATGGGATCAGAACTGACCCTGTCATGCCCTCCAACATGTCTTTGATGAAAATAGGGACATCCTGATTATTATTATTATTATTATTATTATTATTATTATTATTATTATTATTATATTTATTATTTATACTCCATCCCACCTGACTGGGTTGCCCTAGCCACTCTGGGCAGCTTCCAACATATATAAAAACATAATAAAATATTAAACATGTTTTTTTAAAAAACACTTCCCTATACAAATGGCTCCAGGGGGCTGATAACTCCATGCCCTCCAACATTTCTCCAATGAAAATTGGGATGTCCTAAGGAAACGCAGGACATTCTGGGATCATATCAGAAACCAGGATGGCTTCTGTAAATCTGGGACTATCTCTGGAAAATAGGGACACTGTCTTCAGGTTTCCAGGTCAGTCTTCCTTAATAATGAAACTAGAAGACTATATCCTGATGTAGATTCTATTTTGCTTTTGTCCCAGGACTTTCCTCCTATCCTTCCTCATTCTGCTGCTGCTGCTAGCTGCATCAGAGTCTGATTCTGCCCTATATCTGAAAGTTGTTTAAGATTTTTCCTTTATAAACACCTCCTGGAGAAGAGCTGCCTGGAGTGGGGAGAGCTGTGATCATTCAGATATTGTCAGACTCAATTTTCCATGATTGGAGGGATTTGTTGTCTAACAATATAAGCCAGCTTCCTATGTTCCTATGAGTGTGATGTGAACAGGAATGAGGGTGTACCTCTGCTACAAAAATACTTATTCTGCAGAAGGAGTCCTCTGGATCTTTAGCAATGGAGGCAGCTATGCCACTGATTCAGGAACAAACCTTATAGAGGATTATATGAAAAACTACTAATCCAGTGCATTTCTAATCCTTTCTAGCAGTTATATTACTATGTGAGGGGTGAGGACTTGGATGTGAAGAAAGACAATGGAATGTAGAGTTCAGCATTCATCTTTATACCTTTATAGTTAGGAATCCTCTTTTATGCTAATTCAGCAAAACCACTAAGTACCCTGGGAAGAAGTAGTGCTATAAGGTAAAATAGTGCAGACTGGAGACTGCTTAAAAAGGGAGGGGAAATCTTCATAAAGCAAATTTCATGAGAATTTTGCCCATTTGAAAAATCTCTTTTGCTAATTCGTAAATGCCATTTCTGCCATTTTGATAATTCGTAAATGCACTTAAAACTTCCCTAAACAGGGCTGCCTTAAGATGTCTTCTAAAAGTCAGAGAGTTGTTTATTTCCTTGACATCCAATGGGACAGGTGCCACTACTGAGAAGGCTCTCTGCCTGGTTCCCTGTAACCTCACTTCTCGCAGTGAGGGAACTGCCAGAAGACCCTCAGAGCTGGACCTCAGTGTCCGGGCTGAACGATGGGGGTGGAGATGCTCCTTCAGATATACTGGGCCGAGGCTGTTTAGGGCTTTAAAGGTCAGCACCAACACTTTGAATTGTGCTCGGAAACGTACTGGGAGCCAATGTAGGTCTTTCAGGACTGGCGTTATATGGTCCTGGCAGTCCTATTAATAGAAGAAATCTTCCAGAGGTTTGGACTGCCTATTGGTCAATATACAGTATGTTGCCAGAGGCAGCCCAGTCACGTGAAGCCTTGGTTTGCTTCTTTTCTTGAGGAAGAAAAATGATGTGAGGAGGCTTTCTGGGGAAACAAAGGGGGTTCATCACCATTCCTGAACATAGTGTAGAAGAAAAAGGCAACTTTCCATCCACTCAGCCACTGCACATGGGCCGCTCTCATCTGTAATATATAAATCAAAGCAAAGTATGGTTAAGTGGTGGGAAGATTACTGGACAACAGAAGCATGTGACTTTTTTTTCTTTTTTTCTTTTTAAACTACTAATGTCAGTGTAAGAACAGCACTATGTGTTTATAGAAGAAGAAAGAAAAGCCTTTGGAATCGTTATAATATTTTTCTACACCAGGAAAAAAAATGAGTTTCTCTTCCCAACAAATTCGAGACAGTAATTTTTAGAGAAAATCAGTTACCGTACCTATTTGCTACCAGCAAGAGGTCGCCCTCCACCCCACAGGGAATGGTAGGATCTTTATTTTCTATTTTGTTTAAAACCTTCCATTGCATTGCCTATTTGGTGATCTTGAGAGAATCAGATGCCAGCAACTAGTTCCTGAACCAACAAAGGAGAGACATATGATTAAAGACAAATGGGTACCTTATCTGCCTTTGCCACAGACATTTTTCAGAATCCACAGATTTTTCTCTGTTTGAAAAGAGACAGGAGTTCACCTAATTGCTGATCCTGTCAGCGTATGCTCTGGTAATGCTTTCAGGAAATAATGAAAATGTATATAAAGGAAGATTTTGAATTGTGCCTCTTGTTCCTTGTGTTTGCCACTGCAGCTTGAGACTTAGGCTGAGATGGAGCAATTGCAGGAACAAAATAAATTTTCCACTTATGAATGCATCCTTTATTTCACTCATTTATCCATTTTTCCGAGGCAGTTATCACTTCAAGAGAGTCCATTGTCATTAGCCGTACACAGTAATAGCTACATTCTGTTGTACAGGTAATGATAGCATTGTTTCAAAAGCATTCTAAACACGAATTTCCACCAGCAGCACTAATTACCTAATTGAATCTAGCTACTGAGATGTATCCCCTGTTTGCTGCTGTCTTCATCTGGTGTTTATCTATGGATTGCTGTGACCCTTCCCTCCGCTATGCATAAAAACTCATTATTTATGTGTTCCTCTTTAGGAGCACCAAATATTGGATGCATCAGATATTCTCTCATTTTTACACTGACGTTGAAAGTAACTCATTCTACACAGTTGCAAAATCAATTTCTCAACACCTCACCATATATTTGTAGTGTTTCAGTAGAGCTCAGTGTTGTGCTTGCCACCATTTTTCTTCCTCACTGTTGTTACTGTCTTTAGTTTCATTTGCTTACACTGCCCTTGAAGGTGACAACCCAATGTTTTTCTTTATGGGGATTTGTATTGTTTTCAAAACCTACTGCTAGGAGTGGACCGAAATACAGACCACTCGCTGAACTTGCAATGTACATGCCATTTTGTGTGCCATGATTTGACCCAGGCTATGCCCAGGAGCGGGTGGTGCTGTGGGTTAAACCACAGAGCCTAGGGCTTGCCGATCAGAAGGTCGGTGGTTCGATTCCCTGCAACAGGGTGAGGTCCCGTTGCTTGGTCCCAGCTCCTGCCCACCTAGCAGTTCGAAAGCACGTCAAAGCGCAAGTAGATAAATAGGGACCACTCCCGCGGGAAGGTAAATGGTGTTTCCGTGTGCTGCTCTGGTTCGCCAGAAGCGGCTTAGTCATGCTGGCCACATGACCCAGAAGCAGTCTGCGGACAAACGCCAGCTCCCTTGGCCAGTAAAGTGAGATGAGCGCCGCAACCCCAGAGTCATCTGCGACTTGATCTAATGGTCAGGGGTCTCTTTACCTTTTACCTTTATGCCCAGGACTTCTGAAGCACAGCAGCTGAGCCCTCTTTTCTACCACTACTTTCCACGAGGTAAGGTAAAGGTAAAGGACCCCTGGACAGTCAAAGGCTATGGGGTTGTGGCGCTCATCTCACTTTCAGACCGAGGGAGCTGGCATTTGTCCACAGACAGCTTTCCGGGTCATGTGGCCAGCAGGGATAAACCGCTTCTGGAGCAATGGAACACTGTGACAGAAACCAGAGTGCACGGAAATGCCATTTACCTCCCCGCCACAGCGGTACCTATTTATCTGCTTGCACTGGCATGCTTTTGAACTGCTAGGTTGGCAGGAGCTCGGACAGAGCAACGGGAGCTCACCCAGTCATGGGGATTTGAACCGCCAACAATTCATTCATTTCCCACCCCCAAAAATATAGTCCGCCCCCCGCAAGCTCTGAGGGACAGTTGACTGGCCCCCTGCTGAAAAGGTTTGGTGACCCCTAGTATATACCATTGGACTCTGTTTTACTGAGGTGATAATGGTTGTCATTAGCATTCGTTGTTTCTTATCATGCCTCCCTATCTAATATAGCCATTGCATAATTGTGGGGGGTGGGCTAAGGCAGTGAAGCTTAATGGTAATAGGCGCTTTATAAGAAACAATACAAGAAACAACATAAGAAACCAAAACAACAAAATCACATTAAAAAGGGGGGGTTCGCTGAGTTTCTCAGAGTCTTACATTGTTGTGCAAAAACTATGTCATTTTCACTATTGCGAAATACTAGCTCAGTTCACCACGCCTCTGCACCAGGGGTCAGCAAACTTATTCCGCAGGGGGCCGGTCCACTGTCCCTCAGACCTTGGGGGGGGCAGACTATATTGAGGGGGGGGAACTGAACAAATTCCTATGCCCCACAAATAACCCAGAGATGCATTTTAAATAAAAGCACACATTCTGCTCATGTAAAAACACGCTGATTCCCGGACCATCCGTGGGCCGGAATTAGAAGGCGATTGTGCCGCATCTGGGCCCCCGGGCCTTAGTTTGCCTACCCATGCTCTGCACCATTTTATTGTTGTTGAGATGTGGGAGAGAGCGTAATGTAACCCCAACTATGTGCTTTGTGTTCATCACCATCCATGAGCATCATAATGCCCCAGACTCACGCACATGCCATTATTGGAAATGTTGGTTAAAATTATCTTTCTGCATTTTGCATCAATTGCCCTTGCTATCATTGGCCCTCCAGATGCTTGGGACTACAATTCCCATCATCCCTGACCATTGGGCCTGTTAGCTAGGGATGATGGGAACTGTAGTCCCAAACATCTGGAGGGCTGGAGTTTGCCTATGCCTGGTTTAGACAAAAGGTGATCCACCTGGAGAAGGAACTGGCAACCCACTCCAGTATTTTTGCCATGAAAACTCCATGGACATTAAAAAGGAGAAGCTTTGAGAAGAAATTTCCAAGGCATGCTCTGGTTCATGGGGTCACGGAGAGTTGGACATGACTAAGACGACTAAACGATGACCATCTTCTAAATTGCATTAACATTCAGTTCCCTTCTAAACTTACTCTAGCTTTTGTCCTCACAGCCCAGTGCAAGTTATTTGTTCCACAACCTCATGTGCTGACATTCTATTGTTTGACCCCACCATGGAGACTGGAGTTGGGAAGTCTGATCAGGGATGCCCCATAAGAAGTAATTTGGTAGACGCAATGCTTTCATTCAGTATGAAGTAACTAAACATGTATCAATATCACATACAGAAGTCTCTCATATAACAGTTTATTTCCATTTCTGGCTAATGTATGCATCTAAGAGACAAGCCACACATTCAAGCTTGTTTTCGCCTGCTCTGGAGGGTGGCACTTGAACCAACGGCTTCAAGTTACAGGAAAGCAGGTTCTGACTAAACATCAGGAGCAACTTTCTGACAGTGAGAGCTGTTCAATGGTGGAACTGTCTCCCTTGGGAAGTGGTGAACTCTCTTTCCTTAAGCAGAGGTTAGATGGCCATCTGTCATGGATGCTTCATGCATTGGGCTTCCAATTCTACAATTCTATGATTTTATGTGTGAGTAGAGGAATTAAAATCTGTGTCTCTTGTGATGTTGACTTCACTGGTGTTTAGGTTGTGCCTAAACCATGTAAGGAGACAAATGACTGTTTGTATAAAGCCAGAGAGAGAGAGAGAGAGAGAGAATGTTATTATTACTGCATCTCACAGTTCTCCTATATTGCACAATGTTGACCATGAAAATATGCCAACAGCAGGATATGCAATTAGTATGAAATCTACTATTTATGGTGAATATCTCACTGGAATGGTCGATGACATTCCTCAGGAAACCTGTTGTGAAAAAGACTTCAATCATCCATAAATAATCATGCTGTCAGTTATGATGTTCTATACTTAAAGATCTCCTGGTGCTGACACCATAAATCATTCAGAGGTTGAAACTTGCAAGCATTTATTTTCTTTCTTATATTTGATAAGAAATCCATTATTTGGATACGAATGCTGCATCACTGTGCAACTTTGCAGCTTCAATAGTACACAATTTAAGATCAACGTTGAGAGCATGATACACAAAAACAGACAGCTATGGTGGCCTGAGCTTCCCTTTCCACGGTCATCTGAGTCGCAGCACAGTCCCTGTTTGTAAGCCTGTCCTTGGCAAATTCCTATCTCTATTTTCCCTTTGTGGAAGATTTGCTTCAAAATATTCATAGTGTGTGCATATTTATGTTCCCTGCTATCTCTAAAAGTTATCATTCAGAGTGGGCACAGAAGTGTGCAGTTTTGAACAGTTTCACCTTTACTCTAGTGTACATGTCCAGGGGTTCCACGTTTCCCACCCAAGGGGTCCACAGCACAATTTGCATAACAAAAACTATCACAGAGATATCATCAGTTTAAAAGACAGACTTGGTTTGATAAGGAGTGTCAGAATCAGAATGAAGATGAAGGTACTGTTGGAAATCATAGAATCATAGAATAGAATCATAGAATCATAGAGTTGGAAGAGACCACAAGGGCCATCGAGCCCAACCCCCTGCCAAGCAGGAAACACCATCAGAGCACTCCTGACATATGGCTGTCAAGCCTCTGCTTAAAGACCTCCAAAGAAGGAGACTCCACCACACTGCTTGGCAGCAAATTCCACTGTCGAACAGCTCTTACTGTCAGGAAGTTCTTCCTAATGTTTAGGTGGAATCTTCTTTCTTGTAGTTTGGATCCATTGCTCCGTGTCCGCTTCTCTGGAGCAGCAGAAAACAACATTTCTCCCTCCTCTATGTGACATCCTTTTATATATTTGAACATGGCTATCATATCACCCCTTAACCTCCTCTTCTCTTTGAAATGCTACTCTTGTTAGTTAAAATATATAACTTTGAAATTGGATCAGGGTGACTGTGTTCCTAGGAACAACTCAGCATATTCAGAAGCATACTGAATGATGATCTATTTTTTTCTGAATATATGATTCACGAAATTACATAATATCTAATGTCTCGATAATTAGACCAGGCTCCTTAGGACAACTCTTCTCAGAAACTCTAAGACTTGTCACAATTTAACCTTGGCCATCCATTTGAGCTTCCATAAACATGGATGAGGAGCATGGCATATCTTTAAATTAGTCATTGCGGAACAAAATTAATAAGATTAAAAGGAATGTATTTCCAGGGTCACTTTTTAACGTTTTCAGGCATTTCTTTAATTTTAGAGGGTTTCTTGTGCACTGATTCTACTAAAAGAATCTGTGAGGAGTTTTTAGTAAAAAAAAAAAAGGTGAGTTTTTAGTAAAAATAAGCGAGACGTTCAATTTACCTTCTGCATGCTAAACAGATGAAGACTTTTATGTGATTGTATGAATGTGTGAAGGTAGCTTGCACTTACTTTGAGATCAGGGGTGCATAGTCCTTGCAATCCATGACAATGTTGCTTTATCCTTCAATTAATTGTAGGGATTAGCAAGAATTGATTATCAAATTGAGTCGCATGCTCATGTAGGCAGTTAGCAAACAAATCAGTTAGGCATTAGCATGCATCTAAATAGCAAGGACAGGTTCATCTCCTGTTAATGAAAACACCCAATGTGTGCCAAGACCTGCTTCCCCCGAGGTGCTTGCAAGAGCCCCGTGCTTGTACTGATATTTTTAGACTGACTGAAGCTGAAGAAGTCAGCTGGATTTAGAACCTAGACAACATATCAGACCCAGGACATCTCTGACCTCTGCAATGAACTATGCCCCCTTCCCATGTTGTGAAGTAGACCATAATCGGAAACAATATTTGGTGGCCAACTCAAGGTGCACAGGCTCCGAAAATATCTTCTACACTCTGCAAAAATCAGGGATAAAAGCCCGGAGCCTGGACTTCCAGACTGCCTGCCAAAGGCTACAGCTTTAAAGGTTTAGACGGAGAAACAACCACCTTGCACTTTCGCAGCAAAACAGCTGGCTTTGATCACCGGGAGGTTAGGGAACAATTTGCACCATTTCAAAGAAAAGCTTGCACTTGTCAGAAAGAGGCGCCTGCATTGTGCGGAATATGCACTTGTCATTTTATAGTCAGATTGCATCTGATAAAGGTATGATTCACACCTCTAAATGCCTCTCTCAGCACAACAGCAAGATATGTGTTCCCCGCTCCACCATTCGGTTCACAAAAATTAATGTGAACTGGGCTGAACTAAAGTACACCAAGACAGAAGTCTGAATCTTGTTTTAACTGGTTGGTAGAAACAAAGAGAGAGAGAGAGATCTAATGTACAGCTGGGTAGCTGCTATGAAGATACTGCAAATTGAGCAGCAGCATATGAACATATACAGAGCTACCTTACTCTGAGTCAGCTCATTTCTTACATTTTTATAGCCACTCCATAACAAGAGATTGCTGAGAGGCTCATGAAGCAAAGCATTAAAATGCAATACAAACTATAGTGAATCAATTTAAAAGCTGTCAAGAGGGGACACACCTTTGAAAGGAAGGGTAAGTGTGGCAGCAGAATAGTTAAATGTTCTGTAACAGGCTTTATTATTTTATTAATTGCATATGCCTTCTACATATCCAAAGTCATCCGGTTGGCCACTAAGAGAGCATGGACCTTTTCCCCGATCCTTGATAACTCTTTGCATGTTGCTATGGCTTTGACCTGTTGTCTTTGTCCATGGAGTTCTCTTGGCAGGGATACTGGAGTGGCTTGCCGGTTCCTCCTCCAGGTGGATCACATTTGGTCAAAACTCTCCACTATGACCTGTTCATCTTGGGTGCCCTGCTCGGCATAGTTCATAGCTTCTCTGAGTTATTCAGGCCCCTTCACCACGGCAAGGCAGTGGTCCATGAAGGGGATCACTACCTTTAGGGGATTGAGAGTCCCATGGACTGCAAGAAGATCAAACCTATCCATTCTGAAGGAAATCAGCCCTCAGTGCTCACTGGAAGGACAGATCGTGAAGCTGAGGCTCCAATACTTTGGCCACCTCATGAGAAGAGAAGACTCCCTGGAAAAGACCCTGATGTTGGGAAAGATGGAGGGCACAAGGAGAAGAGGACGACAGAGGACGAGATGGTTGGATAGTGTTCTCGAAGCTACCAACATGAGTTTGACCAAACTGCGGGAGGCAGTGAAAGACAGAAGTGCCAGGCATGCTCTGGTCCATGGGGTCACGAAGAGTCGGACACGACTAAACGACTAAACAACAACAACATGGCTTTGACCTTCTTGTCCATGAGGGACACTGTACTCAGAAATGGTGAGGGCTGGGAATTCCGCTTACACCCTAAAACAGTTTCCTATCTAAGAAGCTTTAGTTAGTATCATTCAAACACAACCATGAATAAGTCCTGCTGAACACATCGCAAATTACTTTTGATTTCTGACTGCATGTGCATAGGACGGCTCTATCAAAGTTTAATAACTCCCTTGCCCCCCGCTTTTCCCCAGCATTTACAATCAGGAAAAAAGCACAACATGCCAAGCACAGAATCCACAAGTGGATTCCAAAGGCAACACGGGCTCATCACCAGTAAGGAGATCCACCTGCAGAGGTCTGTAGTGTGGTGGATGAAAAGGTCAGATTCTTCTCTAAGGTCTTTGATTCTTAAAAGCAAAAACAAGGACAAATGCCTAGCCAGGCAATTTTATTTCAAACTGCATGATTAACTATTTTTTGTCTGTTTTTAGAAGGCATGAGCATCCAGTCGAGTGCCTTTTTTATATATATAAAAAGAAACATGTTTCCAGTTCTGTTTTGTTTATAGAGGAAACCTATTTCCTCTCCTTTGGTACCATGCTTTTTCTTTCTTTAAAAATGGCAGAGAATATACCTGTCCATGGTGAAATAATTGCTAAAGAAAATAGCAGGAGCCCTGGTCTTAACACGGCAGACACAACAGCTGAATCCAACAGGCAGCTTGGACTAGCTGAAGCACTGCACAATACTCTCACTGCCTACTGTTTTGTACTGTTACTCTACATCTGCCTGTGCTACTGTTAACACAACAAAAAAATATGGTTGCTACCACAGCACCAACTCTCCTTTTTTGTGTGCTAAGCTTACATTGGATCTCACTCTATAACTTCATTATGGGTGTAGTGGAAAACGCACAAGAAAATCGAAGAGGTGTAGGTTTGGCCTTGCACAACCAGCTCTTCCTGTGAGTCCTTGCAGGAGCCCTCTCCTGCCCTTGAGGGTGGCCCAGATGGGGTTTCATTGCCCAGATTAGGAGCCCTAATTGCCACAGGTGGCAGCCATGGAAACATCCAGCCCTTCTTGTTTGCAGCAGGGCAGCACTGACACCTGGACTCCGGCAGACGTCAGTAAGGGAAAACATTCTGGGGGAGCATTGGACCAGGCTTAGACTCAAACTCACCCCAAATGCTCCCAGGGGCTCTGGCATGGCCCTAACCCCCTGGAAGGGGATCGGACAAAAGCAAGACGAGCCCCTGGATTCCTTTAACGGAATACCCTTTTGCGCATTGGGGGGCAGGTATGACAACCTCCCCTCCCCTCCACCTTGAACCAATGCCAATCCGCCAAACCTTACAAAGCTGTGATGATTTGCTACGCGGCAGGCGAAACCCAAGTGGCAACAGCCAATCAGCCAAATGGGAAAATTCCTACCAGGCCCCTGTCCCCAAAACAGACAACCTATGACAGCATAGCAAGGTCATAATGAACCCTAAATATAGGGAGGGTGGGCGGGTGATCCGGTGAACAAGGTGAAAAAGAGGAAGCTCAACGCAACGCGTAGAGGTATATATGGGTCCCTCGGTTAATGCATGATTTACCCCAGCAACGAAGGACCACTAATCGGGTTGTTGTGGCTATCGAATCGCTCCCACCCACAACAGCAGTGAAGTCAGTCTTGATGATCTCACCGCAACACATGCTCTCTGGGAGAAGGACACAATTTCTAAGAACTACTTCTGTACAATGGCACTGTTAATTCTGCTTCCAACACACATATTTTATCCTCCCTTTAAAGCTTTTATCTTCCATAGCACCAATTATCTTTCTTCTGCCATGCCTATCTTTGCCCCATCTTGTAACCTTTGTACTTTAACCACTGTCCTAGAATATCTCATTCTTTAAAACATGTTCCCTCTAATGTCCTGTAGATCTTGAAAACATTGCACAGGTATGCTTGCGTATCATTCATCAGCAACAGAGAAAGAGAGTGTGCTGCAAGGCAAATTTATGGGCCTTGTTGAATAAATGACCTCTCACTCAAAGTTTTTCAAAGTGAAAAACTAAAATATTTTTCTCCCTCTGAAAGAACAAGGCATTTGATCCTACAAGATAGCAAATATTTAATGATGAGAAACTCAGAATGAAGGAGAAAGCCAGTGCACATCTACTTTCTAGGGATCTTGGATACCCTCTCAAGAAATGTCATAATCCTATCGAAAACTTTAAAAAGTGTGCACCAACCACAAATTTGCCCATAGTCTGCCCAGTTCAGCTCAGGGTCTGTCTAAGTCTGCCCTGCCCCATTCTAACTTGGAAATTTTAAAATGGCTTTAACTTTTTATCTTTCTCACAGATATGTATAAAATATGCAAGTTTTCTAGTCTTTGCATGGGGAATAAAGTCTGCCCGGGTAAACGAGCTTAGGTACTTTTGTGTTGAGCACTTTTAAAATTGGATTATTATTTTTAAACACAACAGCTGTAACTTTTTATTTAAAAAATATATGGCAGAATTGGATGAAATGTGCAGGCAAGGTCATTCCTTCTGAGCAGATGAATCCTGACAAATGTCAGAAAATAGTTTTGTCCTTTTGCAAGAGTAACAGTTAGTTTTACATATGTAAAAAAGGAATCACTTGATCTCAAGCCCCACATTGGGCAAAGGATAACTGCATTGCAGGGGGCTGGACTAGATGTTCATCATGGTCCCTTCCAACTCTACAATTCAGTGATTCTATAATTCCCCATGTTTTTTGTGTGCAGCTGCCCTGAAAACTACAGATATGCAAGAGGTTGCTCCAGCATAAGAAACCTGCCAGGACATTTCATTCAAAAACCACAACAACAAAAATGTGAAATACAAAGAGACAATCTTCTTCTAGCTATTAGCTCCTGTTGAGCTGGACGATTAAACAGTGATTAAACAAAGGCTAAGGCACGAAATGGTCAAGCAGCAGGCGTACATGGAAGCCGCTTTAATAGCACACCTAAAAATGAATGCAAGGATATTGCAGCAGGGAGACCAAACCAGTTGCATGCCCATCTTTGCATGCCCCGCTTTGCTTCTGTCTGCAGAGGAATCTCTGTCCTGCTGGTCTCAAGTGCTGGGATTCATATAAAGAAGATTAATTAAAGTTCTCTTCCAAGCGGAAATGATCCTTTACTTCCTCACACACACTGAAGGCAATGGTCGGGTGGCCTTTGTTCCACCCACTTGCAGGGAATGACAATCTGACTATGTTCTATGTTCTAATGAGCTAATCAGGGCAAGTGTCGCAGAGTCACAGCACCCTGATTTTTTGTTATTGTGTTGTTGTTTTAATTAAAACTGCTGAAAATTGAGTCCTCTCCTTTTTTGCCCATCTGAAAGGATCTCTGGTTCTCTTGCTTTGCTCCAGAGCCCATCCCACAATAAATCATTCTGCTTCCTGGTTGCCAGGCAACCCTGTCATTCTTGATTTTTAAACAAGTGCATTGCTTTCGCCCTTTCGCTAGCTCGTTCGAAACCTACCACAAGAAACACACCCAACTGAACACAAACAAAACTTTGTCTGAATCGAATAGAGAAGACAGGCAGGAGCCCAAGAACCATTAAGCACAATAGGTCAAAGGAAGCCCCGTGGCATAGCTGTCAACCGTCCCTTGCTTGGCGGTAAACTCCCTTATCCCAGCGCCATTTCCCGCTGCTGTCCCGGATTGATGATGTCCCTTAAATTTCCCAGGTTTCATGCTCGCCTGGCTCGGGAGGGAAGCAGCGGCTCGGGGTCCTCCGCCTCGAGAGAGAGAGCGCACAAGCTGTCCATCTCTCCCTTTCCCCCCTCAGGGGCGTGTCGTGAGAAGACAGGTGGCGGCGGGCGGGCGGGCAGCCCCTCTCTTGCGAGACTTCCGCCGCGCTGCCAGGGGAAGCCAGAGGCGGCAGCAGCAGCTGAGGATGCAGCCTGAGGGAGAGGGTAGAAGAGGGGATGGGGAGGGACGCAGAAGGGCGGTGCTTCAGCGGCCGCGGCGGCACCACAACCACCTCATGCCGGGCTCGCAGGCAGCGTGGGCGACAGTCTCTCTCCCTCCCAGTGTGAGGTGTAGTGGTTAAGAGTGGTAGACTCATAATCTGGTGAACCGGGTTTGCATCTCCGCTCCTCCACATGCAGCTGCTGGGTGACCTTGGGCCAGTCACACTTCTCTGAAGTCTCTCAGCCCCACTCACCTCACAGAGTGTTTGTTGTGGGGGAGGAAGGGAAAGGAGAATCTTAGCCGCTTTGAGACTCCTTTGTGTAGTGATAAAGCGGGATATGAAATCATGATCTGTGAATCAGCGTGTTTTTACATGAGTAGAATGTGTCCTTCTATTTAAAATGCATCTCTGGGTTATTTGTGGGGCATAGGAATTCATTCATCCCCCTCCCCACAAAAAAATATAGTCCAGCCCCCCACAAGGTCCAAGGGACAGTGGACCAGCCCCCTGCTGAAAAAGTTTGCTGACCCGTGGAATAGGACACCCCTATTTTTATCAGAGAAATGTTGGAGGGTATGCTTTTATATCATTTTATTGGGAGGGTTTCCTCCTTCATTTTTTTGATGCTCTGCCCTTATATTTTGAGTTGTACATCACCTTAAGAATCTTTCAGGTGGAAAGGTGATTCATGTGTTTTAGTAAGCAAGAGAACAAGCAAACAAAATCATTTTAATGCCCGATTGGAATCTTCTTGTAAAATCTTCTAATACTGTTTTATCACTGCATTAAAGTAAATTGTAAATTGGCTCACAGCATGTAAAGTCAGATAGTATAACATGAATTGGGGAAATCAGTCACATTTGGTTCTGCTAAACAGTTTGGCTCACCTTCAGTGAACAGAATCCAGGTCTTTTTTCCTCATGAAACATCCCATGTGAAATACTGTTCCCATTTCCACACACCCCTACAGAAATTGGCTAACTAAATCTTACTTCAGTTTATTGCTTGATGACTCATTTGTCTTTCCTTCCTGGCACTTCAATATTAAAATTGCAGCTAGACAGGGATGACTAAATATTCACTCTGATAATTTGTGTCTAGAGCTCTGTAGAAGATGAGTTTGTTAATGTCACTTCAAAATCTGCCAAAATATGAATTACAATCCATAACAGGAATTGAGCATGAACTAAGCAGGTTTCTGTGTTGGTAAAACAAAATATTGGTTAGTATATTTTTAAAATATTTATACCTAAATTTAATAATATCTAGCAATATTTGTGCTTTGAAGCACATGCGGGGGGATGTTTGATCCAGCCAGTTGAAAACTTCCTGTTTCCTCCTGACTGGGACATACTTCCTTTGCATTTGACTAGAGACGGGTGTGACCTTACCTGTCCAGGTAACAAAAGAACAAGGCACACAGCACTCTCTCTTTTCAACTTCCTTTTAGCTAGAAATGCTCTGTTGGAATTCAGCCAACACATGTTCAGCCAACAGAGGACAGTGGGATTATCCCCATATGGGATAGTTCCATATGTATATACTTTGTAACTACGTCTGCCTTTAGGGATCCAACTGTGAGCTGAATGTGAGTATTTTATATACTTTAAACTTTTATATAAGTATAAAGTATACTTTTCTAAAAGTATATACTTTTATATACTTTAAACAAGATTGTGGAACCTAATAGTGAGAGGCTTACACAAGCCTGCAACCAGTTATCCGCTGTGCATTTAAAAGGGGAATGTGAAAACTCTGCTAAATAATGGAACTTGCTTACACAAGTTGGGAAGGATATTAATAAACAATATATCCCCTCCTGCCTCCCTGAACATTCCCACACTCTGTTGTTTCTTAATGGCCCTAGCTTGGCCAGGTTGTTTTACATAGGCTGGCCTATGCAGCTGGAATTCCTCCTTTCACATTGCAGATAATCAAAATCCTACCATCTATTATTCTAGGGTTTAGGGGGGGTCCCCCTCTTAAATCTATAACAACATATTACAATGAGAGTTTCCACCAAACTTCAGGTAAAGTGAAATTTTGAGGCAATTTGGATGTTGGTACTTGGGTAAAGAATATGGATTACTTATGGACAAAAGAAAAGTGTCAGCACAGTGCTAACAAAATTTCTAAAGGATGTGGTTTCTGCACATGTCAACCTCATATCTAGAGAAAGCATTAACCCAGGCTGCTGTTCAAGATATGCTTTGTTTATACTGGCTGCTTGCATTTGAGTTTGGGACTGGTAAGGATGCTCTCCATGGAGAGGCCAAACTACTGCTCAAATTGTTTCTGCTATTGAAAACTCCTGATCCCAGGAACATTCCTGTCAGTATTCTTGTATGCTTGAAAGCTTACAGACAGGGAACACAAAATAAGCAAGAATGGGGTCCAAAGGGATTTTCTGGTAGGAAATCTCAAGTGGTTTAAGGTCTGGCATATTATGCAGGTTTATTCAATTATTACCAGAAAGCTGATCAAGGGGAAATTTCATCCAATGTGAATAGGGAAGATCAATGAAACATCCATTTCCATTTCTCTCAGCTTTTCATTTTTCAAATCTTAAATTCGGCTTGCTCCATTTTCTGCACCAGTTTGTGATTTGGTTTGAAAAAAGAAAGAAGTTTGCTTGAAAATCTCGATGCGTTTTCATGTGCGCCTTTGAATGCATTATGCCAACAATTTCTCCCGAATACAAAGCACCTTTGTAGGAACTTTATTTTCACTAATATATGCATTTGTGTGTGCACTTTTCACTAATATGAACATTTTTTTGTACACATCCTTGGGGGACCAAACTGGGGGAATGGATATTTCATAGGAGAGTTATGTTTGGGTCTGCATTCTGGTTCAGAAAGCATGAATTTGGTAAATTCATATTAAGATGTGAACAAAACAAATCTCTTCCCCCATCTCTTAACAGTCTCTAACCCCATTTACCTAGGAGCTAGTCCCATTGAATCCAATAGGGCTTACTTCTGAGTTGACATGGTTAGTAGCACATTATTAATTAAACCAACCCAATGTAGAGCTGGATTGTCTCAAGTGCCTCCCCTCCCAGTGTCCGGCCTGTTCACATATTATATGTTATGGTCATTCCCCATATATTCCCATTCTTAAACCTGCTTCTCTGTGTAACTGCAAAACTGATGATGATGGGTGAATAAATATTTCACCGATTCACAAAGGGATCTCTTATGTACTTTTCCCAAGGCATCTTGCCAGTGAAACTGGCTATATATTTAAATATACAGAGGGTACAAGTCTACATCACCCAAGGACACAATGCACATAAATACCGAGACCTGGCTTGGCTTATTGAATCTTTCTCTTGTTGCCTGGAGGTGCCATTATGAGAAGAGTTAAAGCTTAAAACCGGCTACTCTCCATTTAAATGAAGACATCAATCTGCAGTCAGATTCTGCGCAAACAGGCATTACGGTGTGGAACAGTGGAAATATATATAGTAGGCAAGGGGGGGAAAGACCTATCCAAGTTTGTACTTTAGTAGCATTCATCAAATGTCTATAATTGAGTAGTTTGTAGCTGACTCAGTGTGCTGGTGCAGGAATAATGCGACTTGGCTGTCCATCATTTGGGGATCAGGAGCACCCATGGGGTTTTAGGTTTCTCCCTCCTTCCTCCTCCCTTGCCCCCTCCCATCCAGATTTGGAGATAACAATAGTTCATGTTTTGTCTGCACCAGTGTATTTTTAAAAACTATGGTGGAATTCACATACACACAAGCAACAAATTTGTTCCTGACTATGGTTTCAAGCTGTGATTTCATGTCAACTGAAGGTTCAGAGGCGCCTAGTGCAATGATTCCAAGAGGTTTCCCTATGTGGACCATTTGAAATTGCCAAGGGTCTTGGTGGACTACTTAAATGATTTTTTATTTGCCTCTTCTAGCAACTGTAACATGCTGAGCTAGAAGATGCATGGTTTTTAATTGTATTTTTACAGACACAAAGAACCACCTGAATGAATTGCACAGACCACTGGTGTTTCACAGGCCACAGTTTGGGAATCACTGGCCTGGTGGTTAGTGTCAGACTAGGACCTGGGAGACCAGGGTTCAGATCCCCACTAAGCCACGAAGCTCACTATGGGGTCATCTACTTCTTAGCTTCACGGGGTATTGCCAGTGCTTTTTTTCTAGAAAAAGAGGTGCCAGGATTCACCACAAACGCTTTACTGTTACAACAGCAATGGCGCCCATCTGAGAGGTGCTGGAACGGAGTTCAGGTGAGTTTGAGCTAAAACAAAAAATCCCTGGTTATTGCAAGGATAAAATGGAGTGGGAAGAAGCATGTATGCTGCCTTGAAGTTTGCCTTGAGTTCCTTAGAGAAAAGGTGGGATATGAAAGTAATAAGTAAATAAATAAACGGGACTGAAAAAGTCACTATATATGGCGCTAACACGGGTTATCTCCAAAACTGATGGGAGGAAGACCTGCATCAGAGGCCTGGGAGAAGCACTCAAGACTGCAGATGTTCCTAGTCGCCAAAGGGATGTGGGTGGCACTGTGGTCTAAATCACTGCGCCTCTTGGGCTTGCCAATCAGAAGGTTGGCAATTCAAATCCCTGCAACAGGGTGAACTCCCGTTGCTCTGTCCCAGCTCCTGCCAACCTAGCAGTTCAAAAGCATACCAGTGCAAGTAGATAAATAGGTACCACTGTGGTGGGAAGGTAAACAGTGTTTCCATGCGCTCTGGTTTCCATCATGGTGTCCCATTTTGCCAGAAGCGGTTTAGTCATGCTGGCCACATGACCTGGAAAGCTGTGGACAAACGCCGGCTCCCTCGGCCTTAAAGCGAGATGAGTGCCGCAACCCCATAGTCACCTTTGACTGGACTTAAGTGTCCAGGGACCCTTTACCTTTACCTTACCTAGTCACCAGTCACCCATAAACCATGACTGGATGCTACATTTTTGTGCTAAATCTACACCAAGCTGCTTTCTTTATGCATACAAGTAACATTTCCGGAGGGGCGTGGGTGGCACTGTGGGTTAAACCACAGAGCCTAGGACTTGCTGATCAGAAGGTCGGTGGTTCGAATCCCTGTGACGGCGTGAGCTCCCGTTGCTCGGTCCCTCCTCCTGCCAACCTACCAGTTCAAAAGCACTTCAAAGTGCAAGTAGATAAATAGGTACTGCTCCGGCGGGAAGGTAAACGGCATTTGCGTGCACTGCTCTGGTTCTCCAGAAGCGGCTTAGTCATGCTGGCCACATGACCTGGAAGCTGTACGCCGGCTCCCTTGGCCAATAAAGCGAGATAAGTGCCGCAACCCCAGAGTTGGCCACAACTGGACCTAATCGTCAGGGGTCCCTTTACTTAACATTTCCGGATTAAATTCAAAACAGTGGTATTCTGTTTCTCCCATTCAGTTCCTTTATTGCGTCTTTGGTTCACTTTGCCCTGTTTTCCGTTCCCAATCAATTCTGTTTTAATTAGGAAAATATCTAAAAGTAATTCTGGAATTGAAACATATGGTTTCTGCAGCTTTTGCTTCCTTCAGCTCATTTGCACCCCCACCTCTGCATTGATTGGATAATGCAAAAAAGGGGGTGGTATGAAGCAATGTTGAAGCGAATATTATTGCATCAAGATCCTTCTTATGCACATTTTTAAATTATTTGCAAAGGCGCTCCTGCCCATCGATAACATACGGCGTTAAAAAGGCTCTTGATGCAGTCATATATATGATCAGGTACATTTTATCGTTGCCTTTTTGCTTTGTTTCATCAATGCAGATATAAGGTGGGCATCAGTAACACAGAGGCAGCGAAGGTGAGAAGACATGAAGGGATGGAAGCTGCTGCAAACCGTGCTTGTACAGCACTCTGAATAAAATTCAGAAATAAAAAAATGGAGTAATGAAGGATTCTTTAATGCATAGGTTCTACTTTCTGAGACAGGACAGAATTCCACTTTTGAGATAGGGCCAGGAAATTAAGAACTCCGACATCTTGGTGTACAAAAGTGTGTATTTTATGTAAAATATGCATACAAAATACAGTGGTACCTCGGTTTAAGAACAGTCCGGTTTAAGAACGATTTGGTTTACAAACTGCGCAAAACTGGAAATAGTGTCCTGGTTTGAGAACTTTACCTAAGTCTAAGAATGGAATCTGAACAGTGGAAGGGCACCGGCGGCGGGAGACCTCATTAGGGAAAGCGCATCTTGGTTTAAGGACAGTTTTGGTTTAAGAAGGGACTTCTGGAATGGATTAAGTTCATAAACCAAGGTACCACTGCAGTATTTTACTGGTGAATGCACTGAAAAGAGCATCTTTTACAGTAAAAGTGCACACATAATGTAATCAAAAGATGTATGATGGGATAGAATGGGATTCAGTGCAATGGAAAGGAAGAAGATGGAATGGAGCTATGGGTGAGCACTGACAAGACCCAAATGGGTTCAGATTAGTTGCTCAGCTCGTCCCTAAACAAGATAGACGCATGAGAAACAAGAGAAGCAAATGGGTTTCTAAAAGGCCAGGAGTTTCACATATCCCTGGAAACTTAGTTTCTGGAAGGCTGAGGACAAGAAGGAATCTCACAAAGGCATTGCAGCTGTTCAATCTTGTATGCTTTTTTAGCTGCTTCTAGAATATGTGAAAAGTTGCGGAGGGGGGAGAAATAGCGGGGAGGTTGCTAAGAAACGAGATCACACAAGTATACAGTTTCCCCATCTCTTCACTTGCAAGAGGTGACGGGAGAGGCTTGAAACAGATGTAGGAA
Source organism: Podarcis melisellensis (assembly GCF_964234715.1). Taxonomy (NCBI): domain Eukaryota; kingdom Metazoa; phylum Chordata; class Lepidosauria; order Squamata; family Lacertidae; genus Podarcis; species Podarcis melisellensis. Next base: position 84,342,172 of record NC_138538.1, on the reverse strand, counting down.
GAGAGAAATATTAGTGGAAACAGGAAATGTGGCAATATGTAGCGGGGAAGCTATGCCAAACCAGAGGAACTTTTCATATGTGCATTCATAGAATTAATAAATAGCGTTCACCACCCAGCTAACAGAAGTAATTTACCTGGCTGCTGGTTACTTGTCGTCGTTTCCTTCCAAAAAAAAAGTCTGTTGGAATTCTTTATGCAAAATAAATAAAAAACCAGCTGGCTTTTTTCTTTGTCCAGTTTTATGAGGCTGTTGTCTTGATTGCACATATTGCAGGAGGCCAAGTGCTCTATTTCAAATCTTACAGCGGGCTGTAAAATAAAATGTGTAGTGCACTCCTTCTCCTGAAGTCAATGCACAGTATTTACTGCCTTCAGTGGACTGATAACTCACTGCTGTTAACCACTGGCTCATTTTTTCTCTCTTGAACATCTTGCCCACAGCTTGAAATGGAGCAGGACAGGGGAGAGAACAAGAGCAGGTGCAAGCAGTGAGGCAAATCAGGCTGCAGTGCTTGTATATGTATAGCTCCCAGATAGATATAGGCATGGCATAGGCAAAAGACCAAAACATTATGGCAGTGTCCCTGCTGCCAGTGGTATCCTGCCTGATTGCTGGGAGGTGTTAAGGCAGGCCTACAACTCCCATGATCCTTAGCTAACAACAACAACAAATGTTTATTCGGCTTTACGCCCATCATGAAACACAACACAACAAAACAAATCAAATAAAACAGCGGACTCTTCCAAACCACAAGTAGTATAACACAGTTTGCAACTCACAAGGACGGATATTAGCCATTCATAAAAAGTTTAAGATTAAGATTAAAAAAATTTGGCACTACACTAAAATCAATATCTGATGTCATTATAGAAAATTCTTATAACTATCAATAATCAGCTAACATTCTGTTCCGTCTCTTGTACGAGAGGACGGCTGTTAGGAATTTAGCAACCTGTAGGGTAATATAAGGATCTACATCTTGAAGAACCCAGGCAAGCTGTAGGTCTACTGGTTTGTAAGCCATAGGCTGGATTATGGGGTTTAGTATACTAGCACGGGCTGAACTGTACAAAGGGCAGATAAACATAACATGATGTAGAGATTCAGATGTTTTCATTTCACAAGCACACATTGAAGGGACTTGGCCCTTAGCTAGCAGGACCAGTGGTCAGGGATGTTGGGAACTGTAGTCTCAAAACATTGGGAGGGCCTTCAGCGCTGGACCTCAGTGTACGGGCATGATGAGGGTGGAGACGGTCCTTCAGGTTTACTGGACCAAGGCCATTTAGGGCTTTAAAGGTCAGCACCAACACTTTGAATTGTGCTCGGAAACATACTGGGAGCCAGTTATTTGGCAACACATGACCAAAATGAAGTGGGGGAAGGATCAACCTTCCTAGTACATCACTATGGAAAGTGTGTGTGTGTGTGTGTGTGTGTGTGTGTGTGTGTGTGTACATACAGGTGCTGAGGTGAAAAGTAATTGGGCATCTGCCCTCATTTTCCAAAGAGCTACCCATAAAAGTTAGATGCTGACCACTTATCTGGTGGGTTAAAACCACTGCAAAAAACCCCAAGTGCAGAAATAAAGTACTGCATTTATATGATAAGGATAATGTTCATTTTTACAGGGTTGTAGAAAAAAAACACCTGCATTCCAGAGGAGGCATGGCATAATGGCCATTTTCAGATATATTTGATACTGTTACCTTATCATGCCATATGAGTTCGGTATTATATAGCTGCTCTCCAGTTGTACCATTTAAATAATTGGAGATTATTATCAGTTTATTGCAAGCAGTTTCTTTTAAGTGCCATGCTTGCAAAAAAAGAGAAGTTTTTTCAATGTAGTAAACTTTTACTTCTCTATTAACCATGAAAACTCATTTGATGTTAATTTTACCGCAGTGAGTAGCAAAAGAATATGCAATAATATGCTAAATATTGCCAAGTCTTTCTTTCTTTCCTACTCACTTGGCTTTTACCCCAATGTGGAAGACATTTGGATACATTAAGCACTTATGGCAATGGTGTAGTGATGTCTTGAGACTGACCCAGAAACTCCAGCGGGTGCAGAATGCCGCAGCGAGACTCCTTACGGGGTCTTCGCTTAGAGATCACATTCATCCGGTGCTATACCAGCTGCACTGGCTCCTGGTGGAGTACAGGATCAGGTTTAAGGTGCTGGTTTTAACCTTCAAAGCCCTATACGGCCTAGGGCCCTCGTACCTACGGGACCGCCTCTCCTGGTATGCCCCACAGAGGAACTTACGGTCTTCAAATAAAAACACCTTGAAGGTCCCAAGCCACAGAGAGGTTAGGCTGGCCTCAACTAGAGCCAGGGCTTTTTCGGCTGCAGCTCCAACCTGGTGGAACGCTCTGTCACAAGAGACAATGGCCCTGCAGGACTTGACATCTTTCCGCAGGGCCTGCAAGACAGAGCTGTTCCACCTGGCCTTTGGTTAGGGCGCAGCCTGACTCCCTCCTTTGGCAATCTTTACAAAACTTTAGTTTATGGTTGCCATCAATTTTGATTTTAATTCATTTTTATAATGTTTTATAATGTTGTACTGTTTTAGTGTTGTTAGCCGCCCTGAGCCCGGCTTCGGCTGGGGAGTGCGGGATATAAATAAAACTTCTTATTATTATTATTATTATTATTATTATTATTATTATTATTATTACTAATAGCTGGCTTGGGCTACAGATTCGCCTGGCTGATAATGCAGAGAAGACGAACCCGATACCCTTTAGCTGCTGGTGGACAGCTTATTATTAAATTTGTATATTGCCCTTCATCCATAAATCTCAGGGCGAGCCACACCATAAAAAATACATGTTAAAATGAAACAGGCCATGCCAGCTGGAGCTGATGGAAGCTGGAGTCACAAGAACATCTCAAGGGCCCTCATACATTCCCAGCCCTTTCCAAATGTAACACAAAACAAAAGATAATTCTCCCCAGAAGCTTTTCTGCAGTTTGAAATGTAAAACAAGGGTTCATCACATATACAGAAAGTGCTTTTTAAATTCAATTCTAGCTCAGTTTCTGTTCTAATTTGCATTGCTTAACAAACTAAGTCTTCTGGAAGGAAAGCTTTTTTTAGCCTCGCCCTAAGCTGAAAGGGTGAGGAAATTATAGGCCACAAAGACAAGTGAACCCACCTGTATGAAATGCCTTTCTACAGGTTACAGTCTGATGCACTGGGGCAGTTTTCTCAGCATTTGGACAAACAAGATTTGGTGGGAAATCATCATCAACTCCTGCCCACTTGTTTGGAGTCTTGAAGATCCCCTTTGGAAGATGTTTTCAGTGTTGTTGTTTTTTATCAGCGTCAACTATTTGCGCAATAAAGAAAGAAAAAGTTTGAGGCTATTTATGATTCAGGGTAAGGGGTGAAAGGTTTCTCAGCTGGGCTGTGGGGCATTTCCACATCAAGTGAAATATTTGCTGGTTATCATTTTGGGTTTGCAGCACAAGCAATTATATGCCGCTCTACAGGGAAATAGACCCCACCAATTTCCACAGGTTTAACACTTGTTCGATCTCTCCCAAAAACTCTGTGAGAGGGAATTAGGATCACTAACAAAGAATTCACAGCGCTCTTACTGGCTCTTATTTATTAGACCTATTTAAGTCTTAACACTTAGGTAAAGCTAAAGGGACCCCTGATGGTTAGGTCCAGTCATGACTGACTCTGTGATTGCGATGCTCATCTCGCTTTATTGGTCGAGGGAGCCGGCATACAGCTTCCGGGTCATGTGGCCAGCATGACTAAGCCATTTCTGGCGAACCTGAGCAGCACACGGATATTCTGTTTACCTTCCCGCCAGAGTGGTACCTATTTAACTACTTGCACTTTGATGTACTTTCAAACTGCTAGGTTGGCAGGAGCAGGGACCGAGCAACAGGAGCTCACCCCATCGCGGGGATTCGAACCGCCGACCTTCTGATTGGCAAGCCCTAGGCTCAGTGGTTTAGACCACAGCGCCACCCGCGTCCCTGTCCTAACACTTACACAGATATAAAACCAGTATGTGTTTGTTGTGTTGATATGCACTATATTTACCATTCAAAGAGACGGTGATCCCTGCAGCAAAAGCAATGTTTGTAAGAATCAAACGGCATAATGGAGAACGCATGCAGAGATCCTGGCAAAAGGGAAAGTAGATGTTAGGAAGTTGACTTATACAAACAACAACAACAACAACAAAACCATCCTCATTCATCTGTCTCACTGTTGTCTCCACTGATAGGTACCAAATCCCAAGGGTTTCCCCATCCTACCTGGAGATGCTGTGGTTTGAAAGTGGGATTTGCATGTATGCAAAACAGATGCTTTCCTAGCGAACTATGGCCCCTCCCCTTACCTTAAAAGCGAACATTGTTCCATAGCTTAAAATAATTGCATTTGGCTTTAAAAGAGCAGTAATGTATTATTTGATATATATTTTTAAAAAGCAAGGGTGGGGGTAATACTTAAGTAACACTTAGGATAACTGGCAGACACTGACAGGGTAATTATAGGCAGTGACAAGAAGCACATGGCATCCAGAATTGTCAAGACCTGAACGTGAAATGTGAAAAATGTGAAATTGTAATTGGAACACCTTTCTTAAAACCCCTCCAAGGAAGTATGGGAAATCCTGTTTTGTTTCAAATATGGGAATACATCAGGAAACAGCAAACCCCCCCCCCCATTTTTTTCTTCTACTCCAAATAAGCATACAATCATGGGCATTGATCACTTCTTGTAAATTAAAGATACTAACACACCACATTTATGTCAGTCTTCTCCGGTGGCTATTTATTGCTAGACAAAAATTTTAAAATGCCGAGAATTACATTTATGCCGAATTTACCAGTTGTGTGTGAATAAATGAAGGGAGAGGGAAGACATACTTTTTTATTATTATTCCTAAGCAATGACCTTTTGTTGTTTAATAAATTAATAAACTTGTAGGTGCAACTGATCTATAACATAGGCAAGTTAGTAAGACAAAAAATCTACCCAGGTACTAGTTATTTGTATATCAGGGCACATTCTGTTTATCTTTCTGTCTAAACCACTGAGCCTCTTGGGCTTGCCGATCGGAAGGTCAGAGATTCGAAACCCCATGATGGAGTGAGCTCCCGTTGCTCTGTCCCAGCTCCTGCCAACCTAGCAGTTCAAAAGCACACCAGTGCAAGTAGATAAATAGGTACCGCTGTAGCGGGAAGGTAAATAGCATTTCCGTGCGCTCTTGCTTCCGTCACAGTGTCCCGTTGTGCCAGAAGCGTTTTAGTCCTGCTGACCACATGACCCGGAAAGCTGTCTGTGGATAAATGCCAGCTCCCTCGGCCTCAAAAGCGAAATGAGCGCCGCAACCCCACAGTTGCCTTTGACTGAACTTAACCATCCAGGGGGCCTTTACATTTACCTTAAACTTACCCGCCAGCTACGTCTTTTGGTTGGGAAATAGCATCTTAATAATCTTGGGTGGCTAAGGGAATATCTCTGAATGGGAGCCAAAGACTAGCAAACAGTTGAATATTTCTATGAAATGTAAGAAAGGGGGGGTGTTTGTGTATTTGTGTGTCTTGAAAGAAGCTTCAGTTTCCCAAAGAGGAACACACACACACAAAAACAACAACAACAACAACAACAACGAGAGGGGACACAGCAGAAGGAGAAAGTCATGAGGGCTAACTGTGAACTCTGGAAGCACCTATGAGCACAGATACCACTCCCTGATTCTTTCCACCTATACTCTATTTGCATATTTGTAATTGAATCAAGCATTCAGTTTGACTGAATTGAATCAAACATTATAAGTTTTCAGCAGTATCTCCTCCAAAAGGAAACCAAGCCTTATTGCTTTCCCTGGAATTTTCACCATTCAAGGAAGCGCAGAGAACATGACAATGAACGTGTATGATGGAAGAATTTAACTTAATTGCATAGCTAATAATACTAGCATCCAGTGAGCACAGTGTCGCACAATCCAAAACATGTTTACTTTGAAGTAAAGTGCCACTGTGTTCAACAGAGCTGGGAAGTTACATTTGTGTTACATTGTGTCCAAGGTGCTTGATGAATTAGAAAGTGATGAATGAATGTATTAAAAGGATAAGTGATTAATTTTATTTCCTAATTTAGCCAGTGCTATGAGCAACCAAGAAACAAGACACAGAATTCAGTCAAATGAGATTTGATTCTATTTCTTCTAAATTTCGGTTCCACCATAGCTGTTATCATTGGCTTTCCAGCCCACCTGATGGGAACGGGTCGCAGCAGATGCCGCCAAGCTTAGATTAACAGAAGATGGAAGGGCTGCCAGGAATCCTGCTGATATAGGAAGCCAAATCTGGTTGTCAGTTCCACCAAGCGATCTCATCCATCTCCAGTCCAGCTGCCTACCACTTTCTCAAATGTCCCTCAAACCGCAACTTCTATAGTAGAAAAGTGGGATAAATGACTTTCCCTTGCAACTTTCCTATAAGACACCACAACACCATGGACCAGAATGGCACACTTCTTTGTGATGTATGTATCAACACACTCTATGTACGCATCCAGGGAGCATGCCCTTCAGCAACGACAGATGACTGGGGAATTTACCTCAGGTGCCAGGAGAACCTCTTCTCAATGTGACCCTGGCAATATTCCTGCTGGTGGACTGTTCAACAGAGCTGGCCCAGAAACGAGAATATTTCATCAATTGATAGAAACACAGCCTGGGTATGCATGATGACATTAGGTCCTTGTAGGGTCCCCTGGCAGCAAAACAGACCAAAAAATCAAAGGGTGATTACCCACTCTGACCAGAAATGACATGGAAGCAGAGTTGCAGTATGAAAAAGGAATTAATAAGGAAAACGTTGGGAACAGTAAGCTGGCCGGTATATTGAGTTTCTAAAACAATGGGAGCTGGACTGAACAAATGGAACCCAATGATTCAATATATGAAAGGAGAGGGGAGGGGAGAACCGGGGACAACTGATCTGGGAATTAATTGTATGCTGCTATAGGAAGTAATTAATGTTAAGAGGAATTTACTAGGATCAATGGGAAAGTATTTGAATTAATCATAGACTCCCCTTTCTTCCATTTTTTACTCAGAACTTTAGAATAAATATTTAACAGTACATTTTTTTGTAATTTTTATAGAAATTACACAAAACGGCTTTAAGATTTCATGATAAAATTTGATAATATCTGATATTTAAGATGTTCTTGGAGTAGCTTGATGTGTTTGTAATTAATCAATCAATTAATTACTTAAAAGTTTGAGCTCATATGAAGTGCAGTTACTGCAGCCTACACGTGTGTGGATGTGTAGATAGACAGATAAATATAACCTTTTTAAAAAGGTTTGAGCAGAAATGACAATCCAATTAATTAAGGCTGTTGCAGAGACATATGTGGCAGAGAAAGAGAAGAGATGCGGCTGATGGAGTCTGCGTGGAGATATCCAGTTGAGAGAGGGAGAAGCAGAGCAAAGGAAAGGAAGACAGTGAGTTAGTGGGCTCAGGTGGGAGAGACTGTGAAGGGGGAAATGTGAAGATGAAGGCAGTGGAAGCATCAGCAGCAGGGGAAATCCCAAACCAGGGAGAGCAGGTGTTCCACAACATAGCTGCCACCTGTCAGGATACAGAATGCAGAGGTGAAAGAACTGGAAAAAACAAAAACCTGGATGTACATTTCCAAAATATGAGATAAAAAACAAATGAAATAAAACCTACATACATCAACAGTGTTTTGTGTTGTGTAGGCTCCTATGATGTAAGTAATGATATTAATATACTTCTTAATTGTATTTCACTATTAATATACTGAAGAGACGTGGGTGGCGCTGTGGTCTAAACCACTGAACCTCTTGGGCTTGCCGATCAGAAGGTTGGCGGTTCGAATCCCCATGACTGGGTGAGCTCCTGTTGCTCAGTCTCAGCTCCTGCCAACCTTTGGAAAGCATGCCAAAAAGTGCAAGTAGATAAATAGGTACCGCTCCGGCGGCAAGGTAAATGGTGTTTCTGTGCGCTGCTCTGATTTCAGTGTTCATTTGCACCAGAAGCGGATTAGTCATGATGGACACATGACCCGGAAAAACTGTCTCTGGACAAATGCCGGCTCCCTCGGCCTGTAAAGCAAGATAAGCGCCACAATCCCAGAGTCATCTGCAACTGGACTTAACTGTCAGGGGTCCTTTACCTTTACCTTTTTTATTCATATGTTGTCGTTTAGTTGTGTCCGACTCTTCGTGACCCCATGGACCAGAGCACGCCAGGCCCTCCTGTCTTCCACTGCCTCCCGCAGTTTGGTCAAACTCATGCTGGTAGGTTCGAGAACACTATCCAACCATCTCGTCCTCTGTCATCCCCTTCTCCTTGTGCCCTCCATCTTTCCCAACATCAGGGTCTTTTCCAGGGAATCTTCTCTTCTCATGAGGTGGCCAAAGTATTGGAGTCTCAGCTTTTATTAATATACTCCTTCTTAATTGTATTTCAGTTCAACAATTACTTTGATAAAATACATATTTGTTATGTGCAAATGGCTTCAGATACCTATTAGGTCCATAACTTACCATATAGCATATATTCAACACAAAAAACAGCGGCAATTTGTTGTTGACAAAGGACATCTGGACATATAAAGGGCCCCATTACCTTCAGTAGCTTAGGGCCTCATCAAACCTAAATCTGGCCCTGGGCATCAGGCCACGGGTTTGAAAGATGGACCAAGGGGCAGTGTGGATACCAGAAGAGCACAGTTCAGGGATCCTAGATGAGTCAGTCTTAGAAAACAGAAACTAGGGACTAAGATCCTAACGAAGGTTCTACTAGGGGGGCATGTTCAATAAGCAAAGTTTCACTCACAGGATGCTGCTCCCAGCAAAAGTGGGTGGCATTTGGGGGCCCTCTGTAACAGCATAAAAGGAGCGGGTTAAGGGGGAAATTATTTGGACCTTTGCCTTGAAGGTGCTCTAACAGAAAACCACTTGGGACAATGCTTTCTAGGGATGGCACAAGTAGAAGAATGGATGAGCCCTGAGACACAAAATGAAGTAGGAAGTCAAAATGAGAATAAGGTGTCAACAAGCTCAAAAACATACCTCTGTAGCAAAATTAACATTTGAGGCTGAAGGAAATCTCCACACGGAGGTGAGAAAACAAAGGGTGTTTATTGCTAGCAGTAATGGCTCAGTGGGATCACTCTCCAAAAGCTGAGCAAGCCCAAAAGCGTGGGGCCTGCTTAATATAGATAAAGGTAAAGGGACCCCTGACCATTAGGTCCAGTCGTGACTGACTCTGGGGTTGCGGCACTCATCTCACTTTACTGGCCGAGGGAGCCGGTGTAAAGCTTCCGGGTCATGTGGCCAGCATGACCAAGCCACTTCTGACGAACCGGAGCAGCACACGGAAATGCCATTTACCTTCCTGCCGGAGTGGTACCTATTTATCTACTTGCACTTTGATGTGTTTTCGAACTGTTAGGTTGGCAGGAGGAGGGACCGAGAAACGGGAGCTCACCCCGTTGCGAGGATTCGAACCGCCGACCTTCTGATTGGCAAGTTCTAGGCTCTGTGGTTCAACCCACAGTGCCACCCGCGTCCTGCTTAATATGCATAGCTGTTATCTGTTAAAGCAATACATATGCATAAACTTCCTCCACTCTAAAGTTACAACACAATACTAATTATACCATGTATGGTCTTTCCTTCATTACATATTCATTAGGCAAGGAAACAAAGGACTCTCCCACTAAGCAGCTCCCACTCTTTGCATTCCTTTCTACCTGAGGGGGTTAGCACATTTGAGCACAGCACGTCTCATTGTCAAATGTAGACACTTAGGAATGTTGCTTACAACCTTGGGACTAGGTCCTAGCCCAAGATAAGGCACAAGGCCTCTAGCCTTGCTAGTTAGCTGAGCTTATAGGTCTCTATGTGCATCAGCTCGTTGTATCATTGCTGTTGGTTTTGGTCTGGAAGGTCACACTACCTACCAGATCCTTCAGGCTAGGGATGGCACAGGTGTTTTCCTGGCCCACAATAGGAAAAAAACTCAACTAGCTGGGAAACTCATGGGTGGAATTTGACCCGCGTCACAATACACTGGAAAATGTCCTCAATTTGGATTCTCAGATCAGGTTCTTTTGGTTTTTGGCTCAAAACCAGCAGCTGCCTTCAACACAGCCTTTACACTGGGTTTTATCTTGTGCTACTCTTTTCCCCAGGATCAGGTCCATGGCGAAGAAGAAGAAGAAGAGGAGGAGGAGGAGGAGGAGGAGGAGGAAGAAGAAGAAATAATGACAGAAAAGTGTAGCAGATTTGAATTTTGTTTTCTGACAAAGACCAAAAATTGTTCAAGACTGAAAAACCCATTGGCTCAGAGGCTTGTCACCGCTAGAAAAACAAACAAAAATGAATAAAATCCACCCAAACTCAGAAGCCAGAGGGTCAGCTTAGAGTTTATGGATGCTCTTGGTTTCTAAACCCTCTGGAACTTATGGCATCCATTTTTTATAACTTTGTCCCATTGAGTGCACACTTTTATTGCTTTCTATTCTATTGCTTGAGCACAGGCTGTGCAATTTGAAATGGTTGTATAACCTGCCATAATGTGTTTGATAAACCACACATCACCAAAATTGAAACTCCCCCTGCCCCTTAATATACTTCTTGCATTTTGATTGATACCTATTTTTCGCTAGTAGATGGTCATGTCAAACACAGTCAATTCAATTTCTATGGTGCATTGTAAATTTGGAAATCAGTGGATGCTATTTTGCTTCTTATTTATTGCACCAGTTTGCTAAGAAACTCCCATATACATGAATGGGGTCTGAACTAGCAGTGGCCCAAATATCTGAAACAGCATCTCCTTCCAGACCAGCCTGCCCATATGTTCATCAGAAGAAGCACTTCTCTGTGTTTCGTTTTGAGAAGTACAAACCGGTATTATTCTTCTTCTTTGGCGATGACTTGTAGTCGAGTAAGATTGTCTTCCATAAACACGGTTTTAACGATGAGTCCATAAATGACTGTGGAGGCCAATTCTGGATCCACATGTCCTTCCACAGAGCGGACATTGGTTTCAGGGCGGGAATTGATCACGGTGTAGATTTGCCAAGCGCACCTTCCTCTTAGCACGTTTCTCCCTTGTGTCCTGAGTTTGAGTGTCTTCAAAGCCCATGACACCTTTGGTAAAGGCTGCTCTCCAACTGGAGCGCTCGTTGGCCAGTGTTTCCTAGTTGTCAGTGTTTATACTGCATTTTTTAAGATTTGCCTTGAGACAGTCTTTAAACCTCTTTTGTTGACCATCAGCATTATGCTTTCCATTTTTAAGTTCGGAAAAGAGTAGTTGCTTTGGAAGACGATAATCAGGCATCCGCACAACATGACCAGTCCAATGAAGTTGATGTTGAAGAATCATTGCTTCAACACTGGTGATCTTTGCTTCTTTCAATACAATGATATTAGTTTGCCTGTGCTGTGTAAATTTTTTTGGAGATACCATTGATGGAATCCTTCAAGGAGTTGGGAATGGCGTTTATAAGTGGTCTGAGTTTCACAAGCATATAGTAAGGTTGGTAGTAAAATAGCTTTGTCAACAAGCATTTTGGTTTCCCTGCGAATGTCCCGGTCCTCAAACACTGGCTTCAATCGGGAGAAAGTTGCACTTGCAGAGCTCAGGTGATACTGGATTTCAGCATCAATGTTGGCCCTTGTGGAAAGATAACTGCCTAGGTAGGAGAAGATATAGATGTAGAGGAGAGAGAGTCTTTCCTGATGCAGCGCCCGCATTGTGGAATGCCCTTCCATGGGATACACATCAGGAGCTAACACTGTATTATTTTAAACCATCTTTATTTGCCCATGCATTTTACATTCTGTTATTTTGAACTGGCTGAATGGTTTTATTCATTTTAACCTTATTCTATTGTTGGTTTCTTGCTATAATGTTTCTATAGTTTTATTTTTCTTTGCATATCACTCTGGAATTTATTTTTGGGTGCAGGGTGATTTATAATTTTTTTAAAAAAAATTGATGAAAGGGATACGGCATATTCAAAGTACAGAGAACCATTTGTCAACTGCCAACTGAATAACTAAATATGGGTTGAAACCCATCATCATTATCTCTATAAACAGTCACTTATGGGCATTCCTTTACCTGTTAAAAAGAGTAGTATCTGTAATTATGGTGCATTTTAAGATGCAGTTATTTCTAAATAAGATGGAGTGCTATTCATCATTTATACACCAAATGGATGTTTCATGAGCAATCTACATAGAAGAGTATTCAGCTTTTGTATACTTCTGTACAGATATTCCTCCCAACAGCTTTCAAATTGGTGCCATGTTTAATTTGATACACAAATAAGCTTATTTTGCAGGGTATGACTGTAATAAATTCTGCAGCATATCCTCATTGTCCCTCATATCTGTAACTCGCAATACGACAACGCATGCTGCAGGTTTTCTTCTATTAATTACATATTATTCACCGTTTTGGAAGGCAGACCTGGTAAAAGAAATGAAGACTAACACGCCGATTCAATTGCCTATTCTGTTATTTTACCAATGTTTACTGACCCAGTAAATTTCCAAAAGAAGAATTCTAATTGGAAATTGTGCTCCTTTTTAAAAAACTTTTTTAAAAAAAAACAGTAATGAAAATGAGTACACTAAGGAAACAGTGTGTGAAATTGCTTTTGGTATTTCTTCTTTCAATACATATTTTAAAATGAGGCAGCCCTGTATAATAAAAGAGAATCACACACTTAAGGAAAAAGTGGATGAGAGGAGGAGAATAACCACGGGAATGCATAACTGATCGAGTGACATTAGCAGAGTGCTGTTTAAATATATCAGCGTGAACTTTAAAATACCTGTTTTTAGATATATATTTTAAAAAAACACACCTAGCATTAAAACAAATGGGGACAAAAGAAAAAGTGTGGAATGGAAAATTCTCAAGAAAACTGAAATGGCTCTGTGACCACAATTTGCACTGGTGCTGTAACTTCAGAAACGCTTCCATTAAATCATTATACACTGACTCTATTCTTAAAATGCACAGTTCACATTTACATTGTGATCACATCTATATGCATGGCTGTTGAGGGAAATTGTGTCTTCCATTGTGGAGGGCATGTGTTGTGGTGACATCACCGTAAATTGCCTCCCTGTTGTGGGGCGGGACCGTTCAGATAGCCTCAACACCCCATTGGTTGCCCCTCGGTTGCTGGGGCAGAAATTTGGCTGGCTGGGATGGCTATTGGCTACTGAGGGGCTATTGAAGCTGCTGCATGTCGCTGGGAGCTTTCTCTTTCTTGTGACGTGCATCGGATCACCTGCCCTCCCACCCTATATTTAGGGCTGTTCTTTGGCCTTGCTATGCCTGTCTAGGGGCCGTCTGTTTTGGAGCAAGGGCCTGGTAGGAATTTTGCCATTTGGCTGATCGGTTGGTGCCATTTGGTTTTTGCCTACCGTGTAGCAAATCGCCACAACTTTGTAGGGTTGGCGGTTAGGCATTGGTTCAATGTTTTCACAGGGAAAGTGGTTGGCTGTGCCTGCCCCTCCATCGCTGCTGCTAGGGAATTCCATTAAAGGAATCCAAGGGCTCACCTTGCTTTTGTCTGAACCCTGTCAGGGGGCTAGGGCCACGCCAGAGCCCCTGGAAGGATCTGGGGTGAGCTGTGAGATCAAAGCTAGCTTCTCACTCCCCCAGGATGTTTTCCCTTACTGACATATGGTGGTGCCCAGTGTCAGTCCTGTTCCTGCCACGAGCAGGTTCAAGTAGTCTGGAACCAATGCCTAAGCAACAACTCACATGCTGTAATCAATAAAGTTGTGGCCAAAATTAATGCCAAAAACCTTAAACTAAATTCTATGTCTATTGTGTTTTTATTTTGGGGGTGGTTTTGGGGGTCTTCACATGCAAGGCTCATATAGGCAAAAATTCCTATGAGAACTTTTGAGTTTGGCCAATTCTCCTTCAGGGGAAATGGAGGTGTGTGCAGGGCAGCAATTCCCAAATGCTGTGTTGGGGAACTACTATTACGCCACAGAAGAACTGCTTACACAGAAAGGAGAAACGCTCTATAACACGCACCCGACCATAACACTCACATAGTTTTTAGAGGAGGAAAACAAGAAAAAAAATATTCTAAATGAAACACTGGATGTATGATTTTTGTGGTTTATGCTGTGGCCACAGGCATGTGATCTGAGTTTGGAGTGGCCCAATGCAAAAATCCTGAGGATCCTTTGTAACCACGTTTTAAGTGGGGAGGGAAGAAAAAGCACTCAAGGGACAAGGAGAAGGATGCTGCTAATAATGCAGAAGAGGGGTTTAAGGGGAGAAGAAGCATGTGTGGGGTGGGTGGAGAAGGATGCTGCTAATAATGAAGAAGAGGGGTATAAGGGGAGAAGGCTCCTCTCCTCTCCCACTTTGCTCCTTTAAAGCAAGCAGGCTCTGCTTTTCTCCCTCCTCCCCGCTCATCCCCGGCTTAGCGAGCTGAAAAACTTTGCTGCTATTTGCGTGCTGAGGTCCCCAAAACATCCCTTTCCCAATAACTCACACATCACACATAATTTTTGTTTAAGGTTTTTGGCATAATTTTGGCCACAACTTTATTATCATACAAGATTGTGAATGGTTGCTTAGGCATTGGTTATGACTAGCTATCCCCCCCGCCTTGGGGGATAGCACTGACTCCCGGATTCCAGCGTAAGTCAGTGTGGAGGAACAAGCAGGGCAACTGGGGCTGCGAAACAGACCCTTCAGTTCCTCCCTGCCTGCACCTTGGGGTCTTACACGGCCCGCACCCGATTCCAGGGGTTTGGACAAGGGGATGGTAAGCCCCAGAATTCCTTTAACGGAATTCCCATTCCGCAGCAGCATTGGAGGGGTAGGCACAGCCAATCCATACCCCTCCACCAACCAATTTAACCAATGCCTAACCACCAACCTTACAAGTTGTGACAATTTGCTACGTAGTAGGCAAAACCCAATTGGCACACACTAATCAGCCAAAAGGTAAATTCCTACCAGGCCCCCGCACCAAGGCGGACGACCCCATGACAGGCATAGCAAGGCCAAGCAAAAGCCCTTTCAAGGGAGGGCGGGCGGGTGATCCGGTGTCCACAGCGAAAGAGAAAGGAACACTCAGTGGACCCAGTATAAATAACCTCTGATCCCACCCCTTAATTGGCAACATGCAATTTACCCTAGTAACGGCAGCCACCAATCCATTCAATTCCCTTGCCACAGCCTGGCTGGCAACTAGGGATGTTTTTGCTGGCCCCAACCGCAACACGTGCTCTCTTTTTAATGAGAACACGCTTTAGCAAGCTGAGTGGGGAGGAGACAGGGACAGAGAGCCTGCTTGCTTTAAAGGAACAATTAGTATTGTGTATTAATTAGTATTAATTAGTATTGTGTTTTTGTAAACTGTTTGGAAGCCATATTGGCTTTAATCATATATAATAATCCTTGTAAGTATGGGATAGCAAAGGGGCAGGGGGGTGGCCAGTAACCGAAAATGATCCATTTAGGTCCAGATTCTGGAAGGGTCCATGGCTGGCTCTAAATGGAACTGGGGTAATAGAGCTACTAAATCATATGTTGAAATCCTCCCCCTTTCAGAATTGCAGTGCATTCTCCTCACTAAAGGGAGCAGATCATAAGACTGAACACTGGTCTCCAGGTGGAGGAAGCTGGTGAAAAGGGTGGCAGTAGGGATTCTACAGAGAAAGAACAAGAGAAGAATGAATATACGCAGAAGTTCACATCAGATTCCATCATCTCCTCCCTCAACAGCACTGCAAGATCTATATTGGCTGCAAGAAAATAGCTAAAGTGCAAATAAACTTGCATTGGTATCCCATTTTTCATCCTTCTTGCAAATCAAAAATAGAAAATGCCAGAAGGAAAAGAGAGTGCCACATCTGTTTGTGACTATCACTTACGTCTGATGTTGAATGCAAAATGAGTTTCCACATGTGCAGTGCTTGAAATGGGAAGAAAATGAATGTGCGCAATTAAAGAATAATCTGGAATGTGGGCTAATTGAGGGTTTATTTGACCTTGCAATGACCATTTCGCAAAACCCTTTCCTCATATGCATGGACTTTTCAAGTCAAGAACAGCTTCTTGGGAGTGCAGCCCACAGTTACCTTTATAAATATACAAGGGAAATGTACCAGGGAAATGTCAGGGGAGACTTCACTCTTCTTGAAACTTCCCAACTCCCTCCACATAATATCTAGGGACTGAATCCATAGCCGTGGTATTTGCACTCTCCTGCCTACAGCTTCCCTGAGCCTTAAGCACATTGGAGACAAGAACAGCAAGGAACATGCCCCATAAGATCTCTGAACAGCAAACAGAGGGAACTAACTGTAGCCTCTAGCTGTTGATGGATTACAACTCTCTTCACTCCTGACCATTGGCCATGGGCTGATGTGACTTGGAAGTCCTAACAACATCTGAAAGGTTGCAATCCCCCATGTTAGCCAGACAGTGAACTTTCTCTACAGCAGGCTTCCTCAACCTCGGCCCTCCAGTTGTTTTTGGCCTACAACTCCCATGATCCCTAGCTTGCAGGACTAGTGGTCAGGGTTGATGGGAATTGTAGTCTCAAAACATCTGGAGGGCCGAGGTTGAGGAAGCCTGCTCTACTGCAACCTGATGGGATGTTGCATCGCTCACCACCTCTCCCTTTCAGTGGAGTATATTGAATATGGGACTGTCTCGCCAGAGTAGTGCATGCTCTAGTTATCTCCCGCTTGGACTACTGCAATATGCTCTACATGGGGCTAGCTTTGAAGGTGACCCGGAAACACAATCCAGAATGCGGCAGCTAGACATAATATACAGTATTATGTTATCACATTGTTATACTTCTTGTTCCCTGTAAATAAAATTGTAAATGGTTATTTAAATCCTGCCAACGAGACCATTTCTTTCTGTTGTCTCTGCAAATATATTGTAAAGAGTTCCCATTCTTTTTCAAAGTCACCATTGTCCTTTTCATGCAGTTTGTCCGTTAACTTTGCTAACTCTGCATAGTTTATCAACTTTTCTTGCCACTGTGCATTTGATGGTACTTCTCTGGTTTTCCAATTTTGAGCTAGTAAGATTCTTGCCACTGTTGTAGCATACATGAATAATGTCTCTCTTTTTTTGACAACTCTTGTCCTAAAATGCCTAACAAAAATGCTTTTGGTTTTTTAACAAATGTTATTTTAAACATTTTTTTAAAATTTCATTGTATAACATTTCCCTTTTTTAAAAAAAATAATCTTACAATCCACATATGATAAAATGTACCTTCCCCTTCTTTACAGCTCCAACAATTCTTTTGTTCTGTTCTATACATTTTTGACAATTTTACTTGTGTAATGTACCACCTATTCATCATTTTTGCACAAATCTCTTTCAACAATATGCAATCTGTAAATTTCAAATTCACTTCCCAGAGTCTTATCCAATCTTCAATCTGTATATTATGACCTAAATCCTGTGCCCATATGATCATTACTGATTTAACTTCTTCATCCTTAGTTTCCCATTCGAACAGTATACCATACGCTTTCTTTAATAGTTTAGAATTGTCGTCTATTATATCTTTTTGAAATTTGGAAACTGTATAAGTAAATCCTCTCTTATTATCTTCTTTAAAGATTTCGTTTAATTGTCAATGGTGCAACCAACTCTGAAAATATTCCTTTATCTCATCATAGTCTTTCAATTTTAACTTTCCTTCTTGTTCTGTTAGTAAAGCTCTATACATTGGCCATATTCCTTTTTTTTGTTGACATTTTAAATGAAGCATCATCATTTAAAACGCCCTGAGATCTTTTGATGAAGGGCGGGATATAAATCGTTGTAGTTGTTACTGTTTTTAGAGATTGTCTTTTGGAATGGGAAATGAGGCCCAACTAAACCAATTAACTGCATTTGCTAAGTAGCAGTATGTTTTGGGGGGAGGTGGAATGGATCAGGCATATTCATTTTTATAACAACATTTGAGTCTTGAACCCATGATTCTGGTGTTCAGAAAGGTAGAAAAATCTATGAACACAAATGGACCATTTTCATATATACCATACTGAAGAAAGGCTAGCACGTATTACTTTATCTGGCAAAGGATCACCTGACTGAAGTGCATCCATAGCATTGTAATCAGTTACTTTTAGATATGTGAGGGTAAAGGCTATAGTAATTCACAGTTTCATGGGTACCAGGCTATTTAACTGGCTAAGTACCTGAGCAAGGGCAAGTATTAGATCCAATTTGCTGTTTGACAGGGGGCCAAGGCAATGTTTTCAGCAATCTGCTGATATAGCTGAGTTCTACCAAGCAGTCTGTATGGTAAATTTGACACCACCTGAATCTTATAAAGCAAACAACTTTGAGAGGCAGAGCGTGTGCTAGAGAGAAATTACAGTATTCCAACCTTGATACAAAAAGACATAAATCAAGGTGCTCAAAGTCCTGCTGAGACAGCACTTTCCACAACCTTGTTCAATCGCCACCACTGAAACAGGATGTCTCAATGGAGTGGTCTTCAGAATTGGATCCCCAGGGTTCTGGGAATTGTGTATTCAGTGATATCTGAGTGTGAACAGAAGGGACTCCAGAGCATGCAAAGGGGCTTCTCCTTCCTCTTCTCTGTCCTGAGGTTCTCAGTGTCCCCTTCAAAACCTGCTCCAGAAGGTTAGCTTCTCATGCAACGTTTTATTCTAATCTAAGGCTACCAGAAGGGGGATGCGGGTGGCGATGTGGGTTAAACCACAGAGCCTAGGACTTGACGATCAGAAGGTCGGCAGTTCGAATCCCTGTGACAGGGTGAGCTCCCATTGCTCGGTCCCTGCTCCTGCCAACCTAGCAGTTCGAAAGCACATCAAAGTGCAAGTAGATGAATAGGTACCGCTCCGGCGGGAAGGTAAATGGCGTTTCCATGTGCTGCTCTGGTTCGCCAGAAGCAGCTT
Source organism: Podarcis melisellensis (assembly GCF_964234715.1). Lineage (NCBI taxonomy): Eukaryota > Metazoa > Chordata > Lepidosauria > Squamata > Lacertidae > Podarcis > Podarcis melisellensis. The sequence continues at coordinate 84,323,182 of NC_138538.1, read as the reverse complement.
AGTCATGCTGGCCACATGACCCGGAAGCTGTACGCCGGCTCCCTTGGCCAATAAAGCGAGATGAGCGTCGCAACCCCAGAGTCGGTCACAACTGGACCTAATGGTCAGGGGTCCCTTTACCTTTAAGGTTACCAGATTTTTTTTTCAAAGAATCCGGGGACACTTTTTTTAAAAGAGAGAGAGAGAGAGAGAGAGAGAAGTTGTTTTTTTAAATAAAGTTATTTAAAAAAGAGAGAAGTAGTAATACCTTCTCTTCTGTGGTCTCCTCTGCTGCACAGTCTTCCGGGCCCTGGCCTGCTCCCTTGGAGCGCTAACCGCTGTGGAGAAGGCTCGGGTCGGGCCTGGGTTCAGCCACATATCCTTGCCCTCCCTGTGCTCTCCTACCTCTCCTCCTCAATGGTGGCGGTAACAACGGCGCAGCTAAGTCAGGGCTCCCCTCTTTATTCTCCTTCCTCTTTTTCTCTCTTCTTTCTCCTTCTCTCCTCCTTCTCTCTGCGTTGGTTCCAGGGTTTTCCTAGCCCCGGAGTGCCACTGGGCAGTCGGCCAGGTGGCCGGGCGCTCTTGCTCCCGGCTTGATTTGGGTCACGGGGTGTGTGTCAGTGGTTCCCCCAGTTGACGCGCTGGGCATCCCCAGTTTCCTCTCAGCAGTGACGGCAGTCTCAGCAGCCCAGAGCCAGCCTGGTAGCGCAGTTGGCTCTAGCTGGCTTCAGGAACTGCTCGCTGCCACGGTGTCCATCATTTTGCCTTGTCAAAAGTCCCCATATGATGTGTCTTGTGCCGTTGAACCAATCATGTAACATTGATTCCCTACTAATAAATCTACAACACTTAAAATAGAAATCTGGGGACATTAAATGAAATCCGGGGACATTCTGGGGACGGATTTTGTCCAGGGACAGATTTGTAAATCTGGGGACTGTCCCCAGGAAACGGGGACATCTGGCAACCATATTCTAATCTGTATCCCCAACAAAAAGCAACAAAGATGAGAAATCACTGTTTGTCAGCCAGTCAGTAAAGCAAACTATGTTCAATAATACATGGAATAAAGGAACAAATGTTACCGTAAATATTTTATCTAAGGTGAATCTCAAAGCAAATTTAGGAATTCTTCCTCAGGCATTCACAAACATGTGAAGAAATTCAAGGGGAGGCAAAAGAGTTTGGATATGGTTATGAAAGCTCTCAGGGTTATTACTCATATTAAGCGGCCACTGAACTTTGCCTGCAGTGAAACCTCTGGCACATTTTGGCAGTCTCCTTTAGGTAGATCTCCTGAGGAAGCTTGAGGAATGCCAAAAGGGGTTTTGTCAAAATTAGCAAATCTCCTCTGGATGGCTCCATGCATCATATATTTTGAAATCTCAGATACTTCTGTCTGTTTATGATCACTTGCAAAATCTGTATTTTATCAAAGCAGAAACAGTTCTTAAGATAGCAATCCTGTACAGACTTACCTTGAGTAAGCCACGCTGAACAGTGGGACTTAATTCTGAGTAAACATAAATGGGGTCGTACTAAGCTCTGAGGCCCTGTTTAAAAATTATAGCACAATCATATGTATTGGTCCATTCCCCCCCCCCCACACCAAAGGGCTTAATCTTAAGTATATGTTGGCTCCAGATATAATAAATCAACAGAAACCATGGAATAATACTGTTAAATAGATACTGTATTTTTATGTTTATAACACACCCCAAGAATAAGATGCCCCCTATTTTTAGGGACTCCAATTTAAGAAATCCTCACCATTCACTATCTGTGTATAAGACGACCCACAGTTTTCCGCATACAGTGGTACCTCAGGTTAAGTACTTACCGGTACTTCATTCCAGAGGTCCGTTCTTAACCTGAAACTCTTCTTAACCTGAAGCACCACTTTAGCTAATGGGGCCTCCTGCTGCTGCCGCGCCACTGGAGCATGATTTCTGTTCTCATCCTGAAGCAAAGTTCTTAACCCGAGGAGCTATTTCTGGGTTAGCGGAGTCTGTAACCTGAAGCGTATGTAACCCTGAGGTACCACTGTAACTTTAAAGTAAAAAACAACAACTAGTCTTATACATGGGAAAGTATGATATATTCTCTTGTCACATTTATGGAATTTGCAAATATCCTCAATAAATGTAACCAGTGCAGACTCTCCAAGTGTCCCTATTTCCCAGAGACAGTCCCGGATTTACAAAAGCCGTCCTGGTTTCTGATTTGATCACGGTATGTCCTGATTTCCTTAGGACGTCCCTATTTTCATCAGAGGAATGTTGGAGGGGATGTCAGTGCATAGATGTCAACTTACACATTTGAAAATAAGGGACCAGCAGCCTCAAAAATAAGGGATCAGCAGCCAAAATAAAGGATTTCCCGAACACAGGTATGTTCAACTTCTGAGCCCCTCTGAGCCAAAGGCAGAAAGCCCAGCCAGCAGCCAAACGAAGCCTCAAGCGGTGGTTCCCACAGCGCAGCAACCCGGCAAAGGGGATGCAGCAAGGAAAACCACCATCACCTTTCCGCTGGGAAGAACTGAGCAAAGGCAAGTCCCCAGGCAACACGGCCGATTTGATCGGCACAAGGAATGCAAGCTCCACCCCGCAGTCATTCTTAGACTCCTTATTGGGTGAGCAGCGCAGCCAAGCAACACAGTTGGAGCCTCCCTCCTTCCTGGCCGGCAGGCAGGGAGGAAGAGGAGCTGCTTCCTTTGAAACCCGGGAAATTTAAGGGACATCATCAATAAGGAACAGCAGCGGGACACAGCGCTGGGATAAGGGACTTTCCCGCCAAATAAGGGACAGTTGACAGCTATGTGTCAGTGTCAAGAACTCTAGGAATTCTGGAGTAGAATCATGTTAGAAGCAAAGCTTGGAAGGAAAAATGGCTCAACTCCAGTATCAATTGTAACTCGTACATGAAGTTGCTTTGGCTGACTCAGAAAATTGATCTATCTAGTCAAGTACTGTTTACTCTGACTGGTGGAAGCTCTCCAAACTTGGGTTTGACGCAGCACTTCTTCCTGAGATACTGATGACACACCCAGATTTTTTTGCATGAATAGCATACTCTTTTTCTCTTCTTATTCGCTATGTATTTAGCTATCATATGTCATTGGAACTGAGACTCTTTTTTCTTCTTATCAAGTGTCTCTAGTAGAAATTCCTCCTGAAATTGCTTACACGTTTCCACCAACCCTCCACCCCAAAAAAGGAACCTTCACATTTGCCTTATACTTCCACATAAAGTGATGACTTCCGAAATGTTCGAAAACAAAGGCACAGCTTCTGATTGGTGCAGGCGCCCCGGAAACAATAGCTGACAACCGCATTGGATGCTCGGCTTCCAAAAATTGTTCAAAAACCGGAACACTTACTTCCGTGTTTTTGGCGTTTGAGAACCAAGATACCACTGTAAAATTACTAAAGGGGGGGGGGAAGCAAAAAAAAAATCTTTGAAAATTCTTAATTACTTCGTCATTAACATTATTTTCTTTTAATTTTTTGTTACATTTCAATACAGTCCCTATTTCCCTTTCTTTCTTTTCTCTTCATCCACCTCAAGTCAAGCCTTTTCTTAGTCAAGCCAGTGTGGTGTAGTGGTTAAGAGCGGTAGACTCGTAATCTGGGGAACCGGGTTCGCGTCTCCGCTCCTCCACATGCAGCTGCTGGGTGACCTTGGGCCAGTCACACTTCTCTGAAGTTTCTCAGCCCCACTCACCTCACAGAGTGTTTGTTGTGGGGGAGAAAGGGAAAGGAGAATGTTGGCCGCTTTGAGACTCCTTCGTGTAGTGATAAAGCGGGATATCACATCCAAACTCTTCTATTGTCTTCTTCTACTGTCCCTGTATATATGAGCAAAGGGGGAAGCCTCCAAAACAAAGGAAAGGAAAGTGAGATAGAACAGTGCTGATCAATTTTTTTATATATAATATTTTTTATTCATTTTACAATACCAAACAGAAATTGTTGTTGTTGTTTAGTCGTTTAGTCGTGTCGGACTCTTCGTGACCCCATGGACCAGAGCACGGCAGGCACTCCTGTCTTCCACTGCCTCCCGCAGTTCGGTCAAACTCATGCTGGTAGTTTCAAGAACACTGTCCAACCATCTCATCCTCTGTCGTCCCCTTCTCCTTGCACCCTCCATCTTTCCCAACATCAGGGTCTTTTCCAGGGAGTCTTCTCTTCTCATGAGGTGGCCAAAGTATTGGAGCCTCAGCTTCAGGATCTGTCCTTCCAGTGAGCACTCAGGGCTGATTCCCTTAAGAATGGATAGGTTTGATCTTCTTGCAGTCCATGGGACTCTCAAGAGTCTCCGTCTCCTCCAGCACCATAACTCAAAAGCACAAATTCTTCGGCGATCAGCCTTCTTTATGGTCCAGCTCTCACTTCCATACATCACTACTGGGAAGACCATGGCTTTAACTATATGGACCTTTGTTGATAAGGTGATGTCTCTGCTTTTTAAGATGCTGTCTAGGTTTGCCATTGCCTTTCTCCCAAGGAGCAGGCGTCTTTTAATTTCATGACTGCTGTCACCATCTGCAGTGATCGTGGAGCCCAAGAAAGTAAAATCTTTCACTGCCTCTATTTCTTCCCCTTCTATTTGCCAGGAGGTTTCCTCTTTCACCCTCATTAAAAAGTTCTTTAATTCCTCCTCACTTTCTGCCAGCAAGGTTGTGTCATCTGCATATCTGAGGTTGTTGATATTTCTTCCGGCGATCTTAATTCCGATTTGGGATTATCCAGCCCAGCCTTTCGCATGATGAATTCTGCATATAAGTTAAATAAGCAGGGAGACAATATACAGCCTTGCCGTACTCCTTTCCCAATTTTGAACCAATCAGTTGTTCCATATCCCGTTCTAACTGTAGCTTCTTGTCCCACATAGAGATTTCTCAGGAGACAGATGAGGTGACCGGGCACTCCCATTTCTTTAAGAACTTGCCATAGTTTGCTGTGGTCAACACAGTCAAAGGCTTTTGCATAGTCAATGAAGCAGAAGTAGATGTCTTTCTGGAACTCTCTAGCTTTCTCCATAATCCAGCGCATGTTTGCAATTTGGTCACTGGTTCCTCTGCCTCTTCTAAATCCAGCTTGAACTTCTGGAAGTTCTTGGTCCACATACTGCTTAAGCCTGCCTTGTAGAATTTTAAGCATAACCTTGCTAGCGTGTGAAATGAGTGCAATTGTGCGGTGGTTGGAGCATTCTCTGGCACTTCCCTTCTTTGGGATTGGGATGTAGACTATTCTTCTCCAATCCTCTGGCCACTGCTGAGTTTTCCAAATATGCTGGCATATTGAGTGTAGCACCTTAACAGCATCATCTTTTAAAATTTTAAATAGTTCAGCTGGAATATCATCACTTCCACTGTCCTTGTTATTAGCAATGCTTTCTAAAGCCCATTTGACTTCACTCTCCAGGATGTCTGGCTCAGGGTCAGCAACCACACTACCTGGGGTATACGAGACATACATTTCTTTCTGGTATAGTTCCTCTGTATTCTTCCCACCTCTTCTTGATGTCTTCTGCTTCTGTTAGGTCCTTTCCACTTTTGTCTTTTATTATGGAAATCTTTGTACAAAATGTTCCTTTCATATCTCCAATTTTCTTGAACAGATCTCTGGTTTTTCCCATTCTATTGTTTTCCTCTATTTCTTTGCATTGCTCGTTTAAGAAGGCCTTCTTGTCTCTCCTTGCTATTCTTTGGAAATCTGTTTACAGATAGGTAGCCGTGTTGGTCTGCCATAGTCAAAACAAAAAAAATTCCTTCCAGTAGCACCTTAAAGACTAACTAAGTTAGTTCTTGGTATGAGCTTTCGTGGGCATGCACACTTCTTCAGATACCTGAATCTTTGGTATCTGAAGAAGTGTGCATGCACACGAAAGCTCATACCAAGAACTAACTTAGTTGGTCTTTAAGGTGCTACTGGAAGGAATTTTTTTTGTTTTGGAAATCTGCATTCAGTTTCCTGTATCTTTCACTATCTCCCTCACATTTTGCTTGCCTTCTCTTCCCTGCTATTTGTAAGGCCTCCTTGGACAGCCACTTTGCTTTCTTGCATTTCCTTTTCATTGGGATGGTTTTAGTTCCTGCCTCCTGTATAATGTTACGAGCCTCCATCCATAGTTCTTCAGGCACTCTGTCCACCAAATCTAAATCCTTAAACCTGTTCCTCACTTCCACTGTGTATTCATAAGGGATTTGACTTAGATTGTATCTTACCGGCCCAGTTGGTTTTCCTACTTTCTTCAGTTTAAGCTTGAATTTTGCTTTAAGAAGCTGATGATCTGAGCCACAGTCAGCTCCAGGTCTTGTTTTTGCTGACTGTATAGAGCTTCTCCATCTTTGGCTGCAGAGAATATAATCAATCTGATTTCGATGCTGCCCATCTGGTGATGTCCATGTGTAGAGTCGTCTCTTGTGTTGTTGGAAAAGAGTGTTTGTGATGACCAGCTTGTTCTCTTGGCAGAACTCTATTAGCCTTTGCCCTGCTTCGTTTTGAACTCCAAGGCCAAACTTGCCAGTTGTTCCTTTTATCTCTTGACTCCCTACTTTAGCATTCCAATCCCCTATAATGAGAAGAACATCCTTCTTTGGTGTCATTTCTATAAGGTGTTGTAAGTCTTCATAGAATTGGTCAATTTCAGTTTCTTCAGCACCAGTGGTTGGTGCATAAACTTGGATTACTGTGATGTTAAAAGGTTTGCCTTGGATTCGTATCGAGATCATTCTATCATTTTTGAGGTTGCATTCCAGTACAGCTTTTGCCACTCTTTTGTTGACTATGAGGGCCACTCCATTTCTTTGACAGGATTCTTGCCCACAGTAGTAGATGTGATGGTCATCCGAACTGAATTTGCCCATCCCCGTCCATTTTAGTTCACTGATGCCCAGGATGTCAATATTTATTCTTGCCATCTCATTTTTGACCACATCCAACTTACCAAGGTTCATGGTTCTTACATTCCAGGTTCCTATGCAATATTTTTCTTTACAGCATTGGACTTTCCTTTCGCTTCCAGGCATATCCGCAACCGAGCGTCCTTTTGGCTTTGGCTCAGCCGCTTCATCAGCTCTGAATCTACTTCTACTTGTCCTCTGCTCTTCCTCAGTAGCATGTTGGACGCCTTCCGACCTGAGGGGCTCATCTTCCAGCGTCATAACTTTTATATGCCTGTTGTCTTTGTCCATGGAGTTTTCTTGGCAGGGATACTGGAGTGGTTTGCCAGTTCCTGCTCCAGGTGGATCACGTTTGGTCAAAACTCTCCACTATGACCTGTCCATCTTGGGTGGCCCTGCACGGCATAGCTCATAGCTTCTGAGTTATTCAAGCCCCTTCGCCACGGCAAGGCAGTGATCCACGAAGTGGCCAAACAGAAATACATATCATCATTATTATCACAGTTTACAGGAAGTTTTGTGAAATAAAAATTAGAAATATTGTAAAAAAAAGGGGAAAGGAGGGAAAGGTTGATTAAAAGGAAAGGCAATGTAAAATAGAGAAATGCGGAACGCAGATTTAAAAAAAACCGGAAGATTCGTGGATGAGCTGAGGGAAGTCAAAAAACTATGTAACAGTGCTGATCAATTTGGGACTTCTGAAGTCGCTTGGAAAGTTTGGGAATGTAGTGGCAATTCTGCAGAGAAATAGAATTCAGCAAAAAAAAAAATTGGTGTTACAGTGGTACCTCGGGTTAAGAACTTAATTCGTTCCAGAGGTCCGTTTGTAACCTAGAACTATTCTGAACCTGAACCACCACTTTAGCTAATGGAGCTTCCCGCTGCCACCACCGGAGCACAATTTCTGTTCTCATCCTGAAGCAAACTTCTTAACCCGAGGTATTATTTCTGGGTTAGCGGAGTCTGTAACCCGAAGCATCTGTAACCTGAAGCGTATATAACCCGAGATGCCACTTTATCTGCTATTAATTGGTTAGATGTGGCTGGTACAGCTTATAGTTCTGACCATTCTCTACTGTCTCAAATTATTAAAATGATCCTCTTCTCCCAGAGGAACTCAGGGTCCAAGTTATAATTACAGAAGAAAACATATTGCTGTCAACTTGATAAAATGCCAGGATAGCTCCAGGCCTCATCCAGATTGCAACCTTATCTGACCTCCCACACTCATACCAGAGTGCCTGACTAAAAAATAAAGTAGTGAAACACTGACAGTAAGACAATCATAAATACAGCTCTAAGGTGACAATTGCATTCTCCTGTGGCTCAGATAAATATTCATGCGGTAACAGTCGTTCTGAAATGCCCACTGGGAGTGTTTAAGTTTGAATGGGCTAATCAAAACTCAGTGTGCTCTCAGCCAAAACATGAATGCGCCTCGTTTAGTAAAAAAAATATTACACGAAAGAGCCATTTGGGCTACAAAACCTTGATCCTAGAGAGACATTCATTCTGATTCAATGCTCCTTTCAGTCCAAACAAAAGGAAATTATTGGGAAGGAATATAGGTCATTTAAAAAAGCATTCTTCCCAAATTGCTGTGCTTTAAAAAACAGAAGAAACCAGTCCTAAAGCCAATTTTGGGTTTTGTTGCAAGAGAATTCGATCTGGGTCATGTCACAGTTTTAAATATCTATCTGCCCCAATGCAGCAAGGGAGTTTTGCCAGGTGAAAACAGATCCTATATGGATATGAATCGGCATTCAAAAGCTCATCTAGAACCCCTTCGGCAGATCTGATATACCTTTTGAGGTGGATGGGAGCAAACGTATTTCATTTTGAGCTACTAGTTGCTGCACACATGGGACCTGGGTGGTGCTGCGGTCTAAACCGATCAGAAGGTCGGCGGTTCGAATCCCCGCGATGGGGTGAGCTCCCATTGCTCGGTCCCTGCTCCTGCCAACCTAGCAGTTCGAAAGCATGTCAAAGTGCAAGTGCAAGTAGATAAATAGGTACCACTCTGGTGGGAAGATAAACAGTCTTTCCGTGCACTGCTCTGGTTCGCCAGCAGCGGTTTAGTCATGCTGGCCACATGACATGGAAGCTGTCTGCAGACAAACGCCGGCTCCTCAGCCTATAGAACGAGATGAGTGCCACAACCCCAGAGTCATCCTCAACTGGACCCAACAGTCAGGGGTACCTTTAGTTGCTGTGCACAAATGACATCTGGTCAGAACTGGATTGAGGTCATTGTGCATAGACTGAAAACTGGAAAGATATCTGTCATTATGGCATATGTCATTATGTCATTTGGGGATGGCAAGAATCACCAGGAAGAGGTTCATACAGCCCCGTGAGATTGTTGATGGGTCAAGAGCCCACAATCCCACCCCCTCTCTAGATTGGGAGTGGCTTTGTTTTAACTCATTACTGAATGTATTTTAAAAGGTAACTATCGTCAAACAAGGAAAATAAAAAATACCAACATAATTTTGTGATTTTACAAAGCATAATATAACTAATAATTTTCTTTAATTATTGGGGGGGCAGAGCCCCCCCAAACGAATTTTTGAGGGGGCTCGGGCCCCCTCAGGCCCCATGGAGTTGGCGCCTATGGATTTGATTTAACAATAGCTAGATTAGGACCAGCTTTCTCCATAGTGCTTCTTTCTTTAAGTGCTAACTTAAACTGATTCAGCTTTATTTGTTCTCCACTTGGATAACTTTACCCAGAATGTAATTTTGATTTGTTCTGAGTATAAATCTAAATCCTACTGTTCATCATTGCAGCGGCTGCATTTCTCACACTGGCTATAATAATAACCCGATGCTTTGTTTATTTCAGCTGACTATTATGACTAAATTGAAATTCCCAGTCAATAGAAAGGAATATTGGATCTCTAAGAAGAAATAACTTTACAGAAATATACAGATAATAGCTTCTTAGTCTCCACTTCACTCCCCCTCCCCACAGCCAAAAACAAGAAGGATGCAAATGCTATGTCACTACTTTGATAAAGGGTGGGATTTTTTTTGTCACAGATATAGATTCCCTGACAGAGACATGTTCTCTTTCTCCTTACACTTACATGCAAAGTAAGTGTCAATAATTCCAAAAGAAAGACTCTCTTGGTTAACTTATAGCTGTTAAAGATCTACCGTATTTTTTGCTCTATAGGGTGCACCAGACCATAGGACGCACCTTGTTTTAGAGGGGGAGAACAAGAAAAAAAATCTCCCCCTCTCTGCGCAGCACCCCTTCAGCGAAGCGGCAGGAGAAACGGAGCCCCTGCCATTTCGCTTCCCGCTTTGCTGAGGGCGCTGCGCAGCTCTCCCTCTCCCACATTGCCTTCCCCTTCAGGGAAGGCAACCCGAAGCCTCCTGAGCGCAGCGGGAACTCCCGCTGCGCTCCGGAGGCTTCGGGTTCCTTTAGCTGAAGCCAGGAGAGTCTTGCTCCCACTGCGCTCCGGAGGCTTCAGGCGACTATCTTTGAAGTCTGGAGAGCGAGAGGGGTCGGTGCGCACTGACCCCTCTCGCTCTCCAGGCTGCAGCGGAAGGCAACCTGAAGCCTCCAGAGTGCGGCGGGAGTTCCTGCTGCACTCTGGAGGCTTCGCGTTGCTTTCGCTGAAGCCAAGGAGCCTGCATTCGCTCCATAGGACGAACAAACATTTCCCCTTAATTTTTGGAGGGGAAAATGTGCGTCTTATAGAGCGAAAAATAAGGTAAGTTTATTGTGCATAAAATGTTATGTATGCATGCATTGTATTTGAAAACTTATGTAACGGTTTGCATTAGGCAAATCCACTCACCCCTTTGGATGGGGCGGTGTTGTGGGACAGAGGAGGCTTCACTGGGCCCCCGACGAGGGAATTCAAACCACAATGCCCTTCCTGACAGGTAGAGGGGGTATAAGCCCCCGCCACCTATCAGGAACAGGACCCTAGCTGCATCCTGCTTTGGTGAATGGGGTTGCAGGCTGGGACTTGGGCTGAGCCAGGGGGCGGAGGCAATGGAGCCGACAGTGGGCTTCCCTCAGATCCGCCCCTTAGTTAGAGCTAATTGGCTCTAACACAGTGGTTTTGCCTACCTCATAGCAATTGTCACAACTGGTTGAGCATTGGGGCAGTCCTTTGTTTTGGACGGAGGGGAGGTTGTAGTCTCCACCTGCCCCTCAACATGCTGGGGTATCTGTTAAAGGGATCCAGGAGGAGTGGCCATGTCTGCATGGCCAGGGGAGCAGGGCTGAAGGCACTCCCCTAGACAGTAGTCCCTGCGGGGGGTCCCCTTATTTGATGTAAGTCTTAGGAACCCCCGACTGGATTGACCATGTGGCCTCGGTCCTGTATACCTGAAGGAACGTCTCCACCCCCATCGTTGAGCCCGGACACTGAGATCCAGCGCCGAGGGCCTTTTGGCGGTTCCCTCATTGTGAGAAGTGAGATTACAGGGAACCAGACAGAGGACCTTCTCGGTAGCGGGCCCACCCTGTGGAACACCCTCCCTTCAGATGTGAAGGAAATAAGCAGCTATCCTATCTTTAAAAGACATCTGAGGGCAGCCCTGTTCAGGGAGGTTTTTAATATTATATGCTGTACTGTTTTTAACACTTGATTGGGAGCCGCCCAGAGTGGCTGGGGAAGCTCAGCCAGATGGGCAGGGTATAAATAATAAATTATTAATTATTATTATTTTAATTCCGGCAGGTGGGTCGGAAGTATTTAGATTGCCGCATGCCCAAGCCAAACCTCTCCCATCTGTATTCAAAAAAGCTGTGGCCTGTTTTGACCCAAAACCACTCTTATTGGTCTCTTATTTATATGGGTTGGCTTATAGGAAGTCCGATGCCTGGTCCTGCAAGGAGGTTGAACTGTAGTGAATGCAGCAGGAGAGGATGGTAGTTTTGTTTCAGTGGGTATGCTAAATGATGAAACATCCTTGGGAAACCTGGGAACTTCATGTCTCAACAATCATCAGAGTTGAGTCTCAGCTTGATTGTTGAACACTCAATTTACCTGCATAGGATCTCTCTGGGACCAGAGAGCGTAATGTTCTTGGAGGAAGCGGGTGGCGCTGTGGTCTAAACCACTGAGCCTCTTGGGCTTGCCAATCAGAAGGTTGGAAGAGGAAGAAGAAGAAGAAGAAGAAGAAGAAGAAGAAGAAGAAGAAGAAGAAGAAGAAGAAGAAGGAGAAGATCTTGGAGAAAATAAGAGAAGGAGAGAGAAAACTGAGATCCAGGCCTAAATCAAAGGAAGTATTGAGAGAAGTGAAGTTTTTCCAGGCACAATATTCGAAACTGATAAATCAAGAGGTGGAATGGAAAATTAAACAAATGAAACAAAGATCCTTTGAATCTGCAAACAAATGTGGAAAATTGTTAGCCTGGCAGTTGAAAAAGAGACAAAAACTTAACACAGTTACAAATCTAGAGATTGAAGGGAGAATGGTTCAGAAACCCGATGAAATCAGAAGGTCCTTCCAGAAATATTTTAAAGAACTCTATTCTCAAAGGCCACAAAAAAGCTCAGAGGTGGACCAATTTGTTATAACTAATGGATTACAAAAAATACCCCAGGAAATGAGAGCAACCCTGAACTGTAATATTACAACCCAAGAAATTGAATGCGCCATTCAGAACCTCCAACTGGGCAAATCTCCGGGACCTGATGGGCTTACTTCCAAATATTATAAGGTACTGAAGGACTCATTGACACAACCATTGCTGGAAGTTTGCAACCAGATTATGGAGGGGAGGAAGGCACCGGAAACGTGGAAAGAAGCCTTCATCACGTTGATCCCAAAACTAGAATCTGAAAAAACTCAACTTAAAAACTACCGTCCTATCTCACTCCTAAATGTGGATTATAAAATTTTTGCAGACATTTTGGCAAGTAGGTTTAAGAAAGTCTTAAATGAAGTTATTCATAAGGACCAAGCAGGCTTTCTCCCTGGTAGGCATTTATTTGACAACACAAGAAACATCATTGACATTTTGGAGTTTTTACAGATTAATTCAAACACAAGAGCGGTGTTGATTTTTATTGATGCGGAGAAGGCCTTTGACAACATTTCTTGGCTGTTTATGAAGAAAAATTTGGAAAGGATGGGAGTAGGGCGGGGGTTTGAAAATGGAATAGAAGCAATTTATTCAGAACAAAAGGCCAAATTGATAGTAAACAACGTGGTGACAGAGGAGTTTAAAATTGAAAAAGGGACACGACAGGGGTGCCCTCTATCTCCTCTGCTGTTTATTTCAGTCCTGGAGGTGCTACTGAACATGATTAGAAACGACCGGTTGACACAGGGAATTGTGGTCGGAGAGAAACAATATAAACTGAAAGCTTTCGCAGACGACTTGGTATTAACATTACAGGAGCCAGCCTCTAGTACTAAAAGAGCGTTAGAATTAATTTCTGATTTTGGTCGGGTGGCGGGATTCAAGCTGAATAAACAAAAAACTAAAGTTTTAGCAAAAAACTTGACAATTACTGAAATAGAGGAGTTCAGAAAAGAAACAGAACTAAATGTGGTTAAAAAAGTAAAGTACCTAGGGGTGCACTTGACCTCCAAAAATTTGAATTTATTTAAGGACAACTATGAGAAATGTTGGTCAGAGATAAAAAGAGATCTGGAAACATGGTCAAGATTAAAACTTTCCTTGTTGGGCAGAATAGCTGCTATAAAGATGAATGTATTGCCGAAAATGCTATTTTTGTTTCAGTCCCTCCAGATCGTGGATAAGGTGGAATGTTTTGGAAAATGGCAGAGGGATTTATCTAAATTTGTCTGGCAGGGCAAAAAGCCCCGAATAAAGTTTAAAATACTAACAGATGCGAAAGAAAGAGGGGGGTTTGCCCTGCCGGACTTGAGGTTATATTACGAAGCTGCAGCCCTCTGCTGGTTGAAGGATTGGATCCTATTGGAGAACACCGATGTCCTTGACCTGGAGGGATTTGATAATGCTTTTGGGTGGCATGCATATTTGTGGTATGACAAGGTTAAAGTTCATAAATTGTTCAAAAACCATATTGTCAGAAGGGCAATTTTCATGGTCTGGTCAAAATATAAAGACTTATTGGAGAGTAAAACTCCGAGGTGGCTCTCACCGATGGAGGCCAAAGCACGTAAAAGACTCAATATGGAGGCCCACTGGCCTAAATATTGGGAAATAATTGAAAAAATTGGAGATAAATGGAGGTTACAGAGTATGGAAAAGTTAAAAAACAAGGTGCGAGATTGGTTGCATTATGCTCAAATCCAGGAAGTTTTTAAAGCAGACAAAAAAGTGGGTTTTCAGGAGGAAAAATCGAAACTAGAAACAGAGTTGCTTGAGCCAAAATCCAAGCTAATTTCGAGAATGTATAACTTGCTGCTTAAATGGAACACACAGGATGAGATTGTCAAATCCTCTATGATAAAGTGGGCACAGGACTTGGGGCATAACATTATGTTTGAAGACTGGGAAAGGTTATGGAACACCGGAATGAAATTCACGGCATGTACTGCCTTGAAGGAAAACATTATGAAAATGATATACCGGTGGTACATGACCCCAGTCAAGCTCGCAAAGATATATCACCTGTCTGATAATAAATGCTGGAAATGTAAGGAAGAGGAAGGGACATTTTTACACCTCTGGTGGACCTGCCCGAAAGTGAAGGCCTTCTGGGAAATGATACATAATGAACTAAAAAAGGTGCTGAGATTCACCTTACCTAAGAAACCGGAGGCCTTCCTTCTGGGCATGGTAGACCAGAGGATGGTCAAGAAAGATAGAACTTTCTTTATGTACGCTACTACAGCAGCGAGGATTCTGTTGGCAAAGCACTGGAAGACACAAAATCTACCCACATTGGAAGAATGGCAGACGCAGCTGATGGACTATATGGAGTTGGCTGAAATGACTGGCAGAATTCGAGACTCGGGAGAAGAAGAAACGGAGGAAGTTTGGAAAAATTTTAAGGACTATTTGAAAAAGCATTATAAGTTGTATGAATGTTAAAAAATGCTCCTTTCTAGGAAGGTATAGCTTCAGTATCGGCAAATTTCTGAATTGATAAATAAGACACTATAAGACAGAAGTGAGGTAACGAAATATTTTTATTGTGTGGAAATTAAAAATTAATGCAATTGTATCGAAATGTTTACATCAGATAACACGATAAAATGGAAGATATATTGTTATGTACAAAACAAGTCAACAAATTGCTGAGGTTTTGGTTACACAGGGAATGCAGTGCTCGGGAGATGGGGGAAGTCCATTGGATTCATGGAAGTATGTATTTGAAAGTGGAAATTTGTTTATTAAAAACCTAATAAAATATTTATAAAAAAAAAAAAAGAAGAAGAAGAGTAGTAGTAGTAGTAGTAGTAGTAGTTTGGATTTGATATCCCGCCTTTCACTCCCCTTCAGGAGTCTCAAAGCGGCTAACATTCTCCTTTCCCTTCCTCCCCCACAACAAACACTCTGTGGGGTGAGTGGGGCTGAGAGACTTCAAAGAAGTGTGACTGGCCCAAGGTCACCCAGCAGCTACATGTGGAGGAGCGGAGACACGAACCCGGTTCCCCAGATTACGAGACTACTGCTCTTAACCACTACACCATACTGGCTCTTCGAATCCCCGCAATGGAGTGAGCTCCCATTGCTCTATCCCAGCTCCTGCTAAGCAGCACTTTGAAAGCACATCAGTGCAAGTAGATAAATAGGTACCGCTGCGGCGGGAAGGTTAACGGCGTTGGAATAAATAAAGACTGGGACTGAGTGGTGACTCATATTTGCTAGATAGCCCCTTACAGTGATACCTCGGGTTAAGTACTTAATTCGTTCCAGAGGTCCGTACTTAACCTGAAACTGTTCTTAACCTGAAGCACCACTTTAGCTAATGGGGCTTCCTGCTGCTGCTGCACCGCCGGAGCACGATTTCTGTTCTCATCCTGAAGCAAAGTTCTTAACCCGAGGTAATATTTCTGGGTTAGCGGAATCTGTAACCTGAAGCATATGTAACCCGAGGTACCACTGTATGTCTAAACTTTATTGCAGTGAGAGGTAGCTCTCACAAAAGGTCCCATCGTTGGGAGGGTGGGTATAGAGACATAAGATGACATAATTGTACCCTAAATTTAGTGTAGCCAAGTGTAGTTGTGTTTTGCAAGAATGTCATCTGAGTTGCCACTTTAATTCACAGTTAGAGGGATTTTTGTTGAAAGCCTATCAATGAAATAACCTAATCTTCAAATGAAAAGCATTGCTGGACTGGTGTGGCTTCATCACTAGCTGGCAGAGAACTGACGAGGAACTGAAGATAATATCTCCTGAAATTATCCTATTGGTGCCTCATCTTAGAAACATATTCTGCCCAATTATTTGATCAATAGACTTCAGGGAATGAAATTCAAATTGAATTCTGCTTTTTTGAAGGTGACCTGGAAACTCCAATTAATCCAGAATGCGGCAGCTAGACTGGTGACTGGGAGTGGCTGCTGGGACCGTATAACACCGGTCCTGAGAGATCTTCATTGGCTCCCAGTACGTTTGCGAGCACAATTCAAACTGTTGGTGCTGACCTTTAAAGCCCTAAACGGCCTTGGCCTAGTATACCTGAAGGAGTGTCTCCACCCCCATCATTCAACCTGGACACTGAGGTCCAGCTCCGAGGGCCTTCTGGTGCTTCCCTCACTGCGAGAAGTGAAGTTACAGGGAACCAGACAGAGGGCCTTCTCAGTAGTGGCACCTGCCCTGTGGAACGCCCTCCCATCAGATGTCAAGGAAATAAGCAGCTATCCTATTTTTAAAAGACATCTGAAGGCAGCCCTGTTTAGGGAAGTTTTTAATATTATATGCTGTATTTTTTCAACACTTCTTCGGGAGCTGCCCAGAGTGGCTGGTGAAACTCAGCCAGATGGGCGGGGTATCAATAATAATATATTACTATTCCTATCATTATTATTATTTATTATTATAAATAAATACACATCAACATTCACTTGCTATTGACTCCATGTGAAAGCCAAGAATATGAAAGGCAAGAATATAAACAGGTTAAGACATTAGTGTGACTTTGAAATACCATGCCAAAATGTCTTAAAATATAGTTATTCTAAAAGGAAATTAATATAGTGGACCTGAATGTCTGAGATTCCTTGCAGAATTCTGAAATGCATGTCATCTGAAGCTTTTTTAAATATTTAATTTTTATGTATTTAGAAGCACAGATACTTCAGCTTATTTATTATTTACCATCTTTATAACCAAGCCTTCATTAGTACAGATTCCAGGGAATGCAAAATACAAATTCCTTGCCGAATTCTGATATGCATGTCTTAAAAAACTCTTTTACAATATTTTTTGCATCTAGACGTACAGCAAAGTTACTTCACTTTATTTATTATTTAAAACCTTTATAACTCACTCTTCACTAGTACCAATTCAAGAGAGAGAAAAATACGTATACAGAAAACACACACACAGCAACCATACCCTACCAGGCTGGGCTGCAGCCTGTTGAAACACCCCTGAACGAAGACCAGAATAGGCATTTTGACAAGTCAGGCACCTAACAGATCCAGCATTTTCTCAAGCACTGAGCAAAAGCCTAATGCCACTCTTTTAAGATACAGTGGTACCTCGGGTTAAGTACTTAATTCGTTCCGGAGGCCCATACTTAACCTGAAACTGTTCTTAACCTGAAGACCACTTTAGCTAATGGGGTCTCCTGCTGCTGCTGCGCCACCGGAGCACGATTTCTGTTCTCATCCTGAAGCAAAGTTCTTAACCTGAAGCACTATTTCTGGGTTAGCAGAGTCTGTATCCTGAAGCGTATGTAACCTGAAGCATATGTAACCCGAGGTACCACTGTACAGGCTTTGTACAGTCCAGCTCACTGGGCTATTCACTTAGTAGGATGATCTGCTGCAGACATGCTTCCAAATGTGCAAACAGCATTGAGAAAGGGATAGTGTGTGGGATTGCCACATGGAGGATGTTTGCAGCCCTGATCTCCTGCCATTCCCTTCACCCAAATAGGACTACTTGAGACTTTATATCCTGGATCAGATAAAAATGTAAAGTACAACTATGTGTTGCCAACACACTGATTATACTTAATATCACCTTTGCAGGTGGTCTCAGCCCAAAGCCTCGCATATGTGTTGAACTAGACAGTAAACCAGATGCAATCCTGTAGGGAATTTGCAGGGAAAGCCTCCGAGAGTTGGGGAACAGGTACTCCTATGGGATCTCCTTCCCAGACACAAACAGCACCACTTGAAAGCAATTCCATATGCTGCCGTTGACTTTGCCCTGGTTCACATATTGATGAGTCCACTCTGAATTGTGTATGGTAGACAAAGGTCCGTACAGTTAAAGCTATGGTTTTCCCAGTAGTGATGTATGGAAAGTGAGAGCTGGACCACAAAGAAGGTTGATCGCCGAAGAATTGATGCTTTTGAATTATGGTGCTGGAGGAGACTCTTGAGAGTCCCATGGATTGCAAGAAAATCAAACCTACCCATTCTTAAGGAAATCAGCCCTGAGTGCTCACTGGAAGGGCAGGTCCTGAAGCCGAGGCTCCAATACTTTGGCTACCTCATAAGAGAAGACTCCCTGGAAAAGACCCTGATGTTGGGAAAGATGGAGGGCACAAGAATAAGGGGACGACAGAGAACGAGATGGTTGGACAGTGTTCTCGAAGCTACCAACATGAGTCTGACCAAACTGCGGGAGGCAGTGGAAGACAGGAGTGCCTGGCGTGCTCTGGTCCATGGGGTCATGAAGAGACAGACAAGACTAAATGACTAAACAACAACAGGGTAACCCCTTTCTTCATGCTGGTCTCATGTGTACCACATGCATGGCACAGCTATACCACCTGATTGCACTGATGCTCAATCTGAGCAAACTCTTACCTGTTAAAAAGTGTGTCCTCCCTAAAAGAGAGCACGTGCTGTGGTGAGACCTGGAGACCAACCTCCTGGTTGTGGGTGGGTATATTGGACAGCCACAACACCCAATTGGTAGGTCCCTCATTGCTGGGTTTAATCTGGCCAATGGGGAGTTGTTTAAACGGATTGAGGGACCTATTCACATGACCCAGAGCTTCCTCTTTTGGCTCGTGCATTGGAACACCCACCCACCTCTCTCTATATTTAGGGCATTTTGCAATTGACCTTGTGAGCTGCAAAATACAGCAGTTATTTCCAAGGATATCAGGACAAAAGGAATGAGGAGGTGGAAAGGGAGCCAAAACAGTTTTATTAACACATAAACAGCAGGCATGCAAAGCATAACATACAATATACCTGACAGGGGCTACCCAATCTCCCCTGCAGCTGTCCAGAGACCCAGGCAGAGCAGCAGGAGAAAGACCCCGACCGCCGGTCTCCCGGCATCAGGTCCTTTGATCTGGGCAGAAGCTCACTGGGCCCTTCCTACCTATGGCTTTTATAGCCTGCCTTGATGTAATCCTGTGCACCTGACATTACTCATGATTAATACAGAGCGGCTGAGAGTCTCCCACTACTTGCAGCCAGCATCCAGCCAGCACTTGCAAGAAGAACCCAACAGGTGTGTGAAACACAATAATCCAGCAGATCTCAAACTGGGGATGTTAAAGGGAAAGGGATATGCCACCTAACTCTTCAAAATACAATTGTCTTCCGCATTTCCACTACACCTTGCTATGCCTTCGTGCGTCGTCTGTCGTTGGGACATGGCAGGAATTTCCCCCACTTGGCTGATTGGCTGTTGCCATTTGGGTTTCGCCTGCTGCGTAGCAATTCGTCACAACTTGTAAGGTTGCGGATAGGCACTGGTTCAGGTGATAGGGATGGGAGAATGGTCTCACCATCCCTATGTGAAGGGTATTCCATTAAAGGAACCCAGGGACTCAGCTTGGTTTGGTCAACCCGCGAGAGGGGATTGTGCCCGTGCCTGAGTCCAGGGGAGCATCTGGGGAGGGCTTTTCACCTGCCTCAGGTGTTCACCCTTGGCTGACCTATGCTAGAGCTCTGGGTCAGCGCTGCCTGCAAGGGTGCAGGGAGCTAGTCGAACCAGAGCCTATGCAACCACTCACCTTCTGTAATCAATAAAGTTGTGGCCTAAATTCTGCCAAAAACCAAAACTAAAATTTGAGTCAAATCTGTGTTTATTTAGCGGGGGAGGTCTCTGGGTCTGCGTTATGGTAAAATGTCCAAAATAAGGTTTCACAGACAGCCTGTTTCCTTTTCCACAACAATGTATATACCACCACTGAGGAGACCCTGTATCTTAAACAAATACACCTAAAAGGCCCAAGTTGATGGCAGTTGTTTCTCAATTGTTTCTCAATTTGATCCTTTTACATGGTATTTTGTATCCGTTGTGGTATTTTATGCATTGTGACTTGCAGTTTTTTCTACTTGAACATAACATAGTAATTATCCATTGTAATAGTTAAGAGTGAATTTCTGTTTAATTATTACTTCTGATGTTTTGAGAGTTAATTTTATTGTGTACTATTATATTCTACTAATTGAATATTACTTTAAGTCATTTTAAAGTTATATTATGACTTTTCAGATTGGATCAGATTATGATAAGGTGTGTGTACTTTGTTGTCTATTTTGTTGCTGTAAAATGCCTTGTGTGTAGTAATATAGAAAGGCAGTATACCAATTAAAAGTGATACAGTGGTACCTCGGGTTACAGATGATTCAGGTTACAGACTCTTCAGGTTACAGACTCTGCTAACCCAGAAATAGTACCTCGGGTTAAGAACTTTGCTTCAGGATGAGAACAGAAATTGCGGAGCAGCGGCGCAACAGCAGTGGGAGGCCCCATTAGATAAAGTGATACCTCAGGTTAAGAACAATTTCAGGTTAAGACTGGACCTCCAGAACGAATTAAGTTCTTAATCCGAGGTACCGCTATATATGAAATGAAATGAAAGAGAGCACAAGCGCCGCCTTGCCCCCACGATTGATGGGGCCCACGACTGCGTGATGTCATAACACCATGCTTGCGTGCCCTGTGGTGTGCACACATGACATCAGCACACCCCATGGTGTGCAACTTGCATGCATGACGTTAGCACGCCAGTTCAATGAAAAATTTGGGGGACTCAAGCCTCTCACCTCCTCCCACACTCAGCGCTGGTAAAAGAAAGTAAGCCCTCTGAAGCTGATATTAAAGACTTGGAAGAGGTATGATAGGAGATGGTCTGTATGACAACCAGGACCATTTGGGGTTTTAAAGGTCCAGTCTGGACACAAATAGGCAGCTAATACAGGACCAGAGTTACACATTTCAAGTTGCAAGAGAGGCTGGAAAAACAGAAGCACGATTCCCTTCTGCTGATTCGCTTCAGCTGTGCAGGATTGATATCCTCCAACATTTCTCTGAAAAAAAAATAGGGACGTCCCATTCCATAATGATAATTTTACTATTTATACCCCACACATCTGACTGGGTTGCCCCAGCCACTCTGGACAGCTTCCAATATATATTGAAACATAATAAAACATTAAGCATTAAAAATAACTTCCCTATACAGGATTGCCTTCAGATGGCTTGGGGGCTCGGATAATTCCATACCCTCCAACATTTCTCCAATGAAAATAGGGACATCCTAAGGAAAAGTGGGACATTCTGGGATCAAATCAGAAACTGGGACGGCTTCTTTAAATCAGGAACATCTCTGGAAAATAGGGACACTTGGAGGGTCTGAGGACCTCTATGGCGAAGCCATGGATTTAAGTAAAAGATGATTGGCTGGACTTAGGAGATTCAAATACAAACTCTTGCTATAGGCAATGATATTAGTGACTGTGAAGCACACTATTACCTGTTACAATCCTAATACCCATAGCCCATGAACTTCATTTTGGTTCTGTAATGCCAGCAATAAATCTGCCTTTCGAGTAATGCAGCGTATGTATTCAACATGCGCAATTTAGATTCTCAAGTAGTTATATTCAATAAAGATAAATTAACAATTTATGTGGAGGAACAGCAAATCCAGTGGATGGAACCGGATGCGCTGAGAGAGAGCTGCATTTTGAATAATGTAATGAGAATCAGTTGTTAGTGTCGCCTCTTATTTCTGCTACCGAACAAGGTTTGTCACAATAACCAAAATATATTGCGCTCCTTTCTGTTCTCATTACGAATTTTGCAGTAGCAATAAAATACCCCAATATTTTGTCATAAAAATATGTCTCTGGGACTTTAATGTTTTCTGTACAGTAAATCACCATAGCATACAACTTTATACTTTAATATTTGACACATTGATTAATTTGCAATTATTGTATGGGGAATATCACCTTTTAAAAAAGATACCAGGCTTATCAGGTATTTATAATTATCCATTTCCACAAAAAGCAACCCTTTCTACCCTGCAGAAACTACCTTAGGTTCCTTTAGTCAAAAGTACTGTTTCCCAGAGGGACCAAATTTAAATGGGCTCTGCTAACCAGCATATTAAATGTAGAGATGGAAATATATACAATAACACTTCAGTTTACCTGGAGAATACAACACTTGGTTTTATGGCATTTTCTAGATACGTCTGGTAAAAAATGGGAACTCTAAATTCTCCATACTATGGGTAGGGTGGTTAAATTAGGTTAAATTCAGTGGCTGCGGGGATGTGGAATTCTGCAACAAGTTTGGGTTGGGGTGAAAGAGGAAATTCTCAGAAAAAATCTGAGAAGTTGTGCCTCGCCCTTGTCAGATGGTTCATTCCTTTAAAACAAATGGCTCCTCATTTGTTGTGAGGGAACATGCCATGTTTTCTCAAACTACTGCTTCTGTGGGAAAGTTTCCCATGCACTCTCAAACACCATTATTTTCTCACCGGGAACATGATATTTTATTCATTTACTTTATTTAGAAAGATTGACAGACTGCTTGATTGGAAAACTTGCTAAGAGGTGTACATAATAAAATTATTGATGAGCCCTCAACTCCACTACTAATCATGGTTCCCCCCCTTGTTTGATTTTAATATTTTAGGCATTTAAACAGTAAGGATATAATAAAGGTAAAGGGACCCCTGACCGTTAGGTCCAGTCGCGGACAACTGGGGTTGCTGCGCTCATCTTGCGCTATAGGCCGAGGGAGCTGGCGTTTGTCTGCAGACAGCTTCTGGGTCATGTGGCCAGCATGACTAAGCCGCTTCTGGCAAACCAGAGCAGCGCACGGAAATGCCATTTACCTTCCCACCAGAGCGGTACCTATTTATCTACTTGCACTTTTTGGCGTGCTTTCGAACTGCTAGGTTGGCAGGAGCCGGGACCAAACATGGGGATTCGAACAGCCGACCTTCCGATGAGCAAGCCCTAGGCTCTGTGGTTTAGACCACAGCGTCACCCACATCCTAGGAATATAATAGCTGGTGGTAAAAAAAATAAAATAAAAAAGTGAGCGGAACCTATGCATCTTCTGTCTCCTAAGGTGAAATGTACAAAATGTTTGACAGATTGGTAGTGCACACACACTACTTGTGAGTTCCTTTCAGAATTTAGAAAAAGTATAAATTGCTCACATTTTCTGTTTCTTGCAGATAATGCTCTCACTCTAGACAAATGGCAGAGATTCACGGTGCTCTCACCTGTGATATTAAAATACACTATGCTGCCATTAATTTCAGAAGCTTTAGATCAATGTTTCTTTTGTATAATATGAAAATATCAGATAAAAATGACAGGGGATGTAGATTTGCAAACCATAGAACAGAAGCCATCCATTTTATTTAGAATTGCCTTATCTTTCTCCTTCCTGCAGTAGAATCACATTCACAGTCCAGATACACATTGTTATGAGTTTGTGGGTACCAGACTTCCCTAAATTCCTGGATCTAGTAATCAAGCATCCTGAACCCCAGGACCCAGCAAGGGTTAAAATATAAGGTAATTGCCTGGGAGATGAGCCATTAGGAAAACAAAAGAAAGGTGATGACCCACTAAGGAAACCATGAAGAAGGTAAAGACTGTGTGCCAGATGGCAGGTGGTTGGGGCCCCTGTGAAACCCCTCTATCTGCTCTAAGTTAGAAGAACAACGGCCAGGGTTTAGATTTGGCTGGAACGTGGCCTGGAGCAAAAAGGTTGCAGTCTGGTAAATGCGGCAAGCCAGAGAGAGGGTAAGAGCATGATGACTGGTGTCATCTCACAATGCATTTGTGTTGTAAGTGACTCCTTTAACTAAGATACGTTGTTTTGGCTTTGGCTCTATTTCTAAACTGCGGATATAGGAGAAATAATACCCTCTTAAAATGTTCATGCTGGAAACCCCTCCATCATAGGCTCAGGTTGTATATACAGTCATACCTTGGGTTAAAGTAGCTTTGGGTTGAGCATTTTTGGGTTGCGCTCTGCGGCGACCCAGAAGTAACGGAACATGTTACTTCCGGGTTTCACTGCTCGCACATGTGAAGATGCAGCAAATCGCAACCTGCGGAATCATCCGTTCACATCCAGAGGTACCACTGTATGTGTAGATAAACCATATATCATAAAGACACCATAGTCTCCACTGTGCCTCATTCCCAAAAGGAAACACAAACCCTGCGTAAGGGTGCCTGGAACGCCTGGAATCTCACACCACTTGAAGATTGGGGTGGTATGCAAGTGTGTGTGTGTGTGTGTGTGTGTGCATACTAGTTTCAAAGAGGCCAAATTCCACAAAAAGCCTAGAAGTATACAATATGAGCTAGCACCCAGGGGAACAAAAGAGCTCTGAAGGGTAGCAAAGCAAGATTGTTATTATCAGTGGGACTGGTGGTTATTTGTTTATTTAACCATTTGCTTTGCTGTGTGAAATGTGTTCCTTAAAAAGTAAATATTGAAACTAGAGCACATTGAATTCAACCCTAAATAGTTGAGCAATGGGACTGAAGTAGAGGATTCCAAGATATTTCTCTCCCAGCTTTACCAAATATGGAATAATGGTGGAACTCAAATGCACCAAGTAGAATGTCTACTGTTCTATATCCGCACCTGGAAACTGTCTACAGGAGCAGTCAACCCGTTCACTTCTTTCTTCCCAACCCTCAAACTCATTTTTTCCCCAGCTGTGTGAGTTTGAAGCGTCTCAGACTGCATTAATGCCGTAAGTGACTCCTTTAACTAAGATACTTTGCTTTGACTTTGACTCTATTTGATAATGTTAATTCACTTAATGGAATTGCCATTAATGTTGTTATAAAAGTAGATGAGAGTCATTCCAAAGGCATTACTCTTAAGGTGAAAAAGAGGATGCAAACCAGAAAATGCGAGGTTCTCGTGCCGCATCTTTAGCCATTACAAAGCAATGCATCAAATTCTAGCTACTTGCACTACGTGGGAAGGAAAATGGGGAAAGGAATTCTAGCATTTGCCATGGCATGAAACTTCCTTTTCCGTCCTGCCGCCCTCTAGGTGTTACTGGGAGGCAGCTTCCATCACCCTTGGCCAATTCCTAATCAAACAAACCATAAATTGGGCTTGCCGGAAGCTGCTTTGGGAAGAAAAGTGTTTGGGGGTCACATACCAGTGGTAGTGAGCTGGGCCAAAGCAAAAAATGAGTGGGGTACTTTATCTCCCTCCCCTCCTTTCTCGACTTCACCCATCATCCCATTCTTTCAGTCTCTCTTTGCGTGGACAGGCGGAGTCCCCCAAACCCTGGGCGGACCCCCCCCATGTGGAATAACGACTCAAGACAACGTGGTATGGGATTAAATTGGCCACAACTTTATTATATTTCAGATGTAGGTAGGCCTTGGCTCAGACATTGGGCGTTTACCCTTCGCCAGTCCCTAGCCGGGGATCTAGGGAACATCAGGGTTATCCAGTGGGGGGGGGATGGGCCGGCTCTGGAGAACATATGTTCAAGTAGAGATAGCCGCCCCCATTACGCCGCCACCGCAGGGGAGAGCAATGATAATCTCTCGGCGTACGGTCAAAGTCTCCCCTCAGAAACCCCTTTAACGGGGAACCCTGGTATCGCTGCCGCAAAGAGAAAGGCGGCGTGGGTCACCGCTGCACGCCCCCCCCCCCATTCAGGAAGATAGAAGATAGACTAAAGGATTCCGCCCAAGGAATCAAAACAAAGCAAAGTTGTGACGTTTTGCTATGGGAAAGGCAAAACCTGTCAATGCAGGAGAATTCCTTTCCGGGCCTTCAACAGCGACCTTGACGCAGCAGCGCCCGCGTACCTGTGGAGAAAAGGTTAACCTGCAAAATAAGACATTAACTGAGGGTGGGTAGGGTGGGAGAAGCTCTGGAGCCAACTGAGGATTCCCAGGTAAGATCCTCCCTCTATTGTGTGGGCAGGTAGTCCCTCCCCTACCTGGCTTGGTCTCCTTGGCAACGCTTCCCCCCCCCCAGCCTGATTGGACAACTGACTGGGTCCAGGGGCTGCATGCGTCCACGCAAAGGGCGTCCCCCCCCCCCCGGTTTAATGTGGAGAGCGGTCATTCTCCTGCATACACACACAAAAGCACCCATCTTCTCTCCCCTTCATTTATCCAACATCCGTCATCCCTCTCTCCAGACTTCAAAGATAAACTGACAGCCCCCAGGCCATGGATTGCCTTGCTGTGCCAACATTTGAAAACTTGTACAACTAAATGATTACACGCTCGAGGGATGGATACCTGGAGATCACATACAAGGCATGCATATCCTACCACACGACATTGGTTTTTCACCAATGTGGTAATATTTTCCAAATGATTAGTGTCCCTTTTGTCACTGAATCAGATTCAGCTGTGGCAAGCTTGATATACGCTTTAGCGTTTAGACAGTGCAAACCTATTATTAAGAGGGGGTTCTCATCTCTCGACGCATTTTATAGATCTATCATTCATGCATGCATGCAGTGTGCCCATACATAATGACTGCAAGCCTCTTATAAGAAACCAAACTCAATAAAGTTTTAATTAAAACATAAATGGAAATGGAAATATGACCCTCCCCTCTTGAACAAAGCACAGAATATAATGGAATGAGAGCGAGAGGAAATATTTTTCCATAACATTTATTACCGTTGTCAATTAGGTTATCATCGTTTTTTCTATTGAAAAGCTTTAACACATGCCGCAAAAAGTAAGGGGTGAGCTGGATCTTGATAAGCCGATATAAATATATGTGCTGAAAGACTGTTGCTGCCAATCAACAACCACCCACAGCCAGCTGTTTTAACACAGAATGCACATAAACAGACTTAAGACAGGGAAATGTTGTTTTATTGGTTTTAAATTCCTCTCCTGCCTCCACCAATGGCAGAAGAAATTAACAATTTAAGAAAACAGTAATAAAGCAGCAGGGTTGAATCCAGACCGAGACTGCAATCCTGCACACACTTACACAAGAGTAAATACTACTGAGCTCAACTCAGTAGTTCCTTTGAGTAGATGTGTATAGTGGTACCTTGGTTTACGAACTTAATCCATTCCGGAAGTCCGTTCTTAAACCAAAGCGTTCTTAAACCAAGGCGTGCTTTCCCAGAACAGCGGGGGACTCAATTTACAGGTGGAACACACGCAACAGGAAGCGGAACATGTTCTGCTTCCAAGGCAAAGTTCACAAACCAAAACACCTCCTTCCGGGTTTGCAGCGTTCTTAATCCAAGTTGCTTATAAACCAAGCTATTCTTAAACCAAGGAACTACTGTAGATGCATATATAGGATTACACAGTAAATTAGCTCTACTTCTCCTTTACATCTGCAGGTAAGCTGTGGATGTGCTGGACCATTTTCTTGCCTTGGTAATGGACTGAATGAGCACCAACAAACTGATGCTCAATCCAGATAAGACTGGAGGCTCTGTTAATGGGTGGTTCCCTGACCTAGACTGGATAGATGGGAGGTTGCCTGATCTTGATGGGGTTACACCGATTGGGCCACCAAGGCCACCTGAGCCTCAGAGTGCCTTCCATCAGCTTCAGTTGGTGGCCTAGCTGCATCCTTATCTGGACAAGGACAGCCTAACTTCTGTCTTCTATGCTTACTGCAATGCATTATATGTGGGGCTGGCTCTGAAGATGGTTCGGAAACTTCAGCTGGTGCAGAATTTGACAGCCAGGTTGCTCACCAGGACAAGATGGGTTGAGCATATTACACCAATCCTGGCCTAACCGCTCTGGCTGCCAATCAGTTTCTGGGCCCAATTCAAAGTGCTGCTTTTGACCTTCAATGCTTTAAACGGCTCAGGACCGCAGTACCTCAAGGACTGCCTCTCCCCATTCAAACAGACCCAAACCCCACAATCATCACCCAAGGCCCATCTTTGGGCACCTCCCCATTTGTGGAATGCTCTCCCCAGGGAGGGACACAGGTGGCGCTGTGGTGTAAACCACTGAGCCTCTTGGGCTTGCCGATTGAAAGGTCAGCGGTTCGAATCCCCGCGACGGGGTGAGCTCCCGTTGCTCAGTCCCTGCTCCTGCCAACCTAGCAGTTCGAAAGCACATCAAGGTGCAAGTAGCTAAATAGGTACCGCTCCGGGGGGAAGGTAAATGGCATTTCCGTGTGCTGCTCTGGTTTCGCCAAAAGCGGCTTAGTCATGTTGGCCATATGACCTGGAAAAACTGTCTGCAGACAAAGCCAGCTCCCTCAGAGAGATGAGCGCCACAACCCCAGAGTCATCTGTGACTGGACTTAACTGTCAGGGGTCCTTTACCTTTACCTCCCCAGGGAAGCTCACCAGGTACCTTCATTACAGATATAACTTTAGGGTTAGGGGCCAGACGTAAATGTTTCTCTTTAACCAGGTGAGGAACGGCTAAGGGAGCTGGGCATGTTTAGCCTGGAGAAGAGGAGGTTAAGGGGTGATATGATAGCCATGTTCAAATATATAAAAGGATGTCACGTAGAGGAGGGAGAAAGGTTGTTTTCTGCGACTCCAGAGAAGCGGACACGGAGCAATGGATCCAAACTACAAGAAAGAAGATTCCACCTAAACATTAGGAAGAACTTCCTGACAGTAAGAGCTGTTCGACAGTGGAATTTGCTGCCAAGGAGTGTGGTGGAGTCTCCTTCTTTGGAGGTCTTTAAGCAGAGGCTTGACAACCATATGTCAGGAGTGCTCTGATGGTGTTTCCTACTTGGCAGGGGGTTGGACTCGATGGCCCTTGTGGTCTCTTCCAACTCTATGATTCTTTGATTCTATGATTCTAGGTCTTTGGCTCATTAACCGTCTATGTGCTTTTAAATGTGTTTGTGAGAAGGGGGTTATTGGCTTGTACTTTGTTTTTATTATTTGTGCTCTCATTTTGAATTTTATGTTGTGGACTGCCCGGTGATCTTCAGATGAGGGGCAGCATACAGCTTTAACAAATAATAATAATGTTACTTCAGGCTACATAGAATTCAATGCAACAAGCTAAAGATGACTGTTTTCAGACCCATTACCACTGATTTGAGTGGCTGTAAAGTTCAACTAACTCAATGGGTCCTACTTCAGAGAGCACGAGTGACTCTGGATCAAACCCAATCCATGCAACTAAATGTGTATATAAAACATGGAAATAAAATCTCCCTTTTATGCTTATGCCAACTGCTCAAAACCACTCCTTCCCCCCTAAAGGCTCTCTAGCACTTCCAGAATGTGTTCCTGCTCAATGTTTGATGACCCTCAAAGCAAAGTCAGTTGTGCAACTGAGGGACATATAACACAAGCACGCCTCTCATGCCTCCCATTATTACACACACTGCCCGAAATTTGGCTCCCACTAACCTAATGGGTGGCGCTGTGGTCTAAACCACAGAGCCTAGGACTTGCCGATCGGAAGGTCGGCAGTTCGAATCCCCGCGATGGGGTGAGTTCCGTTGCTCAGTCCCTGTTCCTGCCAACCTAGCAGTTCGAAAGCACGTCAAAGTGCAAGTAGATAAATAGGTACCGCTCTGGTGGGAAGGTAAACGTTGTTTCCGTGCGCTGCTCTGGTTCGCCATAAGCAGCTTAGTCATGCTGGCCACATGACCTGGAAGCTGTACGCTGGCTCCCTCAGCCAGTAAAGTGAGATGAGCGGCGCAACCCCAGAGTCGGCCACGAGTGGACCTAATGGTCAAGGGTCCTTTTACCTTTACTAGCCTAACAGTATGACACTCTACAGAAAATGCTTTTGAGTACTTCCTTCCAAGATCAAAGCAGCCATAGCACTCCATAAACCTGTTGAATCAAACGACATGGGTGAAAAGATCATCAGGAAGCCACTTCATATTTGACAGGTTGAAGTGACAGCAAGCAATCACAGCGGTTTTTAAGGCACTTCAGTTCCTGGTGGAAACACAGGGCTTTAAAAGGACAAGTTGCAGGATCATCGGTCATGGCTACTCATTCCAATGACTGAATAAATATTCATAACATTTCGAGGAGTGATTCTCGCCAGCATGACGTATTGATTTTACATTCCTGCAATGGATCTCTCTCACTTTAAAAGGAATTTCTTCAGCCAGGTTGTAAATAATTGATGTAGCTATCAATATGTTTTGTATGTTAGCAGAGGTCCTCCTGCCCCCACCCTCATTTTCCCCCACTTTATTATACGCCTAATGTGAAGATGCAAATGACATTTTATAACAATCATCAAAGTTACCCAACTAAAATGATTCCTCATCCAACGTCCTCTGGCCTTATACAGATGCAAGTGCATCTTTTCTTAATTAAAATACCAAAGAAATTCCACAAATATTATTAAAAATGTTTCACTTCCCTCAAAATTCCTGTAGGTTTTTTTGTTTTGTTTTTGTTTTGCTTGAGTGGAACCCTTCAAACATGCCTTGAATTTTGCTTTCAATGAAATTTGGTGTCAGCTTATAGATAGGTTATGCCAGGCCTTGATAACTTGCCAACCCAAACAGAGCCCATCAACCATGCATGGTACCAAGGTTTTTTGGGGAAAACACTTTCCATTTTTTTGCTGCTTGCTCAGGGCTATAAAAGCAACAATGTTCTCTAGCACCTAAAAAATCACAATCATGGATAAGGGCAGGTTAGTGGGACACATTTTTTTCAAAATTCTGTTATAGCCTACCCTTTACATGAATAAATATCCCTAGTCATTTTGGAATTCTGTTACCTTTCCTTAGAGTTCCTATAAATCAGGAATGGGTGGGCTTTCAGTACTTCGAATGCTCTTGGACTTTAACTTCCACAAACTCCAAATAACATAATCAATGGCCATGGTTGATTTGAGTTGTAGTCCAAAACCTCTGAAAAACCATGTTCCGTGTCCTCCCTATCAGTGTTTGAAATTAACTAGGTGCCAGGCTGTCAGGGCGGCGCGTTCCTCTCTTCACAAACAATCACCTCCGGAGACTTCTGATGCTTCAATGGTCTTTATTTACAATACAGTCATACCTTGGGTTGAACGTGCTTCAGGTTGAGCGTTTTGAAGTTAAGCTCCGCGGCAACCCGGAAGCAACAGAGCACATTACTTCCAGGTTTTGCCGCTCGCGCATGCACAGACGCTCAAAATGACGTCACGTGCATGCGCAGAAGTGGCAAAACGCGACCCGCGCATGCACAGACGCGTCTTACGTTCTAGTCAGGATGCAAACGGGGATCTGGAATGGATCCCGTTCACATCCAGAGGTACCACTGTATTTACATTGGTCACTCAGTTCAGATACCAGAAGAGGCCTCCACTTATGCCGCCAACACCTCATAGAATGCAGGAAATTATCGCCCCGCCTTTCAAGTTTCCTCTTGTCCACGCACCTCGCAAGAGCAGTCGTAAATCTCTCACCAGTCTCTGATCCAGAACTTAAACTTGCTGTCCCTGTGGAGCTGCTGGCTCGCTTGCTGCCTTTTCCTGTCCCTCTACGCCTAAAGACATTGCCTTTTCTTCGCTAGCTCCTCCAGCTCCCTCCCCCTCAGGCACAGCGTCCTCTTCTTCTACCCTGAAGTTCTCTCCCACATCTGGGGAACTCGAACGTACCAGCTCATCCCTGACACAGGCACATTTTGCACCTGACTATCAGCCACTTATGGGACGTGGGTGGTGCTGTGGATTAAACCAGAGAGCCTAGGACTTGCCGATCAGTAGGTCGGCGGTTCGAATCCCAATGACGGGGTGAGCTCCCGTTGCTCAGTCCCTGCTCCTGCCAACCTAGCAGTTCAAAAGCACGTCAAAGTGCAAGTAGATAAATAGGTCCCACTCTGGCGGGAAGGTAAACGGTGTTTCCGTGCGCTGCTCTGGTTCGCCAGAAGCAGCTTAGTCATGCTGACCACATGACCCGGAAGCTGTACGTCGGCTCCCTCGGCCAGTAAAGAGAGATGAGTGTCACAACCCCAGAGTCGGCCACGACTGGTCCTAATGGTCAGGGATCCCTTTACCTTTTTTATCAGCCACTTGCGACCAAGTGAAGATGCCTGGGTGCCAGGAAGGTTCCTGACGTCTCCACCATCTAGAGGCACATGCCTGGGGATCATTGGGTCTTGACTGCTTTCACACACTAAGACCATATCTTGTAGAATTCTATTCATTATATTTTATCTGCACATTTGGAATGAATTTCAGGAACCAAAATGCTTCTTCTGCGCAGCCTGAGCAGGAGCAAGAGCAATAGTTGTCGCTTGTCTTCACTTACCCCATTGCCCTGCTCACAGTTGTGAAGAATATCCTCATGTTATGAATGGTCTGTGTCACCATTAAGAAAGAGAGGTAGGAAAAGGCCAATATATTTGTGGACTGCCCCTGGATAAATTGAAATTGAATTGAAATGCTTTATTGTCACTTGTACAACTTGTATACAGTGAGATTACATGAGCTCTCTTAGTCTTAATTCCCCTCATTTACTGTTGCACACCCACCAAACCCGAAAGTCAGTTGCCCTGTTGTTATCTTTCATTCAGCAGTCTAACAGCCCACGGATAGAAGCTGTTCTTTACCCTATTGGTGCGACTAATCATGCTTCTATATCTTCTGCCCGAGAGCAGGAGATCAAGAAAGTGCCGGCCAGGGTGTGAATCATCCCTGAGAATTTTCCTCACACTCCTGAGGCAATGTTCTTCCACAATGTCATCCAGTGGATTCACAGGAGAGCCCATAATATCTTGCGCTGTATTCACCACCCTCTGTAGGCACTTCCTATCAGTTGATGTCCAACCAGCAATTTTTCATCTTTAGGTTCTCTTCTTTAGGTTCTTAACCTAGCTCAAGGCTGTCATCTGAACTAGCCAGATGTTTAACTGAGAATCAATCACGGTCAGCTCATCATTTGTAAAATAAGTCTTTAGAGCCATCCAGCCCCAAAATGGAAACTTGACATTCTGTTTTGGCGACTGCAACCATGGTTTAAGGAGCCATTTTGTGCCTATCTTATATATCTGAGCTTCTAACACTGCTTCCTATACAGTGGTACCTTGGGTTACATACACTTCAGGTTACATACGCTTCAGGTTACACACTCCGCTAACCCAGAAATAGTGCTTCAGGTTAAGAACTTTGCTTCAGGATAAGAACAGAAATCGGGCGCTGGCGGCGCTGGCGGCAGCAGGAGGCCCCATTAGCTAAAGTGGTGCTTCAGGTTAAGAACAGTTTCAGGTTAAGTACGGACCTCTGGAACGCATTAAGTACTTAACCCGAGGTACCACTGTAGATATTCTCATCAGAGCAGGATCCCCCAAATTCAACCCTTTTTTGTTGTTGTTGAAATTCTGTGCCAGCACTAGTTTTTCTATTAGTAATTCCATTGTCAAGCTCTGCAGGCAGTCTTATAGCTCACCACTGGAATGCATGGATTCCCCCCCCCCCATATTTTTATGGCATATATATTTTTCAGAGCCACGTGTATTATATTTTGAGAGAGATATCTTGAATTATGCCACCTGATCTGTTACAGCAGGTTGTTGTTTTCCTTCCCCTCTAGAAAGCTAAATGAGCTGGCAGCTTTTTACATCTATCTTTTATTTACACATAGATGGTGCCATTCAAGGATATAACCTTTTCTCTAACTGTTTTACTGGGGGAATCATTCATTCTTAACTGACACCCCCCATCAATCCTCACCTTCAGACAGCAAAGAACATCAGTTCATAGTGTATTACGTTGGAATGGGTGAAAAATTTATATTCCTAAAGAGGGGCTTGGAAGATTACTTCTTGCTTGGTTTCAAACCTGATGAAATCAGGTGCTTCCTCCATTTCATTTTCCTTTGCTGACCTCCATTTCTAAGACTAGATCGGTGGACCAACAAGGGCAGCTACAACCAGTCCAATATATGCATTACTTCAAACAGCAATTTTCTAAGCTATGAAGGAGCCCTGTGTTCTAATCCTGCATTTGAAAGCCAAGCAAAATGGCCTTTTCTCTAAGCTCCCACATCAAAGGAGTAGTATTTCTGTAATCAAGGGGTAGTATTTGCACTAATGACCTTAATGAGATTATTACAAGATAGTATAGTCCCACCTGTTTCACCAGTTATACAACATAGTATATGGACGGGGCGGGGGGGTATGCAAGCTCAGTTTGATTTCGAATTGACTTGGTGTTTCAGAGTTTCCTTGGTGAACATCCATCTCACAGCACCAGCCAGGGCAGTTGACTCCTTGAAAACCTCCCCTAGACACAAAAAGAGATGTTATTAGCAATGGAAGGACACAACATCAAGTGCTTGCAAGACCAACATTTGCATAAATAAATAAGATACTCACCCAATGAGTATCTAATTGATTGGGTTTTCTGGCCCCATAGTTCACAGGAACCACTGAGGAATGTAATTGAAAGTAAGGAGCTAAAGTGGAAGAACATTTCTACAAAACCCTACGAAACATCTCGGTTTGGGCACCTGAGAACATGTGTATTTTCTTTAATGCACCACAAAAGCCAACACACACAAACACAAAAATACAAACACAAATCAAATGCAGAAAGCCACTTCACTCTCACATGAGCAAGGCTTTGGATATCTTAGATGATCATGATTAAAATGCATTTTGTAACTTTAAATATGGTTTTTGTAAGCTAATAACCAGGAGCGCAATGCCCAACTTTGTGCATTTTGCAACCTGGTGAGTTAATGTTTGCTAGAGACATTTACATCTAATGATATATTCATCTCTATTACTTTTAAACGTGTACCATATTTCTCAAATTCTGTTCTATACTTTTATGTGTTTTTTTAAAAAAGTAAAATTTGTTTTAACCCAGTTGAAATTGAAAACTAAAGCTGTGAGCTTTGCAGAGCAGAATGTAAGAACTTTGAGAAGGAACAGCTTAGGGTTTAGCAACTGCATGGCAACCAGGACAGAGCAAGTTATGTTATGTACTGAAGTTCTCACCCTGGGCCAGCAGGGGGATACTGTAGGTAGTTATGCAAATAAGGGATCGAAAGTGACGTTCAGTGATTGGATAGTTGCAGAAAGTTGTTACAGTTACGGTGTACTGGAGCTCTATATAAGCAGGCTGACTGAACCCTTCAGTTCAGTTCTGTTCTGGCCTGTGTATAAACAAGAGCTGTTTGAAGAATCGCTGTGTCGTCTGATATGTTCACCCGCAACTTAACAAGTTACATTTGTGCGTGTGTGTGTTTTAATGAATGAGTTTTGCTTACAAAGAGCTAAGAAGCAAGCAGGATGGGCTGTGGGATGTGTACTGTGAAAAAAGCAATCTAGGTTTTGCTGCTTTGATTTGCAGAAACTTTAGGCTTAAAATGTCCCCATGCACACGAAGAGACAATATTGAGACAAACTCGGATTTTGTCTGGCTGTTTTTGCAACCCCATGGTATTCTACATCCATATGGGCATATGAAGACAGTTCTGTCTCAGTACCAATTACGGAGGAGCTAAGCAAGAGAAGGCAATTTGGGGTGGAAAATACAATTACAGAGCAGGACTATTGGGACTGAGAAGACCAAGAATTTGTAGAAAACTTAAAACAGCAGAAATCCAGAGAGGCGCTTCCTTCTCTCAGGCCTCCCCCTTTTCCTATTTTTGCATGTTATAAGGACCTGTAGCCTGGCTCCTTTGTGTATGTGAATATACCCTATCCTATATGTTTGTGCGTGGGCTAGAGTTAGTGTATTAGGTAGGGCTGGGCGATATATCATCCAAAACCGGTTTGAAGTCCATATCTGAATATCGGTTTCATGGTTTTTGACCTGGCAATAAATTGCAAATCATGATGTTGTTGGGTTTTGTGTGTGTGTGTGTGTTATGCAAAAATCACAATATGGGAAAAACCATAAAAACAGCGAATGCTTCTACATAGCTCCATCCTTATTTCAGACATCTTGATATACAGTGGTACCTCTAGCTGCGGACACAATCCGTTCCGGGGTGCCATTCGCACCCCGAAAAGTCCGCAACTAGAGCGGCGCTTCTGCGCATGTATGAAGCGTGCAGAACGTTTCTGAGCATGCGCAGGGCGAAACCCAAAAGTACAGTGGTACCTCGGGTTAAGTACTTAATTTGTTCTGGAGGTCTGTTCTTAACCTGAAACTGTTCTTAACCTGAAGCACCACTTTAGCTAATGGGGCCTCCTGCTGCCGCCACGCCACTGGAGCACGATTTCTGTTCTGATCCTGAAGCAAAGTTCTTAACCTGAAGCACTATTTCTGGGTTAGCGGAGTCTGTAACCTGAAGCGTATGTAACCTGAAGCATATGTAACCTGAGGTACCACTGTAAACACTTCTGGGTTTGCCGCATCTGCAAGCCGAAAAGACGCAGCATGAACCTAATGCAACATGAGTTATGGCTGTATATCGCAATGTTTGGCTGGTGATATATCGTGAACTTGAAAACCAGATATCACCCAGCCCTAAGTAGGGTAATTCCTTCGCTTCAATCTCTATTCATCCTTGCAGGGCAGGTTAATAATACAGTGGTACCTCGGGTTAAGTACTTAATTCGTTCCGGAGGTCCATTCTTAACCTGAAACTATTCTTAACCTGAAGCACCACTTTAGCTAATGGGGCCTCCTGCTGCCACTGCGCCACCGCCACACAATTTCTGTTCTCATCCTGAAGCAAAGTTCTTAACCCAAGGTACTATTTCTGGGTTAGCGGAGTCTGTAACCTGAAGTGTATGTAACCTGAAGCATATGTAACCTGAGGTACCACTGTAATAATAATAAATAATAATAATAATAATAATAATAATAATAATAATAATGAAAAAGTCCTAAGCCTGTATTACTTAATTAGGAAATAAAGCTTTGACTTTTCATTTTTGGTCAGGTTCTTTTACACTGGTATCCTTGCAGCCTCCTTTGCAAAGCAAATATTTCTGAGTTGTCTGTCAGACTCGATCAACATGGCATAAACAGGGAAGGCTGCTGCTGAAAGTTTATTTTTATATTTATTTATACTGCAGCTTCTTCCCTGACAGGGAATCAGATAAAACAGAAACAGCTAAGAACTGAAAAAACCACAATCTGTCCATTTCCACGCCAAACTGGATTCGTAAGCAGATCCTCTGCCATCGGTTCCCCCTCCAACCCACCAAATAGGATTGCTTTGCCTGTTATTAATTTTTTAACAAGAAACTGCTTTCTCATAGAAAAAGAGGATGTTTAAAACACATAAAACATTAATAATGAATGCTGAATATTTTTTTCCAGGTTTCCCGGTCACCAAAATGTGCAAGTTTATTAAATAAAATCCAGACAGCTCAGTATTCTACAAATCTAAAGTAATTCAATTTTCTGTCCAAGTTTTCTTGCAACAGAAACTAATTTTAACAACACTCTTGTGCAAAGAGCCGCACATTAGGAGTTGAAAGCATTGCGAAAGCCTACATGCTATGCCGAAACACCAGGAGACCACTTTCCCTTTTATTCTTTTTTTTTACATTCCCTCTATAAATGAGGATGCAGTTACCTTATACCAGGAAAGCGTTCCTGAAGTGCATTCTGTAAAAAGAGCGGGTGCACGAAAGATTAGACCTGCCGATCCCGTAAAAATAACAGGATTTTGAGCTGCACACACAGTAAAGATTAACCGCGTGGATAAATTCGGTGACTTTGTACAAGGGTAGGCAGATTTGTAACTGACAAGGAGAAAGAAAATCTTCCGAAAGGGATACCTGCTGCGCGGAAAAAGCATTTGTCAAAAGTGTCTCTCGTTGTTTATCAGTATTTGTTGCCTATCCAAACTGGGCTCATATGGTAAGGTAGAAACCATTAAAAACCAAAAGTAACAGTTTAATATAAATATTAAAACTCTTTATGTTTTCAACATTCCCACCATGTTGTATTGTACTTTACTATAAATACAATGCAGTGGGAATGTTGAAAACATAAAGGATATTAAAATTTCTGTCATCAGTTTCAACCTAATCCAGGGAGCACGCCAGTAAGAAGCTGAGACTCGGATTTCATCATATACCGCAGAGAACATCATTACTTATTTGCAGCACAGAATTCATTATCTTCCCTGACATTATATTCCCTAACCCCTTTCTTCCACAATCTTTCCCAATCCTCAAACATTGTGTTATGTCCTACATCTCTTGCCCATCGGAGCCCCATTTGCACCCAGAGCGGAACACAACCCACATCTGCACATCTGCACGTGCGCGGGTCGCGATTCACCGTTTCTGTGCATGCGCGTTCCGTTACTTCCGGGTCGCTGTGGAGCGTAACCTGAAAACACTCAACCTGAAGCGACTTTAACCCGAGGTATGACTGTGTCTTATAATAAGTCACTTACCCTTTTTTATATAACATTTTATGAAATTTCCAAAAACAAGAACAAGAACAATACAAAAACAAAACAAAACAAACTGACTTCCCCCTTTCTTGGTGCCATTATTAATCAACATACTGCATGTCTATTGTTAAATTTGAAAACCATTTGAATACCCTATTGTCCATTTCATAGTCAAATTATAAGTATTTCTAAAACCCTGCTAATGTATTCACCTGTGTACAATGCTGCTGTATATATGCAAGAAACATCTTCCATTCTTCCTTAAACTCGTTGTCATCTCTTCCTTTTTGTTTCATTGTCAATTTTGCCATTTCAGCATATTCCATTGTTTTAAGTTGCCAATCTTCTTTAGCTGAGACACCTTATTCTTTCCAATGTTGGGCTAGTAGTGTCCGTTCAGCCGTAGTTGCATACATAAATCATGTCCTCCCTAAAAGAGGGTTACGTGGGGGAAAATAGCCTTATACACGAAAAAATACGGTATGTTGGAAGCCACTCAGGCAACCGAGTCACATGGGCGGGGTATAAATAATAATGACAACAGCAGCAACAACAACAATCTGTCTGGGTTATCCCAGTCACTCTGGGCGGCTTCCAACAAATTAAAAGATGTTGCAACATCAAACATTTAAAACCGGTTGATGTCATAGCACAATTGTCAAAAGATCAAGGCAACAGACTCTTTGATTGGCTGGAGGTTCTATTGACTGAAGGAAGAGCTGACAGTGGAGAGAAAAATTGGTGGTGATGTCATGTGACTCATGCCTACCTGTGTGGGATTAACTCTGGATAATTGTCAGAAGCCCTGAAGATACAAACCCTTCTTCTTCTTCTTCTTTTTAAAATAATTTTTTATTAAATTTTTCCACCATAATAACACAAACCACAAAGCAAATTAATACACAAAAACAGAAAAGGAAAAAGAGAAATAGAGGAAAAAAAGAAAAAAGAAGAAAAGGGAGGGGAAAGGGGGGGAACAATAAACAAATAGACAATAATAACAAACTTAATTCTTCACAAATCCAACATTTTAAACATCTTGATTGACTTCCTCAAATCCCTCCCTTCTGAGTTTCCTTGTAATTTAAAAGTAACAGCTTTCCAATATCATTATTAAACTACAACAATTCCCAATTATACTCATCTTATTCACTTTTCTTGACATTCTGAATCCCATTTATTTAATTATAACTTAATTTGTCCTGGACTTATTTGTTTCTTTCAAGTAATTTCTATTTTTTTATATTACAATATTTGTTCAAATAGTCCTTGAATTTCCTCCAGTCCTCTTGAAACTACTCTTCTTTCTGGTCGCGGATTCTTCCAGTCAGGTTACCTAGCTCCGAAAAGTCCATCATCTTCATTTTCCATTGTTGGTAGTTCTTGTGTTTTCCACTTTTTAGCAAGTAATATTCGAGCGGCCGTTGTGGCATACAAAAATAATTTAACATCTTTCTTGGGCAATTCTAAACCTGTTATTCCAAGGAGAAAGGCCTCTGGTTTCTTAATAAATGTATATTTCAACATTTTTTTCAGTTCATTATAAATCTTCTCCCAGAAGTCTTTCACCTTGAGACAAGTCCACCACATATGGAAAAAAGTACCTTCTTTTTCTTTATATTTCCAACAAAGATTATCACTTTTGTGATAAATCTTTGCTAATTTTACAGGGGTCAAGTACCATCTATACATCATCTTCATAATGTTTTCCTTTAACATCGTACATGCAGTGAACTTAACCCCTTTCCTCCATAGCCTCTCCCAGTCCTCCATCATTATATTATGTCCTCCATCCCTTGCCCAATCAATCATGACCGATTTAACTTGTTCATCCTTTGTATGCCACTCCAACAACAAACTGTACATTTTAGACATATTCTTATCATTAGCATCTAACAACTCCGTTTCCAATTTGGTTTTTTCTGTTGCAAAACCATTTCTCTTATCCATCTTATATAATTCGTTAATTTGATAATATTGCAACCAATTCACTTTATCTTTAATTTGTTCAAATGGTTTTAATTTAAAACCTTCCTGATTCTCTAACAACAAATCTGAATACCTCAACCATTTGTTTTCCATATTTAACTTTTTGGGGGCCTGTGAATGGATTGGTGAAATCCATTTTGGTGTTTTTCTTACTAAGAGATCTTTGTATCTAGTCCATACATTGTATAATGCCTTTCTAATTACATGATTCTTAAAACCCCTGTGGGCCTTTACCTTGTCATACCATAGATATGCATGCCATCCAAATCGATTACCCAGTCCCTCCAAGATACAAACCCTTCTTAGCAGTAGATCTACCAAGTCACGAAATCGTAATAAGCAGGAGAAACATTCCGGTCTTCTCCGTCTTCCACAGAGAACCGATTGCCTTTCCCTGTTTCCTGAAGGACCCTTTGCAGTACAGAGACGACGCAAGCAGCATTGATCCCATTCAGCAGCATTTAATAGTTGAAACGAATAGCTTAATTGTGCAGCCGTTTTCGGTGCGCGGTGCATGGCTGGGATTATAGGCAGAACTATTACATTTTTATGAACTCGTAAACTCTGGGAGTCCAGACTGCAGCATAAAGATGCTTCCATTTCCAGTACAGGTTAATAAGTAACACACACCCTTTTGTCGCCCATCGTTTCGCCCACAAAGGTTATATTGTAACGAATTTAAATGAATAGCTTAGTGCAGGTCTGAAGGATTACATCCATGTAGACCAATGGTTAATAATGAAAAAGGAATCAAACTAAGGTGAGATGATTTTTTTAAAAAAAGTTCCTATTGCTAGATCATTCTCTGCACAAAAGCCCCCAGGGATTAGCTTTGTTTGAAGATTATTTGCATTTAAATTGCAAAGATATATTACACTTCATATATTTTATGAATGAGGTTAAAAGCTTAAAGCCATTGCTTACATAGTCCCTTAAACACTAAGGTTACCAAAGTGCTTTGAATTCTGTCTCGGAGGAGATATCGGCCGGCGCATTTCTCCTGAAATGATGAAGGGCAAAGAAGAAGCAAATTGTCCCCTCCCTACAATGTGAGATCAGCAATGAGGTGTGGATGGCACTGCCAGGGGTTAAATATATTATTTTTTAGTACTAAAGGTGGTTGGTTTTTTTAAAAAATGAAATCTATGGGAACAAAAACCTATGTCACTTGAAGTTGTGATGGTTCAATTGATGTTTGATGCCTGGTGCACAAAAGCCCCCTGCCCTGGTAAATGCTAAATGTGTGAATGTGGGGGGAGAGATTCTCATCAGGATCACAGATGCGATGGGAAGGTTTAAATTGCATCTCCTCTTATATGCCAAAGTCTTGATGAGAATTGGGTGGGGACCATTAGACAACCATGTTATTGTTGTTTAGTTGTGTCCGACTCTTTGTGACCCCATGGACCAGAGCACGCCAGGCACTCCTGTCTTCCACTGCCTCCCGCAGTTTGGTCAAACTCATGCTGGTAGCTTCGAGAACACTATCCAACCACCTCATCCTCTGTCGTCCCCTTCTCCTTGTGCCCTCCATCTTTCCCAACATCAGGGTCTTTTCCAGGGAGTCTTCTCTTCTCATGAGGTGGCCAAAGTATTGGAGCCTCAGCTTCAGGATCTGTCCTTCCAGTGAGCACTCAGGGCTGATTTCCTTAAGAATGGGTGGGTTTGATCTTCTTGCAGTCCATGGGACTCTCAAGAGTCTCCTCCAGCACCATAATTCAAAAGCACCAATTCTTCAGCGATCAGCCTTCTTCAGACAACCATAGCTTAAGTCAAACCACCACCTGAACAAGTCTGCAGACATGGTCTGACTTCTCGCAGCACTGCTCACTCCAATGGGTTCTTCTGCCCACACAAAACAACTGGCAAACCATTGGCCCAAAAGCCTAGTAGCCCTTGGCTGGAGAGTCCCAACATCCATACTCTCAGGAGTGCTGAATTCTAGAATTGTAGAGT
The DNA here is from genome assembly GCF_964234715.1 of Podarcis melisellensis. Classification (NCBI taxonomy): domain Eukaryota; kingdom Metazoa; phylum Chordata; class Lepidosauria; order Squamata; family Lacertidae; genus Podarcis; species Podarcis melisellensis. The sequence continues at coordinate 84,280,745 of NC_138538.1, read as the reverse complement.
TGCGAGGCACCATGAGGATCATCTAGTCCAACCGCTTGCAATTGCAGGAATTATTTGGTCCAAAGTTAGGCTCAAACCCATGACCCTGAAATTGAGAGTCTGACGCTCTACCACAGGCTTCCTCAAACTCGGCCCTCCAGATGTTTTGAGACTACAATTCCCATCATCCCTGACCACTAGTCCTGCTAGCTAGGGATCATGGGAGTTGTAGGCCAAAAACATCTGGAGGGCTGAGTTTGAGGAAACCTGCTCTACCAGCTGAGCTATCCCAGCATCCAACCTCTCTGAGCGCTGAAATCTAAAGAGGCTATAGGATGGAAGTGGAGCAGGCTTAAATAGTCCTTGTGCTTTCAAATGAATACTTTCTTTCTTTTTTAATAACTTTTTATTCAAAATTAAAACTAAACATATTATTCAGAAATATATCATCCTTATTTTTCCTCCCTTTCCCCCTCCCTCCCCTCCCTTCCCCCACAGAACCCCCCCCCGACTTCCCTCAGTTCCAGTCTTTGATTTCTCTAAAAATGCTGTTTTCTGCATGCTACACAGTTGTATAGATCCTCAAACTATTTAGCTGATTATTATCAATAAAAAGTTTGTGAATGTTTATTCAAAACCAGCCAAGGAGTCCAGTTCGCTTTGTTGTGCCTTCAAATACTTTTTAAAGGGTTCCCATTCATCTTAAAGTCAGTTACCCTTGTCCCATAGCTTATATGTCAGTTTTGCCAGTTCTGCATAGTCCAATTTTTCTTGCCATGATTCTTTAGTTGGGGTTTCTTCAATCTTCCATCCTTGTGCTATTAAAGCAAATGAATAAATATTTTCAATAAATATTTATGGCTTAAGAGCGCTCATGGTTTGGTGAAGGGTTATCAAGCAGTGGATGTCCACAAAAGGAACCAATATGCGTGGGGAAGCCATGTGATCCAGACATGCTGGTCTCTCAATGGTGTGGAGGCCCTGTACGCAAACAGCTGCTCCCATGTAGGGCTTCTTCTGTAGACAATTGTGCTCAAATGCACTATGGATGGAGGCTGGGCCTACATCAGAGTGCTACGCGAAGGGTGAAAAGTGTGCTCAAAGAATTGGAAAAGGAACCACAAGGATCATCTAGTCCAGTGTTTCCCAACCTTGGGTCTCCAGCTGTTTGAGGACTACAATTCCCATCATTCCTGACCACTGGTGTTGCTAGCTAGGGATGATGGGAGTTGTAGTCCAAAAACAGCTGGCAACCCAAGGTTGGGAAACACTGATCTAGTCCAACCCCCTGTAATGCAGGAATGCTTTGCCCAATGTGGGACTCCAATCCACAACCCTCAGATTAAGAGTCTCATGCTTCACCAACTGAGCTAGCTCTTTGAACTGTGAGCACCTTTCACATGAACAACATTTGAACAGAACCAAGGTGTAGAGGTTAAGGGGGAAGGCACTTGCAAAGGGCTTTTGGGTGGTATTGTAAATGCCAACATTAGTTTTATTCAGAGTAAACCCATTTCTCTCCTTCTCCCCACCCTGTCACAGCTTGAAAATCCTATGTGAACTGCCGCCGAAACTCTAAATTTCATCCCCTGATCTGCGAAGAGAAGGCACAGATTTATGGGTTTGCAGTGGCGTAGCGTGGGTTGTCAGCACCCGGGGCAAGGCAAGTAATTTGTGCCCCCTAACCCGTGGATTTGTGCCCCCTAACCCTAACTCCCAGATGTTGCGCCCGGTGCGGCCGGCCTCCCCTGCACCCCCCACGCTATGCCACTGTGAGTTTGAACCCTGTTTGTTTGTATATGATTTTAGACAACCGGTTTATTAGTTTTATGTTGCATTTCTGTTTTATATACTGTTTATATACTGTTCACTGCTTAGACGTTTAGAAATATTAAATGGTTTATAAATGAATGAATGAATGAATGAAGTAACAGGGACATGCCCTCCATTATGACGTGTCTATTCCTGGATGACTTTCCAGAGAATTTTGGTAAGAAAAAGTATTTAAGGGGAGTAAGATGAGGGAGCTGGTTACAGAATGAGTTAGAGAATTATTGTCTTAGAGATGTATAGAATTAAAGAGTAATATTCTTGCCTTTTCCTTTTGGGGCATAAAGGGTATTTGAGGTGCAGCAGCTCCAAATTGGACCCCAGACTGTGGGTGCCCAGTGAACCCCATGACATCATGATGGTACTGTGATTGTGGCGCAGGTGCCCGTGTGTTCTGGTGCCATGGTGGCAACTGGGCCAGGACTTGTGGTCTGCCATGGGGCCTCTGTTGGGGCTCGCTGGACTTGGAAGCCCTTTCGCTGCTGCAGTGGCCCCCAACAGAGGCCAGAGTGCCAGAGGCTGGGCAGCGGCAGGGGGCAGAGGCCAGGCACCCACAGCAAAAAAATTGTGGGTGCCTGGGCCCTCAGAATTTGGTGCCGCTGCCTCAGTGGTTCCAACTCCTTCCTGCACTCTCCAGAAGATGTCCGGGACAGCAAACACAGCTGTCAGGTACCCCACCTTGAGCTCCTTAGAAGATAAAGATGGAATATAATAAAATAAGATCCTGAAGCTGAGGCTCCAATACTTTGGCCACCCCATGAGAAGAGAAGACTCCCTGGAAAAGACCCTGATGTTGGGAAAGTTTGAGGGCACAAGGAGAAGGGGACGACAGAGGACGAGATGGTTGGACAGTGTTCTCGAAGCTATTAACATGAGTCTGACCAAACTGCGGGAGGCAGTGGAAGACAGGAGTGCCTGGCGTGCTCTGGTCCATGGGGTCACGAAGAGTCGGACACGACTCAACAACTAAACAACAACAGCAACATAATAAAATAAATGGTAAATAAATTCAGTGACAGAATATAGAGCATGACAATACAGCCCAATTTCTCTTTACTGATTTGTTAATTGTTTTATATCCTTTATGTTGCAGTAGTGATGTTCCACCATGTTATTTATTTTATATAAGCAGCTTTGTGACTTGTGTGAGTGAAAAGTGGCATAGAAATAGAATAAACAAAATTAATGAAATGAAACTGAGTAGTCTCCACATCAGCTTTCTCCAATTTGCCCTGTGACCATGGACCCAAGAAAGGTGGTGATTCCTGTGTTGGAGTGTCAGACCAGGGAGACCAGGGTTCAAGACCCCACTAATGCATGAAAGCTTAAAGGTGACCTTGGTTGCTCACTGTCTCTTAGCCTACCCTAGCTCAGAATTTTTGTGACGATTAAATAAAGACCTTGAGCTCCTTGAAGGAAAAGTGTAATAATAAAAACAATTGTCTTTTCTCTTCCAGGTAGATGATCTTATCATTGAAGTCTTGGGGGCAGCAGCAAGGCCAGATTAAGGTGGCTGGGGGGCCTGATTCAGTACTCCAGAAAGAGTTCCCTCTTCCATCTTAATCATGAATTTGTGACATTTTGGTTGATCCTAATAAAGGTATCTTACCCTGGCTTTCAGGATTTTTCTATTGGACCAACCGAACTTAACTATAATTATTGAGTTCATTCCACCATTAAAAATAGTTGCATGCCCTTCATTATATGAAGTCATGCTAACTTAACAGCCTAAACCTATACATTCAAAGATTAGGTCCTCTTGCAGTCAGTACTGCTGATCTCAAAGCAAATATGTGCAGGGTGATAGCTGTGCTTTTAAGGAACAGCCACAAAAATAGTCGCATAGAAATTTCCCCCCTTCATTATTCAAAGGTATATTGGCATACAGCTTAATCCTATGCAGCTTATCAAGAAATGGAAGCGTTTCTAAAAATGTTACTTATTTTTTTGGTGACAGTTCAGTGAAAAAAAGAAGCTAAATCTAGAAATTCTTTGAAATGTTAAAGATAAAGGTGAGGGCATGGGAATGATTAAGCAAAATACCCATCTCTCCCTAAAGTCTCATTTTCATAATAACCGCTTATTATCTGTTCTATTACAAAAATATCCTTGCAGCAGTTTTCCCCCTTCTGTTATAATGAAAGCAATAGATCGCATCTAAAACTTTCCCCCCACTTTTAATCTTATTTCATTACAGTTCCTGGCCTTGTAGTTGAGAATAATGTGCTGGGAGGCAACCTAGTATATGCACTAAGGAAGAGAATAAGCTTTTCTCGCTATGTCGTTTAATGCAATAATCTTTACAATGCAATAGTGTTAGATTTGCTTGGGTAGAAATCTGCTAGAATATTTTCCAGGAGTCTAAAAATCTTCTAGAATAGTTTCTAAAAGCAACTAGCTGGCTAACGGCATATACAAGTATATTAAGCCCCATTGAATTCAATGAAACTTTCTGTCATGGCCTTAGAGATGGTCTGCATCTCTTGGTCTCAGGCCATCAACTAAAATGGGAGTAGCTAACCTGCAGCTATTGGTGGGCTCCAATCAGCCATAGCTAGCTTGGCCAATGGTCACGGATGATGCAAGTTGTACTATAGTTCAGCAACAACTGGAGGAACAAAGGTTTGCCACCCGTCTAAAATAATGGGTGCAATAATACTGACCTATCTTATTTGTGACAATTGCTGAGAGGATAGGACATGCTTTAAACCTAAAAACACCCCACCACTTTATTTCTTAATCTTGCTGAAACCCACAGGAGTGGACAGTGCCCTTGTTCTTGCATCTGGGGTCCACTGTGAGAACAGGGTGCTGCATGGGGGGCGGGGGCGGGAAAAGGATTTGGCCCGTAGGATTTTGGCACATTTGGTTAGCAATGTTGTTGAACTTCAAAATTAGCCTGATTTCACATAGTCCATTTCTATAAGATGATGATGATAACAGAATATTAAAAAACCATAAGACATCAAATATAAAAAGCTTAACTAAACATGGCTGCCTTCAGATGTCTTCTAAAAGTCAGATAGTTGTTTATTTCCTTGACATCTGATGGGAGGGCATTCCACAGGGCAGGCACCACTATTGACAAGGCCCTCTGCCTGGTTCCCTGTAACCTCCATTCTCACAGTGAGGGAACCACCAGAAGGCTCTCGGCGCTGGATCTCAGTGTCTGGGCTGAATGATGGGGGTGGAGACATTCCTTCAGGTATACAGGATCAAGGCCGTTTAGGGTTTCAAAGGTCAGCACCAACACTTTGAATTGTGCTTGGAAACATACTGGGAGCCAATGTAGGTCTTTCAGGACCGGTGTTATGTGGTCTTGGTGGCCACTCCCAGTCACCAATCTAGTGGGGAGGATCTGCACCCCCTAGTCTTTACAACTCACCTCCTCGCTTTTTTGGCTGTGGCTGAATTCATAGCAAAAGGAGGAATTAAGGTCTCTCTCTTTACTACCCCCTCTCTCTGGCCCTAGGAATGCCATAGCAGCCTTTTCAGTGCCAGGCCTCCTGGAAAACAATACTGGTTCAAATGAGTGTAATACAGCTACGTTCATAGCCCATTTCCCCGATTCAAACAGGAGACGTTAAATCTACTCTGCATCTATCTTCGCTAGTACATTATGTAATTAGGATCCTTTTAGCAAAATGATGTTTGCGATGCGTTTGGCAGTCGGAACATCTGAAACTGGAGCTGTGATGCATTCTAGAAAGGGTACAATAACTATATCCCAAAGACTTTAAAGACATCTCGGCTACGGTATTTGTGTCATAAAATCATTTACACAGAGCCAGACTGCAACAACATTTTTTTTTTTTTAATCATGCAAGTGCGTGTGTGTGTTGGTGGTATTGATTTTTCGCTGTCACAAACCATCTCACTTGTGAGATTAGGGCAACATTCTTTTACACCTAGGATCTCGTGAATAAAACCTACTCCTCTGTAGTCCTTTACCAGAGTTTCTATTCCTGTCGTTGGATGCCTATGAATGATTTCTGCTCCAAGCTAGGGCTTCCATTTTGAAGTTGACCCTATATTTGACTTGACCCTGACGCTCCCTTGTTGCCCCATCGCCCCCCACGTTTTGCAGCAGGGAGAAAGCTGTACTTATGGTGGTTCCCTACATGATTTAGGGGGATCCTCCAGAACTACAAGAAGCTCCCAGCTCCTGACATTTGCCCTTCTGTGTGTGGAGGGCAATGGGGGATGTGATGGGATGGAGGAGCTAGTAAGCACATCCTGCTCTTCCTTAAGCAGTTTTTATAGTTGGGGGTTTACAGGCCACTTAATAGCCCTGTGTTAAGAGCAAGTTAGGGATGCGGGTGGCGCTGTGAGTTAAACCACAGAGCCTAGGACTTGCCGATCAGAAGGTCGGTGGTTCAAATCCCGGCGACGGGGTGAGCTCCTGTTGCTCGGTCCCTGCTCCTGCCAACCTAGCAGTTCGAAAGCATGTCAAAGTGCAAGTAGATAAATAGGTACCACTCTGGCGGGGAGGTAAACGGCGTTTCCGTGCGCTGCTCTGGTTCGCCAGAAGTGGCTTAGTCATGTTGGCCACATGACCCGGAAGATGTACGCCGGCTCCCTCGGCCAATAAATCGAGATGAGCACCGCAACCCCAGAGTCGGCCACTACTGGACCTAATGGTCAGGGGTCCCTTTACCTTTTTAAGAGCAAGTTGGCTGAATCACATTCCATTATTATAGTAAGAAATTGGAGGTGAAGTAATAACAATTTAAAAATAATTCTTTGCAACCTGCCCATCTGGTTCAGTTGCCCCAGCCACTCTGGCCAGCTTCCAGCATATACACAACAAAACATCAAACATTAAAACATCCCTGCCTTCAGATGTCTTCTAAAGGTTGTATAGCTACTTATCTCCTTGACATCTGATGGGAGGGCATTCCCACAGGGTGGGCGCCACCACCGAAAAGGCCTTCTGCCTGGTTCCCTATAACCTTACTTCTCGCAGTGAGGGAACTGCCAGAATGACATCGGAGCTGGACATCAGTGTCCAGGCTGAACAATGGGGGTGGAGAAGCTCCTTCAGGTAGACAGGGCCAAAGCCATTTAGGGCGATCAGCACCAACACATGGAAACGTACTAGGAGCCAATGTGGATCCTTTAGGACCGGTGTTGCATGGTTCCGGCAGCTGCTCCCAGCCACCAGTCTAGCCGCTGCATTTTGGATTAGTTGTAGTAATTAGTTTTACTAGGGTCTATAGTTTATAGTTTAAAGGTGGTTCAGCTCTGGCTGACCCACCCATGAGGCAAGGTTCAGCAATTGGCAGCAGGATCCACAGGGCCATCAATCCCAGTGTAGATCTTTATTCTCTGCTAGTTCTTGACGTAGAGCTTCACTCACCCCTTCCCTGGTGCGGGGAGAGGTGCCATTTTGTGGTTTGCCTCAGGCGTCGAAATGCCTTGGGCTGGCCCTGGGTTCAGCAGAGTCCCTTGAAACTTGTCCCACCCTTGTTTCTTGTATTGGAAGGCCCAGATTTTTTCCTGATGACTGCACAGCTGAGGGAGTGCAACGTATAGAGTAGACAGAGATATGCAATGCCTTTCCAGAGGTCCCTGCCATGTTCAGACCCTTCATCCACATACACAACTGTCACCAGAATCAATGCCGGATTTACGTATAAGCTAAACAAGCTATAGCTTAGGGCCCCACTCTCTTGGGCGGCCCCAAAAAAATTAAAGGGGAAAAAAGTGGATGTACATTTCCAAAATATAAGATAAAAAATAAATAAAATAAAACCTACATAGAACAACAGTGTTTTGTGTTGTGTAGGCTCCTATGATGTAAGAAATGGACCCCGCCTGCTAGCCTGCTCCCTAAAATATCACTGGTTTGCTCATTTCTAACAGTGACAATTTGTTATTGACAAAGGACAGCTGGACATATTAAGGGCCCCATTACCTTCAGTAGCTGAGGGCCTCATCAAACCTAAATCCGGCCCTGACCATAATGGCTATACATCTACTGCAACTTCTACATTCACACAGTTCAGCTATACGCTCTTCATTAATATTTTGGATAAGAACAAAAACTTCTGACCAATTGTACAGCTGATGGCCACTGATAGCCAAGAAATAGAAGCTCGGGTCTCTAGTAATGTATTCGCACAAGTGAAAATCTCAACAACAAAAAGGCCTGATTAGTTTCATAATGAGGCAGAGAAAGATAATTGTACAAACTGAGCGATCTGCTGCAATTAGTTAAAAAAATCTGAAGCAAAAATGTCCGTCTTGCCAGCAAGCACTTGAAAATGATCTCACACACTTGAAAATGAACGCTCATTATTCTCCGAATGAAGTACAGTCGCTATAAAGGGTTGACACACATTCTTGACACTGCTGCAATGAACACGCAGTGCATAAACTGCTGAAATGAAAGGTCACATTCAGAAATGGCATTATTTTATCATGCTTAGATGTCAGAAAAGCTCATGAGACAGGTGCAGTCTGAAGAAGCCAGGAATAATTTATGTGATTTTCAGAGCTGCTAACTAGGATTATGATTATGGATGGCATCAAAATTCAGTATTGGAAGAGAGATTGATGATGAATTTCCCCAGTTCAGAAAATAGCCTTTCCAATAGAAGCGGCAAACCCTCCACCCAACCCGCTATCTCTCTAGCCAGGTTAAGCTTGGGAAAATGAAAGACTGGGAAGAAGATTTTGTGAAGAGATTGGCCAGACTTAGCCGTCTTTTATTTTTTAGATTTCTGGTAGAATTCTCAGAAACCCTCTGAGCAATTCCTAAGCACTACCGGAGGAAGCTCTGCAAATCCAAGTTAATTGCAAGGCAATCCTAGAAAAGTTTTTCTATCAGGAATTCAATGGCCAGTTGCTTTTACTGTAATATCTAAACCCTGGGAAAGGTTCACACTTCTTTATTTTTATTTTTTAAAAATATTTTTATTAAGCAATTTCAACATAACAAATTAACAAACCATATAATCGCATTATTTCCCCTTTTTTCCACCCCCTTCCACCCCCCGCCAGAAACTTCCCTCAACTCCTCTCTCTGATTTCACTGCACATATTATTCTCTGCATGTTATAAAATTATACATATCCTTGCTTTGTCTGTCTATCATGTTATCAACCAATAAATTTGTGTATGTTTATTCAAAACCTGCCAAGGAGTCCAGTTCATTTTGTTGTCTTTTTAGATAATTTGTAAAAAATTCCCATTCTTCCTTAAAGTTACAGTTGTCCTTGTCCCGCAGTTTGTATGTCAATTTAGCCAACTCTGCATAGCTCATCAATTTTTCTTGCCACTGTTCTTTCCTTGGGATTTCCTCTTTCTTCCAACTTTGTGCTATCAAGACTCTTGCTGCTGTTGTAGCATACATAAATAAATTCTTTGTTTTTCTTGGCAGGTCTTGTCCTACAATCCCTAACAAAAATGCTTCTGGTTTTTTTTACAAATGTCATTTTAAAATTCATTGTATATCATTTCCCCTTTTTTTTTTAAAAAAAAAAAGGGGAAATGATATACATCCGACATATGATAAAAAGTCCCTTCTTTTTCTTCACATTTCCAACATATGTTTCACACTTTTTTATAGCCAAGCCTTACGCCAATAACTCCTGACTAGTGGTACTGGAGAATTGGAAACAGCAGCAAAAAGCACTGAACTTTCCTTGTTTGTCCCATGTCTGGAATGGAAATCAGTCCAATGAATACGATCAGTATTTGTTGCTGTCAGGCTACAAAATGATGCATCATTGATTACATCCCATCCATTTGTACTGTGTTTCCTTTGAATTGAAATGAATGTGGTGGAATAACATCATGATATGTAGTTGTGTCTATTTTGTAAGTCACATAATTTTGCTGCTGTGAACAGGATAAATATTGTAGTTCTTGGCGGAAGGTGAACCGCAGCAGAATGGAAACAGCGGTACCTCTGGCAAATACAGAGTGGAAACCCTCTTACATTTCTATTCCTGGGTTCACCCATATTGTTATTGTTATTTGAATTTATATGCTGCCCTACACCCAGGGGTCTCAGGGCAGTTCACAGAACAAAATCAAGATATAAAACCACAAAATACATAATCATAATAAAATAGATTCAGTCCAGTGCCATCTTGTGACTGGACTATACACCGACACTACACATAGGGGCTGTGAGGCAGTAGTATGAGAAACTAATTAATAGATCTGTAAATGGCACTAAATTACCACACTTAAAACCTGTTTTCCTAAGGCAAATATTATGAATTTTTTTGGTTTATTGCTTAATAATATAAGGATAATGGAACTCATAAAATATGCATTTCAGCATAAGTCAGTCATAGAAATCTTTACATCTTCCATTGTGATTTCTTTTTCCTAAGACACATGGCAGTATTAAACTCAAAATGAAGGTATATTAGTGCATATGTCCTAAAATGACAAAACAGATAGGACTTGAATGTTCAGTTTCTTCCTGAGGTAAAGATCCCTTGAACTCTGGAGGCCTGCTGGTTGCCAGCATGCTGCAAGGCTACTTTCAAAGAGATTTTGGTGTGAATGATACACTTACAGTGGTACCTCTGGATACGAACGGGATCCGTTCCGGAGCCTCGTTCGTATCCTGAAGTAAACATAACACACGTCTGAGCGTGCGCAGGTCGCGTTTTGACGCTTCTGAGCATGACATCATTTTGAGCGTCTGCGAATGCGCGAGCGATGAAACCCGGAAGTAACGTAAGGATTTTAGTGAGATTTAAATACCAACCAATAGATTCAGGATAGCACCCACATCTATTTTCTATTTACAGCAGCAGGAAATAATACTAATAAAACCATTCATGAACCATTTCGGGAAGTATATGAACTAGACAACAATTGGGGAGAGGCGATGGCAGACTTCTGGGAACAATGGCTCTTCCTTTAGTGAAATTACATTGTGCACAAACTTTGAGCACTGGCCTACTTTGATTTTTCTTGAAGTCTGCTGCTTGTACGTTCCTATATTATTTGCTATTTCCAATACTCGTGTTTGCCTGTTGACTATAAACCACTGAGTAATTCCGATAGAGGACCAATTTAGCACTCTTGTCTGTGTTCAATTACATCCAATTTCTTCCAAAAGTTCTCCAGTAGCTGAGCTGAAAAGCTCTCTAACATAATATCTGCAAAACACTTCACCTATCCAGATTAAAAATGAACACTGAAATATTTCTGTTAAATGAATAGTACTTCATTGTATGTGGGGGAGATGTAACAATTGGTAGTAATTAGAATCTAATTTGTTTAAAGCATAACTGAATAGAAATAATTTTACTGAGCTAAATTGCATATGCTTAATTGGATACCATGAAAACAGCTCTCAGAGATCTCTTGTCAGCTGCATTGTGTGTCTCTCTGTGTTCTTAACTGAAGTTTTTAAAGTTATCCTCAGTGTTCAGGGTGGATAAGAGCAGCTAAAATACGATAAAGACAGCAGAATGGAATACCTTCTGAAAATACAAGATGGGAATATAGTAGACCAATTTATGACCTTATACTGGCCAGGACTAGATTATTTTTGAACTAGGTCTCACTTATTGGACCCAGGGAAAGACTGACGTTGAAATGCATGCTACATCATCAGCCTGCAGAACTCTGGCTGAATTTTTTGGATAGCGTATTTTAAGAGACTGCAAAGAGTCCCCCGAAATCTGCCCCCAAATCTACTGGTTTTAGGAATGTGCAAAATTCCTCTGGGAATGTCCCTAGTCTTTAGGTTTACCTTTGAAATTCTTCAGCTGTTTATAACCAGAGTAGGAGCCTCCACATTTTCTCTGAATTTTGATTTATGCAGGACCTAGTGCCAAGTCAATTTCCTAACTATTTTGTTGCATGCCACCCCAATCTCTGAGCAGTGCAAGATTCCAGGGGTCCAGCCAGTTGCCCGGGGTTTCTGTTCCCTTTAGAAATAAGGCACAGCGGAGACTGTGGTGTCTTTGTGATATATGGTTGACACACATATATATAACCTGAGCCTACATTGGAGGGGCTTACATTACTGACACCCCAAGAAGTTCTTGCTTCTCCCCAGCCATGGCTCTGACTCTCTGCTCAGCTTGCTGCCTTTTTATGGCCTGAAACATCACTGCAATAAAACCATCCTACACTCTGCACCCTGCTTCAGAAAAGTCCCTTTTTGTCTCTACAACCACAGCAGGCACTGTAACTCTCATATGGTTTGACTTTACTTCCAAAGGCCCACCCCTCTATTGTCTCCCAAGACAGACACATGCCAACAAAAGATGATAAAGCAGTTAAAGACCTGCAAAATAATAATAAAACTGTGAAAAAGAAAAATAATTCCATATATAACAAGACCAAAAATACAATTCTCTATATGAAAACAATACAGTAGTACCCTGTTTTGAGTCTGCCCTGTTTAGGGTCCATTTCGTTGAACGTCCGCGGCCAACCTGGATGTACCAGAATGGGTTACTTTCGGGTTTGTCGCACGTGCAGGAGCACTAAATTGTGCTTCGCACATGTGTAGAGCAGCACTTTGTCGAGGGTCCCTTTTGTTGAGTGTCCGGGGCTCCGGAATGGATCCTGGATGCAAAAGGAGGTACGACTGTACAAAACTCTTTGCTTTACATATTATTGTAACCTACCATTGACTCTTAAGGCAAAGGATGGGTAATAAATTTTAATAAATAAATGAGAATACGGGAATGATTGCTGGAAACAATTAATAAATAAGCATTGCTGGTGTGTATGTGGGTTTCTGAGAGTTCTGTAGTTCCTATTGGTTTAGTATTTGCATGGGTAGCAAGGTTTTGGGAGGACTGCTCGGCATATAAAAAGGAGCCAATCAGTTAGTACATGAATTGTAGGTAAAGAAATTGTTAAAAACTCATTGCTCTCTCTGCAAAAAGAGCAAGGAAGTGATAGAGATGGCACTGGTAGTTGCTAGTTCTTCCATCTGGCATCATTACCAAAGTAGCAAGCAACGGGCAAAGGATCCAGCCCTGGCAGTGTTATGAAATGTGAACATATGGCAGGACCAATATGTAGCTCATATTCATACTTAGCTCTGCTATCTTCAAGAAATAGTTACCAGAGTTTTGTTTTTCCCCAGTAAAGTGGCGCCCAGCATATTGGTATTCTCCCACAGCCTGGAAATAAAACAAAACCCACACACAAAGAGCTTCTACAATTAGACCTCAGGGAATAATGCAGATAGAAAGTTAAACAAAGCAAAGCAAAGCAAAACTTGTACATAACAGCAAACTGCTTAGGTGTAAGGCAGGCATCAGCAAATGTTTCCAGCAGGGGGCCGGTCCACTGTCCCTCAGACCTTGTGGGGGGCCGGACTATATTTTGAAAAGGAAAATAAAAAGAACGAATTCCTATGCCCCACAAATAACCCAGAGATGCATTTTATATAAAAGGACACATTCTACTCATGTAAAAACACGCTGATTCCCAGACTGTCTGCGGGCCGGATTTAGAAGGCGACTGGGCCAGATCCGGCCCCCAGGCCTTAGTTTGCCTACCCATGGAGTAAGCATGGGTCAGCAAACTTTTTCAGCAGGGGGCTGGTCCACTGTCCATCAGACCTTGTGGGGGCCGGACTATATTTTGAAGGAAAAAAATGAATGAATTCCTATGCCCCACATATCACCCAGAGATGCATTTTAAATAAAGGAGATTCTAACACTAAACATCAGGAAAAGCATTCTGACAGCAAGGGCCCTCCCATCAGGTGTCAAGGAGATGGTAGACTCCGCTTCCTTGCAGGTTTTTAAGCAGAGGTTTTGTATGAGAATCCTGCATTGTAGGGGGTTAGACTAGATGACCCTGGAGATCCCTTCCAGCTCTACAATTCTTCACACACAAACCACATATTTGACATAATATTTACAAAAAACTTCACACCTGGCTTCATCAAGAGAAGAAATTCCTCATGACTTTCTCTTACGTCTCTTCAGTAACATCTGTTGAATCAATGCCACTGCATACTGCAATTTTATGTTAAGGGAAAGGAAAAGGCGCAAAACATCCTCCTTTTACTAAGACGTTGATAGTTTTGTTTTGTTTTTTCCACAAGATTAATTGATTATATTTGGCTCCAGCCTCCTCTCTAATTTAGTCTGCAGAAATAGTTCGTGTTATTAGAAACAGGCTAATTGGCAGATTGTTTGAGCTAGCACCACATATGTATCATCTTATTTCAAATTAGATATTTCCCCCCTGCAGATAATGATTATTTGCTGAAAAACAGCAAAAAAAACCCCAAAAAAAAACCAACCTCCAGGTTTCTGGCTGATGAATAAATTCGTAATGAAGCACATTAACTCATTAGGAGAGTAATTGTGAAAGCTTATGTGCATCTGAGAACAGTGGTCTAGATAATTGCAGTATATGGTACCTGCAGAGTATTTCTTAAGTGCCCTACCTGCATCGCATGCTACCTGCTGCCTGTGTTTTTCGAAAGACACAGGTATGTGCTCTGCTGTTCTACAATCTATGGAAAATGCATTTGGGTAAAGGCAGAATCACAGTTTGAGGAAGGGACCATGCCTTGAATTGCTCCTTTCCTAATTGCATCTTTTTCTCAGAAACAGAGACACGTCAATCAGAGTTTGTAATAACCTTTCTTTCAGATACGAGTTTGGTCAGATCACAACGTTCTCAGCTACGGTACAAATTGAGCACCATTTCTTGCACTTGGCTTCTCTAGCTCAGAAAGAAACGATCTTATGAGATTCTGCCCACTCATTATAACCCCAAGCTGGCTGTTTTGTAGATGTACACACAAAAGTTCTTTACTCTTGTTGAAATGCTTGTTGATTGGTGTTAGAGAAGGGCAATGTCTGCTTTCTCTTTCTCACACCCACCCACCCCAGAAATGAGTCAAGCCATTTCCTGTAATTGGAACAAAAACCCACAGAAAATGGCTTCACCAACCAATTCAAATTAGTTAATCCTGTAAATGTCTCCCTTCTACTAACCAACTGACTCAGGCTCCTTTTATCCTACCACTTAGTAGACTGTTGCATACACACGAAACATTTAAAGAACGTTTCCTGCACCTATTTTTTTTAAAGAAAATATATTCTGGGTACTGTAGTTCAAGGGTGCTGGGAGTTCTAGTTCTGAGGAGGCTCACCTGGCGCTTTCATTTCATATCTTTAGACACCAGGTGAAACTGTTTCTTTATAACCAGGCCTTTGGCTGGTCAACATTCTGTGGCCTTTTAAACGTGAGGGAAGGGGGTTGCTCGATTTTGTTTTAGTACAGTGGTACCTCGTGTTATATACGCTTCAGGTTACATACGCTTCAGGTTACAGACTCTGCTAACCTAGAATTATTACCTCGGGTTAAGAACTTTGCTTCAGAATGAGAACAGAAATCGTGCTCTGGCGGCGCGGCAGCAACGAGAGGCCCCATTAGCTAAAGTGGTGCTTCAGATTAAGAACAGTTTCAGGGTAAGAACGGACCTCCGGAACGAATTAAGTACTTAACTTGAGGTACCACTGTATTTTGTTTTCTTAGAAAAAGCAAGACGTGAACAGTTCGGTATGCTGGGGACTCCAAACAGCATTACTGATTAAAGTTTCCCAGACTTTACTTACATCATAGGAGCCTACACAACACAAAACACTGTTGCTGTATGTAGGTTTTATTTTATTTGTTTTTTATCTTGTATTTTGGAAATGTACATCTAGTTTTTTCCCTTTACATTTTTTGGGGGCCCCCAAGAGAGTGGGGCCCTAAGCTATAGCTTGTTTAGCTTATACGCAAATCCGGCACTGATTCTGGTGACAGTTGTGTATGTGGATGAAGGGTCTGAACATGGCAGGGACCTCTGGAAAAGCATTGCATATCTCTGTCTGCTCTATACATTGCACTCTCTCTGCTGTGCAGTCATCAGGAAAAAATCTGGGCCTTCCAATACAAGAAACAAGGGTGGGACAAGTTTCAAGGGACTCTGCTGAACACAGGGCCAGCCAAGGCATTTTGACGCCTGAGGCAAACCACAAAATGGCACCTCTCCCCCCACCAGGGAAGGGATAAGTGAAGCTCTGCATCAGGAACAAGCAGGAAAAAAAGATCTACACTGGTATTTGATGGCCCTGTGGATCCTGCTGCCAACTGCTGCACCTTGCCTCATGCGTGGGTCAGCCCTAGCTGAACCACCTTTAAACTATAGCTATTTTGTTAGCTAAAAAGTGGAAAACCCAAGAATTACCAACAACAGAAGAATGGCAGATGAAGATGATGGATTTTTTGGAGCTAGCCGACCTAACCGGAAGAGTCCGCAACCAGAAGGAGGAGGAGTATCACGAAGAATGGAATAAATTTAATGATTATTTAGTTAAATTTGTTAAGTTAAATTAACTGGAAATAGCTTGCAGATACTTAATGGGCTTAGGATGGGCTTAAGTGATGAAATAATATGTTTAACTCTATAAGGTGAAGATTTAAGGATGTTAATGTTTAAGTTAAATTTCATAAAAATTGGGATTTGGAAAAACGGTAAAAGGACATGCAATGTACCGTATTTTTCGCTCTATAACACGCACCCGACCATAACACGCACATAGTTTTTAGAGGAGGAAAATCCGTAGGCATGCCACCCGTAGGCATTCCCTCCATAACACGCACAGACATTTCCCCTTACTTTCCAGGAGGAAAAAAGTGAGTGTTATGGTGCAAAAAATACGGTAATTCAACTAAGGGGAAGCGAGGAAGACACTTAACAAAGTTAATAACTGTAATTTTCAATAAGGCTATGATTTGTGTTTGTCTTGTGTGTTTGTTTGTTTTTTATAATATTGTGAAAACCAATAAAAAAATTGGGGTTAAAATAAACTATAAGCTATAGACCCTATTACAATTGTGATAGATTGGATCATATTTGTTATTATCGAACAACCAAACAAAAATAATAAATGGAATGACAAACTTTGTACAAACACACACACATACACGCTCCCTCCCTCTCCCAAAACTTGCTATATTGCCTTGACCTACTGACTGCTGTGAGATTCCTGCATTGAAGGGGGTTGGACTAGATGACCCCAGGATCCCTTTTCCAATTCCTATGATTCATTTGGCCAAAGGGGAGAGAGGGGTGGTTCTCAATTAGAATAGTCCCTCCCTCTCTCACTCTTTCTATGCCGGTGGCATCCAATGAGAAGAGAGATGACTTGTTCTAATTTGGCTGCGGGAGAGAGAAAAGTTCCCGTTGGTCAACCTGGGAAGGGCAGAGCAAGGGATGGGCTTTGCATGCGGGGCAGTTAGACAAAGGAGGGAGAAGAAAGCAGGTGAGCGGTTGGGGGGCTTAAGTGGGGAGAAGAGGAAGAAAATGGAGAGGGAAAGGTGGGAATGGCTGCATGTGGGGCCGGAAAAGAGAGGGAAAGGGGTTAGAAGGGAGGGGCAGGCGGGTAGTTTGCCTTCCCTGAAATGGGTTTTTAAAAATAAAATTATTATTATTATTATTATTATTATTATTATTATTATTATTATTATTATTATTTATTATTATTATTTTCATTCAGTCATATATTCATCCATTTATTCCCCGCCCCTCTGGCTGGATTTCCCATGCAACTTTATTCTTCTTACCATTTGTTAAACTTGTTTGGTCACTTTTTATCTTGCAAAACCCGGGCAAAATCTGGTTGGGGGAGAGAAAAAGGAGGGTATGGCTGCATGTGGGGGCCAGAAAAGAGGGAGAGGGTTTCAAAGAGAATGGGTTAATAATAATAAATAATAATAATAATAAATATATAAATAATATATATAAGTAAATATAATAAATAAATTAAATAATAAATTAAAACTAAAATAAATACATTTTATTTTTTTATTTATACCCTGCCCCTCTGGCTGGATTTCCCATGCAACTTTATTTTTCTTACCATTTGTTAAACTTGTTTAGTCGCTTTTTATCTCGCAATCCGGAGTGACTCGCAAAAGTGGGTGCAAAAAACCTGCCTGGCACGGGGTTGGGCTAGATGACCCCGGAGGTTCCCTTTCCCATGACTTTGCAATCCCACGACCCCCTACGGGAGGGAAAAAAATGCCCGGTTTTTCTGCTTGGTTGCGTGCAATAAACTCCGAACGGTCATTTTATTCTTGTGAGCCGCCCCGTGATCTTAGGATGAAGGGCGGTATATATAAATCCAAGAAACAAAAAAGGATGGCGAACAATTGTTTTGCCCCATAAACCGGCCAAGGTAGGGGCAAAAGCTGGTTTTGCAGAGTTGCTCTTTGCAAACCACCGCAGTTGGCCCTCCAAGTTAAATGGTTATTTATTAAATTTGTATACCGCCTTTCAAGCCTAAGATCACAAGGCGGATTTCAACATAAACAAAAACAGGAAATGCACTGAAGAAGGACAACAAACCAATAATTTAACCCCACCCCCTCCTCTCCCATTCGGTTGCCTTTTTAAATTTAAAAAATTAAATGGCAGTTGCATCTCCCTCCCCTGCAGCCATTTTGGGACAGAACAACACAAAATGGATGCAGGGTGGATAAAAATCAATGGTTATTATTTTTTAAAGGGAAAAAAAATCAGATTTTTTTCATTTAAATCAGATTTTTTATTTATTTATTTAAATTGGATTTTTAAAATAAAATGCTTTTGGAGGAAAAATCTTTCCAAAGAGAGTTTTCTATTTAAGTCACATTATAGTCCAAAGGTTATAATGAAAAGAAGGGTTTAAGTTTTTCATGGGTGCTAAAACTCACATCTAAGGGTTTGTTTTTTTTAAAAAAAAATCGTTTAACCACATCAGTTAACAAATGTGGATACATATGCTGTGATGTTATTGGTTTAGATAAATAAATTGTTTAAATGGTTCTCAGGGAAATGATTATTTTTCCTCTTCTGATAGTGCAGCAGAAAAGTTGTCCAAATATAAACAGTTGACTTATTAAACCTCACGATAATTTCTTATGTCTATGTATTTCTAATAGTATAACCAAATCAGTATTTTTTTTTATATAACTGTAAAAACTACTCTGAAAGTTTATTATTTCAATAATGAAACGTTCATCTGGTTGTAAATATTAAGATTATACCAGCAAGAATGGGTCTTTCTGTAAAAGAATGATTTAAATCAAGTCTTACTGACTAGTGATTTAAATTGTGATTTAAATCGATTTGATTTAAATCAAATCTATCCTGTGGCCCACAACACTTTCTCAAATGGACCCACGAACCCCACAATTGTTATTTTTTGGGGGGTGGTCCCTGCTCTGTGTACATGCCATATAAGTGTTATGTACTGAGTTGAATTTGTTCATTCATTCGTTCAGCCTTTATGGGCATAATTTAAGACCAAAAAAATCGCAAAAGGGACGGAAAACAGGCGAACCATCCATAAAACATTCACAATCCAGACATATTAAACACATAAAATATAAAAGAATTTGTCAGCAGAACAGGGAGGACACTCGGGGGAGCAGACCTTTTTAAAAAGGGAGTCACAGGAAAATGTATTAGATTTACCGTATTTTTTGCTCTATAAGACTCACTTTTTCCCTCCTAAAAAGTAAGGGGAAATGTGTGTGCATCTTATGGAGCGAATGCAGGCTGCGCAGCTATCCCAGAAGCCAGAACAGCGAAAGGGATTGCTGCTTTCACTGCGCAGCGATCCCTCTTGCAGTTCTGGCTTCTGAGATCCAGATTTTTTTTTTCTTGTTTTCCTCCTCCAAAAACTAGGTGCGTCTTGTGGTCTGGTGCATCTTCTAGAGCGAGAAATACGGTATATAACACCCTTCATCCTAAAATCTCAGGGCAGTTCACAGGATAGAAACAGAAAGACTCATTCTTGCTGGTATAATCTTAATATTTACAGCTAGATGAAGGTTTCATTCTCCAGAGTGGCTGGGGAAACCCAGCCAGATGGGCAGGGTATAGATAATAACTACTACTATTATTATTTTGGAATAATAAATTTTCAGAATAGTTTTTACAATTATATCAAAAAATTGCTGATTTGGTTATACGATTAGAAATACAAAGAAGACAGGTTATTATGAAATTATTGTTTTTATTTGGACAACTTTTCTGCTGTACTTCATTGGAAGGAGAACAATCATCATTTCCATGAGAAGAATTTAAACAATTTATTGAACTAAAGCAATAACATTATGGCATATGTATCCATGTTTGTTAACTGATGTGATTAAACGTTGTAGACTGAGCACACATGAAAAACTTAAAACAATTCCTTATTTCCTGATGAATAGCCTTTGGACTATAATGTAACTTAAATAGAAAACTTATCTTTAGAAAGATTTTTCCTCTCAAAGCGTTTTATTTTAAAAATCCGTATTTTCAGGTGGCGCTGTGGGTTAAAGCCTCAGCGCCTAGGACTAGGACTTGCCGATTGAAAGGTCGCGGTTCGAATCCCTGCGGCGGGGTGCGCTCCCGCTGCTCGGTCCCAGCGCCTGCCAACCTAGCAGTTCGAAAGCACCTCCAGGTGCAAGTAGATAAATAGGGACCGCTTACCAGCGGGAAGGTAAACGGCGTTTCCATGTGCAGCTCTGGCTCGCCAGAGCAGCGATGTCACGCTGGCCACATGACCCGGAAGTGTCTCCGGACAGCGCTGGCCCCTGGCCTCTTAAGTGAGATGGGCGCACAACCCCAGAGTCTGTCAAGACTGGCCCGTACGGGCAGGGGTACCTTTACCTTTAAAAAATCATTGATTTTTATCCACCCTGTGGTAAACTTTACATTGCGGAGAACACTTTCTTCTCCCTGATATCTAGTTTTCTGTGTACAGGGATATTGATAATAATTAATGGGGGAAGGGAAATAAGTCATGTTGACCCAAACCTGGCACTGCCCAGACACAGATTTTGCTGCAAAATACTTTGCAGAGTTGTGCAAAGGGTTGTTTAAATAGTTCTCTTTTTCCCTCCTAGAAAAAAAACAAACCACACAAACTTTGTTTTACAATAACATGATTTTTAGTTGCCGTACTTGGCTCTGGTCTGACTGAATGCACAAGAGAGGCATGTAATATTTACATTACTGAAACATATTTACATGAAGTTGTATCTGAGACCAACTAATATTTACAGGCTGGCTCTGAGGTAGCAACACTTGCTGTTCTCACAGTTAAAACTCACTTCGAATGTAAAAGAATTTAGCCTGAAAAAAGGAGACATTTTTGTAAACCAAGAAAACCTTTAATAAAAATGATGATTATTACTTTTTTAAAAAAAAAAAAAAACCTCACACAACAGTTGAATGTAAAAGAGTGCAGCCTGAAAAAAAGAGACAACACATGTGCTTTTGTAAACCAAGATAATATTCAATTAAAAATACTATTATTACTTATTTTTTTTAAAAAAAACCTCACAACAGTTGAATGTACAAGAGTGCAGCCTGGAAAAAAAGAGACAGAACTGTTGTTATTTTTTTAAAAAAAAAACCTCACACAACAGTTGAATGTAAATGAATCTACAGCCTGAAAAAAAGAGACAACACATGTGCTTTTGTAAACCAAGATAATCTTTAATAAAAAAAATACTGTTATTATTATTATTATTTAATTTTTTGAAAAAAACCTCACAACAGCTGAATGGAAAAGACTGCAGACTGGAAAAAAAAGAGACAACGTGTGTACTTTTGTAAACCAAGAAAATCTTTTAAGAAAAATACTATTTTTTTAAAAAAAAATGCCTCACACAGCAGTTGAATGTGAAAGAAGAGTGTGCAGCCTAAAAAAAAAGACAACACGTGTACTTTTGTAAACCAATAAAAATCTTTAATAAAAAAATACTTATTATTTTAAAAACCCGTCACACAACAGTTGATAACTGAACTGTAACGGAAAAAACCTGCCTCAGTTTATGACCCCCAACATTCAATGCTACAGCATTAACCCTTTCTGTAGTATTTTGAATGCACCATTGCCACAGATTTTGCCACTGCCAGGCATTTGTTGGTCATGGGCAGTGAAGCGCATTGATTGAATTCTCTTAGGGCATATCTAGCAAATACTTTAGAAAATATTCTGAGCTTCCCAAAGAGTCTCTCGGCGACTTCGGCTTCCTGGTCTCTACTTTACCCATTATTTTAATCCATTGCGAAGCAATCCGTTTTATCCCGATGCGCTTTGTCGGCTGTCGCAGCCATTGATTTGCAGGAAATTTGGCCGCGACCTTGACTTTCTGCGTAACGCAAGACAACAATCTGATGTTGCGACAATTATTGGCAAGCCTTCGAAAGGCTCTTAAGACAAGAAATGCGCTTGGCTCCCATTACCACCCCCCTGTGATATTACTTAACAGAACCCACCAGCGGCATTTAAATTACGAGCTATGTGCTAAGGTTAAGTAAACGGATGGACAAGCGATCGTTTTAAAATGAAAGGTGCTGATTTTCGGGAGATGAGCCATCTGTGAAACATTCAGGTGGGAAATACTTCTTTGTGGCTTACTGACCTTATAGCACTAAGCAAGTGAAAGAGAAGGAAACTTGCTTAATATAGAAAAGGTGCAGGACAGAAGCAATTGTCCTAATGTGCATCTGTTATAGGAGGAAATTAGCAGCTGGCCAGAGGTTAGTCAACCAAATGTGCATTCAAAGGACTGTCAACCAAGCAGCAGTGTCAGGTGGGAGATTTTAGTCAATGAAAGGTTGAGCCGTCTCTAGAGCACCCAAAGGGTGGAAACAAAGTTCTGTAAATTAGACTTGTCTCTCAAAAGTGGCAATCAAAAGCTAGACTTCGACTCCCTTCCTTAAAAATGTTTCAGGACTGAAGCAAATCCCCGTTTGATGTATCTTTTATCATTTCTATGATTTATTTATATATTGGATTATTCCGAGAAGGACTGAAAGGATTTGATCTCTCCTGTTGGCAGGAAAATGAATTAATAAATTATAGCCCACTTAACTGGAAATCATCTGTCTCCTGTCCAATTTCCAACGGAATTAGCCTCCCTGCTTTGACTACTCAAAGTTACTCATATATATATGTGTGTGTGTGTGTGTGTGTGTGTGTGTGTGTGTGTCACCTTACTGGTGTTCTGGAAGAACTTTCCTTTTTACTGACCAAAAGGAACCTAGCCAATTAGATAGCTTCTATGGGCTAGATTTTTTTTAATGCAAATTTAATTAAGTTTTAAAATGTTTAAACTTAATTGATCACCAAGTGATCAGTGTCACACCATTGGCCCTATTGATGTTTTGTGTTTTTAACAGTGTAATCTAATGTAAGCCTCATTGGGCTTACTTCCAGGTAGGTTTGTATAAAAGTTGGTATGTCACCAGCATACCTCCATTTGACTTAAAATGAATTACTACAAGGCAATATTGAATGGCTGTGGTTGGGCAAAGCATCCTTATCATGGATAGCTTACGTGGCGTCCGCCAGATGCTACAGTTTCCATCGTCTTGGCCAATTCTGGCTGGAGCTAAAGGGAATTTTTAGTCCCAATAAAAACTGGAGAAAGACACCACCTCTACCTCTGAAAGTTATTATGTATTTTATTGTATTAGACACTGCTGGAATCCACTGGCTGAAACATGATATGTCCTCCATTGTGACAACTCCTACTGCTGGTTTTGCCGCCAGGAAAATGTGGTAAGAGCAACTCTTTCAGGTGAGCAAAGGGAGAGGGGACGCGTTGTGCAACAGGAAATTGTGGGATTACTTAGAATGTGCATGTGCATCATTATATTTAGTTTAGACATCAGGAAAGAGTTGAACAGTTTTGAGTGCTCCAACATTTTTTATTTTAGATTACAGATTTTACAGTTTTTAATAGCTGTAGCTCTGTGTTCTATCCCTGTCCAATCTTCAATGGAAATGAGGTAGCCAATGTTTGTAAGTTAGCCAATTAGAGGAAATCTTGAGACAGGAAAGTTTGACACCCATGCCAGGAATGAGGTGTACGCTTAATTCAGTTGGCCTTGAATTATGAGTAGACTTCTGAGTAGACATGTTTGGAATTGAATCCTGCGTTAGTAAGACTCTTCAGTGCAACTGAACTGGGCCTCTTGATGGGCCACTAAATACTTTATTTACTTTGAAAAGACTTCCCTTGTATCACATAAACACAGCACAAGGGTGGTGTAGTGGTTAAGAGCGGTAGACTCATAATCTGGTGAACTGGGTTCGTGTCTCCGCTCCTGCACATGCAGCTGCTGGGTGACCTTGGGCTAGTCATACTTCTCTGAAGTCTCTCAGCCCCACTCACCTCACAGAGTGTTTGTTGTGGGGGAGGAAGGGAAAGGAGAATGTTAGCCGCTTTGAGACTCCTTAGGGTAGTGATAAAGCGGGATATCAAATCCAAACTCCTCTCCTTCTATCCCCCAAACAGCATACAAATCAATATGGCTAATCTGACCCAACAACCTGCCTTGCTGCCCCTCACACACGCATACAAATCACAATGCAACCAACCAAACACAACCAGCTATGGTCTGGACTCCAATCTCTCGCAGAGCTAATAAAAGTGAATAAATAAATGAACTGTGGAAAAGACTATGAACTGAAAGAGGAGTCACTGTATGTACTTTACCTTGTTTATTTGTTTTGTAACAAGAAAATCTTTTTTTTTAAAAAAAGAAAAGACTATTCAAAAAACAAACACTGTGCGAAGCAGCAGGGAACACTTCAGAGTGAAATCACACAGTCAGCACAACACAATACTTAACAGCCTGTTGTATTTGTATCTAGACCTCAGCAGAGGGGAGCCAATTCTGCTTCCGCAAATGCATGATGGCGCCAGACATTGTTAACTTCACACCCCCATGTGTTTGTAACGATTTAGAACCCTAGGGAACCATTCCTCCCCAATCAGGGATGGAACTAATCTGTTATTTCGAAATAATCTATTTTTCAAAACATTGCTCTCAAGGCCGGTTTAAATACATGAAGCGAAACGGCTTCCCTTGAAGGCTCTTTTGACAGGACGCCTTCATTCGGTCCAGCTCCTTGCTGCCTTCTCCACAAGATGCTCATGGCAGCAATTTCAGTTGTCATCTGCCCCAAATTCAGTGAAGCAATATAGTGTGTGAAGACAACCCAGTTCAATTTATCTTCTCCCCATTCTGCCCTAGGTTTAAAATCTCTTTTTTGACCTGTTGTCGCAACCCTAAAGTCCATCCCCTCATCTACCAGGAGGAGGAGGCATAGATCCGGGTGCCTCCAGAACAAAGGGATGGATGGTATCTGCTCTGTTTCATCACGTGACAAATGACTGGCACCGATGGGAAATTGTTGCGGTGAAAGAGAATCGGGGTCTTTGGGAAAGAAGCAGGCAGGTCGCCGATTCAAGAAGACTTGAGTAGCGTCCCTTTTGAAGAAGAGAAATCATCTTGTCTCTTCCCTCTGATTCATTTAGCTGCTTGATTCTGCCATTAATTTCTCAGTCAAGAAGCCTAACCAGCAAAGGCATTGTGCGTCTCGAAGGGTGATGAAAGGTGTCGTTACCGCCTTTCTTGCTGCTACTGAAGTGAAAAAGTAGCACCAAGTCAGTTTGGTGCTGTAGTTAGAGCAGGGCCTGCCAATTTAGCACCGATGGGTGCACATGTATTTGCAGAGACTATCTCCCACTCTTCCACTGAAATCGGGCTTGAAACAAGCATTTCTGGGTAGCAAATAGAATAGGTTGAGGTGTGTGGACATCCTTGCTTTGTGATGTAGTGCTCACATCTATAAAAAGAAAACTATTTTAACCACTAGTTTGCGACATTTTGGTTGATCCTAATAAAGGTATTTATAAACTTACTCTGGCTTTTGGGTTTTTCCCCCCTCTAATGGATCAGTCAAAGTAACTACAATTATTGAACTCATTCCACAGTTAAAAATAGTTGCATGCCCTTCGTTATATGAAGGCATGCTGACTTGCAGCCGAAACCTATGCATGTCCATTCAAAGGGTAGGTCCTATTGCAATTACTGCTGCTGATCTCAAAGCAAGTATATGCAGGGTGATAGCTGTGCTTTTAAGGAACAGCCGCAAAGAGGAAGAAAGTTATTTTACATCTTTTACTATTATTTCTCAGTCACACTTCAGGCACCTACAAAATCCCATAAGACTCGAGGTTTTAGTTACTATTTTAAATTGGGAAAGGATGGGAAAATGAGGGTGTGAGGCACTTTGATAACTCCTCTGATCTTTACCTGCCTTGACCTATGCATCTCAAAGAATAAACTTGGCAGTGTAAAATGCTCCCCATTTAATTAAGGTAGTACTTTGCAATTAATAGCTTGCCACTCCAGGATTGCTTCTGCTGATAGCGCTAGGAAAGCAGGCATCCCTCATCCTCCAGGCTTTGACTTGATACATTCCCCTGCTGGTATTTTATAGTAAAATGTAAACAAAAGCCACACCTTGATCAACAGCAGTAGATAGCCTAAACGAATGCAGCTTCACATTTTAAACTCAAGCAACCATTATTTCTGCTCATTTCCTGATTTGGGCAAGTCATTCCCAACTCAGCCTCACATGGGTATGGAAACCAGGTATAAAAAGACTGCAAAAGGGGAGCTTACTGTTTGTATGGTAGGCATCAAATTTTGGTCCCTTTAACCCAGAGAAATGCATATATATTTTTTTAAAAATGCTATTTTTCTTTCTGTGGCCCCTTCACCCTGCAAATTAGTACAGCTCCAAGGCTTCAGCCAGTCTTAATTTGGCCTGAGTTCTGCAGGATTTAAATAATTTCACTTGTATTCAATTGAGTATTTTTGCCCCAGTTGCTCACTTAAACAAGCATACCCCTGCTTCCATGGGCCACTGGTCTGCCCCAACAACAAAACCACCGAGATAACTTGGAAGACACTTAGAAGGGTACGCATTTTGTGTCTTTCCTTTTAGGTGGCAAGCGAATTTTTATTTTTAATGAAGGCTCTAGAGTTCAGGCTCCCTATCTTAAACAAGAACAACTTAACAGGAAATTCTTTACTCCAAATGCAATTAAACCAGGCCCCACAAATAACCCAGAGATGCATTTTAAATAAAAGGACACATTCTACTCGTGTACAAGCACACTGATTCCCAGAATGTCTGCGGGCCGGATTGAGAAGGCAATTGGGACGGATCTGGCCCCCGGGTCTTAGTTTGCCTACCCATGGACTAAACCATATAAGAAGTCATGACACCCTAATCAGTACAGTAATGATTATACTTGGGGCTACATCTGAAGACAGTTTGGAAACGTCAACTGGTGCAGAATGAGTGGCCAGGGTGTTCACGGGTAAGACAATTTCAGAATATCCTTCACATCTGCAGTACATAGACTGTTGCTTTGCCTTGGTAATGGACTGGATGAGGTGGACTTGTGGCAAGGTAAAAAGATTCTGGGAGTTAATCTATAATGAACTTAAAAAGATATTTAAGTATACTTTTCCTAAAAGACCACTGTAGTAATTTCTTTCTTAAAATATCTGTATTTATCTCAGGAGTTTGATGTTTATAAATGATAAACCATCTGAAATCTGTTGCCCTGTTTTTGAGTTTGTTTGATACTTCAAATCTCAATTTCTTATTACTGCTTGGTTCTCTTAAATAGGGTTTTGTTTAAAACCTTTTTGAGTTTCTGCCCTGTTTTTTGAGTTTGTTCGAAACTTTAAAACCTCAATTTCTTATCACTACTGCTGGATTATCTTAAATAGGGCTATGTTTAAAACTTGTCATTGAGGTTTCATATCTTCTTTGTAAACTCGAGGAAGCATTTTCAGCCTTGCTCTCGGGGTGCTAATCCCAGGCTGTTTGTAGTTGTACAATTCAGATCTATTTAGGAATGCACGGCAATTCAAGCCAGGTATTTGAAATGTATTCCTTTTAATAAAACCCACACAATCCAAGAATAAGTCCAGGTATATATCCAGAGTTTGCCATCAATTCCACTTAAAGTAGAAGCATATCCCATACGGTAAAATATACATGACTGTATAAGCAATTTCTTTGCTAGCAATTGAGATCTAATCAGTATATTTGAAAAGAAAATTATGGTTCTCATTTGGGGAAAAGCCATGTAAGCTTGATGGGGCTCGTAGACAAATTTAGCTCCCTGCTGGGGAAGCTTGTAAAAACGTATAGATGCTTGGAAAAGGTTTTGTTTTCATTTTCTACATGTTGTGTTTAATGTATCTAAATAGTGATGTATTCTGCAGTGATGTGGAATCATGAGGCTATTCTACCTGCCTAACAACAGTAGACTTTACAATCGGGCTTACAAGCTATAACCTTTCCCCGGGGGAGATTAAATCAATTATCATATATAAAGGTAGGATTTCTGATGTGCACAGTTTGGAGATTTTTTTCCCCCCTCTTCAAGTTATGGGCAATAAACCAGAGGAATGATTTATGCAGTGGAAGAGAATCATGTCTGTACTCTCAGTATGTCTAAAATCTTTTCTGACTATTCCCAGGCACTCCAGTGTCTCAAAGCAGCGTCTTGCGCACTTGTGATATCTCTGTGCTACACCGAAGATCACTGAGCCAGGCCCAGTCCAAGCCCCCCCCCCCCCCGCCGGTGAAGGACAATATACCCCCTCAATCTGATCAATCCTGTATTATTGACTCTGCAGCAATCAGTTCTGTCCTGGCTTCTGAAGCTGTGTTTTGGGAAAGTTCATTTCACTTGGGAGGAGAGGGGTGCTGCTGAGAGTGAAAATGGCAAGAAGTTTTCATCATTTTCTGCTCACTGCTGCCTCGATGGCTGCTTTCGCAGTAAATAACAAAGGGTTTGACAGTTCTGGCGCCTGTCAGGTGGGCACCATTGTCATTACAGTGGTACCTCGGGTTACATATGCTTCAGGTTACAGACTCCGCTAACCCAGAAATAGTAAGAACTTTGCTTCAGGGTGAGAACAGAAATCGCACGGCGGCAGCGGCGGAAGGCCCCGTTAGCTAAAGTGGTGCTTCAGGTTAAGAACAGTTTCAGGTTAAGAACCCGAGGTACCACTGTATAAGAGAACAAAGGGAGGCATTCATGGTGAGTTCTGGCACCCCTTTTTCTAGAAAAGTAGTGCTGGCAATGTCTGAACCATGGGTGGTGTGTTTCATTTTGCCAGACCTCCTGGGCATCTCTTGCCTAGGTTGTGTGGCATTAGTGTGAATGGTGGCAGTGGTGGCAGGTTCTGGGGAGATATCGCTGGAAATCGCCATGGATGCTAGTGCCACATCTCTCCCTAGTGGCAGAGGTGGCGAGGTAGGCAGGGTGCGACCAAGGGTACCACCTTGGAGACTTTCACACCCAGAATGGCAGCTTCACCCTGCCACATGGGCTGGCCCTGGTCTGAACTTTCAGTGGATTTGCAAACTAATAATGAGTAGCTGAGACTGGTTCTGCGATCAGTTGCTGGCCCAGGACCTTCTCTAGAATGAAGTGTGCACCAGCATTCAAAATAGGACTTGTCATTTGAGGGAGAGATGTCAAAGCCACATCGTACTTTTAAAAACACGTGGTTTCCCCCAAAGAATAATGGAAACTAGTTTTTCTTTTTGAGGAGGCTGGGAATTGTGTCTTTGTTTAGGGATAAGCTACACTTCCAAGGATTCTTAAGGTTGGGGAAAGCTTTAAATGTATGGTGGATATAACAAGATTGATTTGTGTGGGGGGTTTTTTATCCCCTACCATCAACTGCGGGCGCAGGTGGCACTGTGGGTTAAACCACAGAGCCTAGGACTTGTGGATCAGAAGGTCGGCGGTTCAAATCCCCACTACAGGGTGAGCTCCCATTGCTCAGTCCCTGCTCCTGCCAACCTAGCAGTTCGATAGCACATCAAAGTGCAAGTAGATAAATAGGTACCACTCTGGCGGGAAGGTAAACGGTGTTTCCGTGCACTGCTCTGGTTTGCCAGAAGCGGCTTAGTCATGCTGGCCACATGACCCGAAAGCTGGACACCGGCTCCCTCAGCCAATAAAGCGAGATGAGCGCCACAACCCCAGAGTCGGCCACGACTGGTCCTAATGGTCAGTGGTCCCTTTACCTTTATCGTCAGCTGCATATCCTGGAAATTCCCAACTTGTGAAGAAGCTAACCAAAGTGGGCAAAATTGACAATGTCAAGGAGGGTGAAAATTGCCATTGAATTCTTTCCTAAAAGAAATTTTAAAACAAACAAACAAACATTTATTTGATTTTTCAAATTAAAGTTTTACAGAGATATATCAAACATAAATAATAAAAACAAGATTCCAGGGAATTTATTGGACTTCCATCCTCCCGTTTGTGGGTCCTATTATTACCGTAATCATTTCCTTCTGCATCCTTTATGGTGACCCAAATCTTTTACATCTCCACTGTGCCCAGAATTCACCCTTAAACTACAAGTGATATTCCAATCCTACTAACGATTTTAACTGTTTACAATGGTATTTAAGATACAAATTTTCCCCATTCTTTATTAAAATTTTGGACTTCCTGATTTCTCATTCCAGTCGTTTTAGCCATTTCATCAACTCCATCTGCCATTCTTCTCTGGTAGGAACTTTATCTTCTTTCCATCTCTGAGCCTCTTTCCTAAAAAACAAATTTCTGATACAAATTGAGAGGGGCTAACTTAGAGAGAAATCCACAAGGACGAAGAGGTGTTTACCAGGTCTCCTGGGACATTTCTCAGATTCTGCACATCTTGACCGTAGGAACAGATGTAGTGCTGTAACATTCCTGCCAAATATTATTTCCAGATCTTTGGAGGAAACAGCTCGTTGATACAGGAGAAGATCAGCAGCCAAGCAGGTTTTAGCTGGCAACAACGTCATCCAAGATTTGGACTGCAAGGTGAAAATTCTATTCTCCACTTTTGCTTAAAACAATGTGCTAAAACAACATGAAGCCATTTGGTAGGTGCATGTTAATTAGCCGAATTGTGTGTATGTATTATAAGTGTGTACCAACACATGAGTAATAAAAGCACTTAAAAAGAGCCCACGTTCTATTTCTTCTGTCTAAAATCTTTATTCTTTATATGAATACCTGTGGTAGTTTCCTTGGCAGACTGCGTGCTGTTCAGTGTTCAGAATTTGCACATTATTGTGTGAAAAATGCAGAGAGAGAAATGTGTGTAAAGAGAACGGATTCATTTTTAAAAGAATTGCTATAGCAGGAACTCGACATATTCATGAATATTCCACATGCATGCCTATATTACGCTCCTACAAACTGTTGCTTAATCTGAGCATTCCTTCTGCTCCGCTCCTCCCCTGAAAACAAAATGAGGTTTTCAAAGTAAGCAAACCAGATAAACTTAAAACAAAAATCTCAGTTCTTTTTAATCAGGCCTGCCACCCGAATAATAAAATAAATGAAAGTAAACGAGTGTACAGAAAGAAAGATACTTCCAGTACTTCATTTATTTTCTTGGCCCTCTAAATCGTGCCACTGTGAGGTGTTTCCTGCCCCCTTTATTTATTACAAATTATTTATATTTCATCTTTCAGGATACAGCTCCTTCCAAGGCAGCTAACATCAATGTACATAAAAAAATAAGCAATATCAATACATCACACAAACTTTCTCTCTGCTGGGCTCAGTTGAGATGGGTGAAAATTATTGAGGCCCACCCGTCTCAAAATATTGGCCAGGGGGTAAAACCAGTCACAAAATGGTGGAAGAGGCTGGCATAAGCAGTTGGGAATTGCTGCCATATTTTTCTACCGATGGGAACTGCAAAATTCTTTACCACAGTGTTTTGCCTTGTGGCAAAGAGTTCCATAGTGCACTCCCCCTCAAGCTACGTACAGACATTTTCTCTGGAGCTATTGTGGCACCGCCTCCCCACTTTAAGCAGAATTTGCTGATCCGGAGGCTCAGGTGGAGCTTTGTCGTTTATATTTTCCCCTTCCCACTCCCACATGCATCTCAAAATATCTTCACCCCTCTCCTGTCTCCACCCAGCCCAGTGCTGGGTTTACATATAAGCCAAACAAGCTATAGCTTAGGGCCCCATTCACTTGGGTTTCCCAAAAAAATTAAAAGGAAAAAAACTGGATGTGCATTTCCAAGATATAAGATAAAAAACAAATAAAATAAAACCTAAATACAGCAACAGTGTTTTGTGTTGTGTCGGCTCCTATCATGTAAGTAATGGGCCCCACCTGCTAGCCTGCTCCCTAAAATATCACTGGTTTGCTCATTTCTATATATAGGGTGCCTACATTCTGCATAGCCACATGTGCAAATGGCTTTAGATACCAATTAGGTCCATAAATTACCATATAGCATATATTTGACACACAAAAAAGCAGCAATTTGTTGTTGACAAAGGACAGCTGGACATATAAAGGGCCCCATTACCTTCAGTAGCTTAGGGCCTCATCCAGCCCTGCCCTTGCTCTCTTTTCACATTCGACCTGCTACTTATTCCTTCTCCATACTCTGCCTGAACTGCCACACTTTTTCTCTCCTCTTCCACAGAGCACTGCGGTTCAAGGAGTTGCTGGCGCTGTCAGTGGTTCAACCAAAAGGCTATCACACGGCTAGGGCATGAGGCAAGCAAGTGAAGAGGCACTGGTCAGGCTGTGCCACTGAGGAGTCACAGAAGCATAGAATTGCCGGGTTGAGAGGGACCACAAGTCACATTTAGTCAAACCCCTGCAATGCAGGAATATTTTGCCCAAGATGGGGTTGAACACACGACCTTGAGGTTACGAGTTTCATGTTCTACCAACTGAGCTCTCCTCAGATTGAAAGGTGTTTCCCACAGGGCAGCTGGTGGTAGATTAAGGGTTGACAACATGCAGCCCATGGCCGGATGTGGCCCACGAAGACCGTTTTACCAGCCCACGAGCCGCCCACAAACCGAGCCACCTGCTTGGCAAGTCCCTCACACGCTGTGCTAAAGCAGCATGGTGCGGTGCAGGACTCGGTGAGTGGCGCCGGAAATGGCGTCTGTGCATGCGTAGATACCAGAAATCGCACCTGAGCATGTCCAGACGCCAAAAATCACTTCTATGCAGGCACAATTTTCGGTGTCTCGGCATGCACAGAAGTGATTTTTGGCGTCTGGACATGCGCAGACGCGATTTCTGGCATCGCGCTGTGCCAGTCCGGCCCATGCATGATCTCTGTGTGAGTGATCCGGCCCATGGCCGGCAAAGCTTGCCGACCCCTGTGGTAGATGATCATGTGGGCAGCGCTGAAACAGGAGCAGGTTCCTGATGTCATATTTAACTATCCTGGAATCCTACCTAATCCCTCCCAAGGGGAGCTAAGACTAGCAAGACAGCTTATTCTATGGTTTTAACCCCTTCATGCATTAATTAGACATAAGGCAGGTTACCCCACATTAAGTACCCATCAGTTTACTTCCCTACTTCCTTTCTAGCATGCATTGAAAGTTATGCTGGGACTGGACTCATCCTGTATAGAAATATGTACATTGCATAGGATTTAATATTTCTGTGTCAATAATTTCCATTGAATCCCACCCCCCAGAACCCCTGTATCCATGCTGCACAGTAAATATTCAGGGGAGGGGGTTACTATTTTCTAAAACGATTTACAGAGCAGGAATAAAATATCCACAGACGGAAGGACCACAAGGGTCATCTAGTCCAACCCTGTTCCAACGCAAGAATCTTTTGCCCTATATGCAACTCAAACCTTTGACCCTGAGGTTGAGTCTCACGCTCGACTGATTGAGCTATCCCAGCAGACATGCATAATATCCATCTATTTACAGTGAGAGGATCTCCCATTATCCAAAAACACCATGTATGGTTCATGCATTTCATCACAAATCCTCCAGCAATATTTTATCTCAAGAAAATAGAGCCATCTCAGGGGAGTGGGTCTGGGGAATCAGAAAAACAAAATAATCCTACTACCTCATGGGGGAATATTGCAAGAGAAGCAAATAAATATTCAAAATATAAGATAGAACTTGTGATGGAAAATATTTTCTCCTGCACTAGACAGTAAAATATCATGCATAAGTATAGCAAGTTTAGAGGTTTTATTACATATCATTTGCTAAAAAGTTTTAAGAGGGTTCCTAATTTTATGAACTCCTGAAACTTGAATAGCTTTGGAAGTCGCAGAGAAAAAGAAGCAGATTGCTCTGATTCCTGCCTGGTAACAGTAAGGGCCATACCCAGGAGTTGCAAATATAAAAATTCTCATTATCTCTTTCCTTGTTATCCACAATGCCTTTCTACCCAAATTCACTGATGGCTGCTTCTTAAGTTACACGTAGTGGTGGTAAAATGAGTCTTCGCTCCATGAAGTGAAAATTACATATTCACAGGTATATATAAGTGTCCTGACTAAAGCAACAGGTTTCTGAATGGTGATTATTAATCTTGCAAAAGCAAGACAAAGAAGGCAAGAAACTGGTAAAAGATGTTGTGACACTTGCAAAAAAAAAAAAATGTTGGGGAAGGGCTTGCTGTAGTCCTATCTCTTGAGTAAACAGGTCAACACAGTAACAAGCCAGTTTGCACTTTTGTAGGAAGCAAAGATAAACAGCCCCGATCCAGTTAACACTTAGATGGTGAACAATCATAAGCAACAGTCACCACTTTGAACAGGGAACAAACCTGTGAGTCTAAATATAAAAATATATGTTGCTCATACACTTTTGTGGCTCAATAGCTCAAATCTCCTATGTTGCTTTGTGAAGATGCTGTTCCAAAACCTGTGCTCCAATTTCTCAAAAGACTTCATTCCACTGTGAAAGTCTTCTATTTTTCTCCCTCACTCTCACAGTACTTTGAAATTTATTTTGAGCTTCTTCAGAACTTTGGTGAGTGAAGGATTGAGCTTACTATATCATCGCAAGGTGGTTACAGGTAGTGTGTGTGTTCCCCGCCTTTTTACTGAACATTTCTCTACCACTGCAGCCTCCCTGGCCTCCTAAACTTCTTGATCTGGAAAACCCCATAAGTTATTTGATGTCATCTTCCCTTGAGTCCAGGAAACCAGAAGGCTGGCAAAAGAATGCCCCATTTTGCTTGCTGATTTTGTTTTTAAGGGAAGTGCTTCCCTTTTACTAAAAAACAAAAACAAAAACCCACACTGAGTTCTAATAAAAATAAAATTTCACTTAAAAAATAACAATGAACAGTTGTCCGGTGCAGATCACAAAGCTTTCCTACCTTCCTGTGTTTAAGAGGAAAGTCCAGCTGAATATGTTATGAGATTTTCAGGAAAGGTGAGCACCCAGGAAGGCTGCACAATGCAGATTTGTGCAATAAAAAAGGATCCTTGGAAACACCCTTCAGTTACCACCTCAGAAGGAAAGAATGTTCATGAAAACATCTGTACCCTACCCATAAAACTCCACACACACAAATTCCCTTCCCTTTGATAATTTTTGAATGCAATTTCTTTTTTTCATTGATGTGTTATGGTCCAAAAATGTGGGAGAAATTTTTGGCACAGCATTTCTCTGGAGTGACCCGGAAATATCCACAGAAATACCTGTAGATGTTTCACCCATACCCATGTATGAGTGGAAAGAGAGTCTAGCAATGAAAATTGAAAGAATATACACAGCACTTTGTATCGTTGCCACGCCAACTTTGTTCTTGTCAGAAGCAGGTTCCCGCCAAATTGCGGAAGGGACTGTGGGGTGCCTCCAAATGGAGATATATTTTAGAGCAGGTGCTACAGAAAGAATGAAGAGAAGGGATTGATATCTCTTGGGTAGGATCGTCGCAATCAATATTGATAGCTTGGCAGTGAGATATACAGGAGGAGGCCTTCCTGTCTGGGATGCTGCAGAGAAGATGGATGGATGACGCTTCCTGCAGAGAGAAACTTTATCATTGCAAGGATTCCTGTTGTGAAGCACAAGGGAAGTTACATGACAAGGCATTGTTTGACTGCGGGGGAAGTAATCCCACTCAAATGACGAAGGAAGGAATACTTCAGTGGCTCCCACTATTGTAGGACAATGCTTGGAAAGTGCTTTTGGGGGGCAGTTGTATTCACATGCTGATAAGGATGAAGAATGAGAACGAAGAATGAGAACGGGTCTAGGCAAAGGGTCATACACAGGCGTGTGCTTCACAGTGTGATGTAGTGGTGAAGAGAGGTGGACTCGTAATCTGGTGAGCAGGGTTCGCTTCCCCGCTCCTCCACATGCAGCTGCTGGGTGACCTTGGGCTAGTCACACTTCTTTGAAGTCTCTCAGCCTCACTCACCTCACAGAGTGTTTGTTGTGGGGGAGGAAGGGAAAGGAGAATGTTAGCTGCTTTGAGACTCCTTAGGGTAGTGATAAAGTGACATATCAAATCCAAACTCCTCCTCCTCCTCCTCTTCTTCTTCAGAGTTTGTACGTGAGAAAAGTACACTCATGAACTCGCTCGTGCTGTTGAAGCTTGCCAATAAGGCAGGACTTGAAGGGTGTGCTGAAATGAAGAGCTCAGCCTTCTCCAGCGATCTCCTACTATGATGGAGCAGGAAACAGAGGTGTAGTGGGGCAGAGTGAAGGGGAGGGGTTTGCCCTGGACATATTTTCTTTGAGGGTATTTTGTTTCTCACGCTGTCCCTGCCAGCACCGTGTTGCTTTGTGAGCCCAATCACACATCCCAGGTTCGCAAAGCTCTTCTTCTTCCTCTTTGTTGATAAGTTGTAGCCGAGTAAGATTGTCTTCCATGAACATGATCTTAACAGTGACTGTGGAGGCCAATTCTGGATCCACACATCTTTCCACAGTGGGGATATAGGTTTCCAGGCAGGAGATGATCCTGGTGATGGTTTGCCTTCCTCTTAGCTCATTTCTCCCTTTCGTCTTGAGTTTGAGCATCTTCAAAGTCCGTGACACCTTTGGTAAAGGCTGTTCTACAATTGGAGCACTCACAGGCCAGTGTTTCCCTGTTGTTTATTTTATTTTTGATTTGCCTTGAGAGAGTCGTCATACCTCTTTCGTTGACCACCAGCATTATGCTTTCCATTTTTAAGTTCGGAATAGAGTAGTTGCGTTGGAAGACGATAATCGGGCAAAGCAGCAGGGGGTTGTCAGGGCATCAGGAGGATACAAAAGGCACTTGCCCTTCTAATCAGCTGAATCCGGACTGATTGGAAGGGCAAGTATCTGCCTTGCTGCATCCTTCTCATGTCGCTGAAAGGATGGTGTCAGGAGGATGCAACAGACATGCACCCTTCCAATTACCGTAGTCTGATCCAGACTGATTGGAATAGCCTGCCCTGCTCTGTACTCCTCATGTCACCCTCTGTGCGCCACCCCATCCCGGCACACCTGGGCGTGCCTGCCCTGGGTCCCATGAAGACACATTCTGCCCCTGGCAGAGGATCCTCAGGTCTCCCTGGATCTGCTGCAGCGGAATCCTCCAAGTTGCAGAATGGTAATATCATATCCTTAGGCGGGATTGCGGGGCAGTGATCCTGCAGGTTCACCAGGGCGTGCGTCTAGACTTATTAAGCCTAACCCTACCTCACAGTGTTGTTGTGGGGATTAAATGAAGAAGGGGAGAACCATATACCAAGCCTTGAGCTCCTTGGAGGAAAAGGGGCATTATAAATGCAAACCAACCAACATAATAGAAAATTGCATTCATACGTTCCAACTGCATTTGGCCAGGAGGCCAGTCTCATTGCAGTAAAGAAAGGACTGGATGCGGTTCAGCCAGTAGGTAGAAGACCTGTGAAGCAGAAAAAAGCAAAATGCTCAGCGAGATGGAACAACAACAACAACAACAATTTATTATTAATACTCCACCCATCTTGGCTGGGTTTCCCACTCTAGGCGGCTTCCAACAAAATATTAAAATACAATAGTCTATTAAATATTAAAAACTTCCCTAAACAGGGCTGCCTTCAGATGTCTTCTAAAAGTCTGGTAGTTGTTTTTCTCTTTGACAGCTGGTGGGAGGGCGTTCCACAGGGCTGGTGCCACTACCGAGAAGGCCCTCTGCCTGGTTCCCTGTAACCTCACTTCTCGCAATGAGGGAACCACCAGAAGGCCCTCAGAGCTGGACCTCAGTGTCCAGGCAGAACGATGGGGGTGGAGATGCTCCTTCAGGTATACTGGACTGAGGCCGTTTAGGGCTTTAAAGGTCAGCACCAACACTTTGAATTGTGCTTGGAAATGTACTGGGAGCCAATGTAGGTCTTTCAAGACCAGTGTTATGTGGTCTAGCTGCCACATTCTGGATTAGTTGTAGCTTCTGGGTCACCTTCAAAGGTAGTCCCACGTAGAACACATTGCAGTAGTCTAAGCGGGAGATAACCAGAGCATGCACCATTCTGGCGAGACAGTCTGTGGGCAGGTAGGGTCTCAGCCTGTGTACCAGATGGAGCTGTTAGACAGCTGCCCTGGATACAGAATTGATCTGCGCCTCCATGGACAGCTGTGAGTCCAGAATGACTCCCAGGCTGTGCTCCTGGTCCTTCAGGGGCACAGTTACCCCATTCAGGACCAGGGAGTCCTCCACACCTGCCCACCTCCTGTCCCCCCAAAACAGTACTTCTGTCTTGTCAGGATTCAACCTCAATCTGTTAGCCACCATCCATCCTCCAACCGGAGGCCAAGTCCCCCCCCCCTCATGTACAGAATGAGGCTGGAGCTCCTGCAGGAAATAAATACCACAACGAACAACTGCTAAAGTCTTTATGGAAAACCCTGAGCTTTGGAAGAATGACAAGATTTGTGGTGCTACAGAGACTTTGGTCTCATTTGTGTTTAGCGGCGTTTACAACCCAAATCTATCTCGTTACCAACAGAGCTGCAAATTCCAAGGCGGATGTAAATTATGGCATTTGCTGCCAGTCTCCTGCAAAGAGGTAAGGTAGCTGGCTCAGGACCACAGAAGGGAAAGGGGGAAGAGGGCGGGGGAGCTGCTCTCCCAACAGCTACTCAGAGAGAAAGGATCGCCCTCTGGGGGATCGTAAAAATGGTCCCGTTGACAGCGGCGCTGAAAAGGTGGGTGCAAAATAAGCAGGGCCGTTAACAGCAGCTGTCACCATGATTAATGCTGATGAGCAGTAATGAATGTGGATGCTTTCAAGCAAGGCTCCTGGCTTCAAACTCAGTGACCAAACATTCATAGCAGGGGGAAAGAGAAAGAATGGGAGATTATCCTATTAGAAATAGTGTACATTGAAGGTCATAAAAGCTCTTTTTTAGGGGAGGGGAGAGCAGGGATCCAGCAGTCAAAAGCACCACCCAAACACCCCACCATGGGCTTTTATGAAAAACAGATTTGTTTTTTTGGAAAATGGCCATGCCTTGCTGTTAAAGGTTTGGGATTAATCCCAGACATCTTGCTAAAATTCCTTTTGCAGTAAATTCAAAATTCAGCAGCCAGGATTTTATCAGGAAGTGTGCCCGGAACCAACTCTCACTAGTTAGGGGAGATCTACACCAGTTAGTGGTTTGTTAACGTTGATGACCATACAAAATTTATTCTTCATGAACAGCCTTAAAAGCATCGTCATTCTGCCTGTCATTTTAGAGTTTACTTCACATGCTTTGGAGTTTCTGGTACAATTCCTGCTCCCTGTGTGTTGCAGAGGACCGTTGCTCGGTCCTAGCTCCTGCCAACCTAGCAGTTTGAAAGCACGTCTAAGTGCAAGCACGGTAGATAAATAGGTACCGCTGTGGCGGGACGGTAAACGGCATTTCCATGCACTACTCTGGTTCACCAGAAGCGGCTTAGTCATGCTGGCCACATGACCCAAAAGCTGTACGCCGGCTCCCTTGGCCAGTAAAGTGAGATGAATGCCGCAACCCCAGATTTGTTCACGACTGGACTTAACTGTCGGGTCCTTTACCGTTACCTTTTTATAGCAGACGAGGGAGAGCTGCCCACGTCCTTGGTTGAGTGAAATCAGCCAAGAAGGCTTGCATCATGTGGGGAAGGGTGGGGAAGGGTGCTAAGTGTTGCTAGCTGACTCAGTTGAAAAATCTAGTACTATTTCAGAAATAATCCCATCTGTGAGTGCACAAAATGCCTCATTGTACCGCTGCGGAGCTTTCTTAAAGGCAGCTCTACAGATCTTGATGATTTGTGGGCAGTGAACCACTTTGGAGCAGATCTGTCTCTCTGGATCACACCTTGCTGACCTGAAGCGGTCAACTTACATATAGGGCAGATGGATCGAATGTGGTGCCCTCCAGGACAGATGGATTGAATGTGGTGCACTCCATCACCCCAGGGCATTTTCCATGCTGACTGAAGCTGATGGGAACTGTAGTCCAACCATGTTCATAGAATCATAGAATTGTAGAGTTGGAAGGGACCTTGACGGTCATCTAGTCCAGCTCCCCGCAATGTAGGAATCTCATCTAAAGCATCCATGACAGATGGCCATCTGCTTAAAAGCAGCCAAGGGAGGAGAGTCCACCACCTTCCAAGGGAGTCCATTCCACTGTAGATCAGCTCTTACCACCAGAAAGTTCCTTATGATGTTTAGTCAAAATCTCCTTTCTTGTAACTTGAATCCATCGGTTCGTGCCTTGGTCTCCAAGCAGCAGAAAGCAAGTTTGCTCCATCCTCCATGTGGCAGCCCTTTAGATATTTGTAGATGGCTATCGTATCTCCTCTCAGTCTCCTCTTACCCAGGCTAAACATACCCTACTCCCTCAGTCGTTCCCCGTAAGGCTTAGTCTTCAGACTCTTTATCACCTTGGTCACCCTCCTCTGTCCACAATCCAGCTTGTTATTATCCTTCTTAATTTGTGGTACCCCTGCTATAGAGTGCTATCGACTCCAAGCCAGACTGGGGATGTCCAACTGTGATGCACAGCAGCAGGGACAATGTCTCCTCTCTCGCCCTTAGTGGCCATAGCTATCTGGTAAGATGGATGGACAGAAGACGAATACATAGGAACTGCTAGGCACTTTTGTATGCAGTGACATTGTGTCTTTGTTTAATCTCAATTCCGTTGCCGTACATATCTCTTCCAGGACGCAGGGGGCGAGCACAAGAGTTGCTTCTTGTTACAACTGCCAAGGACAAAAATCCTAATGTGTATGCGAAATGTGTGCACAAGCCTGGCTATTTGGTAAAACAAATCAGAGCTCCCATAAGATAAAAGGCACTGGTGTATGTAAAAAGCAAATACTGATTTGTGGTTTGGGACGATGTGTGAGTTACCATATGTGGCTAATATGTCTGTATGAAGTTCTGAACGGGGATTTTAGAAACGAGATTTACAACCTCTTTTGAGCTAATGCAGTGCTATTGGGGGAAGTGCAATATATTTGCCACTACTTTATGGAATAAATAATAAATGCAGAGGGCACCTCGGATGAAAAATCAATACAGAATGCTCTACCTACACGAGACTCCACATATTAGGCATTTAACTGCTGATTTAACTGGAAAATCCAATTACAAAGCCATAAGCGAAGCGTGGTGTCATGTCGGTCCGCCTAACAACCCTATGGGTGCTTTTAATGAGTGATGCTATGAGCACTTATTTCGTTTGGAATGTGTCACCTGCGGATGTTGTAAGTGCTGAACGGAGAGCAACTTTTAAATCCAGTATATACACCGGCCAATCCAACTTGTTTGTATAATTTACAGGTGTGAGAAATGCAAAAAGACTCCACGGAGGTTTCACTAGGGGCCAGCTGGTACCGTAAGCAGAAGCAAGTAGGGAAGTTTTACCTGGACTGAACCGTTTCAGAATGCAAGTGGTTACAGTGGTACCTCGGGTTAAGAACTTAATTCATTCTGGAGGTCCGTTCTTAACCTGAAACTGTTCTTAACCTGAAGCACCACTTTAGCTAATGGGGCCTCCCGCTGCTGCCACGCTGCCGGAGCACGATTTCTGTTCTCATCCTGAAGCAAAGTTCTTAACTCAAGGTACTATTTCTGGGTTAGCGGAGTCTGTAACCTGAAGCGTATGTAACCCAAGGTACCACAGTATTTGTATGCCCTTCTACAGGGAAGGGGGGATTCCTGCACATAGAAAGCTAGCACATAGAATCACAGAGTTGTTGGAAGGGAACATGAGGTCCATCTAGTCCAGCCCCCTGCAATGAAGGAATCTTTTGCCAAGGGTTCATCCTTAGCTTCCATTTTTTGGGGGGTGTTATGTTATAGCAGTTTAGAGTACAGGTCAGGGTCCACGTGACGAAATATTCTTACACTGTGTGTGCACATATGCATATATATACAGTGAAACCTCAATTTTCGAACGTAATCCATTCTGGAAGACCGTTCGACTTCCAAAACATTCGACAACCAAAGATCAATGGGCAGTCGGCAAAACCCATTGAGAAAATAGAGGCGTGTTTGAAAACGGAAGCAATAACATCCAAGTTTTTGGCATTCGGGTTCTGAATCGTTTGGCTTCCAAGACGCTCGAAAACCGAGGTTCCACTGTACATACTTATGTTCAATCCCTCCACATAGAAAACTAGATGGCAAAGAGGAGGGTTCTAGTCTAGACGTCACCTGGACAGGCTAGTTTTCAATGTGCAAGAATACGTTTGGGAGATTTCCTTTTCCTAGTACTTTCTTACCCAGTGGATTTGGAACCAAAACATTCATTTAGTCAAGTGAACAAAGCAGCTATACTTTCTTCTTAGATTCAGTTCATCTTCAGTTAAATCTGTGTGTGATTTGGGAGGCTTAAGAATTCTGAACCGTGCTGCATAATTCTTAAGCATCTGTGTAATATTGTGACTAGGTTATTACGACGTCCTGTTTATTGCATTGAATGCCACTTGTATTGTTTATTCATTTTTGAAATGCATATAATGTTGTGGTTTAATTATTCTGTTTCGTCTTGGTTTTGGCCTCTCTTGAACGAATTCAGAGGGGTTTTTGGGTGGGGGGCGGTATTTTGTCACACTGAGTTCACCTTTCTCTCATCTCTGTTTGTTTTACCAAGAACAACAAAATCAAACCCCAGCCAAGCATCTCAAAGCACTCACAGCGGATTAGCAATGGTAATAAGCATTTGTCGTGAAGTGGCTCTTGCCAACTGTAAAGTGGAACTTCTCACTCTCTCAGTTTAATGAGTTTAATAAAACTTAATGAAACATTTTTAAACTTAATGAAGTA
Source organism: Podarcis melisellensis (assembly GCF_964234715.1). Classification (NCBI taxonomy): domain Eukaryota; kingdom Metazoa; phylum Chordata; class Lepidosauria; order Squamata; family Lacertidae; genus Podarcis; species Podarcis melisellensis. The sequence continues at coordinate 84,238,016 of NC_138538.1, read as the reverse complement.
CTTGGGAAATGTATGGGGAAAGGATGTCTGCTCCACTTAAAAGAGGAAAGAGGCCATCTCACTGGAAACAACGCAGGTCCTGTTAAGCTTTTAATGTTCCTCCGAGGTTAATTTGCGTGTTTTCAATGTCTTGCGCAGATAAGTGTACCCTAGAAAAATCTTGTTAGAATAATTCGGAAAAATAAAAACATTCTCCTTTCATTACGTTGGCTTCACTGGGTGCTCAAGGGCCTTTTAAAATGATTTGTTAATTATTTACAGCACTATCGTACTAATATAAAAGAGGGTGACATCACAGGGAAGCTCAAGAAATGTAGGGCTAATTTGTTCTTATGGCCATTGGCTCACAGAACAGAAGAATTAAGGAATAAATGCTCCCTACCGCATCCTAACAAAGAAAGCATGATGCTTAGGTGTGGCATGGACCAAGTATAATGGCAGCTTTGGACTATATCCCATTAGCAGGCTTCCCATAGGTATTTATTATTTATTTATTCATTCATTAAATTTGTTAGTCACTTTATCTTGCCTAAGGCAACCCATAAAAAGGTAAAGGGACCCCTGACCATTAGGTCCAGTTGTGGCCGACTCTGAGGTTGTGGCGCTCATCTCGCTTTATTGGCCGAGGGAGCCGGCGTACAGCTTCTGGGTCATGTGGCCAGCATGACTAAGCTGCTTCTGGTAAACCAGAGCAGCGCACGGAAACACCATTTACCTTCCCACCGGAGCAGTACCTATTTATCTACTTGCACTTTGGCATGCTTTCGAACTGCTAGGTTGGCAGGAGCAGGGACTGAGCAATGGGAGCTGACTCTGTCATGGGGATTCGAACCAGCGACCTTCTGATTGGCAAGCTCCAGGCTCTGTGGTTTAACCCACAATGCCACCCGTGTCCCTAGGCAACCCATAGCGATTTGCAAAAACAAGCAAACCAATGAAAATGCCCGTCTTGCTTTCCCCCCTCTTTTTTGTCTTCACAACAACCCCACAAACAACATCACCCAGCAAGCCCCTTGGATGCATAAGTATTTGAACTCAGGTCCGGTTACTATTCCACACTGGCTTTCTCCCATGTTTCCCTTGTGGAGATGCTTCTGTTTAACTTCCTTCTAATAGTAACTTGGTGCCACAGCTTGCCTGAGTTTCAGGTTACACCTGAATATCTCTGTTATCACTGCCAGCCTCAAATACGAGGAAATTACTAAGCAGGTATGTACAGAGGTCTATTGCATTTTAGCACAATAAAGTTGCTACTGCAAGGAACCCAACTAAGTTATTCAAGTCCATTAATTTCAAAGGACCAACTCAAAGGTTAGCTACAGCCCACTATTTTTTAGAGTAATCAGATAAGGCGCTGACAGAGAACAATTGTGCACCACCACCACTAGGTAACCACAGACCCTCAGCTTACAAATTCTCCATGTAGCATGAATGACTGCTGTAGGCAGAAAATGTCTGCAATCCTGGTCACCTGTGGTAAGCAGCAATGGCTTCCAGGTGACCAGGCTGGCAAGGTTTGTTCTCTTCTTCCTCTCCTTTTATGCCGTTTGTCTCCAATGTTGTGGTTGTTGTTGTTGTTTAGCCATTTAGTCGTGTCTGACTCTTCGTGACCCCATGGACCAGAGCACGCCAGGCACTCCTGTCTTCCACTGCCTCCCACAGTTTGGTCAGACTCGTGTTTGTAGCTTCGAGAACACTGTCCAACCATCTCATCCTCTGTCATCCCCTTCTCCTTGTGCCCTCCATCTTTCCCAACATCAGGGTCTTTTCCAGGGAGCCTTCTCTTCTCATGAGGTGGCCAAAGTATTGGAGCCTCAGCTTCATGATCTGTCCTTCCAGTGAGCACTCAGGGCTAATTTCCTTAAGAATGGATGCATTTGATCTTCTTGCAGTCCGTGGGACTCTCAAGAGTCTCCTCCAGCACCATAATTCAAAAGCATCAATTCTTCGGCGATCAGCCTTCTTTATGGTCCAGCTCTCATCTCCAATAGGTTACGTGGTTGCAGGAAGGCTCTAAATCTCTCTGCAAGCCAGCAAGCTTTGTGGTAAAAGGTTGCTGGCCTTTGGTTTAATTCAGCCGCACTCTTCTTACATTCTTAGGATTTGAACTTGAAAAACAACACCACTCAACACAGGGAGAAGAATCAAGCATTATTCATTTACTCCCTTTCTGTGCTCTTTCAACATAGATTTAATGAGTTCCCCAGCCCCTCAGTTAGTGATTTCTGATCATGCGTGAGCCTTTATTTGGCCCTCAGTTTTCCAGATAATGCCCTCAGAATATTTAGAGGGTTGTTATTGCTGCCTTAGTGGCAGTGGAGTGATTCCAAGTTCGATACTGGCATCTCCCAGGATTGTTTGCAATACACAATACCTCCCTCTACACACTTGTCATAATATCTTATATTTTGCTAGCCTTTAAGGCTTTAGGGCTTGCCTTCAATTATTTGAGAAACATAAATACTGAATGACAATTGAGCTCCATCTCTTTTCTTACACCCGAGTATAAATGTTCACCACTCACCTGTCTGTTCTGGTCTTCAGGCCCCCCCCCCGCCCCCCGCTAGAACATCGCCATTTGATTTCTGGGACTGTCAAACTCACATCTTTGAGCAACGCTGGCTTTGTTTCAAAATCTTCAATCCCAAAGAGAAATGAATGAACTCGCTGAACTTCTGCGGAACAAAGAACTGTAAGTGCTCTAAAGAAACAAGCTTGCCTTCGCAACTGCAGTTGACAACATAGCTGCGGAATTGTGTGTGTACGGAGAGAAAGAGAGGCATGTCGGAGACTTCCTTGTAAGAGCAGGTCTGTTAAGTGACTCCAGTCAAAGGCAAAATCTCCCAAAGTCCCTTTGTCTTACATGGAGCCCCAGGCAGAGCTCTTGACTCACTTTTGAAATGTACACACTCATATTGACCTTTGACTTCCAATAAAAATATATTGTACAACCAAGGCTTGTTCTTTTTTTAAAAAAAAAAGTTCGTGGGTGAGATTGGATCATGACAAAAGCTGCCATTGCGAGAATCTTTGCAACCTACAGACAAGATATTAGTACAGTGGTACCTTGGTTTATGAACTTAATCCGTTCCAGAAGTCCGTTCCTAAACCAAAGCGTTCTTAAACCAAGGCGTGCTTTCCCACAGCAGCGGGGGACTCAATTTACAAATGGAATACACTCAACAGGAAGTGAAACATGTTCTTATTCCAAGGCAAAGTTCACAAACCTACTTCAGGGTTTGAAGCATTCTTAATCCAAGTTGTTCATAAACTAAGCTGTTCTTAAATCAAGGTACCACTGTATTTTAAATCAGGGGCTGTTAAAGTGTCTCTCTCCAGATATTATTGAACTCCAGCGCCCATCTGAAGGCAGCCTGTATAGGGAAGTTTTTGTAATGTTTAATGTTCTATTATGCTTGTATAGTGGTACCTCGGATTACATACACTTCAGGTTACATACGCTTCAGGTTACAGACTCCACTAAACCAGAAATAATACCTCAGGTTAAGAACTTTGCTTCAGGATGAGAACAGAAATTGCGCAGTGGCGGCGCGGCAGCAGCGGGAGGCCCCATTAGCTAAAGTGGTGCTTCAGGTTAAGAACAGTTTCAGGTTAAGAACAGACCTCCGGAACGAATTGAGTACGTAACCAGAGGTACCACTGTATATATGTTGGAAGCCACCTAGAGTGGCTAGGGCATCCCAGTCAAACTGGTGGGGTATAAATATTATTATTATTATTGAATAGGACGTCCCTGTTTTCATCAGAGAAATGTTAAATGAATAAATCAAACCATGCATTATGAATCTAGGGTTGCATCCCTATTAGTTCATCATTTCATCAGATGGGTCCAATTGTCACCCATGTGGAAGATTTATCATTGACATAATTTATCATATGACATAATTTATCATACTTTCTGGCAAGGCAGAATTATGTGCCCAAGCAACCTGCCATCAGTGCTGCCTTGAGTTTTAAAACATATGAGTTTGCTTGAGGTATAAGGAGCTCTCTGGAGGCAGTGAAGAGCAACAGCAAGTAGGGTTGTCAAACTGTAATTTCAAAATAGTGGTCTTCAGGAAAAACGCCAAGGGGCAGACAAGGGAGTAAAGATCTGCTATCAACGAACTGTTGTTAAATGAAATTTAAAGGGGATTTGGCACTACTTCCTCAGGCACAGCTACTGAGAATTTTGAGAGTGGCAGAAATGTTACAATTATTTATACCCATATTTTTCGCTCTGTAAGACGCACCAGACCACAAGACGCACCTAGTTTCTGGAGGAGGAAAACAAGGAAAACAAGAAAAAAAAATATTCTGAATCTCAGAAGCCAGAACAGCAAGAGCGATTGTTGCGCAGTGAAAGCAGCAATCCCTCTTGCTGTTCTGGCTTCTGGGATAGTTGCGCAGCCTGCACTCGCTCCATAAGACGCACACACATTTCCCCTTACTTTTTAGGAGGGAAAAAGTGAGTCTTATAGAGCAAAAAATACGGTATTTCTCCTGAGTGGTTGGGGGAGAGGGAGGGACACACATTGTTGAGTTTGTGACTGTAAAATCTGAAGCATTTTTTTCGATGTCCCCTCAAGCAAATCTTCTGAGGGTTTTTGGAGGGAAATTGAAAGAATTCTATTGAACCCTAGATATTTTCCCAGACTCATTTTCTCCACATGAACACTAGCATGAATACCAGGTTGCATATTGACAGATTCATGATTGAAACCACTGGGAAAAGTTCATCTGTGATCGAGGAAAAATGCAGTGGCGTAGCGTAGTGTCAGGGCCACCCAAGGTCCCAGCTCACAAGAGACCAAAGTCCAGTCCAGCTTATGTACAGAAGCTTTTATTGAAGAACATTGTCAGCTTTACATCCGAGGTCCGTGGCCCTACGTCTGTTAGGCTTAGACCGCTGAAGTCCCCCCTGAATCAGTCCCGCCTCTACACCAGTTTAAGAGGCTTGTGCTGGACCACCTCTTCCCCTCCTTCCTTTTCCGCAGGGTCTTTCTGCCCCCCTGGGTTCCCTCCCTCCGGGACTCCCCAGAGGCTGAATCCTCTGACGCCTGTTCCCCCCTCCTTCGCGCTTTGGGACCAGGCTCCTCCCCCGGGCTCTCCTCACTTCCGCGCGCCTCCACATTTGAACTTGGCGCCCGTACGTTGCTTCTGACTTTCCTTTCGACAGTTACACTGCTCCCGGTACTACTCTCCGCCCCTTCCGGCAGGACGTCTTGCCCCGATCTCCTTCCCCTCTCTGCTTCCTGCTCTGCTCTGTCTGACACACTGGTAGCTCCACCCCCTTCACTCCGTTCCGGCGGAGAAGCCGGTCCCGATCTCCAACTCCCACTGGGGGTTCCCCCGCCGCTGCCCTGCTCCTGACTACTTCCCCCTCTGGCTCCCCTTGGCCTGACCAGGGGGGCTCCCTTTTGGGAATCCTCCGATTCACTGGAAGGACTCATGGACAACCTCGGGTCATTGTCATCCTCTTCCTCGTCGCCCTGGGATCCTTCCCCTCGCTCTCTGTCTCCTCCCTCATCTGCGCCTCTCTCCCTGAACCCCTGACACGTAGGTTGTCAGCACCCGGGGCAAGGCAAGTAATTTGCGCCCCCTAGCCCGTGGATTTGTGCCCCCTAACCCATGGATTTGCGCCCCCTAACCCTAACCCCCAGATGTTGCGGCCGTCCCCCCCTGCCCCCCACGCTACGCCACTGGAAAAATGTGATGGGCATTCTGTCTAGTGCTTCTTAATGTCATAGTAGCTGCATAGAAATGATTTAACTGTATGAATAAACTGAGCACAAGCTTCAGGTTGCAAGCTTGGCATTCACTTTTGCAACCAACTACCTTTGCACACTGCATAAAAAGATTTCCAGGCTGCTCCCTTACTTTTCTGGTAATGTTTTTGACTGACTTCATCTCCAACAATGGCGATCAATTGCCTGACTTGGTCTGGATGGATGAAGGAGGCAGAGTGCTTGACTTCCTTCAGATGATGTGACATTGTGTGTGTGACATCACATGCACTCGACACATATCTGGCTTCCTCAATCTTGGGGGCAACTTGGTGCCTCTGTTGACTACACATCCAAACGGTCCCATATGCACTGTACTTTTCAAGCAGTGTAATACTACTTTAAGCAGACATGGTTTCCCCCAAAGAATTCTGGGGACTACATGAATGAATGTTTAAAATTCCCTAATCTGCTCACAGAGTTACACTTCTCAGAGAGAATTCATTGTAACGATCAATCCTGCATCCCAGGTATCTCTGGAAATTGTATTTCTGTGAGGGGAGCACCTAACTATTCTTAGCACTGTTAGCCAAATAATAATAATAATAATAGTAATAGTAATAGTAATAGTAATAGTAATAGTAATAGTAATAGTAATAAATTATTTATATCCTGCCCTCCCCAGCTGAAGCTGGGCTCAGAGCGGCTAACAACAATAAAAGTAACACAGCATTCTAACATTAATTCATTTTCAAATTAATTCAAAATCAAATTAATGGCGACCATTGGGCTAGAGTTCTGTGAGGATTACCAAAGGATTACCAAAGGAGGGGGTCAGACTGTGCCTTGGCCCAAAGACCTGGTGTTTGGGACAATAGAGTTTGGGAGAATATACCATATCCCACAAGTATCCTGTTTCCCCCCGCAAGAGAACTGTGGCCATTTTGGGCACTGTGACATTGTGCAATTTTGCACTGAGAGCTCGCCCCCCTCCCCCCTAAAACCCCACATTTGTTCTGGCCTGTGAATTCATGCAGCACCCCAAAATTCACAGCCTCAAAAAAGCACCTCTTTTGGACTCTGTGTTCTCACAGAGGAACACAGGACTCAACATGTTGGAGGGTATGAATTCACAATTGTTTAAAGTGGTATGAGACTGCTTTAAATGTATAGTGCCGATGGGAGCTCATGTTCTGGTACAATTTGAGCAGGTTTTTATTTGACACATGAGAATACTCAAAAGTCATGTATTTCTCTGGTATAGCCATGGTATTCTCAACCACACTACAGTGTGTATGGTGTACTAAGGGAAGGGTAGCACCTCTGATGGAGGAAATGTTGTACTCCTTCTGGCATAATTTGTCCACCTTGGTCCCCACTCTGCTCTCACCTGTGGCTTCTAGAAGCTGTCATCATGTGACAGTGGCTACACCTTGGGAAAAGGCTTCGACTGACTGGCTAAACTAGGAAAAGGTAGCCTATGGGTGTATATCAGAGCCTCTTTGTGTTCACCAGAGCCCTGGATTACCCTGCTTCATTCTGGGAGGAAATTGCCCGACTGCTATTCTTATTGTATCCCATGTGAGATTAGCACAAGCTTTCTAGTCTTCCCCACGATGGAAAATATAGCCACTTGAGCCATACGCACAACTCAGCACAGCATACTGAAGAAGACAAGGCCCTTTTCAAGTTTCTTAGGCAAGCAATCCATCATTAAGTATATTGCCTTGCCCCATAATACCCACCTGACCACTCCTGTCTGCAGAAACGGCACTTTCACAAGTGCTGTATAATTTTGATTTTACACATGCAAGGAATGGAACCTTTAGTGTGGCAGCCTCTACACTTTGGAACTCCCTGCCCAATGATATTAGTACCTGATTTTATTTTGCCATTTAGTGAGGCTGACTTGTTTTTAACATCTGAATTTATCTATCATTTTAATGTATATATATTTTGTAAACTACTTAGAGGTTTTGGCGATTAAATGGTGCCTAAATCCTGTTAAATAAAACGGGAACATTCAGATGACTCAAGTGCTACAGAATAATTTTATGTTATAACTTCTTAGCTTTGTCTTGGCTGGCTTCCGTATCAAAACCAAATACCTCTATCTTGTCCACCAGAAATGGTCAGAAATGCAATATCAAGAATGCTATTCATTTTTTTTTTCTGAGAGGGGAAAATAATGAATCCCACAGCGTTTCTTTTTAATAACTGTTCAGCTACAAAATTTTATTGGTATCCTTTTATGTTCCCTCTAGAGGATGTAATGCACAAAAGCATTGCCACGGAACATATAAAATTACAAATGAAATTTATTGTAAAAAGTAGAATGTCTCCTAGACTGGTGTCAGTATTTATTTTCATTCATAAAACAAAGCCAAAAAAAATTTGCAGGTATAATATATTCATTTGTCAGCGAGTTCATGGGTGTAAATTGCCATCCAACGTTATTGACTGATATAAGACAGATATTGAAAAGACAATTTAAATGTACTCTTCCAAACATAAACTGTTCCACAAAAGCACTGTAAAAACTCCGTCATGGTTTTTATTTTTTCTGTTGTGCTTCACACTTATGGTTAACTACATAATTTGGTTGTGTCATAATCCACTGTGTTTGGCAATTTGGCATTGAAGGCCTGCAAAGCAGATTGAATTCTCACCACCTCACTGGTAGACAGCTTGAGTCTATGACGCAGCAGGCATGAGAAAAGGTCTAGACGACGTTGGCCAGGTGGAGAGAGTTTATTTACACGGTCCCTTATCTCTAGTAGTTGCAAGAGAGCAGAATCCTGGGATCCCTGAGTATAAGGGTAGTCCAACTGCAAAATCAGGTCCCGGATTGCTTCCGGGTCAAAGTGCATGCTGTAGCCGAACACTTGGATGTTGTTGATTTTCATGTAGCCCAGGTTCCGGGAGGGATCGATAAACTCCAGCGGTTCATAATAGATGCTCTCATTGCCATTGGGACCATTCGACTTAATACGACTCCTCAAGTAGATGTGGACCGTTTCAAAAAAGGTCTTCCACTTGTTGCCTAGAGTCAGCGTCCAGTTATAACACTGAAGCGGTAAGTCCAGTTTAGTCCGCTCCCAGTCTGGGAAACTGTTTTCATTGACAGGCATAAACCAACTCTCGGAGTGGCTGCCTCCAAAAGGGTTGACATAAACGGCCAGGACAGGCTCCAAGGTGCTGTTCTTTGTTAGGCAAATTTGGAGAGAGAGACCCAAGATCATATGGACCAGGCTGGATTTGTACTTGTTGCTCTTCAGAGTAAGGAGCATCCTTTTACGCCAGGAAGGGTCAAACCAGCTATTGAGACGCATGTCGTTGCTGATGAAGATTGCATGGACCTCAATCCGGCGGTCCGTTTTCTGCAATAAATACTTCATCTCCAGATCTTGGAGGTCGGTCTCAAACCCAATGTAGTGCTCCGTTGAGTCTGCCACTTCAGGCTTGCAAAGGCCTTGGCTCAGCATATACCCAGTGTTACAGGTCCCACAGCGGGTACGGTTGTCAGGGGCGCAGGATAAGCAGGCAGAACCATCTCCCACAGCGCAGGGCAAGGAGCCAAGGCAGGCGACCTGGTCATTTGGGCATGTGCATGAGTGAGTCTCTTCAGAAAAACTGCCCAGGAGGCCATTCTCATTGCAGTAAAGAAAGGACTGGATGCGGTTCAGCCAGTAGGTAGAAGACCTGTGAAGCAGAAAAAAGCAAAATGCGCAGTGAGATGGAACCATCATAATAATAATAATAATAGTAATAATAATAATAATAATAATAATAATAATAATAATAATAATATCCCACCCATCTGGCTGGGTTTCCCCAGCCACTCTGGACAGCTCCCAACAGAATATTAGTAATAATAAGAATAAAGCAAATATCAAACACTAAAAACTTCCCTAAACAAGGCTGCCTTCAGATGGCTTCTAAAAGTCAGATAGTTGTTTATTTCCTTGACATGTTGGGAGTGCATTCCACAGGGCGGGTGCCACTACCAAGAAGGCCCTCTGCCTGGTTCCCTGTAACTTCGCTTCTTGTAGTGAGGGAACTGCCAGAAGGCCCTCGGAGCTGGACCTCCATGTCCGGGCAGAACAATGGGGGTGGAGATGCTCCTTCAGGTGTACTGGGACAAGGCCGTTTAGGGCTTTAAAGGTCAGCACCAACACTTTGAATTGTGCTTGGAAATGTAGCACAAAGGTAGCCCCACATGGAGTGCATTGCAGTAGTCCAAGCAGGAGATATCCAGAGCATGCACCACTCTGGCGAGACAGTCTGCAGGCAGGTAGGGTCTCAGCCTGCGTACCAGATGGAGCTGGTAGACAGCTGCCCTGCACACAGACTTAACCTGTGCCTCCAGTGACAGCTGTGAGTCCAAGATGACTCCCAGGCTGCGCACCTGGTCCTTCAGGGGCACAGTTACCCCATTCAGGACTAGGGAGTCCTCCACACCTACCCAACCCCCTGTCCCCCAAAAACAGTACCAAGATTCTAAGCACCTTTGTTCTACAAAGAAAAAGACATAAACCACCATAGGGTGGGCACTGGTGGTGTTATTACTCTGAAGGAGCCAGATCTACACGTTGGGTGGAACTGAGACATAAACTTAACTCTAACTTTTGCAACATGTTAAGGAACAAATTTTTGCTTGGAATACGTGTGTTTCCCTCCCCAGGCACCCTCAAGAAGTCCAAGTCTGGATCATCCTGAGCTCTGCTCAGTGGTCAACTAGATTCTTCAGGAAGCCAACAATCAGAACATGAACCCTCTCCTGGTGGGGTTCCCCAACTATTGGTATTCAGGGGCATATTTACACTGTTGGTAAATATATATCCATCTTTACTAGCAGCCTTTGATAGCTTTATTCTCCACGAATCGTCTAATCCCCCTTGAAAGCTGTCCAAATTGGCAGCCATCTCGACATCTTGTGGTAGTGAATTTCATAGTGTTTGCTGAAAGATTTCCATATTGTTTATTGTAGTAGTCCCAGGAATAATTTCCTGAATGAATTGTAGCACAACGATCCTATTGATGGGTAGATGAGCATTGTCTGTGCATTTTCCCCTCCATGTGCAAAACAGATGAAGATACTCCTTTATGTTTCTGCCATCTCATTTCCTCCCTTCCAAGTCCAAAATTAAATAACAATGGAAACAAACAATGGAATCAGGAGACTAGATTGGAAAGGGAGAGTTTCCAGGAAAACAGACCATGTGGAATGACAATGGTTGAGACAAACAGTGATCATCATTGTAGTTTTCCAGGATACTTGTCCCAGTCCAAGAACTGCATGGATTGAAGAGCATATTTTGGCAGTGGCTGTGTCGATTCTGTTTAATATTGATGAAGGTTTCTGCATACTCTTTTGCTGTTCAAAACATGCCGTGGTGCAGAAAATATAAGAGGCCAAATGCACTGTTGATTTAAGAGGTGAGTAAGTCAGCATGGAACTGCTCCAGTAATTGACATTAGGGAATTGTAGTTTTTCTTCTGTACCATAAATGAGATGTTAACAAGAACATAACATAGGAAAGCTAAAAACGACATCTGAGATGAAATAGACCAGCTCAGGTATTTACTTGGATAACAGCAGTTTGTTTTGTATGATGAATTGATGATTGTTACTTCCATTCTACATAAATCTAAATTAATATGCACTGAAAGCATTCCACCAGGCCACATAAAGTTCCATGCACATAATATCCCTTTTCCTTTATGAGGGAGGGGGAAGAATCAGGGTGCCATTTTTATGAGGTTTCACGTCACACATGTGATTATGTACATGGTAGCAGGAGTCACACTATGCTTGGCCTCCACTATTTGAAGACTGCCACAGCCTGGCTAACTGAACTGGGTCATAATTAGGTCAGGTATCTTATATAAATTAGGAAGAATTGGTTTCTTGGTGCAATTGCTTCGAAAACACTCGTTGTGTCATTGGCACAGTGAATACTCAGCAGGTACAAGGTATCTCTAGGAAAACAGGTACAAAAAGAGACATCTCAAAGATGTCTTCCAAGGTCAGAGATGCCACTTAGGGCAGAATTGGAGGTTACAGGTTAGCTGTCACTGTGAACCGTAAGCTCATGTCTCTTTCTTTTCTATAATTTCTAGTATAGTGGTACTTCTGGTTGCGAACGGGATCCATTTCGGAGGCCCGGTCGCAACATGAAAAGCCCACAACCTGAAGTGCTGTATCTGCGCAGGTGCACAGTGCCATTTGGTGCTTGTGTGCATGTGCAAGCGGTGAAACCCGGAAGTAACCCTTTCTAGTACTTCCGGGTCGCCGCGGGACGCAACCTGAAAAAACGTAACGTGAAGCAAATGTAACATGAGTTATGGCTGTAAATAAAAATATGTGACATGATATCATCATATCCCAAGTTTTCCTGATCCTGGAAGCAACAGCCAATGCCATGGAGTAGGAATCTGGCTGTATTCAGACATGAGGTTCACTGCATTCGTTTTCTTAGTTATAATGTTAGCGCTTCTATCCTGATTATCTAATATTCCTTTTACACCACATTACATGTTGCATTATTGCTTTTTGACCGATATGCTGCCAAGTCGCACTCAATTTCAAATGGCAGGAAAGAACTATACACTGTCCCCTTTTTCGTCTTGCAAAATTACAGATACAAAACTGCCATTTTCCAAGTTAACGGGGTTGCAAAAGATTTTCTTCATTCTCTGGAAGCAATGAACATGGTAATGAGCTCTCCTAAACTTCCACTAGGTTCTCAGAATTGGCTTTTATGTCATGTGACAAATCATATAAAAGAGGAAAGTTATCAGGTAAGGAAACATCAGAAAAACGTAAAGCGCTGTCTGAAATACCTTAAAGCACAAAAACGTCCCGGCACATGTTTTATTTACATGTCTCTTGTTCATTGTGCGGTCTGTGTGAGTTTATGTGGATACCTTGAGCAATCCCATTTGTCACATGCTCTCCATTTTCATCCTCTGTGACAAGAGAAGTGTGCCAATATTCTTCAAGCCCATTCTACTCCTGAAAATCTCTTAAGACGAATCAAAAGATTGAGAGTGGCCTGCAGATTTATGTAGTCCATCCCAGAACCTCATCCAATGTGTTTTTCCGCTCTCTTCTACTGCCATTGCTATTCATGGTTTCATGTTACATGTGCTTCTATGCCAATTATGGTTAACTTGTAGCCAATGCTTGCAAATCCACTCCTACACTGATTTCAGTTCATGGTTCATAAAGGAAGCACAATTGGTATCAGTCATAGTTTGTGTCAGTACACTCTTATAACGAAAGAGTTTTAACTAAAAGAAAGGAGATTCTATTCAAGCAAACCCTTTAAAGCTACTCTGTGAACTAAATAGCCTGGTTCACACATAACACTAATGTGTTAACACATAACATTATTAAACCATGGTTATTTGATCGCTTTATGGTTTGTTCTCGGTTTTAAAACCTTGGTTTGTTTTAACTATGGTGTGGCATTATGTGTGAACCCATCGCACTTCCTTAACCATGGTTTGGCTGGCTATCCTATCCTACTAAAGGTAAAGGTACTAAGGGGTAAAGGGACCCCTGACCATTAGGTCCAGTCGTGGCCGACTCTGGGGTTGCGGCGCTCATCTCACTTTATTGGCCGAGGGAGCTGGCGTACAGCTTCCGAGTCATGTGGCCAGCATGACTAAGCCACTTCTGGCGAACCAGAGCAGCGCACAGAAATGCCGTTTACCTTCCCACTGGAGTGGTACCTATTTATCTACTTGCACTTTGACATGCTTTTGAACTGCTAGGTTGGCAGGAGCAGGGACTGAGCAATGGGAGCTCACTCCGTCGTGGGGATTCGAACCGCCAATCTTCTGATCGGCAAGTCCTAGGCTCTGTGGTTTAACCCACAGCGCCACCCGCGTCTCCTATCCTACCCTAGATGATCACAAAGATTGCTGCAAAGACACAAGGCGCGACAAGCTGATAAACAAACCACAAATTTGGAGAAACAAGCCATGGTTTGTTTGATTGCTTCTGTGGTGATCTGTTGTTATCACCTAGTTTGTTAAACCATGGCTTAATGTTATGTGTGTATCAAGTCAATGTTAACCATCATCATTGATGTTGGTATGTTTAGAATCTGAAAAGTCCAGGGCCCTATCCAATTGGTTGCTTGCTTCTCTCCAATGCAGGTCTCTCTTCCTACAAATCTAATAGAAATAGCTTCGTATGTGTCTTTTGGTGCCATCTTCATTGGCTTGGGGAAACTTTGGTTCCTAGCAGATCAGAAACCATGGAATGCTACATTCGCCTGTTACTGGAAATAATGTGACAGTCTCTATTAAATGTAAGGATTATTTAGACAATAGGGACACTACCTAATATTTCTCTCCTTTGTACTGCTCTTGAATCATTTAATAAATATCTCAAATTAGTAACCTGGAGTTGAGTAACAGACCTTTCCCTGAAGGATCACACCCACACTGACTGGCACTACTTACTGTATTTTTTGCTCTGTAAGACTCACTTTTTCCCTCTAAAAAGTAAGGGGAAATGTGTGTGTGTCTTATGGAGTGAATGCAGGCTGTGCGGCTATCCCAGAAGCCAGAACAGCAAGAGGGATTGGGATTGCTGCTTTCACTGCACAGCAATCCCTCTTGCTGTTCTGGCTTCTGAGATTCAGAATATTTTTTCTTTCTTGTTTTCCTCCTCCAAAAACTAGGTGCGTCTTGTGGTCTGGTGCGTCTTATAGAGCGAAAAATACGGTAATTGCTAGGAGAAGAGCAGACACCATCTTTCCCCCCTTTAAAATACTTTCATTTTCTATGGGGACTGGAATCAAGAGCTACCTTTTGAAAAAAGTGAAGATTCTGTATTTATGCACTGTATTTCAGATACCCTGCTGCTGATTCCCCCCTTCCTTTTTAATGCTTTTGCTGTTGTGTGAACCGTATTTTCTTACGCATTTATTATTATTACAACTGAATTTATATAACTATTTTAAGATATTATGTTATGCATTGACTTTTATGTTCTGTTTTATCAACCACTCTGTTGTGTTCTTTTGATGTAGCGTGTTATATAAATTTATATAACAAATAAAACAATTTTCACGTGTACAGATAAGCTCTCAAATCACAGAGGTGGTGGCACTGCTAGTAAGTACATTTATGCAAATGACATAACTGAGTAGTCCTACCTCCCAGGGGAGGCAGAAACAAGACAACCTGTTTGCAGCAAAATGTAACACAAATCCATGGTTAATAAAGGGAAGGGAAAGATCAATCAATCAAATAAAAAATGGAATGGGTGGGTGGGTAAAAGTCTTTGCACTCCCTGTTTACAAAGCATGGTTTCTATAGAGTTGTGCTACCTCTGTTGGGGCGGTTCAAACCCGACATATCCATTTGTGGGGTCTGTGGAATGATGAACTAAAGCATGTGGGTTTGAGAGTCTAGGATACATTAATGTGTTAATCTCAGGGTTGTGACTTCAAGGCCTGTTCAAGTTGGGCAAAAGATTCTTGCATCGCTGGGGGCTGAATTATAAGACCCTCATGGTCCCTTCCAACTCTACAATTCTATGATTATTACTGTAACAGGGAATGAGAAAGAAAATGTCTTTTCTTCATTAAATTGGCAATACAGAACTGTAATTGTAATTTTGTTGATTCATTTATGAAAATGCAAGTTAAATTCTTTAGATGGAAGGCAGTCTTACTGGCTAAAGGAATAACCTTTCTTGCTAATGAATTCTACCTATACTCAGTGGAAAATGCCCCCAATCTGCACACTAGAAGACCTTGGACTCTCCCAGACCATAGCAAAACACCTGCCTTAATTAGCCTGTGACCTTCACATTATTATCTTGCGCTGATCTTCTGCCGGTTATCTAAGGTCTGGCAGAGCGATAATGCCTTATACTTCTCCAAAAAGGAAAAAAGAGAGAGGAAAAAAGAGAGAGGAGACAATTTAACCTTTAAAAAGGTAGTTTTCATTATTTTTAATTAAGCTCATCAAACTTAAGTACTATATCAGACAGATAAGGAGCAGCTGTTTGTGAAGCTATCATGGTGTACTCTTATCTTCTTAACAACAGATTTGCCCTCCCGGTTGCTTATTGATTGAACAAAGTCACATACAATTTGCAAACCTCATAGAAAGTTCATAACTTCTTACTCCGGGGGGAACATGGCATTTAATATCGAATTTCTCCATTTGTATGTTTTAGATGCAAATGTTCTTTCGTTAAAATGCACCGTGAAATGACATACATCAATACACAGCAGGGGGGGGAAATGCACCTTCCAGAACTGTATGCATGCTTACTTCTATACTCTGGGGCCATAAGGCTCCCACAGCGTATTTTCAGCAGGATGCAAGATGTTCTACTATTAGCAAAGAGGCTTACAAAATGAGACCTACCCAAATCTTCCCCAGGATGTTTGGATTCCGAATGACGGAATATAATTTTTGCAATGGCACAGACAGTTAAAGGAAAACACTCCATTTGCAATTGTCAGCTGTGGCTGCAAAAGAAGATTTCTAAACCACTTTCAGTGAATTCAGTGTGAAAAGCAAGCCCTGATTGTGGTAAGGATAAACTGTACTTGGGAACTCGGACTGGAGAGTTTTACTGCAGGTGATTCCATAGGCAAACTTGCATTCCATGCAGAATTTGAACTCATTGCTAAAAGGAAGCCCATTTGCAGCAGGGATCGGCTGTCCTTGAGAGTTCCTGAGTGGAAATAGTCTATGTAGGACTTGCATTTGGTGTGAATTATAGAAAGGGCTGAAAGCAAGACAACGCCAGACCTCTTGTTAGAATTTGACAAACAAGATGGCGTCTGACACAGTGAAAAATACAGCCTTTGAGAGCAGAGAAGAGAGAGCGGGAAAAGTGGAAGCAGAGATGCTGTATATGTTGGATTACAACAGGAAGAATGAAGAAACAAATGGAAAATAAACATCTGACACAGAAATTTACAGGACATAAAATCCTCTTGCAGAATTAAAATTTATAAAATACGCTATTACGAATGAAAGTCATGAAATCAGTGGCTGTTAAATAAAGGATCAAGGCCAGAACTGTTGTAATTGAACTAATCAAGATTATGGAAGCAGAAAGGAACAAGAACTTTGTGCCCTGAAATCCAGCACACGGGAAGTCACCCAAAATTGTTTAATTTGGTATTTGAATAATTGGCTTTTTAAATTGTATTGTAATTTGGTCTTGTGATAATGTGGCTTTTATTGGATTGTTGTAATTAAAAATTAATAAAAAATATTTTACAAGAAAGAAAGAAAGAAAGAAAGAAAGAAAGAAAGAAAGAAAGAAAGAAAGAAAGAAAGAAAGAAAGAGACCTGCTTCCAGAGGAAAAAATGGGAGTGTTCTGTAATGTTGCTAATGGTTCATTTACAGCTGCAACTATACCTCTCCCACACCTGATATCCTATGATGTCAGGTGTGGGTGAGGCTTGAGGAAAATGGCCTTGTGGGCCAAACTGGAACCCCATGTGAGTTAAATGCATAGAGGTTCCCCATGCATTGTCAATAGGGAGAAAGGTGAAATAGGAATGATGTTGTATTAGAAAGGGCACTTAACCTTTTAATGTATTGATGACTCCAGTGTTAACAATGGCAGCTTTTGTTGTTGGAAAAGGAATAGATGGCATTTGTCAGCATTTTTTCAAAATAACAATTCCTAGATTCCATGGCCCCAACCCCTCAGAAAGATATTTTCTGTTTATTATCAGTTGTTTATGTTGACGAATACTACAGGGACTAAGTCTTAACTCATCCCGCAAAGCAGTGTTAATCAGATTTTACTTTTACTTAGTGCAATTTATTGACAGGGATGCGTAATCTTCAAAAAGGCAGCGCACTCAGGCACCCTTTAAATTTCTCCTTAGTGGGAAGCAACCCTTGAAAGGATTAATTGAATGTATCTGCTTTTCATAGCGCTTTCTTAAAAGCTACCATTAATAATGGGGTAATGGATTGGAGAAGTCAACATTTGCTGCTTTGAAAAAAAGGATTCCATTAAAGGATATGTTGCTGTGACAAGTGAAAATATGGTGACTACATTCTCGAGCCTGCTGTGGCATATACTTATGTGTTACGTTGCGGGCTGAAATCCTTCCTAACATTTGTATGAGCCTCAACAAAGTTGTTTTTAATGGTTCTTGAGTACTTTAGATGACAAACTGCAGTACCTTGGGAAAAAATCAGTGCGGAAGATGATCTTTTTGCATCTTTGACTTTTAGAGGAAAACTACGCTTATGATTTATTATTTGTGTTTGCAGCATCTCTGAAATAAGGCACCCTTGGCTACAGAGATAACAGGCTGTGGAATCCTGTTAACACGTCCAGCTCCCATCCATGCAAGTGAATTCAGGATCACATTCATGATACGTTAGGGTAGTTGAAGCGGTTTTATACAAAACTGGCCCACTGGTACATCCAGCTGGAGGAGACTCTTGAGAGTCCCATGGACTGCAAAAAGATCAAACCTATCCATTCTTAAGGAAATCAGCCCTGAGTGCTCACTGGAAGGACAGATCCTGAAGCTGTAGCTCCAATACTTTGGCCACCTCATGAGAAGAGAAGACTCCCTGGAAAAGACCCTGATGTTGGGAAAGATGGAGGGCACAAGGAGAAGGGGATGACAGAGGACGAGATGGTTGGACACTGTTCTCGAAGCTACAAACATGAGTCTGACCAAACTGCGGGAGGCAGTGGAAGACAGGAGTGCCTGGCGTGCTCTGGTCCATGGGGTCACGAAGAGTTGGACACTACTAAATGACTAAACAACAACAACAACTTCCATGAGTTCCAACCTGCATAGCCAATGGTGAGGGATGTGTAAGTTTGCATTTCTTAGTGCAGAAAGTATTGATCTGATGTGTAGAGATCTTTTCTATTCTAATTAATTCAAGAGGGTTCTGGAAGCTTCTCTGTGTGTAAGAAACAAGTAAAATGTTTATGATGTTTGGGTTATTCAGAGAAGCTGAGTACAGCTGGGTTAAACTGGTTCTCATCTCTTTCTGTCAAGGTCATGCTGACTATAATAGTAGGGCCAGAATGAGCCTCAGTTTCTCACTTTCTCTTTCTATCTCTGTTCCGTCTGGTGTGGTATTCTGTATATAGTGTTAAGGTTTAGTCTTATTGTAAGTTGCTGTACATTTAAGATAAGTCTACTGCAACTGGATTTCTTATGGACAGGGCCAGTCCTGAATGTATTGGGTTTGTGACCATCATGCTCATTTGCCTTCAGTAGCAGTAAAGCTCTGTTGGATGAAATGCAGTTGGCCTATTTTTTTAGAGAATCCTGCAACGTGTTTAAGTTTTTGCTCTGCTAACTATACGTTGAAGTTTTATGTTGGATCAATATTGAGTAGAATTTTCAAAGACAGGATGATGGGAGTTGTAGTCTAATGCCATCTGGAGGGCACACCGTTAGCTAGCCCTGATATAGCACTTGATGACAGTCCATGTCTTTCTAGGGTCTTTGTCTACTCTGAGGCCCTTTACCTGGAGATGCTTGGACCTGAAGCAGCAACTTTGCACTCACTCATGGAGATGCTACTCTTCCCAGTTAAGGTTGGCTCATCCACACAGGAACACTACTCTTAACTTGGCTTGGTGCTACAATTTGTATGTTGGAGGAGTAAGACCACATCTCAACCCTTCATTATTTACATGCTGTGAAACGTGTGCTCCACTCAGAGCCCTGGACCTGATTTCCACAATCTAGAGCTGTTTTGGTCATTTTGGCAGACCCCCCCCTTTTATGACCATTTGTGGGTTGCAAATACAATGGTACCTCGGGGTATATACGCTTCAGGTTACAGATTCCCCTAACTAGGAAATAGTACTTCGGGTTTGAACCTTGCTTCAGGATGAGAACAGAAATCATGTGGTGGCGGCAGCGGCGGGAGGCTAAAGTGGTGCTTTAGGTTAAGAACAGTTTCAGGTTAAGAACAGACCTCTGGAACGAATTACCGGTAAGTACTTAACCCGAGGTACCACTGTATATATCACCTCAGAAAATTGGGGAGAGGCAGGAGATGTTTGACACAATTTTCAGGGATCAGCATACTTGCTTACCTTAATATCTAACATTACAAGCTGGCTGAGAGATTCTCAGACACTCTGCAGCTTGCCTCCCTGCCTGGCATGAATCCTGGAATATGGAGGGATATTACATGTCTTCCCACAAGCATCCCAGAGTTAAAGGGAAGTGGGGGGGTGGGGGTATCCTCTTGCATTCTCCATCAGGCTACAACCTCCCTGGCCAAGATACTCCCTAAAATGCCCATAGAAAATGCCCATAGATCTGCCAAAATGACCAAAACTGCTCTAGATTGTGGGAATCAGGTCCGGGGCTCTGAGTGGAGTTCTTCTGTTGGCATTCCAGCAAGTGCAATGTCCGAGAAGGTTGGCTGTGGAGCACCAGAGAGTGAGATGAGAACATGCCTCAGTCACCTTGTAAATTTAATACTTAAATCAAGCAACCTACAACTCCTGTTTGTTTGTTTTTTAACTTAAAGTCTATTCCCCCACTCCAAGGAAGAGGCAGAAAAACAAACTCTTTCCTCATCCATTCGTCATCTCTTTTGCAGGGGGTGATGAGTTTTGCACAATTGGTGGACAGAGCTTGGCACCAAATGACTACTCCCCCCCTTTTTTTTGAATGGGGGAAAACAGACAAATCATGTGGAAGAGCCTTTATGGAGGGTCCACACGCCATCTTCCATTCTCTGTGTGAGGTTACTTCACCAGATGAATGGCAGCACTGGCCAAATATTTATCCAGGCCTTGATCTCTCATCATTCAATGACTTTCGTTCCAGTAGTTGAACACTGAAAAGCATTGTGTTCATGTTGACATTGGGGGAGATGACAGTTCTATTTGTAGAGCAGTCAAGTACAACATTCCTAGAGTGAACATGTTTACACGTGGGGAGGAATGTTTGTCCAACCAGCAAGTTAACTTCCTGCTTCCTTCTGGGCTGAGACAGACTTCCTCTGCATGTGAATAGAAGTGGGTGTGACCTCACCTGTGCAGGTAATGACAAAAGCACAGGGCAGGGCAGCCATCTCTCTCTCTCTTTCACCACATGCATTGAAGAAACAACATCTACTGAGGCAAAGATGCCCTCTTGGCCCTCTTCCAGCCAAGAGAGGACAAAGGGACTGTCTTCTTATGAGATAGATTCCAACTGTATGCTACTTCATTAAGCTAAGTCTGCCTTCTGGGATCTGATTGTGAACAGAATGTGAGTAAACTCTTTTTATACTTTTGTAAAAGACTGTGTCGTCTCTTATATTTTATGAGGGAATAAGGGGAAAATACCAGAACAGTTATTATAGAGGCTTTAGCGAGCCTGAGCAAACACATCCGTTGCAAAGCTTAAAATAAAGGGGAATGTATTACTCTGCTGAAATTGGGGAACTTGTTAACACAAGTTGGATAAGGATATAATCAGACAATATATCCTCTCCTGCATCCCTGAACATTCCCACACTATTGATGGTCCCATCCACTTGCTTCTGCAGTCAAGGAGTGATAAGGATGCCTGGGTGAACCACCTCACAACAACTCAGAGCTCAATCTATGTATTGGACATTGCATTTGTGTCTTGTGGCACTTTAGGAACAGAGGGTGCTTCCTTGCGCTAAGTCAGGCCATTGGTGCACCTGACTCAGTAATGTGTACAGTGACTAGTGGTGGCTCTGCAGAATTTCAGACAAGGGTCTCCACCAGCCCAACTTGGAGATGCTGAGGACTGAACCTGGGATTTTCTGCATGCAGAGCAAATACTGTACCAACGAGCTTTGGCCCTACCCCAAAATGGCTAAAAAAATACATAAGCTGGTTATGGTACAGTGATACCTTGGGTTATGGATGCTTCAGGTTACAGACTCCGCTAACCCAGAAATAGTACCTTGGGTTAAGAACTTTGCTTCAGGATGAGAACAGAAATTGCGCGGCGGTGACACGGCAGCAGTGGGAGGCCCCATTAGCTAAAGTGGTACCTCAGGTTAAGAACGGACCTCCAGAATGAATTACTGTATTTTTTGCTCTATGTCTCACTTTTTCCCTCCTAAAAAGTAAGGAGAAATGTGTGTGCGTCTTATGGAGCGAATGCAGGCTGCGCAGCTATCCCAGAAGCCAGAACAGCAAGAGGGATTGCTGTTTTCACTGCGTAGCGATCCCTCTTGCTGTTCTGGCTTCTGAGATTCAGAATATTTTTTTCCCTTGTTTTCCTCCTCCCAAAACTAGGTGCGTCTTGTGGTCTGGTGTGTCTTATAGAGCGAAAAATACGGTAAGTATTCTAAAACCAGAGCTATTTTTTTCCAGCCAGAACTTGCTGGAACTCGATTCTGGCACCTCTCAGGTGGGCGCTATTGCCATTGTAAGTGAAAAAAAAGGAAGTGTTAATGGTGAGTTCCAGAAATCTCTTTTTCTAGAAAAAGAACACTGGCCCAAACCATGTGTATAGAACTCTCCTGTGTTGGCACTTGAATTAGGGAGAATTTTTTTAAAAGGTTTGCAGAAGTGTCCAGGCAAATGCAAGGCGAATCAGTTGAATGCAACATGCAGACTACATTACCACCTGAGAATGGTGGGATACAGCCCACTTAGGCCCCAATAAATAGGCTAGCCTTTAAGGTGCCAGAGGTCTTAGTTGTTGTTTTTTATATATATAAAAACTCAGCTCCAATTTACTGGGGATTTTCTGCAGTTCACTCATTGGCAGGGTGGCTGTGATAAGGACGCCCAACTGGCAGAAAGGTTAGGAAGGCAATGATGTGGACTGGAGGTGGATAATTGCAGTCTATTATTGAAGAGCCACTAGCTAAAACTACAATCCCCGAGCTTCAATACTCCCCTTGCCCTGTTGAGGATTTCCTGCTGGGCAGAGTGAATTTCATTGAATAGCAATGAATCCCTGCATAAAGGTTATGTTCTCAGGCACAAATCTCGTGCCCATTAGCTTGCCAATCAGAAATCCAATTTATCCAGCTGCTTTTGATGTCCTGCTTACCCTCTCTTTGGTGAAGAGCATTTCTGTTTAATGAACATTTAAAGCTGCACAAAAGATTTCATTTGGAATCTTTCCTGCCAGTTCCTGCCTATGATATTTCCCTGCAAGGCTGTAATCTCTTCTCTCCAATGCCCAGCAGTTAGCATGTTGGGCTGCTAGGATTGCTGAGAAGCTGAGAAGCTTTGCTGGTGGATAATAAAACAGGCAAGTGTTGATGGCTGAACATACTCTCTTGCTTTGAGGAGTCATCACATTTTCTCTGCTGCCAAATCTTTCTCCATTGGCTACAGGATAGAAAGACCAGTTCTATCTCTAGCCTAACATTTTCCACAAATCAGCCTTAAAGTTGGAGAGCTAGAATTGATTTTTATGACAAATTTCAAGAAATGCCAATGCTTCTGAAACACTGCATGTTTGGATGAGCTGAAGAAATCTATTCATGCCTTACAAGAAGATGTGTAGGCTTCTAGAGCAGCTGCTAGAGTTGCAACTACAAAACTCTAATAAAAGTCTGCAACCAAGAAATTGCCTTGATTCCCATTGCGGGTTTCAATCTTCACCCTCCCTTCAGCTATCCTTCATCTCTGTCACAGACCACTTAGCTTTTCTACTTCCTCAAGGCTTCTTTCCACTCCACAGAATGCCCCACACAAAGCTACCCCTGTCAAAAGAGTTTATGTAAGATTTTAATTTCAGTCATACTGACAATTTTCTCTTCCTCATAAAAGTTGGACTACAAACATTCTAATGAACTGTTGAAATGTTCATGAATACTCAATGCAATCACTCCTGGTCAGCCGACTGAGGCCTGTGATGTGAAAATCATCATGTTATGTGTTTTCCTTCCCCCACATAGGGAACCAGGGGCAGGGACAACACGTAATTTTGTAGCTGTTACAGAGAAAAGATGGCAGGGAGACATTGCATCAAAGTTTTCAGCAGTGGCAATCAGCTTGACACAACCTCTGGCTTCAGTCTGCAGCAATCAGAAATTGCTACGTAGTTAATTCCACGACCTTTTAAAGACAATTTATATACAGTGTTGACTTAAACCATGGGCACATTGCAAATTATAACTGAAGAGATGACTTGCTGAGAATTTCATCTTCCCTTGTACTCTTTCATTTTCTTTTCAGATTCAGATGACAATGTAACAATGTGTATGTAATGTTGCCTCTAAATATAATATCTGCACAGGAATGAAATGGATTTTTCCCTCTGCAGTGGACATCTACACTGAATGAAAAGAAAGGGATAGTATATCATTAAGATAAAAAAACAGCACCATAAAGCCTTGCATATAATAGGAAAGACAGAGAGGGGGGCATTCAAAGATACAGGAAAGTATACATTTTCTTCTTTTCACTATTCTGATCAAATACGGGGGGGGGGGGGGATGGAAATATAAGATGACTAGTCAAAGGAAATGCTAGTTTGCAAACAATGAGTCCCCCCCACCCAAGCCTGCTGTGATCTATCTTTCTGCCCAACACAAATATCTGATCAATGCTGCCTTTGCATTTACAATGGCCAGGATTTCTGCTCTACTTGAGTTCAAATTAGTTAAAAACTAGAGGAACAAATCCAGAGACCTGCAGGCATTCCTCATGTTCTAGAAAGCATGAGGGTGAGAGAGCAGAGCCATTCCTTTTATCAAAATAAGTGGAGAAGACCTGTGTGAACAACCTCCTTATGGGCATCTAAGTGCAGTTCTAGGGACAGTCTTCTGGCAACAAAGCCATAAAGGGTGTCTTGTAGCCAACATGGTGCTCTCTCCATACGCTGTGGGCTACAATTCCTATCAGCCCCACACAGCAAGGTCCTTGGACAGGGGTGATGGATGCTGTAGCCCACAACATCTGAAGAGCACCATATTTGCTACCCATCCTGTAGAGAGTGTTGCCTGCCATTAGCAGCTCTCTCTGTGTGTGTTCCAACTGTTGAAAAGGGTGGGGGAATCCTTGGTGAACCCATATAGTATGCTAACATCATTTTAAAGAAAATAAAAATTGAAGAATTTTGCTAGCCCAATTTATGGGACATTTCTTCCTACCCTCATCCTCAATTGTAAATAAGAGATGTGTTGAAAGGTTTAGCACAACCCTATCTAGGACACTTCTGAAAATTCACACATCAGAAAAATAATTAGAGGCGGTGATGGTTGAAAATAGGATATTTTCTCCATGAAGTTGTCACCCAAAGTTATTATGGGAGAGTCGTTTCTCAAACAATGTCACCAGAAGTTCCTATATGAGATCCATAGAAGATTCCATGGAAGGTAACTTGCCCACTGCTACCAACCTTGAAGTGTAAAGGCATTGTAATGTAAACCTGCAATGTAAAGGCATTTGGAGCATGATGTTGAATGCACTCAATTAATGTGCAGTGACACACACAACCTATGGACCTAATGAACACAGCAGACAGACTGCCACACTTTCCAAAATCATTCAAATCACACCAGGGTTTTATGGCGGATGATGGAGAGGTTCTTTAGGAGAAACTTTGGTGTGTCCAAAGTCACCTGGAACCAAAAAAAATTTGAAATCCACAAAAGACACTACAAAACCAGGGAGGGGGATGTATTCAAACTGAGGTGGGAAGCTCAAAACAGAAGTTCTCCCCTTGAATATGGCAGCCTCAATCCATGTTGGGTGTACAACACTCTTCAAGAATTCTGCCTCTATCACTGCAAGGAACCTCCCTTTCCCAAGTCAAAAAACAAAAACAAACTTCCTTTGCTGTCAGGTCCTAAGATTCCTGGCCAAAAATGACATTCTGTTACATCATTGGTTACTGAGCTAAACCTCCACTGCCTGTTACTCCCCACCCTTCCCTAAAAATGATTTATTATTTATTATTATTACTTTAGGAAAGGGAGATTGATAAAGAAGGGGAAAGTGGTGGCTAAGGAGCACTTTCTGAGCGTTCCGACCGAACTCTAGAAAATCGCCCTTGGGATGCATGCTGAATCGTGATGACTCATGTCTAGCTGATGTATATTTGGCTTCATCGATCAATAGTATAACTTGCTACACATAACTGTGCATGATTAATGATTCCTTGCCATAGGAACGCTGCAGGACTTTTGCAAAGTAGATCAAAAGCTCCAGCAGTGAACCGCTGGAAAAATCCCCTACGTACAGATCTAAAAAAACAATGTGTGGCTGATATCACAGAAAAGACTTTCCCCCTGTGTCACCATCAAATGAATCTCTGTAAATGACATGGCTGCTATGAAAGCCTCCCTAGCCGATCGTTATATACAAGCTGGTCAATGGGGAAGCTGGCATTCTAGCCGGTAACCAGGTCCCAAGTTGTTCAAGTCATTGTATACAAGTACCAAAACATTGAAATGGGACTGGTAGCATCCGGGCTGTTGGCACAGTTCCCTCAGAAGTTCTGTCATGTGCTTGGGAAAGGCCAAACCCTAATAAGCAGTCCAGTCTCAGCATTCTGCACTGATTGTAGATTCTGAACCAACTTCGAAGACTGCCTTGCATAGAGTGTGTTGCATACCCGGTTCTAATTTTGAAGTTACCAGTGCATATTTTCACTATTGCCAGGCTCTCCCCATCCAGGAATGGCTGCAGTGCTTATCACATCCTAATCAATGCAGAAAGACTAAGTCCTTGCCAGAAGTCTCGCTATCCAAATAACTACATGGCAAATCAATACCACAAGGAAGTTTGGAGAATTGCGGATAAGAATGTGCAATGACAAATAATGTATTTTGGCTTGGTAGGAGTGGAAAATCCACAGCTGGTGGAAGATGCAGTTGGGTGTTTGGTTTGCTGAGGAAGAAGAAGAAGAAGAAGAAGAAGAAGAAGAAGAAGAAGAAGAAGAAGAAGAAGAAGAAGAAGAAGAAAATTATTTATACCCCACCCATCTGGCTGGGTTTCCCCAGCCACTTTGGGCGGCTTCCAACAAAACACTAAAATACAATAACCTATTAAACATTAAAAGCTTCCCTAAACAGGGCTGACTTTAGATGTTTTCTAAAAGTTTGGTAGTTATTTTTCTCTTTGACATCTGGTGGGAGGGCGTTCCACAGGGCGGGTGCCACTACTGAGAAGGCCCTCTGCCTGGTTCCTTGTAACTTGGCTTCTCGCATTTAGGGAATCGTCAGAAGGCCCTCGGCGCTGGACCTCAGTGTCCAGGCAGAATGATGGAGGTGAAGACGCTCCTTCAGGTATACTGGACCGAGGCCGTTTAGGGCTTTAAAGGTCAGCACCAACACTTTGAATTGTGCTTGGAAACGTACTGGGAGCCAGTGTAGGTCTTTCAAGACCGGTGTTATATGGTCTCGGCGGCCGCTCCCAGTCACCAGTCTAGCTGCTGCATTCTGGATTAGTTGTAGTTTCTGGGTCACCTTCAAAGGTAGCCCCACATATAGTGCAAAACAAGGGAGAAGAAAATGAACAGGAATGGTGAGTAGGGGGATGGGATGAAATTATGTCTCAAAGTAGTTTTGGAACATAGGATGCTTCCTGATACCAAATGTGACCATTAGCTCATCTACACCAGTATTCTGACTAACTGCCACTCTCTAGGGTGTTGGGTAACAGTCATTCTAAGCCCTGACAGGAGTCGTTTGAGATTGAATCTGGGACACTATGTAAAGCATGTGCTCTATCACTAGGGATGGGGAGGATATTCAATTCCGTTCAAATTTAAAGGTGAACTGACCTAATTCTCATTTTCCAAAGCAGTGTGGGAACCAGAACGCAACCTTTGTTCAAAGTTCACACTTCTCCGAATTTGGCAAGGCAGTTCTCCAGTCAAGCGACGTGTCCAAAAATGCATATACCAGAGTAAAGAATGCATAAAATTGCATGTTTCAGTGAAAGTAATGTACAAAAAGTCAATTGCATCAGGGGAAAATGCCTTGCAGATATATGTACATTATGCAAAAGTTTATGCAAAGATGTTTATCTTAGATGAAATTCCCATTTTGAAATAAGAATCCACAAATTGGTGTGGAAACATGGGGAACTAAACTGGAGAAATGTGAAACCGAGAGAAAGCAAAACTGACAGATTAGTTCATCCCCATTTAGCACTGAGACACAACACTTCACCAAATGTGAAACGAGACATTGAGATCTGCTCTTCTGATCATGAGAAGGACATTTCCCTGGAGGCACCTGCAGTGCTCTTTGGGTCTCCTGCAACAATCCATATATTTTTAACCAGAACAGGGTATCATTCCATGCAAGAGAAAATAATTGACTTTGTGCATCATCTTGCTTGAGGTGCTTAACACATTTCTGGAGATTTATGTGAACTGCAGTGTCATCAGCTTTTTCAAATCATATGACATCATTTATCTGAAATATCTGTAGGCCTCTCTATTCAAACAACTAAGCTATTCAGCAAAACAAAAAATAAAAAAGAGGCTGGATATGAAATCATCCCCCCCCCACCGCCTAGCCAAGATTCACAGGAGTTTCTTGTAGAGAGATTCTTTATTTTACTTCACTCCTCTCCTCCATAGACTAATCTCTATTCACCAGAGATTTAAAACAAGAAGGGGAAAAAGAAACCCTTTGCCTTCTGCAGGCAGAGAATCTGTTTTTATGTCTGAGGTTAATCATATCATTAAGTACAAGAAGCAATTAGGCATTTTTCAAACCTAGGATGTAGAGGGTTTTTGCAGATTTCTTTTTCACTCTGCCTGGATAATGTTTTCTTCTTCCTAACATACAAAGTTAGGAAAGGCGTTTTCCCCACCTACCTCCCCCCAAACTGGCTTACTGTGTCAACTGGAACAAAACTGTGCATTTGTTATACAGTGGAACCTTGGTTCTCGAACCTAATCCATTCCAGGAGTCCATTTGACTCTCAAAACCGTTCAAAAACCAAGGCGTGGCTTCCGATTGGCTGCAGGAGCTTCCTGCACAAGCGGAAGCTGCGTCAGGCGTTTGGCTTCCCAAAAACGTTTGCAAACTGGAACACTTACTTCCGGGTTTGCAGCGTTTGGGAGCCATTTTGTTTGACAACTAAGCTGTTTGGGAACCAAGGTTACCACTGTATTTTCTTTCTTCCTTTCCTTGAAAATTCCTTTAACACACTTCTGTGCCAGCTGATATCTGAAACCTTAAAGGCCAATGACAAAATCTATTACTGCAAAATGAAATAATAATAATAATAATAATAATAATAATAATAATAATAATAATATATCATTTATACCCTGCTCATCTGGCTGGGCTTCCCCAGCCACTCTGGGTGGCTTCCAACAAAATATTAAAATACAGTAATGCATCAAACATTAAAAAGCTTCCCTAATAATAACAATAACAAAAATAACAATAATAGTTTCCTCTGTTGCCAATGTTGAGGCTGGGAGTGCCATTTGGTAGGCAGCCAAAATAGAACCACCCATTTGCAAGAGGGTGGAACTAACATATTGTGGAAAGAGGCTGATTGTTGACAACACTCAGGGCAGAGCAGGGGCAGCGGAACAGGAAGAGGAATGGAGTCAAGTGATTGAAAGTGTCAAGAGGTGCAATCCACAAGACAACATTTTGTTGCAGGCCCTGCTTTCAAAAGCATGAAGCATATATGGGACGGATCCAAACCCAGTTTCTAATTATTCCTAGTTACAGCACATCCAGAACTTTCTATCTCCTGTGTTGAGCCACTACATCAACAGAACAATCCTATACATGTTTATTCAGAAGAAAGGCCCCATCGAACACAATCAGGTTCCCTCCCCAGGTAACTGCAGCCTATGTAGCTTTGCCAGCTATTTGGTACTATCATTTATTCCACTTTAACAATCACTCTAGGAATTATCTAAAAAAAAAGTGTAGCTGCTTTTTGAAGACAATATGCTGATGAGAGCAATCCAAGCTCAAACAGATGGCAATCTTTCACCTTAAATTTAGAAAATCATCAGTTCTTTCCTCGTTTTTTTTTTTAACTACAATGTCACGGATGCCAGAATTATGTTCCCCCATTCTTCAAGCTGATGTTATTTGTGTTACTTTCTGTGGTGGTGAAATGCACAGGTATTTAATTCCGCATGATACACTGAATAGTCCTTCTAAATCTGAGGGTGGATAAAAGTAAAGTTTTGATACTTAAAACAATACAAGTGAGCCCTGCAGCAAAATGTTGCAGTGTGTTCACACCTCCTAACTAACAGGACTCCTAATCCCTTTACGATTTTGGGCAGCCATCTTCTCTTCCAGAAGATAGTGGAACCTCTACTTATGGACATAATCCATTCCGGAGGTCCCCCATCCAAGTACTAACTAGGCCTGACCCTGCTTAGCTTCCGAGATCAGACGAGATTGGGCGTGTTCAGGGTAGTATGGCTGTAGACAGTCCATCCGGAGGTCCATCCGCTGGACGCTAGCAGAGGTGACTTGTGCGCATGCGCATTCGGCAGTAGCGCACTTCTGAGCATGTGCAGATGGTGGCAGCCGCTTCCGTGCATGCACGAATCCTGTCAAATCGGGTGTTTACTGCAGACACAACTTGGAACGTCTGCAAGACGAGGCGTATGTAAGTCAAGGTTCCACTGTACTAAAAGCTATAGGTGTTTAAGAAGGAGAAAACACTACCCTTTACCCCACACTCCTCAGTTGGTAAGAGCACAAGGCTCTTAATATCAGGGTCATGTGTTTGAGCCCCACATTAGGCAAAATATTCTTGCATTGGAGGGGTTGGACTAGATGACTCTTGGGATCCCAAGACTCTACAATTCTAAAGTGAGGAGGAATTAAATACCCTTTGATTGAGGGTGAAAGAGGAGAGCGCAAAATATGGTCTGAAGCTCAACATCAAAAAAAGCTAAGATCATGGCCACTGGTCCCATCACCTCCTGGCAAATAGAAGGGGAAGAAATGGAGGCAGTGAGAGATTTTACTTTCTTGGGTTCCATGATCACTGCAGATGGTGACAGCAGTCACGAAATTAAAAGACATTTGCTTCTTGGGAGAAAAGCAATGACAAACCTAGACAGCATCTTAAAAAGCAGAGACATCACCTTGCCAACAAACGTCCGTATAGTTAAAGCTATGGTTTTCCCAGTAGTGATGTATGGAAGTGAGAGCTGGACCATAAAGAAGGCTGATGGCCAAATAATCAATGCTTTTGAATTATGGTGCTGGAAGAGACTCTTGAGAGTCCCATGGACTGCAAGAAGATCAAACCTATCCATTCTGAAGGAAATCAGCCCTGAGTGCTCACTGGAAGGACAGATCTTGAAGCTGAGGCTCCAATACTTTAGCCACTTCATGAGAAGACTCCCTGGAAAAGACCCTAATGTTGGGAAAGATTGAGGGCACAAGGAGAAGGGGACGACAGAGGACAAGATGGTTGGACAGTGTTCTTGAAGCTACCAACATGAGTTTCACCAAACTGAGGGAGGCAGTGGAAGACAGGAGTGCCTGGCGTGCTCTGGTCCATGGGGTCACGAAGAGTCGGACATGACTAAACACCAACAACATATGTTGATGCTCAGTTGAGCATGCTAATACTATTCTCTTTCTTCTGAGCACCCCTTTCTGCTTCTAATCCTGTCAGTACACAACCATCTGAGTTCGCTGTTTAGAGGGAGTGGTAATTCAAAGGCCATGCAACTGTGTTTTATGTTTGTTGCATGAAATGTGTGTAGGGAAGGGGGCCACTAGGGGGTGCATCAGAAGATGGCTGACAATAACATCTCTCCGACCCACACAAGGTAATTTGGAGGCTATGATGGGAGTAATTAGCTTCCCTACCCCCCCCCCCAGGATGGTGGGCGGGACTGCCCTTGCCTGCTGTGCCCTATACCACCCCCGAATTTGTGGGGATGGGGGCACTAGGCACAAAGCCCTCCTGTGGGATTCCGGCACTCCTGGACGCCGTCCCTGATCCGCGCCACTAGCTGCAAGAACTTCAAAAGAAACAATTTGGATGAAGGAATGCACATATCTCAAGGAAGGAGGGGGAGTAAAGACTGTTAACAGAAGAGATCTCTGATAAAACAAGACAAGAATAAAACATGAGAAGATACGCCAAGATACGGTATGGCAAATGACTGATGGGGGAGGGGGAAAACTTTCCTTTCTTTCCTTATGTGATTAAACAAGAATCCCCTCCCCTCATGAGTCAGAATTGTCGTTTTAAGGACTTAAGCTGTGGATTTAAGGCTGTGTGGAGATAAACTTTCGAACCAAAGCATGTTTTAAGAAGAGCGTGGAATGTATAAGAGCTTTGGAATGATGCAGTCAAAAATGCCGTCGCCATATTGGGAAGTTCTGTTGGAGGACTTAAGTCTGAGAGGAGAAATAGAGAAATAGAGCTGTTTTTATATTGTGGGTGAAACGCCTCAGTGGGACTTAAGAATGACAGTTCTGTAATTAATGATGGAAAGAGCGCTGTTATCTATGAAGGTGATGATATATGGAAACCATCTTGATTTGAGGATTGGAAGAACGGAAAATTCACACAGGATTATTATTGGTGTTTATCAGCTTAAGGAGACTATCAGAAGAGATCATAAAGAAAAAAGAGAAAATATATGACAAGATGTGATGTGGAAACAGCAAGATAAGACTGGATAGAATTATGAACTCTGTTTGGACTGATTTGGATTGATTTGGACATTAATGCAGTAGCAAGAAGATGATCAGAATCCCCCTTCGGATCTTGAAATATGGGTTCCCCCCAACAAAATTTAAAATTCAGCTTTGTAATTCAGAATTTATGTGATGTGATTTAATTTGATTTGATTGGCCGGTTAATAAAAAATATTTTTTTAAAAATGAAATTTGTGTAGGGAAATCAAGGCAAAGGGGCCAAAACTAGACATTGGAGAAGCTTCCCCTTCAACCCTCCGATTGTCAAGTAATACAAAATAATATGTGCCATGGCATCAACATATTGAGCATTTCCAAATTACAGTTCCAGGTCATTGGCTGCCACTTACAGGGGTGGGAAAACTCTTAATGCAAATGGTGATGTCATGCCAAATGTTTTATTTTGTCAGATGGGAAAGAGGAAATGCTGGGCTGCTGCTTTTGGAAGCGTTTATGCAGCTCCAATAGCACCTAGTTCCAGCTTGATACGCTTTTGTGAATTGCTGCATGATAAGATAGCTGGAAGGCTGCAATTCACTCAGATTTTATGCGGCTGCTGAAAGGATTAGGAACTTGGGAGGATGTTGACAGCTGGATGGTGCTTTGATTGGCAGAACAAAAGAAAAAAAAATGAGATTTGAAAACTCAGAGTGTAAAAATTGGGTGCCACTTTTACCATGCAAGAGTGGAAAATCATGTCCGTGTAGTTGTACTTGCTCAGACAACTACTGGGGCCGATAAAGGCAGTTTCTTTGTAAAAATCAATGCTGCAGACAGTTAGTGGAAATCAATGGGATATAATAATAATAATGGAAAAAGATTTATTTGGTCTGACATTAAGTGAACATTATGATCCACACTTTCATTTCTCGACATACTTTATAAAAATGTATGCATTAAAATGCCTAAATGCATCGTAAAATTTCTCAGGGGTATCGTCGGCATCTTCACGGGACGGCAAAACTCTCCAGGATAATATATTGCCTGCTGTAATATAGTGTTAGCAGCTGCAAAGGTGCAGTAAGATAGATATGTTTTTGGAGATCACACTTCTCTGAAATGTAATTTTAAGTAGGGGGGGGGGGATAAAAAGGTGGCCAAATTCACATAGGGGACAGTTGCAATGGGGCAGAGAGGAAAAGATTATTTTTCCTCCAAAAGAAAGGAATGGATTTGAATGACATTTTGGTTGGGGCTGGTGCATATGTGTTGGTGCTGACCTTAATGAAGTGATGAGAGGGCTGAGAGGAGTTGGTTTTCTTTCATGGACTTTAAAACTTTCCCATTTTTGTATGGACTTCATGCATTTCCTGGAATCCCCCTATTTCCTGACTTCATGCATTTCCCGCAATTCCCCTATTGGAAGATGTGACATACCCATGGACATTCCAGGAAGTGTGTCAGCCTAGGAAAGATGCCTATGGAACCCCTGAGAGATGGACAATTATTGTGAAATGGTGGTTGTTTTTTTGCTTGTTCTTAGAAATAAATGATGTCAGCTGTCAGATGACCTGCAGGCAACTTCTTGTGTCCAGTGAGTTTCCTAAAATGCCCATGGGGGGGACAACTCCACTCATAGGAATTCTGGGAATCATAGGAAACAATGGTGTGTGTGTTGAGTAGAAGCAAAAACACCACTATCCTATGCAAAATGTGTAAGTTTATTCAGAAAGCACCAAGAACACCCCTAATTGGGACAACACAAAAACGCAATACAAGTCCTGTGAAAATTCTCAAAGTGTGCAAAAAGATACATGCGTATGGGTGGTTAGGATCATGCCCATCAACCCTGTCTCCTACCAACCTCATATGTTTGAAGTCATGTCTGCATGGAACCTGCATGAAGCCTCACTCCAATACATGTAGGTTCTGAACATGCAACACAGCTTGCAAAAATCAAGGACATAGATACTCCATGCAGAAGCTGTGCATGTTGGAGTTCACTGCATATATAGACACAAGGCAATGATCTAAGGTTCATGGTGTGATGCCAGCACCGCCATACATTCATTTCTATACACTCTGATTCTTTGTACAGGGCTTGGTTAATTTATATTTGGATCATAATTTAAATATATTTCCCACACCCTAAAAAGAGTTGAAGCTTGTAGCATAATGTCCCATGCTTTGGTAAACCTGCCTGTCCGCTGAACTGTTTCATCATTATGTGAAAGGTGATGAGGAGGGGGAACAAAAAGTATGTATTCAGGGAATGTGCAACAACGAAGGAGTCCCCCAAAATCATTGCGGTAATAGCTACGGCATTGGTGTAGCTTGCACACATCATAGATGGCAGGAGTGAAAATGAGCTGCATTTATTCACATTACTATATGTACCACTTGAATAAATCATGTGCATTTATCTAGATGTAAAATCTTCACTGACTCTGTGAACTTACCAAGAAAGGATGTGGGGCAGCAGTCCATTTCACACTTACTTGGAATTAGACCCCACTGAACTTAATGGCACATAAAGGTAAAGGGACCCCTGACCGTTAGGTCCAGTCGTGACCGACTCTGGGGTTGCGGCGGTCATCTCACTTTACAGGCCAAGGGAGCTGGTGTACAGCTTCCGAGTCATGTGGCCAGCATGACTAAGCCACTTCTGGTGAACCAGAGCAGCGCACGGAAACGCCGTTTACCTCCCCGCCACAACAAGACCTATTTATCTACTTGCACTTTGACGTGCTTTCGAACTGCTAGGTTGGCAGGAGCAGGGGCCGAGCAATGGGAGCTCACCCCGTCGCGGGGATTCGAACTGCTGACCTTCTGATCGGCAAGTCCTAGGCTCTGTGGTTTAACCCACAGTGCCACCTGCGTCCCTTAATGGCACATACTTATGGGTTAATACATTGGGCTGCATGGCTCATTGAAAGTACTGGACTGGGACTTACTCAGCGAACTGGACTGAATGCAATGGGACTCACGTGCACTACCTGTGGGAGTTGTGGCTATCAGGATTTAAATAGTTTAACTGTGCAGGATTCGACCAGAACCGACCCACTCCGCTATATACCCATGCCATTGACAGCTGTATTAATAAGATGCTCAACCTTCTTTTACTGCACATCATCTCATGAAAAGACTTAATTCTGGTGAATATATATTAGTGTCAAAACAAATCGATGCTTAAAAAAGGTTATAGATATTTCAGTCTTTAAGCTGGGGCAAAAGGCCTGTACTTCTCCAGATATTGACAGACTACAACTCCCACCCTCTTGACCATTGGGCATGCTGACTAGAGATGATGGGTGTTGGTGTCCAACAACATCTGGGGGTTCTGCACCCCTCCTTTAAAATGTTGAGATCTAGGCAATAATGCATGTATTTTCTGTTTTCTCTTGCCTTTAACTAAAAATGTACCCTGTTAAAAACCTCTCTCTAGTTTAATTAGCAGTATAGCATCAAAGTTCACTACCATCCTCCTCCTCCTCATCACCAACATCTTCTTTGATTTGATGTACAAAATCTACATGGAGACTCCTTTTGCTCTTAAAAGAGCAATCACAGTGGAACTGACCTTTACCTTTCATTCTTTCATCTTATCAACATTCATTTGGGTTGGAATTGGCTTTCTGATGTGCACCTGGTCTGTGAGGTAGAAGCCTTTGATTTGCCCTGGGGGAGCTCCTTTGCATTCAAACCTGTAAATCCATGTTTAACTCCCACATGCAACAATGTAATGAAACAGATCAAAAAGTGTTATCGCGTGTGATTCAAAGCACCGCACATCTGAGGAGCACTTGGCTTTGTTCGGTCCCGAGGCAATTTGTATTTTGCACCTAGTTTGTGTTCTGTCAAAGAGGGAGACATCCCAAATGAAACACCGGTAAGTTTTGTTATGACCATTTGTAGTTTAATATCTTTCATGCAGGGGCGCTAAATGGAGTTCAATCTAACTGCATTGTGAGCCCAAGCTGCAAATTGTCTGCTTTAGGGAGGACACCCAGACAGCCACCCTGTCCATGTGATTCTTCGCTAGTACAGCTGGTGGTCAACTCAGTAGCTTCACTTAGTGACTATCATTATAAACAACTCTTGGTGCAGATAAGTTAGGTCACAACCTAACTTTGAGATAATCAAATGCAGATTATAAGACAACGAATTTCAAGAACCTAGTGGCCAAATCAGGAATAGTGTACAGTGGTACCTTGGGTTAAGTACTTAATTCGTTCTGGAGGTCTGTTCTTAACCTGAAACTGTTCTTAACCTGAAGCACCACTTTAGCTAATGGGGCCTCCTGCTGCTGCCGTGCCGCCGGAGCATGATTTCTGTTCTCATCCTGAAGCAAAGTTCTTAACCTGAGGTAATATTTCTGGGTTAGCAGAGTCTGTAACCTGAAGTGTATGTAACCTAAAGCGTATGTAACCAGAGGTACCACTGTATGTGGAAGTCTGGGGATTCTGCAAGGTGGACAGCCAATGACATTGTATCTCTTCCATTTGACCAACCCTAATCAACACAGGGCTGACATGCTGGCGAGACTGAATGTGCTACAGGGGAGTGTATGGGAAATGCATCTGGAAGACAAAAAAGTATTGAGGAGTTAGTGATCTGGCACGGTTACCCTTCCTGCCTCTGTTCCTTCCCCCTCCCTTGCTCTTGTTAAGTTTTTTGATGGTGTGAGAACAGTCTTTAACATCCTGAGAATATTGGGAGGAGGTGAAATCCCACAACAGCTGCCTTAATCAGTTGTGGAGGATAATGCTGGGTACCTTCTTTGATGTTGGACATTGTTTTGAGAAAGTGAGACATTGGATGATCTGCACGTAGCCAGTCTGGCAAGCAACGCAGGCTATCTATAAAATTGGACGGTTTGGGCAGAGTTTCTTTGAAGCTCGTGCATGAACTGAATGACCGCAGGGCCGTGCAAACTGAGGCTACCTGGGGGAGTCACTTTGCCGCTTCTTGAGGGCTTCCAAGGGGCAGATTGAAGTGCTTGCTTGGTATGTATACATTGCTTGTTATTTTAGAATAATATCGTTAATCTTCTCACTCACTTGTGTATTTTGTATTGCTTCTGAATCTCATTTTGAAAGAACCACCTGGCATTTGGCAAGACAGGGAGATTCCACAAGCATCACTCGCAGAGAGACTATGCCCCTGTGGACAGAGGCCAATAGAATCAGGCCATGACCCATACCTAGCCCGTCTGCAAAATCTGGACTCAAAGGTCTAAGTGATGACAGAATCCTTACGGCAGAATCCTAGAAGCAGATGAAGAGAGATATGACTTCTTAAGAGTTGAGGTGTCGAGGAAAAACTGATCCTGCAGATTTTTGAAATGGTGACATCACCAACACACCTTCACTCCAAACCCCAGAACAGATATGCAGCTCTATTTTAATTATAATGTAAAAACTGAATATAAATGGGGAAAATATGTGCACACTTTGATTTCTAGAGATAGACTGCTCACCAGATGCATGGAGGGAAGACTTAAGAGCTCACCCAAGGTTTGACTTGCAGGTATGCAAGTTGCTATGTTAGACCTGCTCCCAGCTCTGAAGACTCTGGCTAGTTTACTTGAACTTTCAGCCTCATCCTGAGCAAACTTTCAAAGGAGGATCACCTGGAGAAAATCATCTGGTTGACCTCTGTAATGGTTATATGGGGTTGCTCGTGCGTAAGTTGCCGCCACTCCTGGCTAGGTTGCCTGGTTAAACCTTTTCCTGGCTGGACAGCCCTTCACTTTGTGGCTGTTTCAGTCGCTAGCAGAATCCACCAGTGGGCATTTCTTGAACTTCTTCCAGCAAAGAAGTTCTTTGACGCCAAGTCTATGCCTACTTTCCCTGCACGGAAGTCTTCTGCGCAGGGTGGGTGTGGGTAGCGGAGGACCCGTGCTCTCCCCGCTGGTCTCCGGCGAAGAGTCCTGGAGCCCCCTCTCCGATTCCCCCATCCGCCCCCCTTTATCCCTGGTGTTACGCTGATTTCCTTCCCCAGCCGATGAGTTCCCTCTCTCCCTGCTTGGCCCTTCTCCGGCATCGCTTGGGAGCCTTGCCTCCACTTCTGGCTCCGATGTCAGTTCCCTGACAACCTCATTTTTCTTATGCCCTCTAGGGAGCTCCCCCACATTATCCCCTAAAACCTGGGAGCACTTTGCGAGCTGCTCTCCTAGCACGGAGCCTGGGCACTTCAAATGAGCTCCCTTTTGTGGAGAGCCAAATGAAGTGCTCTCAGAAATTCAAACACTGGCACTTGCTGAATCAAACATGGTTTGTCTGTGAACTTTGTTTACCAGGCATTATCCCTTTTTATTCAGTTGTTTTGGGTTTTATTCACTTGTTTTGAATTATTTGTAGATTTGCCATTGTTTGCCAAGATGCTTCCATTTCGCAAATGTGCCAGGGAAAATACCATTTGCTCCAGTATTTTATTATAATGTTGAGCATTGTTTCCTTTCAAAATATATTTTGTTTGCTTTTACTTTATTCATCCACAATTTCTACTGCTTAGACTTGGCACCAGCTGATGTCTCTCATTACCAATGGATTTCCACAGCATACTAATTAGGGTTATAAGGATAGTCACCAACTATTATCTATGTGAAGTATTTTGGACAGTCGAAAAATGCTATATAGCTGCAGAGCAAGAGCTTAAGGATGCTACTAGACTTGCCACTGTACCTGAAATTGAAGATGGCATCAACGCCCAAGAGTTTGCAAACTGCAACCTTTCCTAGAGTAAAATGACCCAGCAATGGCGATTCTGCCCTGGTCTCCTTTCACAAATGGTACAGAAACTGCAATGGATGCAAAATCTTACTTATTTAGATTTATACGCTGCTCTTCAGACAGTAGCAACTCACTGCAGCTGCCACAGCATTTGAAGTACCAAAGCAACAACACAATAACCAATTGCGTCAAAAAATACAGCATAAAACAGGAGCAGCAGAATAGCAATAAAAATCAGGTTGAAAATATGCATTAAAGCTCAAATTCTAAAATGTCTGAATGAATAAAAAGGTCGGAGCTTTGCCATGGAAAAGATAACAGACACCCACAGTGCCCTGAGGAAAGCATCCCAGGGGCACAACTGAGAAGGTCCTATCACAGCTCACCACTTCCTTCTCCTCAAAAGACTTGTGAAGGGCACCTGAGAAAGGCCTTCTTCAGGTCTGTGTGGCAGAAAGCAGTCCCTGATATCCCCTGGTCCCCAAGGCCTTTAGGAGTTAAAGGTTAAAATTGGCTCTTTAAGTGAACTTGGCAGTGGGCCAAAACCCAGCTCCTTTTTTGTGCAGCATTTGTAAGTTGTCCCCTAAAACATAAAGTCCTCTAGGATGAATTGATAAAGTTAAATGCCAAATGAAACATGCACTTTCTAAGTCTGCAGTATCTCGTGGGTTTGGGCAAGGTACTTGAGGAAACCACACAATGGATCTGCCCTAATTCCTGGAAGCAGAAAGAGTCAGGGAAACTCCAACAGGTGTATTTATCAGTGAACAACAGTCAGCATAGCAGCTAGGACAGGCATAGGCAAACTCAGCCCTCCAGATGTTTTGGGACTACAACTTCAATCATCCCTAGCTAACAGGACCAGTGGTCAGGGATGATGGGAGTTGTAGTCCCAAAACTTCTGGAGGGCCAAGTTTGCCTATGCCTGAGATAGGACTTACTACATAGGCAAGACTTAAGGTTCCTACTAGGTAAAGGTAAAGGGACCCCTGACCATTAGGTCCAGTTGTGACCGACTCTGGGGTTGCGGCGCTCATCTCGCTTTAATGGCCAAGGGAGCTGGCATACAGCTTCTGGGTCATGTGGCCAGCATGACTAAGTCGCTTCTGGCGAACCAGAGCAGTGCACAGAAACACCCTTTACCTTCCTGCCGGAGGGGTACCTATTTATCTACTTGCACTTTGATGTGCTTTCGAACTGCTAGGTGGGCAGGAGTAGGGACCGAGCAATGGGAGCTCACCTAATCACAGGGGATTCGAACCGCTGACCTTCTGATCAGCAACTAGCTCTGTGGTTTAACCCACAGCACCACCTGCATCCCTGAAAGGTTCCTACTAGTTTCCAGCTAATGTGGAGGGAACAACATCCAGAAAAGAGAGGGGAGTTTCTATTACATACCAGGCATGTCTTTTAAGAGAAAGGACGGACACACACAAGGACCACCACAGCAAGCAGTTCTCTTTGAGAAACACTCCCAGTGAGAAACCTAGCTGCTATATTTTATAACAGCTGCAGATTCCAAACTCAACACATTGCGCTAAACCACATGATCATTTGGGAGCTGAGTTGGTACAGACTGCATGGAGCCTGTAACATCATTTCCCCCAAAGAACATAATGGATATCCAGTTCATTACATTTTAAATCTCTCATGTTTCCCTTCAAAGCCCAAATAGTCTGGGTCCAGGGTAACTAGTTTGTATACAAGCTTGCTCACTGAGATCTTTCTCAAAGGCTGCTTCATGTACCACCAACTCCATAATATAACATGGGTGTGGATGGGCTCCAGAATTCTCTCCCAAGGGACGTCCTTTACTGGATGTCTCCTTTACTGCATGGTAGAGATAACACTATCCATTCTTAAGGAAATAAGCCCTGAGTGCTCACTGGAAGGACAGATCTTGAAGCTGAGGCTCCAATACTTTGGCCACCTCTTGAGAAGAGAAGACGCCCTGGAAAAGACCCTGATGTTGGGAAAGTTGGAGGGCACAAGGAGAAGGGGATGACGGAGAACGAGATGGTGGGACAGTGTTCTCAAAGCTACAAACATGAGTTTGACCAAACTGCGGGAGGCAGTGGAAGACAGGAGGACTGGCGTGCTTTGGTCCATGGGGCCACGAAGAGTCGGACACGACTAAACAACAAGCAATAGAGGCCACACTAAGGTGGTCATCTTCCAAAAGGCTATTGGGTTGCCCTGTGTAGCTCTTTTCCTCTTGTTTATTCTGCTTTTTACAATGCTTCTGCCGATTAGTTTTGACTTCCCTGCAGTTTTAAGTGAGAGGGGTATGTCTCTTTGTGTTGGTTATCAGTGAACACCCTTAAAGGAATGAACACACAACATGCACATGACTCATGCCTCCTATGAAGCATAAAGGTAAAGGTAAAGGGACCCCTGACTATTAGGTCCAGTTGCAGACGACTCTGGGGTTGCGGCGCTCATCTCGCTTTATTGGCCAAGGGAGCCGGCATACAGCTTCTGGGTCATGTGGCCAGCATGACTAAGCTGCTTCTGGCGAACCAGAGCAGCACACGGAAACGCCATTTACCTTCCCGCCGGAGCGGTACCTATTTATCTATTTGCACTTTGACGTCCTTTCGAACTGCTAGGTTGGCAGGAGTAGGGACTGAGCATCAGGAGCTCACTCCGTCACGGGGATTCGAATCGCCGACCTTCTGATTGGCAAGTCCTAGACTCTGTGGTTTAACCCACAGTGCCACCTCCTTATGAATGTATTTGTTGGTGTCTGAGATTTGGACGGCAGTCTAGAAACAGTTAGGTGTGCCCATGTCCTGCTCAGCTCAATGCAACTTGAAGCTGCATTTTGAGACCTGGTGTAATATGATGGCAAAGGTGAGCCAGGATGTCTCTGATACAAGTCTCACCTCAACTGCTGCTCACTGCATGGCCTTAGACAAAGCCATTGTTTTTCCTCTCTCCAACTCTCCTCACCTGCTAAGTCCCATTTCCCCCCAAAATGTGTTAAGGAAACTTATGGTACTGCTGTAAGTATTACGGAGATGGTTTGAAAAACTGAAAGCGCAACATCAATGCTAATGATGAATGTTTTTATTAGACTTCACTTCAGTGACACTTGATCACCTCTAGCGTTTGCTTGTCTGCACTTCTTTGTTTGCGATCCATGTCTTTATTTCAATAAGGGGCATTTAGCTAGCAGACACAGAGCCTCCGTTGATTAAAACTCCATGCAAACTGACAAATCACAAGCCAACTTAAACCATTTCCATTCTTGACTTACTATGTCATTGTGTTTTAAATAGATTAAAAAGCCTTTTTGTAAATACGCATTCACGAGATGAGGGTGATAGAAGAGACCCAAATGCCTTTACAAATGTATTTTCTTCATGGGGAAATATTTGCAGTTCTTTCCAAAGGGAATCAGCCAAGGCACTTGCAGATATACGAAAGCAAAAGATTATAAAGAATGCATTCAGCAGATGTCCTTTTTTCAGTAATGTAGACATTAGTTTGCTCAGCAGTCTAATAATTCAGTATGTATATTTAATAAGTCTATCAGACATTATTCAGATCTAGCAAAATAACCCACCAAATGCTTGGAATATGGATGGAGAAACTGTGTGGGTGACTGTTTACCTTTGTGTGACCATCTAGGAAAGACCCTTTGCTTCCATATCTGAGAAGGGCAGACCATGCCTTTGCCTTTAGTGTCACCAAGCAAGGATGGGGGAGAAATTTGCTTTGGTTCGTATTTTAATGAGGAAGTCTAAAGCTCATTTGTAAAAACACGCTGATTCCCGGACCATCCACGGGGCGGATTTAGAAGGCGATTGGGCCGGATCTGGCCCCCGGATCTTGCCTACCCATGACCTATAGTGTCAAAAACAAGCCAGAATCAAACCGACAGGTAGCTTGCAGTGTACTAATAAAGACAGCGGAAACCTACAGGTCAAGATTTGTCTGGTTATTTCAAACCAATATATCAAATAAATTTCACTCTTCCTTATTTCTACATTCCTGGCCATATAGCCCCTTCTCAGTTTTGTCTTTTCCTACCTCAATGCTCTCTCATTGTGAGAGCTGGACCATAAAGAAGGCTGATCGCCGAAGAATTGATGCTTTTGAATTTTGGTGCTGGAGGAGACTCTTGAGAGTCCCATGGACTACAAGAAGATCAAACCTATCCATTCTGAAGGAAATCAGCCCTGAGTGCTCACTGGAATGACAGATTCTGAAGCTGAGGCTCCAATACTTTGGCCACCTCATGAGAAGAGAAGACTCCCTGGAAAAGACCCTGATGTTGGGAAAGACGGAGGGCACAAGGAGAAGGGGACGGCAGAGGACGAGATGGTTGGACAGTGTTCTCGAAGCTACAAACATGAGTCTGACCAAACTGCGGGAGGCAGTGGAAAACAGGAGTGCCTGGCATGCTCTGGTCCATGGGGTCACGAAGAGTCGGACACAACTAAACAACAACAACAACCTCAATGCCCACTTCTCTTGCCACACTGTTGACTCAGGTGTCTTTTTCTACCACCATACCAGTTTGCCCACCATCCACTTCTCTAGGAGGATAAACACAATTTACTCAATCGTAGCCCTTCTGCACTCTTTGCACCTCTGTGACATCACAGCAGGTTCAACTAATCACTGCTTGAGATTTCAGCAGAACTCCCACTGCAACATTCTCATAATATTCAATACAGAGGGATATTGAAGGGATGGGGCGTGCTCAATAAAGATGCAATGGAAGCTTATTCCTCTGCATATGAATATTAAATTAACAAAACTGGTACATACAGAAGATGCTTTATTTTGCTTCTTTTTCCCTCCTATTAAAGCTCCATATGGAATTTTAGACTTGCACGATCACTGTCAGATACAGAAAACTGCATTTGATTGCAAATCTTCCTCCAGATCTGACAGCCCACAAATGTTACTTTGGCTTCTACACTGTAAAATGAAAATGAAAAGCCAGATGATTGAATGAATATAAATTGTGTGCTGCTCGGATGCTATAAAAGACTGCAAAACTTTCCAGTTAATTCAAGACGATGATTATTTCTTTCAATGCAGGCTGATTTTTGAAGTATAAAGTGACCATATAAATTCTATGTACGATAGAAAGACAAAAGGAGGCTAAGAAGTTTATTTACATGGAACAAAATGCACCTGTCTGCATACTGGGAT
Source organism: Podarcis melisellensis (assembly GCF_964234715.1). Classification (NCBI taxonomy): domain Eukaryota; kingdom Metazoa; phylum Chordata; class Lepidosauria; order Squamata; family Lacertidae; genus Podarcis; species Podarcis melisellensis. The sequence continues at coordinate 84,193,842 of NC_138538.1, read as the reverse complement.
TAATTTTAAGCCACTGAAAATTGAAAAAAAAAATCATTTCTATTGAAGGGAGATAATTTAGTGCAGGAGCTTAGTGAACAAATAGTTGCATTTCCATTTACCAGTCACATATTTCAGGTGTACGTTGTATGTGGATCCAAGTTTGTAAATCAGCTCGGAGATGCTCTCTCACACTGCTCAGATGACACAGGTAGGATTTACTTGATTCAATGGGACTTCTTACGAGTTCATTTGTATAATTAAATACCTTTACAGTGAAAACTTGGGAAATGCCTAAAACATATCTTTCCAATTAAAACACACACACACCATCACTTTATAGGCTAGACAAATGTTATGACTGATGGTATTATTTCTATAGGTATTATGTCTGATGTTCTGGATATACCCTTCATATATAGAAATCACCTCTGTGCCAAATTGATCCTTATGATGATGCAGGCATGAAGATGATGGCATTTTGGAGTCTAGCCCAGGGATCAGCAAGGCTTACCAGCCCTGGGCAGGATCACTCCCACGGAGATCATCTGTGGGACGGGCTGGCGCAGCGCAATGCTGGAAATCACTTCTGCGCATGCTCAGATGCTGAAAATCATGCCTGCGCAAAAGCGATTTTTGGTATCTGGGCATGCGCAGAGGCAATTTCTGGTATCTGCGTGTGCGCAGACTCGATTTCCAGTGCTACTCAGTGAGTACCCGCATCGTGTTGCACTGGTTTAGCGCAGCGCTCTGGGGACTCGCCAGGTGGTCAGCTTGGTTCGGGGACGGGTTGGGGGCCAGTAAAATGGTCTTTGTGGGCCATATCTGACCCATGGACCACACGTTGCCAACCCCTGGTTGGCACATTGGGAGGGCCATTGGTCCCATACTCATGCACTCTTCTTGGGGCGAGCTCTATTTAAAGTACTGTCTGGTCTATACCTGATTTTAAAATAAAGGACATCAAGGAGAGAGTACCAAGCCCTTGAAGTTGCCCATCATCAGTTAGGCATGTGGAGAGCAGATTGAGCAGACATACAAGGTCACTTGGCCACAGTCTACTCCACCATGATTTCCATTGTATTTCTGGTATGCAAAAAGCTGTTCTCTCAGCTCAAAGGTTACAGCATTACAAAAAAAGGTCAATTCTCTAAATGAATCCGAGAGTAGAAAATCCCTTAACAAATAGAAGACTTAGACGTGTTTACATTGCAAATTTAAAGCAGTTTAAAGCCTGTTTAATGTTAATGGCCACAAACCAAAGAGCCCTGGGAATTGCAGCTCTCTGAAGTGACAAGAAACTTCACACAAAGAGTCCTTGGTGCCCTTTCAAGAGCTGGATTCCAAGCATTCTTCAGGATTTCAAACAAATTGTGGCAGAAATGGATCGGGGCAAGTGCTGTTGAGCCATTTAATTCACAATCACATGGTGCACATTTATTTATATCTGGGAGAATTTGTACCACAGCTGACTCTTGTTGTGGCTTTCTAGATGATTATGCACAACTGTGCCTAGATGGGAGCCAGAATACCCTACACCAGGCATCCTCAAACAATGTTTTGGCACTACAACTCCCATCATCCCTAGCTAACAAGACCAGTGGTCCGGGATGATGGGAATTGTAGTCCCCAAACATCTGGAGGGCCGAGTTTGGGGATGCCTGCCATACACAATAGGATAATCACTTCCTTGTTTCACTTCTTTGAGTACAGGGTTTCCCAAGCTTGGGTCTCTAGTCGTTTTTGGATTACAACTCCGATAATCCCTAGCAGCTAGCAGGACCAGTGGTCTGGAATGAAGGAAATCATAGTCCAAAAGCAAGTGGAGACCCAAATTTGGGAAAATGTGTATCCTGTTTTAGTGGAACCACCCCTCCCTCCCTTCAGATGTTTTTAATGATGCTTTTTAAGGATGCTTCCTGCTCATTTAATTCTTATACATCCTCTTTGACATATCTGTTATGGAAGTGAATATTATGAAGGAGGAAGAGGAGGAGATGACAACAACAACAACAGCAACAACAAGAACAACGTCTCCTGGGATCACAGTCGTACCTTGGTTTTCAAACAGAATGCGTTCCGGAAGTCCATTCGACTTCCAAAATGTTCGGAAACCAAGGCACAGCTTCTGATTGGCTTCCGATTGTGCGGGCAAGCCAGAAACAATAGCGGAAGCCAAAAAATGTTCGAAAACCAGAACACTCACTTCCGGGTTCCGATCGTTTGGGAGCTGAAACGTAAGAGTACCAAGGCATTCAACAACCAAGGTATGACTGTACCAAACACATGGAAACTACAGTCTTTACATGAGTCATGAAAGCTGACCACATTATTTATGGGAAGGGGATGGGGAAGAGAAAAGCAGCAGAGGGGTTTGCAAAAGGACCACTGCTCAATGGAATGTGCACAATGCCTTTCATGCAGAAGGTTCCAGGTTCAATCCCTGGGATGACGTCTCACATTAAAAGATCTCAGGTAGCTGGGCTGGTCAGGACTCCTTTATGAGATACTGGAGATCCAGATTCCACAAGGTTAGAAAGAGGTAGGGCAGGAGGACCAGTGACTTAACCATAAGGTTTTCTTTGTTACTGCTGGAGTAATCTGACCCTGTACAGCCCAATCTCATGCAGTCAGAGGCACAGTTGAAATCGGGAGACTCGGGCTGTGTAATTCTGCATAGGATCAGCCTGATAATGACTTGGCAGGGAGGCAGAAGAGGTGGCTAAGGCACCCATAACATACTGCAAGATTCTCATAAAACCTGTATGATTTATTCTAAGGCATTTCAAGCATTCTCCATTTTCTATAAGAAAAATTATGCTCTTGATTTGAATTTATGGATGCCATAAGACAGCAATCTGTCCCTCTAGTGAATAACTGTTGGTATAGTGAATCATATTTTGCCTTGGCATAGTTTCAGCGAATACTCTATTTACTATGGCTCCCCTTAGCTTCAATGGATGCTGGATGGAATCCTAATGACAGCACGGTTGTAAAAGAAGAGAACAGTCTAGGCTGTTGGCTTCTTCTTCTTTTAATACCTTTGGAAAATGACCAACTGAATCTGGGAAATCTGCGGTACAGATAATTTAGGAGAAGTGTCGTGTCAATGATTTATGGACCTTCTATCAATGAGTAAAACGCTTCTGGAGGGCGGAGGATCTGTCACTTCATCATAATGCATTTTTAAAGTCACCCTTCATAACTTAAAAGCCATCATTGTTCTTCTCTTCGGGGATATACTATAATTAGAGAAATCCATCTGGAAGGTATTACAGCCTGAAATTATATAGTAAGGAAGCCTTGGTTCCCAAGCAGACTTCACATCTTGGACCAAAGGAAAGGCTGACAAGCTAATCTAGGGAGATGGCAGACGAGACACCGAAATGAATTTTAGCATATGCCCCAACCCCAACTTGTTAAATTCAAATCAGATTTTGGAGCAAAGTGGAATGTGGTCCTGGAAGGAAGCAATTTAGTGATAAGCACATGGGGCAGAGAGCTTCATTTATTTATTATTTACATATTTATATATTTCTGGGTAGAACAGCAGCAAGATGAAAACAAGGCTGGGAATACCAGACTAAGTTCAGGGTGCCTGTCCTGGTGTCCATAGTGTTATGTACTGAAGTTCTCACCCTGGGCCAGCAGGGAGATACTGTAGATAGTTATGCAAATGAAGGATTGAAAGTGACGTTCAGTGATTGGATAGTTTTAGAAAGTTGTTACAGTAACATGGTACTGGAGCTCTATATAAGCAGGCTGACTAAGCCCTTCAGTTCAGTTCAGTTCTGTCCTGGCCTGAGAATAAACAAGAGCTGTTTGAAGCATCGCTGTGTCGTCTGATATTTTTCACCCACAACTTAAGACATAGCCCTAGAGAGCTTGGGACCAGGATGTCTGAAATATATTTCCCCTTATATATCTTGCACTCTGCAGGTGATGGCGCCTTGCAGATACCATCTAATTAGGAAGTCCATTCCGTATGATGAAGGAGTTGGACTTCTAGTGTGGCAGCACCCAACCTTTGGATTTCCCTGTTAAATATCAGACAGGCACTGTCTCTGTTGTCTTTTCAGCACCTATTTAATACCTTCTGTCTTCAACAAGGCTTGCTAAATTGGGAGTTTTATCCTGTTCTGTAACTTCACTGGATCTGAATTGTTTTATATGAAATGGTTCTACATGTGGGATTGCTTAATCATTTTTTATATTTGAAACTGTTTTAGTTTTTTTTATTGTTGATGTTATCATCGCTAATGGCTTCAAGTTGTTTCATAGGAAGCTGTTTATAAATGGAAATAGATAAATCAATATTGATAACCAACCATCCCATTTTATATAAGCTTGAATAGGCATGAGTTCTTCTTTGAACTCTTTTTGCTCCCTTTAAGGGTTGGTTTATCCATGCATATTCATTCATTCTAATGGCAATGGCAAGTGGTGACCTGTATGTGTGAAGGAGCTGCTGTGGATCAAAAACTAAAGTAAAAAAAGGTAAAGGACCCCTGGATGGTTAAGTCCAAACAAAGGGGACTATGGGGTTGCGGAGCTCATCTTTCTTTCAGGCTGAGAGAGCTGGCATTTGACCACAGGCAGCTTTCTAGGTCATGTGGCCAGCAGGAATAAACCACTTCTGGTGCAACAGAAACACCATGATGGAAGCCAGAGCTCATGGAAACACCGTTTAATTTCCTACCACAATGGTACCTTTTTATCTACTTGCACTGGTGTGCTTTCAAACTGCTAGGTTGGCAGGAGCTTGGACAGAGCAACAGGAGCTCACCCCATCGCGGGGATTCAAACTGCCGACCTTCCAATCTGCAAGCTCAAGAGGCTCAGTAGTTTAGACCACAGCGCCACTCGCATCCCAAAAAATACCATCACAGCCAATAGTTAGACCACAAACTATGGTTGCCACAAGGACTGGGATTCCCAGGATTTCTCTTCTACAAGCTAGGAATTGCATTTGGCAGCATAGTCAGATCTCCCAACACACAAGGACAATCTCAGCCCTTGTAACCTTTCCTCACCACAGGAAAAGACACCATGCCTGTTCTACAACTGGAAGAGCCAGTGACTGCAGGTTTATGAATGCATAATGCAGGGCTGGTCCAAGACTTTATGGCACCTGAGGTGAACCCCCAAATGGTGCCCCCCCCCCGCCAGGGAAGAAGACCTGAGTGTAGATCTACATCAGGAACAGGGGCGGGGATACAGATCAACACCATTATCTTGCTTCCCGAAGAGATCATCTCACCTTGCCTCATCGGTGAGCCAGTCTTGGCATAATTTATCACAGTCACTTATGTCTGACTTGCCTGTTCTATATTCAATATATTTGTCTGTGTTTGCAGGCAGGCTTTAGTGCATTCTAACATCCCGCACCAGTGATTTGCCATGGTCCATTCCCTCCTCATCAAGGCCAAGGGATAACATTTTCTGAATGCGGTAATCCCTCATTGTTAGACTTGATTTAACCTGAGATGTGCTGGCCATACTTTCTGCATGGAGTGTAGGAGCTTTAATTGGTTAAAAGGGGGAGGGTCACATCATCCGGGAGCAACTGAGAGGCAGAAATCAAAGGTTTCTAAACATAATTCCTACATGATGCATGCCACTGTAACTCCCAAGTTCATATTATTTCTTAAATATTTATAGACTGCTTAAATCAGAAAACTCTTTAGGCAGTGTACATAATAAAATTATCACTCCATAAAACCAGCAAAACTGGTTTTTCTTGTTTAAAAAACAAGTATACATAAAATAGTTGTCAAGAAAATATGGATAAAAATCAGAAAACATCAAAAATGAATATACATGACTAAATTATATGTCTGGGTAGGCTTGCTAAAACAAAGAAGTTATCAGCAGACATCTAAAACAGTATAGCAAGGGCACCTATATAGAAAATGTATGTGTACAATAAACAATATTTTAGGTTGTGGGAGGAAAGATATGTACCTGGAAGAATGTTCTGCTAAAATCAAGGAGGCTGACTTCCAACTAAAGGGTGTTTGGATTGGAGTTTTATCCTAATTGTGATTGCATTTACATCAAACTCGGGGCATGAGTACAAATTACACTAATGTAGCGCTTAGCAATCATGTGGGGCGCTTGTTTGTGTTTGTGTGTTGTGTGTTTTAAAGCAGTTCTAGGCTGTGTGTTTGTGTTTATGCTCAGCACCGCAGAACATGGGGAGAGGTTTCAACCTTCCCTGATGAGAGTGATCTTGACAAATATCCCTTGCACCACAGACCAATTAGTATGGGGGGCGGGCATTAAATACTTCTATTGGCAACAAAGGGAGATCCCCACCCAATGCTAATTTCTACACTGGAGGGAGAAAGTGGTTTTCACCAGGAAGCAAGGAAGCGTTTAGGGATGCAGGTGGTGCTGTGGGTTAAACCACAGAGCCTAGGACTTGCCGATCAGAAGGTCGGAGGTTCGAATCCCCAGGGTGAGCGCCTGTTGCTCGGTCCCTGCTCCTGCCAACCTAGCAGTTTGAAAGCATGTCAAAGTGCAAGCAGATAAATAGGTACCACTCTGGCAGGAAGGTAAACGGCGTTTCCGTGCGCTGCTCTGGTTCGCCAGAAGTGGCTTTATCATGCTGGTCACATGACCTGGAAGCTGTACACCGGCTCCCTTGGTCAATAAAGCGAGATGAGCGCCGCAACCCCAGACTCAGTCACAACTGGACCTAATGGTCAGGGGTCCCTTTAGCCTTTTAAGGAAGCCTTAACGTGTCTTGGCCCAGTGGCTACACCCTTGGACAATGGACTTTGATTCTAAGGAAGTGTGTACCACTGGCGCCATCTCCAGTGGGCTGTGGGTGCTGCAGCCCCCACAATAATATATTTGTAGGGGTTAAGGCCCCACAATAATATATTTATGGGGGTTAAGGCCCCACAAAGTCAATGAGAAAAGTTTAAGCATTTTTCACCGGCCCTACCTTTGGCAGGTGGCTGGGATGCAGAACTGCCTCTCTATCTCCTTCTGTGATAGAGAATGATAGAGAAGAGAGAGACAGAGAGGCAGTTCTGAATCCTAGACTGCCTCAGCCAGGGACAGACGTTCGGGAGAGAGAGAAGAGGGACAGAGACAACCAGTGTCTTTTTCCAGCTGACAGCTGTACTGAATGCTTCAGTATCCCTTGACTCATCACTGTCCTTTCAGACTACACTAGTTAGCTTTCCTCATGTCAGCCTGCTTTGGCTGGGAAAAGTCATTGGGATGGCTGAATGTGTGAAACGAGCCCTTTGAACTGTGTGTGCTTTTATATAATCTATTAATTATTTTATTGGGTTACAAAAATACGCGCATTGCCTCTGTTTTCAGGTCGCAGAGTCTTTTTCTGCAAATTGGTTATGTTTGATGTGAGACACTGGTGTATAAGATTGGGGATGGGAAAGAGGGGATGGTAAACCTAGATTCTTTTACTTAGTATATGTATGAGGTTTTTGTGTTAACATCACTTGGGTTGGAAGGGAAGGGGAGGGAAGAGGTGGGGAGGGAGGGAGGGAGGGAGGGAGGGAGGGAGGAAGGAAGGAAGGAAGGAAGGAAGGAAGGAAGGAAGGAAGGAAGGAAGGAAGGAGAAAGGGAGGGAAAGGAGGGAGGTTGGGAGAGGGTATCACCATCATGGCAGAGGCAGATCCCTGTGGCAGACTTGGAGAAGTTGGAGAATAGCTGTGCCAGAAAGGAGATCAAGGAGGGAGGATTGGGAGAGAGGGGATCACAGTCACTGCCAGTGAGGCCCCACAGTGGAGGCAAGGGCCCAGTTGCTGCCATGGCGCTGGAGCGCATGACCTGCCGTGACCTGCCCCACACAACACCGCTATGACATTGCAATGTGATGTCATGATGTTGCAGTGCTGGGCAGAGCACACTGGGCACTCCCAGTCAGCGCCCGTGGTGTGCAGATTATCATCCTGAGACAGAAAGCTTTCAGCAATAGCGCCATCCACACATTACTCATGCATAGGGCATAACTGTGTAGGGAGGAGAGTAGGGCCAGACTTTAAGCACAGTTCTGACATAAGATCTCTCCCTTCCCCCACTGCTTGCTTAGGATTTGCTTAGGATTGTGGCTTTAGAACGGTAGGCAAATTGTAATCTCTCATTTTGACAATTTACACAGCTTAGCAGTAGAATAGAGTCACACCCTCTGGCTATACTCCGATAGAAATATCATGATATTGGCAATCCCTTTGTTCAAGAATGGTGTAAAATCACTATCAAAGAGACTCCGACATTTTCCCGTATGCCCATGTTATGCACCCATAGTGCCTGTTGACTTGAGGAATATACACAAGTAAAAGCATTAGGAAGATTTGTCCCAGTCATTCGTATTACACTTCAGATGGATGATTTACACAACCCCAGCTTTTCAGAAGCTGGTTGGAAACCACTGGGCAGCTCCTAGCTGTTCGAATTCACCAAAGAAACAGGAGAGAATTATATTCCCAAGTCTCATCACCTTATCATCTCCCAAATGGAAGATTGGGAAAGCAGCCTAAAAGTGAGGATGCACAGCTATAAAATCTACAGAGCCCCCAAATGGTGAATTGGTGAGATTGGAAGAGTGGGATGGCTTCTCTTCCAACTCTCTCCCCTGATATCTGTGAGAGAGCTGGGGAACAAGTTTTGCATCTTATCCCGGTCATGGATATGCCACTAAAAATGGCGTCCACACAATGAATGCTCTCCTCCATGCATCACATGACCAGGTTAAGGTATCAGCCACTCCCTCAATATGCCATCAAACTGGAAACTGTTGCCATGTCTATCCATGTGAATAACCCTTCAGTGTCAAAACAGCGTGCTAGGTCAGTGATTCCTATACATGTAGGGCATTTTGAAGGAATGTAGCCTTATCTTTCCGAGTTTCTAGTAGCTTACGTTGTTACCACTTCCCGCCATCTCTACAAGCTAGCCCCATTTGGGAAACATTGTCCCAGGTTGGTTGCATTTTCTCTTTTGTTTCTCTTACCTTTGCCTCGGCAAGCTGATGAGTGGCTGTTTATGGCACCTCTTACTAAGGCTAAAGAGCTTGTGGACAATTTTCTGCGCCTTGAGGAACAGCTGTTTCGTGCTGGTTTCCAGTTGCTCATAGCGATGCTGGAAATTTGAGTCCATTGTCCACAAGTGCATAATGGCTGACGTGTTGAGGAAATAGTTCATGGGCAGCCTTTTCATAAAGAACTTGAATTCATCTGCAAAATGGGAAAATTCAACACTCTTTTAAGATACGCTTCTGTGAGCCTTTGTGCAGCAAAACAACAGTTACCTCTAGCTTGTGTCCATTTTTATCACTTTAATTTGTCACACTTAATGGACAGTAGTACAGCAGGCAAACACAATATTCTTAAACGTTGTACACAGCATAAATATTAATGTGACATGAGCTTTTCAGAAGTGCAAAGGCCTGCTTTCCGTTGCTTCACATTTGACAAATTGAGCATGGCTTCATTAGGCTTGCAACCCTACCCGCACTTTCATGGGAGGAAGTACCCAGGATAATCAGTCAGGCTTACGTCAGAGTAAATATACCTGGGATTGTGCTGTATGACTCCCTCCACAAAACAACAACAAATCTCTGGTTATGTGAAACATATTCAGTAAACACACAAGATGTAACCGGCTGTACGTTTGAAAAAATAATACAGCGGTACCTCAGGTTAAGTACTTAATTCGTTCCAGAGGTCCGTACTTAACTTGAAACTGTTCTTAACCTAAAGCACCACTTTAGCTAATGGTGCCTCCCGCTGCTGCCGTGCCGCCTAAACACGATTTCTGTTCTCATCCTGAAGCAAAGTTCTTAACCTGAAGAACTATTTCTGGGTTAGCTGACTCCGTAACCTGAAGCGTATGTAACCTGAGGCACTACTGTATATACTATTCATTGTATTGAATTGTAGATTTCAACAGAAGTAGCTCATAAAGTTCAACGAAAAAATTAGAAGACCCAGTATGGACCTTATGCATAAACTGATTAGAGAATGAACTGATCCACTGGGTATCCAATGAATAGTATATATTATTTTTTCAAACGTACAGCCTGTTATGTGTTGTATAACTCCCTCCTTCAAATATAATTGCTGATGCAACTCAGTGGCGATAACTGTGTACTGGGGAAAGAGATACACTTGGGCATTTTGAAAACAAATGCCTCTTGAGATGGTCGTAAGTATTACTTCCTTCACTTCAAAAGATCTTATGTCTCCCAGGTTGTAATGAGTATTACTTTGTAGATCAGTTGGTAGAGCATGGCACTCTTAATCTCAGGGTTATGGGTTTGAACTCCATGTTGGGCAAAAAATTCCTGCATTGCAGGGGTTTGGACTAGATGACATTTCCAACTCTACAATTCTATGATTCTACTTCATAATGTGGTAGAGTAACCCTACTGAATTTGGGGGCCCTGGTCACCTCCCAGTACATTTCCAAGCACAATTCAAAGTGTTGGTGCAGAGGTTAATATTAACTCCAACTAATCCAGAACGCGGCAGCTAGACTGGTGACTGGGAGCAGCCGCCGAGACCACATAACACTGGTCTTGAATGTCCTAGATTGGCTCCTAGTACATTTCCGAGCACAATTCAAAGGGTTGGTGCTGACCTTTAAAGCCCTAAACAGCCTTGGCCCTGTATACCTGAAGGAGTGTCTCCACCCCCATCGTTCTTCCGGGACTCTGAGGTCCAGTTCTGAGGGCCTTCCGGCGGTTCTCTCACTGCGAGAAGTGAGGGTACAGGGAACCAGGCAGAGGGCCTTCTCAGTCGTGGCACCTGCCCTGTGGAACAACCTCCCATCCGATGTCAAGGAAATAAATAGCTATCTGACTTTTAGAAGACATATGAAGGCAGCTCTGTTTAAGGAAATTTTTAACGTTTGATGTTTTATTGTGTTGTTAATATTCTGTCGGGAGCTACCCAGAGTGGCTGGGGAAACCCAGCCAAATGTGTGAGGTATAAATAAATAAATAAATAAATAAATATTTCCCCAAATTTGGCCCTGAATGTGCTACTGGCTTGAATATCCAAATATTTCTCTGTCAAGGGCTGCATTACCTTGGGTGTAATCAGGGGTGGGGGCTTCAAACAAATGGAGGATGTAGCTAAAGCCAAAAGTGGGCAGGACCAGAACAAAAAAATGAGTCGGGTCAGAACCAAGAGTGGGTGGGGGCCACCCCTTTTCTCTCTCTCTTTCTACCACTCTTTCCTGTATGTGGTACCGTTCACCACTCTCTCAAGAAAACCTTATTCACTCCACCCACAACCTCTTAACTGCTGTCAGTTTTGCACTGCAGAATTATTTCATTTTTATAATTGCTAGGCACCCTGACAGTTTCCTCCTGATTTATCAATGTTTTAGCAATTAAAAAGCTCAGCGACGTAGAGGTAATTAGACTCGCTTCCTTCACAAGGCTGTTGCAAAGAGCCTGTCTGAGGATTCACATGGAGTCCACCCAACTCTGCCTCCTATCACTTTTGCTCTCCTCTGCTTCTGGGAGAGGGACAGGCTCATGGGAATTAATTCTCCTTTTCCCCATTGCTCTCACTGCTTGCTTGCTTGGAGAAGGCTGGCAACAGCAACAACCAGGAGGCTCCAAGGATTCATTGTGGGTCCCCTTCTGGAGCATGCCTGATGATGCCAATTCCTGGTGCTGGCCCAGATTACCAAGAAGTGTATGTGAAACAAATGAATATCTGAGTGGCCTATTTACATATATGAAGAGTTGTATCTAGTAGGCACATTGGGATTAATGGGCCTAAGTTGGTCATTCTTTTTAATGTGTCTTCTCCGTCCGTGTAGGGCAAATATTGGTCACAACATAATAATAATAATAATAATAATAATAATAATAATAATAATAATAATAATGTAGTTTTTGAGTTTAGAAAAAAATGCAAGGAAGCTCTACTATGGAATTAACTACCACAAGACCTAGCAACAGCCACCAATTTGGATGACTTGAAAAGGGAGTTAGACAAATTCATAGAGGCTAAGCCTAGCCATGATGTACAAGTTCCAAGCGCCGCGGTGCTCGTGTCCTACTTTCAGCCATCCCATAATTCCATAATCTTGCAGTGACGCGCCAAAGGAACCTTCACTATCTCCACTTACTTGTTCAAGAACAACATGCAATGTACAAAGTTGACGTGCTGTTTATATGTGATAAGAAAGGTTTGCATTATATTCTCTTGCAGTACAAAACCGAGGGGGTGGGAGCAGGAGGGAAGGTTGCTAAGAAGAGAACTTGCTAACTCTTAATGAAATCATGTCCTGTATTCTTTTCTAATGAATATCACATTGTATCCAGAGTAATGAGAGATAAGGCTACTGTGAAGTCACAGTGCTTTGCAGGAGAGAGAGAGAGAGACAGAGAGAAAAGGCGGTGGGGGGGGGGAGCGGTATTTGTCTCATATCTTAAACTGACACATTTCATGAGCTGTGAAACTGCAACATGAGTTCTTACTGTTCAAGGATTATTAAATTTATTGTACTCTAATCAGCAAAATGCACAGGTATCCTTTGGAATGTGATTAAGGGCCTAGGCAGGAATGAGGGCAACAGAAGAAGTTAACTAGAACTACCCTGATATCTGTTGGAACTCAAACTCTGCCAAGAATGCAAGGTCCAACAAATTCCTCAATTGCCTCATGGATAATTTGATTCCCCAGTAGGTAGAAGAAGCAAGAGGAGGATCATTTATCTTGGACCTATCACCAACAGGGAAGAACTGATTGACAAAGTGGAAGTACTAGGAACCTTGGGAGGAAGTGATCGTGTCCTCTTGGGCTTCATGACACAGAGGCAAGGAAAAGCTGAGTGTAGTCAGACCCAAAATCTGGGCTTTAAGAAAGCTGATTTCAAAAATCTAAGGAACTAATGGGTGAGACCCCATGATAAAAAATACTTGAAGGGAAGGGAGTCCAACATGGATGGGAGTTTCTTAACGGTGAAATATTGAAGGCACAAATGCAGGCAATTCCAACAAGAAATAGCTCTATATATCACCAACAGGCAAAAATACAGCAGAAACACAGCAAGCAGCATGGATGCCAGGAAGAAAATTGTAAATGAAAAGCAAGGCAAAATTTCAGGCACAGACCCCAGATTCTAGGACGTGAGGCAACACACAAAAGGAATGTGGGTAGCTTACATAGTTCATAGCAACTGGCAATGACCTTCGCCAATCAGACATCTCCCAAGATGTTACTCTACAGAACTGAGTGCACATGCTACTTCACCACAGTGGCCTCCAGACCCAATTAGTGAAGCTCCATCTTGACCTTGGATACCCCGCGTCACTCATGCAAGCCATGAGATCCTGTACAATTAGTGAGAAAGAAACCGCTTTCTCATGAGGTCACTTCTCCACCCAGAAAATGCTTTGGAAGAAGGCCAGAACAGAAAAATCTGATTTTCTTGACACTACCCTTTCCAAATATTTGGATGGAATGGGAAAGTGCAGTTTGCTACACAACATAAATGGAAACTCCAAATTTTCCTCCCCCTATGTTTAGTGGAGAGGGAAAGTGAATGGGCTATACCTTTAAAATGGGTTATACCTTTTAAACACCTTTAAAACACACTATCCTCCTCAATGTGTTCTGGGCACTGCAGTTTGTTAAGGGTTGCTGGGAAATATAAACTACAGTGCCCATAATTATGTGAGTGGAGTCAACAGTTTGCAACTGACTCCATGATGCACTGCTAATATGCTAACAATTTGACCCATGCATCTAGGGTATCAATCCCTATTGCAGAATGTCCTGGAGGCTTTCTCAGCCACCAACCATCCCTTTGCCCCAGTAAGCCTGAGAGAACTCCAGCACACACTGAAAAAGAATTTAAGAATTTACTTTGCACCAGACTCAATCCATAGCATGGATTAATTTGTGAACTTCTACCAGGTGTCTGGACAATTCATCTGTTTACTCTGGATTCCCCCCCCCCCAGTGGATAGGGAAGCTCTGCTTATTGCTACAAAGAATTAACATTTGATAATTGACTTGAACTCCAGTCCTACATTGAATAACATTTCAGCTAGGAAGGCTTGGGAGTGTCTGTGTTTTACTGATTCATCTCGTGAAGACAAAGTGGAAGATGGCTGTTCTTGGATTTAACAATTGGTGGTAAATATAGCTCTGTGTAAAGTGTACTTTGCATTAGCCCTGTCAAAATCAGCATTTTAAAGTGGCTGCCTAGGCAGCAATCCTAAATGGCCTTGTCTGTCACTTTGTGCAATGCTCAGAAAACTCCAGCGATATTTCCCTGCCTTATTATTGTAGCCAAAGGATGTAGCCAAAGGCTGCTTACCCAAACTCTGTTTGAATAACAGATGAATAAACACTGACAGAGAATAGAGTGCAAAAGGAGAAAATATTCCATTATGAATTTCAATATCTTTCAGTGCTGTCAGTCAAGATATCACATGCTTCCCTGGATGTAAAAACATCATAAATACTCTGTAGCATGTGGGGCCTCCAAAAAATGCAGCAGTACACCCCCACTGTGGCTCGTTCAAGGTTCCAGCCAGCCATGCCCTCCCCCAGAAAACTATTTCTTCCTCCCTGGTTCCATTTTCCTTTTCCAAATGACATTTTACATTTGTTTGGCTAAGTATGTCCTGTCCACATTGGGCTGTTGGGGGGGAGGGGAGTCACCAGTGAAGGCGGTCCTGTGTGAGTGTCTTCAGGCGGTTGGAGGATGGATGGCGGCTAACAGATTGAGGTTGAATCCTCACAAGACAGAAGTACTGTTTTGGGGGGACAGGAGGCGGGTGGGTGTGGAGGACTCCCTGGTCCTGAATGGGGTAACTGTGCCCCTGAAGGACCAGGTGCGCAGCCTGGGAGTAATTTTGGACTCACAGCTGTCTATGGAGGCACAGGTCAAATCTGTGTCCAGGGCAGCTGTTTACCAGCTCCATCTGGTATGTAGGCTGAGACCCTATCTGCCTGCGGACTGCCTCACCAGAGTGGTGCATGCTCTGGTTATCTCCCACTTGGACTACTGCAATGCACTCTACGTGCGGCTACCTTTGAAGGTGACCTGGAAACTACAACTAATCCAGAACGCGGCAGCTAGACTGGTGACTAGGAGCGGCCGCTGAGAGCATATAACACCGGTCTTGAAAGACCTACATTGGCTCCCAGTACGTTTCCGAGCACAATTCAAAGTGTTGGTGCTGACCTTTAAAGCCCTAAATAGTCTTGGTCCAGTATATCTGAAGGAGCACCTCCACCCCCATCGTTCTACCTGGACACTGAGGTCCAGCACCAAGGGCCTTCTGGCGGTTCTCTCACTTTGAGAAGCCAAGCTACAGGGAACCAGGCAGAGAGCCTTCTCGGTAGTGGCGCTCTCCCTGTGGAACACCCTCCCACCAGATGTCAAAGAGAACAACAACTACCAGACTTTTAGAAGACATCTGAAGGCAGCCCTGTTTAGGGAAGTTTTTAATGTTTGATGCATTACAGTATTTTAATATTTTTTTGGAAGCTTCCCAGAGTGGCTGGGGAAGCCCAGCCAGATGGGCGGGGTATAAATAAATTATTATTATTATTATTATTATTATTATTATTATTATTATTATTATTATTCAGCCTTTAAAAAATTTGTTGGGTTGGGGTTTTGTTTGTTTCTTTTACTTCTACAAGCTTTGAAATTTTCCTGATACACCTCCATTCTTTCTCAGCAGTCCTGTTCCAACTCCATTTGTGTCACCATTCGCTAGTTCAGTTTGCTATTAAAAGGGAGTGATATATAGAGAAATAGCATATTCTACAGGCTAGCAAAATTTGTACAGGCAGAACTAGAACAAAGGTTAATTCTGCCATAAAGATTTGCTGCAAATTCAGCATTTTTCAAGATCTCCCAGAAACAGACATTGGCTAGGATCCAGAGATATGCTTTGAGTGTGTCCAATTGGAGTATTTTTTTTGGAGGGGGGTGGTTAGCTCTCCTCCCATTAAGTTGGATTGACACAAACATACATATCATCATCATCAATATTATAAACTGCATTTGAAACACCTCTTAATGTAAAGTGGGCTGTGCCACAGAGCATGGCAGACAGTCACGTCGATGCAAAGTTGCCTTGCATCTTTGGATATTAGCCACTATTCCTACAAGAGCAAATCCTGATGATGAATGGCAATGGCCGAAGCCACAAGCAAGTTGTACATTAAACTTGGAGCGTGTGCTCTCCATTCTCGGATTCATGAGATTAATTGCTGGGAGCAAGAGAGCATGATGTACAGCAGGCACAAGGTACTGACCTCTTGACCAGGCAAGACCAGAAGTTCAGGCACTTACCAAGACTCACCAAGCCAGAGGCTTCATGCTACACGCTCCTCTTTCTTTCTCTGAGCAGTGCATGAAGATAAAGTATTAATCAGCTGGGACACAGGACCCCTGTGCTGAGCAAGGCTTTATTCGTCATGGTATGGTCTTTCTAACATCTATCAGTGACAACTCGTAATGGTGAAGGCTAAGCTCTGTCTCCATGAACCATAGATGCAATGCTCTGCATCCATGCTTCTGAATCCCACTTACTGGAAACTGCAGAGGGGAGAGAGATCTTATGCTCAGATCCTGATTTGCAGGTTTCCCACAGGTATCTGGTTAGCTCCTGTGAAAACAGGCTGCTGGAACAAACGGGCCATTGGCCTGGTTCGGCAATCTCTTCTCATGTTCTTATGTGATGTGGCTGGTCAGATTTGGTGCAAATCCTCTGCCATATCATATCCAACCATCTTCTTCCACAGGTTTCAGCTCTCACACATACAGTGATACCTTGGTTGTCAAACGGCTTGGCTCCCGAGCAAATTGGGTTCCGAACGCCGCATACCCGGAAGTGAGTTCTGGTTTACAAACTTTTTTTGGAAGCCGAACGTCCAACGCGGCTTCCACGGCTTCCGATTGAGTGCAGGGAGCTCCTGCAGCCAATCGGAAGCCACGCCTTGGTTTTCTAACAATTTCAGGAGTCGAACGGACTCCCAGGATGGATTAAATTCAACAACCGAGGTACCACTGTACTATCAACAAAGTGGGGATGTTACTAAAGTGATGTACAAAACAAGCTTCTCCCTTCAAATGCTGGCTGCTCAAATCATTCACTAAATAGTCCCAGAGATCAGTGGCTAAATCATAAATGGCACCACTATCTTTGCAGGGTCTAGAGAATACAAGATCTGTGTCTTTAAATTAATGATCTGACAATGGTCTTACAACACAAGGTCAACAATCCAATTCCATCTTCTGTGTGGGGATGCAAAGGGTTTATTATAACTCTGGCAATTTTGTAACTCTTCACATATATGTAAGGCGTGGAGATTATTTTGACAAAAGTAGCTGCACAACATTACAAAAGTCCCTGAATGATATTTATGTTTTAAAACGCCCCCACCAACCCCACTACCATATTCGTAAGCATATGTAATATGGCAATTGCAGTTGTTTCTTTCATTTTCTTTTCCAAACAGCAACAACCACCAAATTTAAATAATTAACACATATTTATTAACATAAAGGTTTAAAAGTAAAAAGTAAAGGACCCCTGAATGGTTAAGGCCTGGAAACGATGCCTTATGAGGAACGGCTAAGGGAGCTGGGCATGTTTAGCCTGGAGAAGAGGAGGTTAATGGGTGATATGATAGCCATGTTCAAATATATAAAAGGATGTCACATAGAGGAGGGAGAAAGGTTGTTTTCTGCTGCTCAGAGAAGCGGACACGGAGCAATGGATCCAAACTACAAGAAAGAAGATTCCACCTAAACATTAGGAAGAACTTCCTGACAGTAAGAGCTGTTTGACAGTGGAATTTGCTGCCAAGGAGTGGTGGAGTCTCCTTCTTTGGAGGTCTTTAAGCAGAGGCTTGACAACCATATGTCAGGAGTGCTCTGATGGTGTTTCCTGCTTGGCAGGGGGTTGGACTCGATGGCCCTTGTGGTCTCTTCCAACTATGATTCTATGATTCTAAGTCCAGTCAAAGGTGACTTTGGGGTTGTGGCGCTCATCTCACTTCAGGCTGAGGAAGCCGGCGTTTGTCCACAGACAGCTTTCCAGGTCATGTGGCCAACATGACTAAACTGCTTCTGGCGCGACGGAACACCGTGACGGAAGCCAGAGCGCACAGAAACGCCATTTACCTTTCTGCCGCAGTGGTACCTATTTATCTACTTGCACTGGTGTGCTTTTAAACTGATAGGTTGGCAGGAGCTGGGACACAGCAATGGTAGCTCACCCCATTGCGGGGATTTGAACTGCCAGCCTTCTGATCGGCAAGCCCCAAAAGCTCCGTGGTTTAGACCACAGCACCACCCTTGTAAAAAGGTTTAATATTCCATATGATTGCATGGAACAGAAATAATAAATTCCCAATTACTTAAAAACAAAATAACAATAAATTACTTGTAATTTCAATTCACTGTAGGCTCAGATTGCAATTTATATGCTGGGTACAGCATGTAAACATTTCTCCCTCTCTCAATAGGTTTTAATCCATTATTATTATTATTGCTGTTGTTAGGCACACGGGCAGCTCCTCTAAATAGCCAATGCAACCACCAAAGAAAACAGTTAATTAATAAAACATATGAAATTAAATAACCTTCCCACCAGCAAACAATATGAGTCAAGTAATAATAGGGAGCAAGTGAATAAAAAACCAGGAGCACAAGCTCAGCACGCACAGCCAAGTCCTAGGCATGTTTACTCAAAGAGGAAGTAAGTGCCGCCATATTTAATGGGGCATACTCCAACCTAAGAGGGTTGTGACTCAATGTCTTCCATTAAATTCCCATTGAGGGATGGAACCATTTCTGGAAGACATGCAGACTCAGGTTGTGGCAAAGCTCCAGGAAACCACAACTAAGAACTCTCCTCAAAATGTTCTATACCTGCTCTGACATCTACACTGGCTTCCTGTCCAATTTAAAGTGCTAGTATTAATCTTTAAGGCTCTAAATGGCTCAGGTCCAAGTCATCTGAAGGATAAACTCTTCCTGCATATCTCTGTCCATACCTCAAGATCATCTGCTGTAGGCCTTGTCATGGATCTGAGAAGCAGGAGAATAAGATGGGGGAAGAAGTTTCTCAGTGGTGGCTTATCGAAAGCCCTTCACAAAGAGATTTGCCTGCTACGTACATTGCAGTCTTTTTAGGTGCCATTTGAAGACGTTTTTATTTCCCAGGTGCTTCCATCCTAAAATCTTAGATATTTTTAGATCCTTTATATTATTAACAACAACATCATCACCGTCATATTATTTATACCCCACCCATCTGGCTAGATTTCCCTAGCCACTATGGTTGGCTTCCAACAAAATATTAAACATACAATAAAACTTCAGACATTAAAAACTTCCCTAAACAGGGCTGCCTTCATATGTCTTCTAAAAGTCAGATAGTTGTTTATTTTCTTGACATCTGATGGGAAGGCATTCCACAGGGCGGGCGCCACTACTGAGAAGGCCCTCTGCCTGGTTCCCTGTAGCTTTGCATCTCACCGTGAGGGAACTGCCAGAAGGCCCTTGGAGCTGGACCTCAGTGTCCGGGCAGAACGATGGGGGTGGAGATGCTCCTTCAGGCATACTGGGCTGAGGCCATTGAGGCCTTTAAAGTCAGCACCAACACTTTGAATTGTGCTCGGTAATGTACTAGGAGCCAATGTGGTTCTTTCATGACCGGTCTTATGTGGGCTCGGTGGCCACTCCCTGTCTAGCTGCCGCTTTCTGGATTAGTTGGAGTTAATATTAACTGCTGCCAGTGATTTTAGTTTTACTTTATGCTGTTGCTGATTTTCTTCTGATTCAGACTTTATGTTTGCATTTTGATTTCTATTACACACACACCCTCCACCGTCCTCAGAAAACCTGTTAATCCTGGTTTTATTCTATTTCATTCTTTGATCTATTTACAGAAAGCAAACCACACACTAGTAAATAAATTTTAGAAAGGGGCAAGATTAGACGTGGATGCTGGACCTCAGTGTGAATGCACAAAGCATTTTTTTAATTAAAAAAGTCAAGACTCCTTGTGCTTTGCTCCCCCTTTCTTCCCACCCAGGGTGGCACAGCCCTCTGCCTACCCCTCAGAGCCAGTGTATCACATGCCACAGCCTCTGCTCCTCTATCCCTGCTCTTGAGCAGTTGCTACGAGCCGCCCAAGGGAGGAGGCAGGTAGCAGCGGCTATGGAGAGACAGCATGATGCTGCCTTACAGCCAACACTGCAGCTGCCGCCACGGTGGATAAACGAAAGCTCATCCTCCTCCCTGAGTTCAGCTGCAACGGTTCTGGCAGGGCAAACAGAGGCATTCAGGGATCAAATCAGAAACCAGGATGCTTTTTGTAATTCTGGGACTGTCCCTGGAAAACGAGGACACTTCAAGGGTGAACTGTCCAGAGAACTGTTGCTATTGGACAGCATGAATGAATGTACAGAAGAACAGAATGATCTACAAAGCTCCATTTCTCAGCAGAGATCTTATTGGAGCACAGGGGAAGAGAAAGAGCCGTGAGATACAAAGCACCCATTTAGTATCCCAAGGAATCGCTTTCTTCAGGAAAGATCGAATTGTACACCCTCCCCAAATTTGCAACACTCCTGGCCTGTAAAAGTGATCCACCAAATTCAATGTATCCCACCAACCAGAGATGCTAACTAGCTATCTAGTAAATTTCTGTTTTGGGGGGCATGTCATGGATGGCAAAAGCAGGGGAAATTGTCACTTATCTGCTATAATAAATACATGCTTGTTAGGCTGCATTCTGATTTATTCTGTATTCTGCCTTCTGATTTGTTCTATACTCTGAATAAAGCAAGCCTTATGCCTCCCATCTCCCTTTAACTGTGATCAGTGCAAATAACAGGAGGGTCAAATCTCAGTAGCAGCAACAAACTGAAATACTCAAACACAAATTTGCTGAAATTTTATCTGCAGTGGTAGCAGTTTCTCCAACGATCCCAGACAACATGTGTTCAATAAGGTTCTGCCTTAATATTTTTTGAGTGTCATAGTAGAAATTTAGGAGAGACGTACGACTTTAAAAAATGTAGAACCTCACATTTCCAAACAGCTAGAAAAGCAATGCTATAAAAAGCCATATATTTATTGCTACATTCCAGTGAATTTCAGTTGTCCGTGATGCATTATTTAATTCCTCTGAAGACAAAAGGACTTCCTATGAGAAATATACATATACTGAAAACAACAAAAATCTGTCAGCTTGAAATGGGCTTATTCTTTTCATGGAAAAATGCAGTGAAGCTGAACTTTAAACTTCTTTCTATAAATCATTTAATCCTTTCACTGAAACCCTTTGCTATCTGTGTATAGAAAATGAAGTCACAGATTTGTTCTGAGATTTGGTTGTGGGGGGGGGGATTATATTACATTTGGATCCTACATAGTTGTTCTGTATATAATATAAAGATATAATGCTACAGTGGTCTAAATTCATTTCAGCTCACTTTTAAACTTTGTTCTGTTATGAGAAGATAGACGGAGGTGTTACACAGGATTTTGCCCAAATTACAATTTTCAGTAAACCAACCTGATTCACACTTCCCAGATAGATATGTGGTTTCCTACACATTTATCTTTCAGTTATTCCACTCCTCTGAATTTTGTGATACAGTTTTCGGATCAAAAAACACAGCCAAATGGAGAATGGATATTAGAGGTCAATATGCATACAAAATAGACAAATTAGGAAAAAGGTGGAGAAAATGCATTTTAAAATCTGATTTTTAATAAGTTTTTTTTTTTTTTAAAAAAAGTGTGGCACTTTGATAAAGCAATATTCTCATAGCTGAACACATATGAAACTGAAACAGACTGGAATCTAATCATCCATCCATCCCAAATATTAGAATAATGGTGTCAGATCAATTCATGTGTTGTACAATAGTTCAAATAGCCATCTCAGGTGTGTGGGAAGAAGGATTGAGACAGTTGCAAATGAGGAGGGAAGGTGGTAGTCTCCCCCCCCCCCATTAGAATACTCCCTACAAAATTATAGTGGTGCCCCACAAGACGAACGTCACGCAAGACGAAAAACCCGCTAGACGAAAGGGTTTTCCGTTTTGGAGGCGCTTCGTAAAACGAATTTCCCTATGGGGTTGCTTCGCAAGACAAAAAAAATCTTGCATCCCCTCGCGGGGTTTTTTCCGCTTTTTCCACCCTTTTCTTAAGCCGCTAAACCGCTTATCAGCTGTTCCGCTGATAAGCCGCTTAACAGCTGATCGCTGGAAGCCGCTTGACAGCTGTAGCGCTAATCCGCTAAGCTGTCAATGGGCTTGCTTCGCAAGACGAAAAAACCGCTAGACGAAGAGAATCGCGGAACGAATTCTTTTCGTCTAGCGAGGCACCACTGTACCCTATAATTACCGAGCTTCCTCAAGCTCAGTCCTCCAGATGTTTTTGAGACTACAATTCCCATCATCCCTGACTACTGGTCCTGTTAGCTAGGGATCATGGGAGTTGTAGGCCAAAAGGGCCGAGGTTGAGGAAGCCTGCTATAGATGCTATTAGCTTTGGGGTGGAAACAGGGTTTTCTACTAAAATAGCTTCGGGTGCTTGCATTTCCATCAGGATTACGATTGGTTAAGGGCACCCCACCAACAAACCTTCACACACGCTACAATCGCACGCCTTTGGGAGTCCCTGCAGCAGCTATTTAGGTGTAAAAATAAGCACATTGATTATGTTCTTGCAGTTAATATACCATGCAGTTTCACTTATAACACATCTCCCTCAGAAGGGAGAAGGTTCAAACGTAACCAACCTCCTTATATGTGGCTAATGAGCCCTACCTCATTCACAGCCTCTTTTGATGCAGCTGTAGCCGGGGGGTCATTGCTGCTGCATGACCCCCCATCTCTCATCACTGGTTGCCGGGGACTACAGCTCAGCAGATTTTAATTCATAAGTGTAATAGCCAACTAGGAAGAGAGATGCAACAGCATAGATTCTCATCTTGATGCATTTTTTCTCTCTTTTTTTTTAAAAAAAATAGCAGGCAAAAGCAGATTGTAATCCCCTCAAGAACAATCCTTCCTTTTTTTATTTTTACCACGTTTGCAAGAAATTATATGCTGTGAAGTACCTGGTGGACATAAGCAGGTGTCTCTCAGGTCCGACCTTCTCATCTTTCTGCTTTATTAAAGTGTCATCAAAACAGCGCCATGTATCTTAAGCGTGCAACAACCTGTGTGACTTTTAATAAGTAGGATTGCCAGGTGCGGCGCTAGCAGGTGGCCACTAATGCTTTTAGAGCTGAAAATGAGGTGATTAGATTACAGATCATGGATTGGTTGTGCCTTCCTATTTGGTTATGGGAAGGGAGGAATTTAAATATTGGCTCCACAAAGAAATTATGTATGGTGCACCTGTTCACGTCAGTAAAACAGAGATACCTCCATGGGGGGGGGAGATGCTCGGGGTGTGGGGGACTATCATAATTGAAGCAGTGACAGCTTGGTAGATTTGGACCCCCCCCCCCCGTGCCCTGTTATTGATTAAATTTCTTGACAATCACACGGGGGAGTTAATTACTCAAAGGCAAATTAACACCCCTGTAAGATAATAGAGAAAACAATAATGAAGATTTGAGCTCTCAGGGTTTATTTATTTATTTTTGCTGTGCTTGAAACCCAGAGAGAGAGAGAGAGAGAGAGAGAGAGAGAGAGAGAGAGAGAGAGGCAGGCCATCTCTGTCTAGCTCTGGGGGCCAATGGAGTGGACTGTATTGATTAGTATATTTTGTCTCAATGATTAAAAAGTACCTTGAGCTGCCAGTGAATCTTCTTTTCTAGTCTCTCCCCCTCCCCCCCCCCGCCGCCACTCCACAAAGAGCCTTTCAATTAAGACTAGGAGTGAAGGTTGCTTTGCATATGAATGAGACGCTGCTCCTGATTGAGGCACTGGTCTGTTCTAGTCAGAACAGTCACAAAACGTACTGTGCTGAGCAACCGAGACAGCTGCCCCTCCCTCCGAAGAGGGGGGGGGGAAACAAAAACCTCCTTCCAATTAACCTGATGTGAACTTCAGTTATATGCTTCCAGCTTCAAAATGTAGCAGGACTGCATTATTACCAAATCTCCTTTTCACCGGCCAGATGGAAAGAAAGGAATTGATAGGTGGGAAGATTTGGCAAAGGTCAACACAACCCTGAAGACTGACCTGAAGAGACTTCCCTCAAATGGAGAGCACAACATAGGATGGCAGAAACGCCCACTCACAGTGTTAAAATCACATGGGGGGGCAGTGGGGTCTCCTGTACTGGCCCCACCTGCTCTGACGTGTCCTCGTTGACTGGTCTGCACATGTTTCACATGTTGTGAGAGTAACTTCTGCAGCATGGTTCTAAATTTTGTGGGGAACCAGGGGTGCCAACTTGAAAAAAATATTGGGGGCCCCAGGAAAGCCTACCCCACATAATCAATAACATGACTTGGTGTACGCACACCATTTGAATGGCAATGCTCATCAACTTGGGGAGGTGTGCTGGCCCCCTCAAATATTTTATGGGGGGCCAAGACCCCTTGCCCCCTAGGAGTTAGCTCCTATGTGAAGAATGCTTATAAGGGGGCTATCCTAATAATCTATGAGAAGAGTGAGAAGGAACCAATTGAAAGGAAGGGACAGGAAGAATGGCTCCTCATCAAAGCCTATTTGTTTCTTTGATATCATATGAGGTCATTTGCATCGAAACGCATTTGGCTTATTTTGAAATATTCTGCACAGGATCTGGCCTGTTAAGAATTTATTATTGAAGTGTTCGTTTTTATGGACATTTAATAAAGAACTCTATATATTTAAATCAGGGCTCAGCAAACATTTTCAGCAGGGGGCTGGTCCACTGTCCTTCAGACCTTGTGGGGGGCTGGACTATATTTTTTTTTTGGGGGGGAGGAACGAATTCCTATGCCCCACAAATAACTCAGAGGTGCATTTTAAGTAAAAGCACACATTCTACTCATGTAAAAACACGCTGATTCCTGGACCGTTCATGGACAGGATTTAGAAGGCGATTGGGCCGGATCCGGCCCCCGGGCCTTAGTTTGCCTACCCATGATTTAAATAGTCCCCAATACCATTTTTGATTGCTGGGATTTTTTGAAATTGACAATTGTCCCTTAGTTGTTTGCCTTTTTAGGTTTGGGTCCTCCATAGGATACAGCCTCTAAACATGTTTTACTGAATTTCATGTATGTTGGGTACATGATAACTACGTGGAGAAATGTTGTTAAGTTTGTCCATCGACAAACAGGAGCATCCCAAGCCATTTTGCTGCCTGAGGCAAAGGACAAGGTGGTTCATCCCCCGTTCTGTGCACAAAACCTGCCTAGACTGGTAGTTGAATCTTACTTCAGCACTTGTGATGGATCAGAGTCCTTCACTTGCACCCTAGGGAAGCAAGCTAGCTTAGGGGCTGCAGGGTAGACCACATGGCACACATTTCTAGCCACTTTCCACCCCTCAGAATTTGCTGAGGCAGCTGCCTCACTTTACCTCATGGAACAGCCTGCCCCGAGAAGAGCCAGCAGTCATCTCATTGGTTAAAAAGGCAGCCACTGGATTTAGCCTTGGAGAAGAGACATTCTTCTAGGAAGGGGGTTTATGCAGTTTATTCTGGAAAATGTAATTTTGTTCTGCTGCAGAAGTACCATTTCAGTTCAAGACTTATTGAATGGGCTTGGAAGGAATAATTGTTTCCTGCTTCCATTTGAATTGTTTCCTGGCACAGTGAGATTTGTGGCCCCACTTTCTTCAGTCATAACTTCTCCCTCAAGTATGGTTTTCATCAATAAGGGAGGGAGGAATCTTCTGGTTTGGAATGTAATTAATCACCAGCAAATTCAACATCTCTGCTAAAAATAATAATAATAATACCTTGTGGATGATGGATGCTCCATCAGATTTTCTTGCATATCTCCCTGGTTAAATGACCAATCTTGGAATCCTATTCTGAAACGAATGACTGCAAATACCAGAAGCATTCTCCTCCAGTTCACAACAAGGAGGTTTTAATGAAAAAGTTTAATAACACCCAAACGGGCCATGAAAAGGGAGAGGAATGCAAGAAGTCTTCTACCTCTAAATCCTTTGATATAATATTCAGTCAATGGCTGTAGCAAATTGTCTTTCCTAGTAGAACTTCCTTATGAATTTTATTTATTGCTTTAAATCCCATCAGCTTAGTCAAGCAGTTTTCGGCAAGAGAATGTTAATAATTCAATCACTGTGAAGGAGTGGGGGAAAAAGAAAAAGAATGCAATGGGAAGGGGGGGGGGAAGGTAAGGTTATAGAAATATAGATCCCCAGCTGGGTACATGGATGCAGATTCGCAGACATCAATAGAGAATTAAGCAGATTTAAACCAGTGTTAGGATGCTGGTGCTCGGTTTCAGGTGAGCCTGAGTGAATCTGACGACGGCCCATCAATGAAAGCAAAATTCGTCGGTGCTCAACAGCAGGAGACCCGCCAGTTATTAAGGAATTAAACATTGTATCCAGTGAATACAGGGACTTGAAGATAATTCACACGGAAAGCCAATTTCAGTTCAAAGGAAGTATTCTAATCGCAGTTATGAGATAAAAGTTCAGAATGGAACAAAAAATGCTTTCAGCAAATACATGACTTGACTATAAAGGGTGAACCAGACTTGGTGATAAAAGAAGGCTTGGCGCTGAAAATGGCAACCGCCACATGGTATTCCCCCTCCTTTGCAGTACAGTGGTGGGAAGATTGTGGAACTTCTTCCTGAGGCAAAGCTGATTGGCCCCCTCTTTGCTGGGTTAGGCAAATGGGGAAACCATTGTTTTCGTTTGTTGGCCCTTGATCTTAATTCAGTGGCATAGTGTGGGTTGCCAGCACCCAGGGCCATGCAGAGGATGTGGGGGGAGGGAGGGAAACAGATGGAGTATGCATGCACATTCAACTGCCTAATGGCATCTGTGCCACCCAGGAGATTGCAGCTGCAGAGATAGGAAAATAAGAGTTGTTTCATTGTCTGGAGAGGTCACATGGAGAAACCATTTTCAATGGAGCCAAGTGACTTGAAGCGCACAGCTGTAAGTTGAAATTTTGTACCACTAAAAATCTGGGGCCTGAGGCAACTCCCCCCTACTCCACTGCCTCAATTGATGTTTATTAATTCTATTTTGATTGGTTTCAACCAGCATTTGCCATTGTTTAGGGAAGCTTTTAATATTGGATGAATCATTGTATTTTAATATTTTGCTGGAAGCCGCCCAGAGTGGCTGGGGAAACCCAGCCAGATGGGTGGGGTATAAATAAATTATGATGATGATGAACATCATCTGCTCTGAACATATGAAAATGTTTAGGTTTGTTTACCTATCTTTGCTGGACACAGAAGGGCTGAGAGTGATAGTGCCATCAGCAAGCCCAGTTAATACAAACAGCACAGTACATTTTCTGACATCACAGAATTCCTGCTATCTTAGAGCAAGTTAACACATGCATTGTTCTAATTATACTTTCCACCACTGTTTAAATAGGCTTTGATCCAGTGCAATGTATTCAGGAATGCTCAACAGAGCACTCGGCTGCTGCCATGTTAGGACAAAGCACTAGGTAAAGGTAAAGGACTCTTGGATGGTTAAGTCCAGTCAAAGGCAACTATGGGGTTGCACTGCTCATCTCGCTTTCAGGCTGAGGAAGCCAGCATTTGTCCACAGACAGGTTTCTGGCTCATGTGGCCAGCATGATTAAGCCACTTCTGGTGCAATGGGACATTGTGATGGAAACCAGAGCGCATGGAAATGCCATTTACCTTCCCACTGCAGCGGTACCTATTTATCTCCTTGCACTGGTGTGCTTTTGAACTGCTAGGTTGGCAGGAGCTGGGACAGAGCAACAGGAGCTCACCCCGTCACAGAGATTCGAACCGCCTACCTTCTGATCGACAAGCCTAAGAGGCTCAGTGGTTCAGACCACAGCACCACCCGGGGCACTACTCATATGGTTCAGTGTTGTTTGGGAAGTGTTAGGGTAATCCACGTCTCTGCATCTCTGCAAACCTATGGAAGGTCCAGATTCTTTCCCTAGATAGTGTCCAGAAGCATGCCTGGTATTGTAGTCCATGATTAGTCCAGTTTCAAACCTGGTACTATCCAATTTTCCCTTAGAAGTGAAAAAAACTTATAAAATATCTGTGCATCCGGAGAAAGGGAGCTAAAGATATAACATTTTTCATACAGCAGAGAATGCTATTTTTTCAATTAGTGTTTGGATGAATCAGCAAAAAAACTCGGGCACGGCTGTTCCTCATTTTCTCCCTCCCCAATGGAGAAAATTAAGTGTTTTAATTCAACCAGGATCCTTGAAGCACTAACGAAGCATGCTAATTTAGGACGAACAGCACCAGTATGGATTTTTGATAAAAACAGCTGTTAATTTTGCAGAGGAAGTAACTAAATCCGAAGGCTACAAGATACGGCTGTTTGTAGAAGATATGATAAGCTACCAGATGGATCTTAGCAAACAGTCTGAAAGCACTCCAATTTCAGTTCAGTGAGGTGGGAACAGAATAATTTGCATTTTCTGAAGAAATGGGAAAAGCAAAGATTTAATTGTGCTGGAATATGTGCTCAGTGGAAACAGGAAGAAAAGAAGACTAAACTGGAAAGTATCTGACTTTTTTGGGTGTGGTTGTCAGTTTCAGAGGTGCCTGTGCACCTGTGTGTGAGTAACCAATGTTTGAGGGCATGGTTTGAGTTTCCAGCACCTACATCTACCTCCAGAGTCAAGTTCTGTAAAATTCTGGAAGCATTTGGAATCTGAGTCTAGCTGGAGCTAACATTAAAGCTCAGATCACACCATGAAAAACAGGAGTTTTCACAAGTGGCGCATCAATATCACTCTGTCGTTGGTCATTTCCTCAGCTGGTGAGGCTCACTTGACATCAACAAGAAACTGAGCCTTCAATGTATTTGGCCCAATCCTGTGGCACACCCGGCAAACAGAGATTTAGTGGGTGCCTTCTGTGCCGACTTTTAAATGCTTGCTGAAAACTTTTCTATTCCACCAGGCCCATGAAGGCAATTAAAAGTACAGCCCCCCACAAAGGTCTACTGATGTGTCTTTTTAATTTCTTTGTTTTTTGCTTTTAACATGTTTTTTTTAAAAAAAAAGTTTTTGTGATTTTACTGTCTGGTTTTATGTTTTTATAGTGTTGTAAACCACTGTGGTATATATTTATAATACAGCAGTATATGAATAATTTTATAAATAAATAAATAAGCAAATAAATACATAATTATTTTTTTAAAAAATAAATAAATTGTCCAGTAGCACCTTAGAGACCAACTAAGTTTGCTCTTGGTATAAGCTTTCATGTGCATGAACACTTCTTCAGATCCATATCTGAAGAAGTGTGCATGCACATATGAAAGCTTATACCAGGGGTCAGCAAACTTTTTCAGTCATGGGCCAGTCCACCGTCCCTCAGACTATGTGGCTGGTGGCTGGACTATTTTTTTTTTTTTGGGGGGGGGGAGAACGAATTCCTATGCCCCACAAATAACCCAGACATGCATTTTAAATAAAAGCACGCATTCTACTCATGTAAAAACACCAGGCAGGCCCCCAAAATAAACCAGAGATGCATTTTAAATAAAAGCACACATGCTACTCATGTAAAAACGTGCTGATTCCTGGACCGTCCACTGGCTGGATTGAGAAGGCAATTGGGCCACATCCAGCCCACGGGCCTTAGGTTGCCTACCCCTGGCTTATACCAAGAACAATATTTCTCAGATGAAAATAAGAGTCATCTAAGGAAAAGTGGGACAGTCCAGGATCAAATCAGAAACTGTGATGGTTTCAAATCTGGGTGATGGTTTCAAATTGAAACCAGTGATGGTTTCAAATTGAATTACTGGAATTCAATGATGAAGTTATGCTAAACAGGGAACACCACCCCTCCTTTGTCTTCTATCTAAACAAAAACACTCTAAAATCTTTATTATATTTTAGTGAAGAAGAAGAAGAACTCGGTACAATGTGTGTGTGTGGGGGGAGACCAGTACTCACTAAAACGTATGGCTGTATATCTGAGGGCAAAATCTGTCTCTCTTTCAACCTCTGTCAAATCCTTTATGTTTCCTCGATGAGAACAGGCTTGGGGAGTGAGAGCACAACAAGTTCCCTTAGAGGTATATCACATAGCCGTAAAGGTCATAACCGCCTAGTGCAGTTAGCTAGCATGGTATTTAAAGGTTGCTCCCCTCAAGATGCGAGTCTGGAAAGGGCAAAATGGAGCAGGTGGAGACCTTCATTTAGCAGGCGGTTGCTGTGGACTAGAGATGATGACTCATGACACTCAGATCCCACTCATTTGGATCTTTCTTTGCTTAATACAATCATCTTGCATAGTCTTCACATACCTGAGTACAGTGGTACCTTGGGTTAAGTACTTAATTCATTCTGGAGGTCAGTTCTTAACCTGAAACTGTTCTTAACCTGAAGCACCACTTTAGCTAATGGGGCCTCCTGCTGTCGCCGTGCCACCAGAGCATGATTTCTGTTCTTATCCTGAAGCAAAGTTCTTAACCTGAAGCACTATTTCTGGGTTAGTGGAGTCTGTAACCTGAAGCGTATGTAACCTGAGGTACCACTGTACTACAGTCTCAAAGGAAAGAGATCTCAACAGACACACTTTCAATGCAAGCTAAAGGAGCATTGTTTACTAGAATGTCAAGCCAAGTTACATAACATATCCAATTCTGGGTGCCACAATTTAAGAAGGATGTTGACAACCTGGAGTGTGTGCAGAGGAGGGCAACCAAGATGATCAAGGGACTGGAAACCAAGCCTTATTAGGAACGGTTGACAGAGTTGGGTATGTCTAGCCTGGAAAAGAGGAGACAGGAGATACGATAGCCATCTTGTAAAGGGCTGTCACAAGGAAAATGGAGCAAGCTTGTTTGTTTGTCTTCTGCTCTGGAGGGTAGAACTCGAACCAATGGCTTCAAGTTAACAACAAAGGAGATTCTGACTAAACATCAGGAAAAACTTTCTGACAGTAAGAGCTGTTTGACAGTGGAATGGTCTCCCTTGGGATGTTGTGGACTGTCCTTCCTTGAAGGTTTTTAAGGAGAGGCTGGGTGGCCTTCTGTTATGGATGTTTTAGCTGAGATTCCTGCACTGAAGGGGTTGGACTAGATGATTCTATGATTCTATAAAATGCATGTGAAAGGGTGTGAACACTAGGGGCAGCAGAATATTCGGGAGAGGAGCAACCTTCAGATTTATGCCCCGGGTATGCTAGCATGGGAGTATCAGCCACATCTTTAAAGCTCACACTGTGAAAATCTCCAGGCCAGCATAACTACGCAGGGGGCTCTGGAATAAGATTTCACTTTGCACATGATGGGGCAGGCACCATCATCTTGGTCTCATGAACCATGTCCAGACTTATATTTACTTTCATTCTGGGACCTTGAGGTGAATACCACCACTACTACCAATGTTTAGAATGTGAGCAAGTCTACACTAGTGTCAGGGACTGGGCAGAGGAGGAGGACACTGGAGAGGGTATGGTGATGTCAGGGGCTGGCCAGAGGAGTAGTGGTGGAGACCTTCTCCCCATCCTGACCCTTCCAGGGAGGAGGAAGAGGAAGACAGTATATATTTATAACAATGGTTTGCGGGAGGTCACAGCTCAGAGGCAGATGAAGGGAAAAGTTGGAAAATAATGAGAGGAGGAGCAGGCAGCTGGCTGACACGTTGTTACTAGAAAGCATTCCAGACCCACCATCTCCCAGAACCTGGTGAGAGCCTTAAAAGTAGAAGAGCAAAGAGCTCAAAGACAGAGGGCACTTAGGAGCACCCATAGAGGAGATGATGAGGATGACGAATGAGAAAGTGAGAGGGAAGGAAGGGGTTGAGATATCTCTGTAAAGATTGAAATAAAAAAGACCTGTAAGAAACTTTTCCTTGTCTTTATACTTGCCTAGGCAACCAGTTGGGAGCTGCTGACAGCATCCTGTCAACTAGAAATATTGGTTATGGGTATTTTAATGTCTCCTAAGCCATATTTTGCAATGCATTCAGCCTTCCTTTTAGAGACTCACATCTTATATCATACTCTCATCGTTCCACTTGAAGTTGTACATGCAGAGGAGGTCTGCAATCACAAAGTTTGTTCCTATCTACCACCAAACATAGAATCTCCATGTTTATGTGGAAGGCACACTAAGTGCTGAGAGCTATGTCTTCAGTATAATCACTGTGATGATAACATATATGAGAGAGTGCTAGAGGGGAAATAGTTAACTAGGTTGCACAGACAGGGACACAGGTGGAGTCAGTGGGACTATAAAATCAGTTCTGGGAGGAGTTCGTTGGGAGTTGTTGCTGGGTAGTTGGTGGGTTTTAGTGGGTTGGCTGGTTGGGAAAGGCAGTTGGTAATAGAGAGACAGTTAGGGCAGTGGGTTCTTGAGTGAGGGGAGGTAGAAGAGATAGAGAGAGGAAAATAAGACCAAGAAAGTAAAAAGCAGCAATGTTTGGAATGCCATAAAAGTTTTGTTTGTGTCTGAAATAAAATACACTCTTCTTTAATAATTGAGAAGCTGACTTGAGACTGAAGTGATTTTACCAGGGAGGACCTGGTTGGTGGCAGCGGATTAGTGGTGTATGGGTCAACAGTCCGTGAGACGACCGGGGGCTCTGTACGAACGCCACAATCACATGCACCAAAGTCACCCACCAATACACTAAATATTGTGCTATTGTCCCTCCCATATTCACTTTGAGGTTTCACGTTTCTTCATCCATGCCTCCTTACTGCCACCCATCTCAATCCTCAGCTACTTTCACATTTCTGACCAAGATTCTCCCCCTTTCTCTTTACTCCAAATGATCTGCATAACTTCCCATCTCTCCATTTCTCATCTAATCTACTCAGTTCTTATGAAAATAGTGAACAAAATAATTTTGAAAGTATCTCTTGAAATTTGCCCATTATTTCCCATAGTTCAAGAGTTATGTTTCCCATAGACCCCTTAATCATGTGATGTCACCAAAAACAACAACAATAACACATGTACAACAGTTTCCAGGGGTTCGTGAAGGTTCCAGAGTATGCAGAAACAAGAGACCAAGGCCAAATAAGATGCTTGCTTAATTACCACGCAGCTACATAATTGGGCTGGCCCTTTCATTAGACAAGCTGAAGCAGTTGCCTCAGACAACAGAGTCTCTCTTGTTTGCAGCCACCTACCTGCCACCGCTAGAAACTATTTCAAAATATAATTGGAAACTTAAAGGTTGAATCTAAAACCTTGCACTTCAAAAAAGTTTAAAGTAGGCACTCTCCCAGGACACCTTGCCCAGAATGCCTTCCTCACAGTGGCAGAGTGTGCTTTTAAGGTGCCCGGGACATGTGTGAGTGTGTGCATGAGCTGGGGAAACAGGGTGCAGGGTGCAGAGGGCAAATGGAGCTCGCTGTGTGCCAGCCCAGCCCTTGCCACCAACATGACACCAGCCCTGAGCTGCTTTCTGAGGCTGGAATCTGGGGAGGGCGGCGTGAGAAGGATGCAACAAAACGAGGTGGAGAGTAGGGTGATGGAGGAAATAATGTCAGAGCCACTACTGTGCTAAAAAGGGCTAAACATTATTTACATGTAAGTGGAGGGATATGGGCATAGCTGCCAACGTTTCCCATTTTTGAAGGGAAATTCCCTTATTCCGAATAGGATTCCTCACAAGAAAAGGGAAAAGTTGACAGCTATGGATATGAGAGAAGAGGTGTGGGAGCGGCAGAGCTATCTGCCTCAGGTAGCGCTTTTGTCTTGCTCCGGTCCAGGTTACATATCTTGTTTTTCCATAATTAAGTACAAGCTTGAGGGGGCTGATTCTTATTGGGAAGGCAAAGCAGAGGAAGACTTTCCTCTCCCACTGCAACCGGAATTACGTACCCAGTACCATGGCTAGGAGCCTGGGGAGCGGGACAGTCCCTACTGATGTCTAATTTGATCCTAAGGCCATGCCAAATCAGATCAGATTGTGGAAGGTCTGGGATCCACCAAAAATGGATCCAGGATAAGCTAAGACATAGGACGTCTCGCCCTGCCCAGAGTTTGCTGTGTTGCCACATCTGACTGCCAGTGAGTATAATCCACTCTGTGCACCACTGTTGCCCAAAATTCATTGCCATGACTGGGAATTTGCAGATGTGCGATAGCTGCTATGGCAAACAGAAGCATTCTCGTGAAATCACAGAGTATTCATTGACACAGTTGAAATACTTTAAATGTTCCACACCTGAGTCTTCGAACTCGCTATTGTAAGTATTCCAGGTCTCGCTGATGCGAAGCAGGTTCTCTTCCATAGCTTGAATATCCATATATGGACAGTTGCATTCTGGGAATTTGGGCCCACACTGACACCAACAGTCGTTGTCCTTGCAGATAAATTCCCCTTCTGAGTTGCAAGCAATATAGCTCAGAGCTGCCTGCACAAACCGCTCCTGCAAGTAGTCAGGAAGGATCAGCTGAAGACCTTGAGGGAGGAGGAGGAAGAAGAAGACAGAATCCATCTTACTAAACGGGATGGCGTCCTCAAAGCTATTGACAACATCCTTTCTCTAATCAATATGGATAGAAAGCAGTCTTTCGAAAGTATCTACAAAAATTATTAGTCCATGCATGCTGAATAATCATTTGTGACATACAGACAGGGCCAGATTTAGGTTTGATGAGGCCCTAAGCTACTGAAGGTAATGGGGCCCGTTATATGTCCAGCTGTCCTTTGTCAACGTCAAATTGTCGCTGTTTTTTGTGTTGAATATATGCTATGTGGTAATTTATGGACCTAATAGGTATCTAAAGCCATTTGAACATAACAAAATATGTCTTTTATCAAAGTAATTGTTGAACTGAAATTCAACAATTAAGAAATATATTAATAGTGAAATACAATTAAGAAGAAATTGCTGTTTTAGGGGGTTCTTTTTCAAAGTCTGGAACTTATTAATCTGTTTTGCATTACTTTCTATGGGAAAACATGCCTTGGTTTTGGAACGCTTTGGTTTTGGAACAGGCTTCCAGAACGGATTAAGTTTGAGAACTAAGGTACCACTGTATATAGAAATGAGCAAACCAGTGATATTTTAGGGAGCAGGCTAGCAACCGGGGCCCATTACTTACATCATAGGAGCCTATGCAACACAAAACACTGTTGTTGTATGTAGGTTTTATTTTATTTGTTTTTTATCTTATATTTTGGGAAAGTATATCCAGTTTTGTTTTCCTTTAAAAGGGAGTGGGGCCCTAAGCTATAGCTCATTTAGCTTATATGTAAATCCGGCACTGCATACGAATAACCTGATGGGGAGGGGAAACTGGCTGTGTGGAGGTGATTCTGAACTGCCACAGGTGACCAGGCAGGTGGGCCAATGAAATCTTTATAAAAGAAGCTTTATTAATATGCAATGAATGTTTAAGAGCAGTGCACTATTGCCGATGTATCTAACATTCATTATGCTTTTATTTTCCTTTTCAAAGAGATGCTTTTGAAATCAACAAACCTTGTCTGCCAAGACGGGGAATGCCAGGTTGTCTTAACTTTATGTATTTCTCAACTCAATGAAAGAGTCATGTTTCAGGTCGCAGTAACCTGGTCTGTACCCACATTGGTATTACTGATCTAGCAACTATAGCCCTATGCCCACATAGGCAATCCCATGTTCACTGGGGAGCCATTGAATGCTATGTTCACACTTCCAGCCATTCCTTGGCCATTACAACCCCTTTCTTCAAAACCATGTGTTCCACACAGTTGTATGTAACAGAACTCTAAAGCATACACTCACACTTGCATCTAAGGGCTTTGTGCCAACAGAAAACCTGCACAAGTGCGAATCCCAATCACTCAAGAGCCCTTGCATTTGAACAGGAATTCACAGCTCAAAATCACTTTGCAGACATTGCTGAACACAGGGCGAAATTATCAAAGGAAGGGGGTGCAATATTGGGGGCGGGGCTGAAGGCAAGGCCCGGCTCCCTAGGAAACATGGCATTGCCCTACACAAAAGTAACGCAGGATTATGTTTCAGCATGTGCAAAAAGACTTGTTCAGGATGAAATGAAGGTGTGCAAAGAGCCCTTTGTTATCCTACGGCCCTTGTTTCTAGCTTGCTTCCACTTTAGATCAACCCCTTGGTTAGGTCAGATGAAGATCACCTTTATATATCATCTGTCTGTCATCTATCTATCTATCTATCTATCTATCTATCTATCTATCTATATCATCTATCTATCTATCATCTATCATCTATCTATCTATCATCTATCTATCTATCTATCTATCTATCTATCTATCTATCTATCTATCATCTATCTATCATCTATCTATCATCTATCTATCATCTATCTATCTATCATCTATCTATCTATCTATCTATCATCTATCTATCTATCTATCTATCTATCTATCTATCTATCTATCTATCATCTATCATCTATCTAACTATCTATCATCTATCTATCTATCATCTATCTATCTATCATCTATCTATCTTATCTATATCTATCTATCTATCTATCTATCTATCTATCTATCTATCTATCTATCTATCATCTATCTATCTATCATCTATCTATCTATCTATCATCTATCTCTCTCTATCTCTCTCTATCTCTATCTCTATCTCTATCTATCTCTATCTCTATCTCTATCTCTATCTCTATCTCTATCTCTATCTCTATCTCTATCTCTATCTCTATCTCTATCTCTACCTCTACCTCTACCTCTACCTCTACCTCTACCTCTGCCTCTGCCTCTACCTCTACCTCTACCTCTACCTCTATCATCTATCTATCTATCATCTATCTATCTATCTATCTATCTATCTATCTATCTATCTATCATCTATCATCTATCTAACTATCTATCATCTATCTATCATCTATCTATCTATCATCTATCTATCTTATCTATATCTATCTATCTATCTATCTATCTATCTATCTATCTATCTATCATCTATCTATCTATCTATCATCTATCTATCTATCATCTATCTATCTATCTATCTCTATCTCTATCTCTATCTCTATCTCTATCTCTATCTCTATCTCTATCTCTATCTCTATCTCTATCTCTATCTATCTCTATCTCTATCTCTATCTCTATCTCTATCTCTATCTCTATCTCTATCTCTATCTCTACCTCTACCTCTACCTCTACCTCTGCCTCTGCCTCTGCCTCTACCTCTACCTCTACCTCTACCTCTACCTCTACCTCTATCATCTATCTATCTATCTATCTATCTATCTATCTATCTATCATCTATCTATCTATCTATCATCTATCTATCATCTATCAATCATCTATCTTCTATCATTCATCTATCACAGCATGGCAGCTGCTTCCCCCTGCTACAATGTCACAAGACTGAGGAATATGTAGGAATAGCAATAAATATGATAATGAGGGAATGTTGTTGATAATGGCAGTGACTACAGCAACCCAAATATGTGGATAGGACATTCTGCTTCCTGTGAGATGTTGATAGTATAGGAAAGACCCACACAACTGGTGGCATCTACACCAATGTGAAGTATTTACATGTCTACATGTGTTTCACAAATCAATCCAGGTAAGTGGTTGTTGTTGTTTTTAATCAGACAGCTGGAGTGCTTTCCTTTTGTGAAAACGATCAAAGAATGAAGGAGAGTTTAGAACTGGCTTTGTGCTATCTGGAATTGCTGAGCCTAGGTCTCTCTGCTTTGCTGTGTTTTGACGCACGGGCCTTTGCACCAGGATTTCTCTCTTGATCACGGCAGTCAAGAAACATTTGCAGGCAGCAATGCACAGGGAGCAATGCAAACTAAATAGGGAGTAAATCAATTCAATTCAAGGATATAGTATATATTAGCAGGTATCATCCTTCCAGCTCATCACATCTAGTGCTTTCTAATATAATGAAGGTGTTTACAAATGACTGGGAGCCAAATTCTTTGAGACAGTTCCATCAAAGTACTTGGCCTTTAAGCTGCTTTAGTTCCATTCAGTTATATCTGTTGTCTCCCTCTTCATCTAGGTTGTAGGGTTAATGGGGTTTAGGGTGGAGGAGGGAGGCAATGGCACCCCTACGCCCTATATGTATTTTCCGTTGTGAATGCAACCCCTTTTCTCTGGGTCTCCTTATGAGTTTCGAGGTATATGGTGGTGTCCTCCTGGGATGGTACCACTTCAAAATACAAGAGGGAGGATCACAAAAAAAAAAACCCAGATGTGGAAGGACAGCAAGCCAGAGAGAATACTATTATTTCATTTGTTTATTTACTTAGCACTTCAAAACTGCTTAATATTAAATCCCTAAGAGATATGCACAAAATAACATAAAAACATAACAACAAAATAATGTAACAAAAATAACATAAAAACTAACAATACAAGAGTATACCAAAAAGAAGAAAACAATGTTATATAATCTGGAAGAGGTAAAATCAGGAATTCAGGGAAAAACAAAGTCTGATCTTATGGATCAGGAAAGTCTTCACAAGACATGTAATGAAAATATTTTAAAAGTCCGAAAACCACATGGCTCCTGTTCATAACAAAACCACAGCTGAGGCTGTGCTCCCCCCTCTCTCTCAACTTCACTTGCCATCTATCTATATATGTAAAGGTAATTTTTTTGTGGGGGAGCATAGTAAACTTGGGACTGTGTGTTACCCTTTACTCACCAAGGCAACATTGACTATGAAATGGTTTAAAAAGGCAGTTCTGTGTGCCATAATTTTTCAGTAGGAATCCAACGGCATGTATCAAAACAGGTCTGTGATTGATGTAACAACCAATTTCCTAAGCATTTTACTGACAAATATTATGTCAAGCGCAGGGAGAGCAGCTTCCGAACGGCAAATAATTTCCATAAACACAGTGGAGATATGAGCCCCAATGAAAATGACAGGATCATCTATCAAACTGTTATATGCCCCAAAATATCAGGCGTACAATGTGATATTCAAGATAGGCTGTCCTATTATGTGAGAAGTGGAAGGGGAGGGTGGATGTTGAGCTTATACGTCAATTCGGTGGGAAGATAATTCTCACTGCCTGTCCCAAGAGCCAAAAAGAGTTATTTTCAGGCAGCCCACATTCCAAAGCAGCAAAGGTTTCAGCACCAGGAACAGCTCCATTTGGATGATGGTGACAGAGGGTGCTTTCAGGAGAAAGTCTCACGCCATCAAAAGCTTTCACAGAAGGAGCCCAAGCAGATGTGAAATTTTGTGGGAAGCTAAAAGAATTTCAAGAAGCTTAGCACAAATTATCAGAGGTTTAAAAATAATCTCTGTAGCTGTAACCAGCAACCAAGGAAGAACATACTGAAAAGGAGAATGCAAACAACCAGAGCCTTTGTTTCACATTTCCCATTGCTATTTTCTTCCCGTGATCCTCTAGGTGTTTTAGCTTGATCTGTGTCTGTTTCCCCTTCCTTGAGATTATATGGGTATTTTAGCTTGATGGTAGCTGGTAGCACAAGGATGAGTATCTCTATCACCTACAGGCGAACACAAAATCATTTAGCTCACTATTAAGTGGTTCACTTGCCAGCAATTGCCACTGACAACAGAATCATAGAACTGTAGAGTTGGAAGGGACCCTGAGGATCATCTGGTCTAACCCCCTACAATGCAGACATATGCAGTTGTCCCATATGGGGATCAAACCTGCAACCTTGGCGTTATCAGTAGCATGCTCTAGCCAACTGAGCTATCCTAGCTCTAGGATTATATAGCAAGGAAACTACCCCACTGTTCAAAGGAGATTAGATAGATAGATAGATGATAGATAGATAGATAGATAGATAGATGATAGATAGAAGATGTCACGGCCACCCAGGACGGGTCCCAGCTCACAAGAGACCTCACTCCGTTGCAGTTTATTTACAGGAAAAGTTTATTGAAGATTTCTGCTTCTCGTACAGTTCAGCATCGTGGCCGTACGTCTGTCACGTTAGACCGCTGAAGTCCCCTCTGACTCCTCCCCTCTTCCACACCAACTTAATAGCCTGGCTCTAGACCACCTCTTCCTCTCCTTTCTTTTCCGCAGGGTCTTCCTGCCCCCCTGGGTTCCCTCTCTCCGTGACTCGCCTGAGGCTGAATCCTCTGCCGCCTCTTCCCCCCTCCTTCTGGCTTTAGGGCCGGGCTCCTCCCCTGAGCTCTCTCCACTTCCGCGCGCCTCTACGTTTGAACTTGGCGCGCGTACGTTGCTGCTGACCTTTCTTTCGACCGCTACACCACCCCTTGTTCTGCTCTCCACCCTTTCCGGCTGAACACCTTGCTCCAACCCCCTTTCTCTGTTCTCTCCTAATCCTGCTCCCTCCGAGAGGCTGACGACTCCACCCCCTTTACTCCGTTCCGGCTGAGACGCCTCTTGCTGCGTCTGTCTTCCACTGGGCTCCTCTCCGCTTCTCCCTTCTCCTCCCTTTTTCTTGATTAAGGTAACCCCCTTTTGAGAATCCTCTGACTCGCTGCTCAGACTCGTGGATTCCCTCAGAATTCCGTCATCTTCTTCCTCATCCTTCTGCCCCTCCTCCCACTCGCTCTCCGTCTCCTCTGTCATCTCCTCCTCTCTCCCAGAAACCCTGACATCCATCCCCCCCTCGAAGCCCCCCCTTCCCCCCTCCCGCTCGCCGGGTGCAGGTTGAGGA
This sequence comes from Podarcis melisellensis, assembly GCF_964234715.1. Classification (NCBI taxonomy): domain Eukaryota; kingdom Metazoa; phylum Chordata; class Lepidosauria; order Squamata; family Lacertidae; genus Podarcis; species Podarcis melisellensis. The sequence goes on along the minus strand of NC_138538.1, from coordinate 84,153,161 downwards.
AAACGTGGTTCTTCCGGGGTCGGTTCAGGATACAAGTTGTCCACTTCAACGTTCTCCTCTGTCATCTCCGTATATGTGTGTTCGAACTCGGGTTCCCCACCCACAGACCTCACAGTCTCTTCCTCCATCACTGCTTCTCCTGGCGCTGCCTGCCAAGGACCTACCATCCATCTCTGACTCCATGCCTCCCTTGGCTGATCCACCCACCAACAAGGGCCTGTCTCCTCCCCCCCCAGTCTCGGATCCCTGGTCGGGCTTGTTTCGGGCGTATGGCCCTCGGGTGAGGAGAAACCCTTGAACGTGCTGTCTGACAAAGTGGGCGTGAAAAGCCAATCATCAAAATACTCCTCGGGCATGGGCTTGTGCGGAAAAAGTGCATGGAACTCCTCCTTCAACAGGGGTTCGTCCAACGCGTAACCCGGCACCCAGCTATTGGCAGAGGCCGGAGTGCCTTCCCTGGCTAGAAAATATTCAACTCCCTCCTCCCCCCATCTCGAGTCCAGTATCTCTGTGACCTCGTTAAGAGGTTCTGGTCTTGGCGATTCCCCCCCCTCAGGCGCCCTCCTACGTGGCTCTGGGAGTGCTCCTGACTCTTGAAACCTGTGTGGGGTTTTGTAGGGAGTGAGCACCGACCTATGAAAGACCGGGTGCACCCTGGAACCCTCCGGAAGGGCTAGACGAAAAGCCACCGGATTGATCTTAGCCTCAACTTGATATGGCCCTAGCTGCCTGTGTCCTAACTTCTTCTTGGCCAATGACCTGGCCGGCATCGCGTGGGCTGCTAACCACACCCAGTCCCCAATCTGGATGTCCTCTCCCGCCCTCCTGTGCTTATCGGCCTGCACCTTATACGCCTGTTTTGCCAGCTCCAAATGTCTCCGCAGCTCCTCGTGCACCTCTTGCAACTCCGCTGCAAACTGGTCGGCATCTTGAGGCCCCCCCCCTCCTGGTGCCGCAAATCTCGGGAAGGTTCTGGGATGACGGCCATTGTTCGCGAAGAAAGGCGTCACCCCGGTGGATGCGTGTTTCGTGTTGTTGTAGGCGAATTCAGCCATCGGCAGATAGTCCACCCACGCCGCAGGTCGCTGGTTGGCGTAGCACCGCAGGTACTGCTGCATGATCGCGTTGACCCTCTCCGCTTGACCGTTGGTTTGTGGATGTCTCGCCGATGTCAGGTTGATTTTGACGTGCAAGATGCCCAGAAGCTTTCGCCAGAAAGTGGAAACAAACTGGCGCCCCCTGTCGGACAAGACGGACTGCGGAAGTCCATGCACTCTGAAGACGTGATCGATGAAGAGCTTTGCGGTCTGTTCTGCCGTCGCCACCTTGGCACAAGGGATGAAATGCGCCATCTTGGTGAACAAGTCCACCACCACTAACACCGCCGTCTTACCTCTGGAGCTGGGCAGGTCCGTAACAAAGTCCAACGCTACCCTCTCCCACGGTTGCTGCGGTGTCTCCAGCGGTTCTAGCAATCCCGCCTGCTTCTGGTGCACTGGTTTGGACCTCTGGCAGATATCACACCTGGCGACGTAGTCCGCCACCTCTCCTCTCATCTGGGGCCACCAAAAGTCTCTAGCCACCAACTCCATCGTCTTCTCTTTGCCGAAATGGCCTGCACTAGGGGCGTCATGCAATTGTTGCAGAACCTTGGCTCGAAGATCGTCGGTGGGCACGTAAAGGGCACCCTTACGAGTCAAAAGTCCATCTTGCAATTGGAACTCATCGTTGTCTCGCGACCCTCCGCGTAGCTCCTCCATCTTGGACTGTGCAAACTGATCCCTTTGCAACGCGCGTCGCACCGCGTCCAGGTCGACTGCGATGGTAGCGCACGTCCACGCCTGCGGTGCGAAAATGTGCTTTGCTGCGATTGGAGCTGCTTCCTCCAAGTATTGCGGCTTTCGGGACAGCGCGTCTGCAATAACATTGGAGTCTCCTGGGATGTATTCTATTTTGAAGTCGAAATCCGCAAAGAACTCCGCCCAGCGCATGTGTCGCTGGGTCTGTAACTTAGCCGTCCGCCAATACTCTAAGTTCTTGTGATCCGTGCGGACTTGCACCGTGTGCTTGGCTCCTATTAAGAAGTGTCGCCACGCTTTGAAAGCTGCATGAATGGCCAACAACTCCCTGTCCCATATGGTATAATTGCGCTCCGTCTTGCTGAGCTTCCGGGAGTAGAACGCACCCGGTCTCCAGTTGCCTTGTGAATCCTCTTGCAAAAGAACGGCCCCAACCGCTCTGTCTGACGCATCGGTCTCTACCCGCATGGGTCTGCCGGGATTCACGTGGAGCAGCTGCTCTTCGGAGGCGAAAAGACCTTTAAGCGTCCGGAAGGACCGCTCCGCTTGTTCGGTCCAGACGAACTTCTTCTTCTTGGAACTGAGGGTGTCAGTGATAGCCGCCGTCGCGTTCGCAAAACCTTTAATAAACTTGCGGTAAAAATTGGCAAAGCCGATGAACCTCTGGACCTCTTTCCGATTTCGAGGGCTTTTCCAGTCCAACAGCGCTTGAACCTTAGCCCTGTCCATGGCCAGTCCCTCGTCGGACAACTTGTAGCCAAGGAAATCAACCTCTCTGACATCAAACTGGCATTTCTCCAACTTGGCGTACAGCCTGTGGTCCTTCAGCCTCTGCAGGACCTCCCTCACGTCCTTATCGTGATCCTCCGGCGATTCCGAGAAAATCAGGATATCGTCGAGAAAGCAGACACACTTCTTGTAGAGGAGACCTGCTAGCACGTGGTGCATAAATGCTTGAAAAACGTGGCTGCCATTTTGGAGACCGAAAGGCATGACTCTGTATTCGTATGTGCCCAGAGGGGTGAACATGGCGGTCTTCCACTCATCTCCTTTCCGGATGCGGATGAGATTGTAAGCTCCACGTAGGTCCAGCTTGGTGAAAATCTTGCCCCTCCTGACGGTCGCTAAAAGGTCGTCAATCTTGGGCATGGGGAAAGCTTTGGGCTTAGTCAAGCTGTTTATGAACCTGTAATCCACTATAAGCCTTTTTTGGGGCGTGTTTTTCTTCTTCACAAAGAACACAGGGCTGCCACCCGCTGCTTTAGATTCCTGGATGAAACCTCGCTTGAGGTTATGGTCTATGAACTCCCGAAGCTCTTGCATCTCGTCTTCCGACATGGAGTACAGCTTGGCAGCAGGCAGTTGCGCCCCTGGCACTAAATCAATCGCGCAGTCGTAAGGTCTGTGAGGCGGCAACTTGTCAGCTTCCTTCTCACAGAAAACCTCCAAGAAGTCCTGGTACTTGTGAGGCACTGTTTGCACCATACCCAGATGCAACTGCTGCTCGGCTTCTCCTCCCTGATCGGTCTGAAAGCAATGCTGAGCACAATACGATGAACAAAAGGTGATCTGCCGCTGGTACCACGCAACCGCGGGACTGTGCCTCTCCAGCCAACTCATGCCTAACACGATGGGTGTGTCCGATAAGTGGGTGACATTGAAACTAATAAGTTCTCGATGGTTGCCAATCTGCATCATCATGGGAGGGGTTTGCTGCACCACTTGCCCCCCCAGCAACTTCCTGCCGTCTACCGTGACCACGTTTAGAGGCGTCGTTGCAGGCAGGAGCGCCATGTTGTGCTGCTTAACGAACTGCAGTCCCACGAAGTCGGCGTTGCTTCCCGAATCGATCGTTATTGGAACCTCGAGGAGTCTCCCATCAGGCAACTGGAGTGTTGCTGTGAGCAGAACTGCCGGTCTGGGAGGCAAAGGGTCCACGCTCTGCAGTGATGCTGGGGGCTTGTCTACAGATCCGCCTGGCTGAGCCCCAGTAGCTCTGCTTCCAGCCAGGCACTGTCGTTTCCCTGAAGCTGCTCCCCTGGTTGCACCTCTGCTGTCACAGTTGCCAGTGCTGCAGTGTGCTTCTGGAGCCTCTGGGGGCACTCTTTCGCCATATGGTGCGCACTGTCACAGATGTAACACTTCCTGGTTCCTCTAGGAGGCTTCGCTTTGGCTGCACCAGGGACAGGGCTCTGGGATGGCTTCTGAGCCCTAGCACCACCAATCTCCATTGGCTCCTCGCTGTCCTTCCCCATTGGCGAGGGGTGCGCACGGCTGAAATCCCTGTGCACAAAAGGGAGAGTCCTCGCTTGCGCACGCGCTTGGGGCCCGTCCTCCTCGTGCCACGGACGTCCCTCATGTCGAATTCCAATAGCTAAAGCCCGTTGCACCACGTCTTCTAGGGTCTGGGGTCTGTCCCCCCTAGCGATCTCATCCTTGATGGGGGGGCTCAATCCCTCCCAAAAAAGATCTCTGACCGGCTTACTGTCCTTTGGCCAATCTAAGGCGGTGAGCAATGCAAAAAATTTAGAGTGGTATTGGCGCACAGTCGCTTTCCCCTGCCTCAGCCCGTGCATTTGACGGCGCGCAATGTCCACATCCACAGAGGATTGAAAACAAGAATCCATCGCTTTGATGAACGCAGTTGAATTGCGACGGGCCGGTCCATCTTCGCGCCACAGATTGCGTAGCCAAGCCCTGGCCTCCCCATGCAGGTGCGAAACAATGAACCCCACTTTCTCCTCCTCATCTTTAAAATCGTGACGGAGTAAATGCAGTGCATATACGACGTCCGCTCTGAAATTGGGATAGTCTTGCAAGTTGCCATTAAAATGCGGAACCAGGGCACCCCCCCTCCGTCCAAGCGCAATGCCCTCCGCTCTGGAACCTGGGGCCCCCGCCCTGTCCGCGTGTTCCCACCTTGCCTGCAAATCCTGGCACGTCTTCTCCAAGTCGTCATTCTTCTTCTGCGAAGCAATGACTGCCGATGTGAGAGCGGTAACCTGATCCCGCAGTGCAACCAGCTGCTCCTCAGCGCTCATGGCTGCTCCCGTTCGTGAGCTTCGCAAAAAAAATTTTTTGCTTTCTGAGAGGGGACTTACTGTCACGGCCACCCAGGACGGGTCCCAGCTCACAAGAGACCTCACTCCGTTGCAGTTTATTTACAGGAAAAGTTTATTGAAGATTTCTGCTTCTCGTACAGTTCAGCATCGTGGCCGTACGTCTGTCACGTTAGACCGCTGAAGTCCCCTCTGACTCCTCCCCTCTTCCACACCAACTTAATAGCCTGGCTCTAGACCACCTCTTCCTCTCCTTTCTTTTCCGCAGGGTCTTCCTGCCCCCCTGGGTTCCCTCTCTCCGTGACTCGCCTGAGGCTGAATCCTCTGCCGCCTCTTCCCCCCTCCTTCTGGCTTTAGGGCCGGGCTCCTCCCCTGAGCTCTCTCCACTTCCGCGCGCCTCTACGTTTGAACTTGGCGCGCGTACGTTGCTGCTGACCTTTCTTTCGACCGCTACACCACCCCTTGTTCTGCTCTCCACCCTTTCCGGCTGAACACCTTGCTCCAACCCCCTTTCTCTGTTCTCTCCTAATCCTGCTCCCTCCGAGAGGCTGACGACTCCACCCCCTTTACTCCGTTCCGGCTGAGACGCCTCTTGCTGCGTCTGTCTTCCACTGGGCTCCTCTCCGCTTCTCCCTTCTCCTCCCTTTTTCTTGATTAAGGTAACCCCCTTTTGAGAATCCTCTGACTCGCTGCTCAGACTCGTGGATTCCCTCAGAATTCCGTCATCTTCTTCCTCATCCTTCTGCCCCTCCTCCCACTCGCTCTCCGTCTCCTCTGTCATCTCCTCCTCTCTCCCAGAAACCCTGACAGAAGATTATAGATAGATATAGATAGATAGATAGATAGATAGATGATAGATAGAGATAGATAGATAGATAGATAGATAGATAGATAGATAGATAGATAGAGATAGATAGATAGATAGATGGATAGATATAGATAGATGATAGATAGATATAGATAGATGATAGATAGATAGATAGACAGATAGATAGATAGATAGATGATTGATAGATGATTGATAGAAGATAGATAGATAGATAGATAGATAGATAGATGATAGATAGATAGATAGATAGATAGATAGATAGATAGATAGATGATAGATAGATCAGTTGCCCTTCCACTTTTGCTCTTGGCCCTGTCCACACCAACATGTGGCCCCCAGAAGCTTGCTGGTAAAGAAATGTGGCCCTTGGAATCCCCAAACCTGATCGACACCAGCTCTAACCCAAGAAGTTCCACAAATTTCACAGGCCTGGCTTTTCCAATGTGACAAAAAATGCACATAAACACATACTCTCCACTCACTAGTTTAAGATCAATGGAATGTATTGCTCAGGAAGAAGTTTTCAAAAAATAAAATAAAATGACAAATATCCCTATAAACATCTTCCTACAAGAAATTAACAAAATTCCACCCACGTACCTTGCAACTGAATCTTATTTTCCGGACTCTGTACCAGAACAGAACTGACAGAATCTAGGTTGTCATAGTTACTGCAGCCAAGAGGACCAGTCCGGGTTTCTGTTACCTAGTGAGTAAGGGAATGGAAAACCATTTGCTATATTATACAGAACAAGCTAAGTTTCCTTTTAAAAACACCTAGCACAGTGCAGCAATAGAATTCATTTTCATATATACAAGCGGTGTGACATTTTTACCTGGACAGATGCTTTTTTTAAGCAGCCCCTTTCACAGACAGCAGCCTTATTTGCCATATCAGATCACCGTATTTTATAGAGATGAAATTCAATGGTAATTTTAGCAAAATCTTGGGAATTGCATTTTTGTAGGGCTGTGTGAAAACCTACCCCCTCCCCAAACCCTCCACATGATATTCAGGGGTGATGTAACAGGGGATAATTTCATTACATATTTGCTGGGGGTGTAGAATTCAACAGTCTGGTTGAAAGAATGGCCTCAGAAAACTACTCAACTACACTTCTGAGATTTTTCAACTTGTTTAATACAGTATGAAAACATATTATTGGTTCCAATTGGTGGGTAAAGGGAGCAATAAGCTAAGAGAGGAGGACTAGATGAACTTGGGGCAGACTATATCTAAGCCAACATTTCTTGGATAGCTCAGTTGGTTAGAGCGTGGTGCTGATAACACCAAGGCTGCAGGTTCAATCCCTGTAAGGAACAGCTACAGTTTCCAGGAATCTTTAGGGGGAGCCATAATAGTTAAAGTAGTAAAAATGTACTTTAAATGAATGATGTGGATGCAACCAGTATTTGGCCTAGGTCACTTAGAAGGTTTCAGGGCTCAGTGGGGATTTGAACCCTGGTCTCCCAGTCCAAGATCAACACTCTAATCACTATGCCACACTGGCTCAGTATATTGAACAATAATAAAACTAAATCCACAGTTGTATTCCAGTTTTTTCATACTACTCACAGGCAACAAAACAGGCAAAGTCACTTTGCTGAATATTTGGGTTGGGTGAAATTCTCCAGTTCAGGAGGAGTTTGGTGTGTGTGTGTGGTGTGTGATTTATCTGATTTTTTTTCATGAGAAATTTTTACTTACTTCTGAATTATTGTGTTTCATACTTTTTCCAACATTTGAGGTTTTACTTTGAAATTTATAAATATTTTAAACAACATGAACAAAGTAAAGCAACCAAAGCTCAACATTTATTTATTTATTTTTAAAACCATTTAATTTCAGTGAGGAATGTTTTAAGCATGTATAAAAACTTTGCACTGAAATCAATGGGACTTCCAATTGTTCAGTTTGGGCTGGATTATACCATTGAATTTTAAATCTGCAAGATTTAACATAATCTACAAATGTTAAATATACAAATTTAAATGGGTTGGATTCAGATTTGCTTAATTGGTCTTAGTTCCCACAAAAACCAATGGGAGTTAAATTAAGCCACAACTAATTTGTCCTGCTGGTTTCTAGTATACATAAATTCAGATGGTTTGCAGTATAACACATGTTGGCTCAGAAGTAACTCCTACTAAATTCAGAGGCACAATCTCAAAAGACACAAGGGGACAGTTGTGGAAATGGATGCATGTTTAAAGATGATCCCCTGTATCCCTTCATTTTACTATCTAAGTCTTAAGAATGTATTAAATCCATATTTTGATGTAATCATGGAACCCATACAAATACTGTACAGACCAACCTCAGTTCTTGGCAATGATATCAGTGACTGCTACAATGGCCTGAAAGCTGGGAGGTTTACCATAGACAAATGACTCCAGTTCAATTTTTTTACCCTCCCTTATCCATTATGGTCAATAGGGTGTCCCATGAGACGCAATGCAATTTCATTTGATACAAGAACAGCTTTAGAATTGCTAATTACTGAAATGGTTGCGTATACCACAAAGTCTAAGAGTTTGGTCAATGTGAAAATCTGTTTCCAGTATGACTTTTCCCCTTGACAAAACTACAAAATGAATGTTTGTGTATTTCAAAACAGAATTTGCATCCCCTGGTGAATCTATTACTGTAAGACCTACAGTTTAAATTTTGAGAACTGTCTTTATTATAACATTTATTATCTTGATACCAGTAATAGAGCTTCAGTTGTGTGTGCTTGTGTGTATGGACAGTAGCTTAAGCAATACACAATGATTCTTGCAATATCTAGGTTTCAGGCATGAAATTCAAGTTTTGGGTACAAAATGTGTTCATTTATTGCTCTTGAGAGTCTTTGCAGAAACCAAAGAACACCCTCACACAACGTTCAACATCAAATCAATATTTCAGATTGTGCAAGTTAAGCACTATAAAGCACTTTGTACAATTAAATGTCTGATGAAATCACTGCCAAACGCAAACAAATTCTGATCATATAGTCCACACATTTGTTTCTGCAAACTTTCATGCTGTGAAAACCGGTCTTAAGAAATCCAGCTTGAATTTATCTTGAATGTTCATTGACAACCTAAGCAGGAGACCCTGTAATATATGCAATGAGTCAGAGGGAGTTTTCCTGAGATGCAATGTCCACCTAAAAAGAAAGGAATTTCATTTTCCTCAGATAGAGTCGAATATGGGAAGGAAAACTAACGTCTAGTGTCCAGCCTTACCTCCTTACATGTTTCTCTTTTTGATTGTCCTGGAAGTTCCAAAATGCAAAACAAAGCAATGCAAAAAACAAAAAACTACTTAGAAGAAGCATGGCAAAATTGGCACTACAAACAGGTGCTTGCGATAGATGGCTTTTCAAGCATTCTACCTTCAGGGCATTATCTCAATTTGCATACTGAGGAATGCCCAGAAATTTGCCCTGGAACCACAACATGTTGCAAAGAATTCTGAGCACAGCAGAGAGGGGGGAAGAGTACTTTACTTCTTTCATGTGTTTCTTCTCATTTGTCATTGCAGAACCCCAAGTAAGCTTTGGAAGAATGCCAGGCTTTCCTGAACACACTTTGAAAATCACTGCACTAGATAAACCAACCCTGTGACAATATGTGTTAAACAATAGTTATACTGTACTGCCCAATTAAGCAGAAGTAATCCTCTTCTGCAAATGTAAGGCTAGTGTCAATGGTCTAATTTGGACATAATGCTAAACTATAATTTGGTACGAGATGCAAAAAGCTCCTCCTCCACTGTTCTCCTGTAGCAGGGGTCGGCAACGTGCGGCCCATGGGCTGGATGCGGCCCACAAAGACCATTTTACTGGCCCCCGAGCCGCCCTTGAACTGAGCCGCCCGCTCAGTGAGTCCCCTGCGTGCTGTGCTAAACTGGTGTAGCACGGTGCAGGGACTTGCCAAGCAGCACCAGAAATTGCATCTGCACATGCGCAGATGTTGGAAATCACACCTGCGCATGTCCACATGCCAGAAATCGCTTCTGCACAGGCATGATTTTCGGCATCTGGGCATGCACAGAAGCGAATTCTGGTGTTGCTCTGCGGCAGTGTGACCCACAAACGATCTCTGTGGGAGTGATCCAGCCCATGGCCGGTAAACCTTGCCGACCACTGTCCTATAGCATGGTTGTGAGATTGGAAGTATTTACTTTAGTTTTTAACTAACCACAGTTTGTCATAATATCCAAACCAGTAAGTGTAGTGAGTTTTAATTATGGTTTATATTTGAATGAGCCAGGATTAGAAATCACAGTTTGAAGTTGGCTTGCTTGGGCAAACCATGATTAAAACTAACCACAATCTATCCTAGTCCAGACATAACAACAAACCGTAGTTGACAATAAGAAAAAATGTTCATGGCTGATGGGGGGGCAGGATTCTACAAATCATTAAAACATAGTTTATTATGTCCAAACAAGATGTCTGATTTTACTTGTACATCTTATGCCACGATCAGTCTACTAGACTTTAAGATGCTACAAAAGTATCTGTTGTTATCCCCGGCTGCCTGTTGCAAATAAGCATTACAAATCAAAAACGAAAATAGAATTTAAAAGCAAAACTGGAGTGCAGCAGAATTTGGTCGATAAGGACCTCCTATTGGCAGCTGGAGAAAAGCAGCAGTTGTGGTCAGACTTTATGAGGTGTATTTGTCGCCAATGGGTAATGTGGTCTGGTTATTGGATATTTGCAATGGCCTTAGGGATTGGTTGCAGATGTGAGCAGTTTGGCAGTGAGTTTGCGGAGAGGGGCTGACTCAGGTGGTGGATAAGGCATTGGATTGGATCCCTAGTCAAGGTGGACAGGGGTGTGTCTTGGGAGCCCTACCTCCACTCCAAGGAATCAGGGGATTCCATTAAAGGGATCCAGAGGGAGATCTTTGGTCTAGACGCCAAGACAGGTGCCTGATCGGTCAAAGCACTCCCAAAATGGTGACCTTGGAAGGGTAACCTTGATTTGATGTATGTCATAGGGTGGCAGGGTGACCCTGCCAATAATCAGCCAGCAGACAGGCTCGTTGGTACAGGATACACACCCAATGCCTGCACCAAAACCAGCTAACATCTGTTATCAATGCACTAGTAGCCTGTTTAGCCCCAGAAATGGTTGTCCTGTGTTTATTGCAACTTCCCAAGCCCTTACCCCTGGCCCATGGCTTCACTGCACCTGGATTTGCAATGGTCTACTTTGACGAAGTAAACGGCATTTCCGTGCACTGCTCTGGTTTCACCAGAAGCGGCTTGGTCATGCTGGCCACATGACCCGGAAAAACTGTCTGCGGACAAATGTCGGCTCCCTCGGCCAGTAAAGCGAGATGAGCGCCGCAACCCCAGAGTCGTTTGCAACTGGACTTAACGGTCAGGGGTCCTTTACCTTTACCTTTTTACCTTGACATAGTAGGTCTATTCCAATTTACAACGACCTCTTGCAGCAACCCCCCCCCCCATATGAACAGCTTAGTTGGATCAGATCAAAGATGAGTCTAAAACAGTGCTCAGTTTCCAACAGAGAGTGGACATTCAAATAGATGTCTCTAAAAACAGAGGTGCTCAACATTTTTGTTATCCAGCTTTGCAACTTCCCAGAGACCTTTGTCTGACCACTACTAGAAAAAGACTGCTACAGTAACTGGATCTTTGCTCTGACCCAGTCCTTAGGATTTCTCCCTTTTTCAAGAGTCATCTACCTTTAATGCACTATGAACGCATAATGTTGTTTCATAATGAGGATTTATGTGCTCATGTTTATTCTTCCCATTCATTCTCATTACAGCTTGAAACTTCTCAGGTAACCAAATAAGGGAAGGGTGGTAATTAGCCTAATCATTACATGCTCTGCTTTTGCATATTCAGATTCATCCTTCATTCAGATAGGCCATTCAAGGCAATTGAATATAAGTACCGATTGCCATTAACTCATTAGGTCCCAGACTAGGGAAGATGACACTGCATTTGGATTAAAAAAGTTGCATGTGTGTGATATGTGTGTGATGAGGGCCAAAAAGACTCTCATTTACATACCAACTTTGTGGCACTGTAGCCTTATTGGAGTTCACCGATTGGGTCTGCGTTGCTCCGGGACAGGAGGAAGGAAGTCAAAATGACACCGAGGTTGTTTCAAAGAAAGAGTTTATTCTGCTCTCCGGATAGCAGAAGGCACTTGCGTGGTGAGTCCACAGCAAGTACAAAGAAATGACAGGTTTCATGCAGTTTATATATCCTCCAGGCACCCTCTCACTCCTCCCCTAGGAGCCCAACCACGTCGGCGTACGTACACAGGTTGACATCACATATGTTCCTGCTCTGGTACTCTCAACCATAAAGGGATCTTCCTTCCTGTACTTCTGACCATAAAAGGATATTCCTGTTCCTACTCCTATCTTGGAGCAAGAGGTCACTACTTCCGAGAACATGCTCTGGCGTTAGTCCCAGACTTGGGTCTCTGCATCATTTGTGTTCAGAACATAAGATATGTCTGTGTCTGTTCTACTGGTAGAGTCAAGGCCAGTCTTGCCGTCAAACTGATAAGGGAGAGAGCTGTGTTCTTGTTTTGCATTTGCTCAACGGCTGAAGTTTATGCATTTTAGCTAAGGAGAAATGGGGATTTTGGTGCAGTTTAAAAGCTGCCTGCACAGTCAGTTTTGGGGTTTGGGAAACCCATTCCTTCAGCACAATCTACCCATAAGTGAGAATTTGCAAAAGCATGTCTGTACTCATGACACTAATGACCAATCTCCTCCACTTTTTGTTATTTCAGGCTTAATATGCTGTAATGAGAGTGAATGGGAAAAATGTATAAACACGACCACACATACTGTACAACAGAAGTGTCCAAATCCAGGCTGGCCCTACTGTTAGGGAGAGTCTAGTAGCTGTCTTAGGCAGCAAATGTTGAAGGACAGTGAAGAGCTGTGTGCCATGCAGCCCGTATTCTATCTTCTAAGCTACGCTGTTGCTTTCAGGTTTAGTGCATGATGCTGGAGACAGATTTAACAGCCAATCTTAACTTCTTTTGTATACGGAATTTGTGTGTGTGTTGTCCTTTGACTCAGGCAGCAAAATATCTTGGGACAGTCCTGGTCTAAATGAACACTCCCTCATGCACGGAAGGGTGGAACAGGGTCATGTGATCAACTACACACTCAGTGGGGCATTCATTCAGTGAGCATGAGAAGGCCTAAGGGGTGTAAGAAGGAAGTGACCTATTTGCATTCTGACTTATTGTCACAATCAGCACTGTTTCCATTGCGCTGCAGAGTGTGGCTTCTGCCAAATACTACTTATTTGGCTTGTTGTCTGCTTTTTGCTGTAAGCTATGCAGGTAGATGAGGGACATGGGTGGCACTGTGGGTTAAACCACAGAGCCTAGGACTTGCTGATCAGAAGGTCGGCGGTTCGAATCCCCACGACGAGGTGAGCTCCCATTGTTCGGTCCCTGCTCCTGCCAACCTAGCAGTTCGAAAGCACGTCAAAGTGCAAGTAGATAAATAGATATTGCTCCAGCGGGAAGGTAAAGGGTGTTTCCGTGTGCTGCTATGGTTTATATGACGCGGAAGCTGTCTGTGGACAAACGCTGGCTCCCTCGGCCTATATAGCGAGATGAGCACGCAACCCCAGAGTTGATCATGACTGGACCTAATGGTCAGGGGTCCCTTTACCCTTTACCTTTATGAAAGGAGCAATGCATTCTGGGAGGAGAAGGTGCTTCAAGGTTTAATGCAGCATTGAGGCATGGGCTTAATAAAGCACAAAGCTGGCCAGGGTAGGCCTGAGACTGGGAAGGAGCTAGGGAACATGATCCCCTACACTCCTAGTCCTTATATTCCAGACAGTAGAATTGGAGAAGGCGCCGAGAGCACAGCAAAAATAATAATAATGCAAAGCCTCCATTTTCCTGCCAAACAATCAAAAGCAAACTTGCTTAATATCCTACCTCCTGTACAGCACCCCCTCAGTGCCAATAAAAAAAGAAGAAGAAAGCAGGCTGATATGAGACAGGTGAGCGAGTCCCAAGCGAGCTGTTTCCAGAGATTATCACAGCACAGGTTGTCTTGGGCAGCAGGGTTTTCAATTCCCAGAAATAAAGCTCTTAACGTTTGGCATTAATGAGGAAATGCCGACAGTTTCCACTAAGTTAAAGCTCAGAACCACAGTGATAATGACCCGATTATATGTGCAGTAAGTAATTGCCTCTCAGCCATGTGGCAAGACTGAATTTTTGTGATATCAGCGGGCAATATTGCCCTTGGAGATATTGGTTTTTATTTTTCTAGTTTTGCCGCTTTCTCACCCCACGGTAGTCATTAAATCTGCAGCAAAGATGGTATGTCTGCATATTTCTGCAGATCCTCCTGTTACTAGTAGCTTCGCAAACATCTTGAAGTCCATCAGCTTTCTTATTCTTCTCCTTTCGCAAGCTCAATGACAGCTGTGCCTTAGGAGACTTTCTTTAATGCCCTCAGTGTGCCTCTGTCCTATTTCTGTCATAAGATGTAATATTTCATGCTTGATCTGCAGTTGTTTGCTTCCATCATATTCTGGCACATTGACACAAAACTGGGTAGTAACCTTACCTCGGCTGGGTCACACCAGTGGCACCAGAATCACCTCTTGGAGGGAGGGAAGGAGAAAGAGAACGGGAAGAAGGAAGAAAATGGACAGAATTCTATATAGAATGAGAGAACGAAACTAGACAGATTCAATAGAGGGAGACAATAAAATAAACCATTAGAGAAAATAAGCGATAAAAATAGTAAAACATAACTAAAATGGTAACAGTGCTACTAAAATAAAACAACAACTACCTAGGAAAGGACAATGCAAATGGAGTGGTGGTTCCCTCTATATTCATATGTGTGTGTGTGTGTATACACATATATGAAGTACAAAATAGAAAACATACATATTTACAACAAAAGAAAATACAAAAGAAAAAGAAAATACATATAACCAAGGAAAAAAATTAGAGAATATTTTGTCTCTTTTCATATTTACAGTTATTTATACCTCTATAAAATGCTATTCACAATACAGGAGTGAAATGAAAGATAAGGTGTCAGAAAAAAGAAAAAAAAAGAACAAAGAAAAAATAAAGAAGTAAAAGAAAAAGATCATAGGTGAAAATTTTTAAAAGTAGATAAGTACTCACTATACGTAGCTGTTTCCCATCCATATTTATATTCAATTGTATAATTTCATCTTGTCCTTATCTACCTTAAATAAAGTGTTTTGTTTTTTTAAAAAGACTTCCACCGTTTGCCTCATGTGTTTTTAATAATCCGTCCGTTAGAGGTTCCCTCTATATTCCATGGGGCAAAGGAAGCTTGCTGTCCTTTGAGCCATAGACCTCAATCTCTAACCTCCATTTCTCCCGTGCAAGTGCTTGCATCTGGGTAAACACTGGTGGGGGCAAAAAGTTCCCTGCCATCTTTGACTGTGCACTGTAGATGTGCAGTGCCACAGAGAGGCCCTCCCCTCCACACAGAGACCTGTTGTCATAATGTTGGGCATTTCACAAATTCAGAAAAATAGATGAGATGAAATCTGGCATAATGGCGCTTCCAACGCTACCCCCATTTACTTGGACGTAAGCCCTGCGGAATGTGGTGGGACTTGCTTCCAACTAAAATATGCTTAAAACCAGGGTGTCAATACCTAAGCAGCATTTTCATTTTGCAATGGTACCCCTGTTTCATTCTCAAAGGTGTGTCAAAAGTAAATAATTGATCCTTGTTTTACATGCAGCCTCCGGTATTCAGTCTCTGTCAGGGCTGGTTCAGATGCAGGTCAGCACTCAAGATGCAGAGACAAACAGAAAAAGTTGGCTCTTCATTCATTCAAGAAAAGACCATACCAGGCAGTAATGCCTACAAACAGGGCTGGCCCCCGTGAAACAGTTGCCAGGACTAAAGGTCTTTGCCTCCTCCTTCCCCCTAAGTCTCCTCCCCATCTGGATGTCTCCCAAGCAGCCTTAAACTATGTCAGGGCAGGGCCACCTGTGCTCTTTGTTCTGCCACACAAAGCTCTTCATGACCCTGGAGACAAGAGGGGAGGGGAGCTTACTACAACAGGAAAGGCAAGCTCCATGGATGCTTCTACAGCCTCTGTCCCCTCCTTCTCTGCCTCATGTCCTGAGTCTGCACTGCTTTCTGCATCTGGTTCTTCTCTCTCGCTCAAGCCTGTTCCTTCTTCAACATCCAAGCATTCTGCCTCTCCTCTCCCATCACCCTCTGACCTGTCCTCAGTGTCCCATCACCACTCCCCGGGCTCTGAGCCTTCCTCCTTTGAGGCATCCCTAGGGGGTTCCCTGGCTGGTGCCTCCCACTGGTCCTCTTAATCAAGCCAGTCCCTGACAGTTTCTTTTCATGTCTGCACTGGTACTCACTGCTCTTCCAGTAGTGTCATTGCCTGTTTTGGCAGAGCTGCCTTTCTTTGAACACTGTCTCATTAACCTGTGTGAAAGTGAACTCACTTTGTGATGGCTACATTACAGCTGAGCCATAATTTAATAACTTATCCTTTTGCTTCTTGTCTGTTCAGCCAAGAAGGACATGTCTGACCGCTTTCATTTCAGAAACCACTCAACCTTTAGCCTTAAAGTTGTCCTTCTATCTGTGACCTTTCATCATTTATCATATATCATATATCAATTTCTCTTGAGATCCCTCATATACTAACTGGAAAAGCCAATAAAGTGGACTGATCATTTCGTGTTATGCCAAACGTTGCTTATTCAAATATCCTTGATACTGCCTTTTTTGGACAGGAATAGAAATGTTTGCTTTTAAACATGCTTCAATAAACGTGACTCAAAATGAAGGACAATGCTAATTCTGTACTATGTATGTATAGCACTTCCAATATAGTATAAATAATTTTGGGACAGTTCTCCTGTATCCCTGCCTTCTTCACGACAACTTAATCAACATTCTTGCCTAGAGCTTTGCTTCTCTTTGAAGACCTGTGCAAAACCACTGCCAGTCAATGAAAGTCCTTTTCCTTTTAAGAATGCTAAATATTACTGTGGTGTACAGGCAAATATTGTAAGATTAAGAGTGCAATCCTTCCAGCAGTAAAACACAGATAAAACAAACTGGCCTCGCCACGTAGGTAAGTAATGAAAAGTCATTTTGCTGTGATTTCTTGTAGTGCTTTGCTGAAGTCTACCACCCAATTTATCAAAAGTTTACTTCTCCTGTGGAAGAGGCTTCTATAATTTGTCCTGGCCTCTTTTTCAGGGCACTTTAGATTTTAATTTTTTTAAAAAAAACAACAACTCAACAACATTTTCTTTAGAATTTTCAGTGGGTGCAGGGCTGAGTTTACCTTATCAGTGTCAGGTAGCCATGGGTGGGGTGCATATTTTCCTTTCCATTAAACTTTTCTCCAGCTCTTTGCAGCCTCCCCAGGTGCCTGCACTTCCTGATCTGGAAAAGGCCCATAGGGGAAACTGATGTCTTCCCATGAGTTTTAATTAAAACAATGGAAACATGGGAGACTGGCTACAGAGAATATTACATCAGTACTACTGTAGATTTCATTTTTAAGGGAACTCCTTCCTTTTATCTTAAAAAAAATGCACACTGATTTCTTTAAAAGGACTGCACTTAAAAGAAAAACAATGAAAGTATGCCAAGTGCACAGTAGGCAGTCTCCCAAACTTCCCAGGGTTACAAGAAAGCCCAGCTGAGGATAATATGGCATTTGCAAGCAATGTGGGCACCCGGGAAGGCTGCCAAGGTCAGAACACTGGGGAAAGGGTTTGTAGAATGGAAGAAAGGACACATACACACAAACACCTTGAAAATGAATGCAAAAATCCCTGCAGCCCACCTGTGGTAGGTCTACTGACATTTCTTCTCTATGTTAATAATTTTCTGGTGCAATTGCTTGTCTCATAAATTGATGGGAAATGGTTACAAAAGGCACAGGAGAAACCTTCAGCACAGCAATTTTTTTTTTTTTAACATCTCAAAAACGGAGATGCAAATCAGCTTTCAGTTTAACTCGGTCCTGTTGCCAGACCATGAGGAGAAGTGATCAATTTCAAGAAGCATGTCTGATTCTGAAAAGCAGCAGCCACACATCTTTCAAACCCCGCCTTAACTCATAACACATCGCAAGTAAAAAAGGATATGAGTTGATGCAATCTCGCCTTGAGTTTCCCCACACCTGTGAGCAGCTCAGCGAACTGGAGCTGTTTGGAACATTCAAAGTGTATCAGATATTTTCAAGCCAAACCCCGCATTGCATTGCAAATGTGCTTGTTTTGAACCACAGGCCCAAGAGAAGGCTTGAATGTGCTAACTGGGATTCTGTAATTTCAGTCAAACATCAATTAGTCATCAGATGATGTAATTCAAAAGGGTATTACACACTGGATAATAAAACACATTTATTGATGCTGTTTAAGAGGGGATGGGACGCGGGTGGCGCTGTGGGTAAAACCTCAGTGCCTAGGACTTGCCGATCGCATGGTCGGCGGTTCGAATCCCCGCGGCGGGGTGCGCTCACATCTTTGGTCCCAGCGCCTGCCAACCTAGCAGTTCGAAAGCACCCCCGGGTGCACGTAGATAAATAGGGACCGCTTACCAGCGGGAAGGTAAACGGCATTCCGTGTGCTGCGCTGGCTCACCAGATGCAGCTTGTCACGCTGGCCACGTGACCCGGAAGTGTCTGCAGACAGCGCTGGCTCCCGGCCTATAGAGTGAGATGAGCGCACAACCCTAGAGTCTGGCAAGACTGACCCGTACGGGCAGGGGTACCTTTACCTTTACCTTTAAGAGGGGATGACTTAAAACAAAAACTAATCATTCTAAGGTACTGACAGGAGGAGCCAAGCTTTTGTGGGGTGGGGGGAGCATAAGCGGGACAGAAAAAGTAGGAGGGACTTCAAATTAAGTAAACCAACTCCCTACCCATATCTACTATGTTCAGCTCATTCTGCCCTGGTAAAGTATGAGAGAATTTGGTTTCTTTGGTGGGCAGAACGAGCTATTATCAGGAGAAACAGCACAATATACATGATTTAGTACAACAAAAACAAAACCTGTGCACTTGTAAATTCTCTAATATAGTTGAAATCAATTGAACACACGTCTGTCAGTCTTTGAAAGTCCGTAAAAGTATAATAAGTCTATGGTTGAAACAAAGTAATAGATGCTATCCTGTGGGCTAATCAATGATTCTGATGCTATATGCTTGTTGTAAGACTGTCTTTAAGATGATAGCTATGGAATCCATTGGATCTTTTGATATTTTCTGATAAAACCTTACATCAGATAGCAATCTCCTAGCCTCCATGATGTATTGCTGAATATTTTGGATAATACCACCCCCTTTGTCCGCTGGCTTTATGATAATATTTGGATCATGTGATAAGGTTTTTAAACAATCATGTTGAAGCCTGGATAAATCTAAGGGGTATGTACATTTGTTCTTATTGTAGTTGTAGCATATGGATTGTAATGTGTGAAGTCTATATAGTTTTCATGTACACAGGTCATTGTTTCATATTTGAATTCTTTTGTAGTTGTGCTGAAGAAGATTCCAGTGAAACAGTCAGATTATCCGGGATCACTGTCCGTTGTTACTCACCTACTACTTCGGTACCATAAACGCCTAAAAAAAGTTTTACTGAGACACAAGTTGTCAACCAGTACCTATCTTCCAATGCAATGAGCTGTTGCAAGGGAGTGTTGGGTCTAAGGCAGGCTGTCAGTTCATGTGGGGTGACAGCAAGGCCCAGGAGACTGGGCTAGGGGGCATAACCAGAGCATAAGCCCTAGAACTCTTTGCTATATGCAGAGATTCTGTAGCAGGTGCATAGCGGGCTCATCTGCCAGCTCAGGGGAAGTAATAGTACCACTCTATTCTGTCTTGGTCCGACCACACATGGAATACTGTGTCCATTTCTGGGTGACACAATTTAAGAAAGATATTGATAAGGTGGAACGTGTGCAGAGGAGAACAACCAAGATGATCAAGGGTCTGAAACTGAGCCTTATGAGGAAAGTTTGAAGGAACTAAGTATGTTTAGCTTGACAAAGAGGAAACTAGAGGAGGTATGATAGTCTCTTCAAATATCTTAAGTACTATCACATGGAAGATGGAGCAAGCTTGTTTCTCCTGCTCTGAGAGCCAGTGTGGTGTAGTTTTTAAGATCAGTGGACTCGTAATCTGGTGAACTGGGTTCGCGTCTCTGCTCCTCCACATGCAGCTGCTGGGTGACCTTGGGCTAGTAACACTTCTCTGAAGTCTCTCAGCCCCACTCACCTCACAGAGTGTTTGTTGTGGGGGAGGAAGGGAAAGGAGGTTGTTAGCCACTTTGAGACTCCTTAGGGTAGTGATAAAGCGGGATATCAAATCCAAACTCCTCCTCCTCCTCTTCTTCTTCTTCTTCTGGAGGGTAGGACTCAAACCAATGGCTTCAAGTTGAAAGAAAGGAAATTATCAAAGCACTATCCCTTAGTTTGCCTTGCATGAGGATAAAATGGGATAACCCTAAGCTATTTGGAGGAAGTGAGTTATTTAGCACATCTATGTAGTACATAGATGTATACAGGGGTGTTTCCCCATATTTAGCTGTATAGGAGGGCTGGGGAACCTGTGACCCGCCAAAGGTTGCTGACCTATGACTCCCACCATCCCTGGCTGGTGACCATATTGTCTAGTATTGGTGGGAATTGAAAAACAACCAGCAATTTGCAAGCTCCCCACCTTTGCTCTAGAAAATGCATGAGGTAGTACTGGATCAAGGAGAACAAAGGAGGAGAGATGCAAAAGGATTAACAAAGGGTAAGACTATCCTGTTAGGCTTAGCACAGAGAGAAGGGAAGTAAAGGTGGGGGTCATGATTAGATCAGTCAACAAGCAATTTTGCAAGAGGATGGGTTTGACCTATTAACCAATCTTCATTCAAAATAGTACACTGGTAAAACTGGTTTCTGACCAGAGGTTGCAACTCTGCTTGTTTCTTCTTCTACTCCTCCTCCTCCTCCTCCTCCATTGAACACAATCAGCACTTCAGATAAAAACATATGCACACAAATGTACTCTTCAATATACATATGCCTAGCTTAGATGAGGAACTACACATATAATGGCATGCTATGTGTACAAATCATGGCCTAACCAATAAGCTCGCCCCTGTGCTTGCTTAGTTCAGGTGTGATAATCATCCCAAATCGTTTATCTGGGTGCAGGAGGAAAGAGCTGTATTTTGTTTTGTTCCGCTCCACCCCAAATGACACAGATAATGATCACCACCACTATGGACCACTTATCTGACCACAATAGTGCACAACCTCACTTGCTACAGACATTTACACTTATGGAGGCAAGATGTTTTGCCTACACACAATTCTAATTGTTTGAAGGTTAAAAAAAGAAGGAAAGAAAGATATCAGAAGAAAAGTTATTCTTTAGCTTCAGTATCTCAGAGGTGAAATGGTAATACAAATTCCTACATATCCAGGCTGGTGGAATTCTGCTCTGAGAACAAAGGTTACTGAATAGATCAATGGCAATTGAATCGCATTCACAGTTCAATTGACTTTGCCCAGAGAAACAATGACTTACAGCGCAGGCATTTTTAAGGATGATGTAGCAAGAAAATCCATTTTATTATGGAATTAATTGAAATGTCTCATGAGAAAAATGTTATGAAATGTTGTCTATGACACTGTTACTATTCACCTGATGGCCAAGGGATAGGATATTTGGCTAAAAAACATGGTCAAATAGCACCAATTATAAGGAATAACAATGACAATAGGCATTGGGTTTATCCCTCATTCCTTAGCTATGTATTTATTTATTGAGAGAAAATAATATCTATGATCTGACAATGGTTTGATCCTCAGCATTCAAGCCTAGCAAAACTATTGAGATGTAGTGGCACTGAGTCTGAGCTGCAAATCAAGAAGCCTCAAGTTCAAATTCTGCCTGTGCTATGATCTAGAGATGCTTTCAAATATATTTCCAGGATCTTTATTTCTGAATTAACTAATCTTATCTCTGAAGCAAAACTTATGCAAATCCTGCATTGTCCCATTTTTGTTTCCAAGTTGGGTACAGAACACAATATGTGTGTTTGATGAAAGTTACTGGAGTCTTTGTAGAACTTCTCAAGTACCTATTGTCCATTAGTCCAGTAAATAGAGATGCCATCAACGTATTTCAGGTGGACAAGAGGCTTTGGAGAGTAGGAGCTTAGAAAGCATTGTTCCAAGTCAGACATGGAGAAGCTGGCATACTCACAAGATCAGGGGTTCATTCACCTGCCCATCTTCCAGTGTGGGATATTCCAACATCTGCCAGCAGTTCCCTTTTATATTCTACCTAGGTAAAGGTAAAAGGTAAAGGACCCCTGGACGGTTAAGTCCAGTCAAAGGCGGCTATGGGGTTACAGCGGTCATCTCACTTTCAGACCAAGGGAGCTGGCGTTTGTCCACAGACAGCTTTCTGGGTCATGTGGCCAGCATGACTAAACTGCTTCTGGTGCAACGGAACACCGTGACAGAAACCAGAGTGCACGGAAATGCTGTTTACCTTCCCGTGACAGCGGTACCTATTTATCTACTTGCACTGGCGTGCTTTCGAACTGCTAGGTTGGCAGGAGCTGGGACAGAGCGCGGGCATTCAAACCATCAACCTTCTAATTGGCATGCCCAAAAGGCTCAGTGGTTTAGACCACAACACCACCCGCATCCCTATATTTTACCTTACCTGTATTCTACATAACTAGCTAGCCTCTACACACACACACACACACACACACACACACACACACACACCAGTCCTTAATGCCAATATATTCTTTCATCATGTTTTCATTTTAGGAAATGAAGCAAAGAAACAATAAAAATGAACGGAAGAGATTCATTTCCACTATGCATTCAGTAGGTTGTTTAGGCAAGTCACTATCTCACCACCCCCCACAATGCTTCAGTACAGTGAACGCTCGGGTTGCAAACATGATCCATGTGGGAGGCACGTTTGCAACCTGCAGCGTTCGCAACCCACAACACCGCACCTGCACATGAGCAGGTCGCGATTTGGCGTTCCTGCGCATGCACAAAGCACAATTTAGTGTTCCTGTGCATGCACAAGTGCCAAAACCCAGAAGTAACCCATTCCGGTACTTCCGGGTTCAGTGCAGTGCGCAACCCGAAAACGTGCAACCTGAAGCGTCTGTAACCCGAGGTATGACTGTACAGTGGTACCTCAGGTTACATATGCTTCAGGTTACATACGCTTCAGATTACAGACTCTGCTAACCCAGAAATAGTACTTCAGGTTAAGAACTTTGTTTCAGGATAAGAACAGAAATCATGCTCCAGTGGCGTGGCGGCAGCAGGAGGCCCCATTAGCTAAAGTGGTGCTTCAGGTTAAGAACCATTTCAGGTTAAGTACTGACCTCCGGAACGAATTAAGTACTTAACCTGAGATACCACTGTACAGTGGTAATAATATTGACTTACCTGATAGGAATGTTACGAACATTTCTCAGGTAAAGTGTGTGGCAAAGTTGTGAGTGCTAGCTGGATGCATATGAAAGTATAGCCATGGATGAGTTCCACACAAGGCTCCTATCTCCAAACTAGAGATGCAAACGTTGGTTTTTTGTTTCGTTTTTTGTAGTCAAGAGCAGCCATGCTCTGCTTCTACTGAGAAATGTTGCAAATAAAGCAAACATTTTCAAGCATTATTTCAAAACCTCAGAAAAAAAGGGGCGAGCTACTGTAGAGTGTGCTGTTGTGATCCTCTGGCACAACTAAGTCCATTGCAGTCTGTAGGCCGACTGTGTCATAAGATTGGGCTGCAAGTCAGTTGCACGGGACGGGAAAGGAGACACAATTTTTTGGTCCTCTGACCCAGCGCCAAAGAGCAAGAGCAAGCCAGTCGACCTTTTGACAGGGTGAAACGACGAGAAATATGAAACCAATCAGCTTTGAGATGGAGATCTAGGATAAGCAGCAGCAATCTGCTCAGCACTTGGATGGGAATAATGGAAAACATTAAGTAATAGCAAGTCTGTCAACACTTTGGGCAGGAAGCCATTCGGGCTTATAGCCGGGCTGCAAACTAACCAATCAGAAAGCACTGCTCTTGTGAATGTTACACATTCATTTTTGCAGATAAGCACCTCAAACATGGAATGCCAATTTTCAGCAAGGCAGAAATATCCCCATTTCCAGCTACTGCCCTTCTCCTGATCCCCTACCTTGCAGATTTGCATGGTATTAATATAAATCAGTTATGTTGCGTGGAAACGATAGGAAGGGTAGAAAAGGAGGTTTCTCAGTAGCCTGTGGGCTAGGGAGGGAAAAGGAAGAAAACCCTGGCTAAATAGTTAATCATTTGTCTAAAAAATAAAATAAAATAGCAATTAAGTCATTTTTCAATAATCCCAAAGCAGCCACCCCAGTCTTTTCCCTCTGCCAATGCTCTGCCAGAAAAGCATTCTCCAACTGCAAAACCCCAGATTAATTTTAACCAGTATATCAATATAGGATTTGGAATCTTTTAAAAGCTGCAAAGCCTCCAAATTATTAGAAGGGCATTTAGTTTCCTTTTCAGATCCATAGGGCTTACAATTACACGGTGACTGAGGATGTAAATTATGATGTTTGAATTAATGTGCTTTATTTATTCCTTTCACCCAGCACCGAGAGATCAATATAGCTTCAAATGTCAGATTTCAGCTGGAGAATTTTACTCAGCATAAATTCCTCATAAATAGGCTAACATATAAAGGCTAGAGAAGGGAGGGGAGAAGCAAACACAGCTCTAAACAGATTAATTTCACTGTTATCTGCAATATCTGAGTCACTGCTTATTGTTACAAATTAAGACCAGCGTCAAAAAGTTAAGTTGAGAAAATGAGCGATGCTTTTTTTGGTATACTCAAAGCTTACGAGGGGGGAAATGCAATTATACTCCCTCTGATGTCTGCATACAAAGTAGATAGTTGTGGAACTATGTATAGGTCTTCATGAAAATTCTGGGCTTTAAGGAATCCATTACTCGAGTAATAGGGCATCAACATGGCATCCACTGAAACACATGTGCCCACAGAGTCCTCTTCTGGTGCCCACAGGGCCATGTCTCCTGTCCCTCTTGAAAGAAGCCTTTTATTATAGTCAACAGAAAGCCTTTTTCAGTCCCAACTGAGGGAGAGAGTGTGAGTGGTTGCAGAGTACATGCAAGTGTGTGCAAGATACCCACAACAGTTTGTGTATTTTGCAAATGCAACCATGAGCCAAAAAAAAAAAGGTTAGTGGCTACTGATTTATGAACTCCTGTACTCCCTACACACACACACACACACACGCGGCACCTAACTGTTAGCCTGCTCATGCCACAGTTTCCATGCTTTTGGGCCAGGAATGGGCAACTGAAAGCCCATGAAATAACAGAATAAAAATATATCTTCCTTTTTCATGGCAGAACAGCATGTTCCATGGCATTATATTGTCATCACAGCATCTGAAGCAAGTATAACAATCTAAATATCTGGTATCGCCAACAGAAAAGAAAGAAAGAAAGAAAGAAAGAAAGAAAGAAAGAAAGAAAGAAAGAAAGAAAGAAAGAAAGAAATGAAAGGAGTTAGACAGAAATGACTGGGATATATGAAATGTTTGGGGGTGCATTACTTTCTATGCAATACATGGTTCTGCATGCAACCAAGTCTTCTTCTCCATCCCATGCCATAAGGATATTATTGGCTATGAATTATGATGGGATCAGAATCAGTAGACCTCAAAATACGGGGTGTTTGACTTTATATAGACATTGGGTTGGTCCTTGTAGGAAGAAGATACTTGATTGTATCTCATCCAGAATCCTCTGGTCTGATTCAGTAGGGAACTTCTTATGCATGCAAGGCACTACAGTGTGTAATTTTACAGACGGCACCCCAGTTTCTGATTTTATCCCAGAATGTCCCGTTTTTCCTTAGATTGTCCCTATTTTCATCAGATAATTGTTGGAGGCTACAGAGTCATATGACCCCCAAGCCAAGGAGATAGGTAACTATACAACCTTTAGAAGACATCTGAAGGCAGTCCTCCATAGGGAAGTTTTTAAAATGTTATTATGTTTTTTATATGTTGGAAGCCACCTAGAGTGGCTGGGGCAACCCAGTCAGATGGGAAGAGTATAAATTGTTATTAGCATTAGTGGATGTCCCTATTTTCATTGGAGAGATGTTGGAGTGCATGCCGTTAAGAGTCCATTGATACACAAGGCTCCCTTGCTGCAGAAAATAGCAAGGATAATTGTGCTAAATGGACAGACATGAAGGATGCGAAGTTGAAATTTTTCTCAATACTCCTTTAAAACAAATAAACAGAAGGCCATGTCTGCCACAAAATACTATAGCTTAATCAAAAAGACAAAACAATGAGGTGTAGAGGTGCGAAAAAAAGAAGAAAAAGCCATTAGCAAAAGAAAAATATTCCCTATAACTGAAACATTTTCCTCTGCCTGAAAGCTTTCGCATTGGGCACAGAAGCCTAACAATGTTAGCTCTTTCATGTTTCCAACATGGCAGGTTGTCTGTTCTTGTAAATGAATGCATAAACTGAATATAGGCCTCAGGCTTCTGGCAAGTTGCTAGTGAAGCCCCTCAGGCACAATATCCATTGATTTACAAAACAAATGCAACCACTTCAAAACAGCGATGCATACGTTGGAAGGCCTAATAAGATATTTCAGGCAAGGTGGTTATAGCTACAGACTTCCTGTCACATGCACACATTGGGGAGGAGAAGTCATATTGAGCGCAACATGCCATAGCCCACAACACATTTGTCTACGGTAAGGTAAAAGGTAAAGGTAAAGGACCCCTGGACTGTTAAGTCCAGTCAAATGTGATTATGGGGTTGTGGTGCTCATCTCACTTTCAGGCCGAAGGAGTTGGTTTTTGTCCACAGACAGTTTTTGGTCATGTGGCCAGCATGACTAAACTGCTTCTGGCACAACAGAACACCATGATGGAATCCAGAGCGCTTGGAAACGCCATTTACCTTCCCGCTGCAGGGGTACCTATTTATCTACCTGCACTGGCATGTTTTCATACTGCTAGGTTGGCAGGAGTTGGGGCAAAACAATGGGAGCTGACCCTTGCTGGCTATTTGCAGTTTAGTTGTGCTGTAGAAAGCTTGCTGGGGAGATCATGCATTACAAGGAACTCAAAAATAACTTTATCAAGGTTTTAATAACAATAACAAAAACTCCTTTTACACTAAATATATCAACAAGCATGACACAACCACCAACCCATCCCCCAGGGTACTGAGAGAGCTAGGTGCTGCTCTTTATATACTATACCCAATTGCTGACACAGCTTAATTAACACAACTTAACAGCACCTGCTATACTGTTTCACAGCTGTAAAACTGGGTCTAGTTTTTTGCTCTGGCCCTTAAAGACATACACATCTTGTGGAACAATAATGAACCTTCACATTTAAAGAGACCATTCAATAACCCTGTCGTGGGGATTTGAACCGCTGACCTTCTGATCGGCAAGCCCAAGAAGCTCAGTGGTTTAGACCACAGCGCCACTTGGTATCAGAACTCGTTGAGCAGTAAGCCTTAAACTGGCTATCTGAGGAATCTCAGCCAGTGGTTCATTCTGTGCATCAGTACCAAACTTTGTCTAAATGGTAAGCATTTAGAATGATGGATCCTGGGCACCCTTGCAGCAAGAGATGCTCACTGGAATGTCCATCTACTAGTTTTGTAGGCTTCCAACATGATGCAACATCCTGATTTCCCATGAACCAGGGGCGATGGAGCTTGTATGTTTTTCCTGCACCCCCATCATGTATTAGTTTACCCAGTTTCATGAATGCCTAGAGAGGGGTACAGTTCATAGTGCTTCCTGATTGAATGTATTGGGCTCAGAAGACATGCCTACCTAAACCAGGCTCATTTACTGCTACAACCCAGAGAGGAATTGAGGGAGGGTACGGTTCTTGCCTTGTACATCAACTGAGCATTACAAGACAACAAAATGAAGTGACCACAATGAACTTACAAGCTTTGGCAATGCCATCCTTTCAGAGATGGCTCCTGGAATAGTTCCCAGGACTGTAGCAATTTGTGTACAAGCGTTGAAAAAAGGATCCATCTGTCCAACTTGCCTGCAGTTGAACCTGTGAACTGTAGCTAGAATCTGGACTCTGGTGTGATTGTTGACCTCTCTGCAAAACATGTCTGGCTATGCAGGCAACTGCAGGAGCCTATCATAGCTGCATCATGCTGTGTCAAAGCAGCTCCAATCCATTATGTTGGCACCCCATCAACTACCATTCTACACAAAGGCTTCCTCCACCAGCAGCTGTGTATAAATTTCTACTGCCTCTATCTGAAAAGCTAAACTGCTTACAATTTAAACTTGGGGCATCTTCAAATATGGCTGCCCATCACTTGATTGCAAATTGGCCTTACTGAATGTTTCATACTCATAGGTGAACCACCAAAGGGAAAATGTCTGCATCACCTCACCTGACCTCAGACACAACATTTTACAACAATGGCAGCTCAACGATTTGGCTGCAAGTCATCAAGTGTTGAGTAATCAAGCACAGTGTGTGTGTGTGTGTGTGTGTGTGTGTGTGTGTGTGTGTACTGGCCCTTTTTTATTTGTATACATAGCAAAAGTGAGGATGCTGACAGAATTAAGCTACAGCTGTGTGACAAGTTTTCGGTGGCTCAGTTTTAGGTGATGATAATGATGGCATAAATTAGATGCTAGTAAGAAGGTAAAAATAGAATGCAAAGTTCTGAAATATTCATAATCAGAAAATGCAAAAACAACAACCCAACTCTCCTTTCAAAGCTTCTTCCACTATTATAATCAAGAAACTCAAAGCAGCTGTTACTTGTGCATAAAGCCTCAGTTTTGAAATGCATTGTTTTTAGCCAGCAACGTTGATAGCTTTATATATATTGTAAAGTAAATAACAACAATAGCAGAAAACCTTAGACTATCCACCACAGAATCTGGGTTTATTGACCTACACATAGCTGGTTAGGAAATCTAAACAGGACAGAAACAGGAGCCCTAAACACTTGCAGTTGAGGGCTGTTTCACACATTTCATTCTTCTTGTTTCATTCCTAAAATGTTTTTGATCTGGGATAGTCAATCTGGTGTCCTACAGATATTGCTGGGACCACAGATCCCATTATTCCTGACATACCCCCCTGGGGATGACATGTGTGTTGTAGTCCAACAACATTTGGTGAGTGCCACCCCTGTTTTAGATTTACTCCTAAAAAATAAATAAAATGTATTAGGCTGGGACACTCATCAGCAAGCCATGATGGACTGCAGTGTGTACACTTAATGGCAAGTCAGGGTGTGCCTCTGTGGAATGTGTAAAATGGCACTGAGATTGTACCTTGACAATCTTGCTTCATCCAAATTTATCAGTAAACATCTAACCTGTGCATGCAACCTGATCTCAAAGTCCCAGCTCAGCAGCCCTAATCAATACAACAAGCAGACGGCTAGTTTTTGGGTTGTAAGACATTCCTGTCTCTTAACTTGATGTTTTCTCACGGAAAGGACACCTACCAGCCTGATCCCGTGAGGAATTCGGTTCTGCAGTGATAGAAAAATGTGGACACAGCATACAAAGCCCTGTTCTGCACCACATACATGCAAACAAACACTCTTCTTGCTACAGAATGGAGGTGCCAAGAGGTTCCTTGATAATGGACTCACCACTATCTGTCTCTTAAAATCCTCTTCCATGGCAAAGGTTTTAGCTAAGCCCTGATGATGGAACCATGGGACCAAATGAGATGAGATACCAACCACATAATTAGCAATAGTATGATTAGCTTTCTAAAAGTAAATGGCAAGGAGGCCCCAATCCAGATTGAGATGTTGGCCTGGGGGCTTCGTACAAATTTTGCTCCCTGCTGTGATCCCAATCCAGATTGAGAGCCCCATGCCTACAGTTTGGGAGCTCTCACCCCCCCCAAACAATTCAAATAGCAGGTGCAGGTGGCCTGTCACAAACCGGTACTGTGCTGAGTGGGGCGCAACATGTCAAAAGAAGCATACCACCCCACAATCAGGGTCTCTGTACTTGCAATATACTTAATTTTTTTTAAAGCCACAAATACAAAGTGATTGGTGTCTTGTCTAGTTTGGCCCTCAGTATATGATTCAGCTATAATAATAAAAAATGAAGAATGTGTTTTACAGAGAGCCGGAGTATTCTACAGATATGGAGATTTTGGTCCAAATCTCAAATTCTCAATGAACTGGCAAGTTTAAGTCTCTGGATTGTACCACATTCAGGGCGTAGGTGGGGATTCATGTGCAGGGTGTACTGCATGTACTCAGAAGTGGTACAGTCCAGACATGAGTTTATCACCTCAGTAGAACTTGGAACCTGCTTAAGGATCCATCAGGTGGCCTTTGAATATCCCTGGGTGGTGGAGCCAAAATACTGTGGAAGCTCTGGGACTTCTGAGGCCTCTTTTCTCCCATATGCTCTCTGAACACCACAAGAGATAGCAGACGACTCTCTGGAGAGGGCTCCACAAGGAGTCGGAGATAGCAGAAGAAATATTAACAGATCTGGAGCAAGCCTGGGTCTGTGCACAAGGCTCTTGGAGTTCTGGTCCATAAATCCTCACCTGTAATCTGGAATCGCCATACTTATATTGCAGAGCCGTTTGGAGAACCAACAAGGCAAAAGACATATATTACAAGTAAATAACTCAGTTTTTCTCACATGGTTCCAGAGATTTTTTTTATACCTTTATGGCAGTGGAGGCAATCTGAATATGGTGGAGTCTTCTCAGGGTGCTATCCCGGTCAATGAAGTATGAGGCTGCCAGTTGGTGTAGTGTTTCCAGTGTCACTGTGGTACTGTTAATGCTGGGATCACTTGCTTCCGATCTCTTACTCAGCTTCCGCTTGTCCACAAAAATGGTGAGTGACTCCTCTCCTGCAGAAGCAATATAACAACATTATCAGTTAAAGTTGCCATGATTATTATTAATATTATTTTTCCATAACAAGAAATGGATGGGTTGTTAATTTTTGTTCTCTAAGTTTCTCATTTTCCCCAACGTTAAATTCACTTCTTCACAATTCTACAGGAATTTGCATTTCCTTTTTAAATTGTGAATCTTCATCAGGATTTTCCTATGATTTTACCCTAATATATGTGTTTGCATGCAATTTTGACTAATGCACACGTTTTTGCAAGCATTTTCACTCAATAAAATGTTTTTGTATTTTTGTATGTTCTTTTCATTAATATATTCATTTTATGTACACATTTTGTTAGAATTCCTGCTCCATGATTGCACTCATGGGATTTTTGTCTATCACATGACGGTATAGTGGAGGACAAGCTCCTGACACATTTCCCTAATGTGCAGTTTTGTAAACATTCTTTTTTTAAGGTATATTTTATTACATTTCCAAAAAATTCACGTAAACCTTCCAATACACAACAGATTTTTCTAACATTTTATCTACTTCCCATCCCATTTTCCATAGTGTTTTTTTATTTCTCCCCCTTGCTGTATCTTATCTCCCCTCTCTTAAATCCTAACAATAATACAGTAATCTCTAGTGCCTTCTGTTGCTCATAGTTCAAATCCTGATTGCGAATTCACCATAGTATAATATTTCTTTAAACAGTCTGAAAAAGGCTTCCATCTTCCATAAAGCAATAATCATTCTCTTATTCTAGTGGTTAGCTTTGCTGATTCAGCATTGTCCATAACTCTACTTATCCATTCTTCTTTGGTGGGAATGTCTTAATCTTTCCATTCTTATGCATAAAGAATCCTAGTTGCTGTAAAAAAGTAAAAAGCTAAAGGGCCCCTGGATGGTTAAGTCCAGTCAAGGGCGACTATGGGGTTGCGGCGCTCATCTCATATTCAGGCCAAGGGAGCCGGCATTTGTCCACAGACAGCTTTCCGTGTCATGTGGCCAGCATGACTAAACTGCTTCTGGCACAACGGAACACCGTGATGGAAAGCAGAGTGCATGAAAATGCCGTTTACCTTCCACCAGTGCGGTACCTATTTATCTATTTGCACTAGCATGCTTTTGAACTGCTAGGTTGGCAGGAGCTGGGACAGAGCAACGGGAGCTCAGCCCGTCACGGGGAATCGAACTGCTGGCCTTCCAATCAGCAAGCCCAAGAGGCTCAGTAGTTTAGACCACAGCACCACCCACGTCCCCTAACTGCTGTACATAAACAACTTAACCATCATTTTTGGAATTTCTGTTCCTATAAGACAGTTTTGTGAACATTCTTTGGTTGGAGTAGTGCATTGCAAAATTCAGAGAAGAGGTCATATCTCTCTTTTGTTATTTCCATTATTTCCCAATTACGTTGTGTGAGAGGGGAAACAAGGCAGTGACCGATCCTCAAGCACAAAAGATAAAACGATGATATAGTTAACATGAGGATTAATGTGGGAGAAAACTGGAGATTACCTAATTCTTGCAAACAAATACTTAATTTACAATTGCAAATAGATGCTTCTGCCACACTTGACACATGGATGAATCATTTCTTGCCAGCCGTAGTCCACAGGCGTGAAATAGGCTTAGAAGACGATCTAAACATTAGCTAACAAATGGACATGATTTGGAATACTATTCAAGGTTGTGAGTTTTAAGGACTCAAAAAGGATTAATCACAGTGTGTAGCAAAAGGAGGGAGGGTTAAAAAAAGATTATGCAGACCATAACCACACAGCTATGAGTCCTACAAGCTGTGAGAAACATCTGCAAACGTTCTAGAGCCAGTTCTGCTTCAGCTGCCACAAGCAAAATGAAAGTGTGTACAAGTTAATTT
This sequence comes from Podarcis melisellensis, assembly GCF_964234715.1. Taxonomy (NCBI): domain Eukaryota; kingdom Metazoa; phylum Chordata; class Lepidosauria; order Squamata; family Lacertidae; genus Podarcis; species Podarcis melisellensis. The sequence continues at coordinate 84,120,596 of NC_138538.1, read as the reverse complement.
TTCTTTCCAGCTCACCAGGACAAAACAAAACCCCAAAGTCCCGTATAATCCCATAATTGGTTCGTGGGATTATGGGGCCTTTACTCTAGTAATGCCCTTGTCTTGGACAGATATTCATCACTGGGCAGAGATTGACATTCATACTCTAGACTGACCTTTGTATAGTATTTTACAATGTCTTTACGAAATCTGAAATGTGCAAGCTATTCCTGAGTCCTGTTCCTGAGTCTAGACTTAATTCTTCACAGGTATACAATATTTTTTCTAGGCTATAATATGCAGTAGTGAGGCATGGGCTATGACATCTTCTTAGTTGTCTCTGCCCACCCTGATGTCTGTTGTGTGTTAAGATCACCAAAATGGCCTAGGAATAAATTCAGACATGACTCAGATTTTTGTTTGAGGTTTGGCTCAATTTTGGCCACAACTTTAATGATTGCAGGCTGTGATTGGTTTGCTTAGGCATTGGTTAAGACTATCTGAACCTGTCCCAGACTATCTTGGACAGGAACAGAACTGACAACTGCCAGTTTCAGAGGTTTGTCAAGGTAAGCACCCTGGGAGATCGATTGAGATGGGTGCTGATCCCTAAGATCACACCCAGAATGCTCCCAGGGGCTCTTGCGTGGCCCTATCCCTCTTTCAGGGGTCGGACAAATGCATGACGAGCCGATGGATTCCTTTAACGGAATACCTACGCAGCAACCATCAGAGGGATAGGTCACAGTCATGCCTCGTCCCCTCCACACACATGCCTAACCAATGCCTAACCGCAAACCTTACAAAATTGTGAAGATTTGCTACACGGTAGGCAAAACCCAACCCAAAAGGCACCAGCCAATCAGCCAAGTGGGGAAAATTCCTACCGGGCCCCTGCCCCAAAAGCAGACGACCCACGACGATATAGCAAGGTCAACACAGACCCTAAATATAGGGAGGGTGGGTGGGTGATCTGGCCAATGGGGTTGCAATTTCTGCCACCCCATTGGCCGGAACAGATCCCATGCTTCCGAGGGACCAATCGGGTAGCTGTGGCAATCCAAACTTACCCATCCCAGCAACAGAGAGTCAGTTGTGGTGACCTCACCGCAACACGTGCTTTCTGGGAGAACCCAATTTGTGTGGAGGGATGAAGTCTGAGGCAGGGAAATGCACAAGGAACTGAGATGTGATGTCACATCACCCAATTGACTCCTACAACAAAAGTGCCGCCAAAGAGGGATTTGCTGTTTTTAATTAGCATTGGTAAAGAATCCCGTTGTGGCTACTTCAACAAGGAAGAAGCTGCACAATAGTTAGGAAATGGCAGGCTGCAATAATGAATTAAATCAGCATGGGTCTTAGGAGCAACTTCAGGAACGATTTAAATAGAAATGCAAATCACAAAATGCTGTATAAGAGGCATTAGAATAATACTGTAACAGCTTTAGTTAAATATACATAAATATGACTTGGGAACATGTATTTTTATAATGTGTAATAATAGATGTCCCTATGATTAAAACACTTGGAGCTGTTTTCTGCCTCTAGACATATTTTGCACTGTAGACGTATTCGAAAAGCCTACCTTCCAATTTTCTCTTCTTATTAGTAATGAAAGGAACATAAACCTTCCATTTTAAAACCATGCAGCGCTCCAGTCAGATGGCATGTGAAGGAATATGGACTATTTTGGGAAAGCAGCTAGCAATATATATTAGCCACTATCAGGATAATAAGTGTGTAGCAATTCCCAGGGTGGTATATGCACAGTGAGTTTGTTCCCTTTGCCTACTATGGCAATGAAACCGTGTGACTCAAAGCCTACCGAGGTGTTAAGACTGTGAAGGAGAACTTGGTGTATAAGGTAGCCACTCTCCTGTTGTGCTTACATGTAACACAAACCTTTGAAGGGAAGGAGGAAGGGAGCCTTGCTGCAGACAGACTTCCCTGCAGCCTTGATCCCCACTCTCAGAGCTCAAGATTGCATGCAGCCTACACATGGGAAGGTTCCCATTCTTCAGATGTTTGAGCTGCATATGCACTCCAGGACTGCAACCACACTTCTCACTCATGTGTTCTCCATAAATAGAATGGCCGAAGGGTCTTCCATGAGCACTCTGTGCAGGAATATTTCTCCTTCCATGTCCCATACCAGCTGGAGGGAGCTGGTGGATGGTACTGCAATCTCATTCCATTAAAATGGATAGCATTTATGCCAATGAGAAGCTGACTCTTCATCATCATAAAGCTTTTTTAAGACTGAGGGTAACCTTACAGGGGCTACATAACAGCAGTGAGTGAGTCTGCAAAAGTGGGTGACATAATAGATGTGACTCTACCTCTGTACAGTGGTGTGTTCTATCTGCATAAAAGTCAGAGGTTTCTATCCCACTGCTTGCCCACAGCTTTCCATCCTCCATTGGGGCAAGCATGAGACATTATCACAGTTGAAGGGCATGCTAGTAAAGGTAAAGGGACCCCTGACCATTAGGTCCAATTGTGACCGACTCTGGGGTTGCGGTGCTCATCTCGCTTTATTGGCCGAGGGAGCCGGCGTACACTTCCGGGTCATGTGGCTAGCATGACTAAGCTGCTTTTGGTAAACCAGAGCAGTGCACGGAAATGCCGTTTACCTTCCCGCTGGAGTGGTATCTATTTATATACTTGTACTTAATGTGCTTTCGAACTGCTAGGTTGGCAGGAGCAGGGACCGAACAGCGGGAGCTCACCCCGTCGCAGGGATTCGAACCGTCAACCTTCTGATCGGCAAGTCCTAGGCTCTGTGCTTTAACCCACAGCACCCCCCGTGTCCCGAAGGGCAGGCTAAAGCCTGGCAAAACTATCTGATGAGTGTGCAGAACAAAGAGGGCTGGTGAGAGCTGTGATCTGCTGAGAGGCTTGGACCACAATTGTCCCCCAAGCTGGGGTTCCCACCCCCGTGTAAATAGTACTTTCAAAAAGTAAATGTCTTTTGGGGTTCATTTGAATGATAAACAGCATCGAAATTTAAGCAATCAATCAATTAATCAATAAATATGTAGAAGGAATTATTGGGCCAACATATTGTATGTGTTTGTTAATAATTTAGTCAAAATAGCAGTAGAAATGCCGGACTTTCAGACCATACGAAGCTTCAGCTGAGGATAAAACAGACACCGAAAACAATGAGATTGTTGTAACAGGGCCTTTGTGCAGTCATGGAATTCTAGTTCTAGAATGAATAACTCTTTACAAAATGTTGGCAAGGGAAACAGGGGGGTGAGAAACATTCAAAAGTGGCAGATGAGGTTAATGGACTATGCGGAGTTGGCAAAACTAACTGGGAAAATTCGGAACCAGCAAGACCAGACCTTTCTGAAAGACTGGAATAAATTTATGTTGTATTTGAAAGGCAATTGTAAACAATTGACATCGTTAGTAGGGCTACAATACGTTTTGTAAGGTTAGAGATATCAATTAGCAGTATGATGTTCAAATGGTGTGTTCAAGATTTGGATTAAGGGTAATAATAATTATAATAACAAAATGCAATATCAGAGTATAATTAGGAAAACCATTAGTTGAGGAGGAGGGAAGTCTCAGGTGGTTTTTATATATTATACGAAAGGGTTTTTATATATTATATGCAAGATTGTTGTTTTGCCAAAAAATATTTGTAAAATTCAATTTAAAAAATTGTATATTGGTTATTAAATACCACCTTCTTCTAGATTATCTGGCATTTTAATGTCATGAAGAAATACACTATGCTCGTTGGTAAATTAATTTTCCAGTGTTTAGCCAATAAAATTCTGGCAGCTGGATTGGACAAAGAAGAAGTAGTATTTTATGCCAATGAACAAAAGAGCGTACCATATATGAATGCCTCTAGGACAGGTCAGAACCAAACAAAAAAGTGTTGTAGAATCTTAGGCCAGATAAAATATTCTTCAAATACAATATATGGTGTAAATACATTTTTTTTTATTCAGTACAAGCAACTTACTGCATTTTAAGTTGCTTGTACTGAATAGGAAAACATGTATTTTCACCATATATGTTTAACATGTTTAAACTTTAGTGACATTTACATTTGAAACTAATGAACCTAACTTAGTCACAGTAATTAATCTCAATGAATCTCCACTAAGTAAAACTTAGTTGAATACCACCCCTTGCTACCAGAAACCAGATATTCTACAGGACAATAAAGCAGCAAGAATCACCGCGCACCACACTTTCTCACAGTAATATTTTTATTTTTAAAAGCAGTTTTTCAGAGCTCCCATTTAGAAAACCCAAGGGCAGCTTGTTTCAGAGTTTGTGAATAGAGATTTGGAAATATTTCAGACAGAACCATCCCCTTTATGGTCAGAAGGAAATAGCCTTGCCAGTCAGTAGGTTGCAGGGGCATACAAAAAGATCTCTCCACAAGTCATGCATTTGCCAAGTTTCCTTCCTTGTCAGCTCTTGTGAAGAAAGGAAAATGCAAAATTGGCTTCCTCTTTTCTTACTACCATCCTGTCTGTGGAATGCTCTCCCCAGGGAAATTCACCAGGTACCCTCATTATACACCTTTAGTAAAGGTAAAGGGACCCCTGACCATTAGGTCCAGTCGTGGCCGACTCTGGGGTGGCGGTGCTCATTTCGCTTTATTGGCCAAGGGAGCCGGCGTACAGCTTCCAGGTCATGTGGCCAGCATGACTAAGCCGCTTCTGGTGAACCAGAGCAGCGCACGGAAACGCCGTTTACCTTCCCACCGGAGCGGTACCTATTTATCTACTTACAGTTTGATGAGCTTTCAAATTGCTAGGTTGGCAGCCTTTAGGCACCAGGCAAAAATTGGTCCACTTTAACCAGGCCTTTGGTTGATTTGATTGACATCCTATACCGGGGTCTGCAACCCGCGCCTCCGGAGCCGCATGTGGCTCTTTTACACCTTTGCCGCGGCTCCGGGGCGGATACTAGCGAGGGGAGGAGGCGCATTGTGCGCCCCGACACTCCCCACTGTGGCGGGCGCTGTACTGGCTGTGACATCACATGGGGCGGTGCGTGCGTTAGTCACGCACCGTCCCGACGTCACCTTCCCGCCCGCCTGCTACATTGTAAGGGGCATGTACACTGGTCACTGCATTGAAAGGGGGCATGTACGCTGGTCACTGTTTTGAAGGGGAGTGAAGAACACACACACACACACACACAAAAAAGGTAACTTGTTAATTTAACGTTTATTTCTATGAGGAGGAGTAATTCTGAGGGGCCAAACAAAGAAATAATAAAAAACTGACAAAAAAGTTATTTTTATAATGACGAGTTTTGTGGCTCCCCCCCTTTTTTTCCCTTCAGAAACGGGTTCAAGTGGCTCTTTTTGTCTTAAAGGTTGCAGACCCCTGTCCTATACCCTTTTAAAATGTGTGTGTGTGTGTGTGTGTGTGTGTGTGTGTGTGGCGCGGGGGGTGTTATTGGGTTGTTCTTGTTTTTATTTTGATTATGTACTTTGTAGTTTTTATATTCTGATTTTCTCCTATGAACTGCCCTGTGAACCGAGACCTGCAGGCATAGGACCAGTGGCGTAGGGTGGGTTGTCAGCACCCGGGGCAAGGCAAGTAATTTGCACCCCCTAACCCGTGGATTTGCACCCCCTAACCCGTGGATTTGCACCCCCTAACCCTAACCCCCAGATGTTGCGCCCGGTGCGGCCGGCCCCCCCTGCACCCCCCACGCTATGCAACTGCATAGGACGCTATATAAATTCAATAAGTAATAATAATAATGTTGACCAAAAATAATTTTGCAGGAAATGTAGATGCAATTAAGGGAAAAGAGAAGCATTTCTGTTGTAAACCAACAACGGTACTTGCAATCAGTGGTGTAATGTGGGTTACCAACGCCCGGGGCTGCATGGGGTGAGGGATGGGAGGGAGGGAAACAGATGGAGCGCACATGCACACTCAACTGCTTAACAGCATCCTCATCACCCAGGAAATCACAGCTGCGGAGATGGGAAAAGAAGAGTCATTCTGTTTTCTGGAGAGGTCACTTCCTGGTTCGCATGGAGAAGCCGTTTTCAACAGAGCCCAGCAATGTAAGCATGCAGCTGTATTGAGGCAGCACTGGGTGTTGAAATTTTGTGCTCCTAATAATTCTGCGCCCAGGGCAACTGCCCCTTGGGGGCCCCCCACATGCTACGCCACTGCTTATAATTTAACGTAGTAAACCATGGGTAGGCAAACTAAGGCCCAGGGGCCGGATCCGGCCCAATCGCCTTCTAAATCAGGCCCACCGACGGTCTGGGAATCAGCGTTTTTTTTTTTTTAAAAAAATATTTTTTATTGAGTTTTCACATTTTATAGACGTACACACACACAAACACAAAACACAAAGCAAAACATATATAATGTTCATTACCCTCTTTCCTTGACTTCCCCACATCTCTCCTCCCCACATTTCAATTTCAATAGTTAATTCAGCAAGTTATTTCCTCTTCTCTCTATTTATATTTTTGTCCTCTGTTCTTAATATTTAACATTTCTTGTTAGGCTCAAATTTACTTATCCTATTTTTACACATTAACTCCTTTCTCTAAGGTCGTCCTACCCTCTCTCCCACGAAATCCTCCCTTTTTGTTAAACAAATCATATCAAAATTAAAAAAAACAAAAGTCATAAATTTTACTATTCTACTCTCCCCCTCCCTCCCTGGCCCGATTTCTGTCCCTTCCCAAATCACTATTCTAAAAGAACAGTTTCAGCCCGGATTTCTCACATCCGAGGCTCTCAAGCCCCAGTTAGTTTTTCTCCGTCTGTTTTGTTGCTTATTGGCCTTCAGTTCTCGAAGGAGTTGTGTCCCAAATTCCATCTTCTTTCCTTCCACCAAAGTCAGTAGCAATTGCTGCCAAGGATCTGCCAATCTCCCATGCTCAAACTTAAAGAAAAGGTCCCAATCATGCTTGTTCTTTCCTTCCACCGAATCAGTCAATAGCAATTGCTGCCAAGGATCTGCCAGTCTCCCATATTCGAACTTGAGGAAGAAGTCCCAATCATGTTTATTTGTTTTTTTGTATTCCAGTATTCCAGATATTCCAGGGGCTTCTTCCTTTGTCCTTCTCTCCTTTTGCAGATTTATGGTCCACTGGTCCTCTTCTTCAGTTCCTTTGTTTCCTGAAGCTGCAGGCTTTTGGTTGGTACTTTCCATCTGAACATCCTCTCCTTCTTCTTCTTCTTCTTTTCCCCCCATTTCCAAAGCTGTCTCTTCTTTTCCGGCTGCCAGGTTTTTTTCCAACTTTGTATCGTCAGCAGAGTTGCTCAATTTCAGATTCAAGGTCACAAGTTGTTTGCTCATATCTGCAGTCTGCTCTTGTAAAGTTCCCACGAGAAAAAACATCCTTTCTATCTCTGCCCATAATTTTCCCTCTGCAGCCATTGCAGTATCCTTTGTTTCCTCCAGGGGGATTGCCAGTCCAATAGTTCTTTTCCAGCAATTCGTTACTTTGTTGTTCAAAATACTTTGTTTCCAATCAGTTCAGATACAATATGTCACCTCTAATTCAAAGAGAAATTTCTAAATATCACAGTTCCAGCCTCTAATCGTCCGTTTGACAGCTCTTTTGACAGCTGTCAAACTTTCTTTCTTTTTTTCCTCAGGCTCACACGCAGGACACTCCCGGGTCCAGAATGGGGGGGGGGGATTACACAAAAGCTTCTAATATTCCTCTCTCCTCTCCAGCACAATAACTTTTAATCCATTTCGTGCAAGTTGTTTTTCTAAACACAAAAGTCTTTCCACCTTAGTGCTCCTCTCCTTGCTTGAATCTTTTTTATGGGGGGGGGGAGTGTGGACTTCCTTTTAGCACATCCCCCGGTCGTACTCCAATCAAAGGTAAAATTTTAGTGTCGAATTTTCATTTTACTCACGGGTTCTTTGTTTCAGTCCAAATTTCAGGAAGGAAGACAGCGCTCTCCGGCCATGGCTCGCGGCTTCGCTCCGCCGAGGTAGCGATGGACTCTCAGCACCGCGCCGCACCCCAGTCCACTCCGCAGCCTTTAAAAAGGCTCTTCGCGGGTCGGGGAGGGCGTTTAAGGTGCCCACCGAGTCACCAAGTCCGCAGGCTTCAGCGCCTGCGGTTTTTGAGGGTCCCCGTGTCGCCGGCACGGCAAGACCCGTCCTCTGCGGAGCCGATTCCCTCCGGAGCTCGGAGGGAATCCGCCATTACCGGATCGCGCTATCCCGGAAGTCCGGGAATCAGCGTGTTTTTACATGAGTAGAATGTGTCCTTTTAGTTAAACTGCGTCTCTGGGTTATTTGTGGGGCAAAGGAATTAGTTCATTACTTTTTTTCCAAAATATAGTCCGGCCCCCCACAAGGTCTGAGGGACAGTGGACCGGCCCCCTGCTGAAAACGTTTGCTGACCGAAACACAAACGTACGGTGGGTGACAAGTTTATATTGGCACTGAGCAATAAGACTTTATGCTGCCCATCTCTGGACAGTTGCTATAGTTAAAGTTCTCAAACATCAATTAAATGGCAGCAGCAGATGGTTCTGGGAAGACCATTCCACTCACAAGTTTTTTAGGCTACTGTGGAACACAACATTTCCTTTTGTGACCATGGCCTCAGGGAGATAAAAATATTCAAGAGAGTGCAGATTAAGCTCTATCCACACGGCTCCCATTAGCATCAAGGAAAACGGCATACCTAAATTCATCCATGCTGTTTTCAAAAGCGATGTCATTGTGTGCAACATTAAGAAATTTACAAGGGGAGGGGGGTGTATACCATCTATTTGATAATAGGTTGAATGGGAGGGGGAAATAATCCAACAGAGAGATCTGGAGAAGAAGGAATAGGAATTATGCAGCGGGGAAGATAATTAGTGCTCAGAATTGACTACCCAGGCAACCACCAAAGAGTGACAATTGAGGAAAACTGTTTTATCCCTTGGTGGGTGATTATATTAAAGATAATGCCTGTGATTGTGTAGCCTTCCCGCCGGACAATCTTGTCGAACACCTTTGATTCCTGCAAAGAATGTCTTTCCTTAATTCATTTTCTGAAAGTGAAGCCTCAACTGTATATTATGAAAATGACAGTCAGTCTTTTTCTCCTCTGGCAGGTGCTTGAGTTTTATAACTGATGCTGCAGCATCAGTTTTGTAAAGGTCCTTTCCAGATATAGTTTCCTTTTGTCACTTAAGATAACAATGTTAAGCCCCATCATAACTCCTCCTCCTCCTCTTCCTCCTCCTTTTTTAAAGAAAGAAAGAAAGTAGCAGATAGATCAAAATCTCACTGAAGTGAGGGTGCTCAAGCACACACACAAAAATCTATCTGTGTTCCCAGCATACCATGACTGACAGTTCAATTGTATAAAACTTACAGGATTTTTTTTTAATTTTTTTTTTTTGTAAAATGCTGATAAAAAACACTATTCGGTTGGCAGCTGCAGAGCAGAAATATGCTGTGTCAGGAACTGTCCATTTCAAATTGGTGTGTGCAACCTCTCTGATTAAAATGATACCTCTGTTCTGCTCTGCTTGCACTGCTCCCATCTACTGAATAGCATTTAAGTGAAGAGAAGATTACAACTCTCAGGAGCTTTAATGGAAGTATGTTTGTTCGTGTTGGGGAAGAGACCATCAAAGGAGTAGACATTTAACAGGAATATATATCCAGTTCTAGGCTGCACAGTTCAGCAATCAGCATGGGTTACTTTCCCCCTCATTGTTAACTTTTGTGCCAATCCTGCATGGGTTCAAGAGGCCCACAGTAAATTGTCACCCTTTGTTTCCACTTTCTATTGATGGCCTGCCTCCCCTATTTAAATCTTTTTAAAAATAAGGAAATAACAATAATAGTACTAATGCTGCTACTGCAAGCCACTACTACTACTACCAGCCGCCATCTTGGATTCCTCGCATCCACCCACCCCCCACCTCTGAAGTTAAGGCTTGAATCCAAAGTAGTGTTAATCCACTCATTCTACTACGGCAAGGATTTCTGTTTGTGCAATGGAAACCCCCTCCACATGTTCTCCTCACCCAGAACAATCTCTAAATCAGTTCAAGGGTTTTCACCACAATGCTCCCCAGAAGATCTGGGGAGGGTTGGAGAATCGGGAAGCGGGGAGGGAGGGAAAAGAGATAAATTTCCACTGTGCATGCATAAATCCTTGCACCAACAATGACTGATGTTTTAATGTATCTTTAATCTTTTGTTGGAAGCCTCCCAGAGTGGCTGGGGAGACCCAGCCAGATGGGCGGGGTATAAATTTATTATTATTATTATGAGCTCCTGTTGTTTGGTCCCAGTTCCTGCCAACCTAGCAGTTCAAAAGCACACCAAAAGTGCAAGTAGATAAATAGGTACCGCTCCGGCGGGAAGGTAAACAGCATTTCCGTATGCTGCTCTGGTTTCGCCAGAAGCAGCTTAGTCATGCTGGCCACATGACTCAAAAATACTGTCTGTGGAGCGGACAAACGCCGGCTCCCATGGCCTGTAAAGTGAGATGAGCGCCGCAACCCCAGAGTCGTTCACGACTGGAATTAATTGTCAGGGGCCCTTTACCATTATCATCATCATCATTGTTATTATTATTATTATTTCCCCCTAGTTTCTTAACCAAAATAAGTTAACTGAAGAAAAGATTATGCTTACGGAAAAAAGGTTTTAAAATCTGAATAGTTACTGCACAGACAACCCCCCAAAGCATAACAGCAAAAGGCAACAAAAATAACCAGGACAAGCACATCCAGCTATTGCAGGCTGCCCATTATTTTCTTTAAGTTCCTTAAAGCAATGTCTTCCAGACAGAGTTTTCAGCATCTCCAGGGTTCAGCAGCTCATTCAGTATCTCTCTTCCAGCAAAAAGTTTAAAATCTCTGTGTGTGTTTTTTTATAACCAAACAAGAAAGCACACTCTTCCCTTCTTCCTTCTACTAAACCCTTCTTCTCCTGAAATGAAAGCGAAACAAATCCTCCCTCTAGACCAAACTCTGTGGTGCCTCTCTAAGGTGCTGAAGACTGACAGGAAAACGAATAAACCTCCAATAATGGAAAGCACAGGCCACACCAAGCAGAAAAATCTGAATGCAAGACCTCCTACAGCGAGCAGCCCATGAGAAAACCCTGCTCCACGAACTGCATAAAAAGACAAACTTCAAAGAGATCTGGGGTTCATTTTTGGAGCTCTTCGCTGAGTAATTGCCTGGCCGCAATACCTCAGGACCACAATACTTCAAGGACCACCTCTCTTCATAGGAACCTACCCGGACCCTGAGATCATCTTCTGAGGCCCTTCTTCGTGTGCCTCGTCGGCGAGAGGTCTGGAAGGTGGCACCACAAGAATGGGCCTTTTCTGCTGTGGCTCCTCATCTGTGGAATGCCCTCCCCAGGGAGGTTCAACTGCCTCTTTCATTATACACTTTGGGCGCTAGGCAAAAGCGTTCCTCTTCAACCAGGCCTTTGGTTGATTGACATCTGATGCCCTTTTAAACGTGTAATGGAAGGAGGGATTATTGGGTTGTCTTTGTTTTTATTTTTTACAATGTACAGTGGTACATCTGGTTACATACTTAATTCATTCCGGAGCTCTGTTCTTAACCTGAAACTGTTCTTAACCTGAAGAACCACTTTAGCTAATGGGGCCTCCTGCTGCTGCCGCACCGCCACTGCGTGATTTCTGTTCTCATCTTGAAGCAAAGTTCTTAACCTGAGGTACTATTTCTGGGTTAGCAGAGTCTGTAACCTGAAGCGTATGTAACCCGAGGTACCACTGTATTCTGTGTCTTTTAAATTGTAATTTTATGTGGTGAACCACCCTGAGTTCTACAGGTGTAGGGCGGACTGGTCATGTTGTGTGGATGCCTGATTATCATCTTCCGAAGCAACTACAGTCATAACTCTTCTTTCGAACGCTTCATGTTGCATTTATTCGGGTTAAGAACACAGGAAACCTGGAAGTGTTTACTTCCAGGTTTCGCTGTGCGCAAATGCGCAGAAGCATTCTGCGCACTTCGTCCATGTGCAGAAGCGCTCTATCGTGCTTCACACATGCACAGAAGCACCGGTTACAGACTTTTCGGGGTGCAAACGGCACCCTGGAACGGATCATATCCACAACCAGAGGTACCACTGTACTCTATTCCGAACTTAAAAATGAAAGCGTAATGCTGGTGGTCAACAAAAGAGGTTTAAAGACTGTCTCATGGCAAATCTAAAAAAATGTAATATAAACACCAATAATTGGGAAACACTGGCCTGCGAGCGCTCCAATTGGAGAACGGCCTTTACCTAATGTGTCATGGGCTTTGAAGACACTCAAACTCAGGATGCAATGGAGAAATGTGCTAAGAGAAAGGCACGCTTGGCAAACCCTCACCGGGATCAACTCCTGCCTGGAAACCAATGTCCCCACTGTGGAAGGACGTGTGGATCCAGAACTGGCCTCCACAGTCACTTATGGACTCACCGTTGAGACCGTGTTTATGGAAGGCAATCTTACTCGGCTATGAGGGATCGCCAAAGAAGAGGAGGAAGAAGAAGAAAATCAAATTAATTAAATAAATAATTGCATCTAGAAAAAGGGGGTGGCATAACACAGGGATGAAAACTTATCCAGTTTAACGTGTTTTTTTTAATCTGCGACTTGAGCAGAGTACTGACACTCTTTTATCCTAACCTTTATCTGAGAACATGAGCCTCAGCACTGTGTAACACGCTAAACAAGCAAACATCTGAAATGAAAATGGTGCTGAAGAAGACGACAGAGCAAAGGGACAGGGGTATGAGAGGCAGGAAAGGGGAGGGAATAAGAAGGTGAACTGTTTTATTACAATTGTCTTATCGTGAAAACTCTAATATACTATAGATTTTTTTTTTAAGGCTTCCAATCATTAGCTAAACTTTTGACCTTTTGATTTTAACCCACCCAAGCAGCAATTCAGCCCAACTGAATGATATATGTTTATCAATGAACTCTGTTCCTTCACAAGGTTTATTGGTTGTGTGAATATTGAAGGAAAGTTTCCGTTAAACTGGTCAGATCATAACTCATAACTCAGTCTTTAAAATCTTTTGGCCATCCAGTGGCGACTTTTCCATGCTCTTTGTATATGGATTTTTTGAAACTAGGTTCTATATTTCAGACTGTACATGAATGTGATGGATTAAGTGATTTGTGTGTGCAGGTTCTTCCCCTTCCTCTTTTCCCCAGTATATTTTAGAATTTATAAAACCTAAATTAAAAGAAATAATGGAGATTACTGAACAAATGCACCATGAGGTATATGATGTTCTTTCCATCATAGACAGTTGTTTTCACAATTAATGCATCGTTGCTGAGAAGGTTAAATAGACAGGTAGAATACTTCTTGAGAGTGACCTTACCTCCCAGGGTAGCTGACAGCAAGAAGTGTGTCCCATATTTCTTGATAAGATTGTCTGTGATTTGTTGAAGAGTCGGCCTACGTCCTAATAGTCTTATGTTCCGGAAAAATTCAGGGGCGAGAGGCAGCGGGGAGCCAAGAAAATTCTTTCTCTCGACGGCTAAGTTATTTACTTTCCAACGGCCAAATTCCCTGGAAAGCAAAGGGGAAAAATATATATGTCACATTCAAAAACACATCGTTCAGACATTTTCACTAGAAAACTACACCAACCAGCTGTCTAGTATATATGTATGTATCACTTATTTCTGATAGTCTGTCATGCATTTGATGCCTCAAACAAGCAAAACGTAAAACAGAGGGATCATTTCATAACAAAGCCATTGTGTGAAGAAAACAAAAACTTGTTTTAAAAATGTCTGTTTTAAAAATTGCCTACTTCCTTCTGCAGAGTGTGATGGTTGTCCACAACAGGCTGGTTTTATTTTGCAAGGGATACCAGTAGAGCGATATCAACATGAAGATTTGGAATTTTTCTTATGCTGCAGGGAGGGGGGGGGGACAAAAGCCTTTCTTTCACACACATGTGAAAAACAGAAAAGCATCACACCAACTCAGGTTTGGCATGTTTTCATAGCTGAATTGGAACACAGTTTCTTATGGAAGTACACTACTCTCAGTCCTTTTCAAAGCATTTATTGAATTGTCCTCACTCTCAGTGGCCCTCATCAACTTTATCAAGTAGCTATATCTGGTGGGTTATGCATCGTGGTGACATCACCCCTTTTCACTACACAATCACCTGACCAGGAAGGATGAACAGCAATATCTGGGCAGGGGATGGCACTGAAGTGGCTTCAGGAAGGGGGAACAAAGACACTGAACTGGATTAAAGAAAGATGCAGCATTACACCCGCACCTCAGGCGTTAATTAACTTAGCAACACTAGGATGACAGTGTTCGCACTAATTCTACTACTTGTGAATGACCACTGATCATTTGCATACATTTGAAGGCATCTACACCTGCCAACTGGGACACAGGTGGCGCTGTGGGTTAAAGCCTCAGCGCCTAGGACTTGCTGATCGAAAGGTCGGCGGTTCGAATCCCTGCGGCGGGGTGCGCTCCCGCTGCTCAGTCCCAGCGCCTGCCAACCTAGCAGTTCGAAAGCACCTCTGGGTGCAAGTAGATAAATAGGGACCGCTTACCAGCGGGAAGGTAAACGGCGTTTCCGTGTGCAGCTCTGGCTCGCCAGAGCAGCGATGTCACACTGGCCATGTGACCCGGAAGTGTCTCCGGACAGCGCTGGCCCCTGGCCTCTTGAGTGAGATGGGCGCACAACCCCAGAGTCTGGCAAGACTGGCCCGTACGGGCAGGGGTACCTTTACCTTTTTACACCTGCCAACTGAATGCAACACTCCTAAGATTTTTACCAATTGCTTTTGCTGCAATAGACAACCGTGTTATCTTTTTGGAAGTTGCTGCAACATAAATAATTCTGCATTATGAAAGTTGCCAGCTACCTAAAAAGCCAAAACTAGAGCATATTTGACACAGCTCTACAAAATCATGAGAGGGGTTTTCATAAATTGCATTTCTATTTCTCCCTCTCGTGCTTTGAATGGCCACTTACCCCTTTCCAGGTGGGCGGCATTTGCTGCCCCTCACATATAAGCTAAGCAAGCTATAGCTTAGGGCCCCACTCTCTTGCCCCCCCCCAAAAATTCAACATTAATAAAAATAAAAATAAAATCTTTATTGCGGTCCATAGACCCACAAAACAGCTTCAAAACAAGATACAGTTAAGACAAGCAAACAACAGGCAAAAGAAGAAGAAGAAGAAGAAGAAGAAGAAGAAGAAGAAGAAGAAGAAGAGGAGTAGTAGTTTGGATTTGATATCCCGCCTTTCACTTCCTTTAAGGAGTCTCAAAGCGGCTAACATTCTCCTTTCCCTTCCTCCCTCACAACAAACACTCTGTGAGGTGAGTGGGGCTGAGAGACTTCAGAGAAGTGTGACTGGCCCAAGGTCACCCAGCAGCTGAATGTGGAGGAGTGGAGACGTGAACCCGGTTCCCCAGATTACGAGACTACCACTCTTAACCACTACACCACACTGGCTGTGTGACCGAGGTAGTCATTTTGTTATGTCTTAGAGCATGATGGCCTCCCTTTGCACTTTCATTTCGTAATTCTTTTTTTTAAAAAAACGAACACCTCAACAAATCGTGTCCTCCCTAAAGAGGGCACGTTTTGTGGTGAGACCTGGAGACTGACCTCCTGGTTGTGGGTGGGTCTATTGGATAGCCACAACACCCGATTGGTAGGTCCCTCATTGTTGGGTGTAATCTGGCCAATGGGGCGCAGTCTGAATGGATCAAGGGCCTTATATACAGTGGTACCTCGGGTTAAGTACTTAATTCATTCCAGAGGTCCGTTCTTAACCAGAAACTGTTCTTAACCTGAAGACCACTTTAGTTAATGGGGCCTCCCACTGCTGCCGCACGATTTCTGTTCTCATCCTGAAGCAAAGTTCTTAACCCAAGGTACTATTTCTGGGTTAGCAGAGTCTGTAACCTGAAGCGTATGTAACCTGAGGTACCACTGTAAACGCATGCACGTGTCCCAGAGCTTTCTTTTTCAGCTCATGCATCAGAACACCCACCCACCTCCCCCTAATTTTAGGGCATTTTGCAATTGACCTTCCTATGCCCTCGTGTGTCGTCTGTCGTTGGGACAGGAGCACAGCAGGAATTTTTCCCACTTGGCTGATTGGCCGTGTCCATTTGGGTTTCACCTGCCATGTAGCAATTTGTTACAACGTGTAAGGTTGTGGATAGGCACTGGTTCATGTGATAGGGATGGAAGAATGGTCTCGCCATCCCTATGTGAAGGGTATTCCGTTAAAGGAATCCAGGGACTCAGCTGGTTTGGTCAACCCCCGAAAGGGGGTTGTGCCCATGCCTCAATCCAAGGGGGCATCTGGATGGTGAACATAGTCTGTTCCCGGCTGTTCGCCTACCCAGGTGTTCACCCCTGGCTGACCTATGATGGAGCTCTGGGTCAGCGCTGCCTGCAATGGTGCAGGGAGCTAGTCGAACCAGAGCCTATGCGACCACTCACTTTTCAGTAATCAATAAAGTTGTGGCTGAAATTCTGCCAAAAACCAAAACTAAAATTTGAGTCAAATGTGTCTTTATTTAAGGGGGAGGTTTTGGGGTCTGAACACACAACTGCAGATTAACTCAGAATGGAATAAATTCATTAATAATCACATGCACATTTGACACAGACTAGAAACTGACAAAGAAATAGAGTGATCTGTCCATTCCTGCTTTCTGAAAATATAAGCCCCCAAATCACAGGTGTGATGCTCTCCCTTTGGCATCGCTTCCTCACTTTAAATTACAATAATGTCTGCAAAGCAGATCCTTAAATGGAGGCAGTTTTTGATTACCGCTGAAGATAAATTATTCCAGAGGCTGCATTAAACACAAAGAATGGCACCTCCTATTTGCTTCTCCAAAATATATCAGTGGATGCAATGAAAGCAAACAAGTCAATTAAGTAGTAATAAGTACATCTTTTATTCATTTGCTTACCAATTAAGATGCCGCTAACAGTTATTAAGAAAAGGACACATTGTCCTCAAAATCCAATCAAGGGACCATTCTTGTTGCAAAACATCTGTGGAATCCTCATTTAGATGGGACATGCCAACAGTTAACGCCGTTTGCTTTGAGGGAAATTCAGAGTCCAGTTTGTGCGTACTACACTGAGATAACATAGGGGCTTTTGTCCATTTCTTCAGTGTTAGGGAACAAGGAATTAAACACAGAAACTGATCACATTGATCCATTTTCTTTAAAGCGACATAAAGGGGGTGATTCATGCTTAACCTGGGCTACAGTGAAGGGGAGAGCCACAAGGGGAAGACACTTCTCCTATAAATTTGCTTGCTTCATTGTAGAATATCAGAGTTTGTTGGACTCACAGTCCTAAGCAGAATACCTTCTCTGTTGACATCTTCCATATGCACAAAGCTTATCAAATGTGGCTCTGCTCTTAGTATTATTACCAGCACTGAACTAGTGCAGTAATTTTCCTCTCCTCCCTGGAAGGGAAAGTTCTGTGGGTGGAACTCTGTGCACACAGCATGCGATACCCTAGTGTCCTGCCCTTTGAAGGTTAGGTCACCAAGTATGGGGGAGTAGGGCCTTTCTAGTGGTGACATCTAGTGGGACGCAGGTGGCGCTGTGGGTTAAACCACAGAGCCTAGGACTTGTCGATCAGAAGGTCGGTGGTTAGAATCCCCGTGACGGGGTGAGCTCCCGTTGCTCAGTCCAAGCTCCTGCCAACCTAGCAGTTTGAAAGCACGTCTAAGTGCGAGTAGATAAATAGGTATCACTCCGGCGGGAAGGTAAACGGCGTTTCCGTGCGCGCTGCTCTGGTTTGACAGAAGCTGCTTAGTCATGCTGGCCACATGACCTGGAAGCTGTACGCCGGCTTCCTCGGCCAAGAAAGCGAGATGAGCGCCGCAACCCCAGAGTCGGCCACGACTGGACCTAACGGTCAGGGGTCCCTTTACCTTCTACCTTCTACTTAGTGGTGACACCAGCTTCGGTAAATTTACTAGCATCTGTTGTTCATGGAATTTAGAGAGATGGTGAAAGCTTTTCCATTCCCCAGGTTTATTGGGCTGAGTAACTTCAGAATGCACACCTGATCTGTTTTTATATATATGAACATTTGTATGTGTGTGTGTATACACTAACCATAAAACTCATTTCAGACCCAGCAGAAACCGTGGTATCTTTATGATTTTGGTTACAGTGGTACCTCGGTTTACGAACTAAATCCATTCCAGAAGTCCGTTCTTAAACTGAAACTGTTCTTAAACCGAGACGTGCTTTCCCTAATGAGGCCCCCCACCGCTGGTGCCCTTCCACCATTTGGATTCCGTTCTTTGATCTAGGTAAAGTTCACAAACTGGGACACTATTTACGGTTTTGTGGAGTTCTTAAACCGAATCATTCATAAACAGGACTGTTCTTAAACCAGGGAACCACTGTATTTGCACCTGTTTACTACCTGAGCCTATGTGGGAGGGGCTCACAGCATTAACACCACAAGAGGACCTTGCTTCCCCCATCACCACAGCCTTGGATGAAATCATAGAAATCATAGAATGGTAGAGTAGGAAGGGACCCTGAGGATCATCTAGTCCAACCCTTTTTGATGCAGGAATATGCAGCTGTCCCATTCAATAAATAGTAATAATAATTAAAAAGGTGCCATTTCCCATAGGTAAAGAGAAGCTTTGGGGGAGCAGCTTTCACTTTGTAGTTTTACTGCCCCCCCTGCATCCAGCAGTCCCCATCACACACAGAGCTGCTATTTCAAAAGTAAAAACCAGGCATATAGGCCAAGGTTGGACATTCACCCCAGGCTTAAAAAAACATGAGTTTATGAAGTTGGTGTTTATGAAGCATTGTGACCCTGTGCTCCTTCCGCACAGATATAATTGAGTAATAACTACTAAATCAACACCACATAAGTGAACATCAGCCTGGAGGGGGAGGCCACTTGTGCAATGGCACTTATTTATTTATATAACACATTGATATCCCATATGTTATTTCAGACAATATATGCTACCTAGAGCTGGAGAACTTTGGCCTGGGATAAAACCCTGCAGAATTACAATGCGGTACTCTCTCTCTGGGGACGCAGGTGGTGCTGTGGGTTAAACCACAGAGCCTAGGACTTGCCGATCAGAAAGAACAGTTTCAGGTTAAGAACGGACCTCCAGAACGAATTAAGTTCTTAACCCGAGGTACCACTGTATTCTAATTTGTCTATTCACTGATTAACTTAACAACTGAACGTTATTAAGAACTTCACTGATAGTTCTGCCACCCCTCAAGAACATAGCAAAATTTCTGCTTCACTTTTCTGGAACCTGAAGGTGTCACTGAGATAAAACTGTTTTGACAGAGAAATAACACTTGAAGCATGTCATTTAAATATGGATATGTTAAATCTTCTGAATTTTTTTCTTCTTCCTTTGAGCCTGCTGCTGTAACTGAGGGCTGTTTCACACAAGCCCTGTCCAGATGAAAGACACAGATAGACAGGGGTAGGATCACACACACCGAGTTCCTGCTACAGACTTCTGTCCAATCAGTGAAGGTGGAAATAGATCCCATGTGTGAATACTTGCATTTAAGTAGGCTATAATTCAGCCTTCAGCTGAGCATGGGGAGGGCAGGAGTGGAGACAATGTGTGAGCTTCCCCTTCTTAATAATAATAATAATAATAATCATAATAAATAATAATAATAATAATAATAATAATAATAATAATAATAATAATAATAATAATAATATTTATACCCTGCCCTCCCCAGCTAGAGCCAGGCTCAGGGCAGCTAACACCAATAACATTTCAGTAAAAACATAATAAGAAAAAAACAATTTAAAATACAGGTTGAAATGCAATTTAAAATGCAGCCTCATTTTTAAAGTCAAAACCATAAGGGGAGGGAAATGTAAGGGTCAGACTGAGTCCAAACGAAGGGCCAGGCGGAACAACTGTGGAAAATGTCAAGTCTCGCAAGGCCCTAGTCTCTCGTGACAGAGCGTTCCACCAAGTTGGGGCCAGTACTGAAAAGGCCCTGGCCCTAGTTGAGACCAACCTAACCACCTTGTGACCTAGGACCTCCAAAATGTTGTCATTTGTGGACCTTAAGGTCCTCCGTGGGGCATACCAGGAGAGGCGGTCCCATAGGTACATGGGTCCTAGGCTGTATAGAGCAATCTTTGTGGCCCTCCCAGCGTCGCTGGGCTGCACCTCCCAACCATTCCTGGCCATTGGCTTTGCTGACTGGGACTGATAGGAGTCCAATTACGCCTGGAAGGCACCACACTGGCAATGCCTGTGTTTGGTCAATGTGTGATGAGGCCATCTTTGGCTGAATAAGGATCCACACTCGGAACATGAGTTTGTTGTTGTTTAGTCATGTCCGGCTCTTTGTGACCCCATGGACCAGAGCACGCCAGGCACTCCTGTCTTCCACTGCCTCCCGCAGTTTGGTCAAACTCATGCTGATAGCTTTGAGAACACTATCCAACTATCTCATCCTCTGTCGTTCCCTTCTCCTTGTGCCCTCCATCTTTCCCAACATCAGGGTCTTTTCCAGGGAGTCTTCTCTTCTCATGAAGTGGCCAAAGTAGTTGAGCCTCAGCTTAAGGATCTGTCCTTCCAGTGAGCACTCAGGGCTGATTTCCTTCAGAATGGATAGGTTTGATCTTCTTGCAGTCCATGGGACTCTCAAAAGTCTCCTCCAGCACCATAATTCAAAAGCATCAATTCTTCAGCGATCAGCCTTCTTTATGGTCCAGCTCTCACTTCCATACATCACTACTGGGAAAACCATGGCTTTTACTATACAGACCTTTGTTGGCAAGGTCCAACATGAGTTTACTCTGAGCATATTGGGTGTGTGGATTCCCAGCATGCAGAAGAGTGTTATGGTGCCAGTCAAAGGCCGAGGAGCACATTTCATCCAGACTCAGCTGATAAAAATCACAGACTGAGAATGCACCGTGAGCTTATATACAGTATGAGAACGGCATATTGATGAGACTGTCAGTTTGTATTTCTTAGTGCAGAAAGTATTGATCTGATGTGTAGAGATCTTTTCTATTCTGCTTATTTCAAGAGGGTTCTGGAAGCTTCTCTGTGTGAAAGAAACTTCATAGTGTTTGGGTTATTCCTTCAGAGAAGGTGATCACAGCTTGTTTAAACTAGTTCTCTTATCTTTCCCGCAAAGGTCATGCTGACTATAAAAGTAGGGCCAGAAGGAGCCTGGGAAACACTTCTTCTTCTATCTCTCTTCCTTCTGGTGTTGTGTTCTGAATATAGATAGTGTTAAGGTTTAGACTTGTTATAAGTTATTGTAAGTTTAAGTTAAGTCTGCTGCAACTGGATTTCTTATGGACAGTGCCAACCTTGAATGTACTGGATTTGTGACCATTGTGCTCATTTGTCTTTAGTAGCAGTAAAGCTCTCCTGGATGAAATACAATGGCCTCTGGTCTATTTTTGGGGAATCCTGCAACATGTTTAAGTTGTTACTCTGCTAACTATACAATGGATCCATATTGAGTAGAATTCCATGACAGAGACTTCGTAAGAATGAGATCCTTTTGCACAATGCCAGTATGCCACCTCGTTGCCATTCCTAGTTCTTATATAAATGAATGCACTCTGTGTCCAAAAGACAGCATGTCTTCTGAGTGAAGGGTTTGTAAGAGTTGCATCAAAAGTCTATTGTGAGAAGATTAAGACGGCTGTGCAATTAGCAGTGCTAAGCCTCATTAACAATAGCCTCATTATGTCTGTAAAGTGATATTAATGCTAGCAAACATCAATATTAATCAAAGGCAGATTGGGGCAATACTGACCAGGAAACCTGTTGGTGACAAGCCTGTGAAGGCCAGAAGATACTAACTACAGTGGTACCTCGGGTTACATACACTTCAGGTTACATACGCTTCAGGTTACAGACTCTGCTACCCCAGAAATAGTGCTTCAGGTTAAGAACTTTGCTTCAGGATGAGAACAGAAATTGTGCTCCGGCGGTGTGACAGCAGCAGGAGGCCCCATTAGCTAAAGTGGTACCACAGGTTAAGAACAGTTTCAGGTTAAGTACGGACCTCCGAAACGAATTAAGTACTTAACCTGAGGTACCACTGTACTGGCTTTTTGCATGCTGTAGTGAACATTTCAATGAAAACATATTGGAGAGCCTTTTCCTAAAAAGGGGGTATATGTGTGCAAGCACACATGTGAACACTTGCACAAACATGTACACACAAGTTGGATTATATGCACATTAATTTCAATGTAATCAACACACTAATCAATGAACAGCCAGATGATTAATGAATTAAATAATTTTTAATTGGCTGACAGCCTTAGTCAGGCATATTCACATGCATACTGTGAATATGGAACATTCCGAATTCCTATACAAAGTGAAGAACATCAGCAGAAATTTCATTTACTAAGCCCAAGAAATGCTTCCTATGAAACGGTTCCTTGCTGCAGCTACCACCAGATGTTCAAAGAGATATATGTTACAGCTCGGGAGAAGCTATTGGCAAATTTAATGCAATGCCACGAAGCCTCCTGCTGACATGGGGAAGTGCAGGGCTTCAGGAGAATTAATTGCACTTGATAATGGTTTCAGAATAAAATGAGTTTTGGAGACAATCAACAGCCGTAGCATGGAGCAATATACAGTTCTTGACAAGTGTTTTGTATGGTGGAAGACACTCTAGATAAAAAGGGAAAAAATAATGATCCCTATTAAGTGAAGCAGAGCATTCTAATAATGGCTCCTATTAAATGAAGAAGGCCATTATAATTCTTGAAAACATGTCAATGCTTTGAGCATATATTCCGACACTGAGCAATTTCTAACTACGTACGGTATAACATATAAAGCTGAATTACCACTCCAGTCCATTCATTTGCTATGGAAACAGGGGACCATAAGAACCACTCCATTAACATCAACTGGAAGTGCCCATTTGACTAGTTAACCGTTCACTAAAAGAATTCTTTATGCATGATAGCATGCACTGTCTTAAAGCCATGACTATTGTCCAGGGCTAGTCATAATGAATGGTCAAATCACATGGGGCTTCCAGCTAGCTTCTGGGCAGAGGACTGAGTGGAAATCATTTCATATGAAGTCTTTTCTTTGACGAAGACTAAAGCTGTGTTCACACTTCCCTTTGCTGTGCTCTCGCTACATTTCTAAGGCTGAGTTTTCCATCCATGTTCGCAAGATGTTTTCCAAAGTGCATATGTATCTTGCATTTTTTAAAATATATATATATATATATAAAGTGCAACTGTTTGATGTGCTGTTTCACAACCCAGCTTCATGCCATATGGAGTCCTTAAGCCATTCCTAGGTTATCTCTAGCTAAGGTGTGAACTCCTATGCATAGAGGCAAGATATCCCCACACTGTCAATGTCCTCTGGTGCAGAGGCACCATCAAGGGAGGGTCTGAGGGGTTGAGGACCCCAAAAAAATTTAGAGGAGGAGGCAGGGCCTCATCAATATTCCACGGCCTGCAGTGGACCTTCCCACAGCTGCAGTGGGCTTGGCCAGGCCTACTTGAATGGGACGGAGGTAGCTGAGAGTAGAGCTGCTTCTGCGGCCAGCTTCTCCTCCTGCTGCAGATTGTGTCCTCCCTAAAAGAGGACACATGCTGCGGTGAGACCTGCAGACTGACCTCCTGGTTGTGGGTGGGTCTATTTGGATAGCCACAACGCCCAAGTGGTAGGTCCCTCGTTGCTGTGTGTAATCTGGCCAATGGGTGCAATGTAAACAGATCAAGAGACCTATATAAACCCATGCACATGACCTAGAACTTCCGCTTTCGGCTTGTGCATTCGGAACACCCACCCACTTCTCCCTAATTTTAGGGCATTTTGCAATTGACCTTGCTATGCCGTCATGTGTTGTCTGTCGTTGGGACAGCGGCACGACAGGAATTTCCCCACTTGGCTGATTGGCTGTGGCCATTTGGGTTTTGCCTGCCACGTAGCAATTCGTCACAACTTGTAAGGTTGCGGATAGGCACTGGTTCAGGTGATAGGGATGGGAGAATGATCTCACCATCCCTATGTGAAAGGTATTCCGTTAAAGGAATCCAGGTACTCAACTTGGTTTGGTCAACCCCTGAAAGGGGGTTGTGCCCGTACCTGAGTCCAGGGGAGCATCTGGGGAGTGAATAGAGTCTGCTCCCAGGCTTTTCGCCTACCTCAGGTGTTCACCCTTGGTTGACCTATGATGGAGCTCTGGGTCAGCGCTACCTGCAAGGGCTAGTCAAACCAGAGCCTATGAAACCACTCACTTTTCTGTAATCAATAAAGTTGTGGCCTAAATTCTGCCAAAAACCAAAACTAAAATTTGAGTCAAATGTGTCTTTATTTAAGGGGGAGGTCTCTGGGTCTGAACACACAACTGTGGCTGTTGAGGAAAGATGCCCTGGCTGTGCATGCAGTGAAGCTGTGCATGCAGTACTACCGCGCTGATACTGTGGAGACAGCTGGCATGACAGCCAGTCAGTTGGGGCACTGCAAAATATTTAGGGGTATGCGTACCCCTGCGTCCCCCCAGAAAACAGCACTGTTGGTGGGTATACAAACAGAAATTAATCTGAAATTAATGAAGCAGTGCTGATATGAAGCACCTGAGGAGAAACAACTTCGCTTTGCACTTCTCTAAGTGCACACAAACAACATCAGTCTAAAAGCATGTGTCTATTTTGGGGACTATGCAGTTTTTTTGCTGAGCAACATACATAATCTACTTAGAGACTATGCATAATGAGCAGACAAGTGAACAGAATGTCTGATCAGTTTACGTTGCACCATATCATTTGTCAGTTATCCATATCATCTGTCAATGTACAAAAATCCCCTGCTGGCGCTGGATGCTAACCACTCAAATCTCATTAGCCATACCCTATAACATATATGTAGATGAACATTTATTTTGTTCGTGTCCTTATCTTTTTTAAGCAATGATAAAACCCATCCACATAAAAAGCAGCTTCGGTCAAAACCCTCAAAGTAAACAGCAAACAGTGAATAAGAAGCAATCTCGGATTACTCATCGACATACCATGTCTGAAATCAGGCCACAATTTACAATTAAAAACAAGGTATTACCCATCAACACCTACTGTAATCAAAAGTTTTCACTTCCCCTCACCCCCTGAAAAGAAAATCAGATCTGGTCTGCTGAGCTTTGTGTGGAGGGAGTTTTATAGTGAGACTGTTATTGTGAGAGAGGTTCTCAAGACCTAGAGGAGGGAAGCACAGCCAACACCTTGCTCTCATCGTACTTTGCTAAGCTGGGATGCTTTCAGTAAAGTGGAAAGTATCTCAGTGTGTGTATGGACAGCTGAAAGCACCCCAGTTAAGGCAGGGCAGGGTGCCCCCCTCCTACATTTGCTGTTGAAAATACACACACACACACCCTAAATGGGTGAGTGTATGTTTGCTAAACATGCATGCATCTAATTTTCCCTCAGAAACAAACTGAGAGCCATTGCAGCCCTTTCAAATGGTTATATACTCTCATTGCTCACTCACTGGTGGAGGAAGAGGTGGGGGGGAGCGCACTGCCCCTGGCAGCGAAATCCCGGTGGGATGCCACCATGGCTGCCCACCCCCAAGACACACACCACACCCCTACGGGCAGCACACCACGCCCCCAGGGTGCACGCCAGCCCTGCCCCGCCTGCTCTCCATCCCCCAGTGCCGGAGCATGAAGCTCCGCCACTGGGCTCACTCCCATTCAATGGGCAGCTGCATTCGATCTGAATCATTTTCAGATGCCTTGGATATTGCCTTGCATTTCAACTTGGTAGTTACCAAAGCTAATATCCAGAAGTAGGCGGGGTGTTGGGGGCAGTGACATAAAGCTGTCATCCCCACACTGGCATGACTACAGCTTACTGGGCTGTGATGGGGCAGTGGCAAGGTTAGGGATGGGAAGGTATAGTATCCTGGCATGTCAATAGTAAAGGTAAAGGTAAAGGGACCCTTGATCGTTTGGTACAGTCACGGACGACTCTGGGGTTGCAGTGATCATCTCGCTTTATTGGCTGAGGGAGCCAGCGTACAGCTTCCAGGTCATGTGGCCAGCATGACTAAGCTGCTTCTGGTGAACCAGAGCAGCACACGGAAACGCCATTTACCTTACCGCCAGAGTGGTACCTATTTATCTACTTGCACGTTGACATGCTTTTGAATTGCTAGGTTGGCAGGAGCAGGGACCGAGCAACGGGAGCTCATCCCGTCGCAGGGATTCGAACCGCCAACCTTCTGATCGGCAAGCCTTAGGCTTTGTGGTTTAGACCACAGCTCCACCCGCGTCCCCATGTCAATAGTAGTTCTCATGCATTTTCAACTAAGGTAATTCCATCTCATTTTTGCATTAATTTCACAAAACACATTAGCATTTTAACACATACTTCAATGCTTATTTAATGTTTTCCCCTCTAAAATGCACATTTCTAAACATATTTAAGCCCAGACAAATTCCGGGGGGGGGGGGGAGGTTGGGGGACACCCTCCTGGAGATTGAGTGGCAGAGGTTATGGTGTGAGAGTATACTTTCAAATGTGACATAAGCTTAAAGTTACAAGGTGGTCTGACAGCATTTTTCTTCGTCCCCCACCCTTTAAGAAATCCCAAACACATCTTTAAGGATAAGAGCCAATCAGAGCTGCTGGGAAGCCCAGTTCCCACCACATGATTGACTGGGAATTTCCCTGACAATAATAATGTCATGTGATTACATATTATTATTTCTGGGAATACTTTACAGGGCTTCTTCAATGTGTGCAAGTGTGTTTTCTTTCAAAATAGTATTTGCAAAGGTGATATTTTTTGAGCTGACAACTGCATCACAACATTTCTGAAGTACTAAAGCCAACCATGAAATTAAAAGATGCCTGCTTCTCGGGACAAAAGCGATGATAAACCTAGACAGCATCTCAAAAAGCAGAGACATCACCTTGCCGACAAAGGTCTGTATAGTTAAAGCTATGGCTTTCCCAGTAGTGATGTATGGAAGTGAGAACTGGACCACAAAGAAGGCTGATTGCCAAAGAATTGATGCTTTTGAATTGTGGTGCTGGAGGAGACTCTTGAGAGTCCCATGGACTGCAAGAAGATCAAACCTATCCATTCTTAAGGAAACCAGCCCTGAATGCACACTGTAAGGACAGAACCTGAAGCTGAGGCTCAACTACTTTGGCCACGTCATGAGAAGAGAAGACTCTCTGGAAAAAACTTTGATGTTGGGTAAGATGGAGGGCACAAGGAGAAGCGGACAACAGAGGATGAGATGGTTGGACGGCATTATAAGAGCGACCAACATGAATTTGACCAATCTGTGGGAGGCAGTGGAAGACAGAAGTGCCTGGCGTGCTTTGGTCCATGGGGTCACGAAGAGTCAGACACGACTAAACAACAACAATTGCCCTGGAAAAGACCCTGATGTTGGGAAAGATGGCGGGCACAAGGAGAAGGGAATGACAGAGGATGAGATAGTTGGACAGTGTTCTCAAAGCTATCAGCATGAGTTTGACCAAACTGCGGGAGGCAGTGGAAGACAGAAGTGCCTGGTGCTCTGGTCCATGGGGGTCATGAAGAGTCGGACATGACTAATCAACTAAACAACAGCAAAGCTGTTCTGATCTGCACTAAATTCTGATCTGCACATTATTTTGGGTGTTCCAGATCAGATCAATTCATCCCAGAATCCACAAGGACTGAAGCTTTCTTTTGGCATTATGTTTAGGTCTTACTTAAACATGGGCAGGGGGAGCTGGGGAGCCATGCTAAATCTCCACCTCACCCCCTAGTTGTCATCCCCCATTTCCCACATGTCTAAAACACCAACTGATTGAGTTGTTGACAAGAACGGTGAGGGGGCATGGCCAACACAGACATACCGACTGCCAACCCATGTTTTCAATCCACACTTATATGTAACACCCAAAGATACTTATTTTCCTTAAGCATTTTTAGTATACAGCATAGGACTCAACTTCATTGACATTCTCTAAATTACGAAATATAGCCCGAGTCCCAGTCCTACCCTCCAGATTAATTTTAGCACATGCTACTTGAAACACTGATTGTGCTTAACTAGACTACTTGAAACTTGTACAATTCTCATTTCCTAGGAAGGAAATGAGAGGGCAGAAAGCCATCTGCTCATGCAAATTGCAGAAGGGTTTCCCCCCCCTCACTCTATGCCTCTGATTTGGTAAGCATTCCCGATTCAATGTTGATTTTTAAACATTTTATTAATTTCCAAGAACAAATAATATAAACATAAACAGAATCAAAACAATCGGCTTTCCTCTTCCACCTCCTCCAGTGTTTTTTTGTGGGTTTTTTTTTTGCTGTAATCAGTAATCAGGCTGCTACTAGAAGAAAAGTTATAAGTTATTTGTGTAATAATTTAAGTTGAGTTCCATTAAAATTTGTTAATCAACACAGGCAAGGGTGCAATCTATGTATTAGATGCAATCTATGTATTAACTTAAATTAATTTTCTCTAATTGAGGGTTGATGTTGATTTTAGGGAGTATTTTTTGTCCATAGAGTGTTCCTATCTGCTTCTGCAATTTCTATACCTAGGTCCTTTTTTCCAATTTTGTTTAATACCAAGCATTTGTCCAATAGCCAAGTCAGTGAGTATTTTGTACAGGATTGATCATATTTGGGGGGATGTTCAGTCAAATTCAGATTCAGTTTTTCAAATGGTGTCAGTGGTCTAATTGCTTGAGATTTAACTGTTGAATTTGAGGTAAAATATGTCACTTGCTGGATTAAGAGTGAATTCACATTGTTTCTCCAGCTTTTTCAGTATACAGCATAGACTCAGCCACCCTGACATTCTCTGAATTACCAGATATATTGCGAGTCTCAGTCCCACCCTCCTGATTAATTGTCGCACTTGCTACTTGAAGTACTGACTGTGCTTAACTAGGCCACTCAAAACTTGTAGAATTCTCATTTCCTAGGAAGGAAAGGGGAGGGCAGAAAGTCACCTTCTTTTGCAAATGACAGAAGGGACTTCACCCCTCAATGCATGTCTGTGCTTTTGTAAGACATTCCTGATACAATCACCACTACTTTCAGCCTTTTCTGTAATTTAAATGTCCCCCCTAACTCAAGGATGATGTGCGATTCTGACAGCAACCAAGCAGTGACAACTACCTCTCATGTGTGAGAAACTGAAACAAATGATGCACACTGTCAAAAGGGAATAGCAAAAGGAGCACAAATATATTTTGCTGCATGGAACAAGCCTGCCATCATGGCTTATACTGCCACACCACATCTCAGTTGCACAGCCATGGCTGTGACAATGAAGGTCTCAAAGGTCCAGAAAATTGTGTCCGCAAAGCTTGTTATGGAGGACGAAAGGACGCAAGCCAATATTAGCCGTTCTTCTCAGACACCCACACACCCATCTTAAACACACAAACACACTGAAAAAGTTCCCTTTTGGCAAAAGGACAAATTTGGGTAAGGAGAGACTCATCTGAAAATATGTTGAAGATATCTGAATTCATTCATGCTGAGCCGTCTGTTTTTGAAGGGCAGAGAATGCTTATTCAAACCACTTCCATTGCACTTAGACTTATCAGACACATTTCTCCAAGGAGTGCAGAGCAGTGCATATGGATTAATTTATATTATCCCCATGTTAAACCTGTGAAGCAGGTTATTTCTACCCAAAATGCTTCACAGCTAGGACTATGTGGGTGAGTATGCAACCCAAGCAGCACTCCAACTATTTTCAATATTGAGGTTGGGAGTGCCATTGTTTACCAGACAAACCACCTATGTACAGTAAAGGGGTGACGCAGACTTGGAGGAACCCGAAGGTTTCAGACATTAAAATACCGGTAAGTAGGGGAAAATAAACTAGGGGTCATGGGGGGAGCACATGAGAAGACCCTGAGCAGGCTGTGGCACTGAGGTCCAAGCCTCCCTGTTTTGAAAGGCACAGCTGACTCAATCTTCATGAAAGGATGATTACAAAATCAGCTGGTGGCTTGCATGTTTAAATGAGCTGCCCCAGATCAAATGCCATATAGAGCGCTTTAATGAAATTCTTTTCAAAGAAATCATGCAGTTCACCTTCAAATCATCGAGTAACAGGAAATGTGCATACTAATGTGAACCAGCCTTAGACTGATCTGAACTCAAATTATGGCAAAGCATGAAGCTGCTTGGGAGTGGGGACTGAAAGGGGTTTACGTGAAAACTGATCCTATGTATTTTTACTCAGGAGTAAATTATGCCGTGTTTAATGAGGTTTACTCCAAGACAAATATGCATAGAACTGAGGCTGTGCAGCCTGAAGCTGCATTCAGATGGCATTTCATTCCATCTTCCCAATGTTCCCTTACCTGTTAATTTCTGTGTTTCATAGAATCATAGAATTTTAGAGTTGAAAGGGATCCCAAGGAGGGATCTCAAGGATCATGTAGGCCAGCGTTTCCCAAACTTGGGTCTCCAGCAGTTTTCAGACTACAATTCCCATCATCCCATGACCACTGGTCTTGCTGCTAGGGGGGATGGGAGTTGCAGTCCAAAAACATCTGGAGACCAAAGTTTGGGAAGCAATGATCTAGGCCAACCCCCTGCAATGCATAAATCTCAATGTGTGGTCTCCCATCCCATTTGAAACTATCCTGGACCCTGCTTAGCTTTGTAAATATGCTAGCTTTCACCTGATATAAAAGCCACTTCTGGGAATCTAGTGGATGTTTAGAACTAAGTTCCATGCTAATTGTTTTCAGAAAAGGGGAAAAAATGCAAACCTATTAACTCAAAAAAATCACAAGAGTTTTGCGATGTCATTTCACATGCCATGTTTGGGGTGGTTTACCTAACGTAATGTTCTTTCCTGCCATTTGAAATTTAGTTTCCAGTTGTATCCAAAAATAGATACTGCTCCTCCATCTCGGGAACCTTCTTGCAAAATTCGCTTATAATATCTGAAGAAGTGTCGAAATGCAGGGGAGGGAAAGAATTCTGTTCCAAGTCCTACCACACATCCAGTTCACTACATCCCACTAGTTCATTCCAGGACCAGTTGACCATTGTCTGATCCAACAAGGCATTCGTTTATTTTTCAACCAAATATGCACACTAGGATCAACCAACACAGAATAGTGATGCCTGAATTATGCACTCTTGATTAATTAATTAAAATATATGAGTGGACACCTGGTTTTTTTGTTAACTTTGGAACCCACGCAGGACTGTAGTCTTTACTCCTCTGCTAAATCCACCACTTACGGGAATGGCAGACCTTGAAGCAGTTTACAGAAGACAGGTTAAAATATTAATCAGAAATACTAATTAATATATTTATTAAAAAAACTAATTAAAATCAAAAATTAAAAACAACTTTAAAAATTCAAAATAGAAAGGGAAACCAGTCATTTGAAAACACTTATACTGATTAAATTTGTGTGCTAATTGTAGTCGACCTCAATAAAGAGTGGAATGAGAGTAGCCATTATGGGCTTTGTTTGTACACATTTTATATCAAAATACCCGGGGGGAAGGGACCCTGGGACATTATAAAATTACCAATGCCAACTGTCCAGATGGTATTGATGGTCTGTAGCCTCTTTAAAATTAGCTTCATCATTTTTGGCTTGCTATGATGCATCACTCCTTAATTATTCCATTGATCTTTGTGGATTTCTGGCAAATGGGAAAATTGCCAGAATCATACCCCTTTACAAGGAACATGACCTAATTTGGCTAATTAAGAGGCATTACAGTAACTGTTCATATCTAGTCCAAAGTAGTTACGCTATGGATTATTTTCTGTGCAGCTCGATTTCAGGGACGAGAATACCCCCCTCCACCCCCACTCTCCCCAGAATGGAATCTGCTGTTTTTGCTTAGTCTTGTAGCTTTCAAGCTTCAAACCCTTGGGGAAACCTTTCTGCATTGATTTGTCTGTCAAAGAACACCTGCATGCCTGCCACAGAACACCTACATATCTGAAGGAATTTCAGAGTAGACTGTAGGATAGACCTTACATCGATACCATTGTCCCAAATGAATAGCATAAGCACCCAGAATATGCTGGACAGCTCCCGCCTCTATAGTTGTGCTCTGCAAGATAATATCATTAATCGGTGTCTTCAGAGCACCTTGTCTATAACTACTGATCTTCTCCTCATGGTGGGGCTTCACACTGGGGTGTACACAATTGGTCCAATCACTGACCTATTCCTTTTTGGCTGCTACCCAATGCCTGCGATGCATATTTGCTGTATAGCTCTGGTTGCTGCCATAGGACTATGTGTGCCATACAATTTATACAGGATGTATCAGTATTATAGCCTGAGTCCCACAGAACTGAAGGAATGCGTATCCTGTTAGAATTCCTGCTCCGTGATTGCAGTCATGGGATTGTTGTCTTGATGGTATAAGTTTTGACTCCACAGAGTTGGAAGTGATGGAGACAGGAAGTTTGTGTTATTGTGTTCCGTGAAGTAAAACTATTGTCCTTTGTTCTTTTTCTCTTTGCTGCTGATCTTAGAGAGAGAGGGAGCCATGTTGCAGTGCTCCGTGTGTGTTTATATGTAAATAAAGTAGATTAGCCAAAATGCTGAGTCGCTGAAGTCTGTTACGCAAGCTGCGCAGACTCTGTGGATCCCTAAGTGTGCCGGTGTCAGTTGGCATCGGTCGCTGTGATGTTCAGGCAGAAGCAAGCTTTTGAAGCTCCCAAATGATCAACCAGGAGGGAGAGAACATGGCAGTCGGGTATGTGTCTCTGCCAGGGTCCTGCCTGAGATAGCTATGTATGAATGGGTCTATGCATCAGTGGTGGTGGTGGGAACTGGGTGTGGAGCTGAATCAAAATTCCATAGAGGACAGCTTGTTCCTCAGAAGAATACAATGATTTTTCTTTCTCTCGATTCCCCCCCCCCCCGCATCATTTTCTCTGAATATCATTCCCGACCATTGCAGGTGTATGTATGTTGTTGCCATTTGCCCCATACAACACATATAATACTGCTGATTTCGGAACACCAGGGACATTACAAAATGGTGTCCAGTTTGTCAGCATACTTGTGGCTACCAGTGATTGCAATAACTGCTTATGTGTGTTTACCTATCTATCATCTATCTATCTATCATCTATCTATCTATCTATCTATCTATCTATCTATCTATCTATCATCTATCTATCTATCATCTATCTATCATCTATCTATCATCTATCTATCTATCTACCATCTATCTATCTATTGATTTTTGAAGACACTATCTTACTTCTAGTGTTAATGTTGAGTGCCGCTCTTGAAGGTTGGAGAGTTTTTTCTTCTCATTGAGAATTTCAGAATAATAGTCCCTCCACAAATTTATCTGCCCACATGTAGAATGGAGAACTTTTAGAGGAGATTTGCACAAGGCTGTAGCTTGTGTTTGTGTGTGTGTGTGAAAAAGAGGGGGGGTGTACCCCTAACTCTCCTGTTTCCCTATACAAAGTTCCAGAGTTGCTCAATTGTCTATTCAGGCAAATATCTGTGAGGGCTAACATGTTAAACTTGGCAGCATAGTCTATCACTGTGAATTTTCAAACATGCAAATGATAGGGAGGAAAATGAGAAAGGATAGAACGACAAATATCGTATTGTCCCTGCTGAGAGAATTATATCATTATTGACATAGCTCTTTGGAGGATAAGGCATTTGAAGATTCTCACAGGTGAAAAGCCACAGGTTGCACAATGGCACCTCTCCCAAATGGGCCAACAAAACAGTTGCTTAGAAAGAGACTCAGGCGCATGCAGACATCTGGGACGCTATTACAGAGAAAAATCACACAATCAAAGCCCCTTTGGTTGTGATTCTGTTAATCTATATATATTTTTAGTTTAATATAAATCAATCGGCACATCAGGGACCAAGGCCACCGATTTTAGAAGAAAACAGAAAACCACTTTCATTTTCTGTTAGCAATTTTGCAGTACAAAGCATCAAGAACTATAAATGCTGAAAAGTACAGGTGCAAAGTACTTAACCCCTCCAACTGATCATATACCCCACCTTAGGCCATCCTGACTGATGTTGCATTGGATTGCAATGAATCCTTTCTACATCAATTTGTTAAGGAAGCCCTGTACATCTTTTAAGGTATCCCTTGGGTTTGCAGGTGGAAATTCCACTCTCAAATATTTTCCAGTCTCACTTCATTGTTGCCTGGGCTTGTGGGGTCTCAGAACTGGGTCAGGACTTGACCTAAGGTGGGCCACACCAGTTCTGTCAACAGCATTAAACCCTGTAAGAAAGGAGAAAGAAGCAAGGAAAACGAGAAAAAGGTAGGATGACCAAATGTATCTGGAATGTTTTATTGAGGGAGGAAGAATCCTCTCCGAAGCACTTTTTTTGGGAGGTATATTTCAGTTGGGATGTCCAAGTTTCTTTAAAAAAACCAAACCAAAAACACCAACATCATTAAAACAACACTAAGCTGCAGCAGCAAATGTCGAACACACGCAAATCCTGCTAAAATGAAATACAAGTTGTGATCCACTCCCATCACAAACGCACAAACCTGCCTTGGAAGTAAGGTATGCACACAGAAAACCCTTTAGGCACCCCACACATGAGAACTTAGCCAAATTGCTCTCCCCTTTCATAATTTTTCAAATACAGTTGTTTTTCTTATAGGTATCCACGGCCAGGAAAAAAATTATGCAGGATAGCCTTTTGGCACAGGGCAAGTTTAAGCCTCCTGTTAGAATTTTGTTCTGTATGATCCATTATATGAAAAGGAAACCCAAATATACATTGAATTTGCCAGGTTCCTGAGTCAGCAAACCATATGCTTGTCCACCAAAAGCAGAACTATATTTGTCTGGCTGGATTATTTACATAGGGTTCCCTCCTCCCCTCCGCCTTCGGGTTAAGCTTTCAAGCTAATCTCAAATCACAGGAGATGAGCTTGTACTCTAAATGCTTCTGCCCCAGGTCAGCATTTTAAATGAAGCTTTCCATCTTCATTGATTTACACGACTAAAAGATTTTAAATAAACACAACATTTCAAACCTCGTTTTCCCCACCCCGCTTAGCTCAAATGTGGGTTGCCAGTGAGGGAATGGAGGGTGCTTTGGGGGCTTGTTTTCCTATTTTGCATGAGATAAATAGAGAGAGAGCACATTGGAAGAGTCCACTTCAACCATACCATACAGACATCTAGTCCACCGTCCTATTTTTGTCCCTACCTATCTTTCTTAGAATCCCACAATAAGAGCATGAAGGAATTAACATAAATGTACTGAGGACAGATTTATCACAGACTGTTAACTGGAAGTTCCATGCTCAGAAGGAGCATAGCTGTGCATAGCAGTTGCTAGGAGACAAATCCTTAATGTCTTGCTTGTGACCTTCTTGGAGGCATCAGTCACACTGCTATGGCAAACAAGATGGTGGACATTATGGACCTTTGGTTTGAGGCACAGCTCTTGTAGGGATGGGTGAATACGCTCGTTTCAGTTTCTCTTAGTTTCTCATTTTTGCATCTTAAGTTCAGTTCTCTACAGTTCAGTTAGAGCCTTTTAGTGTGAATTTCTCTCAATATAAATATCTTTATATGTAATTCTGCCTAATTTACACATTTTCCCCTAATATTAAGCATTTTGTATTTTCACTAATATATGCATTTAAAGCCATACTTTAGTATATACATTCTGTACACATTACTTGGCTGCAAAACCGCATTGCAAAATTCGGCTGAGTGTGAATTTCAGAAAATAATTGTTTAGGTTCGTGTATTGTTTCAGAAAGTGTGAATTGGGTAATTTCACCTTTAAATGTGATGTGAATTTCACCAGAAT
Organism: Podarcis melisellensis; assembly: GCF_964234715.1. Classification (NCBI taxonomy): domain Eukaryota; kingdom Metazoa; phylum Chordata; class Lepidosauria; order Squamata; family Lacertidae; genus Podarcis; species Podarcis melisellensis. The sequence continues at coordinate 84,084,759 of NC_138538.1, read as the reverse complement.
ATTTCCTTCCCGCATAATAATTTTCGAATGCAGATTCTTTTCTCATTATTGATGGAGAATGGTTGAAAAAAATACAGAAGTAATCTTCAGCACAGCACAGTTAATGAATGGTTGGATAATGAATGACTACAATAATTCAAACTCACATTCTGCAGTGTTGCACTGTAAAAAAAAAAAAGCCTCAAGGCTACTGAGTGTCCCTGTACATTCACAAATCTTTCCCTGAACCCCAATGTTCCATTAATAAACATAATACACTGCACTTTTGCTGAAATTTAGGCCACTGGCTTCATTGTTCTGGATCTGTGTATTTGGCTTGAGTGCAGATAATGTTTTAAGATTAGCTACCAGGCAGGACAATCCTACACCAGTAGCATTTAAAGCTATTTAAATTAAACTGGTATAAATTACACCAATTCCAAGCCCCATTCATCAGCAGGGCTACTGCCAGTTGAGCTAGCTTAAGCCTAACAGAGGGAAAAGAAGCCTTTAAAATAGTTTGACTCGCCACCCTTTTAGTTCTGCTGGGTTGCTAGGTCACATGACTGAGCTGAACATTATTAGCATAAGTCTCCCCTCCCTTGTCCCATCCACTCCCCTGCCATTCCTATTTTTCATGGTTTACACCAGCATAAGAACCACTAGTGTTGGCTCAGCCAGCTAAATTGGGATTTAGGAGTTAAGCTGGTGTGTCTTCAGCTGAGTTGGGATGTGTGGCTTGTGCCAGGAATTGGCCGGCTAAGGCGGAGATCCGCTGGACCCCAACTCATTCATCCCTACGGCTCTTGGATTTGAATTGCTCCCCAAAGTGGTAATCCTGGCCAGGCATAGTTGAAAGCTGGTGCGGCAAGCTGTGAAATTAGGAACTCCCTGGTTCTAATCTCAACATGGCTGTGAACTCACTTGGTGCACAGCCATTATCTGTCAATCTCAGCCATCATCTGCCAAGAAGAGATAACAATAGTGGCCTATTTTACAGTGCTGTTGTATGGACACCATGGTAGAAATCTGCTGATTTTTCTCACTGGGCTACACATAGAGCAGCAGTCAGTGCTGTCTTTCTTTCTTGCTTGCTTGCTTGCTTGCTGTTAAATAACTTTTATTAAGGTTTATAGAGAAAAATACAAAACATAATATTTTTTTTAACCAAACCAAGACTTTTATATACAGACAATAATAATACAAAAGTGTGTGTGTGTGTGTGTGTGTGTGTGTGTGTAGCAGGGGTGGGAGGAGAAATAAAGAAGGAAAAAGAAAAGAATAGAAAATAGGTTACACACGAAAGATAGAAAAATAAGATTAAGAAAATAAAGAACTTATGATTCTTCATATGTCTGCTATATAAAAGCAATACTCACTTTGCCCAATCCTATATAACACCCAACAAAGCCACTTTCTATAAACAAACATTATCCTTGATCCTCAAATCCAGCTATAATTACTGCATTTTCTTCTTCACTCAAAAAGTCTATGAGAGTTTTCCAATATTTAACAAATGTTAACAATGACTTTTCTCTGATTAAACATGTCAATTTCACCATCTCAGCTAAGTCTGTTAGTTTTAACAACCATTCTTTTCATTGTTGCTAATGGATTTTTCCATCTTTGTGTATCTTTGTGTATTCAGCAGCTGTATTGCAGGTATCACAGCCTCTGGGGCTTGAACCAGACATTTTACACTAGAACATACCATAGTGAGAGCCCTAGAAATGTGTGGGCTCACTTCCACTGAAGCTTCTTCAGGACTAGAATGGAATAATGGTTTGGCCAATGAGATTGGCAGGCAGGATCAAACATTTGGATTGGCTGGGCAGTACCTTCTGCTTACTGCATTCTAGCTGATTTCCCTCAAAGCACTGTGCTCAGAGGACCCTTAGCTGGAATGAAGCAATGAGCTCTATCTGCAGACAAATATGAAGCAATCTTCCTACTTTCCCCCCATGTCCTCCTCACTATCAATAAGAATAAAACAATCCAAAATAAAACAATTTTTCCCCAGACAACCAGGAATGATTGTAGGGTGGGGAGTGTGACCTACTTTTCTGATAAATTCAACTGTCTGTGAGCTGGTAAGGATGACATTCCAATTTTCTTTTGGAATAAAACAACATAAATCTTAATTTTCTCCTTTCCAGATTGAGGGAAGAATTTTGATACAGCAGAGAAGTATCTCCTTTCCATTACAGTTATCCCCCCCCCCCATTATTCCATACAATTTTGTACTTTTAAGAAATGGCTTTGTGTCCAATATTTTCGACAATCGGTTGCTGCAATGACCCAAAGTAGTTACAAATCACAAGAAAGCTGTTTATCAATGACACTTGGAAGGAGAGGCTGTGCCAAAGAAGCAGCTAAATCTATCAGCAGAGCACTTACTCTTGGGCCACTCAAAACTTTGTGCCTCTAGATATGTGCAGAAAAGTTTTGGTTTTTTTAGAAAAAAGTTGGACAAGTTACAAATTAGAAACAAAAGATTGTACATTTGCAGCAAATGTGATGGTTGTGCCTAGACAAATACTGCCAAAGAGACACACCCAAAGCTGGCTCCAGAGCAGGCATAGGCAAACTCTTGCCCTCCAGATGTTTGGGACTACAATTCCCATCATCCCTGACCACTGGTCCTATTAGCTAGGGATGATGGGAATTGTAGTCCCAAACATCTGGAGGGCCAGAGTTTGCCTATGCCTGTTCCAGAGGGTGGCAGGGATGAGCATCTGCTGGGGACCCAAGACCTCTAAAGCGCTGTTACATTCTTCTTTTGCACAGAACACCCACGAAGGAAGGAAAATTCACAGTTACCACTCATCTGTCTGAGTGGTGGGCGGGGTTTGTGACCCGGCACAGGCATCCCCTGCCTTGGAGACACCTCCCCATCACTGCCTGGCCATTGCTCCGCCCCCTTCCTGGCCGACCAATCGGCGGCTGGCTGGGTGTGGGGCTCTGGCCAGGTAGGAAAGGCTCCGGCCAGCCTACTTGCTCAGTTTGTTCCCAGTACCTCTTCTAATTGTTTGCTAAGAATTTACTTCTATCTACACCACTTTGTTCCTTACACAGGCAAGGGAGCACTTTTTAAATAAAGCACAGAACCAAGGAAATTAATTCAGTATCCAGGAGGGACCCATAAATTTATGATAACTGTTACACGAGGGCAGAACTCCATTCAATGTGGTTGTTCTAGCTCAGGGGTCAGCAAACTTTTTCAACCGTGGGCCGGTCCACTGTCCCTCAGACCTTGGGGGGGGGCTGGACTATATTTTGAAGGGGGGAAATGAACGAATTCCTATGCCCCACAAATAACCCAGAGATGCATTTTAAATAAAAGCACACATTCTACTCATGTAGAAACATTAGGCAGGCCCCACAAATAACCCAGAGATGAAGTTTAAATAAAAGGACACATTCTACTCATGTAAAAACATGCTCATTCCCAGACCGTCCACAGGCCGGATTTAGAAGGCGATTGGGTCGGATCCAGCCCCCGGGCCTTAGTTTGCCTACCCATGTTCTAGCTGAACCACCAGTCAAGAAGGTTGACCATGAGGCGCATCAGAACAAGGTTGTTCTAAGCAACGCACAAAGAGCCATAAAACATCTAAACATTCTTAAAACAAGAACATCCATCAACAGGCATCAGGAAAAGTTACAGGTCATGAGAAGTAAAACACATATGGCTCCATATCTGTATCTTCACCCCCACAATCATCTTGGAGTGCCCCAAATGTGCCCATGCACTCTGCTTCTCAAACGTTCTACTTATGTCCTTTCCTAGGGCAACCAGGCCTTCTGCCAGGCTGTTGACATCCCTTCCTCTATCTGTTCCCTTGTCTCTCTCCTATCTCCCAGGAAGCTTCAGTGATGTTTGGAATTATAGTACTAACTAGAAGAACATCCTTAATGGCCATTTGTACCATTTTCAGGTTTAGATAGGAGAGATGGAATGCAGCATAGGAGGGAGGCATGAGAGTCACAAAATGCAGGCGCACATAAAATCATATATAAAAACTATTCAGTCATGCATTCTATCTTTCTTAAGGTTAAATGCAATTCATGTTGGAACATTTTAAAAATAAAAAATATACACCCTGAGTCTCGGATTCTTTTATCATAGGGTTGAGATGAAAGTGGCTCAGGACTGCAATACCTCAAGGATCACCTCTTTCCACATAAATCTACCCAGACCCTGAGATCATCTTCTGAGGCCCTCCTTCATGTACTTCCTCCTAGAGAGGTTCGGTGGGTGGCAACATGAGAACAGGCCTTCATTGCAGTGGCTCCCTGTCTGTGGAATGCTCTCCCTAGGGAAGTTCGCCTGGTGCCTTCATTATATACCTTTAGGTGCCAGGCCTTTGGTTGACCTGATTGACATCCTTTTAAATGTGACTCTTTATGGGGGGTATTATTGGGTTATTGTTCTTATTTTGATTTTATATATTGTGATCTTTTCTGTGAACCACCCTGAGATCTTTGGGTATAGGGTGATATATAAATTCAATAAATATATAAATATATAAATATAAAATATTTTTATTAAACAATTTCAACATAACAAATTATCAGTCCAAATAATTAATTACATCATTCCACCCCCTTCCCCACACCAAGAACTTCCCTCAGCTCCCCTCTCTGATTTCTTTGCACATATTGTTCTCTGCATGTTATAAAATTGTACATATCCTGGCCTCATCTATCATGTGCTCAATTAATACATTTGTGAATGTTTATTCAAAACCTGCCAAGGAGTCCAAATCATTTTGTTGTCTTTTTAGGTAATTTGTAAAAAGTTCCCATTCTTCCTTGAAATCACGATTGTCCTTATCACACAATAAATATATAAATGCAAATAAATAAATAAAGCCTGATTTATAGAATGCCAGGCTTTATTGACCAAATGCCTGAAATTGGGGGAGAGGTGATTGCAGACTATGAGAGCAAGATCACACCCTGTAATTGATGGTGGTGTTTGGGGAAACAGGGAAACAAAAACACAAACATTTGGGGACACTCCAAATAATGTTCTTCCTAGCTATGGCTTTAAAAGAAGTAGACTGATTTTAACAAGAGAGAGAGAGAGAGAGAGAGAGAGAGAGAGAGAGAGAGAGAGAGAGAGAGAGAGAGAATGCATGCATTATTCTCCCATTACTCCCTGTTATGATTTGGTATATGCCAATATTCTGCTTAGAGTACACATTGTAGGGATGAGCTATATTCCCATTAAAAGGTGGCTCACAGTGAAAATGCTGACATACCGTAGCAGTAAAACCAATGCCAAGTGAAATTATGTGGGACTTAATAAGAACCAGAGGGAAGCGTGAAATGAAACCCAAGATAATCAGGTGGGATATATTCTCTCAGGAAAATTATGCTTGTCTTGCTGTGATTCTCTCATCTCGTGCAGCAAGGGGCTGATAGATTTTGCTTCTTTTTGATCAAAACTGTTACGCCACATACCTACAGAGACATTCTCTACCAAACACGTTGCCTCAGTACATCATCAGGCACTTGGAAGAAGCTGCTCACAGCGTATGCAAAAAGCAGGGGGCAGGCAGCTCTGTCGCAGCTGCCCAGTGGCAGTATAGGTCAGTGGTGGCACTGCTGGCACACACACCATTGGCCCATCTGCACTGTTAATTTGGTTCCCCCTCCCCATTTGTGCTCCCACTCCTCCCCATGCCACTGTGTACATCCACTGCTTAAACTCAGAACCTTTTCCTTTTCTTTTTGCTGGTAGCTGGAGATTGTGTTCGGCAGTTGGTCTGTTTTTCAATTGGCTGCAGCAGTGGCTGTTTCTGATTGGGCGTAACAGCGTTCATTATTTGAGCCTCATGATTTTTTCCTGCACTTTTTTGAAGTGCTGTGTGTTAGTTCCCAGCTCCCCCCTCCAAGCCACGCCTCGCTCATTCCCTTCTGCCCCCGCCCCAGCTCCAATCCTCCACAGGTCACTCACCTACAGTGGGCCTGACCTGCCTGGGCTAGGAGGACACCTATGCCCGCCGCCTCCCTGCACGCATGGCCCAACCCAGCCTCACCCCTTTGCTGTGGCGACATAGCCGGAGGTAGGAAGGAAGATGGGGAAGACCACACTGGGATCACAGGTGGGGAGCAGGCAGGCAGGCAGCCATGGCTGTTGGGCTGGCTGGCTGGGGTGTTAGAATTCCTGATCTATGATTGCAGTCATGGGATTTTTGTCTATTACATGACAGTGTATGTTTTGACTCCACAGAGTGGGATGTGATGGAGACAGGATGTTTGTATTACTGTGTTCCGTGAAGTGGGACGATTGTCCTTTTTTCTTTTTCCTCTTTGCTGTCTGATGCTAATAAAGTAGATTAGCCAAAATGCTGAGTTGCTGGGGTTCTGTCACGCAAGCTGCAAAGACTCTGCAGATCTCTAAGTCTGCCGGTGTCGGTTGGCATCAGTTGCTGTGATGTTCGGGGCTGAAGAAAGCTTTTGAAGCTCCTGAATGATTGACCAGGAGGGGTAGAACATGCCAGTTGGGCATGTGTCTCTGCCAGGGTCCTACTCAAGTGTAGGCTGAACGCTTGACAGGGGGCTCTCCCTCTCCTGCTGGCTGCCGCCGCTCATCTAACCTCAGGGCTACTCCATTCTCCCCATCGCAGCAGCCTGAGAGCAAGCCAGCTAGCTAGCCAGGGAGTATTCCCGGTGGGAGGGGGGAAGAGGGAGGGATATAAGTGGATTTTGGTTTGCAGTTTGGGCACTCGGTCTCTGAAAGGTTAGCCACCACTGGTATAGGTCCTCAGTAAAAGCTGGAAATGTGGAGAAATGTAGTGGAACATGGCTTATTTATTACCTTTTTGGGTAATCCCACTATACCTCTAAGGGGCTCAAGCCAGCATACAAGTTTGTCGCTCCCTCCAAAATTTTATTCTCACAACTATCTTCTATGATAAGCTAGGCTGAAAGTTCATAACTGGGACAAGGTCACTCAGCCAGCTTCATTGCCGATTTAGGATTTGTAGTTTGATCTCCTCAGGTCCAACCACCAAGGCATCACACAGCTCTGTACACCATATGGATTCTGGCCACCAGAATCCATATTCTGGAGGATTAAAATTCAGGTGTCAAGAGGACAGGCTGGGATGGACAAATCTGTCAGGTTGTTCAGTTGTCCAAGTATCTCATTCTTTTCCCACTCTTAAATTCACTTTTCCACATTACTACAGCAATGTGAATTTTGTTTTTCTTTTAAATCTCATGAAAATTCACTAGTATTTTAGTGCAAATTTCTCCTAATAAATACATTTTTGTATGCAGATTTTAGTAATATTCACATATCGGCAATAAAATATCACTAAGGTAATTCATCTGTTTATGTTACAAATTCAGTGCACACTTCTTCTCCAGGTTATGCAATTTCCCCCACATAACTCTTTAGTTGGAGAACTGCATTGCAAAATTCAGAGCATTTCAATGTGCGAATGTCAAAGGAGACCTATGTGCACATAATTTGTCCGCAAAGTGCAAATCAGGTAGTTTCTTGTTAAAATGCAAACAAAACCGAATTTCTCCACCAGTCCTAAAGACAGGAGAAGTCTTCATGGGGTACAGGAACCCCACACAGGTATTTACTTCACATATTCAAAGAATACACAAAGGAAGAATTACAACCACTTGTAGAAGTCACTGTTTCCAATACCCTGGCTGTCTGTCCCTTCCCAATATCCATGTATGCAGCTAAAGTTCAGGGGGACAGGAAGGATGTTCTAGTAAGCCCTTTCTTGGCAAAATATCTTACATCATTCAACAACAAAAGCCCAAAGCATTAAAATACGACGCATAGAGAGTCAGAAAGGCAGACACAAAACACAGTAAAAATGAAAAATCAATTATAAACCTAAAGTAGGAATTTCAACTTAGCTTAAAACTGAGAGCCGCAGAGTCTAAAGCATCAGTTACAGTATTTAAAAGGCCTGGTAAATATACAGGTCTTCACTGAAAAAACAACAAGAACGGTGCCAGGTAAATCTCACAGGGATTCATAAGGTGAAAATGCTGTATGATCTGGTAGAGATTAGCTGTAGGGCTATTTTCAGATAACTCACTATTAACAAGTTTATTACTTAATAAAAACTTTATACTTCAAAGAATCAAAACATTAAAAACTATATCCAGTTTCAATTTTAGAAATTAAATTTAAATTAAAGAATCATCCACCCTTTCCCAGTGCTAGAACCTCCAGTGGAACAAATGTATCTAAAAGTCTGTCTTTGAGGTGTCTGACTTTTGAACAGGATTTTGAATATTGTCACTTGAATGGCACGTTGTATAAAAAAATTACATTATCTTCTCAAGAATGCTCTTTATCTGGAATGAGTATCTAACACTTCCAAGCCTCTTTGCTGTCAAATCAGCTACAAATGTAATGGAGGAAGTGTGAAGAAATGAGCTCAAAAAAAGATAAAAAGGAAATGGTTGTACTAGGGCAGAAATTACACGCGGTGCTTTCTGAAAAAGCAAACAATCCCTTTTATTTTCTTTTTTAAAAAGAGGATTGTAATGCTTTTGACAGCAACCAAAAATCCTAGCTATGGGGAGTGCCTGGTTTATGTTAAACAAATCAGAGAGGATTTAAATAGTATGCACTTGTCAAGGGAATCCTGCTGGTTGCTCAAAATAAATGTACCGTTTGCTCCACTGAAAATGAAAAAAACCCACCAACAACCGCAACAGTAGTCTGAGAATGGTCAGGCAAACTGGAGACTCTGTGGGCAGTGGACAGACAGGTGGACAGGTGAGATCTGGGCTGAGTCATGAAACACATTGGGTGACCTTGAAACAGTGGTTCTCATTCATCCAAACAATACTTTAGGATAAAACGGTACATGCCCTGTGTATTCTGCTCAGATCTCTCCAGGAGGAAGAGTGGCATACAGTCAAACCTCGGGTTGAATGTGCTTCGGGATGAGCGTGTTTGAGTTGCGCTCCGCGGCAACCCAGAAGTAACGGAGCGTGTTACTTCCGGGTTTTGCCACTTGCGCATGCGCAGACGTTCAAAATAATGGCATGCGCATGTGCAGAAGCGCCAAAATGTGACCCGCACACACACAGACACGTGGAAATGGGTTACATTTGCTTCTAGATGTGATGGAGGCTCCGGAACGGATCCTGTTCGCATCTAGAGGTACCACTGTACAAAGGTGGTGACTAAACCTCTTGTTCCATGCTGACCTATCTGATATTCATTAATTTATTACATTTCATAAGCCATTGTCAGCGCAGGCATAAAGAAGACTCGTGAAAGCATAATTAGGGTGAAAAGCAGGGGTCAGCAAACTATGGCCCAGGGGCTGAATGCAGGCCACTGGGCTCATAAATCTGGCCCACGGATCCTGCGGACCCTGCCACCCGCTCGGTCAGTCCCCACGCCTCGCCGCATGGGGACTGACTTCCGCAACACTGGAACGACTTTGGATTGGTGGCAGGAAGCTCCTGCAGCCAATCTGAAGCAGCGGACACCTCTGGGTGATGCCCCTTCTTTCCTGCTGATGAGGCCAAGAGCCTCTGCCTCCCAGGCCAGTGGCATGGGCTCTGCGCCCCGTGGACCCCTGGCCAAGGCAGAGGACAATGGCGATGCTGCCAAAGTTGAGGCAGTGTCGGCAGATGTGGCGTGAGTGGTGTCGTTGGTGGGGTGGATTCTTTTGGGAGAGGGTGCGTCCGGCCCCCCACAAGTTCTGATGGACAGTGGACAGGCCCCCTCCTGAAAAAGTTTGCTGACCCCTGATGAAAAGGGTTATATTTAGCCACATATAACAGGATAGGGGTGAAAAGCATTATATTTTTTCACATATAACAGCATAGAGGACCTGCAAACAACCAGTTAAACAGAAGCAGCCAAATCAAAATAGTATGGGCAAATAAGTTCCCTAATGGAAACGATGCCTTATGAGGAACGGCTAAGGGAGCTGGGCATGTTTAGCCTGGAGAAGAGGAGGTTAAGGGGTGATATGATAGCCATGTTGAAATATATAAAAGGATGTCACATAGAGGAGGCAGAAAGGTTGTTTTCTGCTGCTCCAGAGAAGCGGACACGGAGCAATGGATCCAAACTACAAGAAAGAAGATTCCGCCTAAACATTAGGAAGAACTTCCTGACAGTAAGAGCTGTTCGACAGTGGAATTTGCTGCCAAGGAGTGTGGTGGAGTCTCCTTCTTTGGAGGTCTTTAAGCAGAGGCTTGACAACCATATGTCAGGAGTGCTCTGATGGTGTTTCCTGCTTGGCAGGGGGTTGGACTTGATGGCCCTTGTGGTCTCTTCCAACTCTATGATTCTATGATTCTATGATTCTAATGTGTGTCAGGCTTCAGGGAACCGACTGTCCCCGCCCCCCGCCCCCCGCCCCCAGCAGTAGATAAGCAGAACAAAGGAAAAGGAGTCTTCTTACCAGTTAGAAAGAACAAACAACCCATCTCATAGAAATGCTGGTGCTCCCAGTTAAGGATCACACCCCTTACGTCCCTATTAAGCTACGTCACTCCTACGTCTTGTAATCTGAGCTTGCATCCTCTGTGCTTTCTATTCTGCCACTTATTGAGCTCTCTGTGACTTTGGAGAAGGGGGGCGAATGCTGTCCAGAGACTGTGGATCTGTTAATCCTCTCTCTTCCAGGGTTTCTTCTCCTAGCTGTTCCCCATCCAGTATTTCCCAGCTTCTGCCTTCTGAACCATGTCCCTCTGCAAACCACTGTTCCAAATCTATACTGTCCTCCTGCTCCTGAGAAGATTCAGGATCCAGATCATGAGCAGGGGGATGCTCCCACCATTCCTCCTCAGTGCAGCCCTCCTCAGCACGGTCCCTGGCAATGTGGGAGAGATTAGCTCCCAATTCCTGGGCATGCTTACAGATGCCACCTGTGGCCCAGTGGTAAAGGACTGGAGAGAATTCCTCTTCCTTGGTATGATTACCTTGAGTATGTGAACCTGACAAGCACCCGATTGCCTCCCTGGCCAGTGTTCACCCCTGTGTTTGTGCCAAGCCTAAAGGAGGTCCACCAAGGACCCCTAAAGCTTGGCTTCCACCCCTTTCTGATTGGCCAGTTGATCACCATGTGTCCGTCCCAGCTCCTCTACAAATAGCTCCTTACCCCCAAATAGCTCCACCCTTGACACCTCATGATCCTCCTCTAGCTTCCTCACATAAGAGCGCAGACATCTGTAGGGAGGAGTCTTTTGTGTTTATGCATAATGGCTTTCCTGGGATGTGGAACGCTGAAAGACAGAGGTCAGGTGGAGATTACTTGTGGTAATGGGAGATTGTTTGCAATGATGGATGTGATACACTTCAGGTAAATTACTGCATGAGATAAATTACCGCTTTGCCAAAACCACAAGAGTACTTTATATCTCAGCATTTTGCCAGATTTTTCCTGCCAGAACCACAAAGTCATTTCTTCTTCATTTACTAGTTCTTATCAGATTGACCTCCCCATGGTAACAGAGAGTTTTGTTAATCAATTTTAATCACTAACTGTTCGCTGTTCACTTGTGAGTGGAAAGGGGTGGGATTTGCAGATAAAGAGTCCATAACAGTAATTAATTAATCTTGGAATAATACCTCAAATCTTCACTTCCACCAGCTGAATGACTGAGATTGTGAAAGAATATGGTGCACATCATAATCTCATTTGGCATATACTTTCCATTGTGGGCCTTGAATGGCAAAGAGACTCAAGTTTACTCAAAATAAATGCCAGTGTCTTATGCACTAGCTTTCAGCATGGAAGCGGTGGAAATTTAACAAGCAGAGCTGAATCCAATTCCATCAAATAATTAATTTCTGTCAAATAAAACTTCCTTGAGCTGCCCCAAATTCATATATAAATTCTGCTCTGAAGGCCACTCAGACACTCAAAATCCTCTTGATGTGCTCCAGGATATATTTGCACGGCAAAATTGCAGGAACTACAGGCCTTGGCTTCTTAACATGGACAATCACAACACTGTGCTGAAGAATTTGGAGACAGTGACTTTGAATTTCCCTCTGTGCCACTGACTCAAAACTAAGTGGTACAGGATAATCTGGAAGAACAGCTCTTGCTGAGAATCAAGTCATGCCCAGTGTTCCCTTGGACCTGGATACGACCCCCGCCTGTTAGCAATTTCACTCCTCTGATGCTGCAGATGAGATTGTTGTAAATCACATGCCTGTTTGAAAAGAGAGTGGGAAACAGAAGACAGTCTTATTTCTTCCGCTGTAATGTACTTTCACTTTTACTTGTGCCTGTTTGTTCTGACAGAGCTGCAGAGAACAGACGCCATTATGGTTTTGTCTGTACATGTTGTTCATGTTTAGTCACTTAGTCGTGTAGGACTCTTCGTGACCCCATAGACCAGAGCATGCCAGGCCCTCCTGTCTTCCACTGCCTCCCGCAGTTTGGTCAAACTCATGCTGGTAGCTTCGAGAACACTATCCAACCATCTTGTCCTCTGTCGTCCCCTTCTCCTTGTGCCCTCCATCTTTCCCAACATCAGGGTCTTTTCCAGGGAGTCTTCTATTCTCATGAGGGTGGCCAAAGGATTGGAGCCTCAGCTTCACGATCTGTCCTTCCAGTGAGCACTCAGGAATGGATAGGTTTGATCTTCTTGCCTCTCAAGAGTCTCCTCCAGCACTATACTTCAAAAGCATCAATTCTTTGGTGATCAGCCTTCTTTATGGTCCAGCTCTCACTTCCATACATCACTACTGGGAAAACCAGTACATTGTCTGTACATAGTGTGTAAATAAATAGTAGATTAGCTCTACGATGTCTCACTCCTCTTGCTGTGTTATGCCAGAAGATTAGTGTGCATATACCAGCTGGTATGTATCGCTAGGAAGCGCACTGGAAGAAAAGGGAGATGCCTTTTCCAGAGCTGCGCGTACCAGAGGACGCTTGGAGTTTCAGGGGGCTTGCAGGCACCCCCAGGGCATTTTTCCAACACCGCCATCCCACCCAAAGTCACTTTGCAAAGTACAATACAAGATCACCATGAAATGCCATGCTAGGTGCAGTTCCCCATTCCTCAGAAATGCTGTTAGGCTCGTTGGAATTCAATTTGCTTCCCTTCAAATGTTCACCAAGCAGGAATACCCACATTCACCTCAAAAATTCACTTCGGTTAACGCTGGTGGCAACTGTAATGTTTACCTGGACACTAGAGTGCTATGCGGAGCACTACCAAGCAGGAGGTGGGGGCATGGCTAAGTGGAAATTATTGACACTTCACACCACTAAAACACCATGACGCGACAGGGATAGAAGCTGGAGATCTCAAAACGGCTTGCGTCAGCCCTGCTGATTTCACAGGCAAGGTTTCTCTCTATCAAACCCCCTGTCACTGAGATTACACGAGAAAAGGAAATAAATGTGATGAAAGAATTGTGGAGGGGGCATGGCTGGAAGCAGCTGCATAATTATATGCATATGAAGCGGCCCCCAGCAACATTGCTGATCCTCAACTCCCAAGCAAGCTGAGAGGGAGAATCTTATAGCAGGTTTGTGTTGGAAGGACAAACAAGCAACATCGTGGAGGGAGAAGTATTTATGCTCCGAGCGTACAAAAAATAAACAAACCAATAAATAAGAACTGTATAACCCAATTGCACATTTTACACATGTTAAGTAAAATCAAGTAAACACCCGGGCAGTAGGGAGGCATTTTTCCATACTGCATTTTAAACAGGCGGGTCAGATTTCTTGACCAGCTGCATGCTCTGGTCATAAGAAGCTTATTCCTAACCAGCTCAGAGCTCGCTGTTGCTACGGGGAAGATTGCACAGCCTCCGTCCAAAAAGAGCTGGCTGGCTGAAACGGCTCTGTGAAGGCTCCAATTGTAGGACACTTCCTTAGGAATAGGCTGAATGGAAATCATGGGGCTTAGTCCAAACTGCCTGTGTTAAAAGACGGAGATGTCAGAGCACATATATGGGACACTCTTTTCTTTTTATTCTATTCCCATGAAATCTAGGTCCGGCCATTCTTTACTTGGGTTGATGTTGGCCTCTGTGCTGTTAGGTAGTTTCAAGCACTTAAAAAAATAACAATCTGATTCACTGTTAAGGAACGAGCTCCAGCCAAACAGCCACCCTCTGATCCCCTGGGAAATCTGGCAAGCTTCGTATTGTGCATTTAACGTATCTTTAAGGAGCGTGGAGGAACAGTCTGTTTCGCCTTCTGTGGTTTAGTTCCTCTGGGTGTGCTTCTTATACCTTCCATCTCTGGAGTAAACATAAAGTTTCATGGGTTGCTCTACTTATCTACACAAAAGTTATAACCAGAAGCTGCTCACTGGGTGGGACAGAACCACAATGACCGCACAGCCCCCTGGAACCCAGTGCAACTCCTGGTAGTCAGGGCTGGCTTCATCCTCCCCAGGCTGAATACCTGGAGGTCTCCGCCTACCTCAGCCAATCGCACAATCCCGCCTGGGGAGGCGTTGCCAGGGGATTGGCCAGGTAAGGGAGGGACTGTCCTGTCCACACAACAGAAGCTGAATCTTACCTGTGAAGTAGCAGTCGGCTCCAGAGCTTCTCCGACTCTCCCCTCCCTCAGTTAAGCTTTCTTTTGCAGGTTAACCTCTTCACCACAGGTACACAGGTGCTGCTACATCAAGGTCATTGTTGAAGGGCCAGAAAGGAATTCTTCTGCATTGGCAGGTTTTGCCCCATAGCAAAACATCACAACTTTGGCGGTTTCAGGCCTTGGGTGAAATCCTTTAGTCTATCTTCCTAAATGCGGGGGCGTGAAACGGTGACCCATGCCCCCTTGCAGCAGTGATACCAGGGTTCCTCGTTAAAGGGGTCTTGAGGGGAGGCATTGGCCAGATGCCGAGAGGTTGTCATTGCTCTCCCCTCCAATGACGGCGAAATGGGGGGTGGGCTCTCTGCTTGAACATATGTACTCCAGAGCCAGGCCAATTCCCACACATTCTGGATAACCCTGAATAAACGCCCAATGCCTGAGCCAAGGTCTCCCTACACCTGAAACTTAATAAAGTGGTGGCCAATTTTAATCCCATAGCACGTTGTCTTGAGTCATTATTCCACTCGGGGGTCGCCTGGGGTTAGGGGGACTCCACCTGTCCACGTAAAGCTAGCTTTGGGGCCTGTGGGTCTCTGTTGGTTTCCAGAAGGCAGTGGGGAGGCTATCGTAAGGCAAACTCTACAATGAAACCAACCTAACACTCTTTCATGTGTGAAGTAACTTCTCTTCAACATAGCTCCTCACCTTCTCTTCTGGTTTGCAACAGCAACCCACCTATCAGGAACCTAGTGTAGGGGCTCCCCACCACCCAGCAAGCTGCTTCTTGCAACTTTATTAGTTGTTTCTAATTAAGAGGTGGCCGCTCACACACAGAATCAAGTTGGAAGGTACCCTGAGGAACATCTAGTCCACCCCTTGCAATGCAGGAATGTGCAGTGCTCCCGTAGGAGGATCAAATCTGGAACCTTGGCGTTATCAGCACCACGCTCTAACCAACTGAGCTGTCATAATCCTACCTGACTCTGATGAGTGCTGCCCTCAAAGTTGAGCCTACGGAGACATGGGAATCTAGATAATTACTCTACTCCTGGGGCCCACAGACAAACAGGAATCATTTAAACTCAAAGCACAGCACATTCTATTGTACTAGTGAGAATCCTTTTACTGGTGCAATAGTTGAATGCAACCCATCATGTGGCTCTTCCCAAATGTCACTGAAGTCATGGAACATGTGGATCTAATCAGGATGGGAGAGATTTCTATTGAATGGTTGATTTTTCATTATGATGACAAAGGACTCCCAACATGCACTACATTTTTGCAACCAATACCACTGTCCATTGTCCAAACTAGTTGTTGAAATATCTCCTTGATGCCTCTTCCCACCTCTGTTTCAACTGCTGATCCAGTAATGAATCTTTTTGAAGAGTTTTGCTTCAAAAAGCTCTTTGATTCCTTCCCACATCAAATGCCAAAGATAAAGGCACTGTAGCAATGGATTTCAACATGCAACACAGCCAGTTATTGCTGGTGACATGCCAAGTGTATCTTGAAAATTTTTGTACCATCTGCGCACAGTCAATACCTCTAACTATTGTTCAAATTGGCCATTGATTCCCCTCTCTGCGTCTTCCAATTGACAACTCAGTTTTGGATCTTTATAGAGTTGTACTTTAAAAAGTCCTCGTATATTCTTCCATGTCTAGCTTTATTAAAAATAGTGTAATAGCGAGGACACTGTTGGCTACAGATCTACCTTTCCTACACACACAATTCTGTAGTGTGGCTTTCATTTTTTTTTAAAAAAAGGTGACAGTTTTTCACAACGCTTTTGTTTAATCTGCATATTTACTTAGTCCTGTATCTGTAACTAATTTTCTGCCAACTGTGACAGAAGTCAGCCTTGCTGATATTTAAACCTGTCACAGGCATTGCACTTTCTTCAACCCAAAGAACATTTTCCTGCAGCATTTCTTACCACACTTGAATTTGTTTGTTGTTATTTTCAAAGAAATCGAAGCCATTTTCTGCTCTTACTTTGGCTACAAACCATCAGAGTTAAATGCACTTAAAACTATTGTTCTGATCTGACAGATATTCAAGATCACACAAATTCAAAGTGTGTGTGTGTGAGAGAGAGAGAGAGAGAGAGAGGTGGGGGTGTGCAATCCAACAACAAAATAGCAAGAGCTGAAACCAATACAATTGTCACTCTCACCAGAATACACTTTTTTCAAATAAAAGAAAACTTTCACACGTTGCCTAAAAGTAAATAATGCACTTGTCAGCAGTACTACTCTGGGCAGGGAACTCCATTGACTAGGTGTCACTGTGAAAAAATCTTTATGCCATCAAAAAGAAATTGCAAAGCAGTTTCTCAGCCAGATTGTGCATGTGAGATAAAAGATATAATTTAAGGTTATATTGGGCCATTTAGGTCTTTAAAGGTAATAGCCACCTCCTTGAATTAAGTCTGGAATCTCCTTGACTTAGGCATGGAATGAACTTGGAAGCCATCCAAAAAGGATGGCACTCTTCTGGTTCACGCCATGTTAGTAACAATACTTGCAGTCTAGTTCTATGCACATTTAAGGAGAAGTAGCTCACTAGGTGGAGCAGAGTCACTGGCAAAGTGGTCATTGTTGCCTACCAAAGGGAAGAGAAGGAAAGGGGTGACAGCAGGAAGGTTAACATGATGCAAATGCATTGGTGGAATCAATCTGGTGCTCCCGCTGTTTTCTTTTACACTGTCCAGCTTCTCCACTGCTTCCCTTCCCGGGAAACAATGGCAACCCACTTTTTGAGGCATTAATGTACCGGCTCTGCCCCATACAGTAAGCTGCTTCTGTGTGGAACTAAGTCACTCTGTCTTCGGTTAGGCTTGGTCACGATATATTTAAGTGCCTAGAATTGCAGGCTAAGGTCAGATTCAAAGAACTGCTTAGACCAGATAGAGGAGATCTTCAGGAGCTGACCCAAGGGTCCATCTAGTCTGTTTCCAATAGCAGTTGACCAGATGCCTCTACAAAGTCCATAAGTAGATTTTGAACAGCCATAGTTTCATTATATGGACAGTTGAAGTTTCTTTTAGCTATGAATGCTAACGGTCACCAATAGCCATTGGGGGGAACAGGACCCTCTACTAGAATAGGAAACGAATTGAGAAAGGGTGGCAGTGTTTTCTTTCATAGTGGGAAAATTGTAGGCAATCATATGGTGGGTGGATGTATGCACAAAATAAGGGAGGGGACAGAGGTTTTTTTTAGCTTCTAAAAAGATATCAGTATTTAATGAGCAACAGTGCAATTGTAACCATGTCTACCCAACTGCAACAAAACATGTCTCTCCTGTATTGGTCTCTACAGCCACAGCAGGAACTGTAAGCTTCCAAAACTCTGACTTCACTCCCAAAGGTGCACTCCTCCATTGTCTCCCAAGATAGACTGATGCCAACTACTCAGAAGTAAGTCATATTGATTTAAATGGGACTTATTCTCTGGTAAGTTGGGCTTTGGTTGCAGCCTCAACTATTATAGCTTTGAAATATGCTATAAAATTCACTAAACAAATAAACCATGAATAGAGTCTGTAGTCAACTGCTTTTAATGCTGAAATTGTGAGCGGATTGATTTCAGGTTGTTGAAACATTTTCTAACTGCATTCTAACTCCATTAACCTTGTGTCCATGTAGGGTCCTTTTCTCTGCCAGCTTACCATTTTCTTTTTCTTTTCTTTTTAAATCATACACTGAGTGTCTGTTTGTTATGATCCACAGAAATGTGCCAGAGAGAGAGAGAGTAGTGACAAAATACATATACAGTGGTACCTCGGGTTACAGACGCTTCAGGTTACAGACTCCGCTAACCCAGAAATAGTACCTCGGGTTAAGAACTTTGCTTCAGGATGAGAACAAAAATCGTGTGGTGGCGGCACAGTGGCAGCGGGAGGCCCCATTACCTAAAGTGGTACCTCAGGTTAAGAACATTTTCAGGTTAAGAACGGACCTCCAGAACGAATTAAGTTCTTAACCCGAGGTACCACTATATAGATAAAAATGCAAACTTTGAAGGATGGCTGTGTTGGTTTCCATTCACACATTGTTTCAGAAAGCACAGATTAGGGAGGTTTACCAAGTCCAAGCTGAATCTCATTTCTCCCCCACCCCTGTTTGTAAACCCCAAATCTGGAGATATATCCAGGTTGTGAGATTTTCAAAAGCCTGGGTAAGTATTCCAAACCACGGAAATACACGTACAGCATGTGTCCTCAGGCAAATTCTCACAAGGTTCTTTGTCTCTTTAATGTATTTTGTATTTCACACGGTGACTCCAGGCACTTGATAAATAACAAATATTGTTATTACATGGATCGTACATGACACAATTGTGCATTCCACTTGACAAGCAGAATGGAACACCAGTGAAACTAAGAATACATCTTTGATTGAATCCCAAGAAATAGGAAGAGATACACCAGATGTTTAGATAAAATCATGAGGTTTGTTGATGCCGTTGCAGATAATTATGATGGTGATACAGATCATAATGGTAATGGTGATGACATACTGCAACTGCGTCAATATTCACAGCTTTGCTCATATAATTTCTACATCTCTCATGGGGATTGAATTACCATAATATATCAGCTGTGCTTCACATCTGCCCGCTGAAAATAAGAATAAAACCAAATCCCTCCATATACGACAGTTTTGCCGAGTCAGGTCTGTTACATCTGCTTCACCCCCTTGATGAACACAGGAAACGCTCATGAGCCAACGTTGAATTGGCTGAGTCTAAAGGTGGTGACCTTGAATGAAGAAAGGGATGCAGATATGGCTTGGGGCTCTGTCCTCACACAATGAACCATTCAGACTCAGCCAATCATGATTGGGCTGGTGCACATTTCATCATTAAGGGGGTGGAGCTAGTTCCGCCTGTTCCCAATGGCCACTTCGTGTGTTCACCAGCTATGAACGCCAATCCTCCAGATTGGTACCTCAGCAGGAGAAAATTTGGGTGGGAAAGGCCTACACAACAAGGACAGACAATTCATTTTATTCCTGAACCATGACACTTTCATATATGTTCACCCTTACATCCATTTCTTGCCATGTCTTCTCTCTCTCTCTCTCTCTCACACACACACACACACACACGCAGTACAAAAATTACAGACCCTCCAAGTGTCCCTATTTTCCAGGGATAGCCCTAGATTTACAGAATCTGCCCTGGTTTCTGGTTTGATCCCGGAATGTCCCGCTTTTCCTTAGGACATCCTTATTTTCATCGGATAAATGTTGGAGGGCATGGAGTTATCTGACCCCCGAACCATCTGATGGCAGCCCTGTATAGGGGACTTGTTAAATGTTTTATCTATGTTGGAAGCCACCCAGAGTGGCTGGAGCAACCCAGTCAGATAGGCTGCGGAGTATACATAGTATAATGATGATGATGATGATAACAACAACAACAACAACAACAAAAACAACGTCCCTATTTTCCTCAGATCAATGTTGGAGGATATGAAATTATCATTGGAATTCATATTTCTGAATGAACTTTCTCCCAAACTAAACATTTTAAATGCAGTTTGATGCTTATTTAGAGTTGCAAACTTTGCTAGGATGTTCTTACAGTGATCATAATTTTGCTGAATCTTGTCTCCTTTCTACTAATCTGGTGATGCCCCTCACAACCTTGTTGCATCACTGGCATGGGAGGAAGGTGGAGGTGGCAGCTGAACATCTGCTTGACCAGAGAGTGGATAATATGGTTCTGATCTCAGTACACACTCACCACCATTAATTCCTCTGCTAACTGATTTATAAACAAGCCTCCCAGACATGATAAATACAGTGGCATCTAAACAATAGGTGATTCTTTAAAAGTGTATTTCAGTTCTATTTCACTTTCCTGGATCTATTTAGACTGGCACCCTTCCCAATGACATGTGCCAGGGTCCCATTCTCTGCATTTTAATAGAGAGATAAGGAGTGCTTTTGCTGGTGGCATTGCAGCATACTTTCAGATTTAATCTGCGGATTGAATGAACACTACCAGTTTTCCCCATCTGACTGTTAATCGTTTTTAAATGTGCCTGTAATCGATAAAATAGACCCAAAGGCCTAAAGAGCAGCCAGTATTTATAAACAAGTGAGTCAGAAAAGCCGGCTGCTGGGAGGGAAAAAAAATTAGAGAGTCAGCTGAAATATCCTAATTGCTTTCCAAAAAGCAGTTTTCAAATACTACATTGACTCTCAGCTTACATCTTTCATCCCTGGAGTGGGAAAAGGAAGAATGCAAGTGCCTTTCATTTCATTTATATTCTGAGGTGAAATGACATCCTGACAGCCATTTCCTTCTTAATATGTTTTTTTTAACTAGAGACCCATTTGAAGGTCAAGCAAATATAGACTGTTTATGAGTAAGTGTACTGAATACTTTAGAGAACATCAGAGAACAAATTAATGCACCTTCAACTATATTCAGAGTATAATTGGAGCCACTGGTTTAGAAAATCAGTCATGGATGATAATTAGTCTTGTATTTTCACTCAACTTACAAAATCTCTGACAAATTTGGAAAATTTTCTTTTGCAAGCTCCTCTTGAGCCGTTGGAGAGTTTCTGCCCTTCCTGGGAAATACTCAGTGAAATGGCCACTCCGATTTGAGGATAAATTTCCATAAACTTTTGGTGCAAGTGCAGATCCAGTTTTAATATTATTTTTTACATTATTGAAGGAAGCAATGTACCTGTTCCCTGCTCTTTTCATTTCTTCTTATTTCACTGGTTCTTTCATGCTTCAATATGAACACTACAGTGGTACCTCGGGTTACAGATGCTTCAGGTTACATATGTTTCAGGTTACAGACTCCGCTAACCCAGAAATAGTACCTCGGGTTAAGAACTTTGCTTCAGGATGAGAACAGAAATCGTGCTGTGGCGGTGTGGCGGCAGCAGTGGGAGGCCCCATTAGCTAAAGTGGTGCTTCAGGTTAAGAACAGTTTCAGGTTAAGAACAGACCTCCGGAACGTATTAAGTACTCAACGCGAGGTACCACTGTAGTTTCATTCCACAATAGCTAAGCCCAAAATCCTCAGAAGAAAGCTTTCAGAGAAAAATACAATTGTGTGGCGATTCCCGCCCCCTCCCACAGATGGAATGAATAAAGACACTGGACACCAGAATTACGGTTAAATGGGCGAAAAATGGCCACAGCTTTATTGATTACAGGTAAGAGCGGTATTGGCATTGGCCCTATCAGACTAACCAGTATAACCGGGAAGGGTTAAGCACCAACAGGGGGAGCCCCCGAGATGCACATCCCTAGGCGCTCCCCGAGGGGTCACCCCTCGGGAGCTCGCTTTAGGCCCTAGCCTCCATAGGTTTCGGATGAGGCAACGCCCCCCGGAGTCCTTTAACGAACTACCCTTCATGATTTTGGGGAGGTGATGGCGCTCCCCCCAACTCATTTGCATAACAATACCCCTGCCAATGCCTAACCGCCCAAACCAAAGGTGTTGTGACGTTTTGCTATGAGGCAGGCGAAAAAACCAAGTGGCTTCCAAAATACAGCCAATTAGCCTTCAGAGAAAAATACAACTGTCGTCAATTGAAATCAATGGGACTTAAAACTTATTGTCTGGAACCCGGCCCACATATCCTAATGTAATTTACCTCTCTTCCCACAGTACATTCAGTGACCCTGTCCCACAACTGCAACACCTAAAAATAGCATGGAGAACTTTCAGTTCAATCCTTGTTTCTTCTGCACAATAGCAAACATTTTGTGGCCAGGAAATGTGAACTGCCATACCCTCCAACATTCCTCCAATGAAAATAGGAACATCCTATTCCACAACAACAACAATTTTATTATTTATGCCCCATACACCTGACTCGGTTGCCCCACTCTGGACAGCTTCCAACATACTGTATATAAAAACATAAGAAAACATTAAGAAAAAAAAATCCCTATTCAGGGCTGCCTTCAGATGTATTCTAAAGTTTGTAAAGTAACTTATCTCCTTGGCTCGGGGGTCGCATAACTCCATACCCTCCAACATTTCTCCAGTGAAAATAGGGATGTACTAAGGAAAAGCGGGACATTCTGGGATCAAATCAGAAACTGGGATGTGTCCTTTAAATTCAGGACTGCTGCTGCAAAATAGAGACACTTGGAGGGTCTGTACTGCATGCTATTCTCAGGAACTCTTCCGCATCTTGTGGTACCTGATTCTAAGCAGTCACCTGCAATCTGATACACCTGGTTGCTGTCTACTGCTTGTTGATCAGACTGTCCCCTCAGACTCTTTGTACTACCTTAGAGCTTCTTAGAGCTTCTCAGCCTGGCCTGTAAGAAAAGAGGCCCAAATTTCCAGCTATCCTTGATCATGCCAGCCATTGCTATTAGCTTGCTGTAGGGTACTACAGTATTCAGTAATGCCGGGCTCTCGAGTACTGAAGTCCTTGAGGCAAGATAATACAGAATTTGTGAATATGCATGGTTTTGGTTTCATGGGGGAAGGATGTCTTCAAAATACTTGATGACAGGATATTGTTTCAGTGTCATGGAGCCAGTTGTCTGCCTGAATGCACATTTGTTCAGGCTGTAGAGATGAATAAAATATAAAGTTGGAAGATGTGGCTAGGTGGCTAATTGTTTGTGGCAGTTATTAGAGACTTGATGGCAGGCAAATGCCCAGCATATGCTCATTTAATGGACTCGCTACAGTCATTTTTAAGGCCCATTGATGCCAATGGAAGAGATATAAGCACATTCTTATGCTCTCAGTTAAAATCAATAAAACTTTACATTTCATGACTTTGGCTGAAATCTGACTCTACTAATGCAATGTTTGCACATGAAATATCTGAATTATTTAATAAATGTTTGCCTGAAATTGAAATACTACCGGACTAATTTTATGAGATTTCTGTATCCGAGAGACACTTCACATGAAGAAGAAGATGATGATTTTGACAGCACAAATCTCTCCATGAATCATTTTCTGAGGTCTGGGCTGAGCTGCAAATAATTTTGGCTTGCCTTCTTGACAGACTTCAGGATTGTGAAATGAGTTCCAATAACTTGTAGAGGGTTGATCTTAAAAAACCTTTAAGTATCAAGCCTCTGTATGTTTATCAGTATGGGATTGTGAACTTAGATTGTTCATGCCTTCACAGTAGCAATTCAATCCATGTTTTGGGTTGAAAATAATGGTGATTCTGCTATTCTGTTACTAAAATCATCTCAGCACAATATATTGTTTTTTCTTATATTAAAAATAATCATAAAAATCCATGCTTTCCAGGTTTGTATGCCACTCACATCATTTAAATATCAGAATTCACTTAGCAGCAGATATAGGGTTGAAGTGTGATAAGAGGACGTATGGTCTGCACTATCATTAAAAGGTAAAGGTAAAGGACCCCTGACAGTTAAGTCCAGTCGCGAATGAACTCTGGGGCTGCGGCGCTCATCTCGCTTTACTGGCTGAGGGAGCCAACATTTGTCCGCACACAGTTTTTCCGGGTCATGTGGACTAAGCCACTTCTGGAGAAACCAGAGAAGCACGGAAACGCCGTTTACTTTCCCGCCGGAGTGGTACCTATTTATCTACTTGCACTTTGATGCGTTTTCAAACTGCTAGCTGGGAGGAGCTGGGACTGAGCAACAGGAGCTCACCCCATCGCGGGAATTCGAACCGCCGACCTTCCGATCAGCAAGCCCTAGCTCAGTGGTTTAGACCACAACGCCACCCACGTCCCACACTATCATTAGCTAATGCCAATACCATGCCAGCTTTCAGCCTTGTTAGGTGATCTCTAATTTTAGTATGTTTTCTTTAAAATACACATCAAATACTCACTTTCCCCCCTCTTCCAATGAGCTCCACACACTTTGATATTATTGTTGCTGCTTGGCCTATATTAACTTGCAACACACCTTCACTATTATTTTTAGATTGGCCCTAAATCCCTATAGGCGGGTGCTGACATTGCTTTTGTTTTTCTTTGACAATGTAGCCTGGTCTCCCTAGACTTGCAGAATGACATCATTTGGCCGTAACAATTTATCATTGTGATGACATTTTAACAGCCTAAAGTGCTAGCATTACAATGTCAAGATGATAGAACGAGATAAAAAGTTACCCCTGTAAATGCTGAGAAGCTAATTTTCTACATTTCATTTTATTTCCCCTCCTGTAAAGAAAAGGATCTGAGAATCGGATACATGCATTTTATTTCCTTTTTGAAATTGCTACTCAAAATAACCTAGAGGTCTTTCCTGATACCAGTCAGGATTTCTAGGCCAAAGAGGGAAAATGTTGGTTAAAATGAGATTTAGAGCAAATTTGGAAGCTCCTCCTCAGGCAGAGCATCTGCAGGAATGTTGAGAACGATGAAAACAGTTTCAGCAAGCATAGCAAAATCCCCAGGGGAAGGGAGTCATCCACACATTTCTCTTGATAACAAATTTCTACCTTAAAGCAAAAATTCAAGGTGAGTTTACAGGTTCTCCCTCAGGTAAAACATCTGCAGAAATGTCAGTGGAAGTTTAAAGAATCCCTAGAAGGCTAGGGATTTCTCAAGTGGATTGCACACATCTTTATGCAACAATAAAGGAACATAAAACATTCCTCATTTATCCACTGCAAGAATGGACAACCTTTTTGACCCCAGGGTTCACATTTCATGGGTCAGAATCTGCACACTCACATAAGGGTGGACACATGCATGTGCTGCCCAAGCCACAGAGTCTCCCACAACAGAGCACTCAACCTCTCTGCTGCCCCTTATCTTTATCCCTAAACCTTTTAATTTATTATTTCATTTAAAATATTCCTATGTTCAAAGTGGCTCAGTTGGTAGAGCATGAGACTCTTAATCTCACGGTTGTGGGTTTGAGCCTCATGTTGGGGAAAAGATGCCTGTACAGTGGTACCTCTGGTTGCGAATGGGATCCGTTCCAGAGGCACATTCGCAATGTGACAAGCCCGCAACCTGAAGCGCCATATCTGTGCAGGTGCACGGTGTGATTTGGTGCTTGTGCACATGGGCAAAGCGCGATTTAGAGCTACTGCGCATGCACGAGCAGTGAAACATGGAAGTAACCCTTTCTGGTACTTCTGGGTTGCCATGGGACACAATCTGAAAAAACGTAACATGAAGCAATCATAACATGAGGTATGACTAATTTGCAGAGGGTTCGACTAGAAGACACTTGTGGTCCCTTCCAGCTGTCCAATTCTGTGATTCTACAATGTGCTGCCATTTGGGAGTACACTCTTTCAGGGCGGTTTGCAATAAAAACACAGAAATACAGTAAAAAGAAATAAAACACTGAGACACACACTTTCCTCCATACACAAACATTTGTGCAAGCTCCCTCCAAAACATATTATCCAGCATTCCTGTTGCAGATAAAGTTGCAGTGGCCGTTGTTTGCTTGCACACAATAGCTGCATTAGTGCTGCCACTGTATTTTATTGCACAAACACCTCACTGTAAGACTCACACAAGCAGATCAATCAGGAGACAATGGACTGCAATCAGTGGCGTAGCGTGGGTTGTCAGCACCCGGGGCAAGGCAAGTAATTTGCGCCCCCTAACCCGTGGATTTGCACCCCTTAACCCATGGATTTGTGCCCCCTAACTCTAACCCCCAGATGTTGTGCCCGGTGCGGCCAGCCCCCCCTGCACCCCCCACACTACGCCACTGACTGCAATATATATATATATATATATATATATATATATATATATATATATATATTTCCTTCATTTACAAAAGCACATGCATTATTGCTTTTGACAAGATTGTCATCAGGATTCACCATAAAATGTGAGTGAACAAAGGGTGGCAATTCTAGAGATAACAGTTGGTTGCAGAGATGCAGGGTTGGCGGAGGGGCTGTCTTAAGCATATGTGGCACCGTGGTGAAAAGATCCACCTGGTGCCCCCCCCCCGGTTGCCCAGTCCCAGGCGCACAGGAGGGCGGAGCCAGCCAGCAGCCTCAGCATCTTGCTGGCTCGGTCGCCCCCAAACTTGCAGTGCAGAGATGCCCACATCAGACGAACCGACCGCAGCACTCTGACTGACGGACGGGCTCTTCCCCGGACTCAACTCTCAGGCCCCGGACTCTCAGCCTGGCACTCCTGAGAGCCCAGCGCCCAGGTGCCCTGCACCCCTAGCGCCTATGGGTAAGACGGCCCGGGTTGGCGGCCACTTTCTTATCAGTTTACGTTTTAAGTAGCCCTCCCTCAGGATGGGAAGTATGTTGGTTAAACTGTTTATGTAAAGATAAAACTCCCCTGGATGGTTAAGTCCAGTCAAAGGCGACTATGGGGTTGCGGCGCTTATCTCGCTTTCAGGAGTGAGGGAGCTTGTGTTTGTCCACAAACAGCTTTCTGGGTCATGTGGCCAGCATGACTAAACCGTTTCTGGTGCAACAGGACACCGTGACGGAAACCAGAGCACACAGAAACATTGTTTACCTTCCCGCCACAACAGTACCTATTTATCTACTTGCGCTGGCATGCTTTCAAACTGCTAAGTTGGCAGAAGCTGGGACAGAGCAATGGGAGCTCACCCCATTGTGTGGATTCAAACCGCCGACCTTCTGATCAGCACCACTGCAGCCAGAACTCTGTACACACAGAAATTGAAATAAGAAGAAGTTCCAAAGAAAGAGGAGTGGACTTTGAAGTTATCGGACTATGTGGAGATTGACAGAGAGACCAAAAAGAATAAACACTTGTAGAAGAATGGAGGCCCTTTTCGGATAATTATAGAAAATATTATAGCCAAGTACAAGTCAAATTAAATCATAGGTAGGACTTGAAATATACTGAGAATGATAAAGGGATATAATGCAAGGTATATGTTTTTGAAAAATATTATATAGATGAAAGATTTGAATAGAAATAACATGGAAACAAGGATGTGAAGTCAAAATCTTAGGGGAATATTGTAATGAAACTGAATTTGTTAAAATGCTTCAAAAATCAGAAAAAATGTATGGGGGGAAAAAGATGGGATAGTTCCAGAGCACTAATGGTTTCCTTTCAAACTCTCCAGGACATCTAGCCCTGACCACTAAAAATGTTCACAGTTATCCAAAGCAAATATCCCATTTGAAACCAGTTTAACTCCAATAGTTTCTGCTTAGTTTTATAAAGCACTAATATCTAGGGTGGGCACTTCCCATGCAAATTTGCTCTATATTCTGATCACCCACAACCACATTTTGGGAGCTTTACTTGCATCATAGAGCTGCATTTACTGCCAACTCTCCTGCATTTAATTTTTTTAAAAATGAAGGAAATCTCCACTCACAGTTTAACGTCAGGGTGTTTAAACTGAATGCAGCCCATTTTTGTGTGTGGAAATAAATGAGATTAACAAAACAAAAGGAGAATCAGTCTCTGTACATGCTTTGGCAGAAGAGTTTCAAATGTTACAGCATGAATGCTTCTTTTATTTGGTAATGAAAAGATTGATTTTGGTCTTAAGTAACCCAAACACTTTCAAGTGTGGGTGGAAGGGACTGAGGGGTGGTACATTGGCAGCACAACACAGCACCACGAAATGAATGAATGAATGCATAACAACTTGTTTGTATTTTATCAAAAGCATATAGACCTATATTTTCCCCTTGGGGGGAAGAAAAGAGGGGGCAAAAAGCACACTGTGGCGCAGTTATGTAGAAATTGCTACCACTAGCTGAAAGGAAAATGTAAGCAAAAGGGGCAGGGGGAGTTATGGGGATACAAGTGGGATTGTTTTTAAGTTCCCAACGTCCAACGCTGGCACAGAATACCCAGTATTCAGCATCAAATAGAAAGATTAACAGTAGAGGCAATTGATTCACCTCTGGCCACTCTCAAAAGATTCTGCTGCCATCCAAACTTCGGGTTAATTGAAGAGCTATTATACTCTTCAAACACACACAGAGGGAAAATATAAGTGTAAAATTGGCACTTTGGAAAGCCATGTTCTTCACACACTGTTACATACAGGAATTCCCCTGCCCACCAAGGTAAGGCGACTGAAGGGGGGGGGGAAGGATTTATTTATTTTTGGCAAGGGGACATTTGTTTGCAACCAAACAGAACAGCACTGTTAGCATCCCTCTGAGGTTGCTCAGTAACGACCAGTGAAAGGACCCAATGGAACTGAAGACAGCTCCAAACTGTTTTACATCCAGACAGAGATCTGTGAGACTCCAAAAGTGGCTTCTTATTAAAAGATGGAGGAGAGAGAGGGGGGAAAAGCCTATTAAAAATTAACAGGGACAATCTAAGCCAGTGATAATAACCCTACAGATGTCAGCCCTAGTCAACACAGCGATGATGGGAGTTGGAACCCATAACATCCAGACCATGAAAACCAAAACCTTGCTAGCTTTCCCTGAACTAAGCACCTGGGAATGTTAGTATGTGCACAAGGAAGTGACACATTTTTAACATTTGGAAAGAAAAAAGGTGCCGCTACTGCGTACCTTTGAGGAGCCCCACTAAAATGTACTGATTTTATCCAACAACATCTGTAGTATCCAACAACATCTGTAGAGACATAGATTTTTCCATCCCTGAGCTAGGCACTAGTCTGCCCTAATGAGGGGCTGTAGTGGTATTTACTGTTGCACAAACTCTAGCTTGGAAATGGAAAGTGTTGTCAATTATGATGACAGTTTATACTTATTTGTGAGTTGCTATTTTTCCTTCTCCACCTCCATAGACTTAAGGCATCGTGTATTTGTTTCACAGCGCATGCCAAACAGATAATCTTTTGACACCTTCTGTCTCTGAGCCAGTAGAATTAACAACGATACTCCCACATCCCACATCTCATTAATGCTGCCTACCTTGGAATGACACACTGATGGACAGATCACAGCAAGGTGCCTACCTCTTGTAGTTAAAGCGATGAGAACATCTTACTTAAGACTGTATACAGAAGAGGCAGAATCACATTGCATATCCCTCCCCTATCCCCATCTCTGTTGGTTTATTTAAGCTATGACACATTATTGAAATTGGATATAGGAAATTGCAAGTTTCAGCTGCTTTTGTACAGAAATAAAACAGTTCTGCAGTTTTAAGCATCTAATTCCTTTGGAAAACCGATGGATATGCAAGCTCCCATTGTAATGGGTAAGAGCAGCACTGGGATCTGCAGCTAAGACTACTTATATACAGGCTTAATACAGGCTTGACTACTGTAATTCGCTCTACACAGGGCTGCCCTTGAAGCTGTCCCATAAACTCCAGCGGGTGCAGAATGCTGCAGCGAGGCTCCTCACGGGGGTCTCTGCCATGGGAGCATATTCACCCAGTGCTTTTCAAGCTGCACTGGCTCCCGGTGGAGTACAGGGTCAGATTTAAGGTGCTGCTTTTGACCCTTAAAGCCCTTCATGGCCTAGGACCCTCGTACCCATGGGACCGCATCTCCTGGTATGCCCCACGGAGAGCCTCAAGGTCCATAAATAGCAACACCCTAGTGGTTCCAGGCCCTAAGGAAGTTAGATTAGCTTCAACCAGAGCCAGGGCCTTTTCAACACTGGCTCCGGCCCGGTGGAACGCTCTGCCTCATGAGACCAGGGCCCTGCAGGATCTGATTTCTTTCCGCAGGGCCTGTAAGACAGAGTTGTTCCGCCTGGCCTTTGGCTTGGAGCCGATTTGATTCCCTCCCTCGCTTTTTTCTTTTCCTTCTCCTCCTGCGATGAGGCTACATTTTAATATTTTAATGTTGTATTTAAATTTTGATTTTACATTATAATCATTCAACTTGTTTTTATTATTGCTTGTTAGCCACCCTGAGCCCGGCCTTGGCTTGGGAGGGTGGGGTATAAATAAAAATTATTATTATTATTATAAGACATGAGCAGCAGGAGGTCTTGATTTGTTTAGCTTTGATTGTTTTGCTCAATATTTTATTATTTTCAGTTCATCTATTTAGTTACTATGCATTTCAGAATTATAAAATGGAAATATATATATAATTAAATAACAACTTGCTGCCTAAAAAATGAAGCTTTTCCCCTCTGCTCTTTGTTTGGTAATTGCAGTTCATTCTTGGGATGATTCCCTCTGCCCCATCTTGCACTTTCATGACAAGCCGCACTGAACTTCCTCTGCATATTATTTCATGTTCCAAACAACACCCTTGATTGCTAATTTTTAAAAAGTCATTTCCTCTGCTTTTACAACAAAGCAGAATGTCGGAGAGAAGATTATTACAGATGGAGCTTTCTTCAGACAACTACAAAAATAATCTTGCTAATGGAACCATAAGAGTATCTGTCTGATGTATGCATGAGTCTTTGAAATCTGGGGCAGCGGGGCTGAGAAATAACTTGCCTATACCACATCAAAGATTTTGCTACAGAAAAATAAGCATCTTCTTATGAAGTTTTAGAACTGTTACAAAACTGAAAATATAGTACAATGTCAGCTCCTTGCCTGCCAGAAAGAGATGAATATTTTTCTTCTTCTTTAGCATAGAAGTTTTCTTTTTAAGGTTCAGATGTAATTAAATTACCGGACATTCAAATTTTCATCTGTCCCAGAAGTTGAAAGTTCTTGAAGCAGCAACAGTCACAAATCAGGGTCTCCAAATATTAAACTTTCATAGCATTAAGATATCTTAGAGGACCAATGGGTGTTTTCTTCATCTTCCAGAGGTTTCAGTGGTGCTCATGCAATATAAGTTAACAGTTGATTTTGTCCCTGGTCTGTAGTCTTGAGCCTAAAATATCCTCCATGGATTCTTTTCCAGCCTGTCAATGAAAGCTTCCAAATAAAGGAAGTCCAAAATCACCCACAACATTGTTCAAGACTTGCAGCATTTGTGCAAATCCAGAACACTCTGAAAGCATGTATGATCCTCACACATCTGTTTTATCTTCTGAAGGATAAAAATATAAAATATATAAAGAATTACAAAAAAGAACTTTCCCAGTCACTATTGTTGGAACCATACACAGATACCTCCTTCATCCCCATTCAAAGATTTTTCCAGTTTATTTTCAAGACTTTTTGATAGTGTGATGTTATTAGAGGAGCTGCTTTTTATCCATCTGATAATACAGTAGTAACTTGGGTTACATACGCTTCAGGTTACGGACTCCGCTAACCCAGAAATATTACCTCAGGTTAAGAACTTTGCTTCAGGATGAGAACAGAAATCGTGCAGTGGCAGTGCAGCAGCAGCGGGAGGCCCCATTAGCTAAAGTGGTACCTCAGGTTAAGAACAGTTTCAGCTTAAGAACAGACCTCAAGAACCCATTAAGTTCTTAACCTGCAGTACCACTGTACTGATATTCCACACACACAGACACACACAAAATACCAGATTTTATTGATTATCATCCTGCAAAAATTATCTCATGCCAACCAATCCTCACTATGGGTAGGCATGGCAGGGGAGTCAAGGTTCTTTTGCAATTTGAAAACTTGAAGTCACCACTAGAGTTTGCAGCGGGCAAGGAACCAGGGAACTCCTGAAAAAGGAGATTCATGTTGTTTCAAGTTTCTGAAGGTACATCACCACCACAAATGATGGTATTGACATGTGAGAGAAGCACACAGGATTAGCACACTGTTTTGCCCACACCTCCACAAACAAACAAACAAACAAACAAACAAACAGTTGCTTCTATAAAACATAAATTAGAACATTCTGTCACATTAGCATCAGAATCATTAGGTTGGGATACACCACTGAGGTCATCCAGTTGGTGCGAGATCTGCAAGGCAGAATGCCACTGCAAAAATCCTTGACAGATAATGGTCCAGCCTCTGCAGGAGAATATCTCTGGAGAAGGTGAACCCGTCACCTCATGAAGAAGAAGAAGAAGAAGAAGAAGAAGAAGAAGAAGAAGAAGAAGAAGAAGAAGAGTAGTAGTAGTAGTTTGGATTTGATATCCCGCTTTATCACTACCTGAAGGAGTCTCAAAGTGGCTAAAATTCTCCTTTCCCTTCCTCCCCCACAACAAACACTCTGTGAGGTGAATGAGGCTGAGAGACTTCAAAGAAGTGTGACCAGCCCAAGGTCACCCAGCAGTTGCATGTGGAGGAGCGGAGACACGAACCCGGTTCACCAGATTATGAGTCTACCGCTCTTAACCACTACTCCACACTGGCTCTCATGAGGCAGTCTGTTCCACTGCTAAAGAACACTCATTGTTAGGAAGTGTCTCCTACTATTTAGCCAAAATATGGGCAAATTCCTCAGCATCAAAACCATAATCGATATCGAAAAGCAGATTCATTCATGGATATCTAAATGGGTGGCTGAAAATCAACCTGGATCTTTCTGATTCGTGATTGATCTCATGCCTGGATCAGAAGACTCAATAATGCTCTGTCATGTGTGTGACCAGACTTTCCCCCAAAGTCTTCCAGGAGATGGGAAGGGCTCGAACTGTGTTGGGAGGAATTTGTCTTGGTAAATAGCTCTGGGAAGGCTAGGGTTCCACATATCTGGAAGAGAACAGCCCTTTTGGAACTTTTCAGACCTATATCAAGAATTAAGTGATGTGGAAAATGGGCATGAATTCCATGGATCCATGGATCCTTCTCAATACAGCAAAAGCCAAGTTTCCCTACAAATTTAAGGATTGCTTCCACGTGTCCAGTGCCTGCTCTTCCCATTTGCCCCACTGTTTTCGCCAGGAAAACACGCTTTTTAGTGCTGAACTGGAGCAAAAAATGTCAATCCGTGGATTTATGTTTGCTCTGATTCAGCTGTAAAGATCAGGTTTTCCCAGGGAAGTCTGGAAGTCTGGGTGATCAGCAGACTGTATGTACACTAGCACAGACTGTACATATATTTTAACAAGTTTCCATCAACATCTCCCCACTCCCCGGTTAGACATTGTTTTCCTCCAGACCTGATTCCAAAGACTTTTCTAAGTTCTTTGTTTCACTAATTCTTTGATGGTCTCCCAGATTCCTACATTAAACTGACACATCTTCATGACTCATTTCCCACAGGCTTTCCCTCCCAGCAGCCCCCTCCCCACTCAGATCTATCATCCAGATCTATTAGGAGAGCCCATCCATACCTCATTATCCTTGGGAAATTGGTCTAGCAGACAAATCAAAAGTGACATCAGGTAGAGCACTCTTTCTTTCTTTTGTTACTTTAATCAGTGGTTTGTATGAAGCAGAAGCAGTTTCTTCAGAATCACACAAAAAACCCCTCTAGCTTCCTGTATCTGTAGACTTGGAAAACAGATTTTCTTTTTTCTTTTTTACTTCCAGAGCCGCAACCATATTGTGATGGATTATTTTGTTTCATTCTCTCTTTAGCCAATGGTGTATTAATGTCCCACTATTTCTTTTCTTTCCCCCCTCCCCTCCAAGTTGGCACCTCATTTTGCTCAAGCTTAGTCAGCATTCCTGCAGATGGCAATTTACAAGAATTTGCTGTCATCTCTACTTCCAAATTACCAATTTTTCTTTTGCAAATATCCAACTGTCAAAACATACAAATGACCAACTATTTAGATGAGGAATATTCCTAGCAAATAATGATGCAAAGATGGCTTTCAAATGGGGATCCGTATGTCACTTGCAGAACTCTTGATAATTTCATAAATATACATGGGCTGCTTATCTTGCCGCTCTTCAGATGAGCAGTCTTAATAGAGATGATCTTAGAGCCAAACTAGTGGGCCTATTTATTTATTCTGTTTATGAATCCCACATATAGAGCTACTTATCTCTTTCTCCCCCCCTTTCCAAGACATATGTTAAGATTAAATGCTTGCTGTTATCTACATGCTGAATTGGAAAGTGAATGATGTTGGATGATTACGACACAGACCTTGATATGCCTATTTATTTGCATTTAATCGGGTAACTCTAGGAACAAACTCAATCGCTAAAGGCTATTTTTCAGGTTACTTTTAAATGGCTACAAATAATCTAAAGGGACGTGAAAGTAATACTTGAGGGAAGCTTCTATATAAAGTTTCAAATGATGGGTCTTTTGGAAGTTTCAAAAAACAAAACAAAAAACTACCCTGTTGTTGTAGTTATTTAGTTGTTTAGTCGTGTCCGACTCTTCGTGACCCCATGGACCAGAGCATGCCAGGCACCTCTGTCCTCCACTGCCTTCCGCAATTTAGTCAAACTCATGCTGGTAGCTTTGAGAACACTATCCAACCATCTCATCCTCTGTCGTCCCCTTCTCCTTGTGCCCTCCATCTTTCCCAACATCAGGGTCTTTTCCAGGGAGTCTTCTTTTCTCATGAGATGGCAAAAGTATTGGAGCCTCAGCTTCAGGATCTGTCATTCCAGTGAGCACTCAGGGCTGATTTCCTTAAGAATGGATAGGTTTGATCTTCTTGCAGTCCATGGGACTCTCAAGAGTCTCCTCCAGCACCATAATTCAAAAGCATCAATTCTTCGGCGATCAGCCTTCTTTATGGTCCAGCTCTCACTTCCATACATCACTTCTGGGAAAACCATAGCTTTAACTATACGGACCTTTGTTGGCAAGGTGATGTCTCTGCTTTTAAAGATGCTGTCTAGGTTTGTCATTGCTCTTCTCCCAAGAAAAACACCCTACCTGGATCTAAAAGTAGGGCTGTGTATTTGCTGTGATTTCTGTGAAACTGCAGGAGAAGCAGAAAAAGTGGCAGTGATTGAACACCACTTCTTGAGAATCTCACATTTTTCTTTAATTTTTTAAAGCAACTTTCTAGTCCTTAAGGCTGTGCTTGAACATGCATAGACTGAAATCTCAGAAGTCAGAGAGATAGCTGGGCAAGTTGATCAGTGGTTGGATGCAAGAGCTTTAGTGCCTTCTCCGTGACAAGCAAACTAGAATAGATTGCGCAAAACAGCAAACTTTGCAAAATAATTTACGCAAAACAAGAGAAGTTATTCAAATTTTATCAGAGTGGTTTCAACAACCAATCCCTCTTCACCAAGAACTCTGGGAATTGTAGTTCTGTGAGTTGACTAGGAGTCTCCTGACAACTCTCAGTACTCATTAAAAAACTACAGCTCCCAGAATTCTTTGGGGCGGGGGGTCATGTCTGTTTAAGTTGGTATCATAGTGTTTTAAATGTATGATATGTATGAGGGCAGAGTTTCCTTTTTCATAATAATATTTTATTCTTTTTTTCCATCTAGACAGTTACCTTTGTTTCTCAACAATTATATTCCAATTCAACAAAACAAAACTAGTGGCTTCCTGCTCATCTCACACTGCCATTTATAACTCAAATTACACACAATTGCATTTTAAGGTTCCATCTCATCTAATTTCATCCTCTCTGACATGTTTCTTAATATATCCTGCTATTTTCTTACATTTCAAACCCCACTGTGATCTTTGCATGTGGGAAATAACTTTTTATACAGAGACTAGAAAGGGTTTCCAGTTCTTTAAAAGGTTCTAAATTTGTATCTTTTATCAGTGCCATGGATTTTGCCATCTCTGCAAAATTGGGCAGTTAAGGGGGCCGATGTATGAGAGCGAAACCACTGGAGGGGTCCAAGTGGTTTCTCTCAACCTGTCCCACACAAACAGCTGTTCCCATCCATATCAAAAGACATAACCTACTAACTCAAAGGTGAACCTCGAGACATGGATTCA
This sequence comes from Podarcis melisellensis, assembly GCF_964234715.1. Taxonomy (NCBI): domain Eukaryota; kingdom Metazoa; phylum Chordata; class Lepidosauria; order Squamata; family Lacertidae; genus Podarcis; species Podarcis melisellensis. Next base: position 84,048,660 of record NC_138538.1, on the reverse strand, counting down.
AATGCACACATCTGCACAGACTAGGGCACATGCTTTTGTATGCGGATCTTCCTTGGTGAAAGAATGGTAGAGCTCTTGGGTGGAACATGTTCCCAGTGGAGTTAGTAAACCACATGAGTCTATCAGGTATGCAGCTGAAAAAAGGACAGGTGTCTCTGAAACAGTTATAGGCATTATCACAGCGTGTCAAATTGATATGAAACCACACTTCCTTTGATGAAATTCAACCTGATAGTGGAGTGAATGATGTGAAGGGGTAGTTCTGAGATATTCAGATCATCCGCAGAGAAGAAGTAATCTCTACATCCCTCAACAGCATCAGATTGGCCCTTCAGCATCACTTGGTTGATATTACAAGCTGCTAGGACAAACTCACAACTGGATCAGACTGTAATTCCTTCCTGCAATGAGCAGCCAAAGGGCTGCAGGCAGCCAGTGCCAGGTGGATGGGGCTCTCGATCTAAGCCTCACACTGCCTGATAGTTGTTGTTTTTGAAGCTTTGGTAGAAAGAGAATTTAAAACAACAGATAATAAGAAACAGAACGACATAGCATGTTACAGCCAAGCTCAATCTTTGGTAATAAACAGTGCATCGATCAGCTCAACTCTGTGTATCGCACAGTACGGTAATTAATTACATATTGAAGTATCAGTCTTTTTTTAGCTTTTCTGTTGCAGTGGTGTGGATGGGAGCACATCGCCCCTTCAGAAGAGGCTGCAATCTGCATCACTGTTCTATCCTTCTGACAAACAGGGCTGCTCATCACCTTACCAGTCCCGTTTAATTCCAGGTACATCTCTTTTCTAAGAATCCTGGGTGTCCCTCAGCTTAATGAAAGGGTGATAGAGAATATGTTGCTTCCCATTTCATCTAACCGGGAACCTAGACCAGGTGTGCCATCTGGGGGGGCATGGGGGCTGCCCCCCAAAAAAAATACAGTGAAGGGGCTGGGCACCCTCAAAGTTCTCTGACAGCCATGAACACTGTGGAGAATGCTTGCATCATGTGCACAAGCCACGAGGTGTCCACACAACACATCAGCATGCTCTGTGGCATGCGTGTGTGACGTCAGTACACCATGGGGCATGTTTGCACAGTGTGAGCACACTGTGGCACATGCTGATGTTGTGTAGCCCTGGCACCTCAATCCTGGGGGCAAGACGACGCACGTGACCAAATCCTAAACCCAACCTCTGAGATAGTATCTGGATTAATAATAATAGTAATAATAATAATAATAATAATAATAATAATAATAATAATAATAATTTATTTATAACCCGCCCACTCTGGGCAGCTCCCAATTGAATATTAAAAACATGATAAAAGGTCAAACATTTATCTGATGGGAGGGCATTTCACAGGGCGGGCGCCATGACAGAGAAGGCCCTCAGCCTGGTTCACTGTATCCTCACTTCATGCAGCAAGGGAACCGCCAGAAGGCCCTCATCGCTGGATTTCAGTGTCCAGGCAGAACGATGGGGAGATGCTCCTTCAGGTATACTGGGCCAAGGCCATTAAGGGCTTTAAAGGTCAGCACCAATACTTTGAATTGTGCTCAGAAACGTACTGAGAGCCAATGTAGGTCATTGTTATATGGGACCGGTGTTATATGGTCTTGGCGGCCACTCCCAATCACCAGTCTAGCTGCCGCATTCTGGATTAGTTGTAGCTTCTGGGTCACCTTCAAAGATAGCCTCACATAGAGCGCATTGCAGTAGTCCAAGCGGGAGATAACCAGAGCATGCACCACTCTGGTGAGACAGTCCGCGGGCAGGCAGGGTCTCAGCCTGTGTACCAGGTGGAGCTGGTAGACAGCTGCCCTGGATACAGAATTGACCTGCACCCAAGAACATTTAAACAAACAAGAATATGTGGATTAGGAAGGATCTGACATCTCAGGAATGTCCTAGAGTGGTTATTTGTCCTCTCTTGGACAGCTTATCTGAGATGCTTGGTTTCCTGTGCTATCGCTAGATTTAATATTGGAGGGTTTGAAGTCATTCTCCTAAGAAGCATTACCAGCACAGGTGCAATGCCTACTTGAATTTTGTTATTAGTCCCCCTGCACTGCTCCAGTGTGCCTGGCTAGGATGTTGAAACCAAGAGGCAGGGTGACTACAGGATTCACCCAGTGGCGTAACGTGGGTTGTCAGCACCCGGGGCAAGGCAAGTAATTTGCGCCCCCTAACCCATGGATTTGTGCCCCCTAACCCATGGATTTGCACCCCCTAACCCTAACCCCCAGATGTTGTGCCCGGTGCGCCCGGCCCCCCCTGCACCCCCCACACTACGCCACTGGATTCACCTTGAAAAGTAGAGAGCTCTGAAAGTAATGGAGGCAACAGAGCTGGAGCCAAGAAGAAAGCAGCACAGGAATAAAAATGTCCAAGAACTAAATCGGCACTGGACTCTACAAAGGAGTGAGGGAGGGGTACAGTAAAGGAATGTGGAACTGCAGAGGTTAGGGAGCATAAGGTAATTAATGCCAGCATCTGAATGATAGTACGGAAACAGAATTGAGGTTCTAGAGTTATTGCAGTATGAGAGTTAATCTTAGGGATGCAATGCAGACCAAGATGCAATGAGGGACAGGAGGCTGCTGGGCTGAAATGTGGACACTGAGTCCAGGTAATTTTCTTAGCTGCAGGCTTCTGCTTCCAACAGGGTATTGAGGTGACCTGAGAAGGATGCTCATATATGCCATTCAATTCCTGCTTGATTATTTCTTCTTGTAGGAGTCCTTGTGGAATCATCTGTCCACATCCCATGTTAGCATATCTCCTTCTTGCAGCTTCATTCCTCTTCTAAAAGTCAAAGTTGTTTTTTCCTCATAATCGGTACCAACATGTATGTATAAATGTCCCCCGTTCTCTTAACACACACTTACACATTGTCCTATTTTTGGTGAACCCAAAAATATACCCTAGAAAAATATGAATCAGGAGTTTATTCTTTATTTGTTTATTTTTTTAAAAAAATGTGTTTGTGTGTAAATATTCTCTTCTTAATAGCAAGCTATGAACCTAAACAATTTCTGGACTGTTGGTTGAAAATCACTGAGACTTTTCCTCCCACTGTTGGAATACAGAAAGTTAGGTAATTACTCATTTTGCCTTTTTGAAAAACCCACCAAAATCTAAAATACAATCATTGCGAGGAACAAGATATCTTATATGAGTTCTCTGCAAAAATCACCGGAGTTACGGGAAAGGATGGAATCGATACAATTACATAAAATGTCCAATAAAATAAACCCATTAGGGCCAATAGATCCTGTTTCTAATTTTTGGCGAGTCTTATGATGGTAGTTTTGTAAAATTTATTGCCACTATATTTATCAGCATTCTCCTTCATTTCCATTTTCTTGTCAAGGCATGAATTGTATTCAGGCTCCTACTGGGAACTCTATGTGACTGTGTAAGGAGCAAATCAGAGTGGGGGAGTCAAAGACTGGCAGCATGTTAAACCGGACTTTTAATCAGTCACTCTGTTTCTAATGTGAGGCCATATATAGCCAGAAAAGGCACCAACTGCACAGCTGAAGGTGGTATCAGTGGGTTTGCGTGTCGAGGTCCCCAATCCAGTTATTTGGGGGGCCAAAATAACTCATAACGGACATGTAATTTTTTGTTTAAGATTTTTGGCATGATTTTGGCCACAACTTTATTAAAATACAAACCGTGAATGGTTGTTTAGGCATTGGTTAAGACTATCTGTCCTCCCGCCTGGGGACAGAACTGACTTCTGGGCACCACCAAAAGACAGTGCGGGGGAAAACAAGTCGGGGAAGAATTGGAGCTGAGTCACAGACCCTCAATTCTCACCCGCCTGCTCCCCAAAGGCTTGCCGGCCCTAGTCCCATTCCAGGGATTGGACGAAAAGATGGCAAGCCCCAGGATTCCTTTAATGGAATTCCCTTTCCGCAGCAACCATGGAGGGGCAGGCCCAGCCTATCCTAACCCGTCCTCCACCAGATTTATAACCAATGCCTAACCACAACCTTACAAGTTGTGACGATTTGCTACGCAGTAGGCAAAAACCAAATGGCCCAGCCAATCAGCCAGATGGATAAAATTCCTACCAAGCCCCTGCCCCAACGACAGACGACCCCATGACAGGCATAGCAAGGTCAATGCAACAACCCCTTACTCTAGGGCGGGTGGGCGGGTGATCCGTTGCACACAGCAAAAGAGAAAGTACAAGGCTGCGTGCAGAGTATTTAAACCTTTTACCCCTCCCACCAAAATTGCAACATAACTTTCCCCCCAGCAACTCAGCAATCCAATCACTGCCCCCTGGCCATCTTGGAGAACTTACCCAGCAACAAAGGGGTGGCTCAGTAGACCCCCACCACAACACGTGCTCTCCCTGAAGGAGAACACGCTTTGGGGTAAACTTGAGGTTTGCAAAAAAAGGGGGCTTAAAGTGGGGAAACCGCTCCAAATGGTTCAATGATAACTGTGTGTACTCAGTGGCCATGGAAACACTTGGGGCAGGACAAGAGAGTGGATAGAAAACCAGGTGGGGTCAGGAATGGAATGGAGTATCCAGGAGGCGGGTGTAGCTCACTGACTGGAGCAGTGGGAAAAGAAGAATACTCTACATGACAGTGTTTTGAATTACTGGCGCTGGCATCCATCTGTATCATGTGCAATAGCAAATATGCTGTTTTGCATGGGGGAGATTCATGAATATCCCCCAGCATTCTTGTCAAAAGCTCACATTGTTTTTCGCTCATTAAATAAAAAGCAAAAAAGCACCTGTGTGGCAATCTGTGCTATTGCTCTTAAGCCTTTGCCTTTCTGATAAGCTGTGTGATATCTGTGTGGTGAAAAGCAGCAACATTTTACTTCTAGCCCTATATCCTCCAGACAATGGAAACACATTTTAAATTAATCAACACCTGCACTAATTCCCCCTTGTTCTGCCAGTTTTGAAAAGCAGAGCTGAGTGGCAAACCTGTTTCTGGAGAAAGCCATTTCAGATTGCGGTTTGGGGGTTGTATGTTAGAATCCCGGAAAACACACATCTTTCCCTGCACATAGAAAAGTCGCATGTGAGGTTGAACGGTTCTAGGCTGGCCTTCTCTTCGACATAATGTGCCCTCCAGCTGTGTTTCCAGTGATGTTTTCTGCAGGGAAGTCATTAAACATTCAGTCTCACCCTTCTCCTCCTGTTTTTGAGGTGGAATCTCCCAAACCCCGATCTGAGCTTTGCAATATCTTGTGTTTCCCCATTTTAACAACAACAATAATGTAAAAACAATATAATTGGAAACTTGCTGTTTTCTGCTATTACTCCCTTCAAAAATAGTATAGATTTACTCATTTGTTGCTTTCTGGGTTGCCTGTAAGTGTGATTTCTACTTTTCAAACACATTTGACCAAATCCAACTGAAGGACATTCAGATTTCCCCAGCAGGATGGAGACCCCCATATATAAAGGAATGCTTGGTGTAGGATTCCTGGTTTAGTATGGCTGTCAGGGTTGTACATGTGTAAACATTGCCAGATAATGGGTGACAGCACCAACCACCTGTTCAAGGGAGGGATAAGTGATCTGGATTTTATTTCTCACCACTTCCTTCTCCCTACAAAAGCCATATATCAATCCAACTAGGTCTACACGTTCCTGCATATTGACGAACCTAAGACTATGTATTTCTGAACCCGAGACGTTATGGGCTATGTTAGCGGAGAAAATGAACAAGCAATTCTAAGTATTTAACACGGTGCAACAAGACATTGTGGATGTGGCAGCACGGGTTGTTGAACGTCAAGAGTTAGAAGAGTGATTTATTTGTTTTCTTGCCTGCTTGCAGCAATGCCACAGACGATGGTGGAAGCATCTGTTATGACAGCTAAAAGTAGATTAAGAAGCAGAGCTCAGCTAAAGAATACCAGCCAAGTTTTCTAATGGTTGCTGCTTCAGCGTTCACAAGTTAAACACATCAGCTCTCTTTGGCACCTTTTCGTTATGTGGAGACATAGTCAGCTTTACTACCAATTGAGCAATTTACATATATTTTCCCCGCTGCCTTTCCTCTGTGGGACTGTTGCAACACTGCAGATTTCATGGAGGCACTTTGAATGGTTCGCTCTTCAAAATGGCATCGTGTGGAGAGCAAAGCTAGATGTTCCATGAGGGGAAATGGAAGCGCTGTGTGGTACAGATCTCCCAGAACTGTACCACTTCATAATGTAGGCTGGGATCACGTTTGAATGTACCCAATACAAAGGATAAAATACTATTTACTATAGGACATAAAGGTAAAGGCAAAGGGACCCCTGACAATTAGGTCCAGTCGTGGCCGACTCTGGGGTTGCGGCACTCATCTCGCTTTATTGTCCGAGGGAGCCGGCGTACAGCTTCCGGGTCATGTGGCCAGCATGACTAAGCCGCTTCTGGCGAACCAGAGCAGCGCACGGAAACGCCATTTACCTTCCCGCTGGAGCGGTACCTATTTATCTACTTGCACTTTGATGTGCTTTCAAACTGCTAGGTTGGCAGGAGCAGGGACCGAGCAACGAGAGCTCACCCCGTCATGGGGATTCGAACCGCCAACCTCCTGATCGACAAGTCCTAGGCTCTGTGGTTTAACCCACAGCGCCACACACGTCCCTACTATAGGACATAATATAGACCTTATTCTCTGGGGGAAACTTTGGAAGAGCGATCTTCAAGGAATAACATGCTGTAAAGTTCAGGAGACCTACCTGAAAATGATTTACAGATGCTACCTAACTCTGAGTAGGCTTTCTAAGACATAAATAAATAAATAAATAAATAAATAAATAAATAAATAAATAGTCCAGGGGCGAATTTGCCACACTCCCTTTCTTGGGAGAAGATGCATGTTGGTGTCTCTTATGGGGTCTTGGGGATCACATGGGCAGGGAGGAAGCAACTGAGCTGCTATTTAAATCTCCTTGGCTCTCTCCACCTCTTTCTCTTTTGCCCTCCATCTCTCACTCCATATACAGTGTGCTTTTTTGCTAGTCACCCTTCCCAGGGGCTGAGTAAAAATTTTCTGGAGGAGACTCTGATTTGGCCTTAGGGTTCCTCTTTTTTTACATACTCCAGACTTGAGGTTCATATGATATGCTCTTGATGTACATGCTTATTTGGTCTGTTTGGTAGTCAGTAAAAACAGAAATGGGAATTTAAGTGCGACAAAAAGATTAAGCCTCTTTCATGGGGTGACAGGGTTCAAGGGAGAAAAATCAGTTTTTAGCACAGCACTGTTTTAAATATTTTCAAGTGCACTTCCTGTCACATGGCATTCAATATTTGTTGCTTGCAATAAAAGATGGTGAATACCAAAGCAGGGTTGAAATCCAGGCATTAAATTCAATTGGTTTGCAATTAAGAAATGCTTCCTTTTTGGTCAAGCATGCACAGAAAAAAATCAGAGAGATTTAAACTAAAAAAATATGCTTTCTTAAAAATTGAGTTTAAGAGACGGATATTTCAATACTGGAAATTTCCACCCAAAGAGCAAAAGTGGCATTGTTACATATATAAAAATAGTATTAACATATTACTTCTGCGTAGCTTTCCTTGCACAGATAATACAACCTGATAGATACCACACTGATTGAATGAAAATGCTGGACAGTATAAAGAATTTAGTTTTTATGGTATCACGGTGCTGGTTGCTTTTCGACCCATTTGATAAACTGCTATAATAAAAGATGAACTGTGAAACCATTATGATGACATAAAACCACAAGAGAATAGAGAACTTTATGGAAGTTTATGGTGCATTAAAAGCTAGCACACAGCAGAAATATAAAATCCAGGTGTTAACTAAAACATTTGGGGCTGTTCCCCACCAGTGGTATATTGCTTTGGAACTGGTCACCATGGGTATCATTCATTAAAAACACCTCACATGCTTTGGAATAAATCTGCAGGGCCAGTTTTTTTTCTTGCTAAAGACGCAAGAAACAGAAACACTAGCTTGACTGGGAACAAAATGCTGATAGAATCGCAGGGCTGGAAGTGTTATGGTGTTCATAAAAGTCTACTCCATTCCTTTGCACACATACACATTACATGTACACATACATCATTCTCTCTCTCTCTCTCTCTCTCTCTCTCTGTGTGTGTGTGTGTGTGTGTGTGTGTGTGAGAGAGAGAGAGAGAGAGAGAGAGAGATGTCCTTGGGGTTCAGCAGTGACATTAAGGAGGCAATGCACTCTACCAACCCAATAGAAAGAAGATGGAGTGCTAAGCTCCAGGCCAAAGGACTGTCTTCTTAACTCTCTGCAGCCCTGAACATGTGGTGGAGACTGAAACATAAGTACAGTGGTACCTTGGGTTACATACGCTTCAGGTTACAGACTCTGCTAACCCAAAAATAGTGCTTCAGGTTAAGAACTTTGCTTCAGGATGAGAACAGAAATCATGCTCCGGCAGCACAGTGGCAGCAGGAGGCCCCATTAGCTAAAGTGGTGCTTCAGGTTAAGAACAGTTTCAGGTTAAGTATGGACCTCTGGAATGAATTAAGTACTTAACACAAGGTACCACTGTATAGTGAGATTCTGGAAGCATAAAAAGACAGCTGTTGACACCAAGCTCTCCTTGCAACAAGTCCTATGCATCCTGGGCTCTGTCCAGGGTCCTGAAAGACCCCTGTTTTCAGTCATCAGTATATTTAATTTAAAAAACAATAACATATTTTTATTAAATATTTCTTGGTTTACAAAAGTATGCGCAATGTCTCTTTTTCAAGTTACATTTCCTACAGATCAGTTTCATTTGTTGAGTCTGTAGTGTTCATTAGGAAGAAAAGGGGGGAAGAGGTGGAGGGGGGCATTGTGTGACTGAACCCTGCCTATTTCCTACCTATCCTCCATTTCTGCACCAGACTGCTCAATGAGCTTGCAGTCTCCTGATTCCCCTGAAGGCTGTACTTTCCAGCAGAGGAGAGACAGAGAGAATAGGCAATGCTATTTTGAATCTAACACCTCCTTAGAAACCTAAACAAATATCTACTGTATCTGTAACTACAAATTGAACATATATGCTTAAATGATCCTTACATTAAGGAACTAGTATCTATCACATTGTGGGTTAACTGCACTGTACGCCATGTGCATGTGCATGTGCATATTCCAGCCTCTTTCAGATCAGCAGTTGTAGCAAGCGATATTGCTTCTTAAACATGCATGCATGATAAAGCATCCTATACCTTAAAAATCAGAAAGCTGTACCTGCTCAGGAAACTCATTCCAGAGCCTGGGAACTACTGCAGTAAAAACTCTGCAAGATCCATTGAAATCAAAGGCATTTACTAGCAAGTAAATATTCAGAAATGCAATGCTGTCTTTCTTTTTGACTTGTCAAGATCCTTGTGTGGAAATAATGCATATCGTCAAGCTGCTGAAGACCAAGAAAAATGCCTCAAATATGGGATAAGCCATCTGCCTAGCTATTGAAGATATAAAAATGAAAAACAGCATTTCTGCCATAAAACCAGGCCCATTGTGTAGAGCTGTAAACGTAAAAACAAAAGCTTATGAGGGGCTCAGCATATTGAAAAGAACCTGAAGATTTCCATCTCCACAAACCATGACAGTTTAAGAGTATTTATGGTTCTCAAAGCCAGCGAATGAGAGAGTAATGCAGCCTCTAAATTTTTTAAATTTAATGACACACCTGTGTCAGCAGCCTCCACTTGGCTAAAAACTATGGGAAATGTTCCATATGTACCACTTGAAAGTGCCAATGTGCCGTACACAGATGCAAACAGCAAAGGGAGCAAGCTACACTTTATATCATGTGAAAGCAAATTCCATCATTCTCTCAAATGAAGAACAGTGATGCTAACAGCTGTATCTTTGTTGACTTGAAAGGACAGAGCTAGATGCAAAAGCACACAGATTCAACCCAAAAGAGCAGCCCACATTGAATTCCTACTCTTCTGCCCTATTTCTTGTTGTTTAGTCGTTTAGTCATGTCCGACTCTTCGTGACCCCATGGACCAGAGCACGCCAGGCACCTCTGTCCTCCACTGCCTCCCGCAGTTTGGTCAAACGCATGCTGGTAGCTTCAAGAACACTGTCCAACCATCTCGTCCTCTGTCGTCCCCTTCTCCTTGTGCCCTCCATGTTTCCCAACATCAGGGTCTTTTCCAGGGAGTCTTCTCTTCTCATGAGGTGGCCAAAGTACTGGAGCTTCAGCTTCAGGATCTGTCCTTCCAGTGAGCACTCAGGGCTGATTTCCTTAAGAATGGATAGGTTTGATCTTCTTGCAGTCCATGGGTCTCTCAGGAGTCTCCTCCAGCACCACAATTCAAAAGCATCAATTCTTCGGCGATCAGCCTTCTTTATGGTCCAGCTCTCACTTCCATACATAACTACTGGGAAAACCATAGCTTTTACTATACGGACCTTTGTTGGCAAGGTGATGTCTCTGCTTTTTAAGATGCTGTCTGCCCTATTAAGATGCAGTATTGGAAATCCACAACATGGTGACATCGCTCTCCTCCCATTTGGCACAGGGACGGGTCAGGTACTATTGTAGAGATCATTACCATAGCCCAGGCCCTGAAAAGGTGAATTATGCTAGATATGGCACAGACTCAGAATAGAGGCATTTGTTCTCACCAAAGATCCCTCCACAAAAATGCTGTCTGGCTGTTGAAATTGCAGGCAGCTATATTGCTGTAACATTGCAGATGAAATTGCTAGGGAAGTTTCTAGGAGAGGAAAGTTTGTTTGGAAAGGATATAGGAAACGAACCCTTTGTAGGATCAAATCAAAGTCCACTCCTCAAAACAACAACAACACCCACATCTTATTAAAAATATCCATTGGACTGCATTGTCATGACAGTCTTTATTTACTAGGAACAGTCTTTGTTTACCTGTCCCAGAAAAATAATTGTCCTAAATACTGTTCCACAAATTCCTCCTTGTGTATCTACCTAGGAAGTGATGGAGAAGAGGGATCTCATCAGTCATCAGTACCTTCGATGAAGGTACACCAAGAGGCATTGCAGCCAAGTTCTACATATTGAACTGAATGTTGGGAAGGTGTGCTTACACCATTGGGACCTCAAATAACACAGCACTCCTGATTGTTTGGAGAGGTTATGTAAAGACGACTCTACAGATGGGGGCTTTACTTTCAGATCTCTATATTGCTGTAAGTAGAGCTTGCACAGAGAAACTCTACTTGAATACATATTTATACGTCAGTTTAATGCACCGAGGTTTGGGGAGCATGGCAGTGGGACACGACAGTAGACAGCGATCGGCCACATTTTGGCGCATCCCCATGACCCCCCCATATACTTTCAATCAATAGGGGTGGTGGTCGAACTGTCCCTACTTTCATCTATGGAATTCTATACAGCATACCATGACTGTGGTTTTAGTGTGCTTATATAGGAGACTCCAGTATACCTGTGAGCCTCCTGAAGTGAAGAGACTATGCCATGCACTTCAGCAGGAAAGAACATTTCCCATACAGCACTGCTGCAGCAGTAGCACAAAGTGTAAATCTTATCAATCTTCTTGTTTTTTTCTTGTTGTGATTGTCAAAATCAGAACCCACTAAGTCTAACATAAGAAGCTCAAGTTATGATGTTGTGGAAATAAAACAGGCCTTCTCAAAAGTCAGTTGCTCTTCAGTGTACAGTGTTACCTCAGGTTACAGATGCTTCAGGTTACACTAACCCAGACTCCACTAACCAGACTCCACTAACCCAGAAATAGTACCTTGGGTTAAGAACTTTGCTTCAGGATGAGAACAGAAATCGCACAGCGGCGGTGCACGGCAGCAGGAGGCAACATTAGCTAAAGTGGTACCTCAGGTTATGAACAGTTTCAGGTTAAGAACGGACCTCCAGAATGAATTAAGTTCTTAACCCGAGGTACCACTGTAGTTAGAAAACCTTCCCTTTTCTCGCAAATAAGTCTTGAGCCACTTTTCCTTCATAGCTAATTGAGGATATACCATTATGCATCCATTTTCCTTGCACATCCTTTAAGTTATTGACTTTTGAAAATCAATGGGGCAAAGACTGTAAAGTATTGACTATTGGGATGAGGAGAAAAGACCTCCACAAAACATCAGCAGAAAATGTCTCCCTTCGTGGATTAATAGATTACCTCTGACTTGCAAATGTGTAAGTGTCAGGATCCCATCCTCTTCCAAGCAAAGGGTCTAGCAAGCTCCTTGTTTGGATCTTTTGTTATGTTTTGAGAGTAGGGCCTCTTTTGGGGGACAATACTATAACATCTAAAATTTATGGTAGCCGGGGTACGGTTATTTTTGCATAGAATAAAATTGGAGAATCGTTTCATTCTTATGCTATTGAGATACACATATTTACCGTATTTTCTCAACTAGCCCTCAGAGCAATAACATGAACAGGACAATCCAGTGCATATTAGAACTTCAGATAAATCAGAAGCAGCAACCCCATCACCTGTGAATATAAATGCTTTCTCAAAGGCAGATTCATTGGAACCTCCTTGCTGTCTTTGCTTCCCTTTGCTCAGACAGGGTCTCCCTAATTTGGTGGCCTGGGACAGAGGATCTAACACACTAGCTTAATTTTGTAAAGCACACTTTACTTTCTATTATAACACACTAATGTGGACTAGGACAGTATGGACATAGTAGAGGGCTGATTCTACCAACGCACTAAAATAAATCTAAATTACACACACACACACTATTTTTCACTCTATAAGACACATTTTTCCCCTCCTAAAAAGTAAGGGGAAATGTGTGTGCGTCTTTTGGAGTGAATGCAGGAGAGAGGCTCTGCTCAGCGCTCCCTTTAAAGAACTGTGTAGAGTGTGTGTGCAGCTCTTGGGGGCTTTTCCCTGAGAGGGAGAATGGCTGCCCTTCTCCCTCCTTGGGGAAAAGCCCCCAAGAGCCGCACACACGCTCCGCTCGCTCTTTAAAGGGAGCGCAGCTCTTGAGGGAGCCTTCTGCGTTAGCTGTGCGCAGCCTCTTCCGAGCAGGGGGAGAGGCTGCACACGGCTATCCCATAAGCCAGGACAGCAAGAGGCTATCCCAGAAGCCAGATCCCTCTTGCTGTTCTGGCTTATGGGATTCAGAATTTTTTTCCCCTTGCTTTCCTCCTCCAAAAACGAGGTGCGTCTTGTGGTCTGGTGTGTCTTATAGAGCGAAAAATACGGTATGTGTGTATACACAAACACACACACAAAAAAACCTTCTCAGTGAACATGCTGCCTATATACCCTTTTATTTAGCTTTTGCAGAACTTGGACATGCATGGAAAGACTATACTAGTTTACTCTAAAGGTAAAGGTAAAGGACCCCTGACAGTTAAGTCCAGTCGCAGACAACTCTGGGGTTGCGGCGCTCAACTCGCTTTACAGGCCGAGGAAGCCGATGTTTGTCTGCAGACAGTTTTTCCGGGTCATGTGGCCAGCAGGACTAAGCCGCTTCTGGCAAACCAGAGCAGGGCACAGAAACACCGTTTACCTTCCCACCGGAGTGGTACCTGTTTATCCACTTGCACGTTTTTGGGGGGCGGGGTGCTTTCAAACTGCTAGGTAGACGGGAGCTGGGACTGAGCAACAGGAGCTCACCCCATCACGGGGATTAGAAGGCTCAGTGGTTTAAACCACAGCGCCACCCACATCCTATGCATCTCTCCTAAAGTCAGAGATGGTACAGTCCACTATCCTGCCACCATACTCTGCATAGTGCATAGCAGTTAATTTTATGATGCAGTAACCAAAACATCTGGAGGGACAGCATCCTAGGGGGCAATTCACAACAGTGCCGTTCACTCTTAAAAAATGTGCAAATTCTGAACTGCTGCTGCTGTGTTCCTAATGAGCCCTCTTCACGCAGAATATAATTTCTTTTGTTATGGGGGGGGGAATGGGGTGATGAAGCAGAGTACAATTAAAACGCCATTAATTTCAATAACACTCTTTTCCTCTGGTAATGGGTCCCTTGGATGGTTTTTCAAAGTGTTAATTCTCCTTCACACTGAGAATCTGCAGACACATGCCAAACTGCAGAAACCTTTTCATTCTTACCGTAAAGAAACAAGCAAATTTGTTTTACCCTAACATCCCCAAGAACAAACATAACAACTGCCTCATACTCTTTGCACTCTATCATTTGTTCGGTGCTGTAAAAAGTGAGGTGAACACATGAGATCAGACAATTATGAGAATAGGTAAGATAAGGTGAAGGACCCCTGAGCGGTTAAGTCCAGTCAAAGGCAACTATGGAGTGCGGCACTCATCTTGCTTTCAGGACAGAGGAGCCAGCGTTTGTCCACAGACAGCTTTCTGGGTCATGTGGCCAGCAGGACTAAACCGCTTCTGGTGCAACGGGACACCGTGACGGAAACCAGAGTGCATGGAAATGCCGTTTACCTTCCTGTCGCAGCAGTACCTACTTATCCACTCGCACTGGTGTGCTTTTCAACTGCTAGGTTGACAGGAGCTGGGACAGAGCAATGGGGAACTCACCCCATTGCTGGGATTCAAACCATCAACCTTCTGATCGGCAAGCCCAAGAGGCTCAGTGGTTTAGAGCACAGTGCCACCCGTGTCCCTAATTATGAGACTATGGCTTGGTCCACACAACAATTTGCATCTGCTGATGGCCACAAACAACCCCTTGATCATCACACTTCTGGGACTTTTTGTTAATGTTGATCCAAGCTCCCTGACTCTATAGCAGGGCATTAGTTTTAGGGGAACAGCCCACTCCCCACACTGTCATTTTGCAATATTTTCTTTTGATTTGAAGAATTTAATTTCTGTGAATTCCAAACCAAACTGAACTGATCCACACCTACTACACAAATGAGTGACTCAGGACAAGCAAACAAAATCACACTTCTCCAAAATTTGTGATACAGAACTCAGCTCAAAATACATACTGGCATACATTTAAAATGTGTATTTTAGGATGAAATTTGCTTAGAAACATTTACACTGAGATAAAATGTCATAAAATTGGGAGATAAAAATGAGATAGAATTGCAGAAAAGGAATGGAATGGACACATGTGAACTTGAAATGCACCCAAATTATGCTAAGCCACACAACCACTAAACAGTATGTTTAGTACTAAATAGCCACAATAGTACTAGCTTCTGGAGGAACAGCTAACATGATCTCTCTGCAGCTAACAGTACCCCAATCAACTTTGAATACCTAGACAATATGACCTTGTATGCTTGACAGGAAGCTAAAGCATGCTGCAAGAATTCTCTTGCAGACAAAACTAGAATTCAGGCTGTCAAGCAGGGGACTGCACATTTGTATCATATGAATATATGGCCAAGGAATGTAAATCCAGACCCATAGTGGTACACTAGGACCTCTGAATGTCATCCTTTGCTACCTACCACTAAACCAACAGCCAAGCTCAGAATCAAATATCTTGCCCAAGCTACTGTGAGCAGTCCCAGTTATTTGCATTGGCTGAAGATTTGCTCCATCCTACATTTTCTCATCTTATAAAGATTACCGTTTCAGCACAAATCTATCATCTTGCAGATCCATCTGTGCCATAAAATTATAAGTTTTTGTCACAGCTATAACTCCTCAGACAACAGATATGATGTCCTACGAATTCATTGCCCTTGTAAAAAGGATGATGTGCTTTCCACTTATTTTAATACCATTATCTAAATCAAAGGTAGGAGTGTGTCTGTCTATCTAACTAGGACAAAGAGAAGAAAAATAAATGATTAACGGGACTCCAGATTTCAAGATATCATAGCCTTGCAAATGACAGTTTGCCCAGGGACATGTAGGTCAAGCTACATGTGCTATTAAATGGGCATTTGTGTGTAAGGTGTTAAATGGCTGCTACAGGAAGACTGGATTGAGATCAGCACTGCATCACAGTTGGAGCAGAGTTAATTTACCCCTGAACCACAATCCTGATTCTGCCATTCCCATCTGCTGTTTGTGTTATAAGGCTGTTGGCATTAATAGCAATTTCCATCCCAGGATAAATAATAGCTTTGGGAGGAGAGGGGATTTTTATTGGGACTCCCAGCCCCTTTCACAACAGTTTCACTGCCACAATCTCAATACAAATCAAGAGGACCATGACTGCTATTTAAACACATGCACACAAACACACACACACACAAGCAAATGAGAAAACACATTTAATATAACATGCAGTTTGGCCTTGTGACAAGCAAGCATCTCATCTAAGCAACCAGATACAGAAGCTTTCACATTTTAGGAGAAAGTAACATAGACTTTCTATAACTATTCATGTAGCAAGCAGATTAGTTCAAAGAGAACTGTGGTGGCGGACTTATACCAAGTTAAGTCATTGGTCCATATAGCCCAGTAAAGATGCTCTCAAGGCAAATCTATATATATATAAGTAGTATAAACACTGAAAACTGGGAAACACTGGCCTGTGAGCACTCCAATTGGAGAAAAGGCTTCACCAAAGGCACCATGGACTTCAAAGAAGCCCAAACTCAGGACAAAAGGGAGGAACATGCTAAGAGGAACGCACGCTTGGCAAACCCTCACTGTGATCAACTCCTACACGAAAACCTATGTCCCCATTGTGGAAGGACATGTGGATCCAGAATTGGCCTCCACAGTCACTTACAGACTCAGTGTTAAGATCACATTCATGGAAGACAATCTTACTTGGACAGAGACAACTTGCCAAGGTTTCTGGCAATGTCTTACACAAACTTACTATCTGGGAACTACTTCTTTATTAAATGGAGATGTCCGAGACTGAGTCTCAAACCCTGTTCCCAAACTTGTGTTTTGATCACAGAGCTACAGTCTTAGTTTTTGTGGGCTAGCATGTTTTGTGTAGTGTCATATAATGTTGAAATATTATGCACTCAATCAATAAATAACTCACTCTTCCCCATATATTTTACCTACACATGAAATCCAGAACTTTCTTTTACAGAAGTCAACCATTTCACCATTT
Organism: Podarcis melisellensis; assembly: GCF_964234715.1. Classification (NCBI taxonomy): domain Eukaryota; kingdom Metazoa; phylum Chordata; class Lepidosauria; order Squamata; family Lacertidae; genus Podarcis; species Podarcis melisellensis. The sequence goes on along the minus strand of NC_138538.1, from coordinate 84,031,712 downwards.
TAGACAAACATGGGATTTAACATTTCTCTTTTTTTAAAAAAAGAAAAGAAAACATCTCATTGCTGAAATCTGCAAACTATAATTTGTTGTTTTTTGGGGGGGGGTGGAGAGCTTACTTGTTGCCATCTTACATTAAACATTCTTGAGGATGTGTTTTGTAAAGCCGAGTTGTTTCATTAATACATCCACCAAGGTGATCTATGAGAAGTATGAAGAATTTCTTGGAACCACAAGCGGATGCTTTAGCTCAACAAAGCCTTTGTTTAATAGACTCAGACGCTTGACTTTGCATGAATAAAGCGTCCACGCCGAGTAAGTAAACAGCTTAGCTTTGATTAATAATAAATAATACTGTACGTTTATACAGCTTTCTGGTCCCCTTTTATTTTACAGCTTCACAAAGCTCTTTTATAAAACTTAAATTTATGTACAAGCTGCAGAGATTAATCACTTCACCCTCCACTGAAGTGGAACTACCTCTCATGTGAAATATGGCCACTATTAGTGGCTGGGTACCAACATTTTAGAAGAACAGGAAGTGACTGCGGGAAATGCATTATCCTTTGGGCAATGTATTCGAGCTGCTACAGTGTTTAAGCTCTGGTGCTTAAGAAAGCTTTCACTTAAAAAAGGAAAGCAAGGTAGGATTTCTAAAGAGGATCGCCATTCGCAGGGCCCAGTAAGGGATATTGGGAAAAAATGTGCAGATGGGGCTGCAAGGGCACATTAATTAGGCCTGCCCACTGTCACACACCACTTTTTTCTACCATCCACATGTTCAATGAACACTGGAGTTTGATGCAGGTATAGATGTATGTGGGCAGCGCTGCTCCATGGTTCCCTCTTAGCATAAAGAAGCTCTACTCATGTACACATGTAGAAGTTCCAAAGTCTGCTGAACATGGAGATGTCAAGGGAGTATGGTGGCAACTCACATGGCAAGACTGTGTGGCTTCGTGATACCACCTTGCCCTTTGGCACATTGTTCTGATGTATGGAGGTGTTTGTGTGAACACCCCTTTGTTGTTGTTTAGTCGTTTAGTCATGTCCAATGCATCATGGCTCCATGGACCGGAGCACGCCAGGCACTTCTGTCTTCCACTGCCTCCCACAGTTTGGTCAAACTCACGCTGGTAGCTTCAAGAACACTATCCAACCATCTTGTCCTCTGTTGTCCCCTTCTCCTTGTGCCCTCAATCTTTCCCAACAACAGGGTCTTTTCCAGGGAGTCTTCTCTTCTCAAGAGGTGGCCAAAGTATTGGAGCCAGAGCTTCAGGATCTGTCCTTCCAGTGAGCACTCAGGGCTGATTTCCTTCAGAATGGATAGGTTTGATCTTGCAGTCCACGGACCTCTCAAGAGTATCTTCCAGCACCATAATTCAAAAGCATCAGTTCTTCGGCAATCAGCCTTCTTTATGGTCCAGCTCTCACTTCCATACATCACTTCTGGGAAAACCATAGCTTTAACTACTGGTATACGGACCTTTGTCGGCAAGGTGATGTCTCTGCTTTTTAAGATGCTGTCTAGGTTTGTCATCGCATTTTTCCCCAAGAAGCAGGCGTCTTTTAATTCTGTGACTGAACACCCTTACTGGATTCTTAATGCAGTTTGAAAAATCTCAGCCACACCCAGTTAATTCTTACAAGGCTTCAAGTCTCTATATGAATCCAGTTCTTCTGAACATCCTGTCCCCACCCTAGCCAACATTCTTCTAGCTCTAAGTTGTAAAAAGGTTCTCCATATCGCACATAAACTCACCACCTGCACAAATGAATCTTGTTGGTGGTGCAACAGTGGTAGTCTTTTCAGGCAGGTTGGCTGAATTGGGGGAAACACTCTTTACCTCCTAAAATTATCCGCTTTATATGTGGGAGTAAAACTGGGGATCCATGCTTAATGCACAGTTCATGCTTGTACATATGTATGAAGGCACAGATCCTCCATGTGAGGAGGGATTTCCCAACTGGGCAGGTTGCCTCGGCATCTGTGCTGGATTTTTAGATGCTATTCTCAAGAATTGTTAACAGGAGTGCAAGTGTAAATGTGAGTGTTGCCTTTAGGTCTGAAACAAGCCTTCTAAATTGACAAAAATGTTAGTATTGAATGCGAAAGTTCAAATTTGACAGTTTGAGTTTAAATGTTTCCCATGAAAATGCGTCCTAGCGTTTTGAGTGCTGTGGACCTATTTGAATCTCTTGACTAGCTTAATCTCAGCAGACATCAAACATGAAACGAAATCCCATGAGCTGTCGGCGGTCAACCACTGTCAAACACTAAACATCACCATGTGGCAAGTGGAGGTGAATTGTCCAAAAAGATCTGAATTTGAAATTTGCTGGAGGAAATTTAGGCAAGCAAATATTCAGCTGCAGTCAATTCTGCTTTTATCTCTCCACGGGGAAAGATCCAAAAGTGCTACGAATGATACAGGAGCTTGCTTCTCTTGCATCTTGGCAACAACACATAACAATGGCGTGTTAGGTTTTGTCTAACACTCAGGGACATTATGAGAAATCAAATAATCAAATAATAATCAAATAATAATCAAATAATAATCAAATAATAATAATAATAATAATAATAATAATAATAATAATAATAATTTATATCCTGCCCTCCTCAGCTGAAGCCGGGCTCAGAGCGGCTAACAACAGTAAAAAATAATACAACATTCTAAAGTGAGCACCCATTTAACCCTTTGTCCCAAAGATTCAAAGATCAGCAGGTTGCACACACAGCTTGCTTGACATGGGGACTTGAGAGTCCACCTCCAATATCTCATCCTCTGTCACCTCCACCATCCACTTCTCCAGACTTTTCTGCACTGACAAGGAAGGTGGCAATGGGAGGAACTCCAGCATTCATTCCCACCTGGGGACTGGGACAACAAATTGCAGAATCCCCAGCAGAAGTAGACATGAAAACCATCACTTTCCCACTGAAGATCAAGGGCCTTTTAGCCCCAGTTCCCCTACTGCCCAGAACAAATTCTCCACACAAGAGCTGGTTCTCTGCCTTCCCCATCACCACATATGAACCTGCAGGCCCTTGGAGGAAGGGGATGGGAGTGGCGTGCAATGGGAGCAGAAACAGAATCAAATGCTCCCTGGGTATCATTGAATCTCGCAGGCGCACTTGAGCTGGGCACATTGCAAAAGGCTCATGATTTGTGCAAGTTTCAGACATGAATGCTTGCAGAAATGTCACCCCCCCCCTTGGGTGGAATTCTGGGTGCTTGAGCATTTCTTGTAACAATCCCTAAGTGTCACATTTAGTTTGCATCCCTCCCAATTAAAGGATTATTCAATCTGCAGCACTCCATCTACGACAGCGCATGAACAAGTACATTCAGATTCTGAAATAAGAGCAGCTGCATTGCCTTAAGACCTACATCATATGTTCTGACACTTCACTGCAAATTTTAGGCCCGCAAAAATAGAAGAAAAAAGGGAGGAAAAGACAGAACAGCTGGGATCTCTGAGAAGCCAGAAGACTCACAGTCCCATTACTGACACTAATTGCCAGGTACAGTTATGAGAAAATGTGTCTTTCTTATTCACAGGAGACAAATTAATAAGGTTGCAGAAAGCAGCAGAAACTACGAGAGCCTTCAAATGCATTTCTTACCTCATCAGGTGACACCTTAAGAATGTATCACCATTAGTAACAAAAGCAAGAGTGTTGTTTAGGGAGGGGAGGGGCAGTTGGCACATAGCATATGGTTCAGGCAACATGTGATCATTCCTTGTGAATACCTGTAATTCTGGTTGTTTGAAGGTATCAAAATTAGTGGAATACATGCTCTTAAAATTAGAGAACTACAGAAGAAGAAGAAGAAGAAGAAGAGAGGAGTTTGGATTTGATATCCCGCTTTATCACTACCCTAAGGAGTCTCAAAGCGGCTAACAATCTCCTTTCCCTTCCTTCCCCACAACAAAGACTCTGTGAGGTGAGTGAGGCTGAGAGACTTCAGAGAAGTGTGACTAGCCCAAGGTCACCCAGCAGCTGCATGTGGAGGAGTGGGAATGTGAACCCGGTTCACCAGATTATGAGTCCACTGCTCTTAACCACTACACCACACTGGCTCTCAGAGCAGGAGAAACAAGCTTGCTCCATCTTCCATGTGATAGCAGTTAAGATTTTTGAAGATGACTATCATACCTCCACTAGTTTCTGCTTTGTCAGGCTAAACATACTTAGCTCCTTCAACCTTTCCTCATAAGGCTCAGTTTCAGACCCTTGATCATCTTGGTTGTTTTCTGCACACATTCCACCTTATCAATATCTTTCTTAAATTGTGTCACCCAGAAATGGACACAGTATTCCATGTGTGGTCTGACCAAGTCCACCGCTCTTAACCACTACACCACACTGGCACTTTCCACTAACCCTTCTTTTGCTACCCTCTCAGTGCCATCAAAAGGGATGAAGTGTTTCATTCGGTCTGCATTTTTTAAAGAAAACTGGCCGAATGCTGGAGCAACCCTTCCAGTTTCCCTATATCCCAGGAGTCCTCTTCACATTTTAGCCACACAATGGGGAAACATGGATTCAAGGGGATCTGCAGGACCACGCCTTTAACCCCAACTCAAGTACCTCCCAGTACCTTGTGTGTTGAGGGCTAATTTCTAAAGAGGGGAGCATTTCCATCTGTGTAGGCTCTCTGAACAATGTAATAACCAGATTTTCCATGGTTCTAAATCATACAAGGACCTATATGGCTAGAAAAGGGGGGCAAACTGCAATTGCCAGGATTCTTTGGGGGAAGTCATGACTGTTAAAGTGGTTTAAAATATGCTTCAGTTATATGGTGTAGAAAAGAGCTTGTTCCACAGGGAGTTTTCCATAAATTGCCTGACTTGCACCACTCTACACCTAGCAGCAAGACCCCATGGGCTTCAAGCTGGAACACAAGAAATAGTTATGGCAGAACAAGGGTGGGGATCTGCAACAGCTTCACATCCCAGTGCTGCTAAAATTGGCATGCATAACTTTAAAAACAGGGTTTAATGTTGGCTGGATTGTCCACAAGGACAGAACCAATGGGCTTAAGTCACAAGGCAATGGATTCCAATTGAACGTTAGGAGATGTCTAGTATTAGGAGAGCAGCTTAGGAACAGAACCAATGACCTGTGGACTCTCCTTCACCAGTGGCCTTCAGTCACAGGCTGAGCGATCATCACTTGAAGATTTTCCACTTCTGGTTATCCTTACAGAGGGCAGAGTTCATCTAAGGCAGCGGTTCTCAACCTGTGGGTCCCCAGATGTTGTTGGACTACAACTCCCATCATCCCTAGCTAGCAAGGCCAGAGCTCAGGGATGATGGGAATTGTAGTCCAACAACATCTGGGGACCCACAGGTTGAGAACTGCTGATCTAAGGAGTCCCTGCACAAGGACTTCCAATTGCACAATGGGGTTTTCCCCACCCCACACTGTGCACCCCTTAGGAGGAGTGTTGGGAGAAGACCCACAACATCATGCAAGGGAAAGAGAGGGGTGATCATTCTGTCGAGCAAGCTGTAACACTTGTGCAAACAGAACATTTGCAATAGCACAACGTTGAATTCCATGCAGGGGGTTGTAGCAGATGCCGTTCACAGCCCTCTCTATGATTAATGTAAAAAGTTTTGTAGCGGAAGCCTGTTACTCTGATCCTAAACAAATTACACAGCAATCCAATCAATTCCAATTAAACTTTTTTTCTTAGTAAATGCATTTATGGCTCAGACTGTTTCCCCTCTTCTCACTTTTAATTATTGGGTTTACTCTGAATTTATCAGCATATTTTTTTTTATAAAAAAGGGAATAGAAATAGAAGAAGAAAGTGGCTGGGGATAAGTAACTATGTGTCCTGCTATCTGAAAAAATCAACAGTATGCTAAAAGTACTGCTTGTTTACTACATATGGGTCATTTGGGTTGGAGGAGAATACTCAGGCAGTTCCCTTAACTACAAATATCCTTGTTCGTCAGTGTACAGTATTTAATTCCACTTACCTGGCAGAGAACCCTGCCAGTTACCCAATGGCTTCTTTTTTGGTTTGGCAAGCAACAAAAGCTGTTTTGCACACACAGGAAATGAGTGGAAAGAAAGGGCAACACCAAGGAATTTAAAGCAATATTGAGAGGCCTTGTTTCCACTGGCAATTGTTATCCATTGTGTTCCTGGAGGTTGATGGTCATTCTGACTTGAACGAGATATCAAAGTTTAAATGTGAGAGGGGTTCTTAAAGGAGAAAGTGCTTAAATTTACATACCTATTAACTGGTGGATAAAGGCCAGCAGCAGCTTTGTGAAGAAAGTCCCCTTAGTCGAGTTTTGTTCTTCATCTTCTAGGGCCTCCATACTATTAGTGCCTTCCACGAAGCCCATGAATTGCTGGCCACCAGTCAACAGTCTCTGAATCAGGCTATTGAAACAGAGCGGTTACGGTGGCAGTATTTCCTGCCATCCCTTAAACATTCAGGCGCATCCTCCAAAGGAATTATTCATGGCGCTCTGTCTGCAGAATGTAAAACAACCTCTACTATACAGAAAGGGAACCTCTGCAATTGCATTTCTGAGAGCTGCCGAGATTCAGTGACTTGGTGGTATCACACACTGCTGTGCCACCTATGCCACATGAGGAGTAGTAGTAGTAGTAGTAATAATAATAATAATAATAATAATAATAATAATAATAGATGGAGCAAAGGAACAGGTTTTGCTCTCATTGGTAACAAAAATCTCAGGCACATTGGAGACCCTTTCAGGGTAGAAAGAACAGCTTCCTGCTTTTTAAGAACAAAGAATGCAGGAATCAAAGAAAGCAGTAGGAAGCTGCTATTCTGTCTTTTTTGGGAAGGGGAGAATTGGGTCAGAATACAGATATCTGCATCTTGCAACCCACACGTAGAAAATCATCTAAGGGCAGTATAAAGCACCCAAGTGTGGCTTGATGTTCTCACTGGCCTTTGCCCATGTGTGGTGATGCTGACCAACATGAACACAGCCCAGCATCAGAGGGGGAAGGCGCCTAAGGATTCAGAAGAATGTACTAATTTCATTTGTAGAAGAGCTCTCAGCCATACCACACCCTCAGAAATGCTCTGAAGCAGTGGCGTAGCATGCGGGGGGGGGGGCACAGGGACAGCTGCCCCAGGCACAAAATTGTTAAAGGTAAAGGTAAAAGGACCCCTGACCAATAGGTCCAGTCGCGACCGACTCTGGGGTTGCGGAGCTCATCTTGCTTTATTCGCTGAGGGAGCCGGCGTTTGTCCACAGACAGTTTCCGGATCATGTGGCCAGCATGACTAAGCCACTTCTGGTGAACCAGAGCAGCACACAGAAACGCCATTTATCTTCCCGCTGGAGCGGTACCTATTTATCTACTTGCACTTTGATGTGCTTTCGAACTGCTAGGTTGGCAGCAGCAGGGACCAAGCAATGGGAGCTCACTCTGTCACGGGGATTCGAACCGCCAAGCTTCTGATCGGCAAGTCCTAGGCTCTGTGGTTTAACCCACAGCGCCATTAGGGGGCACAAAAAATCAACACCTGGTGTTGTCTCAATACAGCTGTGTGTTTCTGTTGCTGTGCTCCAGTGGAAACAGATTCTCCATGTTGTCTTTCCAGACAACAGAATGACTCTTTTCTTATATCTGTGGCTGTGATCTCCTGGATGACACAGACACTGTGAGGCAGTTGAATGTGCATCCATGCGCCATTCGTTTTTCTCCCATCGCCCGGACCCAGGGCACTGGCAACTCATGCTATGCCACTCCTCTGCAGTGATATGGTTGCCAGAGGTGGTTGCTGTGTCTATGTGGCCAGCTTAGCAACACAGAGAGAGATGCCCTTCTTGTTGTGGCTCCTCCATGAGAAGTCTAGAGGGTGGCAACATGAGAATGGGCCTTTTCTGCCATGGCTTACCAGGGAGGCTCATCTGACATTTGTTACATATCTTTAGCGCTGGGTGAAAACATCCCTCTTCTCCTAGGCCTTTTGGCTAATTAGCATCCTATACCCTTTTAAATGTGTTTGTTGGAGGGGGTGGTGAGGGGGTTGATGTATGAAAACTCTGCACAGGACTGGTTGGCAGAAAGGAGTAACACAACTGCAAACTATTTAGTTGAAGACAATCACCACCAAGGAGTTCCTTCAAAGGAAATATGCATTTCAAATGGCTGATGCTTCTGTAACATTCTTACTTTATTTTCTCAGGTTATATAACTTTGGAGAAGTTTTCAGCTGTCAAGGGAGGTGTGAACTCATCACTTCACAACATCCTTTCCTTTTCACAAGAATCCTCTCCTCCACGCCACCCTCCTCCAACCAATATGTTTCTGGCATTGTTGTCGAGAGATGTTAAAACTAATGATATAACAAATGCGGATAATTACACTGCAAGTGCAGAAAGCGTCCTGGGATGAATGCCTTATGGAATTGGTGAAAAGCAGCAGTTTAAAGAACTGTGTATTATAAATACATAATCTCCAGATATGGTAGGAACACAAGTAGGAAAGGTGTGATTTGCTAAGCTAGAACAGTTTAGTTATATTTTATTTCAAAATTTGCTCTATTTTTGGATGCGCCTTCACACACACACACACACACACACACAAAAACAACCCCACCTCTTTTTTTGACCAAGTCTTGGACACTTCTTGCAGCTCAGATAAAACTGAGCAAACCCAGGTTTTGGACATTGGGATACTCTACACTGGTGGGATTTCCCCCTGAACAGTGGTGTCTCCCCTCCCCACTGACAGAGGCTGGTAGAACTGGGCAGGGCAGGGCAGAAGGACCCCTTTGCTCCAACCTCACACTCTCCAGCATGGCAGATCAAGGGTTTGGATTGCTCTGCCAGTGTACCTTTGTGATCACAGGCAGGTGAGAATGTGCAGCATATGGAATGATCCCCCAAGAATCTTGGCTAATAATCAGCTGTGGAAAGAACTATCCGTTGACAACATTGCTCACCATCCAAGTTACACAAACCTTTGCATGACCTTAGGAATTTGTGCACGTCAAGAATTATCTCCTAATCAATAACCTCTAGACATAAACAGTGTTGATTTGCAACTTTATCTAAGGTAAATGGCCAAAATCGAAATGGTGGCAATAAAACTTCCCTCTCAAACAGTGTCCATTTTAGTAGGGAGCCAATAAATCTTGCTTTCTGGGCAGAAGAAGAAGAAGAAGAGTTTGGATTTGATATCCCGCCTTTCACTCCCCTTCAGGAGTCTCAAAGCGGCTAACAATCTCCTTTCCTCCTTTCCCTTCCTCCCCCACAACAAACACTCTGTGAGGTGAGTGGGGCTGAGAGACTTCACAGAAGTGTGACTGGCCCAAGGTCACCCAGCAGCTGCATGTGGAGGAGCGGAGACGCGAACCCGGTTTCCCAGATTACGTGACTACCGCTCTTAACCACTACACCACACTGGCTCTCGAAAGAATGAATAAATTAAATATACCCCATGTTTTGTTTGCAAGCTGGCAAGGCTCAATTTGTACTGTTGAGTGGAGGTAATGTCACTGCTTTCTACCATTTCCAATGCAGGCTACTGGCTAGAAGTTACTGTTTTAATAACTGGTGCATTTTCATAGAAAATTTTTTTGATAAACAAAAAATATATATTCGAATTATGTCTCACTCTCTCATGTAGTGTGTGTATGTGTGTGCATGTCTTACTTTGTTTCAGTGTATTATCTTTTAATTTTTATTATGGTTAGGGGGCTCAGAACCTGAAAGTGGCCAAGCCTTTCTGGAACTCAGAAAAGGCCTGGTCCAGACTCTGAGTTTTGTTCATGGCTCCTAGTTCTTGGCTAGCATGAATAAATTTTCTCAAGAGAGTCCTTTTATGCTACTCATCCTGGAGTTTACATTTGCTCGAATGGGCGACTCAGTGTTAGATAGCTTCAGAAGCACAACTGCATACTTATTTCTATATTCATATTTCACCGTGGGGAACATTAGGTGGTGCACTGGGGAAACCGGCTGTGATTGAATTTTGTCCATGCGCCACAATCAAAGATGCCACATTTCTGCTAAGAGCAGAGCTCCGGTGTTCTCCAGTTCTCTATACATGCTGACGGAATGGTTGTGGAATCAATAATTAAATCTTAAGACCAACTGCAGTGGCAGCTTAACCGAATATCACATTTTCAGTTGGAGAGGAGAGGAAGGAGTACTGTGTTGCACTTAGCAATTCAAGGAGAAGACGGGGAGAAGAATATAATGGTTTCACTGGAACATCGCCAGGAAGTGGGGATGCAGAGGGAGGGGGAAGGCTATCACCTCAACTCTTCCAAGCAATGTCAGAGTATCTCTAATGGACCAAAGTGGTCAAGACCTCAATTTCAAAGCTCATGCAAATGAGGCTCCCTTTGGCAAGCAACTGACCCAAACAAGAGGCTGAGGCTGTTATTTCCATACTAACAGCTACACTCTATCTTGCATTAAAGGGAGGGACGTTAGGTAAGAAATAGTCCTCTCTCGATCCTTGTGGTAAATAACACCATGTTTGACATTGTTTCTGTCAATATGCATTTACATCATGAGGAGATGAATGGATGCTACCAGCAACAACTCCCCCCGCCCCACCTGATTGGCTGTAGTAGAATAACCCAGGGTACTTTCCTGCCTGAGGTGAAGGGCAAGATGGCAGCCCCAACATTACACAAACAGAAGCTGATTGGAAATGGCACTTGATAGCTCCGTTGGTTAGAGCATGGTGCTGATAACACCAAGGTCATTGGCTAGTTCCCCATATGGGACAGCTGCATATGTTCGCATTGCAGGGGGTTGAATTTGATGACCCAACTCTACAATTCTATGATTGTAAGACTGACAGTTGACTCCTATTTCCGTACTGGCAATGCGATTGTGTTCTTCACTGCACAAGCTAGTTATTGGGGGTGGAGGTGAAGGACCGACTGTATGGTACACAGAGAGCTCTCTTTTCCAATCGAAGTGTATAGTGAGGGGATAATAATAATAATAATACATTTTATTTATACCCCACCCTCCCCAGCCAAAACCGGCATCAGAGCGGCTAACATCAAATATATAACACATTAACATAAAATCAGGCAACCAATTAAAATACGTCCTAAAATCAATTCAGAATCAAAGTGAAATCCAATCAGATGGTGACACACAGATTAGGGTTGGGGACCTTAAATGCTCACCGACCTGTTTGTACTGATCTTATTTGAGCCTGTGAGAAAATTTGGAAGGCCACTTTCATACAAGTTCTTATAAGGAGAGAGGGGGAGTCAGACTGGACCCTGACAAAGGCCTGGCAGAACAGCTCCGTCTTGCAGGCCCTGTGGAAAGATGTCAGTTCCTGCAGGGCCCTGGTCTCTTGTGACAGAGCGTTCCACCAGATTGGAGCCGCAGCCGAAAAAGCCCTGGCTCTGGTCAAGGTCAGTCTAATCTCCTTGAGGCCCGGGACCTCCAGAATGATATTATTTGTGGACCGTAAGGTCCTCCGTGGGGCATACCAGGAGAGGCGGTCCCATAGGTACAAGGCCGTATAGGGCTTTAATGGTTAAAACCAGCACCTTAAACACTGCCACTTCCACCCCAGCCTCTGCCACCTGAGGGATTCACCTTATGAAAGGCTTGCCCTGGGTACATTTGCAGTCAATGTAAATGCAATCCCCTTAGATCATAGGATCATAGAACTGTAGCATTGGAAGGGACCCTGATGGTCTTCTCATCCAATGCCCTGCAATGCAGGAATCTCAACAAGGTCATACATGACAGATGGCCATCCAGCCTCATGATCCTTTTCATGGAGGACCCTGGAAAGTGGTATAGAGATGAATCTGCATATGCCCTCCATATAGAAAAACATTATTATTATTATTATGTGTCTCTACTTCTTTGGAGTCCCTGCCAGAGGCAACAGACCACCCAGGGGTAGGAGCCACACTGTGCATACAAAGCAATTTTGTCTCTAAATTATTCTGTGATTTTCCTCAAAGGAATGCACTTTTTTTTAGTATTCTTTAGAAGAAGGCAAAGGGATGCAGTCAATGCCCTTGGTAAGACCACTTATCACTTGGTAAGATCACCTTCTTATTACCTGAGCGCTAGACACCATTTTTAATAGCAGGTCCTTTCCTGGGTTTCCATTTCAAGCACGAAATGAAGGTCCCATGCACCCATTACTTCCTATTTGAGGAGGGGGGCAAAGTGGCCTCCACCTCTAGCATATTTGGAATACCCTTCTCTCAGACAAGCATTTGCAGTAAGGCTTGTAAAGTAACAGTGGCCTTCTTCACAATATGGTTGCAAGGAATACTGAGTGATTTGAACACTATATAAACACCACTGTCTCTCTTTCTTTCATTAGTACTGCAGACAGCGACTTGTTCAAAATTGTCAGGTCTAAATGTCCGTGCACCCGATGCTCGCAAACAGCAAACTGTGGCCAGATAAACTCTTTTATAGAACTAGGTGTGAAAGACACTTTGAAGCAGTAAGGAAAGACACTGTGTAGCTTACACTGCAGATATGCTAATAGCTCCACTGGAACTGAGCTTGAGGTTTTGTTGTCTATTTTTGCCAAATCGGCAGTCCTGCTCACTTGCAGCAAATCAAAGCCTCATATTTTGATTATTTTCAGCCAGCACAATTGCATTTATCTTGCCAGTTATTTTACTCCCCCCCCCCCATATCGCTGGGTATATTCTTTCTCAAACGTCACCAGCAGTAAACAAAGACATTTTCCATGTGATAAATATACTTCTGGATTTCTCCGGCATTTTCATTGTGCAAGGTTGATCTAAATGGGCTCATACAATCTTCTGTGCTCTTCACGCAAAGGGAATTTTGCTTCAATGCGATTTTTGCCTACTGTGAACTTTCAAGTTGAAGTTTGATGTTTTTGCTTATGTAAAACATCTGAAGAATTTCAAAGGAGCTTCAGTGGGAGAAGATATATTTCTTGTATCTTCATATATTTCAGAAAATGAAATTAGAAGTGATTTTTTGGGACACAAATTTCTCCTCTGGTAAGTCATTTGAGGTCTGGTGACATTTACCTTCAGCAGAAGGAGGGTACAAACTGAAATTTAACAATATCTTTAGAGCCTCAGGTCAGTCACCCCTGCTGTAATCATGATGTTGTTGTTTAGTCGTTTAGTCGTGTCCGACTCTTCGTTACCCCATGGACCAGAGCACACCAGGCACTTCTGTCTTCCACTGCCTCCCGCAGTTTGGTCAAACTCATGCTGGTAGCTTCAAGAACACTATCCAACCATCTCGTCCTCTGTCGTCCCCTTCTCTTTTTGCCCTCCATCTTTCCCAACATCAGGGTCTTTTCCAGGGAGTCTTCTCTTCTCATGAGGTGGCCAAAGTATTGGAGCCTCAGCTTCACGATCTGTCCTTCCAGTGAGCACTCAGGGCTGGTTTCCTTAAAAATGGATAGGTTTGATCTTCTTGCTGTCTATGGGACTCTCAAGAGTCTCCTCCAGCACCATAATTCAAAAGCATCAATTCTTCAGCGATCAGCCTTCTTTATGGTCCAAACAATGCTCACTAATGCTGCTTCATCATCCTGGAGAAAAAGGGACAAATGGGTTGCCACAAGTTTTCTGTCCTGGGCTTGTTGTTGTTCATCTTTATAAATGACTTGGATAAAGGAATTGAGGGGGTGCTCATCAAATTTGCAGATGATACCAAACTGGGGCACATAGCTAATGCCACAGAAGACAGAATTGGGATTCAGTATGACCTTAACAGATTGGAGAATTGGGTCAAAACTAACAAAATGAATTTCAATAGGGACAAATGTAAGGTTCTGCATGGAGGCAGGAAGAACCAGCTGCGCAAATATAAGATGGGGGGCACGTGGCTTGCTAGTAGCACATGTGAAAAGGATCTATCCCAGTGCAGATCACAATAATTTAGGGTAGGTTCTCAAACTATACATCTCAAGCATCAAAGAACAGGATAAAGAGTCTTGAGAGGTCCACTGTAAAATACGACATGAGTAGCAGACTCCAGCAGACATGAAATGTTATGTATAAAATGCAATATAAACCAAACCAGATATGCAACACTTTTACATCAATCCAAAACTCCTTCTGAGATTATTTGAGCTCTTATCTTAATCACCAAACTTTAAATAAGGGCTACCCTTCAAGTTACATACTAATCCTCTCCCTTCATACAGGATTCTAACATTAACAGCCATTGGTCTAGCAAATCCTTCCTAACATAAGATGACAATGAATTCTGGCAGGCCTCACCAGAAACAGTGGCAGAATTTGGGCTGTCAAATTTCAGCAGTGCCCTGTGTGATGTTAAAATTTGACGTCCCCCCCCCCCTTGTGCTTCATTCTATAGCATTATTGTGGCTCCCCCTGCAGAACGGTGCCCAGTGCAACCACACCAGTCATGCTACCCTAAAACCAACTCTGCCAGAAGGGTAAAAACTTTCTTTCAATGGAGTCCAGTTAAACTGACCCTGGCAATATTCCTGGCAGAGAATTGCAGGACACCAGCACAAACACTCTTTGAAGTTAAGAAAGGGTAACAAAGTTTAAATACTTGTTCATCAGATAACATTTCCAATTAACCAGAACCAACTATGTTAGGAAATGAGTTCCAACAGAAGAAGCTTCCCACCATAGAAAATCCATGTGATTAATTCTTTGCTTGATACCTGCTTTAACTTTCTGAAAACAAAAGGTGATGAGAATATCCATAGAAAATCCTAAAATATGCATTTAAAGCAGAGCAATTCTTTCCCATGAGCTCATGAAAGAATCTGTCAATTTGAAACCGACCAATAGTGCAGATTTCCTAAAATGGGTATGAAATGAATAGTTGAGAATAGTGTCCCATCCAACCATTGAGGAAGGGAGAACATAAACCCACCTGAAACATTTAGGAGCTACAAAATTTGTTCTCAACACCCCCCTTGCTCCTTCTCTGCTTATGTATGGAGAAAACAAGTGTTCAATTTTTGCCCCCAATATATGTAACAAACCATAAAAGTTCCCCCACTCCATTGCGGGGACCTGCAGAGGACCTTAAGGTCCATGAATAACCATAGTTTAGAGGTCCCAGGTCCTAAGGAAGTCAGACTATCCTCCACCAGGACCAGGGCCTTTTCAGTGATGGCTCTGACCTGGTGGAATGCTCTGTCCCATGAGACTAGGGCCATTCAGGATTTAACCTCCTTCCCTTGGGCCTGTAAGACAGAGCTATTCCACCTGGCCTTTAATTTGAATTTAGCCTGAAATTTTATTTCCCTTCTCTTCCCTCCCCCTCCCCTTTTATGAAGATCAGCCGCTCTGAGACCCCACAGCTAATTCTCCCCTGGCCTCCTCGCTGGCCCAAGTAGGACTAATTCAGCCAGCTAGCCCTGGTGACCATCTAATGCTTGTTAGATGGATTTCCCCTAAATTGATTTCTGAATTTTGAAATTTATTGTTATTAATGTTTTTATACTGTATTTTATGCTGCTTTTACAATTAAGTGTTTTAAATTTGTTGTTAGCCACCCTGAGCCTGGTTTTTGAACCAGGAAGGGTGGGGTATAAATAAAAATTTATTATATTATTATTCATTATTGTGTGCCCTAATTTGAAGGAGCTACTGATGTGTGATATGTTGGTTACATCTCTGGAAATATTATATTTTAAAAATACAAAATATTTACAGATGGGAAAGGTACCACGATTTGATGGCTTTCTTCCAAGCCCTTGCTATCTCTTGAAACCAAGAATCTGGCACCATCAAAGAAAGAACTGAAAAATTGCAGAGCCATGCCTGTCTGTCATATTTGTTGAACAGAAATTGGATTTGAGTTTTTAAAGGTAATGCCTTTTGTTAAGTAGCTAAGATCTTGCTCTGCAGGCTATTCTGTGAATCTTCTTTCTGGGAAATGCATTACAGTTATGCTATTAAGGTTCGTATGAATAGGACCACACTTCCAGTACAAATATACCCCACTTTATAAAGTTGCAGAGCACTTTTGATGCAATGTAAGGTCCTACTTAGAGAAATGGGTGACAATGATAAGCAATTAAGGAGTCTTTTCAGCCCCTCTGAAATATAAAGACTCTCTCCCACCATACACACGTGTTATTTCAATTCCACAGAGCGTTTCCCCCACATGCTGGCACCACCCATTGCTATCCCTAAGAGCAGAAATGTGATTGCTGCAAGGAAAAAACCAAATGGAAGTGCTTCTTGCAAGTACATTACCAAGAAGAATGTTCCTGAGCTTGAAATCTTGCATCAGATTTTGCATGTTCAAAGAGTAGAGGAAGAGAACCTTTTATTCATTTCATTTCATTTCATTTCATAAAATTTATACACTGCTTAACTAAAAAAAATCAATCAATCACCATACCCTCAAAACTTTATATAGAGCTCCCATGTTTCCAAGACTCAAGAACTTCCTTGAGCTGAGCTCTGTGGGCTAGTTCAGGATCCGCATAGTTCAATAACTTTTATCTTTTAAGTCAAACCTTCGCAATTTTTGAAGAACTGCTCCTAGCATCAAAGCATTTAGCAGTCTTTAATAGAAAATGTCTGAAATATCGAGAGTGCAGAAAGCACATTGAAAAATAGAAGCAATTGAAGGAAAACACAGGTACTGGATTGTGTCAGCTGTCTGTAACTGGATTAAGTGTAAATTATGGTTGGTTTTTTTAAAAAAAAAAATTTTAAGTGCAAACCTGTTGACAGTATAATGAGAGAATTGCTGCCAGATTCCTCCCCTCTCCCTTCATTTTTGTTGCCTGCAAATGAGACATTTAGATGGGAGGAATATTTTGCTGACAGGAGAGTATCGCCTTCTTGAAAGTTTCATGGAGTGGCCTTGTCATGTGGTGGCCACATTTTTTCTTCACTGTCACCTTGATAGGAGTGTCAAAAATAGAGTTCCTCATGATGACCGACATCTGGTACCACCAGAATGCTAGGTTATTATAATGTAGCATTGTTCGTGGTAAAAAAATGGCAGCCAGTCACCACCAAAAGGAGTTCCATTGCTGCCCTCTCCTGACACACAAACCCTTCAAAAATGTTCACTCCTGCCTTCATCTTCCAGAGGTTTGGTGACCCCTGATGCTAATATGAATATTTGTTGCTGATTGCATCTGACATTAGTTTAATCACACTTCATTGCAATGAGCTCAATGAGTCACATCCCGTCACTAGGTGCACTGAATAATAATATTCTCAGAGTTGTTCAAGACACTTATCTGCAACCATAAGCATACAGTTTTCTTATCAAAAGCCACAGATATTCACAGCATCTCTGGGTGAGATAGGCAGCCGTGCACTTCAAACAGTATCCTGGGAATTGCTTCTTTTCTCATCATCCGCCGTTCCCTTTCTTGCCAGAAATCTGCCCTGAACTCTACGAACAAGATGACTGTTGAGCTGCATGCGCAGAGGGACAGGCTAATAAGAATGTAAAAATAGCACATGACATAACTGGATCGTTTGTCTTGAAAAGAAAACATGTTCCCTTTATCACATATACAGCACAACAAGACAATGACCTATCCCCTGCCCAACAGCGTACAAATCGATATGGCTAATTTGACCCAACAACCCCCTTGCACACACACCCATACAAAGAAACCACACTGCAACCAAGCAACCTTCTCTAATCCCTTGCAGCGCCAACAAAAATAAATATATATATATATATATATATGCAGGTTTTGGTGTCCTCGGGTGTCTTCCCGTGTAAAAGTTGGGGTGTCTAGGCGACGTTTCGACGAGGTCTCACTCGTCATCTTCAGGCTGGTGCTTTCGGCTTCTTGTTACTGGAACAGAGCAGGATCTCAGTGTTTGAGTTCCTATAAATACTGTTGAGGGGGTGTGGTGTATAGCCTCCAATGTTCTGGGCAGAGAGGAAGTTCCCAGGCTAGTGTGCCTTTTCTTCTTTTGTTCCTTAATTACTTGAGGGATATCTTGAGTAATTAAGGAACAAAAGAAGAAAAGGCACACTAGCCTGGGAACTTCCTCTCTGCCCAGAACATTGGAGGCTATACACCACACCCCCTCAACAGTATTTATAGGAACTCAAACACTGAGATCCTGCTCTGTTCCAGTAACAAGAAGCCGAAAGCACCAGCCTGAAGATGACGAGTGAGACCTCGTCGAAACGTCGCCTAGACACCCCAACTTTTACACGGGAAGACACCCGAGGACACCAAAACCTGCATATATATATATATATATATATATATATATAGGACCTCCTCATGTGATGCTGACACAAAAACCCTGCACAAACACTCTCTATTCCCCACTCCTCCCCTCTCTATGCCTGAACACAGTGACTCTTCGAAGCATATTGTTTGCTCTCAGGTTTTATCCTACACTTGCCTACGAAAGACAAATGTGAATTTCATATAGCTAAAGCCCTGGTATTTAGAAATGACACTCAGTTTCAGATACACAAAATGCAGGGGGTGGGTTTATCATAACTTGAGAGCCAGGAAAGCAGAACTAGGTACAAATACTACATCTTCCTTAAGAGATCTGTCTATTACATCATGCATGATCATACGCTGCTGTCTGAATTGTTGTTTTAGGGGAGCAACCCTTTTCCCGTATTCACTTCTGCAAAACTGACAAAGCCAACAAAATGAGCTCAATGTTATTCCCACTTGCTAATAAAGAATATTATATTAGGAATGCTCCTAAGCAATGAATAACCCACAAGTAGATTTTCCAGCTGTGTTAACATGCCACTGGAGCTGTGCCTTTTAACAGCTGCTTGATTTGTCACCATCAGCAGGTGATCCTGTTGATCTCCATGATATGAGAAGTTGCACCTGCCAATATCCGTGAATTGGCTAAAAGCACAAGAGGAAAGCAGGCCATTTTCCTAGTACCCTAGCAACCCTATTCACAAGAACCTTCCATTCTCTTCATACATGATATAGGTTTCTATCTGTTAAAATAACAAGCAAGGCCTGAAATAAAATGTGGCAGGTTGTAGCACACCAACCTGCCAGCCATGATCTCTAAAAAGATATGATATTCCATTCTTCCTTCTCCCAGGTTTCTATCTATCTGTCATCTATCTATCTACAGTGGTACCTCGCAAGACGAAATTAATTCGTTCTGCGAGTTTTTTCGTCTTGCGAATTTTTCATCTTGCGAAGCACGGATTCCCATAGGAATGCATTGAATCAACGGTTTTAAGAAAAAGGAAACAAACTTGCAAGACGTTTTCGTCTTGCGAAGCAAGCCCATAGGGAAATTTGTCTTGCGAAGCAACTCAAAAAACGAAAAACTCTTTCATCTTGCGAGTTTTTCGTCTTACGAGGCATTCGTCTTGCGAGGTACCACTGTATCTATCTATCTATAATCTTTCTATCTTTCTATCTATCATCTCTCTTTCATCTATCTATCTAAATAAATAAGTAAGTGTGACCACTGTGCATGATCCGTCCTCATTGGGCTATGGAGGCTTAGGTAAATAAATAATAATAATAATAATAATAATAATAATAATAATAATAATAAATTCTTATACCCAGCTAACCTGACTGGGTTGCCTCAGCTTCCAACAAAATACAGCATCAGACATTAAGAGCTTTCCCAAACACGACTTCCTTCAGATGTCTGCGAAAAATTGTATAGTTGTTTAATTCTTTGACATCTGCCGGGAGGGTATTCCATGAGGCATGTGAGACTACTAAAAAGGCTTTCTGCCTACTTCCCTGTAATTTTTCTTCTCACAGTGAGGGAACTGCTAGCAAGGCCCTTGGAGCTGAATCTCAGCATCCCCGCTGAATGATGGGGTGTAGATGTTCCTTCAGGTATACAGGTTTAATTCATTTCCTTTTCATTTTACAGATTGGTTTTCTGCATACTCACTGTAGAAATAACTGCCTGATTTTGGGGTGTCCCCATTTTGCTTTTCCAAATCAGCAGGAGCTTAACTACCTGAAGGAATGATGCTACAGATAGGATACTGAGTGAGAAAGGCTTGCCTAAAGTCACCAAAGAATTCAGGGCAGCTTCAACTGCCCTATCTGCTCTGTTGTTTTCATGCTGGGCCCAGAGTTTATATAAATCTAAGGAAGGACTGGTGGTCAAAACAACTTTGAGTACTGTGTAAAATCGGGTGTATTAAAAAGCTAGGAGGGCTGCTGAGCTCCTGCTGATTTTGGCAGAGTGCTATTACCTTCAGTAACAAGCATGTTGGGAATCTGAGAACCCAGAAATTAATGGAGGAGGGGACTGTTGTTTTGCTTCACAAAGGCCTTCACTGGAAGGAACTTGGCTTGTCTGCTAAGAGTGTTACTAATGCATTAGAAGCTAGACACTAACAGCCCGTGACCAGCATACAATATCAGTGCCTCCAGAAGAAATCAATCAAAGCCAAGGAAGATAACAAAGATTTGGATTCTGAGGCATTGACCATTGCCTTAAAACCAATTATGCCAGAAGGAAATGACAAAGACCTAAAGGGGGGGGGGAGGAAATGATAGATATTTTGACTGACGAACCTTTCATATGCAGGAAGCGTACAACTGGCTGTGCCATTCCCTTACCCACAAGGAGCCAACTAAAAGACAGCATTATCCACCCAATTCTCACCACAAAAAGGGCACAGATCATAGAACTGTAGAGTTGGAAGGGACCCTGAGGAACATCTATCTAGTTCAACCCCCTGCAATTCAGGCACATGCAGCTGTCCCATATCAAACATGTATTACCATTGGTGTTACCAGCACCATCATCTAACCAATTGAGCTATCCATGGTGATAAATGGACAAAACTAACAGCCATGCCATAAAAACACTATGGCAAAAGCCAGTAGCAAAAAACCCCAACAGATTTAAAGCCTGAGGAAGGAAGAAAGCCTGCAAGCAAGTTTCCGTCTTTGGAACCTCACTCTCCTAGCAAAAAAAATGGTTCTCCTTGTGGGAATGTTGTAGATACTAGGAGAGGATATATTGATTTAATAGTATCCTTCCCCGCTCAAGCTTGTGAGTCAGCAGCAGAGTGACATTCCACAATATATAGCAGGAAGATAGTTGATAGATTCACTTGAATCTCTTTACTTAAGCAATCCAATCTGGCTTTGTTCAGGTTGGGTTTGGTTCCTGGCAAGTCCCCTTTTATCCCTCCCAAAAAGAATAAAGACACAACAGTCTTTTTAAAAAAGTAATAAGAAGTTTACTCACATTCAGTTCACCATTGGATCCCTGAAGGCAGGCTTGAGCTTAGAGTTACAGAAGAAGGTTTGAGTTCATCCCATATGGGAATGAGCCCGTGTCCTGGTGGCTGAGAGCCAGCAGACAGCAAAATACATCAGTATCAAGAGAGCATGGTATCAAGAGGAAGAAGAGGAAGATGGCTGAGTGACTGGACCTTTTGTGAGTCCTACAAGGGTCACCTCCACCTACCTGGTCACATGTAAGGGGATGATGCTCCAGACAAGGTATAACAGGAAATTCAACTGGCTGGATCAACATCCCCGTCTGTGTCCACTCTAGGCAAACAAGGAATGTTGTATTTGACTGCTACAAGGATTGCATCCCACACTCCTCGCCCTGGACCTCTTGATTATTTTCACTTGTTGCCCCATAGTCCTTTCTATCTGGTCCCTCCCTCAGTTCCCAGGCCTGATAAAACTCCTGCTTCCATCCTCAGCCTGTCTGCTCTTACTCTGGTATCTGGTTTTTCTTATGCCCATCAATCTCATCTACCCCTCAGGACCCTACTTCTCTCCCAGCAGCACCTGTGCATCACAGAGGGAAAGAGGGCTTTCAAATGCAAACCCATACCTTATAGCAAAATTCTATGGATTAAACACCTCACCTCTAATAGAGGTGCAGGGGGAATTCTCCCCTTTTCTGCTATCAGTGGTGTTAGTACAAGCCAAATTCATGGTGAAACGGAGAATAAAGGATATTGTAGAGCCGGAAAAGGTCCAGAAAAGAGCAGTCAGGATGATGGAGTGGATGGAGCAGCTCCCCTGTGTAGAAAGGTTGCAGACTTTGGGACTTTTTAGTATAGAGAAAAGGCTACTAAGGGACAAAAACAATAGAAAAGTGTAAGTTTATGTACAGTGTGGAGAAACTGGATAGAGAAAAGTGTAAGAAGGATGTAGACAAAGTGGAATGTGTGCAGAGAAGAGCAATCAAGATGATAAAAGGTCTGGAAACTAAGTCAGTGGTTGAGGGAGTTGAGTATGTTTATGCGGGAGAAGAGAAGACTGGGAGTGATATGATGGCCATCTTAAAATATCTGAACGCTAAAACTTGTGGATACCTAGGAGGAGGAATGTTGGGAGATTCAGTACAAACAAAGCACACAGTTAAACTATGAAATTAGCTCCCACAAAATGAATTGATAGCCTTCAACTTGGATGGCCTGAAAATAAAATTAGACAGATTTGTGGAAGATGAAGCTATCTTCTTCTTTGGCGATCACTCGTAGGCAAGTAAGATTATTTTCCATGAACATGGTCTTAACAGTGAGTCCGTAAGTGACCGTGGAGGCCAATTCTGGATCCACACATCCTTCCACAGTGGGGACATAGGTATCCAGGAGGGAGTTGATCATGGTGCGGGTTTGCCAAACATGCCTTCCTCTTAGCGTGTCTCTCCCTTTTGCCCTGAGTTCGAGCATCTTCAAAACCCAGGACACCTTTGGTAAAGGCTGTTCTCCAATTGGAGCCCTCACAGGCCAGTGTTTACCAGTTGTCAGTGTTTATACTACTTTTTAAAGATTTGGTTTGAGAGAGTCTTTAAACCTCTCTTGTTGACCACTAGCATTACGTGTTCCATTTTTAAGTTCAGAATAGAGTAGTTCTGAACCACATGACCAGTCCAACAAAGTTGATGTTAAAGAAAAAATGCTTTGATACTGGTGATCTTTGCTTCTTCCAGTACACTGGTATTAGTTTGCCTGTCTTCCCAAGTGATGTGTAATTTTTTTTGGAGACACCGTTGATGGAATCTTTCAAGGAGCTGGAGATGGCGTTTATAAGTGGTCCATATTTCAAAAGCATACCGTAAGGTTGGTAGTACAATAGCTTTGTAAACAAGCATTTTGGTTTCCCTGTGAATGTCCCAGTCCTCCAACACTCTGCACTTCAATTGGGAGAAAGCTGCACTTGGAGAGCTCAGGCAATTCTGGATTTTGGCATCAGTGTTGGCCTTTGTGGAAAGATAACTGCCCAGGTAGTAGAAGTGATTGACAGTTTCCAACATTACACTGTTGAGTTGGATTTGTGGCACTGCAGAGGGGTTGCTTTGTGTTTGTTGGTGCAGAACTTTGGTTTTTTGGATATTGAGCGATAGGCTAAGCTTTCTGTAAGCTTCTGCAAAGATATTTAGGATGGTGTGGAGGTCATCCACGACATTGTCATCAGCATAATGAACAGCCACAGTACTAACCCTGATGGATATGTTCTACTTCCACAGCTGGACTAGATGGGTCACCAGCCTAATGCAGCAGAACTCTAATGTTCACATCTCCCTGCTGACAAAATCGAACCTGTGCTAAATCTATCTTCATACAGTCTGGAAACCCTGATGTTATAATAAGAGTGTAGTGCATCTGCTTAGTGTATTGGTCACTAACAAGGAATACTGATTCCTTTCTACAGCTGCAAAGATACCCTTGTTCTTCTCTGTTGAAAGAAACAAGCAGGCAATGCTAGGGGATGGCCAGGGAAACAGATGGGTGATTGTAATTGCACTGAAAGAGGGCTGGAAGGGACCTTTCCATGGGTAACTGTTGCAACTGCCAGAACTGATAGCTGCTACAGTCAGCAGGAGCCTTCTGCTGTCAGTGGGGCTCTTTGGGGGACTTTTGTGTGAATTGGGCTTCTGTGTGCTAAGAATGCAGGTTATAGCACACTGACCTGTAGGAAGGAGACAGTTCTGAACAGAAAATTTGGCCAGGCAAGATCTAGAAGTCCAGATTTTGCAGCCTCGATGAGCTGCAAGAATGTGTTTTCAGACTAAGTAATGCTGACCATCTAGGTGTTTGTCTGAATCTTCCTGCTGCTCAGTTTATAAACGAACCAGTATTACAAAACACACACACACACCTCTTCAGGACTCTTATCTCGCAAGGTAACTAATTGTAAAAGCCTGCCCTAGAACTTCCTACCACTCAGAGAAGCAAAAAGCATGAAACAATAGAGTTCTTCAAAATTATAGCAATGTTATTTGTAAAGTGACAGCTGACATAACTGCAGGAAAAACATAACAGCACCAGATGAATCTACGAATTAGACTCCCCACACCAAAAAAGGGGGTGGGGGAAAATCACTGCAAAGATGAATATAAATGCCCTGAGTGATAGTTTCCTCTGCTGAATGTGACTGTCCTTATTACCTCTTCCTGAATCTTAAATGATAGAACAGACAGGGCATTGAAAAGCAAATGAAAGGGAATGCCAAATGGAGAGAGCAAAGTCACACATCTAAAATCCTCAAAGAAGGAGCAATAATGGCCTCGTTTCACATCTTGCATCTTTGCAATCCCAAGAGTGGACAAACATCTATAAGCAGTTCTAAATAAACATTCTTACTGCAGCTGACCTTATTAATAATTATCAACCTATGGGAGATGAAGTTACACATTAAAAGAACCTTTGCAATATAACTTGATATACAATCTTTGAGTACAGTTTTTTAAACACACACACACACACACACCATCATTGGTTCTTTATCCTGCCCTGAGTGCAGGTCAACTTATATTTAAAATTTAAAAGATAGCATCCAAAAGAATAAAGGTAAGGATGCATATTTATCAAGAATGCACATTGTCTCATGAATTTCATTCACTCTTCCATTCATGTTGCAATCCAAACCATGGATATTCAGAATTCAGTCCTACTGAATTCAACAGGGCTTACTTCCAGGAATGCTTCCATTAAGCATGTTTGAGTCAGCTGAAATGAGTGATCTCAGATCAATTAGCTCTGTGTTTGATTGGCAGCCCAATTCTTTTTCATTGCATGGGTACCTGTTACAAGTGCAGGGTAAAGAAAAGGTCTATATTTGTGTTAAGCTCCTGTTCCTGTTGCAAGTTGCTGAAATGAACAGTGGGCATGAAATTTAGAGAACAACTTAGGTTAATGCACATAAACACTCTTTGGGACAGAGCTAGCATACCAGATGCTGGGGATTTCCCAGCATGCTCTTCATGCATGTTCAGACCATTCTTTGGGGCTAAACCAACACAGATGACACAGCACTATCTAAGACACTCCTCTCCAGCTCTGGTGGCAAGCTGTTTTCTTTCTTCCTGCTCCCTATTCATGTGGAATATGTTAGAACACAAACACTAGAAGAAGAAGAGAAGAAGAGTTTGGATTTGATATCCCACCTTTCACTCCCTTTAAGGAGTCTCCAAGCGGCTAACATTCTCCTTGCCCTTCGTCCCCCACAACAAACACTCTGCGAGGTGAGTGGGACTGAGAGACTTCAAAGAAGTGTGACTGGCCCAAGGTCACCCAGCAGCTGCATGGGGAGGAGCAGAGACGTGAACCCGGTTCACCAGATTACGAGACTACCGCTCTTAACCACTACACCACACTGGCTCTACAGTTCCTAATGTGGCAGTAGCTCTCTTCAGATATTACTGAAATGTTTGACACATGGGGATGTGTATGACAGCACGACCCTCTCCACCTCTAATCTCACAACATTCAGCAGCAAAATCTGAAAGGATCTTATAATTATGTTCCACTGAACACACCTACAAGCCTCTTCATGATTGAAGGCTGCAATTTTTCATTGTAGGGAGGTTTGCAAACATGTTCAAGTGAACATGCTTACAAGACCACTTCAGACCTTGCACTGAGGGTGGTCTGATGCCCAGGGGCAGCTCAATATGTTTTGCTGCTGTAGGTAAAAGGCCCCACACTGCACCCTTGCAGATCCAGACAACTACTGCCCTGCCCTGGTGTCATGAATGAGCCAGCCCAGCCAGCTTCCAAGGAAGGAAGTAGGCAATTGGGCTGTGTGATCACTGCAGATGGTGATAGCAGTCATGAAATTAAAAGATGTCTGCTTCTTGGGAGAAAAGCAATGACAAGCCTAGAAAGTCTTAAAAAGCAGAGACATCACCTTGCCGACAAAGGTCCATATAGTTAAAATCTATGGTTTTCCCAGTTTCGATGTATGGAAGTGAGAGCTGGACCATAAAGAAGGCTGATTGCCAAGAATTGATGCTTTTGAATTATGGTGCTGGAGGAGACTCTTGAGAGTCCCATGGACTGCAAGAAGATCAAACCTCTCCATTCTGAAGGAAATCAGCCCTGAGTGCTCACTGGAAGGACAGATCCTGAAGCTGAGGCTCCAGTACTTTGGCCACCCCATGAGCAGAGAAGACTCACTGGAAAAGACCCTGATGTTGAGAAAGATGGAGGGCACAAGGAGAAGGGGACGACAGAGGATGAGATGGTTGGACAGTGTTCTCGAAGTTACCAACATGAGTTTGACCAAACTGCGGGAGGCAGTGGAAGACAGAAGTGCCTGGCATGCTCTGGTCCATGGAGTCGGACATGACTAAATGACTAAACAACAACAACAAGAAAAGGGGAGCTTAGCCGAGGTCCAACTTCCCTGCCGTTAGGAATGCAGATTGCCAAGGGAAGTATCTCAAGTGAGCAGAATCTCCGCCAGGCCTCTCAGGGGGAGGAAGCAGGAGAAGAAGAGAAGACCGAAAGTCCGTCTTCTCAGGAAGAAATTGGAGGGAATCCAATGAGCCCACGGAGTTGTTGCTGGGGGAGGGTGTTTGACAGGAGGTGGAAGCAGAGATGTAAAGGTCATACGTTCCATTTAGATTGGCATAAGGGGAGTGAATCTTCAGAAGAGTCATCACAATTCACGATTGTGGCAGTTGGGTTAATGCCGCCCAGAGTTATCTGTGTACTTGAGCAATAAATCATTCTTTCTAACTAACTACGCTCCCTGTGTTGTCGAGTTGGAGGCTGGGTTCCTGGCGCCCTGTTGTCATGCTTGCATTGCTGCCAGTCCTGTCATCCCAACTTCACCTGCTGCGCCCATGCTGCGGCCATGACACTGCAGCAGTGTTGAGGAGGGCAACAGAGCAGTGGTAGCAACACGGGTGAAGCCCAGATGGGTGTGATAATGGCACAACGGCAGGGTGAGGGGTTTGCATCTGCCACCTGAGGCAAATGGCTTCACCCCTACTGGTGCCACTCATCCAACATGCTTACATTTTAATAATACCCGAGAGGCCTATTATAAATGTGTCAGTAGTCATATTGAGTCTTGTAGGAACATGACCTTGGTGGTGGACCGTGGGTGTCAGACATGACCTTGGTAGGTCCATGTCAGGAACTGGCTCAATGTGGAGTGGTGGGAGTCACCAGCCCAAGAGCCCCCCACCCTCAGGGAGGGCTTGGACTGGCTGGATTAAGAAGACATATATATATATATATATATATATATATATATATATATATATATATATAGATATAGATATAGATATAGATATAGATATAGATATAGATATAGATATAGATATATAGATGCTTTCGTAGATTTTCACGGGTACAGGAATGCAGGTTTTGGTGTCCTCGGGTGTCTTCCCGTGTAAAAGTTGGGGTGTCTAGGCGACGTTTCGACGAGGTCTCACTCGTCATCTTCAAAGAAGATGACGAGTGAGACCTCGTCGAAACGTCGCCTAGACACCCCAACTTTTACACGGGAAGACACCCGAGGACACCAAAACCTGCATATATATAGATATATATATATAATTTACAATGCAAAATTATACCAAATATTACAAACATTGAATCCAAAATACTATACAAACAAGAAAGAAAAACAGAACACAAAAAAGAAAACAAAAGAAAAAGCACACATCTACAAATAAAACCATTTCATCATTCTAATCTAGTCATTACATACATATACACATATTGACTTCCTTCCTTTGTTCTAAGACCTCAAAATTTTTCCTGTTACTAAATTGTTGTGTCTAATGTAGATTACTTCCATCTTTGTACTTTTTTACACCATTTTTCTTTTTCTTTAATCCTGTAAAGCATCATTCATTACATACCGCTTTGCTGACTCCAGAACAATGTTTTTTCATAGACTCTTTAGCACATCCCCATTCTTTTAATAATTTCTGCTTCGATTGTCCCCTTATGAATGCTGTGCGTCTTGCCAGATTTATATATTCACAAAATTTAATTTGCCATTTAATTTGGATGAAGAAGACTTGTGGGAATCTGCCTCCCAAGAGCCCCCCCCCCCCCCAGGGAGGGCTATGAAGACGACACCTTAGAGCCTGGTGGTGGGACACAGAGGAGCAGTCAGCAGAAGGGATGAGCTGAAAATAGAAGCCAGAGACCTGAGACATAAAGGGGGGGTCAGGAGATGGAGGACCTTCCAGGACAGGAATAGAAGCTCACAGTCACAGTGTGCATGCAGACAGTCCCAGTCCTACAGATTCTCTTCCCTGACTTCCTGCTCAAGGACGGTCCAGCATGTTGTTGAGCAACATGCCAGACAGGCCCAGAGGAAGAGCTCACCCCTTCAATGGCCTTCATCTGCTTGGTAGGGATCCAGAGTGAGAGAGTAGAGGGCAGGGACATGCCTAGAGGTTAGTTTCAGCAATGCCTTCATTGTTAAGATGAACCAGGGACATTGATGTTGTTTTTTCTGCTAAGAAAAAGCTATTTGCCTTCCATGCCGTGTGTGTGTGTGTGTGTGCCCTGCAGATGATCTGGCTCCTTGACAGCTCCTTGACAATCCATATCTACTACAGCATTTTTGCTTCCAGCATCACAAGTTATCACTTCTTATATCACTACAAGATGGGCGATAGCCACCAACTTAGCTTTTAAAGGGGATTAGACAAATTTGTGGACGGTAAAGCTATCAGTTGTCACTAGACATGATGGCTATATATTAGTTCCAGGATCAGAGGCACCAGGCCTTTGAATACCACTTGCTGAGGAATCACAAGTGGTCGGGGTGCTATTGTACCAATGTCCTGATTGTGGATTTCCCATAGGCCACTGGAAAATGGGGTGCTGAGTTAGATAGGCCTTGGGTTGGATCCAGTAGGCATCTTCTTATGGTTTTACAGTCAGTATTGATCTGGTTTCAGGGGGTGGGGGAAGCTGGCATGGGAAGGAGCTGCTATTGCATGTGCCAGAGTTCCCAATATAACCTTTATGAATCAGGAAGACGCCATCCTACAGCAGCTTCTCTGCCACAACAGTAATGTCAGAAGAGACCCTCACATCTTCAACATTCTCCACAAGCTTCCTGGAGAATGAGTTTTCCATGCGTTCTGATGTGTGACAGAATCAATTTGAAATGAGAGCATTCTGCATTCAACGGAAGGATCTTCCTTTCAGGAGAGTGATGATGGCCCCTGACTATATTACCTTTTCGCCCACAGAAACAAATCTCTATAGGAAAGCAGCCCATTTTGACGCTAGCCAAAAGCAATTTACGGATTGCTGAAAAATTGGTGGGAAAAGCAGATGGGACTGTTTCTGCTATTTATTCCCTAACTGAGGAAGCTCTGGTGAAAACTGAACAGGTTTCCCTTCAAGCACATTTATAATCTTGATTCTCACAGTGGCCCCATAAATGGAATGCAATGCATAGTCAGCCACAGGAGAAGTTAGCTGTTTCCCAGGGCAGCCTCAAAATACATTAACACTCCTCTTTTCAATGCATAGACCGAGTAGAGTTTGCTTTCCCAGTAAGCCTGTAGCAGTTATATTATTCCTTCCTCTCTCAATTACATTTGTCGAGTTCACATGATAAACTGCAGTGCCCTTCCTAGCACTGTTAATCACTACTATCTGTTACTCACCATTATCTGACATTCTCAGCTTCGTGCCTATGCTGTTTTCCTACAGCTTTCCATTTCAGTCAATGAAATTTCAATAGAATGGAGGGAATAAGGAAAAAAGTCTTTTCAGCAAACATTAGGACAATCAGCTATATTATGGTTAGACTGGATAATTTGCAAGGATCTGGTTTTGTTCAATGAGCCTACAATGACTTTGGAAGACTTCCTTCCCTGCTCTAACCCTAAAGCATCACAGAACCCACCCAATTTGGATCTCAGGATCCTACCTAATTCAGACCAAGGGAAGGCAACGTCTGAGAAAAAAGCCTGCAACCCTACAGGAATCTCCAGTACAACTGAGACCCTGAAGAAACCTAGAATAGTCCAGAGGTGGCCCCGAAGTATCCAGTCTGGGTGAAGTTGTACATTCTCTGAAAGAACAGATCTGGAGTATGGGATGTGTTGAAGGAAGGGTAGCAAAATCACAGCTAAGAAGCTCAAATCATATATATGACTGACACCCTTCTTTGGAAATTAAACCAATGTCCAAACTTTAACATTCAAAAACTTTACTTGCAGAAACTTATAGTTGTGGATGAATTAAAACATCAGCTTTAATAGGAGTCTCCAAAGTCTGGCCCCCAACAATGGTAACTTAAAGCAGAAAAGAAATATATATTAAACACATACACACACAAACACCATGAGGAAAGGGGAGAACTGAGCAAATTATAGGAATCAGAAATGAACAAAACAGGCCAAAAGGCGGGGCAGGTGCAACAGACCCCTAGTGTCCCTATTTTCCAGGGGTGTCCCTAATTTACAGAAACTGTCCCAGTTTCTGATTTGATCCCAGAATGTCCCGCTTTTCCTTAGGATGTTCCTATTTTCATCAGAGAAATGTTGGAGGGTACGGTGCAAGTGTAAATAATACATATACAAGGAAAACTAGCCAAGAGTTGAAGTGGGAGTTAGAACATTGCTGGAGGGAAAAACGGTGAAGTCTCGTGCTATGCCAAACTTTTCACACACTACTTTTCTGGCAGTTCAACTGGGTGTAGTGCATTGAAACCGCATGTGAAGAAAATGAAATAAATATTGGTTGTTTGTGTTGTGCTTACCTTATTAAAAGGTGGCAATGGGACATTTCCCCTTCAAAGCTCTTTTTTAAAAATCCTCACACTCATTCACTGTGAAGCTCTTCACACAAGGTCTTGCACCTTGGCAACATTTAACTAGAATCCCCATGTGACCAACTTGAAAGGGGAAAAATAACCCGCGTCCACCTTGTACCTCTATCTTCTTCCCCCTCTCCATATAGTGTTTAATCAATGTGTATAGGTTTTCCCTAGCTGCACACAAGCTTCCTGCTGTACAAATTGCCCCAAAGAGTTTCTGTGCATGTGGTCAGGTGTGCATGTAAACACATCCACGAACTGATTCTCCCTTTGGTTGCAGCTCTCTATTATTCTGGACGGTTCTGCAATTTTCAGAGGCAGCTTTTTGTGGGGTATAAGAAGCAGCAGTGATATAGACCCTAGAATGCAGAATGCAGTGTGTGGTCCTTTCAGACATGGTTAACAGTACTGAAACCAGAAGCAATGGGAATCATTCTTGTTGCCTTTTGCAATGGATATATTTCTGTTTCGTTGAGCAATATAAAAAGAAAGGGGAGTAAAATATGCTGACTCGGGCTTTATATATTATTGCTTTTATTTTCCCCTCCCCTGCCAAAATAAATAAATAGATGATTGGCATTGACAGCTGGCTTTTAAACCCCGGCTAATAGCAATCGTCTCCTCTGATCCGTTGAGCTCACCAAACACCCCCAATGCATATTTCATCATCACACTTAATGTGCAACAGACCTCACAATGCTTTGGCCTACGGCAACACAAACTAATGCAAAATTGACCTGCAACACAGTGCCCTCTGGTGCACAGAGAAGCAGCACAGGAAAATAAATATTCATAACACAAAACAAACTTCAGACCTTCTCCCCAAACCTCTTATTTAAGAACCAGCATCAATTTGCATGGAGCCACAAACAGGATGAAAAGGCAAGAGTGTGCCCCTTAGTATGGACCCTGAAAAAGCTGGAATGACAGCAAAACAATCTGAAGCAAATAAAGGACCACCTGTTCAAATGATTTCACGGCCATAAATTGGTCAAGTGACAGAAATTGCCAATCTGTTTCTTCCACGCTCTATAGTTGCAGCTCCTTATTTTGACTGGCAAAGAGGAGTCCGCCAGGGTCAATAATTAAAGACATCCCTCCTACTTGTCATAGTTTTCTCTTTTTAAAGCCCAGATCCTTTCATAGCATTTATTATTGCTAATGTATATAACACTTTTAATGTATAAAGCGTGGTTCACTATTTATATTATTCATTCTCATCAAAACAACACACAGGATGCATCATTAATATTCTCATTTTCTGAGGAGACTATGTAATTAAGGCAAACACATTAATTCTTGCTGAAGGGCCTTTTTTCTTTTTTCTTTCAGGGCTTCTGCACTTTATCAGGTGAGTGCAAGGCAGGCAGATATTCATCAGGTGATGCTTATCTGAAAGCCATTCATGTTTGTTTGTATTTGTTATGCAAATATTGGCCATAGAACCTTGGGAGTGAGGATGGGGAAATTTAACCTCATTCTCCACCACAGTCCTGACAAAAACTGTCTCTATTTACATTTCAAGGGAAGCCTCCATTGGCACCTACATTGCCATGGGCTGCAATAGAAGACCTCTGGGGTCCCTTCTAACTTGACATTTCCATGATTCTGGGAATGCTGTACATGTAAACATGCGTACTCTACCTCTGAACTGTGTCTCATTAATCTCCTGCAATTCAGGAAGAAAATGCAAGCTGAGCTAAAACCAGGAGTTAAAATTAGCTTTTCAACAAAGCTGAAAGATTTTGTCAACAGGTGGTCACCTTCAGATCTCGCTTTAATCAATCACCTCCTTTCACTTTCAATAGGCAGCACAGCTATTCCCAACATGAAACGGAACCTTGGTGTATATTTTTGGAATGAAACTAGAACTACCCATTGGTTCGCCCCATCTGTGATTTATTTTCTTTTCTTAAAGTGCACAGTTCCCAGAAGAGCACCCTCTGAAATCACCATCCCTTTTGTTTCATACCTGTAAATCTTGTATCTTGTGCTAAATCCCTGTCGGCTTCTGTCCACGAAATCTGTGTATTCCGGAGAGCGGTGGAAGGGTCCCTTATCTGAAAGGAGCCAGTCGAAGGGGCTTGTGGCATGCTGATCCGAAGCAGCAGCGACCATTAAAACCCAGCAATGAAGACTCAGGGCTATCCACTCCCATAGAGCCATCAGAGAGAACAATTCAGCACCAGCACTGCATCGCCATATCATGCTTCCGCTGGGGACTTAGAGTCTTCATTCTCTTAGCTGTCCCTTAACACCTAGACAAAGACACACAGGAAATTAGTTTAGCACACACTGGTCATTCTAGCACAGCCGGCAGAAATTATTACAGTGGTACCTTGGTTCTCAAACACAATCTGTTCCAAAAGTCCGTTCCAAAACCAAGGTGCGCTTTCCCATAGAAAGTAATGCAAAATGGATTAATCCGCCCCAGACTTTTAAAAACAACCCCTAAAACAGCAATTTAACATCTTACAAGACCGTTGATCCATAAAAGGAATGCAATAAAAAAAATGTACTGCTGTCACACAATCAGTAGCTGAACTGGGTTCCACACAGTCACAAAAACCAAACAAAAAAGCCGCAAAAACAGACAGACTTCAGTGTAACACTCAAAATGGAAGCGTCTCACTCAAAATGGAGCATGTTTGAAAAGTTTGCAAACCGGAACACTTATTTCCGGGTTTGCAGTGTTTGGGTTCCAAGTTGTTTGAGAACCAAGGCATTTGAGAACCAAGGTACCACTGTGTTGTTATTATCTCCAAGTTAAAGAAACAGCTGGCAAAGGGCATTGGGGAAAAGAGGAAAGGGTGATTCTCTTGCTTTTCCTATCTTTAACTATCCATCAACCGTGAGCATTGAGTGTGCTTATACTTGCATCCACATATGTGGTGGAATGACTGCAGGAATGTGCAGAGAGTGTGTGCATGCTATTACCTTAAGTGTCTATGACTGTTCAATTTGAAGCACTGCGGTATAGTGCTATGGTTTTCCCAGTAGTGATGTATGGAAGTGAGAGCTGGACCATAAAGAAGGCTGATCGCCGAAGAATTGATGCTTTTGAATTATGGTGCTGGAGGAGACTCTTGAGGGTCCCATGGACTGCAAGAAGATCAAACCTATCCATTCTGAAGGAAATCAGCCCTGAGTGCTCACTGGAAGGACAGATCCTGAAGCTGAGGCTCCAATACTTTGGCCACCTCATGAGAAGAGAAGACTCCCTGGAAAAAACCCTGATGTTGGGAAAGATGGAGGGCACAAAGAGAAGGGGATGACAGAGGACGAGATGGTTGGATAGTGTTCTTGAAGCTACCAGCATGAGTTTGACCAAACTGCGGGAGGCAGTGGAAGACAGAAGTGCCTGGCGTGCTCTGATCCATGGGGTCACAAAGAGTCGGACACGACTAAACAACAACAACATAGTGGTTAAAGTGTCAGAGTAGGACCTGGGAGAGCAGGGTTCAATTACCTGATCAGTTATGAAACTTCCTTATCTTGGGCCAGTCACAACAGGGATGTTGTGGGGGAATCACATGAGGAAGGGGATAACCATGGATGGCTCCTTGGAGGAAAAACGGTGTGGTATAAATACAACAAATCAGGATGCAAGAAGAAGCTGTGTTCATTTAAACTATTCAGGCAGATGAAGGCTTCTGTTTCCAAAATCCTATCCAATCTAATCTTCAATATTTGTACCATGTTTGCAATGGAGCAGGTGAAAAGCAGTATGTTGGCAACATATTTTTAATGTGAATTTTTGCAGCACACCGATATGAAATGGCTTGGAATGTGTTGAGGGGCTATAAAACATCAAAAGTGATACCATTAAAAATAAAACCTGATCTTTTTTTTTTTTTTTTAAAAAAAAAGGCTTGGATAATTAAAATGGGTATATAATTTTAGAAGGATTAAGTTTTCAGATTAGGAATGGGCTCCACCGCCATGAAGCTAACATGAATACATTAGCAGAGGATGTATTCTTGGTTGAGATTTCTTATCAGTTTTCTAAGGAGCCATTAAACTGTAACTGAAGGCCAAATGTTTTACATCCTTTGGAAGCGTGTAGCTTATACACATGGTGAGAGTGAACTTCATATTCACGTACACTTAATTGTTACGTATATGAACTATTCAATGTGAACAAGGACCTATATGCCTCTAAACACTTACACCAGGCTTCCTCAAACTCGGCCCTTCAGATGTTTTGAGACTACATTTCCCATCATCATTGACCACTAGTCCTGCTAGCTAGGAATCATGGGAGTTGAGGAAGCCTGGCTTACACAAACACAGGATTCATCCATCACCCCTTCATACTGTTGGGTTTTTTTTCCTGTGTGGCGGATGCTCACACTAGGTCTCCATTAGGACCTGGCCTAGATGCTGCTGCAACTGCCATGGAAAATGTAGTTCCATTGGTTCCTGACTAGGTTTTGGGAACTACATTTCCCATGGTACCTGTTGTTCTGGAGTCTGCTGCACAGGCTTCAGAAAAGTATCAAAGCTTCAACAGAGTCTCCCTGTGAACCTTTCCTATTATGACCACTGCTGAGAGCTGAGGGAGCTGTGGGGTGGAGAAAAGGAGTAGTTGTGGTAACATTGCAGGCCATTACAGTGGTACCTCAGGTTACAGATGCTTCAGGTTACAGACTCAGAAATAGTACCTCGGGTTAAGAACTTTGCTTCAGGATGAGAACAGAAATTGCGCTGCGGCCGCCGTGGGAGGCCCCATTAGCTAAAGTGGTATCTCAGGTTAAGAACAGTTTCAGGTTAAGAATGAACCTCCAGAACAAATTAAGTTATTAACCGGAGGTACCACTGTATAAGCCAGACCCAAACTCAGGAGGAATATATTACTGATGATGATGTAGTATGTAGTCTCTGGGCGGCTCCCGACAGAATATTAAAAACAAAATAAAACATCAAACATTAAAAACTTCCATAAACAGAGCTGCCTTCAGATGTCTTCTAAAAGTCAGACACCGGTAGTTGTTTATTTCTTTGACATCTGATGGGAGGGCGTGTATGGGTGGGGATGGTGGAGAATTCAAAACGTATGAAGATATTTTCTGACACACATTTTGTTATGCTATTCCTTCCATGCCCAGCCTTTAATAATAATAATAATAATAATAATAAGAAGAAGAAGAAGAAGAAGAAGAAGAAGAAGAAGAAGAAGAGGAGTTTGGATTTGATATCCCGCTTTATCACTACCCTAAGGAGTCTCAAAGCGGCTAACAACCTCCTTTCCCTTCCTCCCCCACAACAAACACTCTGTGAGGTGAGTGGGGCTGAGAGACTTCAGAGAAGTGTGACTAGCCCAAGGTCACCCAGCAGCTGCATGTGGAGGAGCGGAGACGCGAACCCGGTTCACCAGATTACAAGTCTAACGCTCTTAACCACTAAACCACACTGGCTCCCTTTTAAGCTTTTAAGTGGCAGCCCATTTTTTTTTTAAAGTTCAATAGAAATAAATGCTAAAAGAGCTTGGACTGACACAACAGATGGCATGATTGCTTGATATAATGATTTGGCGAATCCTCCTCATTTGTCAAAAAACTGTACACAGCTACCTAGTAAAACATGGAATGCTTGCTATTCAGCCGGTTTCATACATGTCCCAAAGCTAGCCAGTATATTGGGGCAAACTTGTCAGGGCTGTCAAGACAATATATTGCAACATGCTAGATAGGAAATTCTGATCCAAAACAAGGAATGATAATAGATACAGTGTTTGTCTCTGACATGCATTTGAAATAGCAAAACCAAAAGAGATACAAATAACCCATACGTTGCAATGTAAATAAGCATGGGGAGATTTGCAAAGGTTAAGAAAGAATAGGCATTCTGCACTAGTGGAATCCTATCTAAAATCATCAGTGACTGATTTAACAGAGGTAGACATTCCTAGCAAGATTTTTGCCCAAATGTAAAATGGTGCTGTGCTTCATACATCACCACCATATCTAATCCATATCCAATGTGTGCTTGGGATATAAGCAAAGTGCATGCTCCCTATGCATGTTTACTCAGGTGTAAGTCCTTCTTCGATTCAATGGAACTTACCTTCTGGTAAGTGAATCTAACCAGCTTAAGAAAATAGTTGTAATTTATCAGAAAAATTAATTTAAAATATGGTTTACAAAAATAGAAAATAGTGGTAGAACAGGTGATGTAGTATTTGCACAGACTTCACTTTAAGATTGCAGTGTTGGGTATTCTTACACTGGAATAAGTTGCACTGAATTCAATGAGATTTACCGCTCAGTAGACATGCTTTGGTTTGCACACTGCAATTTTAAACAAAGTATGTTGGTGTGTGGAGAATAAAGACTCTATGTATGGTAGTCAAGGTGCTAACATAATACCTTCTGGAAAGTCATTTGTGAGATTTAGGAAATTGCAGGTTATAGATCAGAAACTTTTCATCAAAGCCATTTGATTCCATTTTCTAGAGCAAGGACAGCTAAGTTTGGGCTCTCTGGATTTGGTGGGACTACAATTCCCATCACCCTTGATCACTGGATGTAAGGCTGATAGCAGCTGGTGTTCAGCTACATGTGGAAGGCAATAGGCTACCAACTCTGGTATAGAGGCATGGTAGAAGCCTGTTTGATATTTTCCACCATCATTTCAGATCATTTTATACTATTTTTAATGGTTGATTCTGTAAGGTGAAGTGACCTTTTCCAGGTAGTGGTACGTTGGAGCCAGATGAAGGCAAGAACTGGTGTCTTAAAGCTGAAGCAATGCTTTAAAATATTGGCCTTAAAACAGGGGTCTCCACCTCAGGCAGCAAAGCATTCTGGACTGGCACTGTCTTTTCTTCACTACCTTCGTCTTTCTCTTCATCTTCCCTTTCAGCTTCTTACACTTCATAATCTGACTCCTTAATATCCCCTTCTTTCTCAACACTTTCCTCTCTACAGGCCACACCGTGAGTATCAATTGCCTAATTAAATCTAAGATTACCATCTATGTTTCCTACCTGCCCCTTAACCTTCCTTACTGCTCGAATTAGATTCTACTTGAGTCACCTTTTCTGCCCATGCATTCACATTTTAAAACACAGCTTTTAATTTGGGCCTCTCTTTTTTTGCAAACCCTTCATCTCTATTTCCTTCGATCCCCCATGTAATCTCTTCAAATCTCACCCTCTGCAGTTTTACTTCCTGTTTGATTCTCAATTCTATGAGGATCAGTATGGTTGGCTGCCTCCTACAAGTTACCGTATTTTTTGCTCTTTAAGACTCACTTTTTCCCTCCTAAAAAGTAAGGGGAAATGTGTCTGCATCTTATGGAGTGAACGCAGGCTGCGCAGCTATCCCAGAAGCCAGAACAGCAAGAGGGATTGCTGCTTTCACCGCGCAGCGATCCCTCTTGCTGTTCTGGCTTCTGAGATTCAGAATATATTTTTTCTTGTTTTCCTCCTCCAAAAACTAGGTGCGTCTTGTGGTCTGGTGCGTCTTATAGAGCGGAAAATATGGTACCTATGTAGCCAAAAAGAAGCCCCAGATGTGTCTTGGCTTGGTCTAAATCAGGGGTAGGCAACCTAAGGTCCATGGGCCACAAGCGGCCCCCGGGGGTCATTTAACTGGCCCACGAGCCACCCCTGAACTGAGCTGCCCGCTCGGCAAGTCCCCGTGCGCTGTGCTAAACTGGCGTAACGCGGCACGGGGACTCCCTTCTGCAGTGCCAAAAATCCCATCTGCGCACAATCCGGCCCATGGAGCCCTTCTAATACCCTGGCTCTCCAAAGTCAGCAGTGATAGAAAGGCAGCTGTAAGAATGGTCGCTCCCCACATTAAATAGGGGGCGCCCTTTGCGTGGTCATGAGCAGCCCCCTGGACCCTATGCGGCACCATTAGCACAGGCTTGGCTTCGCCTTCCCCAGATGGGATACCTGGAGGTCTCCGCCTACCTCAGCCAGTTGACCAATCCTGCCTGGGGAGGCATTGCCAAGTTGATCAGGCAAGGTAGGGGGAGGGACCACCCTGCCCAAACAATAGGGGGAGGATCTTACCTGCAAAGCAGTTGGCTCCAGAGCTTCTCCTACCCTACCCACCCTCAGTTAAGACTTCTTTTGCAAGTTAACCTTTTCTCCACAGGTACGTGGGTGCTGCTACGTCAAGGTCGCTGTTGAAGGTCCGGAAAGGAATTCTCCTGCATTGGCAGGTTTGCCTTTCCCGTAGCAAAACATCACAACTTTGGCAGTATCAGGCCTTGGGCGGAAACCTTCAGTCTATCTTCCCTAAATGGGGGTGGCGTGTAGCGGTGATTAACGCCACCTTCTCTTTGCACCAGCGATACCAGGCTTCCCCGTTAAAGGGGTTGCTTGAGGGGAGGCTTTGGCCGTACATCAAGGGGTTGGCATTGCTCTCCCCTGTGACAGCGACATAATGGGGGTGGGCTCTCTACTTGAGCATATGTTCTCCAGAGCCAGCCCATCCCCCCCACACTCTGGATAACCCTGATGTTCCCCAGATCCCTGGTGGGGGACTGGGAGGGCTAAACGCCCAATGCCTGAGCCAAGGTCTACTCACATCTGAAACATAATAAAGTTATGGCCAATTTTAATCTCATAGCATGTTGTCTTGAGTCGTTATTCCACATGGGGCTGCCCAGGGTTTGGGGGACTCCGCCTGTCCACGCAATAAACTCAAGTTAAGAATGTAACAAGCCATTGTAATGTAGTTGCATCGAGAAACACAAATTTTCCTTGGTATAATAAAAAAATGCAGTGGTTAACTTGAAACTGGAACAGCATGCCATTTATTTAATGAAGTCTTGCCGTGTGATAGCCTTTTCTCTAGTGAATCTATTGATGAAGAAAAACTTCCCACTAATTCACACCTAAATAGGGCACTACCAATTATAATCATTTGTATCAGGCTCCTGCTGGGAACTTGAACTTGACAATGAATGCCACTTTTATCTACGCACATTCCCGACACAAAAATATTCAAGATATAGTAGCTTTAGGTCTCCTGACTATTGCTCCATTATAGACAGGACAAAACAAAAACCCACTAGAGTTCAATAAATAGGATTATTGCACTTCCTCTGGGCAGGATATTCATAATATTAAAAAATCATGGGGATAAAATATAAGTGGATTGACTGCAGGAAACTGATTGACCCAGGCAGGGCTCCATAATACATAATGAACAAGACTCATCATAAAATCTGAATACATTTGTGGTGTTCTGGAAATGCAGCAGGAGGAACAGTTAAGCTTTTTTTGCTGCCTAAGGAACAAAGAATAACTATTAATAATTTTGCTCAGGCCTTCCAGCTTCAGCGGTTCTCAGAGTTTCTATCTTCAGGGAACATTTTCTTCTGCTGAGCCACCTCCAGCACATTTTCATGCCAGATCTGGTTGTAGCTGTTGGATCTCACCATTGCTTTGTGTAAAGGAAGAACATAGCCTAGAACACAACTAATGGCCCCCTGTGACTGCACACTGTAAAATAAGATTTAAATAACAACAACAACAGTTTGAAAGCACACCAGTGCAAGTAGATAAATAGGTACCACTGCGGCAGGAAGGTAAATGGCATTTCTGTGTGCTCTGGTTTCCATCACGGTGTTCCATTGCACCAGAAGTGGTTTAGTCATGCTGTCCAAATGACCCGGAAAGCTGTCTGTGGAGAAACGCCAGCTCCCTCAGCCTGAAAGTGAGATGAGCGCCACAACCCCATAGTCCCCTTTGACTGGACTTAACCATCCAGGGGTCCTTTACCTTTTTACCTAGTAATTATTACCTGCCCTTCGCCCTTGTCAGCCATTACTAATCTTCTCTCTGAGGAACCCCTGATAAGATTTTAAATCTAAGAAAACATAGGATTCCCTGGAACACAGTTAGGGTTGCCATATTTCAAAAAGTAAAAACCAGGAGACCCCCAAAATTATATTATACACACCCGTCCTCAAAACTGTAATTTTTTTAATTTATGGAAAAAAATCTGAACATATGGCAGCCCTAACATATGTTTAATTCCTTTGAATTGCACTGATTTTTCTTTATCATACAACATAACATTCTGGAAATGTTTGACTCTGGTATCCCTAAGGAAGTGTCGCAAATAACTATGGAAGAATTGCAAATGCAGCACCATAGCAGTCAGCTGAGGCAAAAATAAACACCTTAAATGTGTTTTTAAAAAATGCATTTGTGGCAAAGCATTTGCTGTTCTTCTCGGCCTGCTTTGCCTTTCATTCATTTGTGCTCTGGTGAGGAATGTTATGCATAGCTGTCAGCTGTCCCTTATTTGGCAGGAAACTCCTTATCCCAGCGGCGTTTCCCGCTGCTGTCCCGTATTGATGATGTCCCTTAAATTTCCCAGGTTTCAAAGGAAGCAGCTCCTCTCCCTCCCTCCCTGCCGGCCAGGGAGGAGGGAGGCTCCAACTGTGTTGCTCACCCAACAAGGAGTCTAAGAACGACTGGGGGGTGGAGCTTGCATGCCTTGTGCCGATCAAATCGGCCGCGCTGCCTGGGGACTCGCCTTTGCTTAGCACTTCCCTGCAGAGAGGTGACGGTGGTTTTCCTTGCTGCATCCCCTTTGCTGGGTTGCTGCACTGTGGGAACCACCACTTGAGGTTTCGTTTGGCTGGTGGATGACTAAAATCCCTTATTTTGGCTGCTGATCCCTTATTTTCAAGGCTGCTGGTCCCTTATTTTCAAATCTGTAAGTTGACAGCTATGATGTTATGCGCCTCCACCTAACCTGGTGACCTCCAGGTGTTTGGACTGCAACTCCTATCAGTTCCAGCCAGCACAGACATGGTAGCTGGGGCGGAGGGAAGTTGCAGTTCAATGCTTCTGGTGGGCACCAGACTGATGATGGCTGACGTATGTTTTATTGGAATTGCCCACCGTAAAGGGGGGGGGGGAATCATCTATATAAAACCAGTCAGACAACCCCTGCATGTGTGATATGAAGTAGTAGTAGTAGTAGTAGTAATTAATTATTATTATTATTATTATTATTATTATTATTATTATTATTATTATTATTATTTGTATCCCGCCCATCTGGCTGGACTTCCCCAGCCACTCTGGGCGGCTTCCAACAAAGATTAAAAATACATTAAAATGTCACACATTTAAAAATTCCCTAAACAGGGCTGCCTTCAGATGTCTTCTAAATGTCAGGTAGTTATTTATCTCTTTGACATCTGATGGGAGGGCGTTCCACAGGGCGGGCACCACTTCTGAGAAGGCCCTCTGCTTGGTTCCCTGTAGCTTTGTTTCTCACACTGAGGGAACTGCCAGAAGGCCCTTGGAGCTGGATCTCAATGCCTGGGCTGAATGATGGGGGTGGAGACGCTCCTTCAAGTATAGCCCCTGAGTAGACCCTACCCCACACCTACAACTATAGATGTGTTGGTCTTTAAGCTGCCACGGGACTTTTTGGCTTTTCTGACACATTGAAAGTGTAAGGACTCCATTGTAGCCAAAATTAGACTGGTGTGGACCTTATAGACCTGGTTCTGGCAACTGCTGGATTCAGGAAAGTGGTTGTTTACAGCCTCTTGAAATTAAGGCTGGAAAATTGCAAAAACTCTGTACATGTGCCTTTTGATTATTGGGTTGCCCTTATAACTTGGAAGGTATAGCTTTCCCTTTCCCCACAAGCCACATAATTAGGATACATCCCAAAGAGGTATTATTTTCCATTGGAGCTACGCTTTTGCTAATAGGAAAATCTAGATGCATTACATACTGGCAGAGCATCGAAACCTGAAATTTTATGGTTGCTTTCACTGGGAAATGTGCCTCAGACATGAAACACTGAACTTTTAAAATTAACTTTTCATGAAAAGATCATGTCACTTTCTAAATTACAAGAGTGCAATAATAGGCAGAGTTTACTCTTCTGTGCGCTTATTGACTCAAAATGTTCCAGGCCATTAAATTATAATGATGACTAATGGGTCTCTCCTGTTTTAGTTCAAATCCATAGAGTTAACACAAGAAAATTGATTAGTGTGGGTATGCAGCATTTTCTCATATCTTTCTTTCCTGGACCTTGAAATGAGTGGTGTCAAATAGTGCAGGCTTGGCTGTAACCTGGTAGAATCTAGTACTATATGGTGCATAATAAATCAAATATCCAGATGGCTTTTGTCCAAATAAGTAGATAAATGAGTAGAAAAAAGATAGCATAAATTAAAAAGGTGGTATCATACGTAAAACTATTAATTATAAAAGAATGTGGTGCAGGACCCTTTGGACTTAGTGTTAATGGTCATTCAAAATGCTATTGAAAACACTATACTTTATATATATATATATATATGAAAAACAACCAGGATATCCACTTGATTATAATTTCCCTCAAAAGGTTTGAGTTTAAATCCATGTTACCCAAATCTTTAATTTTCCAAGTCCTATTTGCTGTGCAAGTCTACTAAAAATAAAATATACTGAGTTATAGACAACCAAGCCATACTCAGAGTCGGATAAATTTGTGTAGAAATTTACTTTGTGATCTTCTCTCTATAAAGTTGCACTCATCAAGTGATGAAAAGCACATATGAATTGAGTCAGTGCTTTTTTTTCTTGGGTGGCACAGGACTCATACACCTGAACATTTTGTGAATCTTTGTCCATTTGTCCATTTACTGTATTTATTTTCCCCAATTTGAACTATAAAATGGTGGTTTTCTTGAGTCTAAATGAGAGTACCCCTAAAAAAAACACTGAGTTGAGTCATACTCAGAGTTGCAAAAATCCTACCAGAATAATATAGGTTCTTGCCTATGCATGTATACTAAACTATCCACACATCAAAATATGACTCCGTGAGTATCAAAATGTTGACAGGTTTGCTCCATTCATTCCCTGCTTATGGGTTGCTTTCAAGCATCTAGCTCATGGGTAGGCAAACTAAGGCCCGAGGGCCAGATCCGGCCCAATCGCCTTCTAAATCTGGCCCGTGGACGGTCCAGGAATCAGTGTGTTTTTACATGAGTAGAATGTGTGCTTTTATTTAAAATGCATCTCTGGGTTATTTGTGGGGCATAGGAATTTGTTCATTTCCCCCCCTTCAAAATATAGTCTGGCCCCCCACAAGGTCTGAGGGACAGTGGACCAGCCCCCTGCTGAAAAGGTTTGCTGA
Organism: Podarcis melisellensis; assembly: GCF_964234715.1. Classification (NCBI taxonomy): domain Eukaryota; kingdom Metazoa; phylum Chordata; class Lepidosauria; order Squamata; family Lacertidae; genus Podarcis; species Podarcis melisellensis. Next base: position 83,987,603 of record NC_138538.1, on the reverse strand, counting down.
TCCCTGCTGCTTGGCCATTTCTAGAACCAGGTTCCCAAACTAGATTGATACTTTTTGCTTCCTTTAGAATTTCTCAGAATCTTCTCCTTCGCAGCCATCTTTTAAATCACCTCTAAAGGCATTTATTATGTAAACCCTTAAGCATTCTGTCAGACCCCCCACTGCCCTTATTTCCCAGGGAAAGTCCCAGATTTACAGAAGCCATCCCAGTTTCCGATTTATCCTACTGGTCTTTAAAAAGGTAAAGGACCCCTGACAGTTAAGTCAAGTCACAGACGACTCTGGGGTTGCGGCGCTCATTTTGCTTTACAGGCCAAGGGAGCCGGCGTTTGTCCGCAGATAGTTTTTCCTGGTCATGTGGCCAGCATGACTAAGCCGCTTCTGGCAAAGTCAGAGCAGCGCACAGAAACACCGTTTACCTTCCTGCTAGAGGGTGCCTATTTATCTACTTGCACTTTGACGTGCTTTCGAACTGCTAGCTTGGCAGGAGCAGGAACCGAGCAATGGGAGCTCACCCCGTCGTGGGGATTCAAACCGCTGACCTTCGGATCAGAAAGCCCGAGGCTCAGTGGTTTAGACCACGGTGCCACTGCCTCCCTTTAGGGTGTCCCTATTTTCATAAGAAAAAAGTTGGAGGGTATGGGGTTATGAAACTCCCAAGCCAAGGAGATTAACTATACAACTTTTAGAAGACATCTGTATAGGGAAGTTTTAAAATATTTAATGTTTTATTATGTTTTTATATATGTTGGAAGCTGCCCAGAGTGGCTGGGACAACCCAGTTTGATGGGTTGGGTACAAGTAATAAAATTATTGTTACTATAGAATAGGATGCCCCTATTTTCACCTAAGAAATGTTGGAGGGTATGCTCTATGTTTCTGTGCTCCCCCCTTAAATAAACCATTCTTGGGAATTAATTTATTAATGTCAGCAACATGCTTTCCATTTGTGGGTTTAGTGAAGCTTTTAAAATGTTGTTTTTATCGGGTTCCAGAGGTAGAAGATGACTTTCCTCCTCTTTCTTCTTTTTTTAAAAAATCTGCCTCTGGTGATTGAGAGGCAAACCCAGGGGGATAAATCTTCTCAGCTTTAGATAAAAGAGAGGTTTGCTAAAGTGTGAGCAATGTTCCCGAAGTAATGAAGAGTGAAAATAATGGCATTGCAGGCCTTCTCTTGCTTTAGGAAGGAAGCCAAGTCAGCCACACACTCTTATCAAGTGTAACAAGATTAGTTTTTGCAGAGCAGTTGTTAAAATCCCTAGAAGCCCATACTGTACTAGCATCCTTCAGCAAGACCAGTGCCTCCTATTTCTTCTCATGCATGAACATAACAAATCCTTATTTACAGCTTACCTGCTCTTGTGAAAACTTGTCTCTCGCCCCTTGCTAATAAGCCATTGTCTGTTTCAAAGTTTTGTCGCACTATTTGGAGGGCTGTGTGTGTTGCAATAGAGAGCCAGAACTGGCCTTCAGTTGGGGAAGGGGCAAAATTTGATTCAGCTCTCATTTGAAAGTGCATCTACCTGATTCACACTGTCCGACACAATATGAGAACCAAAACAGAGTCCCTAATTGAAATTCATACTTCTCCGAATTTTGCAATGCAATTATCCAGCCAAATAATATGTCTAAAATGCATCTGATGGGGTGAGGTGTGCATAAAATATATGTATTTGTGAAACTAGAATTTAAAAAATGCATTACATTAGAAAAAATAGCTTTGCAAAAATGCATACATTAGGGGAAATGGCATGGAAACAGCTATAGATTTGGAGAAATTTGCACTGAAATTCTGATGAATTTCCATGAGGATTTTTTCTTTTTTAATGCTAACTGATGTGGAAATGTGGAGAAGTGAACTTAAGGTTGGAAAAAATATGAGAAACTGAGAGAAACCAGAACTGACAGAATCACCCACCTTGGGCTTCCAGAAAGAAGAGACCTCAAGTCTTATGGATGAATATAAATTATTTTAGTATAATTATAATTGAGGCCTAAATACACCTGAACAGTAACAACAACAGGGCGTTCTCTTTTCCTTCTTGTGGAAGTAAGGTAGCCCATCCTACAGTTAACTTTTCACTCAGCCCCAAAGGCCAAATACACTTTGCTACTGTATGGAACTGTCCTGACAAGTTTTCCTATGCATCAAGTTGTTGTTGAGTTATTGTTTTGCAGCCTTAGAAATTTCTTAGATGTTCTGTCAAAAGCAGGAACTTCCAAAAAACTGCCTTGAAATGGGCTTTAGACAAAATGTAGGCTGCAATCCTGAGCACATTTGCTTTTTGTATCTTTTTAAATCATACCTTACCCTTCCCCCCAAAGAAGTCCAGGGCAGCAAATGACAAGAAATAAAACAACTGAAACACCTTAAAAATGAGACATTAAAAAAAACAACACAATTCCAGGACAGGTGCAGACTGGGAGAGATCTCAACTTAAAAGACTTGCTGAAATAGGAAGGGCTTCAGCAGGCACCAGAGAGACAATTGTGATGGCACCTATCTAATAGTCAAGGGGAGCAAATTCCAAAGGGTAGGTAAAAAGCCAAAGGGACCCCTGACCATTAAGTCCAGTCACGGACAACTCTGGAGTTGTGGTGCTCATCTCGCTTTACTGGCCGAGGGAGCTGGCGTTTGTCCACAGACAGCTTCCAGGTCATGTGGCCAGCATGACTAAGCCGCTTCTGGCAAAACCAGAGCAGTGCACAGAAACGCCGTTTACCTTCCCGCCAGAGCGGTACCTATTTATCTACTTGCACTTTGATGTACTTTTGAACTGCTAGGTTGGCAGGAGCAGGGACTGAACAATGGGAGCTCACCCCGTCACAGGGATTCGAACCGCCAACCTTCTAATCGGCAAGCCCTAGGGCTCAGACCTCTGTTGTGTGGAATAGACCTCCTGATAAGATGGTATCATCAGAAGGCCCTCCACTTCAGAACGCAGTGATTGCATAATGGATCCCACAGCTGGTTCTTCCCTGGTCTCCTCGCTGGCCCAAGGGGGACTAATTTAGCCAGCTAGGCCTGGTGATGATCTAATGTTTATTGGATGGATTTTCCCCTTAAATTGATTTTTGATTCTTGATTTTATTGTTATTTACGCTTTATACTGTATTTTATGCTGGGTTTTTTTTTTGTAGCATCAATTAAGTGTTTTAAATTTGTTGTTAGCTGCCCTGAGCCAGGTTTCCTGAACCGGGAAGGGCGGAATATAAATAAAAAATTATTATTATTATTATTATTATTATTATTATTATTATTATTATTATTTTATTCTACTCCTGAGGTGTATATGACTTTATACACCTTGAACTTAGCCCAATAGCTAATTGGTAACCAGTTATTTGGGAGTTAGCAACATAGAGCGGCTCTAACTAATGAGTAAATATGCATAGGGTTGCACCAGGGCAGGCCCAAGATATTTTGGCACCTGAGGCGAACCACAAAATGGCACCCATTAGAAACAAGGGGAAAGAAAGATCTATATTGGGATCTGCTGCCCCCGTGGATCTTGCCACCTGAGGTGGTTCCCTCACTTTGCCTCATGGGTGGGCTGGCCCTGGGTTACACTAACACACAATATCACTAGTAATATCAAAACTCTGTTTGCTTCCTTCAAGCTTCCTAATAATCGTCCTCAGAGCAGGAATCTGCAAATTCACATAAGAAAGGTGGTTTTAAGTGATCTTCACCTGCACAGGATGTGAGGATAGCTACTAGTTTAAATTGCATTTTTTAAAAAAAAAAACCTTGAGACAACTTCATAGAAGAAGAACGCCATATGCCATGATAGGGATGTCACTCAATCAAAGACATATTAGCCATGAGCACTTCCATATTCAAAGGAAACACATTCCTGAATACCACATGTTATGGACAAAAATCAAAGAAAGAATGTTGTCATTATGGGACATTATTGAAGTCAAACCAACAATTCATGCTTTGCCCGGTGGGCACATGAAGGGGCTAAGGCTCACAGAACTTTCTTGTAAAATTTGCTAGAGAGGACTCTGAGATCACTACCTTTGTCTATCTTGACAGGAAGCTGTAACACTACATCCTTCTTTCCTTCCTGCCTGGACAGCCTCCTCTTTCTCCACAGCACTTCCAAGATGCCCACACAGACATGCAGAGTTCAGACACCGTTCTTGAATTAACATTTTGTACTTTTGTAACTTACACAGTAGTTATAAACCTGTCTTTCATTTTGCTCCTGTAACTGATGCTTCAAGACCAAGATTATGTGAGTATATACTACTTTTATTACTTCACAAAACAACGTGTGTATGATTGTTGTTTTTAAGGGGGTAATACCAGGAAAATCCAATCTGCTTCAAAGCATCCTGGATTATATTTTCTAGGAGGTTAAATCAACCTTGCATTAGCTTCCAAATTTAAGCTGCAAAGGACCATTAAAGCTAGGGCATGCAACTGTACTACTTTTGGTTCTCTGGGTTTAATCATTCATAAAGAATATACATTCATCGAATGCTTGTTATATTACAGTCACTTGAGTGACTGAGAAGACCGAGGTTAGACTCTTGCTTCATGAGCAATTTTGCACAAATCCCAGTTGTCCTTATCTCTTAAAGGTTAACTTGTATCCCACAAATTGCAATCTCAAACACATTTGCCTTAAGTGAAATCAATGGTATACAAATGAATGACGTCCCCTGGAGTTATAACTTGCTGGTTACTTACACTTTTGCCTGTCAAAAACTCATCTGAGGAGCCTACATTTAGTCAGATCTGTGGCTAGTTTCATGGTATTGTTATGAGAATTATAAGGTCTAAGATAATAGAAATTAAATAGATAGGTCTAGGATAATAGAAATTAAATAGAAATTAAAATAAATGTTCATAAATGTACCAAACGCATACATAAATATATGAACCACAGGTCTGAAACAGTACAGAAAAACAGTCCTGAAACCATTTTGACTTTCCCAAACTGACCTCAAATGTTTCTCTGCAAGGAGGAAGGAAATGGAAAAACCTCCCCATTGTCTCTTTGCTCACAAATCCTGTCTTAAGGGCAAATCTGTGTGTGAATAGGGTGAGCCTGTGACCTGGATTCAGGAACTGAGTATTTACCATCACAAAAGAATGGCCAGGTTGCCCAAGCTAAAAGCAATCAGTGACCATTATCAGGTATCCTGGCAGACAGGTTTCCGCTGTAGACCGCCCCTTCAGTGATGTATGTATCCATTCACTGAAAGTATCCATTCTTAAGGAAATCAGCCCTGAGTGCTCACTGGAAGGACAGGTCGTGAAGCTGAGGCTCCAATACTTTGGCCACCTCGTGAGAAGAGAAGACTCCCTGGAAAAGACCCTGATGTTGGGAAAGATTGAGGGCACAAGAAGAAGGGGAAGACAGAGGACGAGATGGTTGGACAGTGTTCTCGAAGCTACAAACATGCGTCTGACCAAACTGTGGAAGACAGGAGTGCCTGGCGTGCTCTGGTCCATGGGGTCATGAAGAGTCGGACACGACTAAACAACTAAACAACAACAACATATAAGAGCTTGCACACCAATATTCTGGGTTCCTCCTCCCTCCCTGTGTGGGGTGAGTGGGGGACCCTCTAGCAACAGTTTAATAAAGATCACGCTTACAAGCCGCTTTGCTTCTCAATATTCCCTGGTTGGCCTCTGTTATTTTCTCCTACTGATAGAGAAACCTATATAAGGATTCTATATGGGCTCTTGGGAACCCCATAAGGGAAAAGGAACAAGTTTTTTTTTCTTATAAAAGTATGAAAAATAATGAAAAATTATAGCCCTAGCATTCAACCAGTACAGCTTGCTTCTAGTACCCATTGACAGGCTGCTCAATTTTTTCCCTTGCCTCATAAAATGGAAACAATGTTCATTTAACTATTTTGCAAAGCCATGCTGGCATACAAATGAAAGGGACACATCTTATGAACTGTATGCCACTATTCTGGGATAGGCCAGATCTTACCCCACCACAAGCTGTGCTGTCTGGCCCCTGGAAGTCCTTCCAAAATTCAGTACAAGTACAATAAAATGTTTGGTCACAGTATTGATCTTCCCAAGCTGTTAGAGAGATAGGCATATGGAAAGATTGATAGATAGCGTTCGTAACCCTTTAAGGTCACTTGCATCTTTTTCGGATTTTGGACATAATATTCATATAGTACAGTGATGGCGAACCTTTTATAGACCAACCCAACCCCAAACCCACTTATTTATCGCAAAGTGCCAACCCTGCAATTTAACCTGAATACTGAGGTTTTAGTTTAGAAAACAACAACTCACACATAGACATATTTTGTCTTAAAAGAAAAACATAGCAATAGAGCTTTCAGTGATACAAACAACTTGTAAAAGTTTGCATTAAGATGATCCAAACTAAGTAAGGAAAGCAATTCCCAAGTGCCTTCGTTGACTTAAAGTTATTTGGAAGAGAATTCCACACTTAAGGATTCTCTGCTTCTAAGCTCCAGCCTGAGTGAGCAAGTGTTTTTGGCGTGGCCCTCTGAACACGTGCAGAGCGGAGGGCCCCCCCATCATGTCACCATTTCCTGAAAGGGCCCTGGGGGCTGCCCCACATGCTAGCCCTGCTCCCTCGCCCAGCCCTGACCAGCCCCTATGCAGGGTGTCCAGCATGGCCGGAGGGTGTGTAAAGCCTCAACCTCGCAGGAGGAGGAGGAAGGCAGCTGCTCAGAACTCTCAGCAGCCCACCAATGTGGCAGCACGCCTCTGAGCACATGCAGAGCGCTGTGTTCCACCCACAGTGGAAGCTCACCAAGGGAAAACGCACAACGCACACCCTGGGGGTTGTGGCTCTGTTTTGCACCCTCCAATGCCCCATCCGAGGCGCTTCTACTCAGACACAAGTCCCAGGATCCAAACCCAGCTTCTGAAAACAACATGAGTGCCTGCTTGGGGATAGCATCACATACCCGAATGGGACCAATGCCCCACCCAGCCCTTCCCTTTGTGCCTCCCTGGCCATGAGTGCACCTTCTCAGTCTGGGCATCCCACGCTGAGCGGCTGAGCAAAAGGAGCCCTAAAGGCACTACAGCAGACGGGCCAGTTTGGGGATTTTGGCTCTTTCCTATCCTGCTTGTGTGGCATCTGAAACTGAGAGCCCAGTATAATAATTGCAACCCACTCACACAAAATACTAATTGCTACAATATCCTCAGCGCAATTGGGTGCAATGAACTTCGGTCAAAGAATCGGCTCCCTGATGGGCATCACATCCCGCTCCTGCTGCACTGTTTCCTGCCGTGTACATGGTGCTCCAGCTGCCCAAGTTGAGCTGAGGACTCGGCGCACTGCCCTCACCTTCTGCCGGCTGTGTGCTGGGGTGATGGTGTGCGTGCGTACCCACAGAGAGGGCTCCGAGTGCCCCCTCTGGCATGCGAGCCATAGGTTCGCCACCACTGATATAGTACATCGAGTTGCCAGGTCAAGAACATCCCAGACCTTGAGATTTCAGGCCCCAGACCTGTGATATAGGGGCAGGCCCTGGTGATGTTCTTAAGTATAACACTTTAAGCATTAACCACAGTATAACACCTGAAAAGATAGGGCAGAGGACCTTGCAACCTATGTTTATTGAGAACTGCTCAAGTCGATGGTGCAATTCCCAGGCAGTATTGCATTCATTGAAGGGATGCGGGTGGCGCTGTGGGTTAAACCACACAGCCTAGGACTTGCCGATCAGAAGGTCGGTGGTTCGAATCCCCGCAACGGGGTGAGCTCCCGTTGCTCGGTCTCTGCTCCTGCCAACCTTGCAGTTCAAAAGCACGTCAAAGTGCAAGTAGATAAATAGGTACCACTCCAGTGGGAAGGTAAACAGAGATTCCATGCACTGCTCTGGTTCGCCAGAAGCGGCTTAGTCATGCTGGCCACATGACCCGGAAGCTATACGCCGGCTTCCTCGGCCAATAAAGCGAGATGAGCGCCACAACCCCAGAGTCGGTCACAACTGGACCTAATGGTCAGGGGTCCCTTTATCTTTACCTTTTATTGCATTCATTTAATTTCCTTCTCACCTCACTCTCTAATATACACCACCAACACTTAGGCCATTATATAATTTGTTTATCTTTAAAGTGCTACGAGACATTCTTTTTGTGTTCAGGAAAAAAGAAAAGCCAAGGCATTTAAGAGTTACTGGGAAAACATAACATTAACATCAGCATAGATAAATGTTCGCACTGCAACTAGGAAACTCATGTAATAGTCACCACATCCAAAGCACCCTTAATTAGAATCAGTCCCATCTAGATCTTCCTCCACATCACTGTGTCTTCAGACCAAAAACTGAAAATATGGGGACTATTAGCCAAACAAGCACATCTCTACCTCTCAGGATCTTCTGCCCTGGCAGAGGCAGGAATGCTTATACTCAGTAAGAGGCATTAATTAACCTAGCTGCTGATCCATTTCTCCAAGAATGTTAGCATTATTTAGCAAGACTCTCTCTCTTTCTCTTTGTATAAACCAAAAAATGGTAATTACTGCAGTCAATGGCTGTACCACTGGTGCTTGATTTGAATGTTACAAACTTTCACCCTAATGTAAGTTAAATTACTGTAGTTTCTGGCTAAGAGGGTGTGTGTGTGTGCGTGCCTTTTTGGAATTGAACAATACACCCCATGGGAAGTCCTTATTTCATGTTTTGACCATTGTAACCTTGGTTGTATTGACATTGCCTATGAATTCCCCCTCCCCCAATGGGTGAGTGATGCCGAATAACAACTGATGATGCTGTATGACCCACTGTGTCAGAAGCACAACTGGGGTGGGGAGGGTAATGTAGCAGCATGAAGACTCCCCACCTCCTGTCCCAGCTAAAATAAGGTAGGCTCCAAATTTGTGTGCATTTACTCATTTTAGATGGATGATCCCTAGCTAACAGGACCAGTGGTCAGGGATGATGGGAATTGTAGCCCAAAACATCTGAAGGATAGAAGGTTCGGGATGCCTGACCTAAATGCTTGACATATAGAGTGGGTGGGTTGTTATATCAGGCAGTGTTCCTCAAACCTAATAATGGCGGGGCACTTCTTTCTAAATTAAAAGAGGGAGCACACTTCACCTTTGATAGATGAAAATGTTTACTTTTAAGTGTGCATATAAGGATAATAATATTTTTTTATTTATACCCTGCCCATCTGGCTAGGTTTCCCCAACCACTCTGGGTGGCTTCCAACCAAATATTAAAAACAATACAGTGTCAGACATTAAAAACTTCCCTAAACAGGGCCGCCTTCAGTTGTCTTTTAAAAGTAAAAAAGTTGTTTATTGCCTTGACATCTGCTGGGAGGACATTCCACAGGGCAGGCGCCACTACTGAGAAGGCCCTCTGCCTGGTTCCCTGTAACCTCACTTCTCACAGTGAGGGAACCGCCAAAAGGCCCTTGGCGCTGGACCCCAGTGTCCAGGCTGGATGATGGGGGTGGAGATGCTCCTTCAGGTATACAGGGCCAAGGCCGTTTAGGGCTTTAAAGGTCAGCACCAACACTTTGAATTGTGGTCGGAAATGTACTGGGAGCCAATGAAGATCTTTCAGGACCAGTGTTATGTGGTCCCAGCGGCCACTCCCAGTCATCAGTCTAGCTGCCGCATTCTGGATTAATTGCAGTTTCTGAGTCACCTTCAAAGGTAGCTCCACGTAGAACACATTGCAGTAGTCTAAGCGGGAGACAACCTCTTTCTCCTTTTCCTGCCAAGAGCTGCTTCCCCCTATGTTTCTGCATGAGTCTTTGATATTGGACAATTGAAAAGAGCCAAATACAGAGCAGCGACTCATTGCTACTGTTTCCCCAAGTGCAGTGATGGGTGTTTATCTACAGGAATGAATGCCAACTGCTTTACTGAAGTGAAGGCAAGGGGTTAACCAGGGGCACAACTGGGTAGAGCTAAACCTTTTCCGTACTGCTATTAGCACCAGAGATTGAGAATCATTCCTGCCCCTAGCTGCATCCATGGTTCTGTTCCTTAGTCATACTAAAGCTTGACATTGCTCAGAACTGATATAGCTAGATAAACTATAATGTGCTCCTCCAGCAGATAGACTAGAAACCTGCAACTGCTGTAATTTTGCATGCCACAAAAAATTTCCCCAGTTTCCCAGAGGTTTCATTACCCTACTTCAAAAAGAGGAAAGGAAAAAAGATAAAGAATTTTGAGGTGGCAGAAATAATTGGTGAAGTCAGTTTTAAGTACGATTCCCCATTTATATTAGTTACGTAGGTATTTTATGTGAAATGGATTTAACTGATTGCGTTATAATATTTTGTTGTATTTTATTTTGCTGTAAACCACTGTTATTTGGCTATTGTGGTAAAGGGTGGTATGAGAAATAATAAGAGGTAGACAAATGCAGAACAGACAAAATAGAGGGATTCTTAGTCGCCCCCCACCCTAATTTTCCATCTATAGCTGACAAAACTAATGCTTCATTTACACACACACAAACACTTCCTTCAAAAAGATGTTACTGGATGCTTCTAGTGACTAGTCGAATCAACTGAATATAATCATCTGATTGAAGACTGATCCAAATGGAAACAGCTTCCTAAATAATTAAGTCTACCCTGAATTCAGTGGTGGGAAAAGTCAGTCTAATGAAAATTAACTTGAAGGGATGCTTGTTCACATCAGGGCTCAATGGAGAGCAGGGCAGAAACTGGCGGCTTTTCGACTCACATGTGCCTAGGTTTGCTTTTTTGTTGAACCAACTCTGCCTTCTGCAGCGAGAGAGCTTCACTGTCCTCATATGCTTGTTTGTGCGCCTCCAATTTTAGATTTCTTTACTTGGAGCTCTGGCATTTCATCAGTGAACACCCGGAGCACGAAACACTGTTTTACTAAGCATATGCTGGAGTGGTAATAAAAGACTACAGGAAATTAGAATCTCTTTTTTCCCCAAGCTACATTAAGATTCTCAGATAAAATTGTTCAGGTTTCCTACTTGGTCTATGAAATTATAATAGCTACGCAACTCAGCTAGCAACTAAGCATAAGATGACTGTCCCTTCACTAAATGTATATTGGTGCAATTTACACATATTGTATTCTCAAGGCAAGGCATTTTCCTAGCATATTATGCTCCAGGGACCATTTTTCTCCCATATTAAGAATGTGCTGGACGTGGTGCATCTGATACCTTTCCTGAACTCAGATTATTCTCTGGAAATCATACCAGAGTGTACTCTGCCAACAAGATTCCTATTTCAGTTTTATTGTTCAGTCCATTATGGCTTATTTTAGAAGAGCACCCATTTGTCACATTGTGAAGAATGGGTGCAAGAAATTCTATTAAATCACAGGAGAGTCTTCCAAACAATATATCAGGACATCTCCTCTCAAAACTTGTGAACTGCTTTGCTATCTCTGGATCTCCAAAGGCTCACTTATTGCAGAGGGACTACAGAACTAAATGGCTGGGGGGTGGGGTGGGGCTTACTAGAAGTCATTACTAGCCTACATCAGGTCTCAACAGACTTCCTCAAATACACTTGCCATAAATCCGTCCACATAATCTAGAGTGCAATGCACCCCAAGCAGTGAGCAGCTGAGAATCTTGTATACACAGCAGATCATCGCATGTGATATACAGCCATATCCCATTCATGTTTACTCAGAAGAAAGTCTCAATGAGCTCAGTGGGAATTATTCCAAACTAGGTGTGCATCATAGGGACACGGGTGGTGCTGTGGGTTAAACCACAGAGCCTGGGGCTTGCCGATTAGAAGGTTGGCGGTTCAACGGGTTGAGCTCCCGTTGCTCAGTCCCTGCTCCTGCCAACCTAGCAGTTCAAAAGCACATCAAAGTTCAAGTAGATAAATAGGTACCACTCTGGCGGGAAGGTAAACGGTGTTTCCTTGTGCTGCTCTGGTTCACCAGAAGCGGCTTAGTCATACTGGCCACATGACCCAGAAACTATGCCGGCTCCCTTGGCCAGTAAAGCGAGATGAGCACCGCAACCCCAGAGTTGGCCACGACTGGACCTAATGGTCAGGGGTCCCTTTACCTTTACTAGGTGTGCATCATAAACCAAGCCACAAAAATCAACAACCAAGCTATCTGGGTTGCTTGCAAATATAAGTGGGGGGGGGGATATCTTTTGCAAATGAGTGCCCTTAATACTCAAAGAGCATAATAGGCCTTTGGTGCATAGAATAAAGCAGAACATAGGACACAGCATTTTACCAAGTCAGTATTGTCGAAACTCACCAGCAGCTACTTTCCAGAGGTCTCTCCCAGATTGAACCAAGGACCTTTTGCATGCAGAAAGCATTTGCTCCACCTCTAAGCAATGGTCCTTCACTTTCCTTTTGGGTTTACTAAAAAGGAAGTTACTGGGATGCAAGGAAAACATGCTGACTAAGAGAGGAAGCTATCACCTGGAAAGAATCCCATTCTAAGTCCAAGAGAACAATAGACTGAGAGAACAATAGGCTTGCCTTTCTCCCCATCCCCCACCCAGTGCCGGATTTATGTATAATCTAAACAAGCTATAGCTTAGGGCCCCACTCTCTTGGTGGCCCCAAAAAAATTTAAAGGGAAAAAAGACTGGATGCACATTTCCAAAATATAAGATAAAAATAAATAAAATAAAACCTACTGAGTTTTATGTTACTGAGCTACTGAGTTTTATGTTACTTACATCATAGGCTCCTATGATGTAAGTAATGCCCCCCCCCCGCTAGCTTGCACCCTAAAATATCACTGGTTTGCTCATCTCTATATATAGGGTGCCTACATTCTGCATGTGCAAATGGCTTTAGATACCTAATAGGTCCATAAATTACCATACAGTGGTGCCTCGGGTTATATATGCTTCAGGTTACATAAGCTTCAGGTTACAGACTCCGCTAACCCGGAAGTAGTATCTCAGCTTAAGAACTTTACCTCAGGATGAGAACAGAAATTGCGCAGCAGCGGGAGGCCCCATTAGCTAAAGTGGTGCTTCAGGTTAAGAACAGTTTCAGGTTAAGAACGGACCTCCAGAACGAATTAAGTACCGGTACTTAACCCGAGGTACCACTGTATAGCATATATTCAACACAAAAAACAGCAACAATTTGATGTTGACAAAGGACAGCTGGACATATAAAGGGCCCCATTACCTTCAGTAGCTTAGGGCTTCATCAAACCTAAATCCGGCCCTGCCCTCACCCCTCCAGCTGCAACAAAGAGATAATAAATACCAGCCTGCCTCACCCAAATCATGTCCCATTGGGGCCCTGAGAGTTGAAGACAATTTTTCTTGATGTGCTGCTGTTTGAAGGCAATAATGTCAGTGATGGAGGAAAAAACCTTGCTAGCCCTAAAGCCTCAACTGGAAGCATCATGTGAAATGCTACACAACCAAGGAACATTCTGCACCCACACACTTCCATACACACACCAAGTAGGAAAAGAAGCAGGAATGCAGGTGGGAACAATAGAAGACATCTGCAATGGTTGAGAGGTTAAAAAACAAACAAGTCCCTTCCTACCCACAGCTGGCAACCCAACAGGGATTCTACTTGAGGAAACCCAATTCTCCTTACATTGAGCTGAGGTGCAACTGAAGCCCTGCCAACCTAAGACAGAAACATAGAACAAAGCAGTGACCACAGTGTCCACATCAATAATGAAGAGAATTCTCAATTTGTGTCTTTCAGCTCTCAGAAAGCTTGGGAGGGTCAGTCATGGACTGTACCCTCTGAAAGATGCTTAGGGGTGTAGTTTGCAAAGCCCACCATATACAAAGGGCAGGGTTCAGCCCACATCTGATTATCCTCAGAGAGCATCATTTTACTTACCGAGTGACTGAATCAGGTGGTGCTAGGTATTAGGTATGCATGCTAAAATATAATTTTAGAGAAGCGAAGAGAAATTTAAGATGTCTGTTTTGCGCTGAGAATACTGCAATTCTTACTATGACATACAGAAAGAAAATAAAAATGAGAAGACCTTCAAGTTTTAGTTGAGAAAGAATTTAATGTATCAAAAAGTGAGGCAGTGGACCTTCCTGACTCCACCTCTCATTTAAATCCCCGCCCCAAATGAAATCTGAAATTATGTCGCCCGTAGTCTGCCTCTTATGAACTTTACACAGCCAACTAAACATTCTGAAGTCCCCCATATTTAACTCTCCCTCCCCCAAATAAGCCACAATGGGTTTTGCTTCCATAACTCTAGCATGACTCGGCTTGTGATTCTAGCTACAGCAGAGCAAATCCCACACACCCTCCAGTGGAGCTCTTGTCTGGGTAAACATACACAGAACTGGGCTGCATGGCATTTTATAGAAATCCAACACAATCACTTTCTCCAGACTGGAAGTCATTCCTATGCATATGTACTCAAAAATAAGTCTTAGTAGGTTCAGTTGGGTTTCTACCCTGTGCTAAATGGTATCAGTGTCTATGTTAACTTGCTGAGGTCTTTAGCTCATTTTTTGTTTGTTTTGCTTTTACACACACACACACACACACACACACACACACACACACCTTCCTAAAGGCTCATCTTGTGTCTCTCATATGTAGAGAAAGAAAGAAAGAAAGAAAGAAAGAAAGAAAGAAAGAAAGAAAGAAAGAAAGAAAGAAAGAAAGAAAGTTCTGCTTAATGCTTAAGCCTCATAATTGAAAGAGCCCATTTGATTATATTGCAAAATGGTCACCCAATGAAGGGAGTTTCATTTTATGGTGCAGTCAACTGAAAATAAAAAGAAATGTCTTGAGATAGCTCTGTGATGGAGTCACTCACCAAAGGATGCAATTTAACACTTAATGGCATTTGCACAGGAAAGGCAGCAAGGCTATTGCCTAGGCTGCTCATCTAACCTATTTAAAAGCCCATCGGTCTGTGACTGTTGCAAAACAAGCCTACAAAAAACATGGTCAGTGTCTCTTCTTCTGGTGCACCTTCTGCTCTACCTTCTCCTTTTTGTCCATATTCCACCCAGTTTCCCATCCCTCTTGCCCTTGAAGCAAACACAAGATGAGAAATGTCTCCTACCAAATTAGCCTTCGGGAAACCTCTTCCTTTAACAAACTTGCATAAAGGACTCCTAGCCACAGAAAGCACCTTGGCAGGAAAGTATATGAAGATAAGCAAGCCCTTGGGCTTCTCTGCATAAATTAGAAAACTTGATTTGGGCAGTGCGATTCTCAAGTAGGAAAAGTGACAAAACACCAGCACAGCCCATTCAGTGTCCCCCTGATGGGAGCAGAAGCTTAGTGCTGGAGTCAGCAGTGGACTCAAACCATCTGAGATTTCTGGAGTCTGCTACCATCTGGCTGCAAAAGTGAGACACGCCTCAGTGAGAATTTCCTAATACCTGTCGTGGTGGGAAGAAACAATGCTCCAGACTTCACACACACACACACACACACACACACACTACCAGAAAGAGAGACTTGCAGTGTCTATTTAAAGAACATTTGGGGACGCTGTGTGCTCCCTATTCTTGACCCTATTCTTTGACATTTCAAAGCTGTGGTCTTTCAATTATACTCTCTCAACAATCCCGTGTTATTATTCCAATTTGTGTTGAGATGTTGGGGAAGGAAGGAAGGAAGGAAGGAAGGAAGGAAGGAAGGAAGGAAGGAAGGAAAGTTTGGTTTATGCTTACACCTCATAATTCCAATGCAGGAATCTCAACTAAAGAATCCATAACAGATGGCCATCCAAAGAAAGAGAATTCACAAGCTCCCATGGTAGACCGTTCCACCGTCAAACAGCTCCTACTGTCAAAAAGTTTTCCCTGATGTTAAGTCAGAATCTCCTTTCATGGGGTAGAACAGGGGAGCATTTTGGGGACATGGTTCAACCTCTACATATTTTCCAATTTGGGGTCTTCCTAGGCATGAACAGACCAGCAGAGAGCTATTACATGTAAGAGATTTCATATCACCTCAGATTCAGTGCTTACAGTTCATGCATTCATATGCCGATGGCACCATGTGAGCAGCCCCCAAGGGAAACTGGGTGAGGCGGATACCAAATTAATGGTGTTGGAACTTCAGGGAAAGGATTTACTGAACTCCTTGTTCCTCTGCCTGTGTATTCCTTTCCTGTGTAGCTTCTTTTACAGCATGAATGCAGAGGATAAGGTAAAAGTAAAGGGACTCCTGACCATTAGGTCCAGTCACAGACGACTCTGGGGTTGCGGCGCTCATCTCGCATTATTGGCCGAGGGAGCTGGCGTACAGCTTCTGGGTCATGTGGCCAGCATGACTAAGCCGCTTCTGGCAAACCAGAGCAGCGCACGGAAATGCTGTTTACCTTCCCGCCAGAGCGGTACCTATTTATCTACTTGCACTTTGACGTGCTTTCGAACTGCTAGGTTGGCAGGAGTAGGGACCGAGCAACGGGAGCTCACTCCATCATGGGGGTTCGAACCACTGACCTTCTGATCAGCAAGCTCTGTGGTTTAACTCACAGCGCCACCCGCTGTATGTGACAATTGAGAAAGGACCACCAAAGCAACATTTCACTGAATTAAACCATTGGTCCACCCAACTCAGGATTTTCTTCACTGACTGACAACTTCAGGGTTACCCAGCTCTTATATGGATGGAACCTGGGACCTTTTGAATGGAAAGCAGAGGTTCTACCCCTAAGCTACAGTCCTCATTGCATGCCAGTGTGCATGAAACCACATGGTGAAGTGGTCAGCCTCCAGTGTCCTACCATATGGCTGATGATTTGGTGCAGATGTCCTTGATGCCTGGCAAAGCATTACAGGACCAACAATAGACAACGTGCTATAGATGCATCTCACTTTGTTCTAAAGAGGTGTCAGGATTCACGTATGTGTAGGTGGGCATGGGACACCATGCGCAAAACCACCCACATCCAAATCTTCTCACATTCCTACTCAATCCATCCTGGCCTTTCGTTTTGGCCGTAGTCAGTTCCTCGTGCACTCTGCAATTCCCCGAAACTAGGAAATGAACAGAACCACGGCTGCCATACCTTGCGATGAAAGGGAAAAGTCACCATATTCTGAGCTGCATTTTAATGAAGGCTGGCAGCGCAAGCAGGAGGAAAGCCACACAAGAAACGTGCACCCTCTTGTACTTTGCATACTGGTCTGTGCAACCCTGCCTAGTCTCCCTGTCGAGCCCATACTGAAAACTTGCTCCGAAGAGTCATCAAAGCTAGGACTGGAACAGAGGTGATCATCATAATCTTGCTCCATTAAAAAAAGAGGTGGGGGGGGGGAGAAGAGAGACTATATCCGTTTTGCGTTCTGGAGATCATGCCCCTTAAGGGAGAATTATTCCTCCAACCCCACATTATTATTGAGCTGTGCCACCTCTTTAAAAATCAAATCACACAAGCAAAAAATGTCACAGGCTGCTGAATGAGCCTTTAGGATTTTATCTCTCTCTCCCCCCCGTTCCCCACATCTTTCCTGATTGGTGTGGCATTCCTAGCGGTGCCTCCCCACCCCCGGTAAATAGTATTGAACAAGAAACAACACATTAAGGCTGATGGAGATTTTCGCCCGTGAAGCATGCCGCTTGCTCGCTCGCTGCCTGCAAATGCCCATTAAGACACCATTAATTGCATTGATTTATTTGCAAGCGATGCGCAGAAGGATGTTTGCTCGCCTCGCCTCCCCTGCAAAGCCTGGCAGCCTCCGCTGCCCACCCCCGCCGTTTTACACCCAAACTCGACCCCCTGTTGCCATCTCTCGTCACTGTCACCAAGTTCTTTTCACTGACACTGGGAGCACCTCAGCGCCCACCTTCTCTCTCCTTCACCCTCCTTGCACCAAATTGCACCCCCCCTTCCCCACGATGACTCCAAACCCAGTGGTACAGTTTACCTTCGGGTAGCCTGTTAGGAGAGTCAGACGACGCGGAATCCCTTACCTATAGCTGGCTCGCCCGCGTCTGGCGTCCTCTGAAGCGCATCTATCTGATGATGCTCAAAGTTTCCGGATCCCCATGAGTTGAGCTAGCTGGGCTGCAGCTGCTGCGAGCTCGGCTGCAGCTCCGCGGAAGTGCAATGGACTAGCTCTGCTTGGGGATCGGGCTAATTGCACAAGTTCTGTCGGAAGAGGGTGGAAGGGGAAGGCCAGCGTTGGCAAGGAGGCAGAGAAAAAAAAGAGAGAGGGATCTTCTTCTCTTGGTGAGGCTGAAGACTCTGCTGCAAAAACCACGCACCGCCCGCCTGAGCAAGGTGACTTGTCTTCCCTCGCTCCAGCTGGTGGCAGAACAGCTGGGAAGGACACGCGGAAGGGGGTGGGCGGAAGGGAGGGGGGCTTTACTCCGGTTTAATTAAACCGGAGCAACTCCTGCCAACCGGATCTTCTCTTCGAGATCAGAGGGGGGGAACGTCCACGCTTTATAACCTCCCCTCTTAAAGTGTCCTTAGGTCCCTTCACTCCACAGATGGATTAAAGTGGAATAATTCATCCACGCGCATCGCTGTCCTAAAGAAGATTAGCTTTGGTCTGTCTGATCCAATATTCTGTCCCCAGTCGTGGGTCAGAGAAGTGTCGTAGGAGACTGACAGGAAGGAGGGCATGATGAGGGCAATGGCTTTCCTTTTATCCCAAAGATCTGATCATCAAAGGTGGTTCTGGAATTCCGACGAGGAACTCCTAAATTCCAGGACACAGGTGAGGCTAACCTGCGGCCCTGAGGATGTATTGAACTCAACCTCCCCAAACCACCCCACCCCTCAAGCCAGTGTGGCTAATGGCCAGAGGTGATGCGATCTGGAAGGACCAATGGTTCCACACAAGTCTCTGCTCGAGATCAGCTACTCCAAGCGTTAGGATGACAAGTAGTAGTTCTGAGGGTTAGACTAATGAGCAAGCGCGTCCACCTGTAGTGATCGTGAGAGTGCATCTTAACGACCAGCACAGCCTGCCGCAGAACGGGGAGGGGGGCACACTCACTGGGAGGGACATGTGCCCCCTTTGCTCTCCCTAATGGTCGCTTGCGAGTACAGAACTGGCAGGAATGATAATGTATTTATAGACTGCTTTCGAGAGTCTTCATGCTTTTTTATATACAGCACTAAAGAAAAGGTAAAGGTAAAGGACCCCTGACAATTATTCACAAAAACAGCAACAGCAAGAATCCCGCATGATGGGCCAGCAGTAGATAGATGAGGGGCCGAAAGCTTGCCTAAGGGCCCACCTGGCAGATTGGACTTACGATGTGCACTTTAAAAATTTCAAAATGGGAATGCAACCAACACGTGTTTGCAGACAGACGTCTGGCAAACACGCTTTTCGGGGAGTGAGAGTTGTCTGCAGCTGCTCCCTGCTGGATGGACCCCAAATGACAAACCCAAGTCTGCTGCCAGGTAACGTGTGTAAAGCATCCTTGGCCTGTGTCGGCTGCCCTAGCCCCGAAATCTACCCGACACTGGTGTGCATATATTGTATATAGCCCAGCGCATATTAATGCAATGAAGTGTGTGTGAGAGAGAGACAGACAGGCAGACAACAGGAAAAGTTACGCTCATCTCTCTTCTCCGGCCCCTGCAGTTCCTCGCACAGTTTATTTTTTTGCAAATAAACTCTACACAAATAATAACGCAGAAGAGGTAAGCAAGATAGAGAGAGAGACTTGCAAGAAGATGTGAGCTCCGGAAGAGAGATCCCCGACCAGACAATCGGACTTCTTCAGCGTTTTGGAGCCTTAGCTTAGTGAAACAGCATCTGCCTTGCATGTCCAGGGTGAAATGCAGCAACGGGGGCCGGGGGGGGGCGGGCGGGGGCGGAATCGGAACCCAAATGCGACTCACGATTTCTCAATTCCAAAAGCACCACCTTGAAAGGTCCCTTAAGGAAGCCCACCTCCTAGTCGAATCCGGTGGGGAATCTTCCCCCTTTCTTGGACTGAGGGACTGGTTGAGCCCAGCCCTCTCCCCCAAATACTTCTTTAAGACCCCTCCCAGAAAATCTGGAAGAGGACAGAGTCTCCCACAAAGACCAAGTGGCGCCAGAGAGACACCCCAACGCGAAAGCTGTGAGATATGGGTGAGATCTTCTTCTTCTCCTCTCCCATCAACCCTCCGAATAGGATGCTCACCAAGGACAACGATGCCACCCCTCTCTGGATCTTCCACCGCAAGCCCCCGACAAGTTAGCCCCTAGAAACCCAGGTGTTTGGCATGCCACGAAACCAATAGTGCGAATGACACACCGAGCTAGGGGTGCCTTTGGGGGAAATGTGAGAGTCCCATGTGTTTCAAGTGAGCGAGTCTAGGCGCGATCAGAACCCGGAGCTTACAAGCAAGGATCTGGTGTGTGTGCCTGTCATCTGCGGCACCAGAGAAAGCCAAGAGAACACCCGCTCCCCATCCGTTTCAGCCTCCCAACATAATTTTCTTTCAGAAATGTAACATGTGGGGTGCAATTTGCCTTGCCTAGAAATGCACCCCCCAACACACAGTGCACCCCCTAACTCGTCATTTTCTCTCTGCTGTGTCTGCGTGATGGAAGGGGTTAATAGAGGAACGGAATATCCATAGCATCAACAGGGGTTAAAAGCAGCAGAGCGACAGATTTGTTTAAGCTTCCCCCCCTCTCTCCCCCCCCAATAATAAAATAAATTTAAAAAGTCACAGAGACAATAGCTCATCAAACTGGCGATCGCTAAACACTGTGGGGAGGAATTGATGGAGGCTTCCTTAAATCTGGCGTGCGTAAAAGGCGAGGCACTCACCGGGTGGAATTTCAGGAGGCGAGGTGTCTGGGCAGCAAGCGGTTCCACGAGGCGAGCGCGCATCCCATGGTAGATCCAGAGGTTTGGATGCGCTTCAGAACGGCGGTGATGGACAGCGATGGGCGGCGTGGCGTGGGGGTGTCCACAGCGGGACGGTGGCATCCGCCAGAGCTTCCTTAGCGGCGCTGAGAGAGAGGGAGAGCCAAGTAACAACGAACCACCGGGCAAGCGGTGTGCCGGACGGACGCGTGTGTGCGTGCACACAGCCCAGGAAACAATGAATGGATATGAAAATAAAAAATAAAGGGAGACCGGACGAATGCAAAGGAAGAGTTATGGGGAGGCAGGCGGGCAGGCGCTCAGAGTCAGAGAAGCGGAGATTTTAAAGCTGATCCTTTAAGGCAAAAAGTAGGTGGACGAGATTATATTCATCCAAAGAAACGGAGACGAAGAGAGGCTGGCTCTGTGCGTAAAAACCACAGCAACCCAAGACCGAGTGAGCCAGGTGGTGCTGGAGAAGAAGCGAGGCGCAGAGAGAACTACAGGAGGAGGCTGGTCTCATCCTGATAGATATAGCGGCGGAGCTGATTTAGGGAGCTGGAGGGGAGGATCTAATGCGATTCGGGAGGAGGAGGAGGGGGGGGAGATCGGGTGGGCAGGAAGAAAAGACTCTCTCTCTCTCCCTCGCTTTTGAAGGGCTTGGCACATCAGCCCCGCCACCTTCTTCCCAGGTTGCTAAAGAAACTCTTTCCAGAGACTCAGTGCAAATCCCTTCCCTTCCCTTCGGTTATATATAGTAACCGTGCAAGGCTACTTCTCTCAATAATTTTGCCCTAACAATCGCAACACGCCGGGAGGGAAACTCCCGTGAAACTAACCGGGAAAGGCACTGAGGAAACCAGCCAGCTGCCCGATCTTTCCGGGTTTGTTTTAATTTTGCAAGGAGCTGGAGGAGGGATGCTAAAGAGACGGCTGGGGAAGGGAGGCAGTAGTTCTCTGAGCCAACGCGTATAACCCAATTTGCAAGACTCGCCGTGGGGATGTTATAATGGCACAGGCTCGAACCAGAAGATGGTTCAGAGGATGACCCTGGGTTTGTCTCTGTGGGACTGGAGAAGCTGGTATCGCCTCCCTCTGGCTCGGTGATCTTGCAAACCAGAGGGCGGGGAGATCAGCTTCTCTCCCTCCAGCCAGTCTCTCCACACGCACGTGATGTCTCGGCTCAGAAATCCAGGATGAGTGCGCGCGTGCATTTTTGCTACGCGCGAATTTGAGCAACATGCATGAAACTGACCAGAGGGATCGCTCGCTTTCTCTTTCGCAGCGAAGAGTCTACGCTTGTCTAGGTCCTAGTCTCCCTCTCTCAACCCCGCCTGGCTGTCTAATGTCGAAGAAGGGAGGGGGCATCTCTCCTTTGATTTCTTGCATCCCCATTGCACGCATGTTGACTCGGAAGTGAAAATCCCATAGATTTTAGCGGGATTGACTCCAAAATACAGTAGTTCCAGAAACACTTGAGGGGGGAGTCATTGGGTGGAAGAGAGAAAGTGCAAGCAGCTTACCCCAGCAAGGCAACGAGAAAAGAAAAGTAATCCTGATAAATGATCTAATTTTCTAATGCTAAGAGAAAACGGATCGTCTATTAATCTACTTGCCCTTCGCCATAAGAACAAGACAGTGCTTGAGTCACTGGGACAGCCCGCAAACAAACAAAACAAAAGACACCCCCCCACACACATCCTTACCTATTTTAGCTTGAATATTAAGGGATGTGGGGAAAATGCAGAGCTCTCTCCTACCCATTTTTCACGTGTTCTCATATTAGTGTTGAACGGAGCCAAGCGGTGACACCGGATTGCTCTTTTGCATTGCTAAGGAAGCCACCGCTTTAGAAACCTCCAGTCTGATACTTTTGCAGCCTGACACCGGCTTCCCGAGGCATCTCACAGTGGAAGGATAATTTGCACTTAGCAGTGTAAACCGCTGCCTGGCAGAGTGCTTTTCTCTTCAGGTATTTGCCTTCTGCTCTAACGTGGTGCCCGTTGCAATGCCTTGTGCTCCCTGCATTTCCAGAATGCATAACTTGCAGCAAAGGAGAAACCATGCATTCCCCCACCCCAACTATTTCATCCAAGTCTGTTTGTCTTTTCAAATCGCACTGGGAGATATGCCAGCACACCACACCTCGCTCTGTGATTTTCATCCTGCCACAAGAAATTTGTTTTCAATAGGGCTGATCCATTCCCTCCCCTTCCTTTTTTGTTGTTGTTGTTTAGTCATTTAGTCGTGTCCGACTCTTCGTGACCCCATGGACCAGAGCATGCCAGGCACTTCTGTCTTCCACTGCCTCCCGCAGTTTAGTCAAACTCATGCTGGTAGCTTCGAGAACACTGTCCAACCATCTCGTCCTCTGTCGTCCCCTTCTCCAAAGTACTAGAGCCTCAGCTTCTGGAGCTGTCCTTCAAGTGAGCACTCAGGGCTGATTTCCTTCAGAATGGATAGGTTTGATCTTCTTGCAGTCCATGGGACTCTCAAGAGTCTCCTCCAGCACCATAATTCAAAAGCATCAATTCTTGGTGATCAGCCTCCTTTATGGTCCAGCTCTCACTTCCATACATCACTACTGGGAAAACCATAGCTTTTACTATACGGACTTTTGTTGGCAAGGTGATGTCTCTGCTTTTTAAGATGCTGTCTAGGTGTGTCATTGCTTTTCTCCCAAGAAGCAGGCATCTTTTAATTTCATGGCTGCTGTCACCATCTGCAGTGATCATGGAGCCCAACAAAGTAAAATCTCTCACTGCCTCCATTTCTTCCCCTTCCTTTTTTGAGCTTCTTCTAAACTACTGGAGAGTTTCAGTCATCCATGAAGGCTGAAATGGCCTCCCCAGTTTTGCCAACCATGAATTTTTGGTGCAACTGTGAATTCATATTTGGTATTATTTTAATATTTGAGAAAGCAATGGGCTTGGCCTCTCCTCCTTCTCTCTTAGTTTCATGACTCTTTTCTCCCACAATATGAAATAGCAATAGATATCAAGTGATATTCACTGCTGGGAAATGTAACACCCGCCCCAAATATTCAACTAGTTTTCAACTTTCCATCCCATAGTGGCATACACATGCGGTTAATATTCAAGAACAGAGTCATCAACAGTAGCTTGCTTTTAATGTGCAAATGCCTTTTAATCCTCTCAGAAGTTTTCATGTACAACTGAAAGGATTGTATTCAATTGTACAGAATTCCAGTTTCACCACTCAGATCTGGAATTTCAAATTTCAAATTTAACAGAATGTAAGAAGCAACCTCAACATTTGAGTGGCTGCTTCCACGGGGGCTCCCAAGATAACTGGCATCATTAATTAAAGCATTTTCATTGTATATCACACCAATGCAATGAATAAATTGACTATGATTGTCATCATAGTATAATCAAGAGAAAACAACATGAAGAGTTTAAAAGCAGAGCCATCTGAAATGGATATATTAGCAGCATCAGAGCATCAGACATGCACTTAGTCAAACAACATCTCATTTGGTTAACATCACATTCTCATGGGCCGACAAATATAAATTTGGGATTCCAGGCATTCCATGAGTGCACTATCTCTATCTACAGAAGTAATAGATACAAGAAAGGAGAAACTAAAAAGTTCTAAGAATGGGATGGAATCCACACTGTGAGTTTGAGTATTTGATTTACATACAAAGTATGCAGCTTCTGTCTCAGTGGGCCAACTTTTAGAACTATAGAATCATAGAATTGTAAGGTTGGAAGGGACTCTGAGAATCAACTTGTCCAACCCACTGCAATTCAGGAAGATGCAGGGAACGAACCTGCAACCTTGGCATCATCATCGCTACACCCTAACCAAATGAGCTGTATTTGTGCATTGCCCATTTGATGCATTTTTGAGCTTATGCCTTTCTGTAGTTGTTGGTCTATGCCATATATATATATATATATATATATATATATATATATATATATATTAAAATGTACCACAAAACATATCACTTATACAATCTTTTTAGACTTCCATCAGCACCTCTGATGATCCACTGTTTTAACCACTTCTTATTCATTTCTTAACTTTATATTGCCTTTACATCTCTTAACATATCATCTTTCCCCTTCTCCATTTTTGCAATACTTCCAATAATACTCCTCACAAAACTTCTTGCAAACCTACAAACGTTGTCTGATCTTCACAAATACTTTTCAAGTAGTCCGTAAATTTACTCCAGTCTTCCATGAATTTCTGGTCCCGCCGGTTTCAAATCCTTCCTGTTAGTTTATCTAGTTCTGCATAGTCCGTTAACTTCATTCTCCATTCTTCAATCGTCAGTAATTCTTCTTGCTTCCATTTTTGGGCCAGTAATATTCTTGCTGCTGTTATTCCATATAAGAAGAGCTTACATTCCTTTCTATTTATATCATTCCCCACAATGCCCAGTAAAAATGCTTCTGGTTTCTTTTTGAATGTATATTTCAACATTTTTTTCATCTCATTATAGATCATCTCCCAGAAGCATTTCACCTTTTTACATTCCCACCACATGTGATAAAATGTTCCCTCTTTTTCTTTACATTTCCAACATTTATTACTAATTTTATACATTTTCGCTAACTTGACAGGTGTTATATACCATCTATACATAATTTTCATCACATTTTCTTTTAGGGCATTGCATGCAGTAAATTTTAACCCTTCTTTCCATAATTTTGGTCTATGCCATTTCTAATGAAATCTCAGCCAGAGTTCTTTGCAGTTACCCTGCTGATAAAATAACCACCCCTAAATCATTGCTGCAGATGATGGAATTAATATTGACCAAGGAGCTTCTTAAATGTGTTTATTCAAGAGTCCCTCAAATTAGTGTAGAGGCTTGCTCCACTGCGTCCCATATGACCACAGCTATGGATTCTGTTCCCCTTTCCCATAATCATTTGCCATCATGTTAC
The DNA here is from genome assembly GCF_964234715.1 of Podarcis melisellensis. Lineage (NCBI taxonomy): Eukaryota > Metazoa > Chordata > Lepidosauria > Squamata > Lacertidae > Podarcis > Podarcis melisellensis. The sequence goes on along the minus strand of NC_138538.1, from coordinate 83,961,953 downwards.
TTTCTTTTGGAAGGCTAGCCATATTGGTTTGTGGCAGGAAAATAAATAATAATAATAATAGCAGAAATCACCATACTTAACATGCAAGTGCTATTGAGAAATTATTTCTAAGATACTTGGCTGTGACACAGGAAATCCCCTAGACAAAATTTCATCAAGTTAAAATCCTACCAAAGACTCCTTACGTGACCTTGGGTGGGCATGGCACAATATATCTCAGGCTCAGCTTCCTATATTGAATCTGGGGGTAAAAGTCAAGCTAGATGAGAAGCATGGGCTTTACCAACCATATTCTTCTTTCATACATGAATATAGGTGAAGGGCATTTTAAGGGGAAATCCATCAGAGAGAAAGGAGCTGCTTTCCGTTGTGCTCACATGCACCTTCTGATATCACAATGGAGCCAAATCTGATTGGCTGTGCACACTGCAAAGTCTTCCTATTGACTGCATGGTCCCTGGATGGGTGGGACAACTACCCATAGGAGTAATTCAAGAAGGATAAAGCAACAGCAGCAACTATCAGGAAAAACTATCATGCAGAATAGCCTTGACTAAAGGTGCACATAAAGGTGAAGACAGGAGCGCCTGGCATGCTCTGCTCCATAGGGTCATGAAAAATTGGACACGACTAAATGACTAAACAACAACAAAGGTGCACATTCACATTATATTTTGCTTTTGAGGCAGCAGCATTTCAACTCCAAATAGCCAGTTGGGTTTTTTTTTTTACTTCAAATCATTGAAATTGGAAAACATTTGGTACAGTTCCCTTTCTGCTCGCTTTCCTGCAGATTCATTTGTACCGCTAGCATTTTGTGTGAGCAAATACTGCCACCTTTTCAAACTGACTGACTGCACACCAGCTTTAATGAGTTCTCTCTCAACATGCTACTGCACTGTAATTCTTCATTAAAAAACCCCTCTCTGCTGCGTGTTTAGTCAGCAGAAATTGTGCTTGGCTATTTGAGACACTTGGGAGAAGGAGGATAGGAGGGAGGAAGTGTTGCCCTTAAACTAAAATTACGATCAAGTCATTAAAATTAAAATAAGCAACATGGCTTAAGCCTTGCATCTGTTATGATCTCAGCAATTTTAGTGTGCATGCATTATTGCATTTCCAGGATTGGTGTTCTTAGATGTACAATATATAAAAATACAGCATATTAATTAAGGATTACTCCCATCTAGTGATATTATATTATTTATTATTATTATTATTATTAAACTTGTCCCACACCTTTGTGGCTTTAAGAGATCTCTATACTTTCTAGGATTTATTGCTCACATTTATTAAACTGGCATATGTAGCTGAATGGAGTGTTTTCACAGTAGGAGGTAAAATACTATATAATGTAGGCATTTTATCTTGGAACAGCCTTTTGACCTCAATAAAGTTGAAATTCATTCATCAGGAGTTCAATGAAAATGCTTGGACATGAATCTGCCCCATTGAGAAACACAAGCCTGGGGAGCATTTTATCATATAGTATCATATAGTATTGTATACCACCCTCCACTAATCCAGAGCAATTCACACAAAAAATTTTGTGAAAATTAAGCACAATTGCACAATTAAAATACCACCTGCAGTCCCACACATTAGAACATGAGCACCTTTCAAATTCATCACACATGCAAAGACCACTTTCAGACGGCAGAATGGATAACTCAAGGCCACACTAATATTTTGTTAAATTCAGAGTGTGCAGCTTTGTACTGTACTTGGCTTTTATTTTTTACTTCTTTTTCAACTCTTTTTGGGATTACAGCATATGGGACAGGGAGGTTTATCCCTTCCTTTCCCCAGCTGCAACCCAGCCAAAATTGACTCCCCTCCCCCCTGCAAACATGGAGCAAGAGCTAGAAAAAACTTTTCCTAAGCTTAATAGCTCCACAGGGGGCTGATTTTTGTCCAGACTGCAGTTGTGCGGTGGGCAATGCTAGAAGGAATAAACTTCTCCTCCCAAAATGGTAGATTTCCAATATGGATTGAGACCTCTGCACCTGTAATGTCAACAACAAACTGAAGATGCAGTTGAAATTTGGCCTTGAGGTTGAGTTTAGGTCTCATTTAAAACATTTAACAACTCCCTTTTGTGGGATGTGAAACACAGAGCAGTCAAGTACAACATCCCTAGAGTGGACATAAAAAGGGGATGTCTGGACCAGCCAGTCGGAACTTCCTCTTTTCCCTGGGCTGGTGCAGACTTCCTCTACATGTGACCAGAAGTGGGCGTGGCCTCTCCTTATGGGATAGATTCCAGGTATATTACTTTTGTAACTTAAGTCTGCCTTCTGGGATTCATCTGTAAACAGAATGAGTGAGTGAGTAAACGCTTTTTATACTTTTATAGAAGACTGTCATGTCTATTTCTTTTATGAGGGACTAAAGGGGAAATTACCAGGTAACTTATTTTAGAGGCTTTAGCGAGCCTGAGCAAACACATCCGCTGTGCAAATTTAAAAAGGGGAATGTTACTCTGCTAAATTGCAGAACTTGTTAACACAACTTGGAAAGGATATAATCAAACAATATATCTTCTCCTGCATCCCTGAACATTCCCACACCTTCCCCTTAAGATCTTTTAAAAAATCATACTTCCGTAGAGATGAAACTCCACAACCAGGACACCACTGATGTAATTACTCTTTTGGTACCTCCTGTTCCAGCTGAACCTCATATTTTATCACTTCTCTACAATGCAGGTTAGCTGCTGCTTATGTGTACCTTTTCAAATTAGGACTGCATCTACAATATACAGTCAAAGCACTATGGTGGCACTTTAACAGTCATGGCTTCCCCCCCAAAAATCCTGAGAACTGTAGTTTGTTAAGGGTGGTGAGAGCTTCTGGAAGACCACTGGTCCCCTCACAGAACTATGACTCTCAGAGTGGACTCTTCCCAGAGAACTTCCATTTTGGGGAAGGGAGGGATGAAAGAACCACAGAGAAGACTGAGAGATGATAGACTGAATGACAACCTTGTCAAAATGACCTGTAAAATGTAAGTGAACAAAGGATCACACACCAGAGTGAACACCTTGGGTTTCATCCAATGGTATCATTCCCCTCATGAAAGGACTTTTGTTCCAGTAGAGGCTTCCATGAATAGCTGGACTAGCAGACCCTCCAGGTGTCCCTATTTTTCAGGGAGAGCCCCAGATTTACAGAAGCCATCCCAGTTTCTGATTTGATCCTGGAATGTCCCACATGGCTATTTTCATTGGAGAAATGTTAGAGGGTATGGTTGGACGTCCCTATTTTCATTGGAGGGTATGCAACCCCCAAGCCTAGAAGGTAAGCAACTTTTAGAAGACATCTGAAGCCAGCCCTGTAAAAATGTTTTATTAAGTTTTTATATATTTTTAATATTAAAATAATTCAACATTAATACATGCATATTACAAATATACTAACAAACATACATTTCATACAATCCTTAAAAATCATACATACCCATACTCAATCCCACAGATACTTCCTTTTCCCACCACCATCCCTCACCCCAGCCTTGTGTTAGACTTCCAATCTACTCAATTGCAATTTCTTATTAAGTTTTTATATATGTTGAAAGCCGACTAGATTGACTGGGGCAACCTAGTCAGATAGATGGGGTATAAACAACAACAAGTTATTATTATTAAATATGGTGTCTCTATTTCCATCGGATAAATGTTGGAGGGTATGGGGTAGGAAAGTGATTTTGACGTATTCTCAGTTCTCCTGCAGCACTTCTGTTCTGATGGATCTCCCCAATTCTATGGAGCACAATAACTTAAGAGCCTACTTTCTCCTCTAGTCAAGTATCCTGTTCTTACAGTTGTCAGCCAGATGACTACATGAAGCCCGAAAGCAGGACCTGAGCATACAGCACTCAACCCACTTTTAATTCCCAGAAGTTCACAGTATTCTGGAGCATCTTACCGCTGACCATGGAGACAGAAGATAGCCATCATGGATAGGAGCAGATTCGGGAAGCTAGAGGAGAAAGCGGTAATCAGCTATAATCACCTGCCTCCTCCTTCTGTCTACAGAAGCCTCTGCTGGATTGTAGAGTCTTCTGTGACTTGAAATATACTATTGGATGCACCCCTAGTTTTAAAGTACCCCCAAATCCCATTTTCTTACTTGCTGATGAGGAAAGCAATCACCTCTCTAGCATCTTCTGTTTACCATGTCAATGAAGATAATAGGCATAAAAGATCTGAAGTGGGTGTTCATGGCAATGTTTGTTGTTAGGCGCCATTCTAACATAGGGATAAACACACACATATACACAAGCCACTAATGACACTCAACTAACACAGTACAATCCCTCAAACAAGCTGCTTGACATATACCATTGTCAAGTGCGCAATTACAGTAAGTTGTTATTCAAGCATTCATCATTTGTCAGGCCCATTGAGGACAACGACGCAGGAAAACAAGAGTTGTGAACACGTTGGAGTAATATATGAGGCATAATGGGCACCTAATTAGGCAGTTAATGTGTGTTGCTTAGAGCTTATATCTCAAAATAATTTGCACTGCTGATGTTAACTGCAGCACTTATGCCTCATGAAATCTTGCCAGTAGCAGGACCATTGCTTAGCCGAACTTTCCCAGACCTAAATGGATGAGTAGTTATTAAGAAGACTCTTAGTTAAGTTACTCAGCAGTCACAGAAAAAATAGACCATATAGTTCTGGACCAATTACAAACAAGTTAACACTTTGGGGGTTGGGCAGGGATAAGGATAGAAGTATTTTTGTATTTTTTTGGGGGGGGGGATAGTCAACCTCTGTGATATTTTTGAGGGTGCTTATTATCAGCATCAGGAGAAGTCACAGATTAATCTTTTAATTTTAATAGCACTGCAAGCGTTAGTGGGAAGACCAACATAACTCTTCTTCCATATTGTCCCATAAGTCTCATTGCCCAATGGCATTATGGGAAGGAAAAAGTGGGACCTATCATGCCCCCCCATCTAGCCCCTTAGACTACCCCGAGGAAAAAAGCACAGATGTTGAGCAGATATAGGCTTCTCCAACTTGGTGGTGGACCCTCAGAGTTTCCTGAAGGCTAGCCTCCCACCTTTCTTGGGCAAGGCCTAATCCCCATTCCTTCCATGGTGTAGAAGTCAGTGCAGACAAAATTGGACAGTGACCCTTTAAGTCTTCACAGTACAGTCCTTAACAAGCCTACATAAAGTATCAGAAGTCCAAAAACTCTCTGATGAGATCTAACGCTATCTAAAGCTGTGTTAGAAGAGTGACCAAGATTTTTCTAGAGATACATTGTCTGGCCTGCTTCATTTCTTGGTTCATCTTTTCCAAGCCCCAGCAGACCAGGGTAGTGGCCACTAGGAATTCTGGGAGATGCCAAACCATTCACCTTTTGCCCAGGTGGGCTGTGCTGAAACACACATATTGTCAATTTCAGTATTATTATCTTGTAATCTGTGGAGCTGATTTCAAAAACCCAGAAACCACTCTGAAGCTAATTATATGGGTATATGGGATTCTATACTTTTTTTTTAAAAAAAGACCCTTTTTAATGATAGCTAAAGGACACCTCCAAGAATTTCATTAAATTCTGCTATAGCAATACCACGTGTTTCATTTCATGGCTGTGGAGAGCTTACCGTTATCAATCAATCGTTTATTATGGTCGGCTGACCGATAAACAAAGAACAAAATATAAAATACCAAAATCACAGCCTCAGTAGAACCAATTATTAATTAACTCCAACAAATGGGAGCTAGCAATTGTAGCAGACCAGGGAGACATGACAACATTCAGATATTTTGCCAGCTGTTGGTTAATAGATTTATTGGTCCCCCTCAAGAAAAAAGGAATTTAAGGATTGACCAGGAAACCTCCTCATAAGAAGATAAATTACAAGTTCTCTAACTCCTTGATAAAATCTATCATAAAAGAACACATGAGAATGTGCCTCTGTCTCTGTATGGTTACTTGAACAGCACCTATGCTTGAAGGGAAATCTGCCATTTAGGATCTTAGAGGATAAAACATTGAAGACAGCCAACCAAACCATTCTTTTTATATTAAATAAAGGTAGACATGGCAAATGTATTTGTTAGAGGCAGATCAAGTCAGGTCCAGTGACTGTGGTGAACTTAATCTATTAGCTGGCACACACAATTCTTCCACATATGTATATTTTATTAAGAATGCAAGAACAGCCTGAAAACCAGGCCAGTGACATATTTAGCCCAACACCCTATGTTCACAGGGGCTAACCATATGCTCATGGGAAGCCCACAAGCAGGCTTTGAATTGAACAGCACTTGCCCCTCCTGCAGTTTCCAAAGGCTGACATTCATTGGTGGTTAGGCATTGGATAAGCCTTGGTCTTGGTTGGAGGGGAGATTGTAGCCTCAGTCATCCCCTCTTTGGTTAAGGGTATCCTATTAAAGGGACAACAGCCATATGAGAAATATGTAAAATAACTAAGCGAGTATTAGACATCACCCCAGAATTGGCCCTGCTAAACATCTTCCAAGACAACAATGCCCCTTTACACCACAAAGAACTCATAGCCCACCTACTTTCAGCAGCCAGAAACACCATAAACAGACACTGGAGAGACCTGTCAGGAGTAAGCATGGACCAATGGTACCAAATAGTATGGGAAACAGCCCTACTAGAAAAATTAACCAATAAACTGAAACTGACACGGGGACAAACAGAAGAAGACGCTTTCACCCCAGTATGGCTCCCCTTTATCACATACACAGCCCACAAGACAATGACAAGAATCCACCAACAGCATGCAAATCAATATGGCTAACCTGATCCAAAACACCCACCCACCCCACTCACACACGAAAACAAAGATCACCACAGCCAATCACAAACAAATAACCACACCCCAGGCCAACTCCAACCTCTCTCACCACCAAAGAAACACAAATGAACAGCAGAGAACCTGCACGAGCGACGCTGACACCAAACCCTACATACATTAAGCAAAATAGAAACATCACCACTCGACCCCACCCCCACCCCCACCCATCTTCCCCCCCTCCACCCCTTATTTTCCCCTAATGTCTCAACAAATGAAACCTGCAGAAACACTGTAAAATTAATGAATGTTAAAATGATGTTGGATTGAAAATAAGTGGTATTAGCAACAAAATCAACAAGAATATGCAAAAATGAATTGATATTGGATGAATATAGAGTTACCAAATGTTAAGATACAGAGTTAAAGCAAATGAAAGAGGGTAAGGATTTGCTGATTTGATTATGTAAATGGGAATATAAAAAGGGGAGGTGTGAGGAGGTCAAAGAAATAAGCAAAGGAGCTTAAAGTTATGAAAAACGGATTTATTTTTAACTTTTTTATTCTTTCTTCGTCTTTTATATGATGTATTTTTTAAATCTCCATTTTTTTCTTTTTTCATGTATTTTTTTCTTTTTTCATGTATTTTCTTTTTTATTCACTTTTGTATTTATGCTTTTGTAAAACTTTAATAAATATTTCTTAAAAAAAACAAATGAAACTGATTTGTAAAAATGTTTCATGGAAAAAATACGAGAGACATTGCATATACTTCTGTAAAACAAGAAAATCTTTAATAAAAAAATACATAAAAATAAAAAAATAAAAAGGGATCTAGGAGGAGTGACTTCTGTCTGATGCCTGGATGGGGGCTAGGGCCATAGCACTCATCCAATGGGGACCCCTCGGGGGGATACCCCTATTTGATATAGACCATACCCCCCCAAGTTGGGTTTACCCTTACATTCTGAGCAGGTGGACTGGAGTGGAATAATGTGGCTTCCCTCAAAGCCTATGCCAAACCATTCAGATTTGTAACCAATACAAGCTGTGGCCTATTTTACCCCAAAACTATATGCTGTTGTCTTGTCTAGTTATTTACTCCCTGGGAATGGTGGGTTCACAGGGTCTTGGCATGCAATGGCCAACTAGATACTCCTCCTGCAGTTTCCAGGAACTGGCATTCAGAAGCGGGCTACCTCTGACTTTCAAGGTCAGCCTTTCTCAACCTGTGGGTCCCTAGATGTTGTTGAACTACAACTCCCATCACCCCTAGCTAGCAAGGCCAGAGCTCAGGGACGATGGGAGTTTTGGAGTCCAACAACATCTGGGGACCCACAGGTTGAGAACCGCTGGTCAAGGTGGACCATCGACATCATCACTAGCAGCTGCTGGTAGCCTTGAAATTCATGAATTTGTCTAATCCTCTTTTAAAGCCTTCCAGGTTGGTATCCATCACTGGCTCTTGTGGGAGTAAATTTCCATGTGCTGTATGATAATTTTCTTTTGCCTGTCCTGAATCTTATTGTGGCGTTTGCCTCCTAGGTGGGTCATAAGGAAAGGGTTAAAATGAGTGTGATGTGATTGGCCAGTGGAAACTGAGGGGAGAAGTTAGAGTGAGAGGTAGAGTGGTGTGAAAGTCAGTTGAGAGTGGGGAGTTGAAGAAGGAAGAGGGAGGATATAAGTCAGTGGGTTGGTTGAGTTGTGTGGTGAGGGAGTGAGAGGAATTGGTAGGTGGAGTCAGATAGATAGTTGGAATAATCAGTTTGAAGTTGTTAGGAACACATAGGACAGTCAAGGAACTAAGAATAAGAAACTGCCAAGGAAAATTAACTGAAACCATAAGCTTGTTCATGCCTATAAATAAACTTGATTATTTGTTAACGTTAACAACTGTCTGAACTCCGTGATTACCCATGAGGAGAAACGGGTTGGTGGCAGCGAAGAAAGCAATCACAGTGGTGGCACAGGGTCAATGGACCGTCAAAAGTCCGGGGGCCCTGTGTGATCGCCACACTTATATCATTCAGCTTTATTGAATGTTCACAAGTTATGAGGGAGAAACTTTTCTCTTATCAGCTTCCTTCACACCATGCATAATTTTACATACTTCTCTCATGTCTTTTGCTTCCCTTTTCTCCAAACCAGAAAGCCCAAATGCTATAATCCTTTCTCGTAGGGGAGTTGATCATTTTGGTTGCCCTTTTCTGAGCATTCTCCAGCTCTACAACATCTTTTATTCTCCATCCAACCACAGATTTGGCTTGCACTAACTCCAATGATCGCAGACAAGGAGACAAACCAGCAGCACGATGAATCACACCCCCCTTAACTCACTTTTCCATGTCGACACAAAAGAGTCAAGCAACATCTGAGATGCCAGAGACCATGGAGGGGCAGTATAGCAGATTCAGAGCCAATGATAATGAATAGAATATATCTATGCCAAGCTCCTTAACGAGCTCTGCCTGTCTTCTAGACTAAGGGCAGTGCTAGCAATACATTTGAGTGTCCTCAGTATAGCTCGAAGAAGAAGAAGAAGAAGAAGAAGAAGAAGAAGAAGAAGAAGAAGAGAATGAATTCATTCTAAAGAAAATTTTAGGCCAGGAATGCAGATTGAGGCTCCATAAAAACTTGTCTCACAACTTTTCCAGCTTTACACCCATTATAGCTGCTGGAACAAATTCACCTTCTTTTCTGAATCAAAGAAATGCTCTCACTGTGTGTTCTCCTTTCGACTTTGCTGTTTTGCACTGCGCAGTCTACAGGTACTCATGAAACACCTCAGTCACCTGGGGAGCTCTAACTGGCCAGATACCCTTGGCAACCATTCTGCCCCAAGGTGGCTCCACTGACATCTCTGTAACAGCTGAGGAATTGAGTTGGTTAACTTTTAATATCCCTTGCATCTGGCTCTGTCCACATGTGATCACTATTCTCTTTGTCCTCCCTTCTCTTTCTCTCCCCCCCTGTTTATTTAAAAGAGGATTAAATAAAACAACAACATTGATACTGCAGAGACTCAAAATCACAAAAGCTGAGGTATATCCAACAAAAACCATCTCTTTCAAGCAAGGACTTCTATTTATGCAAAGGAACATCCCGTAACTCTCATCCCTGTGTGCCCCCACCCAAAAGCTGTTCTGGGTTTACCACAACCCTCTGGAACAGATGTGTGGGGTGCATGGGGAGAAAAAAAGAGGGGACGTTCCATTGCGCAAGTGAAAGCTCTTGTGTGGACAGGATGAGTTTGTTTTTTACAATCCATTATCTGTACAGTGAAGTCACCCCTCCTTGTTGTGCAGCCATAAAACTGCTAGCACATCTGCAAAGCTAAACAGGGTGTGGTTTGGTTTAAATTGGATTGGGGACCATGTGTTGAGATTCCTACATTGTAGGGCAGTGGTTCTCAACCTGTGGGTCCCCAGATGTTGTTGGACTACAACTCCCATAATCCCTGAGCTCTGGCCTTGCTAGTTAGAGGTGACTGGAGTTGTAGTTCAACATCATCTGGGGACCCACAGGTTCAGAAAGGCTGTTGCAGGGGGTTGGACTAGATGACCGTCTGAATGCCTTCTAACTCTACAGTTCTATGATTCCATGAGTGCATTACGTACTCCAAGAACAACAATGTATCCTAAACAAATGCAACCATGGAAAATGCCAGACTAAGTACATCGCCTGGCTCAAATTTATATTGATATAGTTCAAGACTCTTTCTGTAATTGCATGGCACTCCAAGGCCCCCAAACCCACCCCTAAGAAAATAACTTCACACTGACACATAATTTAGGTTTAAGTTTTGGGGCAAAATTTAGGCCACAACTTTATTGATTACAGCAACGTGAGTGGTATTGGCTTAGGCATTGACAGCTGACTATAACTGACTCCTGTCTCTCTCGCAGGAAGTCTGGAAGGGTAAACACCAAACGAGGGAGCAACATCGATGAAAACCAACCGAAGGTCACCCTGGGGTTCCTGTGGTCCTGGCATGGCCCTAGCCCCCCAAGCGGACTTCGGACAAGATACAGGATCCCCAGATTCCTTTACCGGAATACCCTTATTCATGGAGGGGTAGGTGATGGCCGCACCTCCCCTCCCACACACCTCACTAAGCCAATGTCTAACCGCCACACACGCCTAGCGCTCACCGCCAATATCCTCACATCTGCAACCAATCCTTCAAGCCATCCAGCACCTCAGCCATCCACACATCATTACCTTTCCTGAACCCTGGCATCCTCTGAGGTAAGTCCCCAAGTGCACACAGTCCTAATGGCAGTGCTAGAGGGGAGTCAAACAGTCTAATGGTTAAATACAAGTTCAGGTCCAATGCAATGAGAAAGGTTCTAAGTCAAACCATAAAGCCAAGTTCCTACCTCCAAAGATCCAGGGTCAGTCCTGAAACCGCAGTCCAATAGAGCTCCCCAAATAGCAAAGCCATGGTCCAACTGAGCACACAGTCTCTTCCTTGCTTCTCTTTTCTTCCTCCCAACCTTGTTTGACACACTTGAGCATGCTCCAGCTGTGTCTCTCCACTTAACAAAGGACACAATCCTCACCTGCTCTGAGCTTAATCAAGCTGAGTGGCCACACACCTCCTCCCAGCCCTAACAAGTCTCATGATCTTCAGGTGATCACCCAGTAAGCTGGCCTGTGGTCTCTCCCCTGCCTCAATCTCTTTAAGAAGAGTTTGGATTTGATATCCTGTTTTATCACTACCCTAAGGAGTAGGGACCGGGTGGTGCTGTGGGTTAAACCACAGAGCCTAGGACTTGCCAATCTGAAGGTCGGCGATTCGAATCCTTGTGACGGGGTGAGCTCCCGTTGCTCGGTCCTTGCTCCTGCCAACCTAGCAGTTCAAAAGTGTGTCAAAGTGCAAGTAGATAAATAGGTACCACTCTGGCGGGAAGGTAAACGGCGTTTCCCTGCGCTGCTCTGGTTCGCCAGAAGCAGCTTAGTCATGCTGGCCGCATGACCCGGAAGCTGTACGCCGGCTCCCTCGGCCAATAAAGCGAGATGAGCGCTGCAACCGCAGAGTCGGTCACGACTGGACCTAATGGTCAGGGGTCCCTTTACCTTTATTTTTAAGGAGTCTCAAAGTCACTTACAATCTCCTTTCCCTTCTTCCCCCACAACAAACACTCTGTGAGGTGAGTGGGGCTGAAAGACTTCAAAGAAGTGTGAGTAGCCCAAGGTCATCCAGCAGCTGCATGTGGAGGAGCAGGGAAGTGAACTCGGTTCACCAGATTACGAGTCTATCACTCTTAACCACTACTTCCCACTGTTCCTGTTGCTTCAGAGTTCACAGAGAAGGAAGCACCGCTGGTGCTAGTGATGTGTTCCCTGTAAACTGATACCTGCCCCTTCAATGTCCTCTGATGCCCCTTGAGTACCTCCTAAGTCCCCAACCTCCCCTTCTCCATCTTCAGCTTCTCCTGGTGTGTACCAATTGCATCTACACCCAACGCTAGGATCCTCTTCCCTCTCCTTGGTGTCCTGCCAGTTCATGAAACCACTGTGCCTTGATTTTCCTATGGAAACACAACCTCTGGGCAAGCACCTGAACCTTCCCTGGAAACTTGCTCCCGCTCAGAAGAGATTGGGGGATGCGTGTAACAATATATAGAAGATAACTATGCCCAATGGGTACAAGAATGATTATAATCAAGGGCAGAAGGGATGATTACAATCCATGCTGACAGCCAGGCGTGCAGCAAAGCTGAATTTCACCAGTGACATTTGCCAACATTTCTGCTGTTTCCAGTAGAGCGGGAAGCGTGTCCCCCCCTCAAGCCACCCATTTGAACAATGAAGTCTTTCTGAATTATGCCATTTCTTAATGTGTGCTTCGGATGGTAATTGCTGTATCATCACCTGCAACATCTTGCTGCACCAGAAAATTAAAACAATTATACTAACAAGTTGTCTCTTGGATTTGCCTTTCATTTAACTAAAGCACATTGACACTTTTTTTTTATGCAAATCTAATCCCAAGCAGGAGCTCTCCTCATCCCTCCAACCCCTTCACTACAGTTAATTAAAGGTTTCTGTCCATGATCAGCTATCATAATAAGGGCCATTGCTTATTCGTTTAGGCATATGTCTTTATGCCAGTGTACAGTTTTCTTAAGGCCAAAGGCAGAGATCTACACTTACCAATTGCCATTGTAACAATACAGGTCTTTACTCTCTCTCTCTCTCTCTCTCTCTCTCTCTCTCTCTCTCTCTCTCTCTCTCTCTCTCTCCTGCCCCCTGATAGTTTCCTATGCATTTCTTTTGAGTAGGGATTTTGGTGGGAAGGGGGGGAGGAGGAATCAGAGATGCATCTTCTCGTTCCTCTTATCATGCCAATGGTAAATTACTGTATTTTTCTCTCTATAGGACGCACCGTCCATAGGACGCACCTTGTTTTAGAGGGGGAGAACAAGAATTTTTTTTCTCCCTCTCTCTGCACAGCACCCCTTCAGCGAAGAGGCAGGAGAAACGTAGCCCCTTCCATTTCTCCTCCTGCTTAGCTGAAGGGGTGCTGCACCTTTGCTGAAGGGGCACCTACCCTTCAGCAAAAGGAACCCGAAGCCTCTGCAGTACGGGGGAACTCCTGCTGCACTCTGGAGGCTTCAGGCGGCTATCCTTGAAGCCTGGAGAGCGAGAGGGGTCGGTGCGCACCAACCCCTCTCGCTCTTCAGGCTTCAGCGAAAGCAACGCAAAGCCTCCAGAGTGTGGTGGGAGCACTCCCACTGCACTTCGGAGGCTTCACATTGCTATCACTGAAGCCAAGGAGCCTGCATTCGCTCCATAAGATGCACACACATTTCCCCTTAATTTTTTGGAGGGGGAAATGTGCATCTTATAGAGCGAAAAATATGGTAGTTCCTTGATGCAAAGATCCTAATATGTGGCAGAAGCCTGCATGTGTACAACTGGGTATAAAGGTTCCTGAATGCTCATTTCTGAGACAGACACTTGATGCTGCATGGTGGGGGAGGAGGAAGACCTGAGCTCCAAAATTTTGAAAAACACTGCCTTAGATGGTTGTTAATCTCTTTGTTCTAAAGCACACACATAAGGAGACTGTTGATCCCCAAGCTGGATATTTGTTGAGCATTCTGTGACCCTCAAATCTGACCCTGCTCAGCACATCTCATTTGGCATCTTAAAAACTGACTTATAAAATGCTATTACTACGTGGGCACTGATAACCGTGTCTCCAAACACTGCTGCTTCTGGCTGTACTACTGTGTCATTTTCGCCTATTATGCTAGAAATTTTCTTCTTCTTTTTATGAACCTGATGGAGAGATTATGTGTTAAATTTAATAAAACCCTTGGTATCCTTCCCTCCCCCCTATCGTGCTCTGCTTCAGCTCTCATCGGATTCAAAAGCAGGATCTTTCCCCCCCATTTACCAGTGGGCAGCCTTCCAAATGTATAAATGGCCCCTCCTATATCATTTGATGTAATTTGCATTGATTGACAGGTTAAGGACTAAACTGCTGCAATGAATTTCTGCTTTTATAATGTAAGTGGCTAAGGCAGACAAGAAAATCTAGTTAGGAAAGTGTGGGGAAATGACATCTGAAGGGATAGAAGCACTATAAACTATGTCACGAAAACTAAAACTTGAAAAACAAAAAAATTATTATTATAAATATTAATATTATTTAGTTGTGCATAAGTTCCATTCCTAGTACTGTTTTCACAAAATTGGGGAGAATCCATCCATTTATTTCTAATCCAAATTGATTAAAAAATAGGGATTAAGGGAATGATCTTCTTCAGAAAAATGAGGCAGGGGACGGGGTTAAAAAAATCCTTCCTCCATGTCATTGTCACACTTTGAGTTGGGGCTTCTTGTGGTTCCTGAAGAAAGAAAGAAAGAAAGAAAGAAAGAAAGAAAGAAAGAAAGAAAGAAAGAAAGAAAGAAAGAAAGAAAGAAAGAAAGAAACTCAGGAGACTTTCATTGTCCCATCTAGTTTGATCTAGTTTTCACCTGGCACAGAGGTACTGTGTGGGACTTGGGTAAGGGAACCAGACCACCAATCAGACAAAGAGTTCTGTTAGTAACTTTTGCCTATCATTCCACATAATTCTAGCCTACTCCTAGGGTGGTTGCAAGAACAAAATGGGGGGAAAACCCCATAGATGCCACCCTGAGCTCTTCAGGGAAAGGCCCTGATGATGAGCAAGTAGGAGAGTCATAGCAAGCATTAAAAATCCAGGCAATTTATTTTAGGCATTTGTAGAATTTCTAAGCCATCTGAAGGTCAAACCAGACCTCAAGGTGGCTTACAAAAATAAACAATGTCAATAAATTCAACCGGAAGACACCAGGTCATTTGTTTATCCAATTTATTGGCCACCTAATATTACACAAATGAAGCAGCAAATGAAAAGAAGGCAATGGGTGACAAAAGGGAGCCTCTTTCTTCTTATAGTCCTCATCTTATGCTGACGATTGCTACCTGATCATCACGTGCCCTGTTTAGTGCTGGCTACAGGTGTGGGATGCCATCATGAAAGACATCCTTGAAATGATCTCCCTCTGGTGGACTCCCTTTGCCAACAGCTTCTCCAAAGTCACCAAGAACTCTGCATGCAGCTGTCCAAGGTACCAAGGAAGTCTTGTCTCTGAACCTTGTTCATACAAATAAATAAATAAATAAATAAATAAACAAATAAATAAATAAAATGTAATATGGAAAATGAATAAACAAGTAAGTAAGTAAATAAGTAAGTCAGCATCTTAAAAAGTAGAGACATCACCTTGCCAACAAAGGTCCGTATAGTAAAAGCTATGGTTTCCCCAGTAGTGATGTATGGAAGTGAAAGCTGGACCCTAAAGAAGGCTGATCGCTGATGAATTGATGCTTTTGAATTATGGTGCTGGAGGAGACTCTTGAGAGTCCCATGGACTACAAGAAGATCAAACCTATCCATTCTTAAGGAAATCAGCCCTGAGTGCTCACTGGAAGGACAGATCCTGAAGCTGAGGCTCCAATACTTTGGCCACCTCATGAGAAGAGAAGACTCCCTGGAAAAGACCCTGATGTTGCACAAGGAGAAGGGGCACAAGGAGAAGGGCACAAGGAGAAGGGAACGACAGAGGACGAGGTGGTTGGATAGTGTTCGTGAAGCTACCAGCATGAGTTTGACCAAACTGCGGGAGGCAGTGGAAGACAGGAGTGCCTGGCGTGCTCTGGTCCATGGGGTCACGAAGAGTCAGACACGACTAAACGACTAAACAACAACAACAACAAGTAAATAAGTCCACCATCTCTGATTCTCCTTCACATCCCCACAAAGGTGTTTGATATGAAATGTTTGAAAGCCTTGAGCAAGACAAGGTGGGAGCAGCCTTGCTCTAAACTTTCAAACCCCTTCCTTCCTTTCTCCTTCAAACATCTGTGGTTTCAAAGATAAATGGAGGAGGGGTTGAAAGCCTTTTGCAAGCATTCCTGTGCCATTGGCACTGATGTCCTGGCAAACAAGACTTCAGAGGGAAGCATCCCCTGACATCACAATGGCATCAGGTGATTGACAGGTGGGCAACCACGCCTACCAGAGGTGAGAGAGATAAAGATCTGGCCCATGATCAAAACAGAACATGAGCATAAATCTCACCTCACCCGTGAATCCACAGAAGTATGGTTGGACTGTGTGGTTTCTCGTCCGTCTGCCAATGGTTCACATATTTGAAAGAGAAGCCTTTGGAACCACCTAGGCTGAATTGTGTTGCTCTTCATAGAAAATGCATCAGACAGAGCATCCAAAATGACTAACACATTCTATGATTTTAGTCTGTAGCTAGCCATGTACATGTCTTGCTTGGAGACTTCTGGTAGCCATTTTGAGAACAGGAGGTTGGACTGCATGACCTTTCACCTCATCCAGCAGGGCTATTTTTATTCCATTGCAATTTCAGTGCTTAGGGTAGCCACAATGGTAAATGCCAGTGAACTGAGAGCAAAGAACATCTTAGCTGGATATTTTCCCTCACTGACAGCTAACTCCCAACTGACTAGAATCTCAAGCCAATCTGAGTATAGTGTCATCCAAATTAAAAAAATAAAACTAACCCTGGATGACTCCTGTTGTTGAACATCCAACATCCACAAGGGTCATATTCTGGCCAGGTGTCAATCATAAGGCTAAGGTAAAGCCTACAGTGTTGCTAAACACCACATTTGAGAAAACAGAGTTATAGAGTGTGATTTAAGATAAAATATTAGGCATTTATGTAAACAAGGTTAGCCTTGAAAAGGAAATTTAGATGGTGTATCTATAAGAGTGTGCCATAAATGTCAAACAACGTTAATCCATCACATAAAACTCTCACAAATATTCTTGTGATTCAATATAGAATTCAGGGCAGCATGATCACACCAAGAACGTATTTATAAAAGATCACATAGGTTATTGCTGAGGTCAACCCAAACAATTCAGGCTTCAGATAGAGCGAATTATAAAAAGGGGGGAAATTCGCTGAACCTGGTTTCCAGAGCTGAAATGAAAAGGCAACAGCATTGCTGTGGTTTTTAAATTAAAATCGTTGCAGTGATAGCTAATCCACTTCTCAATGAAGATGGCAGAGCTGAATGAAGAGGGTGACTTGTTGAACCAATGGTTTCCTAAGGAATAAAATGGTTTCCATTTAGTGCATAAAAACTGGACAATTGGCTTGCACTCTCTCCAAATGTATAGGCTAGAGAATCACATGTTCAGGCCACTGTATGGATCAGGGCCTTTTCAGGGCTGCATACCAGTGGTGGGCAGGGCCACAGGCAAAACTGGGGGAAGCAACAAGTGTGCATTTTATCTTTGTACAGAAGGCTGGTTTCAATGCATTGTATTACACACTCCTCTGTTCTCCATCTGGACTTCTTCTTCTTCTTCTTCTTCTTCTTCTTCTTCTTCTTCTTCTTCTTCTTCTTCTTCTTCTTCTTCATACCCCACCCATCTGGCTGGGTTTCCCCAGCCACTCTGGGCAGCTCCCAATCAAATATTAAAAACACATTACAGCATTAAACATTAAACATTTCCCTAAACAGGGTTGCCTTCAGATGTCTTTTAAAAGTAGGATAGTTGCTTATTTCCTTGACATCTGATGGGAGGGCGTTCCACAGGGCAGGCACCACTACTGAGAAGGCCCTCTGCCTGGTGCCGTGTAACCTCACTTCTCACAGTGAGGGAACTGCCAGAAGACCCTCGGAGCTGGGCACTCCACTGGGCTGAGGCCATTTGTGGCTTTAAAGGTCAGCACCAACACTTTGAATTGTGCTCGGAAACGTACTGGGAGCCAATGTAGGTCTTTCAGGACCACTTGTTATATGGTCCTGGCAGCCACTCCCAGTCACCAGTCTAGCAGCAGCATTCTGGATTAATTGCAGTTTCCGGGTCACCTTCAAAGGTAGCCCCACACAGAGCGCATTGCAGTAGTCCAAGCAGGAGATAACTAGAGCATGCACCACTCTGGTGAGACAGTCTGTGGGCAGGTAGGGTCTCAGCCTGTGTACCAGATGGAGCTGGTAGACAGCTGCCCTGGACACAGAATTGAATTCATCTTCAGAATTCAAGTACACATTCTATTTGGGCAAAAACGCTCAAAGGAAGCCACAGAGTGGGGTCATTGAGGAGTGAAGTCTGGGTATAGAGCATGTGGACTGGGAAGTGGTGTGTCCTAGAAAGAGTACCAAAGATGGAGAGGCCTGGAGGACCACATTTGGACCGTGCCTTAGTTCTTCTATCTGGTCTATGGTCTATCTTAGCAATCGGCATAACAAAGTGCACCTATTGATAGGTGAACAGATCTTATCTCAGCAGCTTCTTTTAATTTCTCCTGTGACCTTGTCATGCCTATCCCAACAGTGTCTCATACAAATGAAGTTTGTTCCAGTTATTGATGCTGATCGCAATTATATTCCACTACCAATGTTAGCAATCGATAACAATGTGACATCTTCCTATAATATGCAAGAGGCAAGAGAATTCCTGCATCTTGTCTGAAGGTGTCATTGAAATGTCGGACGCTCTTGCCAGGCTTTGCCTCATAAAGTACATGGAATCATCATATATTATGTTCCACAGATGCTGGTATCATAAGGCACAATTTTAGTGCCTCTCTTTTTTACTTCCTCCAATTATTGTTGCTGATGCCCTTAGGTTGGAAAATCAAGTCCCACTTTCAATGCATTTGCAGAGCATCCATGCTCAGGAACATTAGGTTCTCAGAGTGGTCTGTGACAGTCGCTGGATTATCAGTTCAAATTATGGGGGAGGTACCAGTGCAGTATAGTGACTGGAGATTTGAAACAGGAACATAGAGACCAGTGCCGGATTTAGGTATAAGCTAAGCAAGCTATAGCTTAGGGCCCCACTCTCTTGGGGGCCCCCAAAAAAAATTAAAGGAAAAAAACCTGGATGTACATTTCTCATATATATATATATATATATATATATATATATATATATATATATCTACATACAGCAACAGTGTTTAGTGTTGTGTATGCTCCTATGATGTGCTAGCCTGCTCCCAAAAATATCACTGGTTTGCTCATTTCAATATACAGTGGTACCTTGGTTCTCAAACTTAATCCATTCCAAAACCAATCTTAATCCATTCCAAAACCAATCTGTTCCAAAACTAAAGCATCCTGAAACATCTTAATTGTATAGGAGACTACAGAGGATGAGATGGTTGGACAATGTTCTTGAAGCTACGAACATGAGTTTGACCAAACTGCGGGAGGCAGTGGAAGACAGGAGTGCCTGGTGTGCTCTGGTCCATGGGGTCATGAAAAGTCGGACATGACTAAATGACTAAACAACAACATTAATATACTTCTTCTTAATTGTATTTCAGTTCAACAATTACTTTGATACAATACATATTTTGTTATGTGCAAATGGCTAATAGGACCTACCTATTAGGTCCATAAATTACAGTGGTACCCTGGGTTAAGAACTTAATTCATTCTGGAGGTCCGTTCTTAACTTGAAACTGTTCTTAACCTGAAGCACCACTTTAGCTAATGGGGCCTCCCACTGCCGCCACACCACTGCTGCGCGATTTCTGTTCTCATCCTGAAGTAAAGTTCAGAAGCCGAGGTACTATTTCTGGGTTAGCGGAGTCTGTAACCTGAAGCATCTGTAACCTGAAGCGTCTGTAACCCGAGGTACCACTGTAGTATATATTCAACACAAAAAAACAGTGGTAATTTGATGTTGACAAAGGACAGCTGGACATATAAAGGGCCCCATTACCTTCAGTAGCTTGAGGCCTCATCAAACCTAAATCCAGCCCTGATAGAGACTCAGGTCCAAATTCCCACTCAGACTTGAAGCTCATGGGGTGACCTTGGGCTGGTCATGATCTCCCATCCTAGCTGACCTCATGAGGGTAAAATGGAGGGAAAGGAAGTATGCACACTGCTTTGAACTTCTTCTAGAGAAAGTGGGATATAAATGTAGAAAGTATTATTTTCCCCAGGCCATGCCCACCCAGCCAGCCATGATTTAAAGGCTTATCTGATTAATATCTAAGCCAGGGTGGAGTGGGAGCTCTTTGGTGAGGAAATGGGGTATAAATTAAACACAGAAACAAATGGGCTGATGCTATAAAGTGGTATATTGTCTGAACTCTGAGGAATTCAGAGAAATGCAGTACCTTTAAATATCAACACAAGAGTGAGGGCTCATTTTGAATCCAATGAGTAATGCATTTGCTTCACCCAAACCCTAGAATGGTGTGCAAAATTAAAAATGGGGTTGGGAAAGGCCTTTGCTTGCATGCTCTGAGGCATTCATCGTGGTGAACTGGTGAGGTTGAAATACAAAACGAATAAATATATAAATCCATTCACTGCAGTGGGAGAACTGTAACCTTGCCATAAAGGAGGCTAACACAGTCATGTGTTACAAACAGATGAATTTCCTAGGACCCACGTACCTACGGGACCGCCTCTCCTGGTATGCCCCACGTAGGACCTTAAGGTCCATAAATGACAATACCTTGGAGGTCCCAAGTCGCAAGGTGGTTAGATTGGTCTCAACTAGGGCCAGGGCCTTTTCAGTACTGGCCCCGACTTGGTGGAACGCTCTGTCACAAGAGATTAGGGCCCTGTGGGACTTGACATCTTTCCGCAGGGCCTGCAAGACAGAGCTGTTCCACCTGGGTTTTGGTTTGGACTCAGTCTGACCCTTATGTTTCCCTCCCCTTACGGTTTTGATCTATGGGCTACTTTTAAAATGAGGCTGCATTTTTAAATTGCATTTTAACCTGTATTTTAAATTGGGTTCCCCCTCCCATATTATGTTTCTATTGTAATTTTACTTGTGTTAGCCGCCCTGAGCCTTGCTCTGGCCAGGGAGGGTGGGGTATAAATAAAAATTATTATTATTATTATTATTATTATTATTATTATTATTATTATTATTATTATTATTCCTATGCTTCACCTTACCACACTGACAGTTTTTGAGCATCCTAGGAAGAGTTCTACGATATCCCAGTGGTGTCTCGTATTTCTGAATCAGGCCTGGAACCTGCTCAAATGGGGTTGATCTTGGCTCCATTTGGAAATATTTCCAAAGGTTCCAGCTGATATCACAGTTTATAGGGGTCTCTAGAAACATATTTGAGCCCACTTCCAGGAAGACAACATAGAAATGTGGTTTCCAGTGGCCCTGCAGTAAGAGAGGAATCAAACGCCATATCAAATGTCCCCCTATCGTGTTTTATGACTTCCTTGATATTGTATGTCGGCTGGAACTGGTCTGAGACCGAAATAATAAAATTCATTCAACCCCATATCGTGTTCTAGTTGGTAGATGGCAGACTGTAGTTGCATATTTCTCGGTTAATGGTATAAGCAATTTCACTGCTACCATATTCCATACATTTCTCAGCTGTGCCTTCTTCATGCTACCTGGTTATATATCCTCTGGCTTTGGCTATTTGGCTTTCAGATTTAACCTTTAAACCTTCTTTCTTTAAATATTTTCATTAGGCTGAGGCACGGCAGAGCGTTTCTTTCTGTGTTTGTTTACAACTTGTCTCCCACCCATCCCTGAAAATTCCTGATAACGGAGCAATGATAAAATGCTTTGGAAACTCTCTTCAGCCTAGGATTGCCAAAAGGCAAACTCCCAAAGGAAAATGCTGTGTTTCCAGATCATTTCACATAAGGGAAGAATCTTTTGCAAGATGTATCTTTCTTTTTAGAATTGTAGCAATCTTGCCAAGGTTATGAGAAAGGTCTCTAGTTTTGTTTCTTTTTAAAATACTCCCCTCTCTCTCTCTCACACACACACACACACACAATTAAACACCCAAGGACAATGCAACCCATACAACAATTAAAATAGTACAAAAAATACAGACAACTACACATAAATGAATAACAACATTCATGCTGCTTTTGGACACTAGTTTTTTTTTTAAAGGTATATAATACTATCCTATAATTTATTGTTCTGGAACATTGAAAACATCAACCATCACATGGAAGATGGAGCAAGCTTGTTTTCTTCTGCTCCGGAGGGTAGGGCCAGAACCAGTGGCTTCAAGTCACAAGAAAGGAGATTATGACTAAACATCAGGAAGAACTTTCTGATGGTAAGAGCTGTTTGACAGTGGAACAGACTCACCTGGAAGGCGGTGGACTCTCCTTGTGAGCAGTGAAAGCTGGTTCAAGAGAGCAAATGGAGTGCTGATCCACCGACCTCACTCTGCACTCAACTGTGCCAGCTTGTCATTTGTGGCTTCTTGGTTCTGAAAATGATGCAATGTTCAGAAGAGATGCCGACGAAAGAAGAATGGCAAACAAAATTAATGGACTATGCAGAATTGGACAAAATGAAAGGAAGGATTTGAAACCTGTGGAACCAGAGATTTACAGAAGAAATATGCGAATTATTTGAAGAGCAACTGTAACCAACAAATTATGCTGGCAGGATTACAAGAAGCTGAGTAAGGAAAAATGTATGAAGCATTGTGAATTAGAGAAAGAATAGGGATATTAGTTATGAATTAAATGTAATTGAAGAAGTGGGAAATGTGTATTTAGAGATTAGATTGGAAATTTCTCAGATGAGATTGATGGAAGTCAAAAAGTTGTATAAGATGTTAAAATATGTTTAATTACTGTTGAAAATGATATACTGAAAATTAATTAAAAAATTATATATATAAAAAGAAATTGATGCAATGTTCATAACTAAATACAGAATCCCATATTAGGGATACAATAAGGCTACTGGGGCTTCTGTCTTTTGGCTTCAGGCCAGTGTTACTGATGCCATTAGGACTATCACATACTAAAATGTTTTAAGCATGCCAATCACTTATATTCTTAAATCCAAACAGTGGTCATATTCCAAGATTTTTGGTGGGTTTTTTGGGGGGTGGGGCTGTGGCCAAAGATAGTCTGAAAAAATACACTATCATTTTTGATACTGGCAGTGGGAACCCAACTCAAACTATTGACATACTTGAATGCTCAAATGAAGAACCTGGAAATGTGAAGATTGAATTAATTTTGCTTCCAGGCTCACTTCAAAGGACTGGTTTTGACCTATAAAGACCCAGCACCCCAATACCCCAAGGACTGCCTTTCTCCATATGAACTAACCTGGACCCTGCAATAGTTATGTGAGACCCTTCTTCACAAGACACTTCCATGAGAAGTTGAGGGTGGCAACATAAGAATGGGCTTTTTCAGTGATGGCTCCCCATTTGTAGAATGCTCCTTCTGGGAGGCAGACCTGGTACCATCTTTATCTATTCTTAGGAGCCAGGAATTCCCCCCTTTTTTCCTGTGGTTTTGGTCATTAATTGGAAGGGTTCTTAAGCATGTGTGGCCTCTTTTAGTGGGGCAGTTTCTGCAAGACCTGTCCCGTTTTTGTATCAATGTGCTTTCTAGGGCTTTGATTGGATGATGGGTTGCGACTGGTTTTAATAGATTTCTGTGTTGTAAGCTGCTTTGTAAGTAATGGAATTTAATCACCGTCATCACCATCATCACCAGGTATCCTAGGATTCCCTTAAAAAAATTATCTGTTTGAAGGATCAATTTCTTCCTTTAGAAGAGAGAAAGGTTGCATTTTTTATTTTATTTTTGCAGGGGGCTGGGGGCTCGTTCACTTATCCAATCTCAGAATAAGTTTGAGAATCCTGTACCAGAGTCTAGATCTTCAGCTTCCTGTTCCATTGTATTATATTTCTCTTTCTTTTCCAAACCCTTAACTTTTAACACTGTTTTACTGTATAACTTCTGCTCACTCTTAATTAAACAATACAGATTTTCTATTATTTTCCCCTTGAAAATGGAAACCATACTGTCTATTTGTAGCATCCTTTATTACTTTCCTTATGTCGTTCTCTTCCTTTCATTTATTCCATATCCCCAGTGACCTATTTGCTACCCCATTTTATGGGTGTTTCATGCCTCGAGTCTCCTTTCTATTGCTACTTTCAATTTGTTTTTAATTCTCCATCTTCTGGTTTGCTGACATTATATTTTGGAACGTTCTATCCTACATTTTTTTATTTGACAAATTTAGCTTGGCTTGTGTGTCAGCTATAACTCCATAATGTTCACCATCACAGCAAGCCCCATGTATATTTCTCGCAACCTAAGTGTGATTCTCACGTCAACCTCCAACAATTAAACAGTCACTTTGATTGATTCTTCCCCCATCACTTGATTTCCATGCTCCTTTTATGAATTTCTTTATGCAGGAACATGAAAATCTTTATTACCAGTTGATGAGTTGCGGCAAAAACTACCAGCCTATCTAGTTTATCATTATATACATCATTGAGGCTCTGTGGTTGTATTGTTGTTTTGGAGGATGGAACAATCTGCCAGCAAACACAGGACTGCTATCCTCTTCCCTGTAATGTGTAGCAATGCACACTTAATGATACCAACCTCATGTTTGTTTACCTGTCAGATGCAGCCAATAGTGTCGAACAGGGATGGGAAAACTTACAACCTGATGGCCAAGGATGTCCTGAGAATCTTTTTCTAGTTGCACTGAAAATATTTTATGGCTTTCTCAGATGTTTTGCCTCAATAGAAACCTTCCAACCCACCCTGAGTTTTGTTTTCAACAATATTTGGCCACAGCCAAAGGGTGTATGGAGCCACCCTCTAAACATTCACCATTTTTATCAAAATTCTTTGGGATTCAGCCTCAGTCTGCAGGAGGAGGAACTCCCAAATTTGTGGCAAATTTAATTTTAGACTGAATTTCTACACAGCTTCATTAAGGGTTCTAGCCAACTCTGTCCTACTCAGAGTAGACCCAGTGAAATTAATGCACCGAAGTCAGTCATCTCCACTAATTTCAGTGGGTTTACTCTGAGCAGAACTAATACCAGACACAAGCCTTTTTTTATTATTGCCCATTATAACAGGGTTAGATCCAGCATCTCATACTCCAAGGAGATCCATTGGAATCAACCAACCTAAATAACATACCTATTGATTTCAATGGGTCTCATTGGAGTATGACTGGTATTTGCTATCACCCAAGGTTCCCAGTGGAGCACTCCTTTGGTGTCTCATTGATTGCAGTGCTTGGTAATCGGATGACAGAACAGACAAATCAGTGGTTCTCCAGATGTTGGGTTTTAGATGCTGGGGTTGATGGGAATTGGAGTCCAACATCTGGAGGGCCAAAGGGGTCCCATCCCTCCGATTATATACTTTTTTACTGTTCAAACATAGGCAGAAACTCACTGCAAAAAGTAGTGTGATGCAGGCGAAACTCAATTAGGATGGAACCACCAAATTTTGTGTATAAATCCCTTTAAACTTGAGTCTCTCTCCATCATAAAAGTATGCATACTATACACATAATACATAGAAAAATATCCAGCCCTATACTTCTGCAGCATGTTTTATAACTATTTATACTGAAGTGTTTTTATATCTTTTTATGTATTGTTGTATGAATCTGTTTGTTTTTCATTGAGATCAAATATTGAGACAGGAATGGGGGGGGGAGTGAGAATTAACTGGACTTCAAGATTTTCAAAAACTTCATTCCTGTTCCAGAATAAGCTTGGCAGTGTCCTCCTCTCCTCCCTTTTATTGTTAATCCATTGAACTTCCAGGTTGTGCACCCATTTTCATTTCAAGTTGTGGGTCCCTGCTGGGAGCATGACCCCCACTGACTTAGCTCTCAAGCCAAGTCTTTGTCATCTGCAGTTTATTTAGCTCTATAAACCACCTTGAATATTGATAGCTCTGTCTAAATAAGTGCCTTACATCCTAATAGACAAGGCTCTGGAAACTATAAAGGAGATATTTCTTCAACAGAAAGAAAATATTACTGTCATTTTTAATAACACAATATATTATTTATACATGAGGGAGACAAATTGGCTGGTGCTAGATCAGAGTTAAAGTGCACATTCTCCTGTCAGGGAAAAAATGGCGTTATAACAGAATTCCTGATATATATGGAACTTATCTCCATAGATAGATGTTATCAAGAGTTGAAGAGTTATTGCACATTATTATGTTACATGCAACAGGCAACTTGATCTGTGCTGGAGCTCCTCTTTCATGCAGACTACGGTATGTGCCCATTGAAAAGCACTGTTTAGTCACTTTGGCATTTAAGCGGAATATAAACTAAATAAACATCATCATCTTAATAACTATCAACACCATGTAGAGAGAAAGTACAGGTTTTACTGGAATGTTTGCACAGATAGATAATGCTTTGGGAGATGCATGTACTAGGCTATGCTGTTTAAAATCAGAATTTTGTTACTGTATGTCACGTGAGTGGCACTGTGGTCTAAACCACTGAGCCTTGGGCTTGCTGATCAGAAGGTTGGCAGTTCGAATCCCCGCAATGGTGTGAGCTCCCATTGCTCGGTCCCTGCTCCTGCCAACCTAGCAGTTTGAAAGCACGTCAAAGTGCAAGTAGATAAAAAGGTGCCGCTCTGGCAGGAAGGTAAATGGCATTTCCGCGTGCTGCTCTGGTTTTGCCAGAAGTGGCTTAGTCATGCTGGCCACATGACCTGGAAAAACTGTCTGCTGACAAATGCCGGCTCCCTTGGCCAGTAAAGCGAGATGAGTGCCGCAACCCCAGAGTCATTTGCGACTGGACTTAAATGTCAGGGGTCCTTTACCTTTACCTTTAGAAGTTATCTGCTGCTGTATAAGTTATACAAATTAAGCACAGCTGTAAAATATCCAATATTTGTAAAATGTGCTCAGGCTTTCTTTTAGTATTTTGAATATTTTATTCTGTCCCTGCAGGTCATGGGAAGGAAGGAAGCAATGGGGAGAACAGCCACTAGAGATCTTATTCAGCAAGTCTTCTGAAAATTTAGCAGATACGTATTGAAACCATAAGGGCTAGATGCTTAATAATAATATAAAAATGTTTCAGATGAAGGAATGCATTCTGCATCCAAGAACATATACTGCCATTTGTCTCCCCTCTTTGTGTGGAATTGCCATAATTCCACAGTGCTGAGTGTTGTGTAATAAGTTTGATAAAGCATTTCCAAAATCCTATGTGCATAAGAACATGTATAACTGGAAATGTTATTAATTATAACAATGTATAATAGTTGTTTTAATAAAATAATTTAATATTATTTGGAAAATGCTGTTCTAATAACATGATTTTGTTTTTTCAAAATGCTCTATAAGTGTGTGTTAGGGCTCAGCAAAATTTCCTTTTGCACCATGTTTCTAGGCACAGGTTCAGGTTTTGTGTCTGAGTATAGGGGGATGCGGGTGGTGCTGTGGGTTAAACCACAGAGCCTAGCACTTGCTGATCAGAAGGTTGGCGGTTCGAATCCCCGTGACGGAGTGAGCTCCCGTTGCTCAGTCCCTGTTCCTGCCAACCTAGCAGTTCAAAAGCACGTCAAAGTGCAAGTAGATAAATAGGTACCGGTCCAGCAGGAAGGTAACGGCGTTTCCGTGCGCTGCTCTGGTTCGCCAGAAGCGGCTTAGTCCTGCTGGCCACATGACCCGGAAGCTGTACGCCAGCTCCCTTGGCCAATAAAGCGAGATGAGTGCCGAAACCCCAGAGTCAGTCACGACTGGATCTAATGGTCAGGGGTCCCTTTACCTTTACCTATTGTTGTTGTTGTTTTGGCCTGGCTTTTGCTCTGATTCAGTGGTAATGTGCAGGTTTTCCTGGGGAAAACACACACACACACACATGCTCAGAGACAGAGCCTGGAAAAGCGCTGTGCAAAAAGAATTCTGGATGAGCCCTTATACTGTCTTTCACAAATAGACAAGACTTTCACCTTGAATATATATCTCTGACACAAATGGTTGTTTGAGGCAATTCTCAAACATTGCCTTATCCTTTTACCACGCTAGCCCAAAATATAATAGAAGAAGGCTAACCTTAGAGGACAATTTCGAAAACAACACAACTGACTGTCAATAAGCAGGTCACTGTCAGTAAGCATCATTGCCTTAGATAATGGGGACAGACTATCACCAGCACATAACTCCAGAGCTCAAAAGTCTGTGCTGGCTGCCCAGATGCTACCATGGAAAGGTTCAGGGGACATATATTAATTTGCAAGACCATTAACAATTTGGGTCCAGGATACCTGAAGGACCACCTAGTCACTTAGGTGAAGATCACCAATCACTGAGGTCTTCAGGGGAGTCACTGTTAGTGGTCTCCCATGGCCTGGATGCATGGCTGGTGGTATTGGGAGCTGTGGGTTCAGTGTTGTGGGCCCATTTTTATTCCACTCCCTTCCAGTTGAGTTCAGATGCCACCCCCCCACCCCCACTAGTTCTGATTTTGAAGGAATTATCTGTTTCTGACTTTTCAGTTGTCCTGAGTCCATTGAGGGAAGCCTGCCATGAAGTGTCATTGTTTAGAGAGCCTGCATTATTGCAAGATCAGCCATCGGACTTCCTGTACCCCAACCCATATACGTAATTAGAGGCCAATAAGACTGGTTTGGGCCACAACTTTATTCAATACAGTGGTACCTCCAGTTATGAACTTAATTTGTTCCAGAGGTCTGTTCTTAACCAGAAACCGTTCTTAACATGAGGTGCGCTAATGGGGCCTCCCACTGCTGCCGTGCTGCCGGTGCATGACTTCCGCTCGCAACCCGGGACAAAGTTCACTACCAGGAAACCTACTTCTGGGTTAGCGGAGCTTGTTACCCGAAGCATTCATAAGGAGGATGGTACGTAACCCGAGGTTCCACTGTGCAGATGAAAGCGGTTTGGCTTGGGCATGGGGCAATCTAAATACTTTTGGCCTGCCCACCGGAAGTGATCGGTGGTCAATCCAGGCGGGGGTTCCTAAGACTTACATTCAATCAGGGGACCCCCGTGAACATGGCCACTCCCCCCAGATCCCATTAACGGGATACCCCAGTGTTTGGAGGGGCAGACGGAGACTACAACCTCCCCTCTGTCCAAAACAAAGGACTGCCCCAATGCCCAATGAAATATACTCGGAGTCGAGTGTGGATTTTGTGCTCTTTATTCAGCTCATAGTAGTGAGGATGCAAGTTCACCCAAAATATCTGCTTTATATACATTATTTACACAATGGGCTGCACCTGATTGGCTAATTCTGGGATTCTCCCGTGGGCCAATCAGGTTGCGCATTCACTTCCACCTGGAGCTGGATTGGGTGGCTTCTGCGAACCAATCATACTGCTGCATTGTTCTAGGACCAATCATACTGCTGCATTCTGGACCCTATTGTTCTAGGACCAATCAGACTGCTGCTTTTTGGGTCCTATTCAACTCAGTACATATCACCCAACCAGTTCTGACGATTGCTATGAGGTAGGCAAAACCACCAGGTCAGAACCTGTGTGTTTTTAACTATTTTTATTTTCTATTTTTGTTATTTTTTTCATTTTTATTGTAATACTTTAAAAAATCTTAATAAATATCCTATAAAAAACAACAACAGAGAGGCTCAAAGGCAATTTTAAAATCGTATGCGGTATTAACTAACAGCCTCGCCAACTTAAACACTGCTCTCACAACTGCAGAAATGGTGCTTAAACCCAGTTAAACTTTCATATATGCATAAACATACTGCCAGTGGTGTGGGACACAGATTAACCTGGTAGACAAATTCCTACCCAGTCCCTTAAAGGACGGCGACCACTGCAGCTATCAGCTTAAACCGAGGGTGGATGGGCTGGGAAACCCGGTGCAGGAACAAACAGGCTGAGCCTCAGGTGCTGGCTGCTTAAATGGGCAAGGGGTAGATCTGAGTGAAGCCCACCGTCGGCTCCATTGACTCCGCCCCCTGGCACAGCCTAAGTCCCAGCCTGCATTCCCATTTGCCAAAGTAGGGTGCAGGCTAGGATCCGGTTCCTGATAGGCAGAGGGGACTCATGCCCCCTCCCCTATCAGGAAGGGCACAGCAGTTGGAATTCCCCTGTTGGGTCCCCAGTGAAGCCTCCTCTGTCCCACAATGCCGCCACATGCAAAGGGTGAGCGGGCTTGTGGAAGCAAGAATCTGAAGTAGGGTATGAAATACATACAAGGGACAGGAAGCAGCAACCATCTTGGTTGTCCATTTCTTTGGGACATGCACCCCATTTTCCCACTCCTTTTCATTGCGCTCCTAGACCAAATACAATCCCTAAGCTTTTGTATGAAAGAATATACCGTATTTTTCGCTCTATAAGACGCACCAGACCACAAGACACACCTAGTTTTTGGAGGAGGGAAACAAGAAAAAATATTCTGAATCTCAGAAGCCAGAACAGCAAGAGGGATCGCTGCACAGTGAAAGCAGCAATCCCTCTTGCTGTTCTGGCTTCTGGGATAGCTGTGCAGCCTGCATTCGCTCCATAAGACGCGCACACATTTCCCCTTACTTTTTAGGAGGGAAAAAGTGAGTCTTATAGAGCAAAAAATACAGTAATTCTGTATCACGACCTTCACAACAGTTATTGGGACTAATCCTTAGCCAGACTAGCACCAGCAACACAACAGATCCTTGCCACATTTTATACCTGCTCAGTACGATGGAAAGCAAAGCATGCCAGCTGATACCACTCTAGCATTTCATTCAAAGCAACCTTGAATAGATGAGGTTATTCTAAGGAGCAAGCATCTATCAGGAAAAAAAGAAAAGCAGAAGATTATGTTTTTCCTCTTTGCTGGTTTTGCAAGGCTCATAGTGAGCTGCTATCTTCAATCTGCAACATCTTCACTTTGCCTTGCCATGATAACTGCTGTATATGTTTCTATTATGGGAAATAAATTGCAAGCTCAAGTCGATAGGGAAAGCCATCCATGAACAATGCTGTTAATGAAATGCTTGCTGAATTAATCTTCTGGTGAGCAAGTGACAATCTCTAAGAGGGAAGATGATGTCAAGTATGTAGTCTCCAATTTCATCTCCACCAACCCCTGGCTTTGTTTTATTCATGTCAATTCCTTTGCTATCTAACATTTCATCCCTGACCTCTAGGAAGTCCCTGCTTACACAACTGTAGAATTTGTCATTGCCAGGAGAAAATGTTCCCATCTTGTATTCTGTAATAATAATGCACTCCAAGAGTTACTCCTTTTTCCTTCTGCTTTCCTTAGCTGGAAAAGGTCTGGATAATATACAGTATCTGGATGCCTACTCAGACTTTAATCTGCTAAGCATATTACCTTTTCCATATTGTATTCAAAGAGGAGGTTCTTGGAGTTATAATGAAAGCTGCACTGAATGCTGACTAGTTTCAATTTTCAATCCTAAAAACACAATTTTGGTAGACTAGACACCTTTTTCCCCCTAGAAAAGAGATTGCAAGTGTGTTCATTTCTTCCTATCAACTGCTTGGGGACATCAATACCCATGCCTGCTTCTTCAACACCAATATTTCCTTTGGCTACTGTTGCTTCCTTGTTCCTTAATTAATTACATTTTGCCCAATCAAGTAAGAGTTTGTATCAAGCATTCTTCCCTCAGCTTAGGGTGCCTCCAGACTGTCATTGTTTCATGGGAAAGATTCAGGCTTTAGGTTTGCACAATTAAAGTTGGTTAAAGGGCTCTGTCACCCTAGCACACGAAATTTATGTGGCTTTTTTATTCTTTTATTTTAAAGAATTGTTTGTTCTTTGGAAGTGACAGGGAACTTAACTACATTGAAAAGTGTGGGATGAGTGAATGATGGATGGGAAGACATGTAAACACCACACAATCACATGAGGAAGAATGCTCATCTTTATTATGTTTATTATACATTAAGGGACGCAGGTGGCACTGTGGTCTAAACCACTGAGCCTTTTGGGCTTGCCGATTGGAAGGTTGGTGGTTGGAATCTGCATGACTGGGTGAGCTCCCATTGCTCTGTCCCAGTTTCTGCCCACCTAGCAGTTCAAAAGCACACCTCTGCAAGTAAATAAATAGGTACCACTGCGTTGGGAAGATAAACGATGTTTCCATGCGCTCTGGTTTCCATCACATTGTTCCGTTGTGCCAGAAGTGGTTTAGTCATGCTGGCACACATGACCCGGAAAGCTGTCTGTGGACAAACACCAGATCCTTTGGCCTCAAAATTGAGATGAGCGCTGCACCCCATAGTTGCCTTTGACTGGACCTAACCATCCAGGGGTCCTTTACCTTTACCTTCACCTTTTATTATGTATGTACAGTATGTATGCATTTATGCATTGAATTTGCTTAATGCTGTTCATCCACAGATCTCAGGGCAGCTCACAACATAAAAATACAATATAAAAGCACAAAATACATGATAAAAACAAGAACAAAAAAATCCCTACAAACCAATAACATGGCCTCCCTTCGAACAAACCATTCCCTTCATCTCTCCACACCCCATTCACCTTCCACTTTCTTTCAGTGTGAGAATCCAACTTTTAACACAGATACAGAATTACACACAGGAATAACAATAAAAACAATTTTTTCTTAACAAACAATAAAACATAAGTTGGTCTTAACACTATAGATCTGACCTCCCGTCTATTCCTTATTTCAATTTCATGTTACTTATTGCCAATACACACTTTTATCATAATTTAACTTTTTCTTAATACATCTTAACTCTTATGTCTAACTTGCAGCTATTACTGAAGTTCCTCATATGCTGCAACAGAGTTTAAACTACTATATTTATATTTCAAATATTCTTTGAAAACCTCCCATTTTGAGACAAATTCCTGTTTTGATTTATTCTTTATTTTTTCTGATAGACCATCTAATTCAGCATATTCTGTCAGCTTTTGGATCCATTCATGTATAGAGGGAATTTCAATACTCTTCCATTTTGCCACGATAAGAACTCTTGCTTCATTTTTTGTGGAATATCCAAATCTGTAACTCCCAGGAGATAGGCCTCTGGTTTTTTATGAAAAGGGATCTTTAGCATTTTTTGCAATTCCAAATGAATGCTCTTCCAGAATATTTGTATTTTCTTACATAACCACCACATGTGGTAAAAAGTTCCTGAATTATCTCCGCATCTCCAGCAATTACTTGGCACATTTTGTACATATTTGAAAGTTTCCAGGGTGTTAGGTACCATTGGTGTTGCATTTTTAGAAAGTTCTCTCTAATCGTATAACAATTTGTGAATTTCCAATTGTTCTTCCACAAGTTTTCCCATTGGGCCATGGTTATTGAATGGCCAAAGTCTTGTGACCACCTCACCATGGCCACTGTTACCTCCTCCTCCTTGACTTTCCAGTCAAGGAGGAGTCGGTAGAGAATCCAACTTTTTAACAATATGGACTAGCTACACAATTTCCTCAAGTGTGAATGTTCTAATAGACCAACCACTGGCAAAGATCTGTGCAAGCAAATCAGGGTGAATACTGAAAAAAAAACAGGTCATCTGGAAGAGCTCTTTAAGAAAGCAGGGTCAGAGCTGGCATAGCCCACTTCAAGCAAAGAACATAGAAAGTTGCCTGATTCTATATCAGACCAATGGTTCTTCTCACTCAGTAATATCTACACTGTCTGGCAGTGGTTCTTAAGGCAGAGGTTTCTCTCAGCCCTACCTGAAGATGTTGGGGTTTGAACATGGAACTATCTGCATGATGCTTTACCACTGAGCTATAGCCCAGCCTCAATTCTGCTTCCTCCTCACAACTATTTGATGTGCAATACCACTTCCCTCTCCCTGAAGAGGGGAACTCTCATTGGGAAAGAGAGTTGGGGTATCAGGCTCCGATGAAGACAGGAAGGATCCTGAAGGTCTCTCATCCTTCATGGAAAATGATGCTGGCACTGCTTTTTGTTGTTCTTGGAGATCACTGGGGCTGAACTATAAGCCCCACAATATGCAGCAGGAAATGACACTGCATAATTTAGAACAATGAGGAGGCTAGCAAACCTCTTGCTGTTGACTTGTAGTTCAGCTCTGATGGTTCTTTACCATGTAAGGTCTTCCTAGTGGGTCCACATCATAAACGTATTGAGTTTTTCACAAAATGCAATTGATTTTGCAATCATTACCTTTTGAAATGAATTTGTTCATTTAATACACTTACATTTAGGCTTATACCTCTGCAGTGCATATACATAGATCAAATTTGTATAAAGGAGAGACTTGCACAATGTTCTCTTTGTGAAAGAGGGAATGTGGATTATATTAACCGGTATATGGTTTAAGGAGATGGTCTATTGTTTAAGAAGAACTTGTGCAACAGTGAGGTCTAGCTAACTTAAATGATTTATTTGCATTCAGCAAAGAGATCAGTATAATTACCAGGCTAAAGCAAAATAGCCTGTAAAAGCTTGGAATTTAGAGAGCCAATGCAGTGGTAAAAGTGGGAGCAACGGTAAGATTTATATCACGAAGACTTAAGTTCAAATTCCTGGTTAGTCTTTGTCTAATTAAACAATACATGGCCTTCTAAACTGTCTCCCTGTGTGTGGGGGTTTGTATCTTTGTGTTTTTATATTTTTATGCAGTCGTACCTTGGTACTTGAATGGCTTGGCTCCCAAACAAATTGGCTCCCGAACGCCACAAACCCAGAAGTAAATGTTCCGGTTTGTGAATGTTCTTCAGAAACCAAACATCTGATGCAGCTTCTGGGATTTCTGATTGAGTGCAGGAAGCTCCTGCAGCCAACTAGAAGCTGTGCCTTGGTTTTCGAACTATTTCGGGAGTCAAACAGACTCCCAGAATGGATTAAGTTCCAGAACCAAGGTACCACTGCATTGTAAACTGCCCTGTGGTCCTAGGATGAAGGGTGGTATAGAAATTTAATAAATAATAAGAATAAGAATCGATGTAAAAGTAATAACAAAAAGTGGAGTAGTCTTGTGTTTGATACCATAACCTCTTTGGAAGGAAAGCAGATATTCAAAGAAGCACCCAATGAGTGATTCAAAAGTTCATGAATCAAGTCACCTGCTTTACTAACTGCCTGTGCATGTTCATTTGAAAGTAAGTCCCATAAAGTTTAATGGCATGCATTTCTTATTAACTGTGCATGGGATTGTAGCTTGGCTTTGGGATTTCAAAGCACCAAATTGGGGCTTGTCAAATTTGGCCCATGAGACCAATCTTGCTAAGAATCTGGGCCATGGAATCAAAAGATCCTGCTGTAAAAGGAATGCAATTGTATGAACCCATCTCAGAAGGAAAAAGACTAGATCTGATCTCAAAGGGATTGTCATAGGAAGAAAATATCTAAAAGCATTTAGATAAAGGACTATAGGCATTGCCCCACTTGTGTGGGACCGACTTGCACTTGACCACATATATGTGCAGTGCCGGGAAATAAGTAAATAATTTGAGCTTCAATTCTAGTTGTGGATAGTTTTGGGGACAGTATTTCTGGTCTGGATTGGAGAGAGAGTGTTGGGGGGGATGTCTATACAGTGGTACCTCAGGTTACAGACACTTCAGGTTACAGACACTTCAGGTTACAGACTCTGCTAACCCAGAAATATTACCTCGGGTTAAGAACTTTGCTTCAGGATTAGAACAGAAATCACGCAGTGGCGGCATGGCGGCAGCGGGAGGCCCCATTAGCTAAAGCGGTACTTTAGCAAAGTCGACTGATTTGATAAGACAAAAACCAAAAAATATAATCCAGAAACAATGGAAATGTTTAAATGATTATTTATGTAGACAAAGATTAAATGTAAGGTTTAGAATAGATTTATGAAAGATTTAGAAAATTTATTGATTAGAATATTTGTGTGTGATTGTATGGGAAAAATACGGAATAACAGATACAATCTTGCTTAAAATGTATATAGGAAGTGCAGTGTAAGCGATGGAAGTCAATCAATGAAATTTTATGATTAAGATATTTGTATAATAAATTTGGAAGAAATTCTTCCAACTTTTTTCTTCTTCTTCTTCTTCTTCTTCTTCTTCTTCTTCTTCTTCTTCTTCTTCTTCTTCTTCTCCTCCTCCTCCTCCTCCTCCTCCTCCTCCTCCTCCTCCTCCTCCTCTTTTTTTCCTTTTTCTTTTTTCTTTTCTTCCTTTTTTCTCTTTTGTTCTTTTTCATATATGTGTGCTTATCAGGAACATGTATGTATATATTTGCTTATAATTTGTAATAATTATGTTAAATAAATTAAATAAATGCATTATGTTATATTGTATACTTCTGGTGCTTACAATAAAAGTAAAGAAAAGATAAAAAAATAAAGTGGTACTTCAGGTTAAGAACAGTTTCAGGTTAAGAATGGACCTCCGGAATGAATTAAGTTCTTAACCCGAGGTACCACTGTATACTAATAATGTCAACGAGCTTTAGATGAGATGAGACTCCAATGGAAATCGCTAGGCAACAAAGAAAAAGATAAGTGTGCAGTCTGGATTGCCAATGGAAAGAGTAAACCATGCAGCCGGTCACTCACAGCACAATTTGATCCTTCCAGAAGCCTAGGTGACTGCCCAGCTTCAAGGCCCACTAGAAATTGGATACAGCTAGTCTGTGGTCACGTTTGTCAGCATGCTGTTCACAGCGACCTCCACCTCCACAAGAATGGGTGCTGGGAAAACCGATCACTTTTTCCTATATTGCAATTTTATATCTATCGATCGAGATATCTTAGTTCTAGGGGTACATCATAACAAAGAGATAATAATGTACGTGCCTTCAGAAACAGCATGTGCTGGAAAAATTGGAACAGCTTGGCACATCTAGGTTTGATTTGTGATGAGGCCAGGAGAGGCATTTCAGATATTATGTGCAGGAAAGGGTAGGGAAGCAAGAGTCTTAAATAGATTTGAATGTCCACTCTAGTGTATATTTAACATTATGCTGCCAAAAAGGCATCTCCAAAAGAGCATTTGGATGTGAATGCACTGGTGACCAACCATTCAACAATCCTGTCATGGATATTCGGAAGAAAAAATGAGAATATGAGTTGAAACCATTTTGATTCTCACAGATTCCTTCACTCCGTTTGGCTCACAGCACTTTCTAAATATGTCCACTGCCCCTCCCCTCAATTTTTTTAACACCTCCTTTAAGTGATAAAGTGTGAGAAATCTATAAGGAGCAGCTGCAATACTCCTATGTCAAAGGCAGTCAATACAGAAGATGCAGTCCTGTGTTGTTGACTATTATATACATAACCTTTCAGCTTCAAAGTCCTGTTTTGGGGAGCAACCACCCAGGAACCTAAGCGTTAACATTTTTACATTGTGAGAAGACCAAATTTTTCAGTGCATTGTCCCTGCTCTCTCTCTCTCTCTCTCTCTCTCTCTCTCTCTCTCTCTCTCTCTCTCTCTCATTGTGTGTATATAAAATTGAGTTCCTTATGTGGCATGCTTGCAGTTCCTCTGGTTTTCAAGTCCTGTTGTTTTCTCCCCCTCTTTTGGCAAGAATGCACAGCATAAGAAGGCTGTCTCAGCGCAAGGAAAACAACCAGCAGCACAATTGTTAATAAATCTGGAAGATGTTCTGCGCTCGCCTGCCAAAGCTGAATGGCTTTCCTTTAAGTCCGCCTGAATTCAATGTGGGCTGCCAATGTGCTGGTTCCAAGATGTGCTTTTGTTGAGATGATGATGTCCTCAGCCTTGGGTGAGATCTGCCCCTATCTAGGTGTTGGCATAGGCAGGTGCTGAGGCTTCACATCTTGAGTGATTTGAAAGGAACTAGCAGCTGGTTGATAAACCCAACCTCTGCCTCTGTGCTTAATGCAGACACTCAGCCTCTGGGCCCAACCTGTCTCCATGGGTGACTGGAGCTTTCATTCTTCGGCTCTTTCAATGTGAATGAAAAAGCCTGGCAGGTTGTGGGGGTTTCTGCTCAACATGAGGGAGACTGGCTTGAAGGAGTGATTTTTATATGAGTCAACCCAGCTGAGATCCAAAATCCACACCATCGAATTGTAGGCTATTTACTCATAACATTTTTTTTCCAGGTCATACTGTGACTACGGGCATGTTGCTCATATAACCTGGATGTTAATATCACCCATCCTGTTATTTCTGAAGTTCAGGTGTGAGTGCATCATCATTGCCTGTAGGAGACTCACATAAATTCATAGAAAACGATGCATATATATATATTTGAGCTTTGAATTTACTTCCTCTTGCATTCATGGCTTCTCAAATAAATAAATAGCTGCTCCAATTAAATGCTTCAATTGTTTCATTGAAAATACACAGCTCTCCAAATGAACGGCTTTGCTGAAGCATTAAGTACCATTTCAAATTCCAGTCTGAAAGCTCTTTGAGGTTTATTTCTAATTAGAATGATTGAGATTGAAATTTTGTTTATTACTCCACTTTGAATAAATATTTCATATTTAACTGCAGGTGGCCTTGTGGATGACTCAATTTATTTCAAAGACTTTTTTTATATAAAAAAATGCAGTTTATTGTTGTTGTTATTTCCTCCCTCCTCCACAGAAATCAGTGGTATGCTAATATATACACAGATTTTGCAGAATCTCTTTGTTGTTGCACAGCAGGTTTGACAGCTCGGGTTAAAATAATAAAAATCTCATATAGTTAAAGATACAAAGGATTTGACATGGCTATGGGCTTTTAGGAATATGTGCCTCTTCTGACTTGACATTCCTAGAGGCAGATTTAGGGCTGTACATTTAGGGTACCTCGGCTTACAAACACCTCGGGTTACAAACACTTCGGGTTACAGACTCCGCTAACCCAGAAGTAGTACCTTGGGTTAAAAACTTTACCTCAGGATGAGAACAGAAATCGTGCAGTGGCAGTGGGAGGCCCCATTAACTAAAGTGATACCTCAGGTTAAGAATGGTTTCAGGTTAAGAACGGACCTCCGGAATGAATTAAGTTGGTAACCAGAGGTACCACTGTACAAGCAGGACAGTTGCTCCTGGTACACAGCTGAGAAGAGCCCCTGAGAAGGTAAGAAGGCTCTAGGTCCTTGCCAAAGTCTCATGCCTAGAGGCATAGCAAGGATGGAATGAGGGGGCCCGTTGCCCCGGGCACAGTTTCTTTTCAAGGGCACATTTTGCTCTTGCTAGCCCCGCACTGCTTTGTGAGTCCAATCCCACATCCCAGCCTCGCAAAGCAAGATGGAGCTGGCAGGGACTCAGGAGGATGCAACTGGCATGCACCTTTCCAGTTAGTCTGATCAGACTGACTGGAAGGGCGCATGCCTGCCCTCCTGCATCCTCCTCTGGAACTGTGTCCAGAGGAGGGCAACCAAAATGGTCAAAGGCCTGGAAATGATGCCTTATGAGGAACGGCTAAGGGAGCTGGACATGTTTAGCCTGGAGAAGAGGAGGTTAAGGGGTGATATGATAGCCATGTTCAAATATATAAAAGGATGTCACATAGAGGAGGGAGAAAGGTTGTTTTCTGCTGCTCCAGAGAAGTGGACACGGAGCAATGGATCCAAACTACAAGAAAGAAGATTCCACCTAAACATTAGGAAGAACTTCCTGACAGTAAGAGCTGTTTGACAGTGGAATTTGCTACCAAGGAGTTTGGTGGAGTCTCCTTCTTTGGAGGTCTTTAAGCAGAGGCTTGACAACCATATGTCAGGAGTGCTCTGATGGTGTTTGCTGCTTGGCAGGGGGTTGGACTTGATGGCCCTTGTGGTCTCTTCCAACTCTATGATTCTATGATTCTATTATATGATTCTATGATCCTCATGTCACCCTTCCAGCCCGTGCTGACAGGGTGCATCAGAAAGGTGCAACAGGCACGCACCCTTTCAATCAGTCCAAGCAGACTAATGGAATGGGTTTGTGCCCTGTTGCATCCTCACGTCACCCTCTGCAGCCTGGCTTGCAAATGTCCAGCAGCACTAGCCCCAGGCGCCATGAAGATATGCTCTGCGGCTGCTCCTGCCTCCTTCCCAAAGCCAGGCTTAAGCCATGAGGACATCAAATGGCTACACACAGGGCAGCATATTACCAAAGTCTGCCCCTGCCATTCCCCCCATGTTAGCCCCCTTCCCATGCCACGAAACTACTTTTCACCCCATTTCTGAAACTATTTTTCTCTGCTATTCTGCATCGCCCTTTGCACATACATGCTCTCTCTCTCTCGTTTCCTTTTATTGCCCTTCCTTTCCTATTTTCCCTCAATCTTCTGCTGTTGTTTTAAACCACCATTTTTCTCTCTATGTCTCTCCTCTTTACTAGTTTTCCCCTCCCTTATCCCTGTAACTTCCCCCTCTTCCAGTCCTCGGTTGCCTTAAGTGAGAGAGAATGTGGAGCCCTCAAATATTCTGCAGTACTTTAGTCAATCTTCTGCCATTGTTTCAAACCTCCAGTTTCCCGTTTTCAGTGTTCGTCCAGTCTTACCCCATGCCATGGCCACTGCTGTTGTTCAACTTACCTCCACATTTCCTCCGCTTCTTCATCTTAACTCCTGGCAACATCATAACTGAGATGTGGCACTACAAATCCTCCAATAGGGGCTGTGAAATGACATTCTTACATTTATATTATATAGACAGATAAGCTTCTATTGGAAGGTAAGTCTGTTTAATTGTCATAGTTTCCCCCAAAGTAGAAATTGGAAACCTGTGGCCCTCCAAATGTTGTGACAGCCACCATGGCCTCTACGCTTGTCTCAAGGAATCCTGGGAATTATACTTTCGTCAGGTGCTAAAGATGTTCTGAGTGACATTTCTTGGTGCTCTCTCACTGAACTAAAGTGCCCACAATTCCCTGGGGAGAGAGTTTGACTGTTAAACCAGTTTACAATGTGTGCTTTTCCATACATACACTTTTGCACTTTGACATTGCTGATGGAAATACCGACAGCTCTCTTGTCTCAGACTTGAGTTGAAATGTTACAGCTCATCTGTGGTAGCCACTGAAAAAGACTTCCCCATGGTGGATGGCTCTCCACATGGTGGTATTAACACTTAAAAGCTCTGCAGTGCGCACATATCTCCTAATGTGTGCACCTGAATCCAAGACCAGCATTGTTGGCAATATGAGAATGATGCATGCAGTTAATAGTGGTGGTGACCACAGGAAAGAGCTTCTCAATGGAAAGAGCTTACTTCGGTAAGAATAATAATTGTTTTGCTGAATTAGTGAGTGGTTCACTCTATTCCAGTAAGCCATTGCAGCCAGCCAGATTGCCCTCGGTGTCGACAATCAGAGTAATGATCTTCCCTTCTTCTTTTCTCAAACATCTTATAGTGCTCTGAATGAGGAAGTTGCATTTAGTTAAATACACATTCCCTCCCCCATTCTTTTTCATAGCAGTGATGACTGCTATGAGGTAGGCAAAACCACCAGACAGGAGTCAATTGGTCTAGTGGACAAATTGCCTGCCCTGTCCCTAATATGGTGACCAACAGAGTTTGTAGCAAGGTCAGGTTGTAAAAGACAAACCTTTACAGGGAGGGACGGTAAGTGATCTTACAGAGAACTGGGTGGGCTGCATTAAATGCCCCAGGCGTGGACCCAAGGGAAGCCTTCATGATCTTTTGGTCCCGCCCCCAAGCCAGCCCAAACTTCAACCCTACCTGCCATTGGCCAGTTTGCAGGCAGGCTTGAATCTTGTTCCCAGCTAGAAAGGTAGGCATCAAGCCTCCAGCCAGTCGGACAGCCCCGGCACACAGAACCACATCAGATTGCAATGAGGGGAAGCAGTGCTGGTCTGTAACGCCACCACACCTTTGGATGGTAAGCAGACTTTCAGAATAAGAAATGCCTCTCCTGAAACTCTTAATGTATCTTCTTTGGTGATCACTTTTAGCCAAGTAAGATTGTCTTCCATAAACACAGTTTTAACAATGAGTCTGTAAGTGACAGTGGAGGCCAATTCTGGATCCACACGTCCTTCGACAGTGGGGAGATTGGTTTCCGGCCAGGAGTTGATAACGGTGTGGATTTGTCAAGCATGCCTTCGTCTTAGCATGTTTCTCCCTTGTGTCCTGTGTTTGAGTGTCTTCAAAACCCATGACACCTTTGGTAAAGGCTGTTCTCAAATTGCGTTTCCCAATTGTTGGTGTTTATACTTTTTTAAAAAATTGCCTTGAGACAGCCTTTAAACCTCCTTTGTTGACCACCAGCATTGCACTTTCCATTCTTAAATTCAGAATAGAGTAGCTGCTTTGAAAGACGATCATCAGACATCCACATAACATGACCAGTCCAATGAAGTTGATATTGAAGAATCATTGCTTCAACACTGGTGATCTTTGATTCTTCCAGTACACTGGTATTAGTTCGCCTGTCTTCCCAAGTGATGTGTAAATTTTTTTGGAGAAATCATTGATGGAATCTTTTGAGAAGTTGGAGATGGCGTTTCTAAGTGGTCCATGTTTCACAAGCATACAGCAAGGTTGGTAGTACAATAATGTATATGTCTTAATGTATAGGCAGGCTGGTATAGGGTGCTTCTTCAATACTGGCAACCTACATCACTTAAGGCTTTATAAGTTAACACTAACACCTTGAATTGAGCTTGGTGGTGTCTAGGTGTAGCCCTAGCATTGTGACCCTCTACAAGAACAAAGGCGACCATGATGATTGTAAAAGCTACCATGGAATCTCCCTGCTGAGTTCTGTGGGGGAAGCTTTGCCCGTGTAGTTCTCTACAGCCACAGCAGTCACTGTTTGACTTTACCCCTGAAGGCACACTCTTCCATTGTCTCCCAGGACAGATGGATGCCAACAAATGTCCAGGCAGGCAGCATGGAATCTTCAGATTCACTGTTAGGGGATTTTGAGTGGCTGAACTAGTCAAGTCAAGACAATGGCTGCCACAATCTGTACTGGTTGAAGTTCCTGTTTTCTAGGGTAGAGTGCATTTCATTTCAATGATTGCAAGCCACCCTGAGATCATTTGATGAAGGGAAATATAAAAAATTGTCAAACATTCTTACTATTGTTAATCTGCACATGCTGTTGCATCTACTTAGCCAGCTAGAGCAGCGTTTCCCAACCTTGTGCCTCCAGCTGTTTTTGGACTACAATTCCCATCATCCCTTGCCACTGGTCTTGCTAGTCAGGGATGATGGGAGTTGTAGTTCAAAAACAGCTGGAGGCACAAGGTTGGGAAACACTGAGCTAGAGCACCCGCTTCCACCCACCACCCAATAGGTTTCCTTCTGTGTCTTCACTGAGGGTACTGGAATTGTAGAACCAACATGTCAAGTGGGGGCTGTTGATTTCTCCTACATTGTTCTTAACATACATATTCTATTTCTGAGTACTAGCTATTCTTTTCTGGTTTAGAGATTCCTTCAGATTAAAGTGAGTCTATCTGGGGAGAGGGAGGTTTTGTTTTAAAGGTGAGGTCCATGTGCAACCAACATACAGTTCCCTGCCAACTTGAGATGTGCTCTCAGAGCTTCCCATCCCCATTTATTTTACAAATGATTAGCTATTCTCTTTCTGAAGCTTGGCAGGGCAGCAGACTTTGATCTTCACTGCCTCCTGGCTAAGCCTCAGGACTCTGTGGCTTAAACAGATCAGAACTTGTGATCCTGGGATAAAGGAAAGTTCTTAGTTCTCTGAAGATTCTCATCCCACTCCCTCCACCTTCTCCCTCCCTTTCTCCATGGAAGGAAAGAAAATGATGCTCTGAAATTGTGGTGCTTTAGCAACACAATCAAATTCATCTGAGTCGGCCTGTCTTGGTGCCTTTGCCTGAATGTACATCTCAATTTAGAAGATGTTATAGAAAAAAAGTTCTTAATGTTAATAGTGGCAAGGAAACTCCTGTCTCCCTGTCTGACAATTATATGTAACAGTAATCATTCACAAGCTCAACATAATAATAAAAAAAAACGAAGATCATGGCCACTGGTCCCATCACCTCCTGGCAAATAGAAGGGGAAGAAATGGAGGCAGTGAGAGATTTTACTTTTTTGGGCTCCATGATCACTGCAGATGGTGACAGCAGCCACGAAATTAAAAGATGCCTGCTCCTTGGGAGAAAAGCAATGACAAACCTAGACAGCATCTTAAAAAGCAGAGACATCACCTTGCCAACAAAGGTCCGTATAGTTAAAGCCATGGTTTTCCCCGTAGTGATGTATGGAAGTGAGCGCTGGACCATAAAGAAGGCTGATCACCGAAGAATCGATGATTTTGAATTATGGTGTTGGAGGAGACTCTTGAGAGTCCCATGGACTGCAAGAAGATCAAACGTATCCATTCTTAAGGAAATCAGCCCTG
Organism: Podarcis melisellensis; assembly: GCF_964234715.1. Classification (NCBI taxonomy): domain Eukaryota; kingdom Metazoa; phylum Chordata; class Lepidosauria; order Squamata; family Lacertidae; genus Podarcis; species Podarcis melisellensis. The sequence goes on along the minus strand of NC_138538.1, from coordinate 83,917,592 downwards.
AGTGCTCACTGGAAGGACAGATCATGAAGTTGAGGCTCCAATACTTTGGCCACCTCATGAGAAGAGAAGACTCCCTGGAAAAGACCCTGGTGTTGGGAAAGATGGAGGGCACAAGGAGAAGGGGACGACAGAGGACGAGATGGTGGGACAGTGTTCTCGAAGCTACGAACATGAGTTTGACCAAACCGTGGAAGGCAGTGGAAGACAGGAGTGCCTGGTGTGCACTGGCCCATGGGGTCACGAAGAGTTGGATACGACTAAACAACAACAATCATTCACAATATTTAATATATGCATATGCTAGAATGTATTTATTTATGTAAGCCCAACCTCTCCACTTACCATATAAGAATAAAAAAAATATTCTTCCTTACAGGTAGGGAGCTCCTCTACCTCTCTATCTCCCAAAAAATGATACTGGTCTTAGCAACATTCATTGGGTTCCTCATGAAATTTCTCAGTTATTCAGCACTGGGACAGAGAGAGCTCACTGCCTTACCTTTTGTGTGTATCCCTTTAGCTAATGTTTTCAGAAAGCTATGAGGGACATGATTTGGCTAAAGTAAGTAAGGGAGTCAGGGAGTGGGGCTTATGGATTGCTTTCCCAATAACCTGAGCACGTCCTCCTTGTCTACATACTTAGACCATGTGCTTGTATTGTGATTGTTAGGGAAAATGGATTCCCTGTAGCTTTCTCCTTTTGATCCGCCAAATGCATTTAATGCCGACAAAGTTTCCTATCTTCCAGAAAGGCATGTAACTCATTAAGCTTTTGAGTCTAATGGGTTCACCTTAAACCACTGGCATTCCTGCAAAGCTGTGTCTCTCTTCTCATAAGAAACATTCTTTCCCATTTTTGAAAAGGAATCCATTAGCACATGACATTTCTGCATAGATCAACTTGCATTTTTTAATAGAGACCCAAGACTATTGTAAAATTAGCTGGTATTAGCAGTAAATAAATAAATAGGACCTTGGATCTATGGGAAATGTGTCCATTAGCGTTCAAATAATGAGTTCAAATAAATCATGAAGACAATCAATTTTTTTTAATATAATATTTTATTAAGTTTTTTTTTAAAGATAACAACATACACAAGAAAAAGAAAAAAGAGACACATACAACAAAGAAACAACAACACAAAAAATACACAACACAAAAAAGAAAAACAAAAATCCCTCTCTTTAAATTCTTATCTTTGAAATCACTTATTTTCCTGACTTCCTCACAGCTCCCTTTTTTGTATCCCAATTTGACAATTAATTCAGCAAATTCAAAACCTGCTACTTTTATTTTAATGTCATTAACATTCATACATTTTACAATGCTTCTGTAAATAAATTTTAAATTCCCTCCAATCTTCTTCCACCAACTCTTCTCCCTGATTTCGGATTCTGCCAGTCATTTCAGCCATTTCCATATAGTCGATTACTTGCGTCTGCCATTCTTCCAAGGTGGGTAGATCTTGTGTTTTCCAATGCTTTGCGATGAGTATTCTTGCTGCTGCTGTAGCATACATAAAGAAAGTTCTATCCTTCTTTGACACCAATTGGCCGACTATGCCCAGGAGAAAAGCCTCTGGTTTCTTCACAAAAGTGTATTTGAGTACCTTTTTCATTTCATTGTAAATCATCTCCCAGAAAGCCTTAATCATGAAGACAATCAAGTGGGAAAACATTGTGAATAAGAGAGAAGTAACTCTGAGGTTAGAGGGACGCAGGTGGCGCTGTGGGTTAAAGCCTCAGCGCCTAGGACTTGCCGATCGAAAGGTCGGCGGTTCGAATCCCTGAGGCAGGGTGCGCTCCCGCTGCTCGGTCCCAGCGCCTGCCAACCTAGCAGTTCGAAAGCACCTCCGGGTGCAAGTAGATAAATAGGGACCGCTTACCAGCGGGAAGGTAAACGGCGTTTCCGTGTGCGGCTCTGGCTCGCCAGAGCAGCGATGTCACGCTGGCCACGTGACCCGGAAGTGTCTCCGGACAGCGCTGGCCCCTGGCCTCTTAAGTGAGATGGGTGCACAACCCCAGAGTCTGTCAAGACTGGCCCGTACGGGCAGGGGTACCTTTACCTTTACCTTTACCTTAACTCTGAGGTCCTTGGCTATTGTAAAACAACAACAATGGCCTTTTCAAACTTTAAAGTGGCTCAGGCAACCCAGTCAGATGGGTGGCATACAAATAATAAAAATTGTTGTTGTTGTTGTTGCACATGCATTTACACTGGAATGGCTTACAAGAGCACAACTGTCATTAGATTTCCAAAGTCACCAACATGCATTGAAACTCAGGAAGAATTCTCAGTCCACACTTTGTACGAAACACACATACCTCTTGACAAGACCGGTGAGTGCCTTCATGTAAAATTTGGTGAGCATCTAGTTGGTGCCTCTCTGCTGATGGAAGACATCCATGAGCAGAATGGAGAGGGATGCATTTTTGGCCAATTCCTGCAATAGATCCCCTCCTTTCTCTGGCTCCTTGACATCTGAACTACCACCTCTCAGCTTAACTGGGCAGTTGTGAAGATCAAAGCAGGAAGGGGAAGGCAATGCATACAACCTTAGCTCATGGGAAGAAAATCAACATACAAATATATAACAGCAAGCAACGAATATGTGCTGTTTCATAAAGCGTGTTCTCCTTCATGGAGAGCACGTGTTGTGGTGGGGTCTGCTGAGCCACCCCTCTGTTACCAGGCAGGGTCTCTAAAGATGGCCTGGGGCAGTGATTGGTTCACTGGGTTGCTGGGGTAAAAGTTATGTTGCAATTTTGGTGGGAGGGGTAAAAGGTTTAAATACTCTGCACGCAGCCTTGTACTTTCTCTTTGCTGCATGCAACGGATCACCCGCCCACCCGCCCTTGAGTAAGGGGTTGTTGCATTGACCTTGCTATGCCTGTCATGGGGTCGTCTGCCGTTGGGGCAGGGGCTTGGTAGGAATTTTGTCCATCTGGCTGAATGGCTGGGCCATTTGGTTTTTGCCTACTGCGTAGCAAATCGTCACAACTTGTAAGGTTGCGGTTAGGCATTGGTTATAAATTGGTGGAGGAGGGGTTAGGATAGGCTGGGCCTGCCCCTCCATGGTTGCTGCGGAAAGGGAATTCCGTTAAAGGAATCCTGGGGCTTGCCATCTTTTCGTCCAATCCCTGGAATGGGACTAGGGCCAGCAAGCCTTCGGGGAGCAGGCGGGTGAGAGTTGAGGGTCTGTGACTCAGCTCCATTTCTCCCCGACTTGCTTTCCCCTGCACTGTCTTTCGGTGGTGCCCGGAAGTCAGTTCTGTCCCCAGGCGGGGGGACAGATAGTCTTAACCAATGCCTAAACAACCACTCACGGTTTTGTATTTAAATAAAGTTGTGGCCAAAATTATGCCAAAAACCTTAAACAAAAATTAAGTGTGCGTTGTGAGTTATTTGGGGGGTGGCTTGGGGACCTCGACATGCAACACTCAGGAAAAGACATATACACAAACCCACAAACATCATGCCAACCTCGATAACAATAACAAATCAGTCTATAGGAATGCCAGTTTGTTGCAGCTATAAGGTGTATGGTTGTGTTTGCTGATTCATTATGTATTTTTGTTTTATGGCTAAACATCCCAATGATCACAAGCGGACTAAATGTGACTGGGTGGGGGACATGGGAAATGGGGACAGGGTTTCGCAGCATCACAGGGTTTTTTTCTCAGTAGGAAGGAAGTCTCATTTACTTAAGGAAACTACTTCTGAGTGAAACATATGAAGGCCAGCCCATGGTGTTTTACTCTATTAAGGAAGCACACTTGGGGAATGAATGAAGCCATGTGGAGAAAAGTGCTGAAGCAAACCCAGCTCATCCACCCACCCTTGCAGCAACAAGAAGGAAATTGTCCTGTTTTCTTTCCTTTTCCTATTCGGCTGCTCTGGGAGCTATGCCCCCTGCCTGCTTCTGAGTCGCGGGTAAGGATGGTCAACAGTAATTCCTCTAAAAGCTTAGTAACAGTGATCAAGCATTCTTAGCAGTGACTTTGCCTGCCAAATGGTGAAGTCTTAAAGCTGTCTCTGTGTTTTCCTTTCTAACTTTCTTTAGAAATGTCTGATTTGACTTTACTTTTTTTTTAATGATAGCTGGGGCCCAGTATAAGTGCACCATCTGTACTTCCCATGTTGAGATTATTTGAAGAAAGCTACAGCCCTTAAAAAAGAAATAGAGCTTTACATATATGGTGAGGATGCAGCCTTAGAGAATACGGCTGCAATCCTATGCCCATTTCTGACCCTATAAGTGTCGCTATTTTCCAGGGACAGTCCTGGATTTACTGAAGCCACCCCAATTTCTGATTTGTTCCTAGAATGTCCTGCTTTTCCTCAGAACATCCCTATTTTCATTGGAGAAATGTTGGAGAGTATTCCATTTACCTGAGTCCCACTGAACTTGGTGGGATTTACTTCTGAGAAAACATATAGAGGTTTGCACTGTGAGTAACTTTAAATATAACCAGTCATCAGTAATAAAAATCAATAGCATTCTGCTAATGCCAGCAAAAAATGGGCATCTTTTATAATTGTCTTTCAATCGCTGTTAAAAAACTAGTGACAACTCCTATATTCTGAGTGGCATACTAGTTCATACATAGCTATAGAACAAACGATCTTGTAGTATTGTGCTTTTAATGGCCTGTTCTGCTCCTAACAAAACCTTGAGCAAGTTTTGATAGAACTGCTTTGTCCCTTTGGAAAGCAAAGTGGCTGCATTTCTGAAATAAAGGCAAAACGTAAAGGAGAGAGAGAGATGGTGAATTGAATAGCTATGAATTTTTACATTTCATATTATCTCTCTTCATATCTTAACTGGGGGGAAAATGAGATCAACGTAGCTTGCCTATAAGCAGCTATGTTGCTTGAAAGGAGATTTAATGTCTGTCTCTACCTCAGAAGTCTCCATTATCACTGAAAGCAATATCACTTCTATGAGGACATTTACGGCCTATCAGAAAAGCATTGTGCAGCTGCCGCTAAGCTGTACGATGGAGATCCAATGTACCTGGGATTTGCCAGTTAATTATATATCATTGTGAAGCAAATTCATTCATTTCCTCCTAACTGCAAGCCTGTGAACATGTGTCATTCGCCCATAAACTTCATTAGTTTTCATTACACAGTGGCCTGATAAAATCTGGATGACCATTCCTACCTCGGTATTGATTAGTAATGCTACATCATTTTTGAAATACTGACCATTAAGCCTTTTGCAATAAGAGCTCATAAGCATGTTGAGAGCGAAAGTTTTCCATTCATTTTGTTTTCAGTAATAACCCCATCCCACTGGAGACATTGCTTAATAGTCCATAACTCCTGAACTAGAGGGATAAGGAATAATGGATTTCTGCTTCGATACAGAAGGATTTTTAATGTCTTCATGTTTCACTTAATGGCACACCTTTCTCATGTGAGCAAAACACACAACAGAGCTTAGCAGCGGCACCAGTGGGGGAAATATGGACATTCTGGGATGGAATCGGAAGCTGGAATGACTTTTGCAATTCCAGGACTGTCCCTGGAAAATAGGGACACTTGGAGGATATGCAATTCATGCTAGAATTTGGCAGAGTAGGATGACTCGCTCACTGCTCTGCCAACATTTTCAGCAGCAGAACTAAGAAGTCCCACTCATCCCAAAGCCATATGGAATACTGTTAATTTTAACATAAAGTTATAAAGATTAAATTGCATCCAACATGTCAGTTTATTAAGCATAATAATAATAATAATAATAATAATAATAATAATAATAATAATTTATTATTTGTACCCCACCCATCTGGCTGGGTTTCCCCAGACACTCTGGGTGACTTCCAACAAAGATTTAAAATACATTAAAATGCCACACATTAAAAACTTCCCTGAACAGGCCTGCCTTCAGATGTCTTCTAAATGTCAGGTAGTTGTTTATCTCTTTGACATCTGATGGGAGGGCGTTCCACAGGGCGGGTGCCACTACTGAGAAGGCCCTCTGCCTGGTTCCCTGTAGCTTCGCTTCTTGCAGTGAGGGAACTGCCAGAAGACCCTCGGCGATGGACCTCAGTGTCCGGGCAGAACAATGGGGGTGGAGACGCCCCTTCAGGTATACATGATCATGTTCTACTTTTGCACTGAATGCGGCGTTCCATGGACAGGCAATTGAGGTCCACCCGGCCCCACAAGGACAAGAGGAATAAATTCCAGGGAGAAGGCACAGAGGTTATAAACTCCAGCCACATCTGAACCATATATATATATATATATATATATATATATATATATATATATATATGCTTTCGTAGATTTTCACGGGTACAGGAATGCAGGTTTTGGTGTCCTTGGGTGTCTTCCCGTGTAAAAGTTGGGGTGTCTAGGCGACGTTTCGACGAGGTCTCACTCGTCATCTTCAGGCTGGTGCTTTCGGCTTCTTGTTACTGGAACAGAGCAGGATCTCAGTGTTTTAGTTCCTATAAATACTGTTGAGGGGGTGTGGTGTATAGCCTCCAATGTTCTGGGCAGAGAGGAAGTTCCCAGGCTAGTGTGCCTTTTCTTCTTTTGTTCCTTAATTACTTGAGGGATATCTTGAGTGATTTCTTGAGTGATATCCTGAGTACCACTTAGGTAACACCCCCCAAAAACCAAGACACAGAAGAAAACAATGGCATGGCCCTCCTTCCTTATATCAAGGGCACTACAGATAAAATTAGCAAAATCCTCCATAAACACAATATCAAAACAGCCTTTTGCACCAACCAAAAAATAGCCAATATCCTCAGAAACCCCAAGGATAAAATCCAGTTGGAAATATATGCAGGTTTTGGTGTCCTCGGGTGTCTTCCCGTGTAAAAGTTGGGGTGTCTAGGCGACGTTTCGACGAGGTCTCACTCGTCATCTTCAGGCTGGTGCTTTCGGCTTCTTGTTACTGGAACAGAGCAGGATCTCAGTGTTTGAGTTCCTATAAATACTGTTGAGGGGGTGTGGTGTATAGCCTCCAATGTTCTGGGCAGAGAGGAAGTTCCCAGGCTAGTGTGCCTTTTCTTCTTTTGTTCCTTAATTACTTGAGGGATATCTTGAGTGATTTCTTGAGTGATATCCTGAGTACCACTTAGGTGGGTCATTAGGTGTGGATTAGTTGCTAAAGTCTTTGTGTCTTGACCTCTTGAACTTTGTGAAGAGTTTTTCTGAGAAGATGGCTGTACTGCACTTAGTTGTGCTCTGGCTTGGCTTCGTGTATAGGGGCGAGCTGTGGTTTTGTGGCCTGTGTCAGCCAGATCTGTGTAGGGATTGCAGGGGGGTGCAGCATCCGGAGGTGCCACCATGGTTTGGCTACTGGATGGTGTCTGTAATTTATCTGTGGAGAGGGTCTGGGTTTGGGTCTGGTGTGGTTGATTGGTGATGGCGTTCTGTGTGCCTCTGGATCTGGTGTCAGTTTTTGTGGGGAGGGCTAATTTCCAGATGTCTGGCAAGCGGGATGTGTCGTCACGCTTGTTCATGTTGTGAGGGTGTTTCTCTATCTCGATGGCTTCCATGATTATTCTCTTGTGGTGATGTTCCATGTTAAAGAGCAATTTGGAATCTGCAAAATTAATTTCGTGTCCTGTTTCTTTCATGTGTTGGAAAAGAGAGGAAGTTTTTTCTTCTTTTTTGACGGCATTCTTGTGTTCTGCGATACGTGCATTTATTCGTCTGTTTGTTTGTCCAATGTACGTGGCTGGGCAGACTTTGCAGGGTATTTCATAGACCCCTTGGTTTTCCAACTGGATTTTATCCTTGGGGTTTCTGAGGATATTGGCTATTTTTTGGTTGGTGCAAAAGGCTGTTTTGATATTGTGTTTATGGAGGATTTTGCTAATTTTATCTGTAGTGCCCTTGATATAAATGTATATAAATATATATAAATATATATATATATAAATATATATATATATATATATATATATATATATATATATATATAAATATATATATATATATATATATGGTTCAGACTGCAGTTGTATACACATTTACTAGTATTTATTCAACTCAGCAGGACTTTCAGATGTGTAATGCATAGGATTCTGTTGTCAGACACCTGAGGGTCCTAGCTTTCGCTTTCTTTCCAGAACCAGGAAGACTGTACCTGTTAACTTTGTGGCATAAAGTGCCCATAAAGTGCCCATCCTCCCACATCACCCAAAATCATAAGGATGATCTCAGTCTATAGAAAGCTTCTGTTCCTTCTCAATAAATAATTACTTATAGGCATATTTTAATTAGATTCACTCACTGGTAGAAGAGCTGCATGTAGTTTGCTGACATTGCTATTTGTCAAAGCCTTACTGGTGTTTATTTTATTAAAACATAGCATTCAGTAGGGAGAACTGTATTACGAAAATAGATTTTTTTTTAAGGTTTAAAGATTGGTAACTGCTTATTATTCAGCTCCCCAAATTCTATTAAAAATAGTCGCATATGTGAAAGTGCAAACCATTTTTTGTTGTTGTTTAGTCGTTTAGTCGTGTCCAAATCTTCATGACCACATGGACCAGAGTACACCAGGGACTCCGGTCTTCCACTGCCTCCCGCATTTTGGTCAAACTCATGTTGGTAGCTTTAAGAACACTGTCCAACCATCTCGTCCTCTGTCATCCCCTTCTCCTTGTGCCCTCCATCTTTCGCAACATCAGGGTCTTTTCCAGGGAGTCTTCTCTTCTCATGAGGTGGCCAAAGTATTGGAGCCTCAGCTTCAGGATCTGTCCTTCCAGTGAGCACTCAAGGCTGATTTCCTTCAGAATGGATAGGTTTGATCTTATTGCGTTCCATGGGACTCTCAAGAGTCTCCTCCAGCATCACTATTCAAAGCATCAATTCTTCTTTATGGTCCAGCTCTCACTTCCATACATCACTACTGGGAAAACCATAGCTTTAACTATACGGACCTTTGTTGGCAAGGTGATGTCTCTGCTTTTTAAGATTCTGTCTAGGTTTGTCATTGCTTTTCTCCCAAGCAAACCATTACTTGTAACTAAAAGTAATTTGGGGGATATTGGGTTGTCTGAATTACAAGAAACCAAAGCCTGGATCTGAAATGTTCTTTGTAGTAGCAGGAACTCCTGCTCACACATGCACCCCTAGTTTGTGTGATATACCCCCAGTTTGTTGTGTGTGGGAGAGAGAGAGATTTGCATATACAGGGAGACCCCCGTTTATGCAGGGGGCATGTTCCAAGGAACTGTGTGCATCAGTGAAATAGCATATAATTGAAACCCATTGAAAAAGCCTGCAAATACCCTTCTCTGCTTCTGCTCTGCTTTCCCCCCTTCCACCTTGTTCAGTGATGTCATAATGATGTTTCAAGGTCACTTCTGGGTTCTATGTGATGTGCGTATACACGGTTGTCATGAATAAGCCAGCTCCCAGGGAAGGTTTGCAGCCAGCTCCGAGGGAAGGGTTGCTGCCAACTGAAGAAAGCAGCCAGGAACAGAGAGGGTTAACTGCCAGGCAAGATGAGCATCGGCTCATGCCATCTTCCCTGCCCCTTGGAATACCGGCTGATAAGGGAATGGCGGGAGCAAGCTAGAACGCAGTCAAGCCTCGCCGGAAGCACAAACAGGCGGGTAAGAGTTAAGAGACAGCCTCTCAGAGAATGGGGAAGAGGAGGGAGCTGACCCACTCAGTCCAAGGTCTCGATGAATGGGAAGGCTGCAAGATAGGAAGCAAAACAAAAGACGTATGAAGTGAAAGTTCAGTTGCTTCTGGTCACGCTGGGTGTAGTCTTCAGAAGGGTCATCTTGATTGATGATGGCAGAGGCTGTGTTAAAGCCGTCCGGAGCTATCTGTTCGTTTTGACAATAAAGCATCCTTTTTAATTAACTGTGTTATCAAGCTGGGGACTGGACTCTTGACAACAGTTATGCACATATTCAAAGCACATAAATGGGGGGCTGCCTATACAAATACACACAGCGACACAAACTAGGATCTATGGAACATGGATTCTGTGCAGAAATCGAAACCCCCCAATGCCCCGCTTGCCAGCTGTACCCTTTGAGTAAAAACTCTTCCCGACCCCATGGACTGGTGGCTAACTTATCATCCATAACAACCCACTTTGCATCTCTCAGACACTTGGTTATCAAATGACATCAGAAAGGGTAAGCAGGGTTGAGGAGGTCAAAACCAAATGAAAACAATGGTCTGGTGCATAGCAAGCAGGCTTGTTATCCCATTAGAGGAATAATTTTCTCTCCCCAGTTCACCCAGGTCAAAGCCCACTCGCCTTCTTTGAGTGGCTGGCAGGGGCAGCCTGACCAAATCTCACGTCACAATTTGCATACATGAGAGCTGTGCAGAACACCCTTTTTCTTCCACCTCCCTCCAGCCCTAAAGGTAAAGGTAAAGGTACCCCTGCCCGTACGGGCCAGTCTTGACAGACTCTGGGGTTGTGCGCCCATCTCACTTAAGAGGCCAGGGGCCAGCGCTGTCCGGAGACACTTCCGGGTCACGTGGCCAGCGTGACATCGCTGCTCTGGCGAGCCAGAGCTGCACACGGAAACGCCGTTTACCTTCCCGCTGGTAAGCGGTCCCTATTTATCTACTTGCACCCGGAGGTGCTTTCGAACTGCTAGGTTGGCAGGCGCTGGGACCGAGCAACGGGAGCGCACCCCGCCGCAGGGATTCGAACCACCGACCTTTCGATCGGCAAGTCCTAGGCGCTGAGGCTTTAACCCACAGCGCCACCTGCGTCCCCATCCCTCCAGCCCTAGTGCTGCAGAAAAGGGGATTCCTGGAGAAGTGGGTCTTCACTCAACAGCAAAGGATGTTGGCACCCTTGCATCTCAGAAAATGATTATGTGCCAAGGAAGAAAGGGACAGCTTTACTTATGCTGGATCCTATAAGCCACTTGTTAAGTACTGCATCTAATTGAATTTGATGATAAATCCATGCAATATATAGCATATAATTGCCAGCTTTCATCTACATTAATTGGTTATGTACGAATTAGGCATGTAGTATATTTTGAGTTCTGTGGCAGTTTTGTGATTTTCAGCCTTAACAACAAGAATACTCAAACTCAGTAGGTGCTGTGCATAACAGTTTTCTCCACCCAAAAAAATGACAGAAAACATCCACAGTTTTTCAATGAAAAACTATTGTTTTAGAAGGAAAGTGAGGAGGAGAAAAGGGGACATCAGACCAAGAGACAACTACTAAGAGAACAAGAAAGTCAGCTGGGAAATATAGTACCAGGCCAGTAGTTAGTGATGATGGGAGTCACGAACCAACTTGAGCTAGGAGAATCCAGCCAGTTTGGCTTCTCTCAGTTTCCAATTTTTCCACTCTTAGGTTCAGTTCTTCACATTTCCACAACTGTCCTCATGAAAATACATCGGTATTTCTACAAATATGCACATTTTATGCAATTTTTCTGACTATAATTCATATTCATATCTCACTTTCACCAATATTTGCATTTTATTCCCATTTTACCTTAAGACAGGTGTGCAGAACCTTTGGCCCGGCAGGTGTTGTTGAACTACAACTCCCATCAGCCCCAGAAAGCATGGCCAGTGGCCACAGGTGTTGAAAGTTGTAGTTTAGGAGCATCTGTAGGGCCAAAGGTTCTCCCACACCTGCCTCAGGAGAGAGTCACACTAAAATTCTGATAAATTTTCATGAGGACGGATGTGGAAATGCAGAGAACTGAACTTAAGAACAGAAAAAAATAGGAAACGAAGAGAAATCCAAACTGACAGATTTGCCTGTCCCAAGTCGGACTACAACTCCCATCATGCCTGACCACTGGCAATGCTAGCTGAGGCTGATGCGAGTGGGAGTCCAACAGCATTTCGGAGGGTCACAATTCTGAATCTTTGCTCAACAGACCATATGCATTCTTTGAACGGAGAACTGCACACCAGAGACCTGCAAATTTTGAAAGATAGCTGTGTTTCGGTTTGCATATTGCTTTAAGGAGCGTGAATTAAGTAAGTGTGTCTTTCAATGTGAACTGACCTGAATTTTGACCCCATGCCTAAGCCCATCAGGTTGCCTATCTCTCCTCTGGAAGTGAGCAGTTGCCTAGAGACAAAGAAATCCCCATAATAGTATGTGCATTCACCAGCAAAAGGACAAAAAGGAGCAGCTGACAAGGACATTTTAGACTCGGGAAGAAAAAAATATGTATCCAAATAAGCATTGAGCACATGGGGAGAAGTGTTGCAGGATTCCATAGGTCAATGGGGAGCAACAGCAAATATGAGTGTGTTTAAAACGAGTTGAGTAAATCTGGTCTGGAAATGAAGTTTGAATAAATTGATCAAACTTTCTAGCAGAGAAAACAAGACAAGTGAGAGCATCATGAATGCAGTCAATCTACCTTTGAAAGAAGTTGGTTTCATGAAGCAATTATGCTGTTTAGAATGACAGCATAATAAACGACGTCACATTTCACTGACAAGTCAATCGTCAATGTTAATGCCACAATTTTGCATGAAAGTCCCATAGAATTAATTTCCTTCCCCCTCCTTCTTATTCAACACTGGATTTTAGACATTTGGACATTGCAAGAAAAATCGCTCAGTTTAGTATATGCCATTGTAAAGGGGCAAAATATTAACCACCCATTTTTTTTCCTTTTTAAGACATGTATCAGCAAATATAATAACGGTTACCTCCAAAACTATCCTTGAAGTGACCTTGGGAATTATTTTGAGATGTGAATGGAATACTGTGTAATTGCAACCCTTATCTAAGAATTGCTCAGTTGAATACTAGATAATTGTGGAAATAAATAGCTGAAGCTCCAAGCAGCTGTGGTTTATTTCAAGATGCCCCCTTTCTCTCTTTAAACTTTAAAAAAGAGAGAATATGTATTGCTTTCATAATTCAAAAAGCCACAGTCCCCTATGACAGCCTGCTCTCTTAGTGATACAAGGTTATCTCTTGTTAACAAAAGTTTTATCTGCAAAGTGTGGAGAAATAAGGATATCCTCGAAGCACAACAATCGTTACCTTCCTCTGTTGATATAACCATTAGAAGGAAATGGAATGACTGTGCAGTCTATCTCTCTGTAATAGCAGGAACCCATAGACTCAATACACAGCAACCCTCACTTTAAAGATGCATGGGGTCACAGGGGAGCTTGTGGCTGGGAGCTTGTGACATGGGTGGTGCTGTGGTCTAAACCACGGAACCTCTTGGGCTTGCTGATCAGAAGATCAGTGGTTCAAATCCCTGTGAGCTCCCGTTGCTTTGTCCCAGCTCCTGCCAACCTAGCAGTTCGAAAGCACACTAGTGCAAGTAGATAAATAGGTACCACTGCAGTGGGAAGGTAAACAGCATTTCCATGCGCTCTGCTTTCAGTCACGGTGTCCCATTGCACCAGAAGCGGTTTAGTCCTGCTGGCCACATGACCCGGAAAGCTGTCTGTGGACAAACACCGGTTCCCTTGGCCTGAAACCGAGATGAGCACCGCAACCCCATAGTTGCCTTTGACTGGACATAACCGTGCAGGGGTCCTTTACCTTTTTACCTTTATCCTGTGGCTGGGAGGTCCTCATGCTGTGGTGTGCCCATTTTAGAGAAGAGGGAGAAATACCATTCAGATCACATTTAAAGGGGAACCTACCAAATTAGCATTTTACTAAACAATGTGTGGACCAAATCACATTCATCCTTTGAAAATTCTCCAAAATTCTGCCAACTTTGCAGAAATTTACCCTATCTGTTCCTCCCCCCCCCCCAAATCCGGTTATGTTTTAAAACAACCTAGCTGACTCTTGATTTTTAACAACAAGGCAACAAGGAATCCTATGACAACTAGTGAGTGGAATGGCAAAGGAGATGGTTCTCTTTTCCTCTTCCATCAGCCTGCTTGAGCATCCATAATTGGGTCATAGAGAAAGGGGAGTGTTGTCCACATTTAACGGTCCTGGATTTCCATGAAGAATTCTGAGGACTGTAGATTTTTATGGGTGCTGCGAGTTCCTAGGAGATCCCTGTTCCCCTCACAGAGCCACAGCTCCCAGTTTGGTTTAACAACCAACCCCTCATCCCAAGGAATTCTAGGAATCATAGTTCTGTGAGGGGGATAGAGGTCTCCTAACACACTCAGCACCTGTAACAAACTATAGTCCTCAGGAGTCCTCAGCGAAAGCCACGATCATTACAGTGGTCATGATAATGCTGTAAATGTAAGGCTTATATGTGACTCACCCTTTGTCTGTAGCTGCCATGGAAATGCAGGCTACTAAGCTACTATTAACTTTTTTTGGGGGGTGGGGAGGTTCTTCAAGGCTGGTCTAGTTTACTCAAAATACATGCTCTGAAGTTGTTAATATCTTGCTTCCATGCCCTCAATAAGAAGCAATGTTTGCAGAATACCTCCTAATGCATGGCACCCATTATTCGCTCTGTGAGGAATAAGCAGATTTACTACCTGAACGGTGTACGGCATGTCATAGCTGTAAATAATCTCCAGTCTGTGGAAACAGGAAATAGCTTTGCTGGAAGCTGTCCATGTTTTGATTTGGTCTCTTGTTAGAGCGAACATTAATTCTTAAAGTACAGAGATTGATTGCAGATTTGTCAGAAGTGATGTACTGAGGGAAGGAGAGCTTGACAGGGCTGCACTATCAGTGTCTTTGTCACTGATATGCCAGAAATATAAGAAAAGGTAATTGAAATTGCATAATGGGGTGAGATGAAACCTGACTCAATGGATAGCCAATCTATTCCTTCCGTCTCCTTGACATCTATCAGTTTAATATGAGAAATACTGTTAAACCCCTTTTGTGGGGAGTTCAGGTTTACATGGTGAGTTTTGTGTTCTTGGAAGGAACTTAAATGAATTGCTTAACTTGGAAGTTCCCGTGTAAAAGCTGCCCTTGTTTATTTACATTAATTTATTTGAATTTCTAGGCATCTCATTCCAGAGCCACTAGTGACAAATCTATACACCCAGAGTATCCAATGAAAATCTATTTTGAAGCAGATGAGAATTAAACGCTGAATGCTCTGTAGCTGTAGTAATGTACTAGTAATGTATAAGCTGGGGACTCTACCCCAATATCTCATCATGTAGAGTTCTCACTTGTATGATTTCTTTATCTTCACATCAATATGGAATACTTGATGGTTCAATTGACTGAATTTCTGGACCGCTTTTCAGCAAAAAACATTCACAAAAACTGTTTACCATTTTGGATGGCAGTGGCAGTTGTGGCCTGGTATAACTGTGGGCAACTGGAGGGGGGACAATAACCTCCTGGGCAGCTGGCTGGCTGGCACCATCAGCTCCAGATGGCTGCAAGGAGAGACAGGACTCCCCTACTTCTCTTGAATTTGATTTGGCCCATCAGAGTCCAGACTGCAGGGTGTGAATTTGGAAATGCACCTGGGTAAGCCTTTCAGCAGCACAGTCAGCATCGGGCATCCAACCCCGTATAAATTTGGCAGCACTTGGATGTAAGCAGGCTGTGTGTATGTACGACCTTGCTGTGATGTGACTCGCTGGTCATATTTTGGGCCAGGGAGGAATTTGCCTGCAGACCAACTAGGCTGGTTAGGAGGTTTTGGTGACCTCGCAGCAATTGTCACAACTTGTTGGCAGAAAAAGGCATTGAGTTTCATCCTTCATCTAATCAGGGGTGGGTACCCCTCCTCTCCTCCAGATCAAAGTATCATGGTGCCCCGGTAAAGAGGTCCAAGGGGAAATATTCTGTCCATATGTCCAAACAGGGTCTAATGGACCCTTGAACTTCCCAGTTGACTTCCTGGAGGGATCCATATTTGATGTGTGTCGTATGGGAATCTTTCATGCAGGATTGACTGATGAAGTTATCACCAGAGGTGGAGCATAAACATTGTGGCCAGAGCCATTGATAGCCTTCTCTTCCAGGAATTTGTCTAATCCTCTTCTAAAGCTATTCATGCTGGCAACTCTTCTGGGAGCAATTTAAATGGTTTAACTATGTGCTATGTGAAGAAGTAGTTTTTCTCATCTTTTTTCTGGAATCTTCCATTACAGTGGTACCTTGGTTCTCAAACACCTTGGTACTCAAACAACATGGAACCCAAACACTGCAAACCCTGAAGTAAGTGTTCTGGTCTGCAAACTATTTTTGAAAGTCAAACATGCTCCATTTTGAGTGTTACGCTTCCAAATTGAGTGCCACACTTCCGTTTTGAGTGTTACACTGAGGTCTGTCTGTTTTTGCTATTTATTTTGCGTTTTTGTTTTTGCGGCTCTTTTTGTTTTGTTTTTGTGCCTGTGTGGAACCCAGTTCATCTACTGATTGATTGATTGTGTGACTGAGGTACATTGTTTACTGCTTTCATTTTATGGATCAATGGTCTCGTTAGATAGTAAAATTCATATTAAACTGCTGTTTCAGGGGTTGTTTTTAAAAGTCTGGAACAGATTAATCCATTTTGCATTACTTTCTATGGGAAAGCATGCCTTGGTTTTGGAACGCTTTGGTTTTGGAACAGACTTCCGGAACGGATTAAGTTTGAGAACAAAGGTACCGCTGTATTCAGCTTCTTCTGATGTCCCTAGGTTTGAGTATTATGAGAGAGGGGAAAAACTGGAGTTCCTAAAATTTCACTGTGAGCCATAGTGGCCACCTGAGAACGCAGGAACAACACTGGGTGCAGGAATGCCCCCAGATGAAGAAATAACTCTTAAAAGGGAATGTGATCCCATCAAGGCCAGGTCCTCTCCCAGCTGACTGGTTAACTGACTTGTCTGCCATAAGGAACACCATTTTGTTGGGACTGACTGATTTCAGTCACCTATTCAGAGAAGCACCTGGGTCTGATAGAAACAAGAAATAAACCCCCCACCCACATTTTTTGCCTCGAGCAAAGAAATTTCAAAGCGGATAACATGTGAAATAACATGTGACTACAAAATATTACAACTTGGATTAATGAACGGAATTACGACAAAGATGTTAATCTTGTTTCGATGACAAATTGCTTGATGAATCATCCCCTACTAATAGCCAACATATATTCATAAATATGACTATCGAGGGGGAAACAACCCCTTAACATGATTAAAATAAAGAAACTGTTGGGTTGTAAAACAAATCAAATTAAATTCCTGCCCCCACCCGCTGTCTGATCATTGTGTCTGCTAATTATAAGATCAGTGTCACCGGCAATTCTGTTAGCATTTGTACTAGAGAAATGCACTTTTGAACCTTGTGGCAAAATAGTATTCTCTGACATTTACAACAGCAGGGTTCACATTCTGCAGTCATAGCAAGTGTTTTGAATCTTCTCCACTCCAACTCTGAATCCAAGCACCGCCAGTATCTGAAGTTTTTATTCCAAGTATGAATTCAGCCAACCACTTTTCTCACGAGCCATTCGCTTTCAGGATATGCACTGTAACTTTTAAATGGCTAGGACCAAATTACTAGGTTTGTACTGCATTCTTTTAAATTTTCAGCATTCATTTCTTCCCATTAATTTACTTACTGAGTTTTGTAATGGGCAGAAATGTACATTTGTTGGCTCTGCTCCCAAAGAAAACTTTGCCAGTGATTTAACTCAGTTATTCTACTCTTCCCTGTAGCACTAGACCAATGATGTCATCATTTGTACTTTGAAGTTGTTGTTGTTTAGTTGTTTAGTCATGTCCGACTCTTCGTGACCTCATGGACCAGAGCACACCAAGCACTCCTGTCTTCCACTGCCTCCTGCAGTTTGGTCAAACTCATGCTGGCAGTTCAAACTCATGCTGGTCCAACATGGTACTGAGGAAGAGCGGGGGTTAAGTACAAGTAGATTCAGAGCTGATGAAGCGGCTGGGCCAAAGCCGAAAGGATGCTCGGTTGCGGATATGCCTGGAAGCGAAAGGAAAGTCCAATGCTGTAAAGAAAAATATTGCATAGGAACTTGGAATGTAAGAACCATGAACCTGGGTAAGTTGGATGTGGTCAAAAATGAGATGGCAAGAATAAATATTGACATCCTGGGCATCAGTGAACTAAAATGGACGGGAATTTGTGAATTCAGTTCGGATGACCATCATATCTACTACTGTGGGCAAGAAACCCGTAAAAGAAATGGAGTGGCCCTCATAGTCAACAAAAGAGTGGCAAAAGCTGTACTGGGATGCAATCTCAAAAATGATAGAATGATCACTGTACTAGTAGGTAGAAACTTGGGCAAGAATGTGGTAAGTCCCTGATCCCTAAATCAGAGTGGTTAAATAAACTCCTAGAATATGCTGAGATGGCACAATTGACGAACAGACTGAGAGGCAATTTCAATCAATGCTTTACTAAAAAATGGGACATGTTTAAAAAATATTTATAGAATTACAATCACGGTGTGGCAACTATGGTAGCGTTTGAATGATTTCTGTGTAGCTTTCAACAAAAGATTAAAAATACATTAAAACATCAGTCATTAAAAACAGGGCTGCCTTCAGATGTCTTCTAAATGTCAGATAGTTGTTCATTTCCTTGACATCTGATGGGAGGGCGTTCCACAGGGTGGGCACCACCACCGAGAAGGCCCTCTGCCTGGTTCCCTGTAACTTGGCTTCTCGCAGTGAGGAAACCTCCAGAAGGCCCTCAGCGCTGGACCTCAGTGTGTTTTGTGTTTTAATATTCTGATTTTATCTGGACTGTCTTGCCAGAGTGGTGCATGCTCTAGTTATCTCCCGCTTGGACTACTGCAATGTACTCTACGTGGGGCTACCTTTGAAGGTGACCTGGAAACTGCAATTAACCCAGAATGCGGCAGCTAGACTGGTGACTGGGAGTGGCTACCGGGACCACATAACACCGGTCCTGAGAGATCTGCATTGGCTCCCAGTACGTTTCCAAGCACCAATTTGGTGTTGGTGCTGACCTTTAAAGCCTTAAACGGCTTCAATCCTGTATACCTGAAGGAGCGTCTCCACCCCCATCGTTCAGCCCGGACACTGAGATCCAGCACCGAGGGCCTTCTGGCGGTTCCCTCATTGCGAGAAGTGAGGTTACAGGGAGCCAGACAGAGGGCCTTCTTGGTAGTGGCAGCAGCCCTGTGGAACACTCTTCCTTCAGATGTGAAGGAAATAAGCAGCTATCTTCTTTTTAAAAGATATCTGAAGGCAGCACTGTTTAGGGAAGGTTTTAATATTTAATGCTGTATTGTTTTTAAAACTTGATTGGAAGCCGCCCAGAGTGGCTGGGGAAACTCAGCCAGATGGGCGGGGCATAAATTATTATTATTATTATTATTATTATTATTATTATTATTATTATTATTATATCTGTGAACCACCCTGAGACCTACGGGTACAGGCAGTATATACATTTATTATTAATAACAACAAAGCGTGTTCTCCTTCATGGAGAGCACGTGTTGTGGTGGGGTCTGCTTAGCCACCCCTCTGTTACCAGGCAGGGTCTCTAAAGATGGCCTGGGGCAGTGATTGGTTCACTGGGTTGCTGGGGTAAAGTTTATGTTGCAATTTTGGTGGGAGGGGTAAAATGTTTAAATACTCTGCACGCAGCCTGGAGCTTTCTCTTTGCTGCATGCAACGGATCACCCGCCCACCCGCCCTTGAGTAAGGGGTTGTTGCATTGACCTTGCTATGCCTGTCATGGGGTCGTCTGCCGTTGGGGCAGGGGCTTGGTAGGAATTTTGTCTATCTGGCTGATTGGCCGGGCCATTTGGTTTTTGCCTACTGCGTAGCAAATCGTCACAACTTGTAAGGTTGCGGTTAGGTATTGGTTATAAATTGGTGGAGGAGGGGTTAGGATAGGCTGGGCTTGCCCCTCCATGGTTGCTGCGGAAAGGGTATTCCGTTAAAGGAATCCTGGGGCTTGCCATCTTTTTTGTCCGATCCCTGGAATGGGACTAGGGCCGGCAAGCCTTCGGGGAGCAGGCGGGTGAGAATTGAGGGTCTGTGACTCAGCTCCATTTCTCCCCGACTTGCTTTCCCCCGCACTGTCTTTCAGTGGTGCCCGGAAGTCAGTTCTGTCCCCAGGCGGGGGGACAGATAGTCTTAACCAATGCCTAAACAACCACTCACGGTTTTGTATTTAAATAAAGTTGTGGCCAAAATTATGCCAAAAACCTTAAACAAAAATTAAGTGTGCGTTATTTGGGGGGTGGCTTGGGGACCTCGACACGCAACAACAACAACAACAACAACAACAACAACAACAACTAGGAGGCTTGTCAAGACTATGGGGTGCTGCCACATGTAGGTGCTGGGCAGCATTCATCCGGATGGGCCATGGGTCATGAGTTTACGGTGAAGTGGATGCAGTTCAAAGCTCTACTCAACCATGAAGCTCACACCATGGCTTTGACTTAAGCTTTCTTCATAAAATGGGATGACCCTATTACTCCAGCCTTAGAAGGATGGCGGGTTTCTGAATTCCATACTTTAACATCCCGTAAGTTAATTCACTTGAAGCAATGTCCTATTTCATTATAGAAACGTCTTACGCTTTACCTCAGAAACTTCTGGAGCCACAGCGCAATTGCTGTATTAAAATGCTGGTGAGAAGACTGCCCTATCTTTCAAATGCAGTGCTGAAGAATTATAGTTGGGAGTTTGGCATAGAGCTTACCTCTAATTCCCGTACACATTATTTTGTTAAGGTTTGCAATACTTTTGGCATGACAAATGCTGAAATAGAAAAGGGAAGTATACCCCAAAAGAAAATGGGAAAGGTAACAAAGAAGAAACTGGGACAAATGAGGTTTACTCATCTCCGGAGCACATTGCTGAACTGTAGCGTTCATTATCACATGATAGAGTAGCGACCATCAACTTGGATGTCTTTAAAAAGGAATTATATGAATTTATGGAGAATAAGGTTCTCAATGGCTGCTGCCCATGATTATCTATGTCTATATCCATATAATTTATTGCCCGCCCTACAGCAGCTGGACCCAAGGTGGGTTATGACAATTTAAAATTCAGAATTAAAAACTGTTGAAGCAGATTACAGTCACAAGAATAGGGTGGATCCTGAAAACACACATGTCTAACACCTGCCGGAACTCACCATGAACTCCTTCCTCATTCTGTTAGAATGGCAATGGTGTTCACCTGAGAGGTACCGGAACTGAGTTCCCATGAGTTCCTGCTGGGGGGAAAAGTCCTGGATCCCAGAGTAACAAAGAGCACTTTACTTTGTACAGTACATCTTATACACCGAATACCACTAGCGCCAACTAGTGACAATAACGGTCACGGCAGTTAGTTTACAATTACCAGATCCATATACAGTGATACTTCAGGTTAAGAACTTAATTTGTTCCGGAGGTCCGTTCTTAACCTGGAGTACCACTTTTGCTAAAGGGGCCTCCCGCTGCCGCCACGTGATTTTTGTTCTCATCCTGAAGCAAAGTTCTTAGCCTGAGGTACTATTTCTGGGTTAGTGGAGTCTGTAACCTGAAGCGTCTGTAACCTGAAGCGTCTTTAACCCGAGGTACCACTGTACAGTGGTACTTTGGTTCTCAGACTTAATCCATTCTGTTCCAAAACCAAAGCGTTCCAAAACCAAGGTGTGCTTTCCTATAGAAAGTAATGCAAAATGGATTAATCCGTTCCATTCCTTTAATAACAACCCCTAAAACTGCAATTTAACAGAAATTTTACTATATAACAAGACCATTGATCCATAAAATGAAAGCAATAATCAATGTACTGTACTATAAAATAAATAAGACAGTATTGTAGATGATTAAAGTTTTTTTTTAAAAAAAAATTTCTTACCTGCACTGATGATAGTCATTGTTTGGATGTGGGGGGGGGGGGGTTATCCATTTCCACAGTCACACAATCAATCAGTCAGTCAATCAATCAATCAATCAATCAATCAGTAGCTGAACTGGGATCCACACAGTCACAAAAACAAATTTCAGTGGTACCTCGGTTACATACGCTTCAGGTTACAGACTTCGCTAACCCAGAAATATTACCTCGGGTTAAGCACTTTGCTTCAGGATGGGAACAGAAATCGTGCAGCAGCGGTGCAGCAGCAGCAGGAGGCCCCATTAGCTAAAGTGGTGCTTCAGGTTAAGAACAGTTTCAAGTTATGGACGGACCTCCAGAACGAATTAAGTTCTTAACCCGAGGTACCACTGTACCTGAAAAAACCTCAAAAATAAAAACACAAAACTATATATAACAAAAACAAAAGTGACAAAAGCGACAAAATCCACTCCAGAAGTCTGTTTGACTTCCGAAATGTTCAAAAACCAAGGTGCAGCTTCTGATGGGTGCAGGCGCCCCAGAAACAATAGCCGACAACCACATCAGACATTCGGCTACCAAAAAACATTTGAAAACCGGAACACTTACTTCCAGATTTTCGGTGTTTGGGAACCAAGGCATTAATGAGAACCCAGGGACCACTGAACATCTTATACAGCTCTAATATCACTAGCGCCCACTAGTGACAATAACTGTCACTGCCGTTTACTTTACAATGTGATTCTTTGAGCACTTGCTGATGGGAACGGCCCTGTAGTACATTTGAAATAAACTTGTATTTCTTTACTTTTATAATGCTGGGGTGCGGGGGACAAATGAGTCTGCACAGGGATGGCACAGGTGGAAAGCAAAATATATTGAGCTACCTAAATGTATATACATGTTATCAGTCTCTGCCGTCATGGCTTTACAGTAAATATTTCCCAAACATTAATCTCTTCTGGGACCAGAAATAAACAAAAACCCCTTTTGGCTTCCAGAGGCAGGAAAGCAATGACAGATTTGGGTTGTTTGGCTTATCTCCTGTGTTTACCACAGAGTTTAAGCTATTGTGCTTTGTGATTAATGATTTACTAAAAAATAATCTCCTAGGATTACCTTGCCTTGTCAATACACCAGAAAACATGACCATCCATTCCTCAGGAGCTATGAAGAGAATTATCTGTATTTTAAGTAGAATTAAATGCATCACATCCTGCAACGAAACAGGAGTTGTCGGTGGGTTGGTTTTCCCCCTTGCTTTCTTTTTATCTCTCTGCTCTTTCCATTAGAGAGAGAAAAAATAACATTATCCATCTCTGTGTTGAAACACAATCCTGAAGATATTACCATACCATCGATGTCATTAGGATTAACCATTCTCTCAGCATTCCTCTTTTATTTCAATAGAAACCCATTATCTGTTTGTGCTAAGTATAACACAGCTGAAAAACAACTCTGCCCAAAATGCCATTTAGTTTTAAATAGACTCTTGTCTCTCCCCCTTTCATTTTTTCTTTGGCGTGTGTCTGTGAAGAACGTACATGTTAACGTATTGTTGAAAATACGTTTCAACAAAATTAACTTATCCTACAGTTTGGCCAAAATAGAAGATAGATTCTTCCCCTCCCCCCCCCCTTAAAAAAAACCCCTAAAGTGCTTAGCAGTGCAGAACCATAAGGGCATAAGCTATCCCTCCTCCCCAGTCACAGTGTTAATGCAGATTCTACTTGCTGCCATGTAAATGATGAATGTTTTTGAGACAGAGGAGTTATAATTACATCAAAACGGTATAAATGGGGGGAGAGACATATAATCTATCTCCCTATTACGGCATGAAATACCAGGATATTGCAACCATTTCTGCCAATTGGCCAAGGGAAAACACACACACCACCCTGTCTGTTCCTGAGACTTCAATGGCAGCTTGACTTGCAGGAATCAGGAGATGGAAGTTCTTCACTTGTAATGGGTCAACTGCCCTCAGCTGAATTGGGGTTGGGTTGGAATAAGCTATTCCTACTCCTCAAATTATCATGAGCCTAGGTTCTGATTCACCAACTTTTGGCGGATGAGGTTAGGAATTCAGAAGAAGAACATGGGTCGAGAAGTACTAGCTCTTAGAACTACAGCGGCACCTAGGGTTACAGATGCTTCAGGTTACAGATGCTTCAGGTTACGGACTCCATGAACCCAGAAATAGTACCTCAGGTTCAGAACTTTATTTCAGGATGAGAACAGAAATCGCTCAGCGGCGGTGTGGTGGCAGCAGGAGGCCCTATTAGCTAAAGTGGTGCTTCAGGTTAAGAACAGTTTCAAGTTAAGAACGGACCTCCGGAACGAATTAAGTTCTTAACCCTAGGTACCACTGTAGTCATAGACATCTCCACTGCCCCAGAAACCCCAGTCTAAGGCAAGCCCGGTGGCCCATAACTCGGCTCCACCTCCACCTCCCCGTCACAGCACTGGCGCAGGACAGCATCCTGCATCACGCTGGGGCAACCCCGGCCACGCCATGGGGCCTTGCAGCCAATCAGCTCTCTTGGGGGGCATGGCCATGGCCAATTTAAACCATGGCACAATGCTGTAGCTTCCTTTTTTCCAGCCTTGTGCCATGGATCTCCCGTCCTCCCACCCTTTCTCAGGTTGCGTCATTGGCCTTGCTATGGACTTTGGTTGGTCACCACTGAGGGGCCAGGTAGGATTTTTTTCCACTTGGCAAATTGACACCAGCCACTTGGTTTTCACCTACCTCGTAGCAATCGTCACAACTTTGTAAGGTATGGCGGTTAGGCATTGGAATAGTGATGTGGGGGGGGGGGAGAGGAGGTGTGCCATCACCTGCCCCTCCAAGATTAAGGTTATTCCATTAAAGGAATCCGGGGTGTGGATCTCGTCCAAAGCTAGAGGGGCTAGGGCCATACCATGACCCACAGGGGACCCAAGGGGTGCTCGAGTCAATCCGCATCAGCGGGGTTCCCCCTACTGGTGGTTTACCCTACCAGACTTCCTGCAAAGCAGGCAGGAGTCAGATATAGTCTGTTGTTGCCGATGCCTAAGCCAATACCACCCAAATTCTGTAACCAATAAAGTTGTGGCCTAAATTTGTCCATTAACATTAACCTAAAATTCCGTGTCCTTGTGTCTTTATTTCTCCTAGGGGTGGCTTAGGGGCCTTGGCACACAACTCTCTAGCCTGATGAGGCCACAGTGCTGTCCTCTCACTCCCCCAAATCACAATGAAACCACATCTCCTTTGCTTTAAGTATAATAGATTTAATTGACACAGAAATGGAAAATGTATGTGTATTAATGAAGGTTTAATTTTTTGGGGGGTAAAAATATCAAGTTTTGTTTTACTTGATATTGACTAGCACACGCCTTTGCTGAGATAAGGACTGAAATTGGGAAACGGGCCAGACTATTCTGAGTCATTCTAAACTGATCAGGATCATATGGCTATCCTTATTGTCATAAACCTTCAAAGCATGTCTCCACAGAAGCTTTCCCCCATCTGGCAAACAACTGTCAATTTTCTGTCACTCTGTTATTTCAACACAATCCCAAATTCTTCCAAAAATTAGCAGCAAAATAATTGGTTAAATGAAGATCTGTAGATGAAGGGGTCTCCAACCAACCAACCAACCAACCAACCAACCAACCAACCAAAAAGAGGTCAATTGTCTGCAGCTGGCAGGAGACACATCTTCACTTTTACCATTGTTGAATCCCTGATGACCCTTTGAGGAACCCCAGAGTTCTCAGGAACACAGACTGAAAATCAGTTCTCTGGGTAATCTCCAATATCCTTTCCAC
Organism: Podarcis melisellensis; assembly: GCF_964234715.1. Taxonomy (NCBI): domain Eukaryota; kingdom Metazoa; phylum Chordata; class Lepidosauria; order Squamata; family Lacertidae; genus Podarcis; species Podarcis melisellensis. The sequence continues at coordinate 83,892,076 of NC_138538.1, read as the reverse complement.
TTGGTTAGCAAGCAAATGCATTAATAGAGCCATGATGATAGTTCTGAAGCCACACTTCGTATGCACTGTTGCCTTCTTGACTCGGTGTGATTCAGCAGGTATATTTATTAGCAAAGAAAATACACATTTCATTCCATGTTAAATTTAAAGCAAGCACTTATTTTCCTATATATATAAAACCCCAGCTGCCCTCGTATTAATCATGTAACACTAATGTATTTCTTGTATGCTTTTACTTAGGAAGATGCATCACTCTCACTTGACTATTAAATGCCATAAATCATCCACTGATTGCTGAAGGGAAAGCTGCCATTGAACTTATTATTAAAATTCTGCCACCCAACGAAATACATGATTGAGGTGATTTCTCTGTGTCTGGGGGAAATTCAGCGATGGAGGACATCACTAAAACATATTTGCAAGAGGCTATAATTTTGTTTCCCCTGTACATAAAGCTACTCCTGAAAATACAGGTTTTCATCATAAGAAGGAGCTAAACATTAAAAGGGGAATCCAAGCGACCAACGTTTTCAGGCTACTTCCTATAGATTTCTCACTTGACATTTTTTGTTTGTTTGACCACTTCAGGCCATCTAGTGGAAGTGGCTCAGGGGAGGTATGTGATATAAGTGTCTGAACTGTCCTCCCCTGCTGATATATAAGAGCAGGGTGCAGACAGAGGCTCAACGCACGACTGAGTGCAACTGTCAAGTAGGAGGACTCTGTAGCATACCAGAGTCACGAACTAACCTTGAAGACGGAAGTGATTACAAGGTGAGTGGGAAATTTACTGATAAAAAGAACGAAGTTAACTCCATAAATAGAGGGCTCAGAATTGTGAATGGTTCTGTATCTAGAGTGGGGCAGAGAGATGTAATTCTAGATAACTTTGGATGCCCTGTGATGAGAAGAGTCCTGGACTTTCTCCAGCAGGAATGAAGTGCTCACCAGAACACCTTGGAGAATGGTTTGAGGGCTCTGAGGGTACGTTGAGACTTAGCAAAATGACTTATACTGAAGGGAAATCAGTGGGCAGTTGTCAGACCCTCCAAGTATCCCTATTTTCCAGGGACTGTCATGGATTTACAGAAGCTGTCCCAGCTGCTGATGGGACCCCTCTTTTCCTTAGGACATGCCGATTTTTAGTGGAGAAATGTTGGAGGATATGGTAGAATGTCCTTATTTTCATGAGAGAAATGTTGGAGGTTAGGGAGTTATCTGACCCCTGAGTCAATGAGATAAGTACCGTATTTTTCGCTCTATAAGATGCACCAGACCACAAGACGCACCTAGTTTTTGGAGGAGGAAAACAAGAAAAAAAATATTCTGAATCTCAGAAGCCAGAACAGCAAGAGGGATTGCTGCGCAGTGAGAGCAGCAATCCCTCTTGCTGTTCTGGCTTCTGGGATAGCTGCGCAGCCTGCATTCACTCCATAAGATGCACACACATTTCCCCTTACTTTTTAGGAGGGAAAAAGTGAGTCTTATAGAGCAAAAAATACGGTAATTATGCAACCTGAAGGCAGCCCTGTACGTGGATTTTTTTTAAATAAAAAAATATTTAATGTTTTATTACATTTCTATATGTTGGAAGCTGCCCAGAGTAGCTGGGGCAACCCAATGAGATGGGTGAGGTGTAAATAATAACATTATTATTACTATTATTACCGTATTGGCCCGAATATAAGACGCACCTGCAATTAAGCCACACCTTTTAAAATTCAAAGCTTATTTGTGGGTGCGGCCTGCCTTCTGGCACTACTGCCCTGAACGGGGAGGGGGGCTGGGGCTGGGTTTTGAGTGCGCTGCGGGTGTGCCTCCCAGCATTCCTGCCTCCCAGCACTCCTGGCACTCCATCCCCAAGCCGGTGCTGGCTGCCCCGTCTCCTGTTCAGAGCTGTAGAGCTGGGAGGCGAGCACGCAGGGCACTGAAAACCGAGGAGGTAAAGTCGGTTATGATTCATTGGGCTAAAGATTTTGGGTATAATATACAGCTGAGTATATGGAAACTATGGAAAGAAGGTTTAAAGTTTACTGCGTGCAATGCCTTAAAAGACAATGTGATGAAAATGATGTATAGATGGTATATTACACCCGTTAAATTAGCTAAAGTGTATAAAGTTAGCAATAAATGTTGGAAATGTAAAGAAAAAGAAGGAACATTTTATCACATGTGGTGGTACGTAAAAAGGTGAAAAGCTTCTGGGAAATGATATATAATGAGATGAAAAAAATGTTGAAATATACATTTATAAAGAAACCAGAAGCATTTTTACTGGGCATGGTAGGAAGTGATATAAATAGAAAAGAATGTAAGTTGTTTTTATATGCAACGATGGCAGCAAGAATATTATTGGCACAAAAATGGAAGCAAGAAGAATTACCAACGATTGAAGAATGGAGGATGAAATTAATGGACTATGCGGAACTAGATAAACTAACAGGAAGGATTCGAAACCTGCGGGACCAGAAATTCACAGAAGACTAGCGTAAATTTACAGACTATTTGAAAAGGTTTGCAAGTTTGTAGGTTTGCAAGAAGTTTTGTGAGGGGAATTATTGGAACTATTGCAAAAATGGATAAAGGGGAGGATGGTTAGTTATGATAATTAAAGGCAATATGAATTTAAGAAATGCATAAGAAGTGGTTAAAACAGTGGAACATCAGAGGTGCTGATGGAAGTCCAAAAAATATATATGCATAAGTGGTGAAGTTTTGTGGTATGTATTATAATTTATATGTTTAAAATAATGAAAAATATTATTATTATTATTATTTTAAAAAATGAGTGCCAGCACTGGCTTGGGGAGCAGGGCGCTGGGTTCCAGCCGTCCCCCATCCCCCGCTCAGGGTGGTAGTGCTGGGAGGCTGGCACGCAGCGCTTGGTTCCAAATATAAGCCGCACTTTAACTTTTCACAGTTGGAATTGGAGGGGGGAAGGGAAATGCAGCTTATATTCGAGCCAATACGGTATTGAATAGGAAGTCCCTATTTTCATCAGAGAAATGTCTGATGGTATGACATGCAACCGCTTGTGTCAACATTTCTTTCCCTGCTCCAATTTGGCGTTACATTTGCAAACACCCCTTTCCTTCAAGGAGCAGAAGGTGGTGTGCATGGTTTTCTGCCTTCCCATTTTATCCTCACAACAACCCTGTAAGGTAGGTCATGTTGAGAGAGTGCGACTGCCTAAAGCCACCCTGTCAGCTTCATGGATTTGAACCCTGGTCTTCTCAGGCCCTAACCTGACACGCCTGCCACAACACTGCAGTGACTCTCTCTATTAATGTCCTTAGAAAATTTAATCTTTAAAAGATGTGTAAGAACATTGAGAGACACTGGTTGATGATTTAAATTTTCATTATGCAGAAATGTTCCAGGATAAGATCAGCATATGTAATGGAGAAGATCCTTGCAGCTCCCAACTCCCACTTGATCAAACTTCTGTTTCATTGTTCTAATACAAGTAGACTCACATCTGAAATGTGCTGAATCAGACCAGCAAACCCTGTGAATCCCCCAAGACAAATGCAGCCCACTAGCAGGGACAGGGCTGTTTAAAAAATATATATATATATTTATTGAAATTTCGAGAAATTACAGAAATAAAGAAAAAGAAAAAAGAAAAAACAGAAAAAAGAAACAATAAAAAAAACAAATCAATCTTTCCATAACTTATCTTTCATTTGCTTGTTTCCTTTTTTTATAAGAATATTTATTAAGGTTTTCCATAGTAATACAATAAAAGTCAAAAAGAAAAAAAGAAAAAATAACAAAAATAACAAAAATACAAAAATAAAAATAATTTAAAAAACACACAAAGTTTCGATTACTTGTTTTCCATTAACTTATTTCCCAGACCTCCTCATACCTCCCTTTTTTGTATTCTAGTTCAATTAGCTATTTCAGCAAATCCTTTCCATCTTTGTTTTTACCTTAATAATTTATCTTAATAAAATGTAACTTTACATTCTCACCAATTAACAATCCAGTTTTACTTAATCCTTTATAACATTTCTGCTAAAACCACATAACTTCATTCCAGCATCCTTCTAACATTCCTTAATTTTACTATGTTTCTGTAAATAAACTTTAAATTTCTTCCCATCTTCTTCCACCGACTCTTCTCCCTGGTCTCGGATTCTGCCAGTCATTTCCTGGGACAGGGCTGTCTTAAGCATATGCGGCGCCGGGGTGCAAAGATCTGCCCAGCACCCCCACCCCCAGGCTGCCCAGTCCCAGGCATGTAGGAGGGCAGAGCCGGCCAGCCGGCCACCTCAGCATCTCATTGGCTCGGTCACCCCTGAACTCGCAGCGCAGAGCCGCCTGCAGCAGAAGAGCCTGCTGCGGTGCTCTGACCAATGGATGGGCTCTTCCCCGAACTCAACTCTTGGGCCCTGGACTCTCGGCCTGGTGCCCCTGAGAGCCTGACGCCCGGGTGCCCTGCACCCCTAGAGCCTATGGGTAAGACGGTCCTGTACAGGGACCTGCCACCTCAAATTACATGCACCTCTATTACACTGTATTTACAATCCCATGCAAGTAGCAAAACAATATGGTTTGTTGAACTCCTAAGGAGCTACCTTATACGTCTGTGGGATAGGAGTGGAGAGCATGTCTGTGTTTTACAACAGTTCTCTGTAATAGCTCGTGATAATGTAGAGGTGAGTGAGTTATCTCAATTATCTATCTTTGCTTTCAAAGCAATAATTTGCTTGCCATTTGCAGCATGTGGGATCTCATGCTCTTTCATTATTAGTTAAATGAACAAAGGGCCAAATATAGAAGCTAGAGGGGCACTGAATCAACTGCCATCAATAATTAAGAAGCTTTTTCATTAATAATGCATAGGAAACCCCCATAATATGTTACCTAGAGGCTTATAACAGGCAGCATACAAATGTGGAAAGTAACAGAAAAGATTCATTAGAAGTGCATTAGTCATGTAAACACAGACCCTCCAAGTGTCCCTTTTCCCCAGGGATAGTACTGGATTTAAAGAAGCCATCCCAGTTTCTGATTTGATTCCGCTTTTCCTTAGGATGTTCCTATTTTCATCAGAGAAATGTTGGAGGGTATGGAGTTCTGCTATCCCTGATCCGAGGAGATACAACCTTTAGAAGACAGTTCTGTATAGGGAAGATTTGTGTAATGTTTTATTATGTTTTTATATATGTTGGAAGCTGCCCAGAGTGGCCGGGGCAGCCCAGTCAGATGGGCAGGGTATAAAAAATTATTATTATTATTATTGACATCCCTATTTTCATCAGAGAAATGTTGGAAGGAATGCACAATACGTCACCTAGAGGCTTATAGCAGGCGCTGGACAAACATGGAAAGTAACAGAAAATATTTATTAGAAGGGCATTAGTCATGTAAACATGAAAATGGCAATGGGCTGTAACCAAAGAGCTGGTTGTAATTCTCAAAAGAACTGCTTAGAGGTCTTCTTGTAGCTAACAAAGGTATAAATAGATGTTTCACTGAAACAATACTTGCTGCATTTCACGAACAGTCAGCTGGCCCAAATTAAACAGAGAAAACCTTCTCTAGTATGGAAATACAATTACCTGTTGACAGTCTGTCTGTCAGGCATCTCATTACTTCACCTCCTTCTCCAGAGTTTTGTAGTCAGATATTGTCACGGCCACCCAGGATTGGTCCCAGCTCACAAGAGACCTCACTCCGTTGCAGCTTATTTACAGGAAAAGTTTATTGAAGATTTCTGCTTCTCATACAGTTCAGCATTGTGGCCGTACGTCTGCCACGTTAGACCGCTGAAGTCCCCTCTGACTCCTCCCCTCTTCCGCACCAACTTAATAGCCTGGCTCTAGACCACCTCTTCCTCTCCTTTCTTTTCCGCAGGGTCTTCCTGCCCCCCTGGGTTCCCTCTCTCCGTGACTCGCCTGAGGCTGAATCCTCTGCCGCCTCTTCCCCCCTCTTTCTGGCTTTAGGGCCGGGCTCCTCCCCTGAGCTCTCTCCACTTCCGCGCGCCTCTACGTTTGAACTTGGCGCGCGTACGTTGCTGCTGACCTTTCTTTCGACCGCTACACCACCCCCTGCTCTGCTCTCCACCCTTTCCGGCTGAACACCCTGCTCCAACCCCCTCTCTCTGTTCTCTCCTAATCCTGCTCCCTCCGAGAGGCTGACGACTCCACCCCCTTTACTCCGTTCCGGCTGAGACGTCTCTTGCTTCCTCTGTCTTCCACTGGGCTCCTCTCCGCTTCTCCCTTCTCCTCCCCTTTGCTTGATTAAGGTAACCCCCTTTTGAGAATCCTCTGACTCGCTGCTCAGACTCGTGGATTCCCTCAGAATTCCGTCATCTTCTTCCTCATCCTTCTGCCCCTCCTCCCACTCGCTCTCCGTCTCCTCTGTCATCTCCTCCTCTCTCCCAGAAACCCTGACATCCATCCCCCCCTCGAAGCCCCCCCTTCCCCCCTCCCGCTCGCCGGGGACCGGTTGTGGAAACTGCGGCTCTTCGGGGGTAGGCTCAGGATACAGGTCGTCTACGTCAATGTTCTCTGCTGGCAGTTCGGTGTAAGCGTATTCGAAGTCGGGTTCTTCCCCCAAATGCTTCTCAGTCTCTGCTTCCATCGCTACTTCCTCCGGTGCTGCCCGCCAAGGACCTATCAGCCACCTCTTACGCCATTCCTCCTCTGGCTGCTCCTCCCACCAATAAGGGGTTTCCGTGTCCACCCCCGAGCACGATCCCCTGGGCGGGCTTGATTCTGGTGTTCTTTCCTCGGGGGAAGAGAAACCCCTGAACGTGCTATCTGACAATGTGGGTGTGAAAAGCCAGTCATCAAAGTACTCAGCTGGCATGGGTCTATGTGGGAAAAGTGCATGGAACTCTTCTTTCAAAAGGGGTTCGTCTAACTCGTAGCCTGGCACCCAACTATTAGCAGCGGCTGGTGTGCCCTCCCTGGCGAGAAAATATTCAACTCCCTCCTCCCCCCATCTCGAGTCCAGTATCTCTGTGACCTCGTTAAGAGGTCCTGGTCTTGGCGATTCCCCCCTCTCAGGCGCCCTCCTACGTGGCTCTGGGGGTGCTCCTGACTCTTGAAACCTGTGTGGGGTTTTGTAGGGAGTGAGCACCGACCTATGGAAGACCGGGTGCACCCTGGAACCTTCCGGAAGGGCTAGACGAAAAGCCACCGGATTGATCTTAGCCTCAACTTGATATGGCCCTAGCTGCCTGTGTCCTAACTTCTTCTTGGCCAATGACCTGGCCGGCATCGCGTGGGCTGCTAACCACACCCAGTCCCCAACCTGGATGTCCTCTCCCGCCCTCCTGTGCTTATCGGCCTGCACCTTATACGCCTGTTTTGCCAGCTCCAAATGTCTCCGCAGCTCCTCGTGCACCTCTTGCAACTCCGCTGCAAACTGGTCGGCATCTTGAGGCCCCCCCCCTCCTGGTGCCGCAAATCTCGGGAAGGTTCTGGGATGACGGCCATTGTTCGCGAAGAAAGGCGTCACCCCGGTGGAAGCGTGTTTCGTGTTGTTGTAGGCGAATTCAGCCATCGGCAGATAGTCCACCCACGCCGCAGGTCGCTGGTTGGCGTAGCACCGCAGGTACTGCTGCATGATCGCGTTGACCCTCTCCGCTTGACCGTTGGTTTGTGGATGCCTCGCCGATGTCAGGTTGATTTTGACGTGCAAGATGCCCAGAAGCTTTCGCCAGAAAGTGGAAACAAACTGGCGCCCCCTGTCGGACAAGACGGACTGCGGAAGTCCATGCACTCTGAAGACGTGATCGATGAAGAGCTTTGCGGTCTGTTCTGCCGTCGCCACCTTGGCACAAGGGATGAAGTGCGCCATCTTGGTGAACAAGTCCACCACCACTAACACCGCCGTCTTACCTCTGGAGCTGGGCAGGTCTGTAACAAAGTCCAACGCTACCCTCTCCCATGGTTGCTGCGGTGTCTCCAGCGGTTCTAGCAATCCCGCCTGCTTCTGGTGCACCGGTTTGGACCTCTGGCAGATATCACACCTGGCGACGTAGTCCGCCACCTCTCCTCTCATCTGGGGCCACCAAAAGTCTCTAGCCACCAACTCCATCGTCTTCTCTTTGCCGAAATGGCCTGCACTAGGGGCGTCATGCAACTGTTGCAGAACCTTGGCTCGAAGATCGTCGGTGGGCACGTAAAGGGCACCCTTACGAGTCAAAAGTCCATCTTGCAATTGGAACTCATCGTTGTCTCGCGACCCTCCGCGTAGCTCCTCCATCTTGGACTGTGCAAACTGATCCCTTTGCAACGCGCGTCGCACCGCGTCCAGGTCGACTGCGATGGTAGCGCACGTCCACGCCTGCGGTGCGAAAATGTGCTTTGCTGCGATTGGAGCTGCTTCCTCCAAGTATTGCGGCTTTCGGGACAGCGCGTCTGCAATAACATTGGAGTCTCCTGGGATGTATTCTATTTTGAAGTCGAAATCCGCAAAGAACTCCGCCCAGCGCATGTGTCGCTGGGTCTGCAACTTAGCCGTCCGCCAATACTCTAAGTTCTTGTGATCCGTGCGGACCTGCACCGTGTGCTTGGCTCCTATCAAGAAGTGTCGCCACGCTTTGAAAGCTGCATGAATGGCCAACAACTCCCTGTCCCATATGGTATAATTGCGCTCCGCCTTGCTGAGCTTCCGGGAGTAGAACGCACCCGGTCGCCAGTTGCCTTGTGAATCCTCTTGCAAAAGAACGGCCCCAACCGCTCTGTCTGACGCATCGGTCTCTACCCGCATGGGTCTGCCGGGATTCACGTGGAGCAGCTGCTCTTCGGAGGCGAAAAGACCTTTAAGCGTCCGGAAGGACCGCTCCGCTTGTTCGGTCCAGACGAACTTCTTCTTCTTGGAACTGAGGGTGTCAGTGATCGCCGCCGTCGCGTTCGCAAAACCTTTAATAAACTTGCGGTAAAAATTGGCAAAGCCGATGAACCTCTGGACCTCTTTCCGATTTCGAGGGCTTTTCCAGTCCAACAGCGCTTGAACCTTAGCCCTGTCCATGGCCAGTCCCTCGTCGGACAACTTGTAGCCAAGGAAATCAACCTCTCTGACATCAAACTGGCACTTTTCCAACTTGGCGTACAGCCTGTGTTCCTTCAGCCTTTGCAGGACCTCCCTCACGTCCTTATCGTGATCCTCCGGCGATTCCGAGAAAATCAGGATATCGTCGAGAAAGCAGACACACTTCTTGTAGAGGAGACCTGCTAGCACGTGGTGCATAAATGCTTGAAAAACGTGGCTGCCATTTTGGAGGCCGAAAGGCATGACTCTGTATTCGTATGTGCCCAGAGGGGTGAACATGGCGGTCTTCCACTCATCCCCTTTCCGGATGCGGATGAGATTGTAAGCTCCACGTAGGTCCAGCTTGGTGAAAATCTTGCCCCTCCTGACGGTCGCTAAAAGGTCGTCAATCTTGGGCATGGGGAAAGCTTTGGGCTTAGTCAAGCTGTTGATGAACCTGTAATCCACTATAAGCCTTTTTTGGGGCGTGTCCTTCTTCTTCACAAAGAAAACAGGGCTGCCTCCCGCTGCTTTAGATTCCTGGATGAAACCTCGCTTGAGGTTATGGTCTATGAACTCCCGAAGCTCTTGCATTTCGTCCTCCGACATGGAGTACAGCTTGGCAGCAGGCAATTGCGCCCCTGGCACTAAATCAATCGCGCAGTCGTAAGGTCTATGAGGCGGCAACTTGTCAGCTTCCTTCTCACAGAAAACCTCCAAGAATTCCTGGTACTTGTGAGGCACTGTTTGCACCATACCCAGATGCAATGGCTGCTCAGCTTCTCCTCCCTGATCGGTCTGAAAGCAATGCTGAGCACAATACGATGAACAAAAGTTGATCTGCCTCTGGTACCACGCAACCGCGGGACTGTGCCTCTCCAGCCAACTCATGCCTAACACGATGGGTGTGTCCGATAAGTGGGTGACATTGAAACTAATAAGCTCTCGATGGTTGCCAATCTGCATCATCATGGGAGGGGTTTGCTGCACCACTTGCCCCCCCAGCAACTTCCTGCCGTCCACCGTGACCACGTTCAGAGGCGTCGTTGCAGGCAGGAGCGCCATGTTGTGCTGCTTAACGAACTGCAGTCCCATGAAGTCGGCGTTGCTTCCCGAATCGATCGTTATTGGAACCTCGAGGAGTCTCCCATCAGGCAACTGGAGTGTTGCTGTGAGCAGAACTGCCGGTTTGGGAGGCAAAGGGTCCACGCTCTGCAGTGATGCTGGGGGCTTGTCTACAGATCCGCCTGGCTGAGCCCCAGTAGCTCTGCTTCCAGCCAGGCACTGTCGTTTCCCTGAAGCTGCTCCCCTGGTTGCACCTCTGCTGTTACAGTCGCCAGCGCTGCAGTGTGCTTCTGGAGCCTCTGGGGGCACTCTTTCGCCATGTGGTGCGCACTGTCACAGATGTAACACTTCCTGGTTCCTCTAGGAGGCTTCGCTTTGGCTGCACCAGGGACAGGGCTCTGGGATGACTTCTGAGCCCTAGCACCACCAATCTCCATTGGCTCCTCTCTGTCCTTCCCCATTGGCGAGGGGTGCGCACGGCTGAAGTCCCTGTGCACAAAAGGGAGAGTCCTTGCTTGCGCACGCGCTTGGGGCCCGTCCTCCTCGTGCCACGGACGCGCCTCATGTCGAATTCCAAGAGCTAAAGCCCGTTGCACCACGTCTTCTAGGGTCTGGGGTCTGTCCCCCCTAGCGATCTCATCCTTGATGGGGGGGCTCAATCCCTCCCAAAAAAGATCTCTGACCGGTTTACTGTCCTTTGGCCAATCTAAGGCGGTGAGCAATGCAAAAAATTTAGAGTGGTATTGGCGCACAGTCGCTTTCCCCTGCCTCAGCCCGTGCATTTGACGGCGCGCAATGTCCACATCCACAGAGGATTGAAAACAAGAATCCATCGCTTTGATGAACGCAGTTGAATCGCGACGGGCCGGTCCATCTTCGCGCCACAAATTGCGTAGCCAAGCCCTGGCCTCCCCATGCAGGTGCGAAACAATGAACCCCACTCTCTCCTCCTCATCTTTAAAATCGTGACGGAGTAAGTGCAGTGCATATACAACGTCCGCTCTGAAATTGGGATAGTCTTGCAAGTTGCCATTAAAATGCGGAACTAGGGCACCCCCCCTTCGTCCAAGCGCAATGCCCTCCGCTCTGGATCCTGGGGCCCCCGCCTTGTCCGCGCGCTCCCACCTTGCCTGCAAATCCTGGCACGTCTTCTCCAAGTCGTCATTCTTCTTCTGCGAAGCAATGACTGCCGATGTGAGAGCGGTAACCTGATTCCGCAATGCAACCAGCTGCTCCTCAGCGCTCATGGCTGCTCCCGTTCGTGAGCTTCGCAAAAAAAAATTTTTGCTCATAGAGAGGGGACTTACTGTCACGGCCACCCAGGATTGGTCCCAGCTCACAAGAGACCTCACTCCGTTGCAGCTTATTTACAGGAAAAGTTTATTGAAGATTTCTGCTTCTCATACAGTTCAGCATTGTGGCCGTACGTCTGCCACGTTAGACCGCTGAAGTCCCCTCTGACTCCTCCCCTCTTCCGCACCAACTTAATAGCCTGGCTCTAGACCACCTCTTCCTCTCCTTTCTTTTCCGCAGGGTCTTCCTGCCCCCCTGGGTTCCCTCTCTCCGTGACTCGCCTGAGGCTGAATCCTCTGCCGCCTCTTCCCCCCTCTTTCTGGCTTTAGGGCCGGGCTCCTCCCCTGAGCTCTCTCCACTTCCGCGCGCCTCTACGTTTGAACTTGGCGCGCGTACGTTGCTGCTGACCTTTCTTTCGACCGCTACACCACCCCCTGCTCTGCTCTCCACCCTTTCCGGCTGAACACCCTGCTCCAACCCCCTCTCTCTGTTCTCTCCTAATCCTGCTCCCTCCGAGAGGCTGACGACTCCACCCCCTTTACTCCGTTCCGGCTGAGACGTCTCTTGCTTCCTCTGTCTTCCACTGGGCTCCTCTCCGCTTCTCCCTTCTCCTCCCCTTTGCTTGATTAAGGTAACCCCCTTTTGAGAATCCTCTGACTCGCTGCTCAGACTCGTGGATTCCCTCAGAATTCCGTCATCTTCTTCCTCATCCTTCTGCCCCTCCTCCCACTCGCTCTCCGTCTCCTCTGTCATCTCCTCCTCTCTCCCAGAAACCCTGACAGATATGATATGCTCATAGTTATTCTTGATACTGACATTTGTTGCCCCACAAATGAGCAAGGAAGAATAACGATCAAGGGGCTTGATATGTCTTGTCAACCTGTGCATTACATTCTGGACCCATTCACCACAGAGTCAGCATAATTCATGAATAATCATGTCAGGCTGGCACATACATGTCTCCAAAGGGAGTCCACCTACCCACCAACTCCAGCTACCCTTCTCTTCTCTTCTCCCTGCAGCTGGCTGTGGAATCATATTGAAAAGTTGAGTCTTCCTTCCTCCATAGCATAGCCTGCTGTATCTGTCTTCCATCAGGATTTTCAGAAATTAAAAGTTTTGAGTTTACTCCTGAAAGAGGACCACAGCATTTCATAACACTGGTCTTGAAGGACCTACATTGGCTCCCAGTACGTTTCCGAGCACAATTCAAGGTGTTGGTGTTGACCTTTAAAGCCCTAAATGGCCTCGGCCCAGTATACCTGAAGGAGCGTCTCCACCCCCATTGTTCAGCCTCACTGAGGTCTCTGAGGGGCTTCTGGCGGTTCCCTTACTGCGAGAAGCAAAGTTACAGGGAACTAGGCAGAGGGCCTTCTTGGTAGTGGTGTCTGCTCTGTGGAATGCCCTCCCATCAGATGTCAAAGAAATTAACAAATATCTGACATTTAGAAGACATCTGAAGGCAGCCCTGTTTAGGGAAGTTTTTAATGATTGATGTTTTAATGTGTTTTTACTCTTCTGTTGGAAGCCACCCAGAGTGGCTGGAAAAACCCAGCCAGATGGGCTGGGTATAAATAATATATCATCATCATCATCATCATCATCGCCAAACAACTTAGACTACAGTAAAACTTAATAGTTTTGTGAACCATTTCTCTTTCTGCACTCTTTCCAGTCCCTTTGTTTCCCGTCTGTTCCTCTCCCCCAGTACACTGAAAGGGAAAAGAGAGGAAACAGGGTTCTACTGAGTCTTATGGAGGTCTCTCTCCACACACATCTAAAAAGATGGATCATGCCATATGTTGCCTGTTTGCTTCCATGTAAACACTTGCTGTTATCGAAGCTGCTGCTTTTAATCAATGTTATATTCAGCTGGTGCTTTTAATCAATGTATCCTTTTAAACAAACTGGTTTTTTTAATGGCTGACTCCTGCCTGCTCCTTGTACAGCTAATAATTATATAATTGCCTATTGCACTTTTTTTTTCTTTAAAAGCAACAACACAAAAAAGTGATTGCAAGCATATGCGAAACGTTTAGCATCCACAGCAGCAAATACTTTCACATTTATGTATTCATCCACGACTGCCTTCCTTAGTCACCTTGTCTTGATCTTAATCAATATTGGATAAGGGCATATTTGGGTTTATGAATAAAAACCAGCAGACCAAGGGAGACATGAAATCACTATAAATGAAGGAATGTCCTTCTGCAATGTATTATTTTAGGCTGCGCAAATAACAGCCAAATAAAACTGTCTGGTTGTGTGTTTGTGTGTGACAGGACAGGACAGCTTCTATTTTATAGTTCACCAAGGGAAGGTTGTGTTGTGCTAGATCAGGGATGGGCAGAATATAGATCAGAATCTACTGGTAGAACTCCCCACGATTTATAGTAGATCACCAAAGATTTATTGACTCCTAGGTGTTTAACAATCACAGCGACAAAATGACTTTCCCCACTTAAATTAGGCTACTCAAATGAAGAAAGCTAACCAGGGCTTTTCGCAGTTGAGTTCCATTATGGTACTGAAAACAGAATCCTAGGCTTTAACATTTTTTGACATTCTCCCTGTATGTCATTTGCATCTGGCTCTGATTGGTAAGTCTTGTGATTCTGCTAGCAAACAAGGAAGATCTGCAAGCTTGGAGCCTGCCCTTTCCTGTCCTAGTCAGAGAAAAAGCTTTCAGTCTCACTCTATGAACTGGTCTCCTGCTTCATTCTATAACTCACTGCATCAAAAGGTTAGGATTGTTCTTTGTGAGCTATGCTCATTTTTTGGAAACTCATTAGGTCAGGGATGACCTAGGAGTTTCCTGATGTTCGCCTACAAGTCTCATCATTCCTGACCATTGCCCAAGTTAGCTAGGACTTATATTTTTTTTTTTTATAAATATTTATTAAGGTTTTTACAGAAAAGAAAAAAACATCCAATAACAATAAACAGTATTACTTTGTTTAACAAAATTTCATATCCTCTTTGAACTTCCTCACGCCTCCCACTCCCATTTGCATCATTAATAAATTTTGTCCAGCAAATTATCATCTTATTTCCAAATTCTAAAACCGCTTATTTAATTACAATAAAATTATTCTCCTGCAAATTTGTTTTTCTTAATCTCTCTTGTCATCAGTTCCTAATCTAATTTAGTGATGGCCAATTATTTATAACTGAGCATCTTTTTTAACATTCCAATAAATCATAATATTTTTGTAAGTAAATCTTAAATTTCTTCCAATCTTCTTCCATCCTTTCTTCTCCCAGGTCTCGGATTCTGCCAGTCATCTCCGCCAGTTGCATATAGTCCATCAGTTGCATCTGCCATTCTTCCAGTGTGGGTAGATCTTGAGTTTTCCAATTCTTAGCGAGTAGTATCCTTGCTGCTGTTGTCGCATACATAAAGAATGTTCTATCTTTCTTTAGCACCTTCTGGTCGACAATGCCCAGAAGAAAGGCCTCTGGTTTCTTGGTGAAGGTATACTTAAATACCTTTTTCAACTCATTATATATCATTTCCCAGAAGGCCTTCACCTTAGGGCAAGTCCACCAGAGGTGGTAGAATGTTCCTTCATTTTCCTTACATTTCCAGCATTTGTTATCTGACGAATGGTATATTTTAGCAAGTTTAACTGGGGTCATGTACCATCTGTATATCATTTTCATTACATTTTCTTTCAAGGCATTACATGCAGTAAAGTTCAGCCCAGTGGTCCACAACCTTTCCCAATCCTCAAACATAATATTATGCCCAATATCCTGTGCCCATTTTATCATAGCCGACTTAACCATTTCGTCTTGTGTATTCCATTTCAACAGCAAGTTATACATTCTTGAAAGTACCTTGGTCTTAGATTCTAACAGTTCTGTTTCCAACTTCGATTTCTCCACCTGGAATCCTAACTTTTTGTCACTTTTAAAAGTTTCCTTAATCTGAGCGTAGTGTAACCAGTCTCGCACTTTGTCCTTCATTTTCTCCATACTCTGCAATTTCCAATTATCTCCGTCTTTTTCTAACAGTTCCCAATATTTTGGCCAGTAGGCTTCCATATTGGTTCCTTTTCGGGCAAGTTAGCTAGGACTTATAGGAGCTGTAGTCTAGTAGCAACTGTAGGACCAAAGTTTCCTCACCTTAGCAGCAGGGGATAGTTCTCAAAATTGTTTGCCTAGTTTTCACAGTGATGGTAAACTTGAGTCTGAACTACGCCGCTCCAGGGGTGTGTGTGTCAGGTAATGGAATATTCCACTGCATAATAGTTCCTCCACACTGAAAACTAGGTGCCAGGAAGAGAGATTCTTTGTAGCCTAACTTTCTCCCTGAGCAGATGCTACACCAATCAGGGGATTTGAATTCATGATCTCTGATGTACTTTCCAACTCCAATTCAGTACTTGGGGGGGAGTGTTCCACCTGTGACAGAAATGCTACTCAACAAGACCTACAACAGAATTCAACATTGTGCTCTTCCAATCATCACAACTGTGTTGTTTTGAGGGTTCTCCCAACACCTTTCCAGAGCCAATTGAGATGGGGGATGTGTGCAGTGGAGAGGGTGAAAAGTCTCTTTACACAAGCAGAAGTTCTCACACAGGGCTTCCACTGAAGGAGTTGATTAGGTGAATCTCACTCCTTGACTGAAGTGGCATTAGACACTGAGATCTAGCTCTGAGGGCCTTCTGGCTGTTCCCTCACTGTGAGAAGTGAAGTTGCAGGGAACCAGACAGTGAGGGCCTTCTCGGTAGAGGCTGCCACCCTGTGGAATTTCCTCCCATCAGGTGTCAAGATAAGGAACTATACAACCTTTAGAAGACACCTGAAGGCAGCCCTGTATTGGGAAGTTTTTAAAATTTTGATATCTTATTATGTGATTATATGTGCTGGAAGCAGCCCAGAGTGCCTGGGGAAACCCAGTCAGTTGGGCTGGGTATAAATAAATTGTTGTTGTTGAAAATTCTCTCTCTTGGCCCGAGATTCCCCCACCTCCCACAAAACAGGAATAGTTATCCTGATCTGCCAAAAAAGACTGTAAAATAAATGATGGTGTCTGGTACCCATTGGGACTGGTAGGATGGAAGGCAAGGAGACCCAAAGCAGCCAATTACAGACAGAGCCAACTAATTCTGGTTTTGTTGCCATCCACCTCCCTGCTGAGTTCTGCAAGGGTCAACACTTCAATTAAAGAGGAGGAAGCTGACAGCCAGGGCTGCCCCTTTGACTGCTTGTGGAGGGACTGGCTGAGCACAGCCTGAGGGTTGGTATGACAGTACTTCATTCATCCAAATAGACCAGCCCCTACTGTATATGATTGCTACTGTTGAAATCCACATGGTGTTTCACCACAGAAGGAACCTACATGTTAGCAACAAAACTGTGCTTTAAGTCACCCTAATTGGAATATGGAAACTGTTTACCAATAGAAAAGTTATGCTTATTCATAAACCCAGCGAACAGAAGGTTTATTACTTTCAGAGAAAGTTTGTTTGATTTTTCCCCCCTTTTTAAAAATATCCTTGCATTAGCGTATAATTTTTCCTTTTCATTTGTTGTACGAAAAAGACGAAGTTTTAATTAAGCAGGAACCTTGGCAAGAATGCACAGAGCTATTAATCTGGTTGGGTGCTTTCCTGCTATTTTTGTAAAAAGTGATTTTCAAAAAATTATGAAATGTATTCTTAATAAATGACTGCTAATTATGGAAGTTTAATAGACCTTGGCTTCCATAGCTTGGAAAGCATTACATATCTCTTTGATTATCTGGGTTTTTCATAGAGTTATAATGATCTCTACTCTGGTGAACATGGAACATTTTAATACTCTAGCCATGTGCAGATGCTCAAATCTGGGTGACATATATATATAGTACATAATATTGCCTATTATCTCCGCCCCATCTGGGCACTCAATCTCGATGTATTACAGTGTATGTATGTATATCTCAACACATATCAATTCTAAACTTGTGATCTGATCTGGGCCATGAAAAACTATACTGTGTATAGGTTTTCTGTGTATTTCAGAAGTGTGCATATTCCTAAAGTACAATGTATTTCAGATTTAGTTGGGTAGCAAATTGTGGGAGCAACATGAGACAAATGTTTGGGCTTCACCAGTAAGGTTACCAACAAGAACCATCAAAGGACTGTTTGCCATATCAGATCTGCCCTGCAATGACAATTTGGATAGAGAGCAAAAGTATGGCTCTGTTTTGGAAGGTGCTAGGATCTTGAGACAGATCGGGGTGGGGTGGGGGTGGTACCAGAGCAAATGAAATTGGTTGAAGAAGGTAGATGGAGTTAGTTCCCTTGGGGGGGGATGGGTGGGAACCACAAAGAAATCTAATCCAGACTACCAGCTATGCCACCTCCTTGGCTCTTGCCTGGACAGAGGGAGGGTCAGAGGCAGTTGGCCAGACCCCTCCCCTCCCCACTGAGTTCTACCCAATGAAACTTTTTAGTACTGTCCCTGAAGGAGCTGCCAACCCTTGACTCTGCTTTTGATGTCATCACAACCCATCTTCATCTACCTGCTTATTGCCCTGATACATGCCAGCATGAGAGCAATGAACAGGACAGATCTGAAGAGCAGAGTTTTCAGCCAAGGAGAAAGAATTGACAAAGTTGACATGCCATCGAATAGTTCTTCTCCATGGTTGCAATCCAGTTATGGAATGTCTTCTTCCGGGATGCAATCCTGGCACTGACTCTGCTGATATTCCAATCCCAGCTTTTGATTCACCCATTTTCTTGGGCTTTTTTTTTTTTGAGACACAAACATTAGTTTCTGTTTTGGTGAGGAGCTCTGTGTGGCTCAATAAGACATGTTTTATGACCGAGTTGCAGTTGATTCTATATATGTTTTATCTATACTCTTTCTTAGGTTGTTTGCATTTAATTTCTTTGTAACCCACCCTGAGATTGTAAAATGAATACTAATTAAGTAACAAGCTAAATAAATAAATACTGGTGAGCTCATTTGCAACTACTGATAGCAGATTCCTGGACAATTATTTTTTTCTAGCATATATTTAAACTAAAGAAATATAACTCCTTGGCTTTTGAAACAGGCTTGTAAATGAGCTCACATTAGCCTGCTGGGGGCTTGTGGACAATGACTGCTTTCTATGCTAAACATAGTAGATTGACATCCCCTCCCTTCTTAAAAGAGAGCCAGTGTGGTGTAGTGGTTAAGAGTGATAGACACGTAATCTGGGGAACCAGGTTCGCGTCTCCGCTCCTCCACATGCAGCTGCTGGGTGACCTTGGGCCAGTCACACTTCTCTGAAGTCTCTCAGCCTCACTCACCTCACAGACTGTTTGTTGTGGGGGAGGAAGGGAAAGGAAAGGAGAATGTTAGCTGCTTTGAGACTCCCTAGGGTGGTGATAAAGTGGGATATCAAATCCAAACTCTTCTTCTTCTCCTCCACCAGCTTGCTCACTCAACTGCATGCAATTGCTTGGGACAGCTCAGTTGGTAGAGCACGAGACTCTTAATCCCAGGGTCATAAATTCAAGCCCTACCTCAGGCAAAAAATTCCCACATTGGAATTGGACTAGATGACCCTCAGGGTCCCTTCCAATTCTTTTTTTATGAAGTGCTTGTTGCCAGAGGCTATTGGATCCTGCTCTTATAAAACAGTGCCGGGAAAGCTTTTTCAAGAACAAATGAATGCAGCAAATAACATCTTGACTAGTGCCTTCTGCAGTTTGTGATGGAAGGAGGCAGCCCTTTCTATAAGGTCAGGGCTTTTCCTGCTTCCATCTGTGAAAATTTGGAAAATGCGCAAAAGATCAACTGATATTTACACAGGCTGATGCCCCATAGTCAACCTGAACACCTGGCCACAGCGCATCTCAGTGGGTATTGGTAAGACATGGACACAGAGGCTGCCCATAGTTCAAGGGCAGAAGTCAAGGAATATGACAGCCATCAAAGAAATGATGTCATGATGCCTGAGTCATTCATGGGAGATGCAGACACAGATTGTGAGAGTCAAGCAAGATGAGTGATAGCCATGTTTGCGCTGACAAATGAAGATAGAAATTGGCAGTAAAAGCCTGGTCTGGATATTCTGTTTGGCCAAACCATTTTGTTTTAGTGTGTTTTATTATCAATGTCAAGATACTTAGAATGTCATTGGCATCTCTATGTACATGCTAAGTGCACTAGACAAAGCCCCATAAAAGCATTCTAAAAGCATTCATGCTCTGGTGACCAAATCTCATTTGTAGGCAATACTAATGTGCTGTTATTATGATGCTGTCAGGGCCCAATGCAGCCTTTCCCCCCTCACTAGGTTTAATAGGAGTTGAATCAGCCCATCAATTAAATATCTCTAGACCGAATGGCCCAACATCCATCCTCTGTCTGTTGCCAGCACCAGATGCAACTGAGTCGCCTGCAATAAAACAAGAGCGGCGAGATGTAAAATGATTAGACACCCCACCCAGTAACATCTCTTTTCCTCCCTCTTCCCTAACCAGAGCATTTTAGGTTTAAAGTCCTATTGCAAAAAGCTCTTCTTTTTCACCAGATGTTGAGCAGCGTCAGTAGGAATGCATATGCTGAGCACCTGCAAGTATCTGGCACAGAACTTTTCACAATGAAAGCCCCAGCTTTCTAGTCTTCCTAGTTAAAGTGGGGTCCACTTAAAATGGACACAAATTTATGCACGAGCTTCCGTGTCTTTAAAACCTGGCTGCCTGCAAACTATTATTATGCAAATTTATGAGAACAATTTGGAAATGAAAGTGGAGACATAGCAGAGCAGGAAGATGACTGAATAAGCTGGAAGAAATTATTTCCCTTTATGGAGTTTGCTGCTCTTCCGACACTTGGCTGGCGGGAGGGGTGGGACTTTAATCTTTTGCCCATTCAGGGAGAAGCGTGGCATGAATAGCTTCAGTGTTCCAACAAGAGGAAACACAGCTGGGGAAGTTGCATGGGGGCTATTAACTCTGGTCGCGGCACCTCGCTGTGCTTCTCTTGCCCACCAGCAAAGCTACAATCCTGCCTGCTCTCTAGGCAACAGCATTGGGTTTATACCACTTCCCCATTGTTTGGGAAAAACAGCCTGATGGGCTAAAATGGACCCTCTGGAGGTCCAAGATAGGTCCATTTGCCATAAATTCTCCACCACCAATTTAAAAGGTTTTTTTTAAAACATTTAATATCTTTTAAAACTCAATGTGGTATACACTGTTTACAATGGAAAAACAATTTGCATTAAGACAAAAATATACCCTAAGAGCAATAAAACAGTGTTATCTATCTACCTATCTACCTATCTCTATCTATCTATCTATCTATCTATCTATCTATCTATCTATCTATATCTATCTATCTATCTATCTATCTCTATCTATCTATCTATCTATCTATCTATCTATCTATCTATCTATCTATCTATCTATCTATATCTATCTATCTATCTATATCTATCTATCATCTATCTATATCTATCTATCTATCATCTATCATCTATATCTATCTATCTATATCTATCTATCTATCTATCATCTATCTATCATCTATCTATCTATCTATCTATCTATCTATCTATCTATCTATCTATCATCTATCTATCTATCATCATCTATCTATCATCATCTATCTATCATCTATATCATCTATCTATCTATCTATCTATCTATCTATCTATCTATCTATCATCTATCATCTACCACTTCCCCATTGTGAGGTGGGGTAGGAAATTTTCTGGAGGCTCTGATTGGCTATTGTGTTTCCCCTCCCCCTCCCCTCCCCCTCTCTGTTAGCCATGGAGGGTATTTGTGCATTTGGAAAGTGGCTGAAAATTTCTGATTACAGCTGGTAGGTAGCGTAGAAGAAGAAGAGTTTGGATTTGATATCCCGCTTTATCACTACCCTAAGGAGTCTCAAAGTGGCTAACAATCTCCTTTCCCTTCCTCCCCCACAACAAACACTCTGTGAAGTGAGTGAGGCTGAGAGACTTCAAAGAAGTGTGACTAGCCCAAGGTCACCCAGCAGCTGCATGTGGAGGAGCAGAGAATCAAACCTGGTTCACCAGATTACGAGTCCACCGCTCTTAACCACTACACCATGCTGGCTCTCACTAGGGTGGGTAAGAGCAGGGCTTCCCCCCAGCCAGAACTCACTGGAACTCAGTTCCAGCACCTCTTAGGCAGGCACCATTAGCATTCTATGAGAATGAGGGAGGTGTTCATGGTGGGTCTCGGCACCTCTTTTCCTAGAAAAATTGCACTGGTGTAAGAGTTTTGGGGATGCGGGTGGCGCTGTGGTCTAAACCACTGAGCCTAGGGCTTGCCGATCGGAGATTGCCAGTCAAGATGAAAAAAAAAATCTGATTGGGAGACTAGAGGGGATGATGAGAGTGCTGCCATGAGTTGGGGATGTTATGTGTGCAAATTATTTTGTTCTTTGCTCATCTCCTCCCTCTGTTGGCCCATATTTGGTGTTTTCGTATTTATGCACTATAGCCAGTTGGATCCACTTTGAGGTAATTGTTCTTTATTGATTTTTGTTGAACTTCTAGCTTGTACTACAATCTGGTCTCTGAATAGTGTTGGGCACTCCAGGCTCTAGTAACCCGCAGGAGATAATGAGTGAGAGCACCCTGTTATAGCACTCATATATGTGAGCCAAGAGCTGAATGGGGACCGATGGAAGAGGATTTCACTGAGTCTTATGCCAATTCCTCTTTGTGATTATAGTTTTGTCCCTAGGGGAATTGTTTATACCCATCAGCTTTACTTTTATCACAACATTTGATTCACTCCCCCATCCCTTGAACCTAGCATGAGAACTGATACCTAGGCTTATTTAACATGCTAATCTCTGCATCTAGCGAGGATGAAGTAATCCAGTAGCTACCTCATGAAACAGCCCCCATATGCCATTGATAGATGGGTATCACATGAAATCTAGGGGAATGCCAGTGGCACTGTGGTCTAAACCACTAAGCCTCTTGGGTAGGGGTAGGCAACCTAAGGCCTGGGGCCAGATGCACCCCAATCACCTTCTCAATCCGTCTTGCGGACGGTCTGGGAATCAGTGTGTTTTGACATGAGTAGAATGTGTCCTTTTGTTTAAAATGCATCTCTGGGTTATTTGTGAGGCATAGGAATTCATCCATCCCCCCGAAATATGGTCCAGCACACTACATGGTCTGAGGGACGGTGGACCAGCCCACAGCTGGAAAAAGTTGCTGATCGGAAAGTCAGCGGTTCGAATCCCTGCGACGGGGTGAGCTCCCGTTGTTCTGTCCCAGCTCCTGCCAACCTAGCAGTTCAAAAGCATGCCAGTGCAAATAGATAAATAGGTACCGCTGTGGCAGGAAGGTAAATAGCGTTTCCGTGTGCCGTGGCATTCTGGCCAGTAGAGGTTAAGTCATGCTGGCTACATGACCCGGAAAACTAATTGTAGACAAACAGATCACATGAAAGCTCACACATGCAAAAATGTCACATGTCTGATGCAAGAGTCACTTACCTTGATTGTAGTTTAGGGTATTTTTTGGGGTTATTCCCCATGGAGAAAAAAATTAATAGTATTCCTTCCTCATTACTTCACACAGTACTTGCTCAAATTGATTCTGAGTTCTCATTATTCCCCATCACATTTTAACTTGCAGGTGTTTTTTCTTCTTCCCTTCCAGATTTGCTATTTAAGCACACTTCCTCAGTAGGAATGTGATATAACATTGGCTTAGTTCTCCCTGAGGTGCTAAACCTGTCTCTGGGCTTTGGCACAATGCTTCCATAGGAGAGGAAACACTTGCTGTGAATAGAAAAATACATGCCTTAAATAAAGCATGACCAAAACCTCATGTCTTTCTTTATGGAGGGAATTTGTGTCATTTAAAAACAACAACATATATACAAAGGACTATTGTTACTAGTACTACAACTATTTATTAAATTTGTATACTGTCCTGTACCTGCAGGTCTCATGGCAGTTCACAACACATAAAAACACAAAATCCATAATAAAAATTAAAAGAACAACTCAATATTCCTGCCCTCCTCCAACGCATTTTAAAAGAGCATCAGATATCAGTCAGCCAAAGGCTTGGTTAAAGAGAAATGTTTTCTGCCTGGCACCTAAAGGTGTACAGTGGTACCTCTGGTTACGAACTTAATTCGTTCCAGAGGTCTCTTCTTAACCTGAAACCGTTCTTAACCTGAGGTACCACTTTAGCTAATGGGGCCTCCCACTGCCACTGCACGATTTCTGTTCTCATCCTGAAGTAAAGTTCTTAACCTGAGGTACTACTTCTGGGTTAGTGGAGTCTGTAACCCAAAGAGTTTGTAACCCGAGGTGTTTTTAACCTGAGGTACCACTGTATAATGTAGGTGCCAGCCAAACCTCCCTGGGGAGAGCATCCCACAAACAGGGGGCCACTGCAGAAAAGGCCTGTTCTGGTGTTGCCACTCTTTGGACCTCTCATGGAGGAGGCACACAAAGAAGGGCCTCAGATGATGAATGCAGAGTCCAGGTAGCTTCATATGGAAAGGCGTGGTCCTTGAGGTATCAATTCATGTGAACTCTGGACCATAGAGGTGCAACCAAATGATTTACCAGTACATCTCAGTAAGGACACCCTGCAACCCGCCTGCTTTTCCAACCATACCGCAGGCTGTAATCCTGTATACCTGCTGATTGGGGCTTTACTTTTGAGTAAGGGTGCATAGGAGCATTGAGAAATCTGCATCTAGTTCCTTGATGCCATATTACTAGATAATGGTCTATAATAATTTTGATCACAAGAATTCAGCGGAGACTTTCTCACTGGAAGCTTCACCACAGCCAGCTCTCATTACAGAGAGTTACTCTCCTTTAGAGAAGCAATATTTATTATTAGCACCCAAGCCACGAATCCTCTGCATCCTAACACAAGACAAAGTGGACAGTGGAGGCTATTGTATGGTCTGTGTCAAGCACCCTCTCCACATCTTCATTTGTCAGCAACTGAAAATCCAATAAAACATGCTGAGACTTGACTATCACTCCTAATATCTAACTCATTTGCTGCATGCTGACAGGACTGTAACAAAAATGGGGTCACTGGGAAAGAAAATTGAGGTATCTGCCTGGTCTGCGGGAACCCCAGGGTTTGCAGATGTAAAGTGCATATATAACAAAATCAGAGCTTCGAGGTGGAAGCAAAGCTCTGATTGGTCACAATGACTGGGTGGAGTACTGAATAGGAGCACATCTTTTGGAAGAGAGCACACACCATAACATTTTGTAACCAAACATGTAGTCCAAGCTGGAAGAGATATGAGTATTTTTATTTACTAAAAACTACACCATTGTGACAGCAAGCCACTGAGATGTTGCAGCCCATCAATCGTACAGCAATCATATAATAATCGTATAGCTAAGCTGGGTTTAAGTGTGTGGATCTAATTATGGTCAAAAATAGAGGAGAACTTTAGGGGATGCGGGTGGCGCTGTGGGTTAAACCACAGAGCCTAGGACTTGCCGATCGGAAGGTTGGCAGTTCGAATCCCCGGGACAGGGTGAGCTCCCGTTGCTCGGTCCCTGCTCCTGCCAACCTAGCAATTCAAAAGCACGTCAAAGTGCAAGTAGATATATAGGTACTGCTCCGGCGGGAAGGTAAAAGGCGTTTCTGTGTGCTGCTCTGGTTCGCCAGAAGCGGCTTAGTCATGCTGGCCACATGACCCAGCAGCTGTACGCCGGCTCCCTCGGCCAATAAAGCAAGATGAGCGCCGCAACCCCAGAGTCGGTCACGACTGGACCTAATGGTCAGGGGTCCCTTTACCATTTACCTTTTTAGAGGAGAACTTCAATGGGCTCTAAGAGATGTGGGGGAAGACTAAGGCACAGTGCTATTTTTCTAGAAAAAGAGGTGCTTTAACTCACTAATAACACTTCCCTTGCTCTTTTATAATGGTTTTGGTGCCTGCCTGAGAGGTGCCGGTACTGAGTTCCAGTGAGTTCCAGCTGAATAAAACCCTTGTTATTAGTTTCATTTCACAAAGATGTCTTCCAAGTCAATAATGTGCAAAACCCACCATTTTCCTGTAGTATCAAGGTGAGTTACGTGGGAGCGAAAGGCCTGTTCTTATCTGCAAGATTATTCCGATAATACTGGCTTTCCCTACCATCAAGCTATCCTGATGGGAAGCCAAAGCTATTTAATGCATGTCTGGTGTTACTTTTTTTTCGTTCACATTAATACATGCTCTACGTGACAATTTCCATTTTTCTTCTTCTCAGATTTAATGAGGAAAGGGCATCCTAAAACCCTGTAATAATAATAAAAATGTATTGCCATCACTCAGGCTGGCATTTCAGAAGGAGAAATATTCTCACATTCCAGATTGTTTGAAGCATTTATGAAAGGCTTGACAGGGCACAGTAGGATGGTGATTCACAGATAACGGTTTTTAAAAAAATGTCCCTCAACATCTTAATGTGCTTAATGTAACACTCACAACTAAGAATGAAACGTTAAAAGCAATTAAGTTATTTCAAAAAGTATCAAGCCCAAATTTAGTGATGTATTCAGTGAAAAATTGATCAAAGAAGATATATTTCTGAAGTGGAACTTTACAAAACCATATGTATGAAATGGAGAGTGGCTACTAGACTTTTTCTGTGTAGAAGGGGAAACATTTGTATTGATTTTCAGTTGCAGACTGACCCAAAATCTCAGAACCAGTTACATGTGGGGGCTTTTTTTTACACTGTTACATGAAGATAAAGAGTTGGATCCCTGTGTCTGAAGTCTCCTAATTTCTGTCAGCATAATGTGGGGAAAAATGGAGGATAAACTATGTCATATTCCACCTACACATTTCCATTTTTTCTGTCATCTAAAGACTTGAAATGCACACATTATATAGGCAAATTAATGGGGGAGAAAGAATTGGATGTTCCACTGTGGGCTTATCCACACTTAACTGTCCTCCACACATTTCAGGCACAGACTACATTTTAAAACTCCATGTCTGAGCACTTCCTTCCTTCCTTCCTTCCTTCCTTCCTTCCTTCCTTCCTTCCTTCCTTCCTTCCTTCCTTCCTTCCTTCCTTTTCTCTGCAGCTTTCTGGAAGGAAGACATGGAGCTGTGCCTGGAAACGTAAGTGTAAATATGGATGTCAGCTAACAGATTGAGGTTGAATCCTGACAAGGCAGAAGTACTGTTTTGGGGGGATAGGGGGCAGGCAGGTGTGGAGGACTCCCTGGTCCTGAATGGGGTAACTGTGCCCATAAGGACCAGGTGCACAGCCTGGGAGTCAGTTTGGACTCACAGCTATCCATGGAGGTGCAGGTCAATTCTGTGTCAAGGGCAGCTGTCTACCATCTCCATCTGGTACGCAGGCTGATACCCTACCTGCCTGCAGACTGTCTCGCCAGAGCGGTGAATGTTCTGATTATCTCCCGCTTGGACTACTGAAATGTCCTTTATGTGGGGCTACCTTTGAAGCTGACCTGCAAACTAAAACTAATCCAGAATATGGCAACAAGACTGGTGACTGGGAGTGGCCGCCGAGACCACGTAACACCGGTCCTGAAAGACCTACATTGGCTCCCAGTACATTTCTGAGAACAATTTAAAGTGTTGGCGCTGACCTTTAAAGCCCTAAATGGCCTTGGCCCAATATACCTGAAGGAACGTTTCCACCCCCATTGTTCAGCCTGAGGTCCAGCTCTGAGGGCCTTCTTGCAGTTCCCTCACTGCGAGAAGTGAGGTTACAGGGAACTAGGCAGAGGGCCTTCTCGGTAGTGGCACCTACCCTGTGGAACGCCCTCCCATCAGATGTCAAGGAAATAAACAACTATCTGACTTTTAGAAGACATCCCAGCAAGGAAACCCAGCCAGATGGGCAGGGTAAAGGTAAAGCTACCCCTGCCCGTACGGGCCAGTCATGAACGACTCTAGGGTTGCGCACTCATCTCACTCAAGAGGCCGGGAGCTGGCGCTGTCCAAAGACACTTCCGGGTCACGTGGCCAGTGTGACGAAGCTGCAACTGGCGAGCCAGCACCAGTGCCGCACACGGAAACGCCGTTTACCTTCCCGCTATAAAGTGGTACCTATTTATCTACTTGCACTTAGGGGTGCTTTCGAACTGCTAGGTGGGCAGGAGCTGGGACCGAACGACGGGAGCTCACCCAGCCGCGGGGATTCGAACCGCCAACCTTACGATCAGCAAGTCCTAGGCACTGAGGTTTTACCCACAGCGCCACCCGCGTCCCGATGGGCGGGGTACAAATAGTAAATAATAATAATAATAATAATAATAATAATAATAATTATTATTATTATTATTATTATTATTATTATTATTATTATCTGAAGTCAGCTCTGTTTAGTTTTTAATGTTTGATGTTTTATTGTGCTTTTAGTTCTGTTGGGAGCCACCCAGAGTGGCTGGGGAAACCCAGCCAGATGGGCGGGTTATAAATAAGAAATGATGACGATGATGATGATGATGATGACGATGAAGCCCTGAGCAGGAAAAAAGACATGGATTCACCTCTGTGCAAGGTGAATTATGATTCCCTGATCTGGTGCCCTCCAGATGTCATTGGACTACAACTCCCATCAGGTATGACCATTGGTCATGGTAGCTGAGGCTGATGGGAGTTTAAAACACCAGATGTTTGAAATGAAGCTGTCAAGAAAATGTTGGCTGCATTAAACTCGCAGTTAGGGAGAAATCCTGTTCTTTCTAGGGAACATGAATACTATATTTTCTTTTCTAGAATTTGGACCCAACACAGATCTAGATCACAGGAGATGCAAACGTGGTGGAGCGTATTTTGTTCCGAATGGAATTAAGCATGGAAATAGTGGGAATGAAGTGGCAGACATAGACCCCTTTGGCTTCAGGTGATTCCATCTCTTTTTTCAGTGATGGTCACATGACAGAGGGTTTTTAATTTCTTAAAGTTATTTTCCCAGCAGGTCACTGCTTGTGTTTACCATTCAACACACAAGTACACTACCAGGCTAAGTTCAAGGTGTTACTCTTGGTATAGAAAACCTTCAGCAGCTTGGGACCGGTCTATTGAAGCGTGGGACCTTACCCCATACATGAGCCACAAAATCTTCATTCTGCATTGGCAAGGAATGACTCCTTCCATGTGGAATCACCTGTGCTCCATAGCCACCTGCCTATTAACATTTGGCAGGTTCCTTCACTATACTCCTTTTTGTTGTTGTTGTTTAGTCGCTTAGTCGTGTCCGACTCTTCGTGACCCCATGGACCAGAGCACACCAGGCACTCCTGTCTTCCACTGCCTTCCACAGCTTGGTCAAACTCATCCTGCTGGCTTTGAGGACAGAGAATACCATCCTCTGTCATCCCCTTCTCCTTGTGCTCTCAAACTTTCCCAACGTCAGGGTCTTTTCCAGGGAGTCTTCTCTTCTCATGAGGTGGCCAAAGTATTGGAGTCTCAGCTTCAGGATCTGTCCTTCCAGTGAACACCCAGGGCTTCCTTTAGAATGGATAGGATTGATCTTCTTGCAGTCCATGGACTCTCAAGAGTTCCTCCAGCATCATAATTTAAAAGCATCAATTCCTTGTTGATCAGCCTTCTTTATGGTCCAGCTCTCACTTCCATACATCACTACTGGGAAAACTATAGCTTTAACTATACGGACCTTTGTCGGCAAGGTGATGTCTCTGCTTTTTAAGATGCTGTCTAGGTTTTTCATCACTTTTCTCTAAAAAAACATATCTCTTCCAGTGGGCATATCAGGACACATGATTTCACTGCCTCTGTTTTAAATTGTTTTTGAATGTTTTTAGATGCCTTCAAATATTTCAAATATGTTTCTACTGAATTTATAATGGTTTTATTTCTAACACAGTTGTGTTTGCAACCCTGGGTTTGGAAGGAAGGCTGGCATATAAATTTGATGATGGTGGTGATAAGAAGATTGTGTAAACCAGTCTTGTGAATAAGTCTACTAAAGTCACTTGCGTTGTTAAGACTACAGTAGCCTGCATTTCCATGCTAGCTTTAGAGAAGGGGGCTTCCTCTCTCCTTGGGAAGATGAAACACATGGTACTGGCCTCCTAGCAGGCTAATAATAATAATAACTACTACTATCATGTGCACTAGTGGAAGGAGGATGGAATGATCCAATATCCCTCTCGCTTCCATTAGCCTGGCCACACATTTGCATGGAATGCTTTGTTGCCCATGGTTACCAGGAGAGTCATCAAACAGAAGAAGTGCACAAACCACTGTAGGATATGTCAGAGTTGCAGAATTAATATGATATTTACAGCAGATTAGGTCCATCAGCACAGACAATATACTATAAACTGTTATCTGCATTCATTATGCATGTGTGGATGGATACACACTCTCTCTCACACAAACACAAACTGAGATTCAAGCAAGCAAATTATGCGAGGAATCCAAGGGCATCCATATAATTTTGGATTTCTTAATTACCAGTTAATTATTTAGCCAGTATAAGACTACGACTTGGTAATAACCCATGCACCAAGAAATGATTTGATTAAATGGGCTACAGCTGGCAAAATTCCAGTACAATTTCATCCCCTTTCTTAAAAATTTCTTTTGCCAATAATGTGGAAGGAAAATAGAGACCTGGAAGAGATCCAACCACTGGGACGCTCTAATGAATTATAAAAGAGAAATAATTACACAGCATTCAAAAGAAAGGTTTAAGACAGAGGGAGTTTGGTAGCAACAGCTTGGAGAGGAAACTTAAATGGCATCTGTAACAGTGATTTAGATGAAGCAAAACTGTTTTAATGAACACAGAATGTGTTGTTTGATATTCCCCAGAAGCTTTTAACTTTGCTTCTGAAGTTATGTGGTGGCAGCATTCCTGGTAGCAATTTCCATTAACAAAATATCTTTCTGTGTTATAACATGGTCTTTGAAGATCAATTATTCTGATGTGGTTTGGTTCTTGATCACCTTCATTATTCATAAAAAAGTCTTCTGGGAAAATACTCCCAGCTGTCTTATTTTATTATATTTGTGGTTTTGTTGCATTCTTGTTTTGCCTGTTGTTTATCAGAATCAGTGGAAATCAATATGCCACAGGATCTCAGTGTGTAATATAGTTTGGGCTAAAATAGCAGGCAACTCTGATATACCTTCAAGACTAGGTGGCATGGGGTGGGCAGACTTAGATCTGTTGGGAGATCTCTGGGAGATTTCCAGTAGACAAGCAAAATATTTTTGACTCAGAACTGTTTAACAATAACAACAACAAAATGAATTTACCCCACCTTAATTATGCTGTTGAAATGATGAAAACTAGCCAGACATGGACTTTGATGTAGAAGGGCTATGAGCACACTACTGGTATTGAAAACAAATATCTAGAATCAGAATGGAGATGCAGACAGCCAGCTCTTTAATTCTAACCCTATGCCATTTGCACCTGCCTCTGGTTGGCAGACAGTGGAGTTCCATAAACACACACATAGAGAATAGATCGAACAAGCCTAAGGTCTATCCACTGCTGAACTAACAGGGAACTACACTCTGCCCTGGGGCCGATTTGAGAATTGGAACCACCACTGAATCTGAACCCTATTGGTGGGGCAGAAAATCAGGGCAGAAAATGGAGGGCCCCCTCCTTTTACTGTGCCTCTTCCAGGCTGTTGCAGCAGAATGGGTAGGCAAACTAAGACACGGGTAGGCAAACTAAGGCCCAGGGACCGGATCCAGCCCAATCACCTTCTAACAAAAACATCCTGAAGGTCCCAGGCCGCTGACCTTCAAATCGGCAAGCCCAAGAGGCTCAGTTGTTTAGACCACAGTGCCAATCGCATCCCACCACGTCCCACTGCTTTACTCCCGTAAGCAGTGCTATTTCTCTAGAAAAAGAGGTGCTGAAACTCACCATGAATGTCTGGCTTATTCTCTTAGAATGACAATGGTGCCCAGCTGAGAGGTGCCAGAACCCACGTAAGCAGTGGCATAGCGTGGGGGGTGCAGGGGGGGCCGGCCGCACCGGGCGCAACATCTGGGGGTTAGGGTTAGGGGGCGCAAATTACTTGCCTTGCCCCGGGTGCTGACAACCCACGCTACGCCACTGCATGTAAGAGTTCTGGTGAGTTTTGGCTGGGAAAAAAAGCCCTACCCATCAGCCCCCAGGATAGGGGCCCAAAGCAGCAGCTTCAAAGCAGCCTGTGATTTCAGTAGGTGCAGTGGAGGTGTTATGTACTGAGTTGAATAGGATCCAAAATGCAGCAGTCGGATTGGTCCCAGAACAATAGGATTCAGAATGCAGCAGTCTGATTGGTCCTAGAACAATAGGATTCAGAATGCAGCATTCTGATTGGTCCTAGAACAATGCAGCAGTATGATTGGTCTGCAGGAGCCACCCAATCCAGCTCCAGGTGGAAGTGAATCCACAACCTGATTGGCCTACAGGAGAATCCCGGAATTAGCCAATCACGTGCAGCCCATTGTGTAAATAATGTATATAAAGCAGACATTCTGGGGGAACATCCATTCCTCCTCACCACTATGAGCTGAATAAAGAGCATGAAATCCATCCTTGACTCTGAGTATATTTCAGGGGGCTTCTGTGGGGACAAAACCCAATGCTAGAGCCCAGCAGGGGGACAAATCCCATCACAATTATCCAAGCAGCACAGATTGTGGGTTAGGATTGTGTGGTCAACAAATATCCTTTGGATATATATTGAAGGTTGGCCAGGAAGGAGTGGAAAAGCTTCTTTAGCCTCATGCCCATCCTTCCCTGTGTGTGCAGGAGTGGATCATGCTAACAGCATACAAAGAACTATAAGAATAAAACCAAACAATGCAAATAACATCTAGTTAACATGCAATTATTACAGCAATGTTGCCCAAATCAGCTGAGGTTACCAAGGCATGTCAGAACAAGACCCCCTGGACCCTACAAGTAAGTGAACCTTATAGGTCTTTTCAGGAAACAAATTGCACAGAAAGGATGCTGCTACTGAGAAGGACCTACTTCAGAAGATAGGACACTTTTAAGTTGGAGCAGGCATTTCCAGAGCTGGTGGCCTACTGCTATTATGACTTTCCTGCAAAAATGACCCACAAAATTCCCCTCTGAGACTTGAAGTGGTGGATAAAGCTAAAGGTAAAGGGACCCATGACCATTAGGCCCAGTCGTGACCGACTCTGGGGTTGTGGCGCTCATCTCGCTTTATTGGCCGAGGGAGCCGTCGTACAGCTTTCGGGTCATGTGGCTAGCATGACTAAGCCACTTCTGGAGAACCAGAGCAGCGCAATAAAACGCCATTTACCTTCCCGCCAGAGCGGTACCTATTTATCTACTTGCACTGGCATGCTTTTGAACTGCTAGGTGGGCAGGAGCAGGGACCGAGCAACAGGAGCTCACCCGGTCATGGGGATTCGAACCGCCAACCTTCTGATCGGCAAGTCCTAGGCTCTGTGGTTTAACCCACAGCGCCACCCGTGTCCCTTGAAGTGGTGGATATTCCCCAAATATTCCCTAATGGTTTGGTCATTCATGGAATATTTGCCAGTTATTGTGGGTATGATCCCTAGGGAAGACGTAAGCATTTCAAAGTCTCATTGATTTCAAAAGGTGAAATGAAGAAAGGACTTAACTTTCACCTGTTAAAATCAATGGGACTTGAAAGCACTTAAGTTTGGTTTGATATTCAGCAGAAGCTTTTTCCTGTTCAATGATTTCTTTTTGCAGTAGAGTTCAACTATTTTACAGTATCTGACATTTGGCATATAGTAGCAATCAATATGTGACAGTATCTGATAGATGACTTGTAACAGAATTTAGTAAATGTTATATTAAGCTCATTCATTCCATTAAACAATCCAAACAGAAGGAAGACTAAGCATAGCATAATGGCATAGCAAATGAGCTGTGAATCAGAAAATGTGTTGTTTTAATCACACCTCTATCTTGAACTCACTATGAGGTGTTTGGATTGGTCCCAAACCTACGTGTGCTATATGGGGACAAAAATGGTGATGCGTCTTATAAAGTTGTTGTAAGGCCTTTGGCAACTCCTGCAGTCCAGCTGATGTCATATGTATTGCTATGCTTTCCTTTGGACCACATCAGCAAGGTCAAGGTCTTGTCCGAACGTACAGTACTCACATTTTCCCCATTTGCTTTTGTTTGAACTAAGTCGTTCTGTAGAAATATCATTCATAATGCTCTTGATTGTTTCTATTTGTTCTTAGCAAATGAAATTGCTTTGTTTCTGAGAAATGAAATTGCTGTGCAGGCTAATAAGGGATTGCAAGGAAGGTTAGGCAAGAATCATCCATTCTCTCCATATTTAGTAGCAAATGCAACAGCCATGTGATTAGATATTGAAGATTATATCATGGTTCCAATAAGCAGGGGCAGCCCAAGTCATTTCGCTGCCTGAGGCAAAGGATAAGGTGGTGCATTCCCCATTCAGTGCACAAAATCTGCCTAGACTGATTGTTGACTCAACACTGGCTGGACAGATGCATTTCAGACTTGAGAGTGGGCACATGCTTGAATGTATCCCCTCATTGAATACCCCCTCTGACATATACAGTTAACATCTCAGACCAAAAGGCCACAGGCAAGAATGTTCACCCTGATATATACATTGCATAAATATATTTGATTTAGAAAGGCATTCAAGAATGTTTGATGATTCACCTGGAATCTGAAATGGTATTCCCCAGCAACAGAAGACTTATGTTGGGCTTCAGAATGACTGTTTAAGCAATAATTCTGAAATAAACAAGAGATTTCCACTTTTGTCTTCAGTCTGAGCCCTATTCATAGGGACGTGGGTGGCAATGTGGGTTAAACCACAGAGCCTAGGGCTTGCCGATCAGAAGGTCTGCAGTTTGAATCCCTGTGACGGGGCGAGCTCCCGTTGCTTGGTCCCTGCTCCTGCCAACCTAGCAGTTCAAAAGCACGTCAAAGTGCAAGTAGATAAATAGGTACCACTCCAGTGGGAAGGTAAACAGCGTTTCCATGCGCTGCTCTGGTTTTCCAGAAGCGGCTTAGTCATGCTAGCCACATGACCCGGAAGCTGTACGCTGGCTCCCTCGGCCAATAAAGCGAGATGAGCGCCGCAACCCCAGAGTCACCCACGACTGGACCTAATGGTCAGGGGTCCCTTTACGTTTACCTGAGCCCTATTCAGTTGGAAAGAAAAGAGCAAGGATCAGCTAGCTAGCTAGCTCCACCAAAAACAGATCTAAGGGAGTATGACCCGTTTGGTCACACCAGAGGTGGAGCTTCTGGGCGCTGCAGCAGGCACCACAATGATGAAGTCCAAAGAAGGTGAGATTGGGCACCAGATTTTGACATCACACAGGGCGCCACTGAAATGTGAGACACCAAGGTCTGCCATTGGCTCTGCCCACCCTCTCCTATGGATTCCTGTTGCAGGTGCCATTGTCTAATGTATGTTGAAAAGCAAACATCTGCAGCAGGGAGCCTGTTGTATTCAAGGAGGCTTCTCAGGGAATTTTGAACCCTCATCTCGCGGAACTAGCTGCCACATATATGCTCTCCGCTCACATTCATCAGATTCATCTCATCCAGCAAGGCAGCTCTTACATCAGTTTATTTAAAGTGGAGATGCAATAAGGTTGAGGGAACATTCTTTCATATGTGGTGGACCTGTAAAAGGGTAAAAGGGTATTGGAAAAGAATCTATAATGAACTGGGAAAAAAAAGTTTAAAAGTACTTTTCCAAACAACAAACAACAACAACAGAGTCTATTTTGTTGGGGATAATTCAGACGGAAATTCCCAGGTGTCAAAAAAGGTTATTTATGTATGCCACTACTGCCGCCCATGTTTTGTTAGCCCCAAAGTGGAAAACGAGCGAGGTCCCAACTAAAGAAGAATGGCAGCTTCAGTTGATGAAATATGTGCAGTTTGCAGACTTAACATATAGAATAAGAGAACAAGAAGAACATACGTTTAGAGAATATTGGAAAAGGTTTATTAAATATATGGGGGGAATTGTGTACACTTGAAAACGTTGGCAGCATTAGGATAAATTCAACAGTGTAAATAACTGTTGATGGGTGTACTAATGGAATATTGCATGGTTTAGTTTATGTAAAATATACAGGGATTTATGATATGCAAAATGAACCATAGAAAGAGAATAAGGGAAGACATTGATATTTTAAGGATGTTTCAATGAGTATTCTAAATTGCAAAACAGGAAAATTAAAAAAATATATTATGTAAAAATATAAAAATAAAGTGTCTGATTCAATGAGATTACTCAAACACATTTAATTTTCACACTGTGTAATCAATCTCTTGCTGAA
The DNA here is from genome assembly GCF_964234715.1 of Podarcis melisellensis. Lineage (NCBI taxonomy): Eukaryota > Metazoa > Chordata > Lepidosauria > Squamata > Lacertidae > Podarcis > Podarcis melisellensis. The sequence continues at coordinate 83,856,437 of NC_138538.1, read as the reverse complement.
CTAGAATTCTAGTGGATCGGTATTCTCAGTTATTATGATTGTGATAGTGAATGGAATGCAGATGTCAAAATGTAACACAGAGGTTGGGACAGTTACAACCATAGAAGTGAATGGGCTCAAGTGTGTCTGTTGGTGAAATCTCATGCACTCAAGATGCAAACGCCAGTGTGTTCAGTTGGGTTTTCTCCCTGGTAAGTGGGTAGAGAATTAAAGTGTAACTTTGTGTTGAACTGTAGCCAGAATGCAGACAGATAAAAACCTCGAATCTTATGATTCCTTAACAGCTATTATCAGTTTTCCAGTGAAGAAAAGTGAAGAAGCAAGATGATCAAATGGTGGGGGAGACAGCCCTTCATGAAATGAGAATAGACGCTCCTGTCACACTGAAAGGAAAAAGGAGATATGAGACAAATGACTGAATCTACTGAACATTTTGAGGAGGATAAAATGTAAAACACTGTCAACAAGATCAATGAAATTCTGTGGGGAACAAAATAAAAAGGGGAAAAAACCTATTCAAAGATTGGAAAGTGATTGCATTTTATACAACAATGGGGGAAAAAAAAACCCAAGGAAGCCTAACTAGATTTATACAGGTCAAATCCTAAAAAGAGAGAATAAAGGAAAAGATCTAAGCAACGCCTGTGAACTTTTATTCCATGTGTGACAGTGGAGATAAAGCGTGATGAAAACAGGGGCATTTCTCACTGTGCTGATAGAACAAAAAACACAGGGAATGAAAGGAGACACACAGGATGATTATCAAAAGCATTTATAGGAGAGAAAACAATTTAGGAAAATTGATATTCCTAACGTCAGTGTAATTCGTATGAATGGAACTGCTACCATTTTCGTCTCAAGTTCCGTTGGCACAGTACAGCATAGTACTGAAGGTGCCATAGATTTAAAACACATGGATTCTCCCAAACGATCCTGGGAACTATAGTATACCTCTCACAGAGTTAAAATGCCCAGCAACCTTAGCAAAATACAACTCTCATGATTCAACTGTCAACGTGTTTTTTAAATGTGTTTTAAATCTATGGTATGTATGCAGTCAACATTACAGTGAGTATTCCTGAGTACAGCATGCAGTGCTCTATTACTGATTTATTTTTTTAGAAGCTGTGTCATAACCCATGTATGGTGGTGTCTCATGTATCTTGCACAATTATTTTGTATCAGCTAGCTCATGGGTAGGCAAACTAAGGCCTGGGGGCCAGATCTGGCCCTATCGCCTTCTAAATCCAGCCCATGGACTGTGCATGAATCAGCATGTTTTTACATGAGTAGAATGTGTCCTTTTATTTAAAATGCATCTCTGGGTTATTTGTGGGGCCTGCCTGGTGTTTTTACATGAGTAGAATGTGTGCTTTTATTTAAAATGCATCTCTGGGTTTGTGGGGCATAGGAATTCGTTCATCCCCCCCAAAAAAAAATATAGTCTGAGGGACAGTGGACCAGCCCCCTGCTGAAAAAGTTTGCTGACCTGAACTAGGTTGTGCGGAGCCTATGGAAGCCAGTGGCTGTAAACACGAAGTATTCAAAACACAGCTAACACACATGGCTTCCCCAAATAATCATGAGAACTCCTCACAGAGCTACAATTCCTACCATGCTCAAACAACTCCAACTACAGTTCCCAGGTTTCTATGGGAGATACCATGTGCTTCAACGTATGGCGCGAGTTGGGATAGCTTAGTTAGTGGAACATGAGCACAATCTCAGGACTGTGACTTGAACACCCTCAAAGGACTCCGGCATTGCAGTGGGGCTGGACTAGATGAGCCTTGGAAACCCTTCCAACTCTACAATTCTATGATTCTATGGTGTATACATAGCCGATGACTGTGTACATGACAGTTGCTTCTTCCGCTGGAAGTTGGAGCTATGGGGACATTTGGAACTGAAAGGAGAATGAAACAAGATGTGGAATACCCTATAGGCCTTATCTTTAAGGACGTAGGCCTGGCTGGAAGAAACGTGGATGCTGTGGGGCGGGAGTCTCCCCGAGATTTGGTCTTTAATATCAAAGGCTATCAAAAAGACTGGCAGAAGAGCTATGAGAGAGATTTAAGAGCCTCGGATATAAGATCTCTGGGTTGATGGTCTTTTTTTTCTTGAGATTTGTTGGGGACTGATACCGGGAAGGGGGTATGGGTGGAATGGAAAATGGGATTTTAAAGTGTATATAATATAAGTTGCTTTTTTGTTTTACCTTTTTGTTTTACTTTTAGGAGAATTGGGAAATTCGTGGAAGGGAATTTTCTTTCGAACCTTAGGGAAATGAAGATACAGTATGTTAAAATAAATTATTAAGATAAAAATTAGGTTAGAAGGATTTGCTGAAACAACAATTTAAATTAGAATACAAAAATGGAAGGTGCGAGGAGGTTCAAGGAAATAAGTAAAGGAAGAAAGTTATGTAAAGGTTTGATTCGTTTCTTTTTTTCTTTTTTTTTCTTTTTTTATGATTGTATGTTTTCTATGTTTTTTTAAAAAAAATTCTGTTTTTCCTTTTTTTATTTTAACCTTTAAAATTTTGAATAAATATTATTATATATAAAAAAAGACAGTTGCTTCTTCCTGCACAATAACAATAACAATAATAATAAAGTGAGCATGCACACGGAAACTTATACCCAGAACATACTTAGTTGGTCTCTAAGGTGCTGGTGCTACTGGACAATTTTTATTTATTTATTTCGACTGTGTCAGACCAACATGGCTACCCTGCTGAATCTAATAACAATATGTGCTGGTCCCGGGGGGGGGGGGGGGGTTAGACCATGCAGCGTGGTCTAAGTCCGGGCCATAGGTCGAGGGTAAGGAGGCTGTTCGTCAGGGGCAAAGCGAGGTCCAAAGCGAGGAGTTAGGCATGGTCAGAAACCCAGGAGAGCAGGTCAGGGTGCTGGCAGGAACAGGTTACCAACAATGTTGCTCCCACAACCTGGGACTGGGCTGTCTGGTCTTTATCTCCTCTGAGGCATAGGGTGGTCCCGGCACACAGGTGACTCACCTCTCCTGGCCTTAAGGCGAGCACTCCTCCTGTGAGAACTTAGTTCCCTCCGCCTCTCTGCCCTGAGCCTCTGCAGCTCCGGAGAGGCTGGAGGGTTACTGGACCCAGAGGCAACCTCACCTTCCCCTGACAGGGCTGGAAGAGGAGCACCTGCAGGTAATGGGTCCTCGATCACCTCCAGAGCCAGAGCGGATTCAGCTGGTGTCTGCTCCTGAGGATCCGGCACAGGTGAGGGCCCTTCAGATTCAAGCCCCTGCCCCGGCTCAGCCGGCCCTGGAGGCGGGGACTCCTGTGCAGGCTGGGATTCCTCCGGTTCAGCCTCTGAATCAGATTCCCAGGCCATCACACCATAATTGTACCTCTCCCATTCTGACTCCATATTACTGGCTGCTGATGGCCATGATAGGGAAGCAGACAATGTAATCATAGAATTGTAGAGTTGCAAGAGACTACAAGAGTCATCTAGTCCAACCCCCTGCAACGCAGGAATCTTTTGCCCAATTGTTGCTCAAACCCATGAACCTGAGATTAAGAGTCTCATGCTCTACTGACTGAGCTATAATGACATTTTGAACTGTGGAATATTGAGCTACACTTTATGGAGGGGGGTGGACGAGGCCAGTTGGTGTCTACTACTTTGGGCTGTTTCCTTGGATTCTGTTTACAGTGGTACTTTGATTCTCAAACTTAATCTGTTCCGGAAGTCTGTTCCAAAACCAAAGCGTTCCAAAACCAAGGCTCGCTTTCCCATAGAAAGTAAGGCAAAATGGATTAATCCGTTCCAGACTTTTAAAAACAACCCCTGAAACAGCAATTTAACATGAATTTTACTACCTAGCGAGACCATTGATCCATAAAATGAAAGCAATAAACAATGTACTGCAGTCACACAATCAATCAATCAATCAATCCATCAGTCAGTCAGTCAGTAGCTGAACTGGCTTCCACACAGTCACAAAAACAAAACAAAAAGAGCTGCAAAAACGCAAAATAAATGGCAAAACCAGACAGACTTCAGCGTAACACTCAACACGGAGCATGTTCAGCTTCCAAAAAAAAAGGTTTGCAAACCAGAAAACTTACTTCCGGGTTTGCAGTGTTTGGGTTCCAAGTTGTTTGAACACCAAGGCGTTTGAGAACCAAGGTACCACTGTCTTCCATTTCAGAACACGGAAGTTTAGATCCACAAATCCAGCCGGCTTTATTGTGATGTCAGGAACTGGGCAAGTGAGCTTTAGGTTGAGCACATCTTTTAGAGTTATAGGCATTTTGAAGTTATGAACAACCTCATTCCCATGATATTAGTAAACTTACAATTATGTTCTATTTGGAACTGTTCACACAGGTACCATAAGCACTTTAATACTGTATAAAACATTCGCTCAGTCTGGTGGGTTTTTCTTAGACATCAACCTGCAGTTCTGATATTGTGATTTACAGTATTAGTGTGTCTTGCACTCTCCCTGCTCATAACAAAAATACCTAGGCCAGCACCGGCTTATAGTACAAACCAACCCATATCCCTTTCAAATAAAAGTTCCAGGGAAGGACTTATAAAATCAAAAGTCCTTTGCGGTATTTTGCTTTAAGAAGAAATGTCATAACCCTCCCTGGGTTATAGATTGAGACAATTAAGGAACAAAGGAAGAAGTTATAATAAGTAAGCCTCTCTGAGCGACTTTTCCCGTTATATTTATAGGATTCTTTAATAATAAAAAAAGCTCAGGGTCAATGTTTTGTGCTATCTCTAGGGTGAGTCAAAATAAACCCCAAGAACTTATTTCAGCAAAAACACTGAAAACAGTGTTATGGACTTTGCAATACACTGAAGGAAGAAATCTTATCTGAGCAGATTGACTGAAAATAACCCCCTTGCTCATCTCATGTCAATGATTATATTGACTTCAGATCATTTCCAATCCAGCTGGAGCCCTTTTCCATGTTGTTGTTGTTGTTGGTTTTTGTTTTAACTGCTACTATGAAAATTCGCTTCACAGCATTGAATGGCATGCTTCTAGTGCTGTCTCAAAAATGTATCCTGCCTTTCCCCAACTATTCATCACTTAACGGGGAAGAGAAGAAATTGGTATTTTGGGTGAAATCCTCATAGATGGAGTACAGGGTTTTTTGTGTTAATACCTTGCTTTTGAAGTGTCTCAAGATGTCCATTCATTCTACAAACCATCTCGTTAGTGGTCCTAAATCTGCAGCCTCCTTGGGTGCCCATGCTTCAGCTGAAACTCAGAGGAAGACAGTGTGAGGTAATTCCTCCCATTGTGCTTCTTCAGAACAGGAAGCACAGGCAACCAGGAAGACTGCAGAGTGCTGAAAGAATGTATACTGGAAGGAGAAAAACATGCAAGAACCTTGGCTACCTCTAAACGATAAGGTAAGCTCAAAAACCTACACCCACTAAAATTGTTAAGACCACCAGGAACACCTGATGAAATATACTTCATCAGTGCTATTCTTCTAGAAAAAGAGGTGCCATAACTCACCATGAACACCTCCCTCATTCTCTTAGATTGTCAATGGTGTCCACCTGCACCTTCCCCATTTGCCAGTGATAGGCAGTGGCAGAAACAATCCCTTAGGCAGTCCACAAATTGATGTGGCAATGAGTGGAAGGTTTAAATGCGCACACAAATAAAGGGATTATTTTCTCCCGATATGTCTAATAAAAGAATGTTGTTTGCATTTCAGAAGCTTTTTCAAAAAGAGCTTGCTTTAAATTACTAATAAACAGCAAGACAGCTTTTAAGCGATATATGAAATTTAAATCAAATCTTCTTAAAGCCTGCATTCTTCTTGAAATTAGAGAAATAGTTTGTCAAAAGATAGCCTGTGGCATGTGTTGGTATATTATAAGCATTATGAGAAAAGCAGGAGCACTAAGATAATTAAATGCAAGGATGTTATTTCATTACAATTTCTTTGTAGTGGAAGCTTAGCTTCAAAAACTTCCAATTAGAAGCATGTATGCAAGATTATCAGCTTGTATGATTTATACCAGTTTTTCTTACAATTCCAAGCTACACTTATACCTTAAAATCAGAGGCACACATCACTCTTGGTTTGCTTTTAGAATGTGTATGAATAAGAATTGATATTCCTTCAAAGGAGCACACTCACCATGAGTGTTCAGCTGGGTTCACTTTGTTGATTGAGGAGGGAGCGCGGTTAAGCTGGGTAACCACATACCCTGCAAGTGTGTTGTTGTTGTTGTTGTTGTTGTTGTTGTTAAATTTGTATAATGCCCTATACCCGCAGGTTTTAGGGCGGTTACAGCATAAAATCAAAATATAAAAACACAATATTAATATTAATAATAATAAAACAACCCAATAAACCAACACATTTAAAAATGGCATTGGATGTCCATCAGCCAAAGGCCTGGTTAAAGAGGAACATTTTTGTCTGGTGCCTAAAGGTGTATAAGGAAACCCTTACTAGCAAATTTGCTGGGAAAATCTGAAGCCTCCCATATTAAATACCTTCTGGAGGATAGGTCAAATCATATTATACTGACCATGGCAAAGTTTCTTTCAGAGGTCGCAAGAAACAAAGACCATCATTCTCTAGACATAACAAAAGACTACCTCTTTTGCCTGTTGTTTGGTTATTTTAACGGTATCTTGTTTTGAAACTGTTTTGTGGGTCTATGGACCGCAATAAAGATATTTGATTTGATAATGTATAATGAAGACACCAGCCAAACCTCCTTGGGGAAGAGCATTCTATAAATGGGGAGCATAACAGAAAGGCCCGTTCTCGTGTTGCCACCCTCCGGACCTCTTGTGGAGAAGCTACATGAAGAAGGGCCTCAGATGATGATCACAGGGTCCAGGTACGTTCATATGGAAAGAGGCAGTCCTTGAGGGCTTGTGGTCCTGAGTGTTGCATTTGGCATACATGAAAAGAGGCCATACATGTTTACCAAGGTATGCATGTATAACACCTCTATGTGAGGGAGAATCCTGGGGCAATCTGAACACCTGACTCTTGTGACTTAAGTGACCAGGAAGAGGAAAAGAGCAGTTAGGTACAGCCTGGCAAATGTGTACAGAAAGATGATGGTGAGTTTGATTTATTTAATTCGATGAAGTTTGACATGACAGTGCCAGAATTATTCACCTTTCTTGTAGCTACTGTTACCATCCATAAACCTCACAGGTGCTTCTTGTTCCCAGATCGTGTACAAGTTTCTCTTTCTTACCTTCAAAGTTTTCCATGATCTCTCTCCTCTGCTTATCACTTAAATCACATGTCCCAACACATCCTTGATTGTGGTTTTTGCTCATCCATGTCCACCATGCTCAGCCATCTAAAGACCTCTTCCTTCCTGAAACAATTCTATAGTTTCTTCTTGGCTGCCTGGAAGTACATCCCAGAATACTTCCTTAAGACCATCTGCCTTAGGTAAAATGGTAGCAATCCTCTCTCTTATGTGCCCAGGCAAGTGTGAATGAATGAATGAATGAATCTTTATTTGCGTCAGCCATCGGCCATAGCAATAAAACAACAATACAATATGCAAAGAATAGAAATAAAAAGTCAATTATATAAAATACGTTTTAGGGTTTTGAATCAATAGTCAAATAGTGGATCTTATTTTGATTGCCCCTGCTAAAAACCTTGCAACCTTTGCTGTCACCTGCTCATCTTGATCTGCCAAGAGAAGGGACACTGTGGCAGTGGTTGGGTGACCCAGAATGGACAATAAAAGAGGGGTGATAATCTCATTCCTCAAGTCTTTATAAAGACTGCAAGTCAGAAGGGCATGTGCCACCGATTCAGTACTGCTATCTCCACAGGGACATAATAAATTTATTTTATTCTTTATTTTTTTATTTTTTTATTTTATAAGCATTTTTCGTGTGGAATCTGTTGGAATCGTCCCTCAAGTACAGCCAAGGGCAATACATTCAATCTTGCGAGAGTAAAAGCGCATCTAGCGCAGGCAAGTGTCCTCTGGCAGGCTGATTCACAGAATACACAACACAACAGAAAAGCCAGTGCTCTTCCCATTACAGCACACCAACAGATCATAGGATCTGTGATAAACATACAAGGGAACAGGTAACCATTTCCAAGGTGCCAAACATAGGCACAACAGGGCACCAGGATCCTCGAGATTCTGTAGATGGCTCTTCTGAGGAAGAGGCTTTGGACCCTACAGAGAACTATAGTACAAGTGAGGATTGGGAAAAACCTACAAGAGCCTCAAGGCAGCCTGAAGATTCCCTTTCTCATGTGTGCCTCACCTGCCTATCCATTCTGATAACCCCTCCAACCACATCACAAACTGTGCCTCGTTCCTCATTCTTTCCCTTTATGCCCAGGCCTCAAGACTGAAGATTGCAATTGACCTGGTGGAAAGTCCAGAGTCTTCATAGGATCATTCATTTTGCTCATAGGATCATTCATAGGATCATTCATTTTGCTTTGCTGGCGCAAAGCCCTCTATCACCAGGGATTTCCCCAGGATAAGGATCTGCTTGGAAGAGGGAGAAGATAGAGCTGCGAACAATGACCCACCAGATGACCTAGAAGAAGAGACGATATTTCTTAGTCTCCTCTAGACAATTGTTGAGTTAACTGTTCCCTGTTGGACTCTAGAACTAGGTGCTGGTCGTGGACACATGTCTGCCAACTTTTAAATAAACACTTTTTACAAATTACTCAGTTATGATTCCTGTTAGTCAGGGAGCCATAGTACAGACTCTCCAAGCGTCCCTATTTTCCAGGGACAGTCCCGGATATACAGAAGTTGTCCTGGCTTCTGATTTGATCTGGGAATGTCACACTTTTCCTTAGGACGTCCCTATGTTCATCACAGAAATGTTGGAAGACGCTTCTGGAGAAACCAGAGCAGCACACGGAAACGTCGTTTACCTTCCTACCGGAACAGTACCTATTTATCTACTTGTACTGGCATGCTTTCGAACTGCTAGGTTGGCAGGAGCTGGACCGAACAATGGGAGCTCACTCCATTGTGGGGATTCAAACCACCAACCTTTCGATTGGCAAGCCCAAGCGGCACAGTGGTTTAACCCACAGTGCCACCCTATTATTGAATAGGATGTCCCTATTTTCATTGGAGAAATGTCAGAGGATGTGGTAGCATTCCCTGCAATATGAAATATGAATTTGTATATAAAGTTTAAAGAATATGAAAGCCTTCTGCAGTTCCATATTTAATTAAGATTTTAGCCAGCATTTACAATATTTATTATTATTGATTGACTTGCCCCCTAGCTCTGTAAAAATTGCTTCTCATTTAAAAGGAAATGGTACTTGGGATCTGATTTGGTGATGGGAGGCAGTAAAAAATTCAGATACATTAATATAATTATGAAAGTGTAGTTCATAGCCTTAGGGGATCTCCCCCCCCCCTTTTCCTTTTGAAACAGAATGGTGATATTTGACAGCGATGTTTCATAAAGTAGGAAATATAATTTAAACTATTATTTAGGCTCCCTGTTGTGGGGTTGCTTAGTCTTAATCTGCATTGCAGCCCCTCTGGAATTTTTTGACTGAATAAAATATTCCTCCCCTTATGCATTCTTTTCTTTAATAATTAGTATGGTGTAGTACTTAGAGTATTGGACTAGATTCTGGGAAACCAGAGGTTTAAGGTGCTGGTTTTGACCTTAAAGCCCTATGCGGTCTAGGACCCACGTACCTACGGGACCGCCTCTTCTAGTATGCCCTGCGGAGGACCTTAAGGTGCACAAATGACAACACTTTGGAGGTCCCAAGTCGCAAGGTGGTTAGATTGGCCTCAGCTAGGGCAAGGGCCTTTTCAGTACTGGCCCTGACTTGGTGGAACGCTCTGTCACAAGAGACTAGGGCACTGCGGGACTTGACATCTTTCCGCAGGGCCTCCAAGAGCCTGGCCTTTGGTTTGGACGCAGTCTGACCCTTATGTTTCCCTCCCCTCAGGTTTTGATCTATGGGCTACTTTTAAAATGAGGTTGCATTTTAAATTGTATTTTAACTGTATTTTAAATTCTTTTCTTTTCTTTTCTTCCCCCCCCCCCCTATTATGTTTTTATTGTGATTTTACTAGTGTTAGCTGCCCTGAGCCCGGCTCTGGCTGGGGAGGGCAGGGTATAAATAAAGATTTATTATTATATTATTATTATTATATCCCCAGTCAGTCATGTAGCTCACTGGGTGACCTTGGAATAGTCAGTGCCTCTCAGCTAACCACCTTGAACTTCTTGGAGAAATAAAATGGGATATAAATGCGGAGCAACAAATACTTTTCTTTTCGTCTGCCCTACCAGTGCCTATGTGGTCACCAGTTGCCGTTTTGTGCTTAAACAAAATGACTTCAGGCACCTAGAAGCAATCTTAGTATTTTGGCTGCGGCATATTCCAAAGTATTACTTGTAGAGGTGCATCCCTTTGCCGTCGTTACCTGTAGCGAAAGCAGAAGGGAAATAATTAGCTACTGCTCTACATGAATGGAGGCTGTAATAATCTAAGCTGAATATATTTCCTGACTTCTTCGCCTTCATCAGTTTGAAGCTATTGGCGTTCTGGAGGGAGAAATAACAGGAGATTTAAATGCGAAATTGCATGAAGTGTGCTCTCCTGCAAATGATCACTTGTAAATGCACTCTGGGTCTTCAATTGAAATAATCTGCCTCCTGGACAATTGGTATCATTGAGCCTTTTATAAATATGTTCAGGATTATGGAAAAGGAAGGGAGAAAGGCTTTAAATTTTAGAATATAATTAACCATAGAGCTGAGGCTAGTGGGTTTTTATGATAGTTATATTGTTTTTTTTAAGCTCTTTATTTGTGAACCACCTCGTGGATCATTTTTTTTAATGTTCTCCTTTCTAATGGCATATTTCAATAAATGAAAATGTGTTGTCAGTAAACAGGCAAAACTGCTCCCATAATTTATTTATTTATATAGTTTTAGCTGATTTTTTTCTTTAAAAAAATCAAAATCATTGTATTGTGTTTCTTGCACACTACTTAGAAACAATTGTAATTAAGTGGTATAAAAATTGTCTAAATAAATGAATAAATATTCTTTTAGTATACACTGTTCACCATGAAGCCATAAAGGCCTGGGGAATTGGGGGGAAATATGCATGGCATGTATAAGATGAACCTAAGAAGAGCCCTATTGGATCAAAACATGTAGTTCAAGATCCTGTTCTTGCAATGGCCAACCACTATGTATACAACACTGTCTCACATGGAATGTAACTGATTTGTAGAAAAGATGCTGCTGTTAGCAGCTTACAAGCGGGTGTTGATTTTCCAGAAACAGGCCCTGGATTTAACACAGAGCACTTTTATTTCTGTTTCAACTATTCTTCTTCTTTAGATCGTGTCCTCCTCACAGAGAGCATGCATTGCGGTGAGATCATCAGGACTGACCTCCCTGCTCTTGTGGGTGGGAGCAATTGGATAGCCACAACAACCTGATTGGTGGTCCCTCAGTTGCTGGGGTAAATCTGGCCACTGGGATTGTTTATGCATTAACCAAGGGACCTATATACCACTGCACATTGCATTGAGCTTCCTCTTTTCGCTTCGGGCATCGGATCACCCGCCCACCCTCCCTATATTTAGGGTCCATTATGACCTTGCTATGGGACGCGGGTGGCGCTGTGGGTTAAACCACAGAGCCTAGGACTTGCCAATCTGAAGGTCAGCGGTTTGAATCCCCGCAATAGGGTGAGCTCCCATTGCTCGGTCCCTGCTCCTGCCAACCTAGCAGTTCGAAAGAACGTCAAAGTGCAAGTAGATAAATAGGTACTTCTCTGGCGGGAAGGTAAACGGCGTTTCCGTGCGCTGCTCTGGTTCGCCAGAAGCAGCTTAGTCATGCTGGCCACATGACCTGGAAGCTGTACGCCGGCTTCCTCAGCCAATAAAGTGAGATGAGGGCCGCAACCCCAGAGTCAGTCCCGAATGGACCTAATGGTCAGGGGTCCCTTTACCTTTACCTTTTATGATCTTGCTATGCTGTCATAGACCATCTGTTTTTGGGACAGGGGCCCGGTAGGAATTTCCCTATTTGGCTGATTGGCTGTTGCCATTTGGGTTTCACCTGCCATGTAGCAAATTGTCACAACTTTGTAAGGTTTGGCGGTTAGGCATTGGTTCAAGGTAGAGGGGAGGGGAGGTTGTCACACCTGCCCCTCCAATGTGCACAAAGGTATTCCATTTAAAGGAATCCAGGGGCTCGTCTTGCTTTTGTCCAATCCCCTTCCAGGGTTTAGGGCCATGCCAGAGCTCCTGGGAGCATTTGGGGTGAGCTTGAGTCTGAACCTAGTTCAGTGCTCCCCCAGGATGTTTACCTGTACTGACCTCTGCCGGTGTCCAGTCGTCAGTGCTATCCTGCCAAGGTCAGGTACAGCTACTCGGGAACCAACGCCTAAGCAAACCATGCATGATCTGTAATCAATAAAGTTGTGGCCAAAATTATGCCAATAACATTAAACTAAATTCCGTGTCAATTGTTTCTTTATTTATTGGGGGAGGTCTTGGGATCTTAACACGCAACGGATTTCTTTTGACCAGAGTGGCTTCATTTTCCAGCATGTTTTGCAACACAAGGAGCAGACCTGCACTTCTCTTTGACTATCTCCACTGAGTTGGGTGGAAAAAGGAAGGCCATATAATCGAGAGAATCATTGATGTGGAGAGTCAAACCTGGGGTCACTGTGCATGCTCTGTGGTCAAACAAACTAAAGACTAGACTGGGAATTTTGGCACAAAACCAGGCTAAATACCATGGACACAAGTTCTTGTGAACTGCATATCACAACCTGTATCCCACTTAATGGTAGCAACCTCCCTCCTCTCTCACATTTCTGTTTCTATTTTAATTAATGCTACATCAAATTAAACTGCTGACATCAAAGCTAATGTGAACCAATCAGATTTTTCAAAAATGTATATTCCGATTCACTTGCTCATCAGAGGAGACAAATGTTTCACTTTGATCTACATCTATTCAAAGGCATGTTAGTTTAAATCTGTTTTATTATTGTACAGTTTTAGCCCTCGCACCTGGTGTTTTAGCTACTTGTCTAATTATTGTTTCAGATAAGTGTCTGTATAAAAATGGGAACATTCTTGCCTCTTGTCTTTCTAGCTGATTAGTCTGTTTGGTCCAGGATATTTGGTTGGCATTTGGTAAATATATTGCAGCAGTGTGCAGAGAGAAATAGTCTGGAAAGATTGCTGGTTGAAAGATAAAGAAAAAATAGGATTTGTTACTCATGAGAAACAAAGCTGTTTTAAGTATAGGTGTTACATGTGGCTGATACAGAGACACTAGCACACTAGCTTATATTGTAGCTGAATTGAACTAACTTGGAGAAGAAGCAGGAATAAAGTAAAAGCTTGAAAGGAAGTCATAAACTTTATCAACAAGTAGTTATTAAAAGAAAACTAATAAGCATGGAAAGAAAATGAAGGGGGATGGGTTTCCCATTCTAAAATCTGACTGTGCAGTCAGTCTGAAACGGGCCCCACAATCCCATTTTTTCCCATCAAGGGTGCATTAGCTAAAAACCATTAACTTGAGCACTTAAGCAAATGCATAACAAGAACACAGCTGTATAAACAAAGCTCTCTCCTTTATCAGTCCGTGACGCCTAATGAATGGCCTTGCCAGTTCCAAAGTGGAGCAGGGATGACACATCTGGGTCTTATCTTACATCCTGACCACAATGACGCACAGACCTTGTCAGCCCCTGCGAACGGCGCCAGGAGTACTCTTAGAGTTGGTGACCTTCTTACCCCAAGATAAGGAATACAGGAACAAGAAACCCTTTTATGGTCAAGAGTACAGGAACAGGAACATCCTTTTATGGTTTTATGTCTGTGATGTCAACTTACGTGTATAAGCTTACGTGGTTGGATTCCTGGGGAAGGGGGGAGAGGGTGCCTGGAGGATATATATATTGCATGGAATCTCTCATTTCTTTGGACTTGCTGTGGACTGACGACACAAATGCCTTCTGCTATCCGGAGAGCAGAATAAACTCTTTCTCTGAACCAAACCTCAGTGTTGTTTGACTTCCTTCCTCCCGTCCGGGAACAACGCTTACCCAACCAATCAGTACGGTAAAGTCTAATAAGGCTACAAAAAGACTGCCTTTCTGTTAGTTCCCCCCATTCCACACACTGGTTCAGACAACTTATTGATTTTTGTTGTTTTACTCCAAACACCCAAAACAAGGTGCAGCACATTTTAACTTTTCACGCATGAGTACAAGCTCCCATCCCAAAACTGACTTAAAATGCCCAGGCTTTGGTAGTTGAATGATATCAGAAACATCTCAAGCTAAAAAAAATAATAAGCTGGCACAGTGGCAACCATGTGAGATCTGTTTTGATTCCAACGGCCAAGTTGTTGATTATCGTCATTGATAATTTTGTGAGCCAAATAATGGACATCAGGTTATGAACCATAGCCAGTTCAATAAATCCACTGAGGGATTTGGGCACAATAATTTTTCAAAGAGGACAAATCTGCAAACTGGTGTGGAAATGCAGAGCACAAAGATTGGAGAAATGAGAATCTGAGAGAAACTGAAACCTATAGATTCCCTCATACTAAGCATGAGGTATGTGCGCTTTCAAGAAGAGGACGAAGAGTTTGGACTTGATATTTCAGCCTCTCCCCCACCAGTATTATGCCTGAAAATGGCAGCAATGTAATCTATTTATGTAATCAGATGTAAATGTTACCATTCTCTGCAGCTGGCCGTAAGTTTTCAAGCAAAGTGGTGGTATTTCAGCAAACTCAGTTGGGGACATTTTGAAATGCTGCCTTTTGCAGTTTTGAAACATTCTGCTCTCTTGGGTAGAAATTAGTTTTTAAACACTGGCCTGCCCAGTAAAAAAACCCAAAAACCTTCCATAATGGATTTTACACACATTGCCTGTCTTAGATTGTGTTGATGGATTCCATTTGGCTGAAAGTATTGCCATCATATGGAGTCAGCCAAGGTCAAGAAGCTTCCTTTTATTTTGCTCGCATCCCTAAGGGGAACTATCTGTTCTTCTGTCATCTTAGAAATCACCAGGGATTTGAAATTAGAAATTCCTAGTCTATAACTATACATTAAATTGATTACCACCTCTCTCTTCTACAATGAAGACGGCACTTCTTTTAACAACACTAATATAATACAAAAGTATGCTTTTAATGGACTAGTTGATGCTTGTGAAAACAAACGAGTTTTTGAACTCTACAGAGCACTTATTCAGATAGAAGACTACAGCTGAACTAATGGAGGGGTGTAGAAAGTTGAGTCCCGCAAGGTGAATCTGGAGACATGGCAGGGTCAAGCTTGCCATCATCTAGACAGAGGAGGAGGTTTCAAGCTGGCTTCTGACTTAAACAATGCATCTGTACGTTTTTAGTATCTGCTGCAAATAGCCTCTTGTTAAATGCTGTTCATAAGTTTATTGTTCTAGCCAATGGCTATAACAAACTAGTATTAGGCGATAGTGTTTATAAAATATTACACAACATACACCCATAATATAAAAAGGACTTTGCCAGGTTCCTGATCATTAAAGCACAGTTTCCCTTGTGCATCTCTAACAGCTCCATTTCTAATATTATTTGGTCTTTTAAAAATACAATTTGCCAACATTCATGGTGTAAGAGAGAGAAGTTACCAGAGATACCAACAAACTGAAACCCAGCATGATTTCAGATTAAACCTCCGAATCACCACAACAATTTATAATGATTTTATCTAACTCATTTTTCCTTATTTTTTCCCCAGTTGGGACACAGAGGGCCAACCAGTGTGTTACAGATATGTTATCATTACTCAAAAGAAACGATAACATTTCTGCTGGGCTTGTGTGCACAAAGGTTTCAAAAAATAATATATTTGATCTCTATATAAGGGGCAGGGTAACCAATAATGAGTGAGGTTGATGTTGAATGTTAATAATCACCTGAGGTTGATGTTAAATGTTAATAAAGTTGTGGCTCTAGTTAACCCAGCGATGAGTGTTTTGCCTCTTCCAACTCATGTGGGCAGTTAGACAAGGTACTGATCTCATTACTTGTGTGGGCACAGTTGGGTAGACCAATGGTCATAAAATACTAAGCAGTTTGTTTTGTGACCCCCCACCCCACTAAAACATACCCAGTGACATTGGAGGGGTGGGTGGGAATGGAAGTACAGTGGTACCTCAGTTTTCGAACGTCTCTGTTGACGAACATTTTGGAACTCGAACACCGAAAACCCGGAAGTAAATATTTCCATTTTCGAATGTGCCTTGGAAGTTGAATGGCTTCTGCTGAGTATTTCTCAATTTTCTCAATTAAATTTGCAGACCACCCTTCGTGCCTCGGTTTTCGAACATTTCGGAACTCAAATGGTCTTCCAGAATGGATTACGTTCGAAAACCAAGGTACCACTGTATTTTGCATCACATTATGCAAATGATGTGCATGTAACTTTCCTTTTCAACTTTGCCAAGCAAAACTCTTTTTGTTTCCCTTGATGTTCCTTGGCTGCCTCAACAAAGCTGGAGCCTGCCTATTTCAGATCCTCCAAGTGTCCCTATGTTCCAGTAATAGTCCCAGATTTACAGAAGCCACCCCAGTTTCTGATTTGATCCTGGAATGTTGTTGTTGTTTGGTCATGTCTGACTCCTTGTGACCCCATGGACCAGAGCAGACCAGGCACTCCTGTCTTCCACTGCCTCCCACAGTTTGGTCAAACTCATGTTAGTAGGTTTGAGAACACTGTCCAACCATCTCGTACTCTGTCATCCCCTTCTCCTTGTGCCCTCAATCTTTCCCAACATCAGGGTCTATTCCAGGGAGTCTTCTCTTCTCATGAGGTGGCCAAAGTATTGGAGCCTCAGCTTCACAATCTGTCCTTCCAGTGAGCACTCAGGGCTGATTTCCTTATGAATGGATAGGTTTGATGTTCTTGCAGTTCATTGGACTCTCAAGAGTCTCCTCCAGCACCATAATTCAAAAGCATCAATTCTTCGGCAATCAGCCTTCTTTATGGTCCAGCAAACCCAATGTTGGAGTTATGCGACCCCTGAGTCAAGAAGATAAATACCGTAACTATACAACCTTTAGAAGACATATGAAGGCAGCCCTGTAAAGAGAAGTTTTTAATGTTTAACATGTTATTATGTTTTTATAAGTGTTGGAAGCCACCCAGATGGGTGGAGTATGATGATGAAGATGGAATGGAACGTCCCTATTTTCATCAGAGAAATTTTGGAGGGTATGCTATTTTCTATCAAATTCTACTTAAGGCCAATTTGCTAACAAACACTTGTACACCCTTGGGCTATAGGGATCTACACAGAGTAAAAGGCAAAGGATATCTGTGTTCAATAAAACTGCAGTTAGTTACCCTATCCTGATTTTAACAAGGTTATTCAACTCACAAACCTTCCTGAACTTTCTATGCTTTTCTAAATAGGCTTCTGAGTGGAAGATTTTTTTAAAAAGTGAACGATTTCCAAACTTTTGGAATGTCTTATATTTATTGATCATTTCATCCATGAAATATTAATCATGTTGTGCTACTGGGGCCTCCTTTAGTTTTTTTTGGCTCAGCGAGAAAGTCTCTGCTCTACCATTTAATGCAACATGGTGCTAGTTATGAAACCTGAAGCCTGACTCTGCCAATGAAATGAAGATCTCTGTTAAATCTGATCCCTTATACCATTTTACGGTTTGATGCCCTTTCCCAGGTTACAACTGTTTTAGCATTTCAGGAAGATGCTTGTTAAATTAACTGTTTTAAAAAATCAACTCTATTTAACCTGTTCCTTTTATTAGTTTAATGCATCTTTTAATCTTTTTTTATTTTTTAAAAAAACATTATTCCTTGCCAGAGTTATACAATATATTACTAATTTCTTGACCTGAGATTGCCAAGTGCATTATTATATACTGAAAGCATCTGGCTTCGCTAAATTGGTTTCCAATTTTTATGACACATGCTTTCAGAAGGAAAAAAAACACACTAAGAAAAATCAAATTGAAAATGCCAAAGGGAACTCAAATGCATGGCTAGGACATAAAGCCATGGATTCACGCCCAAAACATATCTGCTGTCACTTTCTGAAGCCAGCTCTTGTTCACAGCTTAGTTTCAAAGAGATTTCAGTATGAAGAATGCTGTAGCCACCTGTTGTTTTCTGTCAGAACTAGCCAAACAAGACAGTGATCAGAACTTGTTGCCTATTGCTTAGAACATTTCCAACACAATCACATCCAAAGCTGGTTGTCCTCTGCAGTTCTGTGTGCCATCCAGTTCCAAACACAGCGTTTGCATTCTGGAAAATCTCAGCTTTCATTACAATAGCAGCAAAACAAAGCTTCTAGCAGTCTGGGTTATGGAGCCATGCAAAAGAATGTATAGGAAGAATATGCAGATATCTGCAGAGAATAAAGGCTCTCTTAGATATAAGGTTACCACCCTTGAGCAATTCTTTGTTTTTTGTTTTTACGAACTGTTCATATTTTCAAGAACACTGTCTCTAAGAGGATTCCTCCCCCCCCGCCATATTATTTGTTGTTGTTGTTGTTTAGTCGTTTAGTCGTGTCCGACTCTTCGTGACCCCATGGACCAGAGAACGCCAGGCACCTCTGTCCTCCACTGCCTCCCGCCATATTATTTAGAGTGCATCTATTCAGGGTTTTCCAAACCTGGGTATTCAGCTGTTGTTGTTGTTATTACAATCCCCATCACCCCTGACCAGTGCCGGATTTACGTATAAACTAAACAAGCTATAGCTTAGGGCTCCACTCTCTTGGGGCCCCAAAAGAATTTAAAGGGGGGGAAAACCTGGATGTACATTTCCAAAATATAAGATAAAAAACAAATAAAATAAAACCTACATACAGCAACAGTGTTTTGTGTTGTGTAGACTCCTATGATGTAAGTAATGGGCCCCACCTGCTAGCCTGCTCCCTAAAATATCACTGGTTTGCTCATTTCTATATATAGAGTGCCTACATTCTGCATGGACTGGTATATACTCATTCTTAATTGTATTTCTATGTCTGTTGCCTTTGTCCATGGGGTTTTCTTGGCAGGGATACTGGAGTGGCTTGCCGGTTCCTGCTCCAGGTGGATCACGTTTGGTCAAAACTCTCCACTATGACCTGTCCATCTTGGGTGGCCCTGCACGACATAGCTCATAGCTTCTCTGAGTTATTCAAGCCCCTTCGCCACGGCAAGGCAGTGATCCATGAAAGGGACCATAAAGAAGGTTGATCGCCGAAGAATTGATGCTTTTGTTTTTTTTTTTATAAATATTTTATTAGGTTTTTAAAAAAACAAATTTCCACTTTCAAATACATACTTCCATGAATCCAATGGACTTCCCCCGTCTCCCGAGCACTGCATTCCCTGTGTAACCAAAACCTCAGCAATTTGTTGACTTGTTTTATACATAGCAATATATCTTCCATTTTATCGTGTTATCTGATGTAAACATTTCAATACAGTTGCATTAATTTTTAATTTCCACACAATAAAAATATTTCGTTACCTCACTTCTGTCTTATAGTGTCTTATTTATCAATTCAGAAATTTGCCGATACTAAAGCTATACCTTCCTAGAAAGGAGCATTTTTTAACATTCATACAACTTATAATGCTTTTTCAAATAGTCCTTAAAATTTTTCCAAACTTCCTCCGTTTCTTCTTCTCCCGAGTCTCGAATTCTGCCAGTCATTTCAGCCAACTCCATATAGTCCATCAGCTGCGTCTGCCATTCTTCCAATGTGGGTAGATTTTGTGTCTTCCAGTGCTTTGCCAACAGAATCCTCGCTGCTGTAGTAGCGTACATAAAGAAAGTTCTATCTTTCTTGACCATCCTCTGGTCTACCATGCCCAGAAGGAAGGCCTCCGGTTTCTTAGGTAAGGTGAATCTCAGCACCTTTTTTAGTTCATTATGTATCATTTCCCAGAAGGCCTTCACTTTCGGGCAGGTCCACCAGAGGTGTAAAAATGTCCCTTCCTCTTCCTTACATTTCCAACATTTATTATCGGACAGGTGATATATCTTTGCAAGCTTGACTGGAGTCATGTACCACCGGTATATCATTTTCATAATGTTTTCCTTCAAGGCAGTACATGCCGTGAATTTCATTCCGGTGTTCCATAACCTTTCCCAGTCTTCAAACATAATGTTATGCCCCAAGTCCTGTGCCCACTTTATCATAGAGGATTTGACAATCTCATCCTGTGTGTTCCATTTAAGCAGCAAGTTATACATTCTCGAAATTAGCTTAGATTTTGGCTCAAGCAACTCTGTTTCTAGTTTCGATTTTTCCTCCTGAAAACCCACTTTTTTGTCTGCTTTAAAAACTTCCTGGATTTGAGCATAATGCAACCAATCTCGCACCTTGTTTTTTAACTTTTCCATACTCTGTAACCTCCATTTATCTCCAATTTTTTCAATTATTTCCCAATATTTAGGCCAGTGGGCCTCCATATTGAGTCTTTTACGTGCTTTGGCCTCCATCGGTGAGAGCCACCTCGGAGTTTTACTCTCCAATAAGTCTTTATATTTTGACCAGACCATGAAAATTGCCCTTCTGACAATATGGTTTTTGAACAATTTATGAACTTTAACCTTGTCATACCACAAATATGCATGCCACCCAAAAGCATTATCAAATCCCTCCAGGTCAAGGACGTCGGTGTTCTCCAATAGGATCCAATCCTTCAACCAGCAGAGGGCTGCAGCTTCGTAATATAACCTCAAGTCCGGCAGGGCAAACCCCCCTCTTTCTTTCGCATCTGTTAGTATTTTGAACTTTATTCGGGGCTTTTTGCCCTGCCAGACAAATTTAGATAAATCCCTCTGCCATTTTCCAAAACATTCCACCTTATCCACGATCTGGAGGGACTGAAACAAAAATAGCATTTTCGGCAATACATTCATCTTTATAGCAGCTATTCTGCCCAGCAAGGAAAGTTTTAATCTTGACCATGTTTCCAGATCTCTTTTTATCTCTGACCAACATTTCTCATAGTTGTCCTTAAATAAATTCAAATTTTTGGAGGTCAAGTGCACCCCTAGGTACTTTACTTTTTTAACCACATTTAGTTCTGTTTCTTTTCTGAACTCCTCTATTTCAGTAGTTGTCAAGTTTTTTGCTAAAACTTTAGTTTTTTGTTTATTCAGCTTGAATCCCGCCACCCGACCAAAATCAGAAATTAATTCTAACGCTCTTTTAGTACTAGAGGCTGGCTCCTGTAATGTTAATACCAAGTCGTCTGCGAAAGCTTTCAGATTATATTGTTTCTCTCCGACCACAATTCCCTGTGTCAACCGGTCATTTCTAATCATGTTCAGTAACACCTCCAGGACTGAAATAAACAACAGAGGAGATAGAGGGCACCCCTGTCGTGTCCCTTTTTCAATTTTAAACTCCTCTGTCACCACGTTGTTTACTATCAATTTGGCTTTTTGTTCTGAATAAATTGCTTCTATTCCATTTTCAAACCCCCGCCCTACTCCCATCCTTTCCAAATTTTTCTTCATAAACAGCCAAGAAATGTTGTCAAAGGCCTTCTCCGCATCAATAAAAATCAACACCGCTCTTGTGTTTGAATTAATCTGTAAAAACTCCAAAATGTCAATGATGTTTCTTGTGTTGTCAAATAAATGCCTACCAGGGAGAAAGCCTGCTTGGTCCTTATGAATCACTTCATTTAAGACTTTCTTAAACCTACTTGCCAAAATGTCTGCGAAAATTTTGTAATCCACATTTAGGAGTGAGATAGGACGGTAGTTTTTAAGTTGAGTTTTTTCAGATTCTAGTTTTGGGATCAACGTGATGAAGGCTTCTTTCCACGTTTCCGGTGCCTTCCTCCCCTCCATAATCTGGTTGCAAACCTCCAGCAATGGTTGTGTCAATGAGTCCTTCAGTACCTTATAATATTTGGAAGTAAGCCCATCAGGTCCCGGAGATTTGCCCAGTTGGAGGTTCTGAAAAGACTCAGGGGTCGCATAACTCCAACATTGGGTTTGCTGGACCATAAAGAAGGCTGATTGCCGAAGAATTGATGCTTTTGAATTATGGTGCTGGAGGAGACTCTTGAGAGTGCCATGGACTGCAAGAAGATCAAACCTATCCATTCTTAAGGAAATCAGCCCTGAGTGCTCACTGGAAGGACAGATCCTGAAGCTGAGGCTCCAATACTTTGGCCACCTCATGAGAACAGAAGGCTCCCTGGAAAAGACCCTGATGTTGGGAAAGATGGAGGGCAGAAGGAGAAGGGGACGAGAGAGGATGAGATGGTTGGACAGTGTTCTTGAAGCTACGAACATGAGTCTTACCAAACTGCAGGAGGCAGTGGAAGACAGGAGTGCCTGGCGTGCTCTGGTCCATGGGGTCACAAAGAGTCGGACACGACTAAACGACTAAACAACAACAACAATTGTATTTCATTATTAATATACTCCATCTTAATTGTATTTCACTATTAATATACCGGTACTTCTTCTTAATTGTACTTCAGTTCAACAATTACTTTGATAAAATACCTATTTTGTTATGTGCAAATGGCTTTAGATACCTATTAGGTCCATAATTTACCATATAGCTTATATTCAACACAAAAAGCAACAATTTGTTGTTGACAAAGGACAGCTGGACATATAAAGGGCCCCATTACCTTCAGTAGCTTAGGGCCTCATCAAACCTAAATCCGGCCCTGCCTCTGACCACTGGTCTTGCTAGCTAGGGATGATGGGAGATGTAGTAAAAAACAAAACAAAATAGCTGGAGACCCAAATTTGGGGAACCCTGACTATATTTTCTATAAAGGCAGACTTGTCTAGAAGAAACAAAACAATGGGTTGGATCCAGATGTGGTTCAACAGGAAATGTTAGCCTTTCTTTATTTTTTATTGGTTTCCGTCAGACCCAAGTTAACTTACTCTGGATGCAGTACAGATGGACAGTCACTTGTTAGGGCTTTGAACTTCTTTGCTTTCATCCAAGAGCACAGAAAGACCCAGAGTCAACACTTTCATTTTTTTTCTTTCCATTTCTCAATTTTTAAAAATACCATTGTAATTTCAAATGGACAAGTTTTACTGGAGAGATGCAAAGGGACTCACTAATGTGGCTTGAGGTATTGTGACAGTACAGGCCTAAAGCATGCCTATGGCTTTTTCAGTCCTTCAGGGGAATATAATTCTCCCTAGAACTTTCTGGATTACTTCCACAGAAGTTGGTAGTACTTTTATCTCCTGTTTGGAAACCCGAAATGTTTGGAAATATCAGTTTAGTTTGGCTTTCTTCCCAATGGCTGTGGGTGGATGAATCTAACATTTTCCAGATGTTGTTAGACACCACAAATTCCAAAATCTATGACAACCAGCCATGCCAGTGGGGGCTGATGGGAGTAAGAGTCCAACAATAAATGGGGGGCACCAGGTTGGCAACCCCTGGATTGTGTCTCCCACCAATCACTGTCACTGAATGACCTGAGTTCTAGTGTCATCATGAGAGAGGGAGTAAACTATTCTTTATTCACTTCCTCTACATTTTGCATATTCTTATAAACGAGAAAAATGTGCTCAGATGAATTGGGTATATTGTTATTATTTATGACTTATTGAAAGCATTTTTACCCTGCTCCTCAGCTGGGAAGGCTCCCAACAGAAACCTTTAAAAAGAGAACTAAAAGGTAGTAGAATCTACAAGCTTGCAATCTAAAGAAGACATGACATAAAAGGAAAATAGAGGGGAAGGGAAGAGGAAAACAAGCACACGGGGGCACCTTACAATTATACAGTAGTTGATATAATGATTCATTGGAATGGGAACAGTTCATGGAGAGACAGAGCCAATTGGAAGTGGGCTCTCAGCTGATGGAGTAGCCCTCTTTCTCATCTCCCTCCTGATGGGATGACATGTACCATCTGTATGAGCATCCCTTCCTTGCTGCTCAGACATGTGGCAGCCCCAGTTCCAAACCACATGTGGACAATTCCCAAAGCAGTGACTGTAAGAATTATCCCCGGTATGCCTAGCTTTCTTCTAAAATGCTGGGTTTCTGCATTAGAAGCCATGTTCTCTGGTACGAATTCAGCAAGTTGGCACTTGACGCCCCAAGCCTCTGGAAACACACAACTTATTGGTACTAATAATCAGCCAGCCAAGAGTGATATGAATACAGAAACGCATTGCATTTTGGAAATTAATGGGTTCCACTAAGTGAGTTTATGCCTGCGCAGGCATACAATTCTATTAAGATATAATAATGATAGTACTTAGTACTTACATACCTCTTTACAGTTTCAAAACATTTTACAAGCATTAACTAATTAGTTTTTATAACAACCTTGTGATGAGGTGGGAAAGCATTATCCTTCTTTTATAGTTATATAAATTGACAGGCAAAGATGTTAATTGCCTTGCCTAGGGCTACTGCTGGGCAAGTAATGAAGACAGCCCAAACAACCTCTGCTAATATGCGGTTTCTTTCACTCTGTTGTGTTCATATCTAGATAATGGTCATCGTTCACTTCCCCCCAGCAAGTACATACAGATTCTGTTGTGTCTTTCGAATCCCACTGAAACCAATAGGCTTTAAGTGTTTCATTGACTGTCCCTATTTATCTTCTCCATTTCCTTTTGAACAAATGGCTTTTACTGTGCCAGATAACTCTGCACGGCAACTGCTGGCTTTCTAAGGCCATGCAATTAATTATAACAAACATGTCACAATGCATGCATCTTTTTTCCTACGAGGAGACTACTTCTGTGTAGAACAATGTTGTTTGTCAAGTAGACTTGCCATCAGAGCAGAAATTGGAGGGTAGTACAGGGACGCAGGTGGTGCTGTGAGTTAAACCACAGAGCGTAGGGCTTGCAGATCAGAAGGTCAGCGGTTCGAATCCCCGCGACGGGGTGAGCTCCCGTTGCTTGGTCCCTGGCTCCTGCCAACCAATCAATTTGAAAGCACCTCAAAGTGCAAGTAGATAAATAGGTACCGCTCCGGCAGGAAGGTAAACAGCATTTCCGTGCGCTGCTCTGGTTCACCAGAAGCGGCTTAATCATGCTGGCCACATGACCCAGAAGCTGTACGCCGGCTCCCTCGGCCAGTAAAGTGAGATGAGCACCGCAACTCCAGAGTCAGCCACGACTGCACCTAATGGTCAGGGGTCCCTTCACCTTTACAGGGTGTCTTAGAGTCCCACTCAGCAGAATGAGCAGCCAGCATGGTTGTGTGGAGTCCAGACACTGGGGTTGCTGCAGCTTACCTAAATCAACAACAGCTCTTTTCGGATGGAGTGAGAGAAATTGTGAGGGAGGCATCTGTTCAGCTGGCCATGCCATGAGGCATGCATGCAAATAATTGAGCTGGATATTTGTACAGTCATTCACACGTAACGCTCAATGAGCGTATGCACTGTGTACACCTGTGTGTACAATAATTGAGGTGTAAAAAGGTAAAGATAAAGGGACCCCGGACAGTTATGGTAAGTCCAGCCGCGAATGACTCTGGGGTTGTGGCACTTATCTTGCTTTACAGGCCGAGGGAGTCGGCGTTTGTCTGCTCCGCAGACAATTTTTCTGGGTCATGTGGCCAGCATGACTAAGCCGCTTCTGGCGCAACGGAACACTGACACCAGAGCAGCACACGGAAACACCATTTACCTTCTGCCAGAGTGGTACCTATTAATCTACTTGCACTTTTGGGCATGCTTTCAAACTGCTAGGTTGGCAGGAGCTGGGACTGAGCAACGGGAGCTCACCCCATCACAGGGATTCGAATCGCTGACTTTTTGATCGGCAAGCCCAAGGCTCAGTGGTTTAGACCACAATGTACTTGCATATAAACAGCTCGTCCCTGTGTTCAGTGTAATGTGAGAGCCAACGCCAGTGGGGTACCTACCCACAAGTGATGTCTTCCACAAGTGATGAAATGATATCTCTGTTCTTTGGCTGTGCGAAGATACTCTCTCTCGCCCAGTGAGTTTTTGAAGTGGGTCAAAGTCACATCTCGGATGGAGGACATGGCAGTGAAGTATCACAATGCGGCTCATCTATAATTCCCTGTCGCCGCTATTTGCCTTGTGCAAAAAGGGTGCCTGGTAGATTTTGTGCTCCTCCTGCGGCGCCATTTACTTGATCTCATAAATACTGAGCAACTGAATCAATCTTTGCTATCTAAAATTTATGGAGGAGCAGAGAATGAAGTGGGCTTGTGTTTGCTTATTTACTTCACCTTTCCGTTTTACTTCACATTTGATTTCCAGCTTACCACAACATGTTAAAACCCTGACAATCAACGACAATAAAAATAAAGAAACAACAAATATAGAAACATCTCTGGTAGCAGATTGAAAGTGAAAGCACACACATTAAAAGCTATCACAAGCCTGGGGAAACAGGGCATTTTTTAAACCTGGAATCAAAAAACTATCACATATAAGGAGGAAGTTTCATAACTATGGTGCTATTGCTGAGAAGGATACCCTGCCAGAGGAACTGAGCATGCGATAAAGCTCTTAAGCTCTTATTAGTTGTGCAGCTATGAGAAAGCAGGTGGTCTTTCAGATAACTATGGTCTTAGGATGTTTATGGTGTCATATTTCAAAACAAGTACTTTGAATTCTGTCCAGGAACAAACTGCCCCCCATGCTTTCTTTTTCTTTGGTGGGTGCACATTATGGAACATGTCGTTGATACATTACTAGGGCATTAATGGCGGATTGAAACTGGACTTTGTACACGGCATTCCACTCTCTCACTTTTTCTGCCATGCTTTCCCAGTGTTCTGGCATTATTGCCACCTAGTGCAATAAAAGTGGAGCAAAAAAAACCAAACCGAAAACGAAAACCTGGGCCGTTTACAGCATATATAAAGCTATTGGATTTCAGCAGGAAGCTGTGCGGTGATTGCAAATGAAGTAGTATGCCCTACCTGGAACTTCTGCAAAAAAATATTGAAAGCAGAGCAGCGTATAACCATGCTAATAGCATCATGAGCACCAATAGCTGTAAATGCAAAATGAAAAGGATGTCTGGAATGACCCTGGCGGAGCGCAAAGCTCTTAAATACCAGTGTGATACGCAGGTATGGAAAAATTAGTGGCACTACATGTGTGCACATCAGACAAAAGTGACCCTTTCACCCTCAAAGACACATCATATGTGATGTGTGCTAGAAGGTCTAGCATTAAAATTTAAAAAATACAATACAATGATACTTATGTTCTGAGGAACCATAGGCTCCTGTCATCTTTGGATGGGTGGGTCTTGATTTTGGGGATACAACTGAGCATCTAATAAGTGCAAGTCTCTCTCTCAACAATTATTTGATATAATTCAACAGAGTTAAGCAAGTGGGTCTTCCTCCCACCTGTGAGCACAATATGATAACAAATGTAAACTACATTCCTGTTGAAATGTATAGTTGAATGTGTGCTGGCCCTTAGGAGCGAACTGCAAGATAAAATCTCAACATCAGCATTTACAGCTAAAATTCCAGGATTCTTTTTAGCAATTTCTTTAAAGCATCAAAAAGGTTCATTTTGCAGAATGAATGTCCAGACAAATGGCACTGGTCAACATTTATCTAACTTTTGTTCCTCAGTATTTTTCTAAAACAGATGGCCTACCAATTTGGCCAGTTTTTTTTAGCACTAATTAATTTAAGGAGATGTGTGTGTGTGTGTTGTAGGAAAGTTATAAAAGATGAGGGGAAATATCTCAAATATTTTTATAGTCCAATCTAAATGGTTAGTTTCCTCCCCGTTTTCTTTCTTTCTTTCTTTCTTTCTTTCTTTCTTTCTTTCTTTCTTTCTTTCTTTCTTTCTTTCTTTCTTTCTTTCTTTCTCTCTCTCTCTCTCTCTCTCTCTCTCTCTCTCTCTCTCTCTTTCTTTCTTTCTTTCTTTTTAAAGATTTTATTGATTTTCCATTTTCAAAACAAATATCCAATATCAATACTAAATATTAGTTTTTCACTCCCCCCCCCCCGCTGACTTCCCTCAGCTTCCATTTCTGGTTTATTAAATCAAATGATACGTTCTGCTGTTTATATACAATACTATGTTATCACAGTGTTATATTCCTTGTTTTATGTAAACAAAATTGTAAATGTTTATTTAAATCCTGCCAAGGAGTCCATTTTTTGTGTGTGTGTTTCTGCAAATATATTGTAAAAGGTTCACATTCTTTTTCAAAGTCCCTGTTGTCCTTTTCTTGCAGTTTGTCCATTAACTTCAGTAATTCTGCATAGTTCATCAATTTTTCTTGCCATTGTTCTTTAGATGGTACTTCTCCAGTCTTCCAATTTTGTGCTATTGGAATTCTTGCTGCTGTTGTAGCTTACATAAATAATGTCCGTTTTAATTTCGGCAGCTCTTGTCCTAAAATACCTAATAAAAAGGCTTCTGTTTTTTTAAGAAATGTTATTTTGAACATTCTTTTCAATTTGTTGTATATCATTTCCCATTTATATATATATATATATATATATATAAAATCTTGCAATCCCACCACATATGATAAAATGTACCTTCCCCTTCTTTACACCTCCAGCAGTTCTTTTGTTCTGTTTTCTACATTTTTGCCAATTTTACTGGTGGAATATACCATCTGTACATCATTTTCATGTACCATATTTTTCGCCCTATAGGACGCACCATCCCATAAGGCGCACCTAGGGTATTTTGGGGGGGGAAATAAAGGGGGGGAATTATTTGCCCCCCAGGCGCTGGGCTGGTGCGGGGGAAGCCTGAGCTTCCCCCGACCCCAGCCCCCAAAACAGGCAACTCTCCGCAAGCCACGGGAGCCCAGCGCAGGGCTCCCGTGCCTTGCGGAGAGCTGCGCGAAGTCTGGGCGCGCTGAGCTCAGTGCGCCCAGCCTTCGGCATGCAGGCAACTCTCCGCAAGCCGTGGGAGCCTGGCGCGGGCTCCCACGGCTTGCGGAGATCTGCGCGAAGCCTGGAGAGTGAGAGGGGTCGGTGCGCACGACCCCTCTACCTCTCCAGGCTTCAGCGAAAGCCTGCATTCTCCCCATAGGACACACACACATTTCCCCTTCATTTTTGGAGGGGGAAAAGTGCATCCTATGGGGCGAAAAATACGGTAATTCTCCTTCAACAATATACAATTGGTATGTTTTCTTCCTTTCTATGAAGACGCTTTTTATTGATGCCAACATTCAGAACATTTCTCCTAGCTCCAATGTTTTTGTCCCCAGTGGGGGGAAACAGCACATTTAGCTCTACTAAAACTATCAGAGGTTCTGCAAAAATGATGCTTTAATTGATGTCTGGCCCTTCAATAAATTGTTTGTATGTGAAATGCTGGCAAGATTTCTCAGGCCACCTGTTTGGCTGTTCAGAACAACTCATACCTTTGTACGAGCTGCTTGTTCTTTAGACTCCTCTTCCATCCTTTCTGTTCCTCTTACTATGTCATGGTGCCCATGATATTTTCTATTTGGATAGCCAGATCTCCCTTAAAATTAGCTTTGTGCAAATCGTTCCACTTGTTTGCTATGGTTAATATGAAAGCAAAAGAAATCTCCAACTAATGTGCTTGTGAGCACTCAACACCAATTTGAATTGTTAGTCTAAGCAGCACATGCAGCTCTCTTAAAAATATAGCACAGGCACATAGCTTGGGGGTACTCCTGGATCCTCTGCTCAGGTGACTTTGGTGACATGTTACAGATAGGTTGGTCAAAACAAAAAAAGGCCCAATTTTTTTTGAGAGATTATTTTGAAATAAATCTAAAAACAGAGGTGGAAAAAAGAGTAATCTGGGAAATAGACTGGAAAGAGAAGCTGCTGAATTGCAATTTATTACCAAACTTAAAACCATGGAGAGACCTGGTCTGAACAAAGACATTGGATTCTTATCTCATTATACATGACAAAGCCATTTTTCACCTTCTCACCCCTTGCTTTTTCCTGTAAGACCTATTGCAGTCGTTAAGAGTCGTCAACAGGCTCATCACAGCTATCTGCCAATCACCCATTCCCACCACCCTTCTGAGTAATACCCCTCCCCACCTTCTCACTATATAGAAGGGTCTGGTGACTTCTGTTTCAGTGTATCTGAAGAAGTGTGCATGCACACGAAAGCTCATACCAAGAACTAACTTAGTTGGTCTTTAAGGTGCTACTGGAAGGAATTTTTTTTGTTTTGGTGACATGGAGTGACTTCCATCGACTTTGGCTGGTGGCCCAGCTCCACCCCTATCTGGGCAGGGATAGCCTAACTTCTGTTGTCAATGTTCCGGTAACCTCTAGGTTGGATTACTCCAAAGCGTTATACACAGGGCTGCCTCGGAAGATGGTTCAGATGCTTCAGCTGGTGCAGATTTCGGCAGCCAGGTTGCTCAGTAGGACAAGACGTTTTGAGCGTATCACACTGATTGTGGTCTGACTACACTGACTGCCAGTTAGCTTCTGGGCCCAATTCAAAGTGCTGTTTTTGACCTTTAACTGCTCAGGGCCGCAAGACCACATGGACCACATCTTCCCATATAATCCTTCCCAGACTCTGCGTTCATCATATGAGGCGCTTTTTTCGTGTGCCTTCTCCACAGGAGGTCCGGAGGGTGGCAACGCGAAAATGGGCCTGTTCTGTAGTGGCTCCCCATTTGTGGAATGCTCCCCACAGGGAGGTTTGCCTGGCGCTTTCATTATATATATTTTAGGCACCAGGCAAAAATGTTCTTTTTCAACCAGGCCTTTGGCTGATAAATATCCTTCAGCCATTTCAATGTATCTGTGGGAAGGGGTGTGTGTGTTATTGTTTTGTTGTTTTGGTTTAACCATTTACTTGTGTTTTATCTTGTATTTGATTCTGTGAACTGCCCTGAGAACTTTTGATGAAAGGCAGTACATACCATATTTTTTCCATCTATAAGACACCCCCCTGTATAAGTCGCCCCCTATTTTGGGGGACTCAGATTTAAGAAAATGGGGGGAGATGTATATTTGTTTAAGGTGCTCCCTAATTTTTTAAAAAATAATTTTTATAGGTGCCCCCTAATTTTTTTACATTTTTTAAAGGGGAAAAACTAGTCTTATACATGGAAAAATATTGTAAATTCAATTCAATTCAGTTCATTAAATGAATAAATCTGGAGGGTGACACATTGGTTGTCCCTGACATAGCAGATAGTGAGTTTCAAGATGGGGGACCATGTTATACCAGCCTTGCTTAGCTTGGTCCCCTCCAGATTTTGGGGACCACAACTGCCAACAGCCCCAGTCAGCATAGCCAGTGGTCTGGGATACTGGGAGTTGTAATCCAAGAAACATTTCGAGGGCACTACATTAGGGACAGTTTTACTACATAACATTGAATAATGCATTAAGCAATTCCCAGCCCTCTTGATACAAGATGTAATATACATATTCAAAGATTCCCCTAATAAAATCTAATTTGCAATGCAGCAAAGTGCCACACACTCCGGCTGCCAAAGTGAGTGAAAAGGTCAAGGAAGGTTCAATGAAAAATGGGTTCCTTGAATCTTGTAACCAGCTGCCATTGGGGGGAGAAGACAAAGCAAGATCTCACCTAAAAACATAAAATCAGAGGGAATATACAAGAGGATATCCTTGTGTTCCTTTGATGATGTAGGGTGCAGGATATTTAGAGATTTAAACCTACCGTATGACCTCAGTGAGAAACAAACTGATGACCCATGAACTCTTTTAAAAATGCATTTCTATCTATTTCCATTTATAATCAACAGTTGTGGTTTCTTCACAATATTCAAATTCAGTACTCAAATAGAACACATTGTACTAGCCCATCCTGGAAGCTGCTTGACCTTGTGGCATGTTTTCTCCCTGTGGTCTGCTTCTACGCTACTCCAGTAAAGTAAGAATTGGACTCAAATCTAGGAGAAGCAACTTGGTGATACCTTAAGGTTATTCTTAGTCCTTTATCTAAAGCACTAGTTGGAGTTGGAGTTACTATTAATTATATTTATAGACCGCCCCTCATCATAAGATCTCAGTATGGTTCACAAGATAAAAATACTTCCTGCAAAATTGTCTATCAGTTGGGGATATTCAGGTGAGCAGTGACGTCCATGCTGTCCATGCATTCAGAGAATGTGCAGGGAGTATTGCTCTCACTTTGATTTGGTTTTGTGACATTGCCACATAAAAAGATCTGGCTACATAGCGCTGTGCCATAATCGCACTGCCTACTTGACCTCTGGTTTTTGGATCGCCATAGTGTCAGGCTTCAGGGAATTGGCTCCCCCCCCCCCCCGCCATGGCAGTAAATAAGAAGAGATAAAACGAGAGGAATGTCTTACCAGTTTGATCATGGGTAGGCAAACGAAGGCCAGGGGGACAGATCTGGCCCAATTGTCTTCTAAATCTGGCCTGCAGATCGTCCGGGAATCAGTGTGTTTTTAAATGAGTAGAATGTGTCCTTTGATTTAAAATGCATCTCTGGGTTATTTATGGGGCATAGGAATTCGTTCATTTCCCCCCAAAAAATATAGTCCCATCCCTCCAAAAGGTCTGAGGGACAGTGGACCAGCCCCCTGCTGAAAAGGTTTGCTGACCCCTGAGTCAGATTCTTTAATAATCACGAACCCATCTACCTAGAATATCAATGCTCCCAATTAAGGCTCACACCCCCTCCATCCCTATTAAGCTATATCACTCCTACATCTTGTAATCTGAGCTTGTACCCTCTGCGCTTTCTGTTCTGAGACTTTTTGAGTTCTTCTCAACCTTGGGTAGGGCGCTGGAGGAATGCTGTCCAAAGACTGTGAATCTGTTAACCCTCTCTCTCCCAGTGTTCCTTCTCCTAGCTGTTCCCCATCCAGTATTTCCCAGCTTCTGCCTTCTGAACTATGTCCCTCTGCAAACCACTGTTCCAACTCTACACTGTCCTCCTGCTCCTGCAAAGATTCAAGATCAGGATCAGGGGGAGGGGGTGGCTCCCACCATTCTTCCTCAGTGCAGCCCTCCTCAGCACGGTCCCTGACACATAGTCAACAAGAATAACCCTCTCTCTCAAGGAGAGCCAGTGTGGTGTAGTGGTTAAGAGCGGTAGACTAGTAATCTGGTGAACCGGGTTCGCTTCCCCGCTCCTCCACATGCAGTTGCTGGGTGACCTTGGGCCAGTCACACTTCTTTGAAGTCTCTCAGCCCCACTCACCTCACAGAGTGTTTGTTGTGGGGGAGGAAGGGAAAGGAGAATGTTAGCCGCTTTGAGACTCCTTCGGGTAGTGATAAAGCGGGGTATCAAATCCAAACTCTTCTTCTTCTTCTCAACATAAGAAATCCTGCCGAGAGGAGTAGCAAGCTGGTGTGGGAAAATGCAATCAAAGCAGGTGCCAAGTGGAACCCTTAGTGTGGGAAAACGTGAGGTTGCGGGGAACATTTTAGGTCTTCTCAACCCCATTTTTCACAACAAAAATGTTCTGTTTCAAACATTTGATGAAACCCAAAGAAGAGCAGATTTTGTCTTTTGTTTTGAATTCCAGTGACATAAGTTTCCAGTGATATTACTGATAGGGATTGTAGAATTGTAGAATTGTAGAGCTGGAATGGACACTTAAGTGTGACTCTCTGCAATTCAGGAATCACAACTAAGGAATCCTTGACAGATAGCAATCCAACCTCCAGTGTCCACCACCTTCTGAGATAGTCTATTTGACTGTTGAACAGCTCTTACCACCACTAAGTTCTTCCTAATATTTACCTGGAATCTTCTTTATTAACCCATAACTTTATGACAGAGCATTTATCTTCAGGACTAGCTGAAATTACAGCACTTTCTCTGACTGCTGGAGTTACATTTTAGAACTCTTGCTGGATTCAAGTGAAAGAGCACATACAATTTTACTTGCCTGCTTAGAAGGAGAAAATAATTCCAACAGGCTCCACATTAAATGTAGGACATGAACCCATACTAATTTTGTTTGATTTGATCACTGATTATTTATACTTTCTGCTTACCAAACAGTCAATGAGTGATGACAAGTTAGCATATGCTTAAGTTCTTCAGCAGTTCATTTGAACCTCATTTAATGCACACAAAGCAAAAAGAGCTGCAGTGAGTTTCAAATGATTTGGCGTTCATTAAAAATATATATGAACAAGCACAAAGGGAGATTTTCTTTCCCTTTCAAAATAATCCCTGAAATGTAGGTAAATCTTCCACAAGAGGGCATCGTGTTTCAGAAGGAGCCTCATCATATTGACTCAGTGAGAGGAAAAGGCTATAATTTAATGAACACCAGAACATTATTATGGTATTTTTTGCTTCCTAGGTGTTAAAGTATTATAGAGAAAAATACTCACATTTTTGCCATGTCAGGCATATATAGGTTCACTGGGAAGTACCAACATCCTACAGCTCAAACATGTTTAGACCCAAACATATCTGCCTCAAAAAATATTCTCTGCAAATTTAAATAGTGAATATTTTCTGCCAGTGCTTTCAGAGTATGCACATACAGTGGTACCTCGGGTTACATACGCTTCAGGTTACATACGCTTCAGGTTACAGACTCCGCTAACCCAGAAATATTACCTCGGGTTAAGAATTTGCTTCAGGATGAGAACAGAAATTGCGCGGCGGCGGAGCGGCAGCAGGAGGAGGCCCCATTAGCTAAAGCTAAGAACAGTTTCAGGTTAAGAACGGACCTTCGGAACAAATTAAGTACGTAACCAGAGGTACCACTGTACATCCCATGAATGTTTGCTATTCTGGATTCACATTTGTTGTTTGAAGGGCCCACCACTTTTAATGGTATATTTCAGCTGGCAGGCAATAGCTGGCAGTAACCTGACAGAATCTTACAGATTGCAGCCAACAGTTGAAAGTACCAGCTTAGCCAGTGTGCAGCAGCAGCCAGCTTTTGACGGTATCCGGCATCTAGCGGGGGATTTTTGACAAGATGTGACAGCTGACATCCAGTTGCAATCAGGATTTGACAGTATCTGAGGACAGATGACTCGCCACGGGATTTAGTAAATGTTATGTCAACTTCGTTCATTTGACTTAAAGAGGGGAGTGTCGATGTCAGCATCCAATTCAGGAATTGAAATGGGGAATTTCAAGGTCAGATTGTGGCATTAACATCCACATTGGGAGCATGATCTTCTTATTCCATCATCGCAGGTGTAAGTATCAACACTTCTGGTGGACACTGTAATGAGTAATATAATAATAATAATAATAATAATAATAATTTATTATTTATAACCCGCCCATCTGGCTGAGTTTCCCCAGCCACTCTGGGCGGCTCCCAGTCAGTGTTAAAAACAGTACAGCATTACATATTAAAAACTTCCCTGAACAGGGCTGCCTTAAGATGTCTTCTGAATGTCAGGTAATTCTTTATCTCTTTGACATCTGCTGGAAGGGCATTCCACAGGGCGGGCGCCACTACCGAGAAGGCCCTCTGCCTGGTTCCCTGTAGCCTCACTTCTCGCAATGAGGGAATCGCCAGAAGGCCCTCGGCGCTGGATCTCAGTGTCCGGGCTGAACGATGGGGGTGGAGACGCTCCTTCAGGTATACAGGAGGGCTAAGTAGGAATTATTTGGTTTGCCAATGGGGACACGTTTTTCTGCCTACTGCATACAGCTCTTCTTCTGGGGGGGGGGGGGTTGTGGCCTTAGCTTTTATTGTCACAGAAGTTTGGGTGGGCATTTGTGCTGAGAGG
Organism: Podarcis melisellensis; assembly: GCF_964234715.1. NCBI lineage: Eukaryota > Metazoa > Chordata > Lepidosauria > Squamata > Lacertidae > Podarcis > Podarcis melisellensis. The sequence goes on along the minus strand of NC_138538.1, from coordinate 83,820,728 downwards.
GAAGTAACATCCGCTTTCTGTTAGTAACGAAGTCAACTTGCGGGTGATAGGCCTTCTGCCAACCTATCATTCATTGCTGACCAACCTGACGGGCAGGCATTGGTGTAGTACTCCTGGGAACCTGTTGCCTGTCCAATAGGGAAGGAGTGGCCTTCCTCATAATAATCTAGCCTTCCACCTAAGGTTCCAGGGCAGATTACAGCATTAAAGTACAATATTAAAAACAATTTAGAGCAACTTATGTTTTGTAGGCTTTTGGGAGGAAGAAGAGAGGAATATAAATTGAAATGAGGATGATGATGAGGAGGAGGAGGATGAAGATGAAGATGATGAGGATAATCATCATCATCATCTACTGAAGATCTCTCCTGCATTTTTTTGCCATTCTGCACCAGTTGATCAGGCAATGTTGCATATGAAATTATCAAAATAGAACAAAAATTCAGTGAAAGCCTTGTGGATTTTTCTTGTGCTTACCTTTTATGGTGGCCAAGGAATAGTTAGTGCCATTTCCTTCACTCTACAGTTCTTCTTCTTATCAGTGGTCAGTACTCACCAATCTTCCCAGGTGCCCGTGCTTCAATTATTTGTGTTATCTATTAAATTTATATACGTAATGCTGGTGGTCAACAAAAGAGGTTCAAAGACTCTGTCAAGGCAAATCTAAAAAAAAAAAAGTAGTATAAACACCAACAACAGGGAAAAACTGCCCTGCAAGCACTCCAATTGGAGAACAGCCTTTACCCAAGGTGTCATGGGCTTTGAAGACACTCAAACTCAGGACGAAAGGGAGAAACGTGCTAAGAGGAAGGCACGCATGGCAAACCCTCACTGTGATCAGCTCCCTCCTGGAAACCAATGTCTCCACTGTGGAAGGAGGTGTGGATCCAGAATTGACCTCCACAGTCACTTAGGGACTCCCTTTTAAAACCATGTTTATGAAAGACAATCTTACTCGACTACGAGTGATCACCAAAGAAGAAGAAGAAGATAAGATGAGCTCAAAACTTCACACCCACCAAAATTCTAAATAAATGTTAAAGTACCAGAATAATGAGGCAGAAAAATGTGAGCCAGTTTCTCAGGATAAGAGACCTTTGGAGAAACTGGAGGATGGATTTTGGCACGGCTCTCGTTTATACTTAACACCATGCTTTGTTCCATCACATCACACCTATATCCTAGCTTGTCTAAAGGTGTTAATAATCATTTAAGTCAAAAGGTTAAGTAGGACATGTCTAAACAATGATGAGTAACTACAGAGGCATAATGATCTGGGGCACGTTGCCTGGAAATGGATATGTTCTCCCAATGCAAGTGCATCTTGGTGAAATCTGAAGTGAGCTGGGATCTCCTTCTCATTTAAAACTTTGGCAGATTTCAAGAACTGCCCAAATCATTTGGGGTTTGGGATAATGCTACATGGTCTTCCTAAACCAGCTGCCCTCTTAATAGAAAGATTTCAAAGGGTCTGTGAGTCCAGCACAATTTGTTGTGTGGGTGGGTAGGAGGAGTGATGGCATTTTGGTGACTTCCAGCATCTTCCATGTGATTGTTGTAACTGCAGAAGTTGTGGCTGTTTACATTTCATTCATCCTTCCACTTGTGGAGTTTGGGTTGGTTCACGTATGCCTGGGTTTACCTGGATGGCTCCACTTCTCCATTGATTATTCTCTTCACAATGTCTGTGTCTGGATTTCACTTTATTATCATGAGTAGTGCAAGTGATTCTGCTGAACTCTTATTGGGTGGGTGCTGTCTTTTCCCTGATGGAGTACTTCAACTTCCAGTTAGTGAGGTTTTGTTCGATCAATACACAGCGTGGAGGTGACACATTCCATTTCAAATGGTCCAGAAAATTCTTTCCTTTCATTCCTTTTAAAAAAAGACAAAAAAGAGGGAAATATATTTTGCTATAATTGTCAATGTCAGAGGATTTTATTAAACAAAAAGAAAAGAAAATGCCGTACTGGATTTTAGACTAATCAATTCCTCTTTTGTAAGGGATAACGGGAAGCCTGACTTTAGAGAGGAAGGGGGATTATAGCAGACTGTTTTGTCCATTTGTCCATTGCCGTGCTTACAATGTTTTACAGTGTTGCAAGGGCAAAAGACCTGATCCTTTTTCTTCCTGGATTCAAAAGTGCTCTCTGAGCCAACCCAATGACTTTGGTGGATTTGCTCTCCCCTAGCTACAAGAGTTATAAGAGAAATAAAGCGTGGACTCCTTTCTCTTGATTCAGATCCTATATGTTTCTGAAATCAGAAGTAGGGGGAAGGGATGTGAAATTTCACCAGGTTGGAGCATTGCATTTTGAGTATTATTGTTTGGATCTAAGGAATTACATTTCCTTTTATTTATTTACTTCAAATAATGCCACCATTTAACAGCAGAGGAAGGATCCAGAGAACTGTGTTTGATGTCTTTCATTCTACAAATAATCCCTCCTGTGGTATATGTGGGAATGTTCAGGGGGGCAGGAGAGGATATATTGTTTATTAATATCCTTCCTAACTTGTGCTAGCAAGTTCCTTTATGTAGCAGAGTTATATTCCCTTTGATATGCACAGCAGATAGCTGGTTACAGGCTCGTATGAGCCTCTCCCTATTATACAATTCAATCTGTCTCAGATTGAATTGTACGTTCCTGGTAAATTCCCTTTAATCCCTTTTAAAAGAATAAAGATGCAACAATCTTATTCATAGTTAATAAAAGAAGTTTACTCACATCAGTTCACAGTTAGATCCCTGAAGGCAGACTTAGTTACAAATACGTACATGTGGATCTACCCCATATGGGGGAATAATCCCAGTGCTTCTGCTAGCTGAGAGCTATCAGAGTAGTCCTAGCTAGAAGCTGGTCAAGTGAAGAAGGGAATCAAAAAGAGGGAGGTGTGCTGCATAACTCGTCCTCTTGTTACCTGGACAGGTTAGGCCATGCCCACCTTCTATCACATGCAAAAGTAAGGATACTCCAGCCAGAAGGTACAGGAAGTTTCGACTGGCTGCACCAAACATTCCCTCGCAAGTCTTCTCTAGCATTACAAGGAATGTTGTACTTGACTGCCTCTCATGGATCACATCCCACAGTATATACTCTGCAGCCTTCCTAGGTGCTCACCTTACCTGAATACCCCGTTACAACCTCTACTGGGCTTTCCTGTAAGCACAAGACGGTGGGGAGCCTGCCTACTGTACATCTGACAACTGTACTCCCCCCCCCAAGTGAATTTAAGGTTTGTTTATTTTTTACTGAGGTCTTTTACATTTTAAAGGAATCAGCACAGAAATATACTTTTAATGGTAAAGGGAAGCAATTCCCTTAAGACCAATGAACAATATCTGGGCTTAAAGCTCAAGGGAAGATGACATGAAGTCATTCCACCCATGGAGCTTTTTTCAGATCAGAAAATACAGGCAGCTGGGGAGGCTGCAGTGTGCTGGATAAATGTTCAATAGAAAACACACACACACACACAAACTACTCATGGCCACTTATAAAGTAAGCTCAACCCTACACTTGCAAAAATTGTGAAGAAATTCAACAGAGAATTGAAAGTACACTGAGAATAAGAGGAAAATGTAAACCTGGGTCTTAGGTTGGGGCCTGATCCGTTTTACTTGTAGTTCTTTCCCCATCTGCTGAAGCCCATTGATTTAGAGAAACTGAAATTCTGACCCCAAGGTATAATATGCAGTGATGAAAACAGTCTTGTCAAGAGAAGTCCATGAAAAAGCCCTCTAAATGCCTAGATTTCAAACGAGTCCTCTGCTATTATGCTAAGAAAGAATTGCAACAGGGAAAGTAAAGAATTGATATGAATGGAAATATTAGCAGGCTATTAAAATTAATGGGGACTTTCTTAGAAAAAATATTTAATTTTCTTCCTCACTATAAATTATTGCAAACTCTCCTGGTGAGATACTCTTAGTAGATTATTTGTAAAGAATAGCTTTAATTAATTCTTATTACATCCCTGTAGGTACAGGTTTTACTGAGTTATTAGAGAAACTGTTAAAGTTTACATTCATGTAGATTTATTTGCCCTTGAACATGTTTAATTAAGTTTGAAGAATGACAGGTTTTTTCAATTCCTTATGGATGTATTGAGAGAGAAAGAAGATATTCAGCAGTGGAGACTCTCTTTTAAAATAATAATAATTGTACATTTAATAAAGAATTATTCTGATTGTGTCTGTCTTCACTTTCTATAAAAGTCTCCTTTTATTGTCAATATTTTTCCTGCATTCGAATTTTGAACAGATATGTTACTTGCTTGGCATATATTCCTTGATCTCAGGTGAACGGGAATTGTTCAAAATGTTTTTTTAAAAAGGGTTAGCTTCCCTATTTCAGACTTCTATAAAGTCTGTAATGGGACACCACAACAGACTCAACCTTGAGGTGGAAACCTTCACCTCAAAAAGCATACTAGAGAGCTGGAAAAGGTTCAGAAAAAAGCAAGCAGAATGAATGAGGGGATGGAGTAACTGTCCTTTGAGGAAAAGTGTCAACAGCTGGGACTTCTTAATTTGCGTGCTGAGGTCTCCCAAAACACCCCTACCCCAATAACTCACACATCACTCATAATTTTTGTTTAAGGTTTTTGGCATAATTTTGGCCACAACTTTATTGAACATACAAATTGTGAGTGGTTGCTTAGGCATTGGTTATGACTATCTGCCCCCCCCCCCGCCTTGGGGACAGCACTGACTCCCGGATTCCAGCGAAAGCCAGTGTGGAGGAACAAGATCAGGGATAACTGGAGCTGCGGCACAAACCCTCAGCTTCTCCCCGCATGCTCCCAGGGGCTTACATGGCCCAAACCCGATTCCAGGGGTTTGGACGAAAGAATGGTAAGCCCCTGAATTCCTTTAACGGAATTCCTTGCAGCAGCAGCATTGGAGGGGCAGGCCCAGCCAATCCATACCCCTCCTCCAACCAATTTAAACCAATGCCTAACCGCCAACCGTACAAGTTGTGACGATTTGCTACGCAGTAGGCAAAAACCAAATGGCACACACTAATCAGCCAAATGGAAACATTCCTACCAGGCCCCTGCACCAAGGCAGACGACCCCATGACAGGCATAGCAAGGTCAAAGCACAAGCCCAAAACAAGGGAGGGCAGGCAGGTGATCCGGTGCCCACAGCAAAAGAGAAAGCAGATTGCTGTGAGCATTGCTTAAATTACCTCTGTTCCCACCTCCAAATTGGCAACATCAATTTCACCCCAGCAACACCATCCACCAATCCGAGCCGGGCCCCTTCAACCTATCCTGCCTGGCAACTACGGGGTATCTTGCCTGGCCCCATCCGCAACACGCGCTCTCCTTTAATTGAGAACACACTTTAAAGAAAGAGGTGATATGATAGAATTATAAAATTATGCATGAGAAGGAGGAAGTGGATAGAGAAAACTTTTCTCTCTCACACAGAGAACATTAGAAGTTATGGACTTCCAATGTATCATTTATTCCAGCCACCACCCTATGAATGCCTTTTCTACCAGGGCCCTCATTTGTAAGCTTGTTGTTGAGTAGGGAATACTTTAAAGCCATAACTGGCAACGTGTTCAACTCATTAGCTACAGTAAATGTCATATAAGGGCTACATGAGTTTTAGTTTCTTTAAATCCCCACAGCCTTAAATAAAAGGATATAGACGAAGCATAGAGGTAGCTGTTGGAGGCCACACTGAGGAGAAAATATCTTTTCATTAGAGCTTCTAAAACATAACATATAGCAGAGCCTATAATGTCCGCTTCCTTAGGAATTGCAGGAAGGAAAGGAAGGAACAAGTCTGGAGAAAAATCAGAAGTTCTTGAGGAGAGGATGGTTTAATCTCGTTAGGATTAACCATGGACAAAGTAGGCAAAAGTTACTTGAACAAAACAAGAGAGCTAGCAACTATTTTTTAAACTTATCACCACTCATTGTTATAGAAAACTAGAGACCTACTGAGAGAAAGAACCGGTAACGATCACTAGACATGTAGCAGAAAACTTTTTTTATTTATTCATTTATAAAGAGATTGTGAAGAATGGCAAGTTTAAACCCAAAGTTTCCATTCCAGAGTTCTTCCTCTCTCCCACCTTCATCTCCCCAGCACCCTCAAAACTGCTCTGGATTGTTGGGGACCTTCCAGAGCACCTATTCGGTGCAGAAGTGGAATGCATAGCTAGAGGTTTCCAAGATCCATTCAGTTTCAAGCACTTTTTTTTTTTGCAATTCTGACACCCCTGCTCTGATTTTTTATGATAATGGTAGAATATATTTAGCTTGAGTTCCATGCAGGGCAGAAACTTGGTATTATTATTATTAGTAGTAGTAGTATCTCTAGATTCTTTGCTGTGGTCCCTAACCGGGTACCCACTGCAATGCACAAAGCTAGGCAATATTCAGACTTCACACATTTATTCAGGCACAGACAGTTAATGATATAGTTCATGTTTCCTTGTTGAATTATGAGAATTGAATGCTGAAAAATGCTGGGAAATGGACAGGTTGTGGTCTGGAAGAATGAATTTTAATAAGTCTGATAGCGCACAACAGCTTGCCTTTGTTCCTGCCAGGTTACATCAGATCTCACGCAGAGGATCATCAGGATATAGAGGCATTCCCAGTTACTTAAGAGGAAATAATTAAATGGAATTTAAGCAATACATGGGTCTTGCAGGGGGGCAAATTCCTCCAGCTGTGAATGTTAAAAGAGCTGTGTGCTGCTGCGTACAGTTAACAGGTATCACTTCATGTTCATTCACAGGCAAAGTTCATGATCTTAATATTACCTATCAAAAGAAGGAGAACGCTTCCTTTTAGCCACTGTGTTGAGAGTCTGTAAGGAAAAGAATGCTTGCAGCAATAACAGGGATGAGAGAAGGTGGTGGTGGTGGGGACACAGCACATTGTTAAACAGGAGGCAGTGGTGTTCACCAGCTTGGATGGTTTTAAAAGATGAGACAAATTAATGAGGATAAGGCTGTCAACAACTATGTTCTCCCTCCACTAACAGAGGCATCATGCTGGGAATCACAGGTGGGCAGAGTGCTGTTTTCTGCATGTCCAATCTGCAGGTTTCACACAGGCATCCGATTGGCCACTCTTAGAGCAGGATACTAGAGCAGCCATTCACCTGATCTATCAGGGTCATCTTCCTTTCTTGTGGGAGGTGATATACACCTGCCTCGAGGTTTCTTTGATGTTTATAGTCCAGGCCTGGTTAAGTTCTGATGCCCCACAGGCAGGAGGTAATTCTACACTTGTCAATGTGCACTTAGTGGAGGAGAAGGAGCTACACCATCTAGATCAGAGTCTCCCTGGAGATCTAGAGATGTGACAATAGACAACTCTGCCTCCTTTCTTTTAGCAAATGCTTTGTGCCACTGGGGAAGTGGTAATTCTGTATTGATTTGTTTTGGATGTTTGTATGTGATGCCAATGATAATGATGATCTAGATCAGAGTTTTCCAAACTTGGGTCTCCAACTGTTTTTGGACTACAGTTCCCATCATCCTTGACCACTGGTTCTGTGAGCTAAGAATGATGGGAGCTGTGATCCAAAAACATCTGGAGACCCAAGTTTGGAAAACCCTGATCTAGATAAGCAAAGGGTGTTAAATATTTATTATGGCATAAGCTGTCACATGCATCAATCAATCAGATGCATCAAGTGTTATCCTAAGTTGTAGGTAAAGGTAAAGATAAAAGTAAAGGACCCCTGGATGGTTAAGTCCAGTCAAAGGGGACTATGGGGTGTGGTGCTCATCTTGCTTTCAGCTCAAGGGAGCTGCCGTTTGTCCGCAGACAGTTTTCCAGGTCATGTGGCCAGCACGACTAAACAGCTTCTGGCGCAACAGAACACCATGAAGGAAACCAGAGAGCCCGGAAACACTGTTTACCTTCCTGCCGCAGCGGTACCTATTTATCTACTTGCACTGGCGTGCTTTCGAACTGCTAGGTGGTCAACAGATGGGACAGAGAAATGGGAGCTCACTCTGTTGCAGGGATTTGAACCGCTGACCTTCTGATCGGCAAGCTCAAGAGGCTCAGTGGATTAGACCACAGCGCTACTCTATGCATCTGATGAAGTGTGGGGGTTGCTACAAGAGATTAACATGGCTACCCTTCTGGAAACCACCTAGGTAAAGTATTACAGGTAAGTATGGACTGTTTATTAGAATAATAAACAATTGTTTAACCCCAGTGGTGATTCTATTTACTCTGGCTCCATAGGCTACTTCTTCTTGTCTCTCTTTAAGGTGTTCCTTCCTGCAGTTGTGTGTTTTAAAGGCTTACCATGTAGGAAGCAGGATCTGGCTACTGGTGTGTTTCCCCTTCTGTTGTTCCTTCTATTGCTTTGGGAGCCTCTTGCCATTTTGATCTCTTCCTACTCCATGGGCAGCCATTCCAGTCACCATGTCATTCTTCCACTGGAGGCCTCCACTTCCAGAATCAGCATATGCTGCAGTCCACTGTTGTACATAAATGCAAATAGTTGTGAATCTTTAAAATGGTAGAATGATGCAGAAATGAGATCCCATGGACTTATGAATGAGCTTATGCAAAACTGAAACAACCAGAAACAGACTAGTCTATCCATTCTTAGTGACATTCATAACGTCTAAGGTTGTGTTGGCAAAGTAGTGCTGGCTGTCACCTGACCTGGTGGTCAACAGAAGAGGTTCAAAGACTCTCTCAAGGCAAATCTTTTAAAAAATGTTGTATAAACACTGACTACTGGGAAACACTGGCCTACGAGTGCTCCAATTGGAGAACAGCTTTTACCAAAGATGTTATGGGTTTTGAAGATGCTCAAACTCAGGAGAAAAGGGAGAAATGTGCTGAGAAGAAGGCACACTTGGCAAACCCTCACCGTGATCAACTCCCGCGCCGGAAACCTATGTCCCCACTGTGGAAGGAGGTGTGGATCCAGAATTGGCCTCCACAGTCACTTATGGACTCACTGTTAAATCCGCGTTTATGAAAGACATTCTTACTTGGCTAAGAGTGATCACCGAAGAAGAAGAAGAAGAAGAAGAAGAAGAAGAAGAAGAAGAAGAAGAAGAAGAAGTTGGCTGTCACCTGACATTCAATTTCGATGTGCAAAATTTATTAATTTAGCAGAATGCTGGATTATCACACCAGTGAAATATCCCTGACTGCTAGGGCAGGTATCATTAATATGTGGTAGATCAATGGGGTGATCCTGCACTTGCCAGTAGTGCATAAGGGATACTTGAAGAATCGCCAGAATCATTGTGTGGATCACTTTTGCTTCTCTCCAAATTTTGTGAATTAATTTGCAGATTAATGCAAAAATGGGATGGGGCAGGTCAAAGAATAAACATATGCAAAAGTGACATGGACTGGAAATAGACAATACCTCCATCCATTACCCATATATATATTACAAAGATTATGACAGCTGTTTGTTGCGAATAATGTATGAAGCAGGCCGTTGAACAAGTTATGTGGCTAATGTACTTTGTAATTCTCTGACTGTGGAAATAAAGGCTTTTGACTCATAAGGAGAAGACCCATCAGGATTTTAATTTTGTTTCATTTGTACCCTGCCTTTCTTCCAAGATGTTTGGAGGAAATGTATGTTGGTTTTCTCACAGCTTCCCTTCTTTTCCTTCTCAGCATGAGTCCTCACAAGAGTGAGTGGCTCAAGATCATCCAGAACTTAAAAGCTGAATAAAGCTTTGAACTCTGTTTTCTACTCTGCCTTTGCTCTCAGTATCTCTGGTGAGATTTGTGCTGAAACCAAGATAGAGGCACAGAGAATTACTTTCCCCCTTGTTTCAGGCTTCAGGGACTCAGCTTCCTTCGCCCCTTTGGCTGTAGATCAGCAGGACAAAGCGAAAAGAGCCCCTTACCATTTAAAGAGTCTTTAATAATCACAGAAAAAGAACAAAGCATTCATTCTTGGAATAAAGGTGTTCCCAGTTAAGGATTCCACCCACTTCCTGCCTAGTCACTTCTGTCTCGCAACCTGATCTGGCAACCACCCTGCTTTTTGTGTAGCCACCTTACCTGCTCTACATGACCTTGGATTGATAGGCTGAATACTTTCTAGCAAGAGAGAGAGTCTGTTAGCTCTCTCTCTTCCTGTTCTTCTTCACCTTGCTGTTCAACCCTACTTCTTCCCAACTTTTGTCTTCAGAACTTTGCCCCTTTGCAAACCACTGCTGCAAATCTATACTGCTCCTAGGCAGCTTCAGTATCCTGGTCAGGAGCAGGGGGAGAGGGAGGCTCCCACCATTCCTCATCATAGCAGTACTCATCAGCCTGGTCTCTGATACTTGTCAGTGAGTCAGCACAGCTGACTCTCCCGCTTGGACTACTGCAATGCGCTCTACGTGGGGCTACCTTTGAAGGTGACTCGAAAACTACAACTAATCCAGAATGCGGCAGCTAGACTGGTGACTGGGGGCGGCTGCCGAGACCACATAACACCGGTCTTGAAAGACCTACATTGGCTCTCAGTACGTTTCTGAGCACAATTCAAAGTGCTGGTGTTGACCTTTAAAGCCCTAAACGGCCTCAGCCCAGTATACCTGAAGGAGCATCTCCACCCCCATCATTCTGCCCAGACGCTGAGGTCCAGCACCGAGGGCTTTCTGGCGGTTCCCTCATTGCGAGAAGCAAAGCTACAGGGTACCAGGCAGAGGGCCTTCTCGGTAGTGGCGCCTGCCCTGTGGAACGCCCTCCCATCAGATGTCAAAGCGATAAATAACTACCTGACATTCTGAAGACATCTTAAGGCAGCCCTGTTCAGGGAAGTTTTTAATCTGTGATATTTTAGTGTATTTTTGGTTTCTATGGAAGCCGCCCAGAGTGGCTGGGGAAACCCAGCCAGATGGGCGGGGTACAAATAATAAATTATTATTATTAATATTATTATACATATAGGAGTTTATTGTGGATGGTTGCTACATGTGTACAATTTTCTCCATGTATCCAAATGATGCTCTCATATCGGCAGCCTGTACTTCCCCCTCATTTAATCTGGATTTGCCCATTTCCTCCATTATTTAATAAGGGAAATTAATCCAAATTCAAATCATACCCACTGTCAGAACTCTGTATGACCAATCTGCTTCTCGTGTCTTCAGAATCCCCTCCGACAGTGATTAACAACCTAAGCCTTTGATGGGGCTTCTGGCACACACATTCAGCAGAGTATACAAGCAGCAGCAGAAAGACGAGAAATATGAGCTACATCGCTACGTTTTATTTCTAACTATGCAGGACAGAAAAGAATATACATCTGCTCTCTGTGAGAGTCAGTGAACCAACTGGAACAAAGAAAACAGGAAACCAGTAACATCAACATCCATCTCCCGTCTGACTTCCAACAGTCTGGAATGTAAACAGAGTCTTGTGACTCCAAGCACTGCACAGTGGCATAAACAGAAACCTAACACCCACCACAAGTGTGGACACACAATGTGACATCAAGTTATGGAAGACAGTTTTTAGGTGTGTTGTGACACCAGTGGACATTTCTTTGATCCTCAAAGTGGCCAAAGCTATGCCTGTTTCCAAGAGTTCCTATTTCCAACTGTTCTATGCTGAATGTGAATTCATAGAACATAAACCAATCTTTTCCCTTTCCCCGCCCCCTTTTTTAAGATAGAGGTTTTGCACAAGACTGCTCTGTCTTGAAAATATATAGAGAAACAGGAAATCAGATCTTAACATAAATCAGGATTGAAGGGATATGGGAATGAAGGCACATTCACAATAGTAAATCAGTTTCAGGTTTTTTTTTTTATTAAATGAAAAACACAGTTTGTTTTGATGAGAATTGACAACAACTATATATTTTCCAGTAGTCTTGTCCTCTTGGAAAATTGATCATACTATTCATGAGAAAGGTTCTACTTTTGACCTACTTATCAGTGTGCATTGATCCATATTTGATCTGTGGTTCAACTCCATTTGGAACATCCTGGGGTGGATTTTGAAGAAGATTTGAAGAATCAAGAGAGCTGATCTTCTTCCCATTCCGTTGTGTTATTTGAAATTGACATGAGTGGGTGTATGTATTTATGACTTTTCTGAAGCAAAACAACTATATCACAATAGATGTTACTTTCCATTTGAATTCTTAGCTCATATTTAAGGACAATGACATTTTCTGCTGTTGTGCTTCATGCCAATCCAGAAAGTCACTTCTGTCTCCTGTTTCAATAGACCAGAGTGCCCTGCTAGCATTTCAGTAACTTGGCCACATTTCATTTTAGAGGATTTCCTGTCCATTCCTGGTTATAGCATTTACTGTAAACTTTCCATTGTAAGTAAGGAAAATATTGCATTACATGGTTCACTGAGTGTACCGTTACCTAGGGTCAAGTTTGTTCATAAATGATATTCAATGCCTCACAGTTGTTTTGCTGGCTTAACCAAATAACTTCACTATTCCAGTCATTGTTCTGCCCCCATTTTTTTAAAGAAAAGGTTGCTATGCCTGGATAATTATTTAGTAACTGAGAAATCCCTTGTTGCTTTATTAATGGAATATAGGTGTTCCAAACTAAAACTCAATTAATTAAATCAGTGCTTGCTCTAAAACATTGCCTAGGGAGCTTCCTTACATTAGGTACATTAGTTTCTCTCTCTTACACTGCTATTCCTATTCAGCTCCTTCTTCCTCATTTTAAATTTATTTTTCTTAAAACTTTATTGTGTGCCCCACCCAGATTCCCATTTTAAGATAACCTCGGATTTGTATAAGAAAACAAAAATGCATAAGAATGTTCAGAAATCAAACCTATCATACGATAAATGTGGAAAGTAATAAAAATGGACAGTAACAACAATAAAAAAAATTAAATCCCGCACACAAAATAAGCAAGGGAAAGTATCTCCACTACTAATTCTCCACTGCAAGCTTTTCCCCATTTATATCATTTCAGCAAAAACTTACACACATTGCTGAGACAAAGGCAGACTGCCTTGCTGCAGCAAAGCTATCAGGGCATCTAGCAAATGGGCTAAATGGTAAAGGTCAAGGATCCCTGAACGGTTAAGTCCAGTCAAAGGCGACTATGGGGTTGTGGTGCTCATCTGACTTTCAGGCCGAAGGAGCCGGCGTTTTTCCACAGGCAGCTTTCCGGGTCATGTGGCCAGCAGAACTAAACTGCTTCCAGTTCAACAGAACCCTGTGACGGAAGCCAGAGCGCACTGTTTACCTTCCCACCACAGCAGTACCTATTTATCTACTTGCACTGGCATGCTTTCAAATTGCTAGGTTGGCAGGAGCTGGGACAGAGCAACAGGAGCTCACCCCATCACGGGGATTCAAACCGCTGACCTTCTGATTGGCAAGTCCAAGTGGCTCAGTGGTTTTGACCACAGCGCCATCCACGTCCCTTATCAAATGGGGATAGTCCATTGAGCAACCCACATAGCTTAATTTTGGACCAGGACTCATCAACGAACAGGGCAGGCTTGAATCTTGGATTAGGCAAATAAATTAATGGCCATTGTGAACTGTCTGCAGCTTGCCCATGCCCCATATATTGGTTTAAGGAGCAGCCTTCTAGGCAGACCTGAGCCCCAGCAGACCTGAGCCTCTTTCAAACAGTGGGTTGACTCCATACCATCTAGTACTGACTGGCAGGCATGCAAGGAAGCATCAACAACACATGCCATGGGTTTATGGGTTCCATAATCTACTCCTCAATGTTCCCTACCCTACCCTACCCTACCCTACCCTACCCTACCCTATAAAAAGCATTATTCAGAATAGTGGACATAACCCACCAAGGAAGATCATACAATAAGACTCAAAACAATAGCAATTGACTGCACATTTATTCAAAATCAAATTAGAATTATTTAGTTTAATTCATTCAACAAAACTGATGATCTAGTGGGTGATACTAACATTTCAAGTCTGATAGTCATTTGCACTTCAATTGTCCCCTGTTGCGTGTTCAGACCTAGAGACCTCCCCCCTAAATAAAGACACATTTGACTCAAATTTTAGTTTTGTTTTTTGGCAGAATTTAGGCCACAACCTTATTGATTACAGAAAAGTGAGTGGTTGCATAGGCTCTGGTTCGACTAGCTCCCTACACCCTTGCAGGTAGTGCTCACCCAGAGCTCTATCATAGGTCAGCCAAGGTTGGACACCTGAGGCAGGTAAAAAGCCTGAGAACAGACTCTGTTCACTCCCCAGATGCTCCCCTGGACTCAGGCATGGGCACAACCCACTTTCAGGGGTTGACCAAACCAAGTTGAGTCCCTGGATTCCTTTAATGGAATACCCTTCACATAGGGATGGCAAGACCGTTCTCCCATCCCCATCACATGAACCAGTGCCTATCCGCAACCTTACAAGTTGTGACAGATTGCTACGTGGCAGGTGAACCCCAAATGGCCACAGCCAATCAGCCAAGTGGGGGAAATTCCTGCCGTGTCCCTGTCCCAACGGCAGACGACACACGGGCGCTCAGGGTGTCTAACAACAAATTTAAAACACTTAATTATAAAAGCAGCATAATATACAGTATAAAAACATGAATAACAATAAAATTCAAAAATCAATTTAGGAGAGATAAGCATTAGATAATCCCCAGGGCTAGCTGGCTGAATTGGTCCTACTTGGGCCTGTGAGGAGGCCAGGGGAGAATTAGCTGTGGGGTCTCAGAGCGGGTGATCTTCATAAAAGGGGAGGGGGAGGGAAGAGAAGGGAAATAAAAGATCAGGCTGAATTCAAATTAAAGGCCAGGTGGAATAGCTCTGTCTTGCAGGCCTGATGGAAGGAGGCTAAATCCTGAAGGGCACTAGTCTCATGGGACAGAGCATTCCACCAGGTCAGAGCCATCACTGAAAAGGCCCTGGCCCTGGTGGAGGATAGTCTGACTTCCTTAGGGCCCGAGACCTCTAAACGATGGTTATTCATGGACCTTAAGGTCCTCTGCAGGGCATACCAGGAGAGGCAGTCCCATAGATGCAAGGAAAGCATCAACACCCCACGGCATGGGTCAGCTCGCAAGACCAGAAGGACACCCTGGATGGGAGAGTTGTGTGTTGCAGAGCACATTTTGCAGCCCATTGGCAGAAATCATTTGCCAGGATGATTGTTCGTGGGATTCGGCTGAAAACGCATAAACATGCTATTAATGCACAAAAGAGAAATAGTATGGGGAGAGTTGCAGAGAGCCATTACCACAAGCATGCAGATGTTTTCTGTTTATATTACAGTGTGAGCTTCCATCAGACACTCCTAATTATAGCCTGTACGCTGCTGTTCCTGCAATGCTAGCCATTAACCTTCAACTGAATCACCAGATTTAGCATAAGGTGCATTGTCGTTCAGGAGCTCACCCTCTCCCTTCCTCTCCCCCTTTCTATTTGAAAGAGTGTAAATGCATCCAGCTTGAAATGTCATTTGAATGGGACTTATAGCAAACAGTCTTTAAAAAGAGCAAGTGATTAAAAGAAAAAAAGAGAGGGGGAGAGGTTGAGCTGAATATAAGCTATTAGGCATTTAGAAGTGGAAGGGGGGAAATCTTGTAATCGTTGCATTGGTAATAATGAGTTTCTGGCAAAAGCTTTTGCTTAGGACAAGGGGGGGACACAAAGAGAATTACAAGAATAATTTAGAAATTTCAAAGGGAAAGATGTGCAATTATAACGTACAATTAAAATCAAGGCTGTGCTTGATGAAAGCCCCAAAGAAGACGACAATGTGGTGAATTCGAGAGGTATATCCGTTAATAAGCAAGTTCCCTTAGGCGGGCTAATTACTGATTCAAATCTTAAGTTTTGCAAACCCCTCCCTTCCTTTTAAAAAAATACTAATGTGGTCTTATTCTATTGAAAAGGTTATTTGGCATATTCACAAGTGATGACAAGAAGCCTTTGAGAATACAATGTGCTCTTATGAATGCTGTTGTTGTTACAAGGCTAACCAAAGCCCTTATCGCCCCTGAGCTGTGGAGAGAGCTATGTGGCTTGGCAATCACCGCCATGTGGGAATGACAGTAGCATCAATGGGCAGTGCAATAAGCAGGTGCCAGAAGGAACACAAGGAACTGTCTTCTACGGAGTCAGCCTGTTGGTCTATCTAACTCAGTACCACCCACACTGTGTGGCAGTAGCTCGCCTTGATTTCAGACATTTCCATCGGGAGATTGAAATTGGGACATTCAGCATGAAAAAGCAGGTGCTCTCCTACTACCTGAAGGAGTGTCTCCACCCCCATCTTTCAGCCCAGACCCTGAGGTCCAGCTCCGAGAGCCTTCTGGCGGTTCCCTCACTGCAAGAGTGAGATTACAGGAAACCAGATAGAGGGCCTTCTCAGTGCCTGCCCTGTGGAATGCCCTCCCAGCAGATGTCAAAGAAATAAACAATTATCTGACTTTTAGAAGACATCTGAAGGCAGCCCTGTTTAGGGAAGTTTTTAATGTTTGATGCTTTATTGTGTTTTTAATATTCTGTTGGGAGCCGCTCAGAGTGGCTGGGGAAACCAGCCAGATATAAATAATAAGTTGTTGTTGTTGTTGTTGTTGTTGTTGTTGTTACTACAACTTTGACTCCTGCTCTATCACTGAGCTTTGGCCCTGTCCCTAGGGAAAGCTCTGAGTTGGACTGTAGTCTTGAAATTTACTTCTCAGTTACTTGTGTGTGAAGACCCCCCAAACCACCCCCAAATGAAGACACAATAGACACAGATTTTAGTTTAAGGTTTTGGCCACAGCTTTATTGATTACAGCATGTGAGCGGTTGCTTAGGCATTGGTTCCAGACTACCTGAGCCTGCTCATGGCAGGAACAGAATTGACACTGAGTACCACCAAATGTCAGTAAGGGAAAGCATCCTGGGGGAGCGAGAACTCCTTCGATCTCACAGCTCACCTGAGATGCTCCCAGGGGCTCTGGCATGGCCCTAGCCCCTTGACAGGGTTTGGGTAAAAGCAAGGGCCCCTGCTCCAGAACAGACGACCCCTAGACAGGCATAGCAAGGCCAAAGAACAGCTCTTAATATAGGGTGGGAGATTGGGTGATCCGCTCCACGTTGCAAGAAAGTGAATCTCTCCAGCGACATGCAACAGCTTAAGTAGCCCCTCAGCAGCCAATAGCCAACCCAACTGACCAAATCTCTGCCCCAGCAACAGAGGGGCAACCAATGGCGCATTGTGGCCATCCAAACGATCCTGCCCCCACAACGGGGAGGCCTTTTCTTGTGATCTCACTGCAACACGTGCCCTCCATGATGGAGGACCCGACTTCTTCTAAAATTCCTTTATACATCAGAGATGGTGTTGTTTTTTTAAAGACTCCTACTTTAACTCTGGATTATTAAGCTTCTCTGCAAAGGGAGGTTGGAAGGTGAGATGTTTTTCTATAGGCATTTTAAATTACAGATGGCAAACTGTGAAGAAATGCAATACAAATCATTTTTAATCATCCATCAGGCAGCAGCACAAACCTCCTGTTGCAAGAAGAAACAGGTGAGATGAGAATAAGATAAAAGGACTTGCAATTTCAATTTCTTCATAATTAATAATGGTAATTGTGTGAAATCTGAAAAGCGATTCCATCATTACAAACGAGCCCCTGATCTCTCCTCAGTTACTCTAGGTGGTTTTAAATAATAAGGAACTAATAAAGTGAATGATATTGCCAATGCTAGTACAGACAAACCTAGCCTGGAAAGGAAATAAGATATTTTTTTCAAGGCAGGATATAACAAGCTGGAAAGTATTTTCAGAGCATCAATAATTCCAGGGTCAGAAAAGCGGTCAGAAATGTAAAATACTTCAGTCTCAAGGAAGAGTACAGGAAACATAGGACTGTATTTAACAGAGCAAACCCATTGACATTACTGAACCAAAATTAGTGATGTCTATTAACTTCAATGGGTCTACTCTGAGTAGGATTACCATTGAATACCACCCTTATTCTCTGCCTTTAGAGCATAAGCCTTCATTAGAGAAGGAATGTGTTATTTCTTCCCTGCTTTGATGTTCATAATCTGGCTGCTTCCTTTGAAGCCTTCAATAACTGGGAAATATCCAAGAAGTTGCAACGTTGCTGAAGTTTGTATTTGACTTTTGGAATACAGATTAGTCCAGCTCATATTGCTTGTCTCTGTTACTTATTGGTCAGAGTTCAGAAGACACAGCACCCCAAGAATGCTGTTTTGTAGACATGCAATGAGCAAAAGTTCTGTCAATATTAAACTCTTCCACTTGCTGAAATTGCCGTTGATTGCTAGCAACTAAAAAAATCCAAGCGCTTTGTTGAACTACAAAATTGTTTGATGTTTAGTCCCTACTCTCAATTAAACTCTTGTTGATTGCTGTGAAAGACTGTGAAAGGGTGATTCTGCATTTTAGTCAATGCTCTTGATTTGCTTCTTTCAAACGTTTTGTGTGCTCGCATTTCCCCAGAAACATCTTCTACAATAACTGGATCTGCTGCTTAGTTGCTTACATTTCCTAAATCTCAGATAGTCAGTTGGCCACATTTGCATAGGGGAGGTTGGCTTTAACTAAGAATATTGCTGGTTTGATGTGTACATTGACTTAAGTTCTGGCTGTTGGTTCAGCCAATTTACTATGTCTCTGCAGCAGCAGAATCATTCCGGGGGCTGGGGAGAAACTAATGGTTCCAAATTATCACTGTACTTACTGCAACAATAAAAATAGATCAGTTGGTAATAAATTTGATGTCCTGCTTCTATTTTCCTGCAAGTGTGCACATTTTAAGCTACAATCTAGATAAAGTTGGAGAATATTATGAAAATTATGTACAGGTGGTACATGACTCCAGTCAAGCTTGCAAAAATCTATCATTTGCCCGATAATAAATGTTGGAAATGTAAAGAAACTGAAGGTACATTCTTCCACCTTTGGTGGACGTGCCCAAGGATTAAGGCCTTCTGGGAAATGATCTATAATGAAATGAAAAAGGTATTTAAATATACTTTCCTGAAGAAACCAGAGGCCTTTCTCCTGGGCATAGTCGGCCAATTGGTGTTAAAGAAGGATAGAACTTTCTTTATGTATGCTACAGCAGCAGCAAGAATACTCATCGCAAAGCATTGGAAGACACAAGATCTACCCACCCTGGAAGAATGGCAGATGCAAGTAATGGATTACATGGAAATGGCGGAAATGACTGGCAGAATTTGAGACCAGGGAGAAGAGTTGGTGGAAGAAGACTGGAGGAAATTTAAAATTTACTTGCAGAAACATTGTAAAATTTTTGAATGTTGATGACATTGAAATGAAATGAAGGGGTTCTAGTAATAAGGTAAAAGACTATGCAAGAGTGGATTTATACTAGATGAAAGTTCGAAGTTAAAATATGTGAGGAAAAATAATTAAGGATAAACCAATAGGATAAGAATTTGCTGAACCAATTTTTAAGTGGAATACAAAAAAGGGAGGCATGAGGAAGTCAGGAAAATAAGTTAATTAAAGAGGACAAAAGAAAAAAGAGGGTTTTTTCTTTTTTCTTTTTTTCTTTTTTCTACGTTAATTGTTTGTATTTTTGCAACTTTCTGTTTTTGTGCTTTTGTGTTTTTCTTGTGTTTTTCTTATTGATTGTTTTATAACTTCTTTATTGTGAAAACTGAATAAAATATTATTTTATACAATCTAGATAAAGTTGCTACCTGGCACACTTGTGGGTACTAAATGATAAAGTCCCCCCTTTCTTACAATGCCTTCAAGTGAACATATTACAATAAGAACAGGATTAATATGGGATTTCATATGCAGAGCATCACATCTTCAATAATTTATCTCATGTGCTCATCTGTCACCAGAATCTTACTGGTGATTTTAAAATTGAGTTTCCATATTGAGAAGGCAGAATAAACGGCTTAAAGCCACTTTTTATGCCATAATGTTATCTTTGCATTATTTTTGTGATGGCCTAGGGCTAAAACAAATAAACTTGAAGCTTGACAAAAATTACTAACATTTCCCCTTACTGTTTCTGACATGCTTCCCAGCTCCATCAGATATGGAGGGAACCTCTTTTTAACCATTACAATAGCAACAATTATCACTTGATCTTTATAAACTCCGTTACATGAGTCTGAATGAGGTTGAAATGAAGAGGTACAAGGGGGAAAAAATAGATTGGGCTGGAGTCAACTCTGGCTTCCACTCACCATGGTTTTTTTTGTCCCTTCACTAGGAAGAGATGACTCATTTCAGTTTCTCATTTGTTTCCAATAATTTCCGCATACATTTGTAATTAAAAGGGAAATAAAGTCTAAACCACAGAGCCTAGGGCTTGCCAATCAGAAGGTCGGCGGTTTGAATCCCCATGACAGGGTGAGCTCCCATTGTTCGGAACCTGCTCCAGCCAAGCTCGTCAAAGTGCAAATAGCCTATAGGTGCCACTCTGGCAGGAAGGTAAACCGTGTTGCCATGTGCTGCTCTGGTTCGCCAGAAGCAGCTTAGTCATGCTGGCCACATGACCCAGAATCTGTCTGCAGAAAAACGCTGGCTCCCTCAGCCTATAGAGCGAGATGAGCGCTGCAACCCCAGAGTCATCCGCGACTGGACCTAATGGTCAGAGGTTCCTTTACCTTAAAGTCTCCATAAATAAAATTAGTTTGCATTTTCACTTCCATATACACTTTCCCACACCATTTTGCCTTCTCCTGTACACTGATATGGAGACATGCACATTTTGCAGGAGAGCTGTGCTTCGGCTTGCATTTTGGATCCACATTACAATAGGAACCAATTTATTTTTTTCTCCTGCACCTTTTCACTCTACCCCCATTCAACGCAATGGAGCCAAGAGTGATTAACACTCCCAGACCCCTTAACTCTCTGTGGACTTCCTATGCATGTCCCCCTGCAAGTGCATAGATGGGGCAAGAAAACAAGAAAACCACTGTATGGTGAAGTAGATTATGCTGTTAGATTTTATTTTTACATGCATAGCTGTTGCTGTTAGTACTTAATGCCTCTATTAGGCATATTCTCTCTCTCTCTCTCTCTCTCTCTCTCTCTCATTCTTTTCTGCTTTTATCTGCTGTCAAGCAATTTCCTACTTCATATAAGTTATCTGCCTAGACGTTGTTTACCGGTGAGCTATCTGAATGCAGCAATTATGGAATTGGTTGCCCGGTTTTTGTCTGCAGTCTGCGGTGGCATTCAGAGTATTATAGAAATGTTCAATGATTAAAATAGACAAACAGAAGAAGGGTGATGAGAGCCAACAAAGGAGAGGGGCAAAATGTAATGAGAGAACAACATGAATAAACTCCCTCCTGTGCGATCCAGCTTCTGTCTCTGTAGCATTTGGAGCAGCTTTGTTCAAAGAGCTCTAAAAGAAAAAGAATGAGTAGATTGAGTTTCCTTTTCTACACTCCAGAGCAGGGAGGGGGGGGGTGAAGCAGGAAGTCTCGGGGCAAGTTTATCCACACAGCATTATCAAATCCAAGGCTTATCGTGGACTGTACCACTTCAGACTGCAGGGAGCAGTTGTATGTTTGAGTGTTCACTTCTGAATGTACGTCTAGGGATGAGCAAATTTTTCAATTTTGGTTTCTCTCAGTTTCTCATATTTTTCAATCTCCATGTTTCCTCGTGAAAATTCATTGGCATTCTAGTGTGGTTTTCTCCTAATGTACACATATTTGTGGGAGGTGGGTGGCGCTGTGGGTTAAACCATAGAGCCTAGGACTTGCCGATCAGAAGGTCGGAGGTTCGAATCCCTGCGATGGGGTGAGCTCTCATTGTTCGGTCCCTGCTCCTGCCAACCTAGCAGTTTGAAAGCATGAAGTGCAAGTAGATAAATAGGTACCGCTCTGGCAGGAAGGTAAACGGTGTTTCTGTGCGCTGCTCAGGTTCGCCAGAAGCGGCTTAGTCATGCTGGCCACATGACCCGGAAGCTGTACGCCAGCTCCCTCGGCCAATAAAGCGAGATGAGCGCTGCAATCCCAGAGTCGGCCACAACTGGACCTAATGGTCAGGGGTCCCTTTATCTTTACCTTTACACATATTTGTAGGCAATTTGCCCTACCAGACACATTTTTTCTGCCAAGCAATTATCCTTAATATAATGCATTTTTGAATGTTATTTTCATTAACAAATGATAAACAGCTTCAGCCCTGTATACCTAGCACTGGTCTACAAAGCTTGGGACCAGGATACCTTAAATATCATCTCACTCATATGCTCAACTTTGCCCTGCAGGGCCTTTGTAGATACTATTTCATCATGAGGTCCATCTGATATGATGAAGGAAGCGGACCTTTAGTGTAGTGGCAGCTATCTGTTAAAATGCCTTCCCTTTACCTATCCGGCAGGCATCATCTCTATTGCCAGGGACATTGGTGAAACTAGCCAACTGTACAAAGGGGAAAATGAACTCATTGCTCCACCGACTGACGTGTGGGGGGGGCAGATGGCGCTGTGGTCTAAACCACTGAGCCTCTTGGGCTTACTGATAAGAAGGTTGGGAGTTTGAATCCTCACGATGGAGTGAGTTCCCATTGCTCTGTCCCAGCTCCTGCCAACCTAGCAGTTCGGAAGCACACCAGTGCAAGTAGATAAGTAGGTACTACTGTGCAGGAAGGTAAACAGAATTTCCGTGCTCTCTGGCTTCCGTCATGGTGTTCCATTGTGCCAGACGCGGTTCAGTCCTGCTGGCCACACGACACGGAAAGCTGTCTGTGGACAAATGCTGGCTCCCTCAGCCTGAAAGCGAGATGAGCACTGCAACCCCATAGTCACCTTTGACTGGACTTAACCGTCCAGGGGTCCTTTACCTTTATCTGTCTCTATTGCCATTTTGGCAACTTTTAAGCCTTTCAAGTGGAGATTTCTCTCCCAGTTGGACTTGAAATTGTTTAAAAAATTATTGTGTGTTTTTAAATTGTTTATCATTTTGAGATGTTGTCATGGAAAGCAATTCATGAAAATGACATCTGAAGGCAGCCCTGTTTAGGGAAGCTTTGATGGATTACTGTATTTTAATATTTTGTTGGAAGCTGCCCAGAGTAGTGGGGTATAAATGGGTAGGGTATAAATATATTATTATTATTATTATTATTATTATTATTATTATTATTATTATTAATGCACAAAATCCCCCCAACCACATGTGTAATCTTTACATATTGTGAAATTCTTAGAACCAATAGGATCAAATAGCATATTGATGACAGAGGTCCTGAAAAAGTTGCATTTTAAGTTTATTTGAAATCAAGAACTTTAAAGTGAGTTTTTACTAGCTTGTCCCTCTGCTTACCATGAGAGAAGTGCAGCTGTCTCTGGATTAGGGCCAAATTTGAATGTCATACCCATCTGAAATTTTATCCCAATTAGACCCAATGCAGTAAATGGAACTAAGTTGCAGAAAAACCAGAGTCATGTTTCGTTCAGAAGATTGTCCTGTTTCATTCAGTGTGGCTTACTCCCGCATAAGTGGGGTTAGGATTGCTTTCTGAGCCATGCGCACTAATTTCAGTGGGTCTACCCTATGGCTAACCTTGGATTAAAAGGCCAATGAATTTTAAATAAATAAATAAATTCCAGAGTTTTGACAGAACCAACTTGGCGAGACAAATCATTAACACAATGAATAGAAATTGCTGTTTTATTGCATCAGTTTTGCATGATTGCAACAACCTTGCATTATTTAGTTTGCTGTAAAGGGAGAAAAAGAGTGAAAGTCAATCAAATGTCTCCTGCAATTTTAAAAAAATATATACCAAAAAAAATCCAAGCTTTAGTAAAAGCATTTGATAATGGTTGGGACAGCAATGCTATTACGAATGAAAGATGTGTGCCGATTCGCCATTCATCAGAAGGAAACAAGCTCACAAATTGAGAAATTGATCATGGAGGTCATATGACTGCTTTGACTTTGGAAGGTTTACGTTTCATAGCTGGCCACCAACTTTACCAGACAAAATTCATCATGCACTCTGGGCAGCCATGCAATTGCTGAGAAAAGAAGGAAGAAAACTGGAGACAGTTACAACACACAAAAGAAAACCAAGGGCTTCTATTGATTTAGAGTCGTTTGGTATAGACCAAGCATGGAGAACTTCAGCCCAGGAGCCAGACATAGCTGTTCAGGCTTCCCTACCCGCCTCTTGAGACTTTACCAAAGCTGCACCTCCTCCTTAGCTAGACACCCCTTCCCCAGGTCACAACCATGGCCAGCACTACTTTGCACTTTCCTTGGGTGTTTTTCTTTGGGTGGAATTAGTCTCTGAACTCTGGAAATGGCTCTTGCATGCCCAGATGGAAGAAGTGGGGGGTGGGTAGAATAGAAACTAGCCTACTGTACAAAAGGAAACATGCACTCATTGCTCCACCCACTGGCTTGTGTGTGTGTGTGTGTGGCGGGTGGCGCTGTGGTCTAAACTACTGAGCCTCTTGGGCTTGCTGATTGGAAGGTCGGAGGTTCAAATCCACACAATGGAGTGAGCTCCCGTTGCTCTGTCCTAGCTCCTGCCAATCTAGCAGTTTGAAAGCACACCAGTGCAAGTAGATAAATAGGTATTGCTGCGGCGGGAAGGTAAATGGCATTTCCATGCACTCTGGCTTCCGTCACGGTGTTCCGTTGTGCCAGAAGCAGTTTAGTCCTGCTGGCCACATGACCCGGAAAGCTGTCTGTGGACAAACACGGGCTCCCTCGGCCTGAAAGTGAGATGAGCACCGCAATCACATAGTCACCTTTGATTGCACTTAACCATCCAGGGGTCCTTTTTACCTTTACCTTTACCTATCCCAGCCTCATTTCCTCTGGGACTCTACAAGAAGTGTTTTTAACATGAGCATTGAATGAACCATACCTAGATCATAGAATTGTAGAACTGCAAGGGACCCTGAGGATTCTCTAATCCCTACAATGCAGACATCTTTTGACCAACATGGGGCAAAAACCCACAACCTTGAGATTGAGTCTCACGCTCTACCAACAGAGCTATCACACTCCCTGTTCATGCCCCTTTCATACATTTGCCTATATTATCCCTATACATTTGTGTGGTGAGTTCCCATCCCCCCAGTGGAAATAACACAATTATTAAGGTTAATGGGCTAAATAAGGCCACAACTTTATTGGTTACAGGTGATGAGCAGTATTGGCTTAGTCATTGGTCCTAACCGACTATATCCAACTTCAACCCATCCGCTTGAAGTCCATGAAGGGTTAACCCCCAGTAGGGGGAGTCCTGCTGAAGCACATCAACTAGGAACTCCCCCCGGGGCCACCGATTGGGGGTGTGCCTTAGGCCCTCACCTCCACAGGCTTCGGACAGGGCCACACCCCCCAGAATCCTTTATCGGACTACTCTTCAATGTGCAGGGCAGGTGATGGTGTTACCTCCCCTCTTCCATCTACAGAGCAATACCAATGCCTAACAGCCAATTCCAAGAAAGTTGTGACAATTTGCTATGAGGTAGGCGAAAACCAAGTGGCTGGTGCCAATTTGCCAAGTGGGAAAATTCCTACCAGGCCCCTCAACAGTGACTAACAAAGGTCCATAGCAAGGTCAAGGAATGAAAACCTTATAGGGCAGGAGGGTGGGAAAAGCAGGAATAGCTGGCAGGCGGCAAAGAGGGAGATCCCCGGCTGCTTCCTGCTTTAAATAAGGCAGGCCACACCCCCAGAGCCAGCTGATTGGCTGACCAAGAGGTGACACGGCTGGGAATGCCCCCAATCGCATGGGGCCATGAAGCCCGCACTCCACCTCCTCCGAAGGGCGGAAGTGGTTTTGTCTATATCATACTCACACTCCTACCTGTTTGCCTGCTGATCTGAGCCCATCTCTGCCACCCCCTCTTCACTCTCCAACACTGCTGTTCTGTTGTTACGCTACAGCATAACAACATCCTTGCGATGTGTGTGTGTGTACACACAGTGTGCTGGGGAAAGGAAGGGCTGACATACAGAGCCTTCAAATATGTTCATGTCTAAGGTGAAATGAGGCAGGAAATCCCCGCCTTATATATTCTTACACATTCTTGACTACTGCCTTACACCAGCTCCTGACATTCCACCTATAATTCAGACAATATTCTGGAAGCACTGCAGAGTCCTGACTTGGGGGGGGGGCACAAAAAAACACCAACTTACTATTTCTCTGTCTGCTGTGGACCTAGTGGATCTTGATTTCGGTAAGGCTTTTGACAGTCACCTATGATACTGTTGCAGAGAAGCTGGTAAAATGTGTGCTGGACAAGGTACCGTATTTTTCGCTCCATAAGACGCACCTGACCATATGACACACCTAGTTTTTAGAGGAGGAAAACAAGGGGGGGGGAATTCTGAATGAAACAGTGGGTGTTTGATTTTTGTGGTTCATGCTGTGGCAGCCTCCTTTATCGCTAGAGTCCCTTATCTCTCCTCCCAATCGCTTGCTGATCAGCTGCTAAGCGGCTTTGTTTCAACACCCCCTTCCCTCTTTCTAAAAATAAAAAGCACAATCTGCTTTTTGCCCCTGGGCAATTCGGCTCCAGGGACCACACATTCACTCCAGGAGGGAAAAAGTGTGTCTTATGGAGCAAAAAATACGGTAACGGTTAGGTGGGTTTGTAGCTGGTTGACTGATCAAACCTAAAGAGTGCTCACTAATGGGTCCTCCTCATCATGGGGAAAAGGGGTGCCCCAGTGGGGTGCCCCAGATACTGACTAAACATCTGGAAGAACTTGCTAACAGTAAGACCTCCTTCGGAAAGTATTGGACTCTCCTTCCTTGGAGGTTTTTAAGCAGAGGTTGGATGGTCCTTTGTCGGGGATGCTTTAGTTGAGATTCCTGCATTGCAGGTGTTTGGACTAATGATCTTCAGGGTCCTTTCCAACTCTAGAATTCTCTGCTTCTGTTTCCATGGCTGAAACTTCCTTTCTAATGAAGACATTTCCATGTCAGCCATATAAAATGTCATTGCCCTCTAGGAATTTGATGCTGTTTCTCTGTCAAGCAGCAATAGACATCATGTTGAGATTCTATCTGTTCCAAAGCTTGTCTTCATTCCATTTTCCTTTACTGAACTGGT
Source organism: Podarcis melisellensis (assembly GCF_964234715.1). Classification (NCBI taxonomy): domain Eukaryota; kingdom Metazoa; phylum Chordata; class Lepidosauria; order Squamata; family Lacertidae; genus Podarcis; species Podarcis melisellensis. Next base: position 83,793,717 of record NC_138538.1, on the reverse strand, counting down.
TTGGGTCTCGGAATTATCAGTAGCCGACTGTGAATTATTTGCAAAGCACTTTATGGATCAAACTGCTTGAATCTGCTCTGACTCAGATGCCCTGTTGAACAATAGTCCTATAGCAGAGGCCTCTGAGACTGGCATTAGTTCTGTTTGCTTAGGAGGTGCTGCTGCTAATTATTTTTTATCCTTTTGGTCAGCTCAACAGGGTTACCCCTCTGAGGTGATGTATAATATTTAAGCCATTCAAATAGCAAGCCATAAGTAATCCAAAGCACACTAATACATCTAAAAGGACAATATCTCAAAGGGTTATAGCAGCAGCAGATAATACAATATTGGCAGGATCAAACTGTCTATCTATCATCTATCTATCTATCTATCTATCTATCTATCTATCTATCTATCTATCTATCTATCTATATCATCTATCTATCTATCTATCTATCTATCTATCTATCTATCTATCTATCTATCTATCTATCTATCTATCTATCTATCTATCTACAGTATCTATCTATCTATCTATCTATCATCTCTCTCTATGGAAATGATCTTAAAAACGTACATGCAGGAGTAAGACCCCAGCATAAAAATCAATTAAGAGCAGTTGAAGGGGGCATCTTGAAAGCCCATTTAAAAACCATCAGCTGTGGGTTAAACCACAGAGCCTAGGACTTTCTGATCAGAAGGTTGGCGGTTCAAATCCCTGCGATGGGGTGAGCTCCCGTTGCTCAGTCCCTGCTCCTGCCAACCTAGCAGTTCAAAAGCATGTCAAAGTGCAAGTAGATAAATAGGTACCATTCCAGCGGGAAGGGAAACGGCATTTCCGTGCACAGCTCTGGTTCGCCGGAAGTGGCTTAGTCATGCTGGCCACATGACCCGGAAGCTGTACGCTGGCTCCCTCGGCCAATAAAGCGAGATGAGTGCCACAACCCCAGAGTCAGCCATGACTGAACCTAATGGTCAGGGGTCCCTTTACCTTTACCTTTAAACCTTTTGAATAGGGATGGGATTCCCTAAGCATGGGCCATCATTGAAAAGTTCCTCCCTCTAGTGTCTGCCAGTCTAAACCTTCTTAGTAGTGAGCTCATGAGAGGGCCTTGAGGCTGATTACAAAGCTGGGTCATGACTTACTAGATGCAGGCCTCATGGAGAATGCACACATAATCTGTTCGTGAAGAGGGAAGGACACACATTTCCTGGTCATTATACTTGTTCGGTACTGGCTGGATGAGGAAGAGGGGTGGGAACCGCCCCCCAGGGAGGGCACAAAAGATGACAACTTAGATCCCAGATCCTGGTGGTGGGTCACTGAAGAGCAGTCTGCAGAAGGGATGAGCTGGGAGGTACTAGAAGTAGGGAGTTTAAGTGATCAAGGCCTGGCGAATGTGCACAATGACCAGGGGTTTTTTGCACATTAACCACTCAACTTACATTTCCATTATCACACGTGCATACACTTACATTGCTTGACAGATTGGTTGTGGGTTTTATCACCAGGGAGAAGTGTGAAACCACATTATCTGGGCTCAGCATGAAATGAATTCCATCTCTGGGGAAGGAAGGAATGTCTAGATGCCTGAAACTGTTGCACCCAGTTAAGTCTATGGGATGTTGATCCTCTTCACACAACATAATTCAACTGGATTCCTACATCTGGCAGCTGGGAGGAAATTACTTGTTCTGATAAGAAAATAAAATAAAATAAAGTTTGGATCCAGCCTTACTAATACAGTATTTCATTTTCATAATAAGAAAGACAAGGAATTCTGCCAAATTGAATGCTATGACTTGCTTTTCATAATTTTTCACAGTGCATAAAACTGATTTTTGGCATTGGCTAAGGATTGTCTTAGTTGCACTTAGCCTAGAGTAGAAAATCATGCCATGTTTTCCCCAACTTACATAAACATGTTTAAGCAACACATTGACTGGATGGAAGTGACAAGTTGAATTCCATTCCATTGCTACTACAGATGCATTAAAGCTTTTCCCTAGCACTTGTAATAGGTGTGTGTCAATGTCATCTGCAGCTCCAGCCACAAATTAACGAGGACATCAAAGCCAATGGAATTACTGGGAGGGAACCATTCATGATGCCATCCCATAAAGAATCTTAGAGCTAAAACTATATATTTTACTAGCTAAATAGGAGAGGGTTAAGAACTTTACATTGATTGCACACAGGAAATTGCATCTGTTAGATAGCTGTTTACGGTGCGGGGTGTTGAAACTCAGAGTTTACCGGTAAGTCCCATTAAAACTGTGTCGCAAACCAACAAAAACAGAACATTTCAATGGTGAGGTCGCCAGTCTGTCCTTAACTCAAGCTAACTCACAAAAAATTGAAGAAAATTGCAGCTGGCTCCTGACCTCACTGCAGTCCCATTTAACTTAAGTGTAGTGGGGGAATTGGTACAGTTCAACACATTCTGTAAGATCATTTGGACACCGACTCTGCTTTTAAAGAAAAACGCATTTAGTCTTTAAAATGTCTAGGAGACCAGGTCAAGCCATTCATGCTAGAATTTAGAGCCCAATTCTCTTTTCACATTTGTTCTATAACAATACAATATAGCCAAAAGGGTGTTGGATCTCCATTATTAGGAAGGGATACCATAGCCCTGTGTAATAAATGCCCCTTATTTCTTCTGCTTCTGCTCTATAGAAAATAACAGGCATCCCCAAGTTCTGATTAAAGGTGAACCGAAACTACTCATAGGTTTTCAGGAATATTTCTAGTAGTATATAAAAACGCCTGGGACAATTTTTCACAACTCTGGTCATCTACATTGCCCTCTTGCTTTCATTTTTAGATCAATCTGATGGGCTACATGCTGTCAGAAATGGAAAGAGAGAGAAGGGTTTGGATTTGATATCCCACTTTATCACTACCCGAAGGAGTCTCAAAGTGGCTAACATTCTCCTTTCCCTTCCTCCCCCACAACAAACACTCTGTGAGGTGAGTGGGGCTGAGAGACTTCAAAGAAGTGTGACTAGCCCAAGGTCACCCAGCAGCTGCATGAGACGTGAACCCGGTTCCCCAGATTACGAATCTACCGCCCTTAACCACTACACCACACTGGCTCTCACTGGAGCACGGGAAGGGTTACAAAGCCGGCCCCATACTGCTCCTATTGCGATCCTCCCCTTGCTTTTTTTTGCACCCAGTGTCAGAGGTGAAAAGGAGGGTCAGCCCCACAGACCCCTACTCCCTTTTGTTGTTCAGTTGTGTCCGACTCTTCATGACCCCATGGACCAGAGGATGCCAGGCACTCCTGTCTTCCACTGCCTCCAGCAGTTTGGTCAAACTCATGCTGGTAGCTTCAAGAACACTATCCAGCCATCTCATCCTCTGTTGTCCCCTTCTCCTTGTGCCCTCCATCTTTCCCAACACCAGGGTCTTTTCCAGGGAGTCTTCTTTTCTCATGAGGTGGCCAAAGCATTGGAGCCTCAGCTTCAGGATCTGTCCTTCCAGTGAGCACTCCGGGCTGATTTCCTTCAGAATGGAGAGGTTTGATCTTCTTGCAGTCCATGGGACTCTCAAGAGTCTCCTCCAGCACCATAATTCAAAAGCATCAATTCTTCGGCGATCAGCCTTCTTTATGGTCCAGCTCTCACTTCCATACTTCCATACATCACTACTGACCCCCTCCCACTAGATGCCACCAATTCTTCCACCCCCTGGACTTCAACAAGCCCCTCACCCACTCCCCTTGGAGCTTGCCTTCTCCTCGCCCTCTGCCACTGAGCTTGAAATGCTTCATTGGCGAGGTGGACAGTGGTGGCAGCAAAGTGGGACAGTTGTTCATAGTAAACCCATAATGAAGATCCTGGTGGCTTGTCTTTTATCAGCTCCTCGGACTGGAGGTGGTGGCACAGCTTAATCTAGATAAACAGGAAGGGTGGCTTTTTTGCCCAATACATTGAATCCAGTGACATATTGCTGCCTACCAAGCTCCTCGCACCTCTGCAACATTGCTATTGGAATGGAATGAGACATGAGCAAGAGTGTTCTGCCTGCAGCCATAAAAGGCAAACTGCCATGTTGTGTTAAGTCATGCCAAGTGGAACACGGGGAACAGAGGTCCATTCTAAGAGATGTGCTGAAGTAAAAGCTTTATGAAGCCAAATGACAGAGAGGCAACATGGTTCATTTTCATTCTCAACCTATCTCATACACACACACACACACACACTCCCTGATTACAAAACGTTCCTTAAGTCATTCAAGGATCCAGTCACACACCACACCACATATTATTAAACATGCACCATCAAATTGTATCATAATAATCAGTGCTATTTCTTCTAGAATAAGAGGTGCTGGAACTCACCATGAGTGTGTCAGGATGTTGTCAGCGGCTCCCAACTAGTTCCCCAGGAAAGTATAAAGACAAGGGGAAATTTCTTACCATCCTTTCTTATTTCAATCTTTACAGAGAAAGGCTGTAGAACCCAGCCTCTTGGATAATGGTGTTGTCCCAAGTGAAACTCCATCCTGCCCCCATCTCCCCCACTTCCTCATTCATCACTTCTATGGGTACTTCTAAGTGCCCTCTGTCTTTGAGCTCTTTGCTCTCCTACTTTTAAGGCTCGCCAGGTTCTGGGAGATGGAGCGTCTGGAATGCTTTCTAGTGCAGCAGCGTAACTAGCTGCTCTGGTGTCCGGTGTGGCGCATGTGTCCTGCAGCCGGGGGTGAGTCGAGCTGCCCATGGGGGCAGGGTGTGCTGTGTGGAGCCTCTTCACCACCTCCCCCTCAGCTGTAGGGTGGCTGAGAGACAGGCGGTGGGCAGACGCAAGTCCTACGCTGCCGTTTCAGGCAGCACAGAGCCTTCAGGTGCCCAAGCCACCACGTCACGCCCAGGAGTGGCACGTGGCTCAGGCACGCTGCAAGCTCTGTGGTAAGTGCCAGCTCCGGTGGTGTGGTACCTAGTGCCAGCCACATGTTGTTACGTTTGTTGACTGAACTAAAAAGCTTTGTGAGCCCAACTTTATTTTTTTTAAACTCACATTTTTGTCATTCCCCCCCCCTCAGTGATGATACCCAGGGTGAACCACACCTCCCACACCCTCCTTCCTCCACCACTGTTCTAGTGACATGTAATTCTGTTCTTGTGGGTCTCCCATGATTTTCCAGTTTTTCCTCTCAGCTGCCTCTGAGCTGCGACATCCCTCAAACCACTGTGGTAAATCTATACTGTCCTCCTCTTCCTCCTCCCTGGAAGGCTCAGGATGGGGAGGTTGTCTCTACCATTCCTCCTCTGCCCAGTCCCTGATAGAACACCTCCCTCGTTCTCTTATAATGGCAATGATGCTCACCTGAGAGTTGCCGGAACTGAGTTCCGGTGAGTTCTGGCTGAAAAAAAGCCCTGACCCTAATCATATCCATGATTATCATCTCATCCTTTGTTGTAGTTATTTATTTCATTAAATGATAAAAGGATGTATGTTTTGTTGAAAAAATCTGGACTGTCTGCCATTTAGAATACCTTTCATTGGAAGGGGCTGGGATGGTGTAGAAATAATATATAATGAAATGAAAAAGGTATTTAATGAAATGAAAAAGGTATTTAAATATACCTTCTTGAAGAAACCAGAGGCCTTTCTCCTGGGCATGGTCGGCCAATTGGTGCCAAAGAAGGATAGAACATTCTTTATGTATGCTACAACAGCAGCAAGAATACTCATCGCAAAGTATTGGAGGACACAAGATCTACCCACCTTGGAAGAATGGCAGATGAAGGTGATAGACTATATGGGACTGGCAGAAATGACTGGCAGAATCCGAGACCAGGGAAGAGAGACAGTGGAAGAAGATTGGAAGAAATTTAAGGACTATCTTAAGAAACATTGCAAAATTAATGAATGTTAGAATGACGTTGGTTTAGAAATTATGTGGTTTCCAGCTGTAATGGTTAAGTAAAAAGAAATTAAGTTATTAAAGTTGGGATCTAAATTATCTAAAATTAGGGATATAATATTGGAAAACTATATTATAAGAATTGAAACAAGATAATAAATTGCTGGGTAAAGTTTAAGATTTTGGAATGCAGGAACGAGAGTTGTGAGGAAGTCCAATGAGGTGAATGAAATGTGGATATTGAAAAATTATATGTTATTTTGCATGTTTTTCTTACTGTTTAAATAAACTTTTAATAAATATTATTATATAAAAAAAGAGGCACGGTAAACATGAAAAATTAAGGAAGAGAAAAGGCTGTGATCCTAACCATGTCTACTCAAACCTAAGTCCCACTGAATTCATGTAGGCATGCAGAGATCTGTGCTGCAAGAGAAGTGTGCTGTTCATACCTTGCCTATTTTTGTTGCTTCTGATTTTTCAGTGAAGCCAGAATAGATGTCAAGGTCTGGGTCAAACTGACCAGGAATACATGAGCAACAGCTTTCTGGCAGAAGCAGTGGCAATACAGACTCATAAAGGAAAACCAGCCAGTCAGATTTATTTCAGAAAACCCCGATTGCTACATCCACAGACCACAAAAGCACTCAATTAGTATTCTTTTTAGGCAGTAAAATAGCTTCTCGACACCCATTCCAACATCTATGCTAAAGTAACAAAAGCTCACTTTGACATTTTCCCTATTCTCCTTTTCACAAAAAAAAAAACCCTTTCAAAATAGAAGTTGCCAAACTGTTCTTGAAGACTTTTTTAAGGGAACAATTGCCAAAATACCTTAATATACCTGTATTCCCAGGTGCAAAAAAATGTCTTGCTGGGAAATGTTTATATCTCCTGACAACTTTCCAAAGCTGATCCTGTAGTAGAACAGAATCTTCCAGCTTTGGGAGATTTGCTCCCGCAAATGGGTGAGTTGCCTGCAGGAGCCATCGCCTTGCCCTCTGTGCCCTCTGACAAATCACTTCCTTTGCAAGATAATGAATCACAATTACTTTCCAGTCACAGCCCTTAAACCAGGCCTTGTCAAAAGCTTTCCCTTTCATATTGATGCTAGCAAATTAATGTTTGGAGGAAAAGGGGATATTATAGATTGTTCTCTCTTTACAAGTCTCTTTTCTAAATAGATTCAGTTTGTTGGTGTGATGAGGGAGGGCAAAAGTTCTGAGTGGGAATAACTTTTCCTTAGGATGGCTGTTTTGTTTTTTTGTATTGTATTTCAGGCCCAGACAAAACATCAGAGGAATCTCAAGTAAGGTTAACATTGTTCTAATGGGGTGTGTGAAATTTTCTATGGGAAAAGAGGCTCCATACATATCTCTGTGGAGTAAGCAGCCTCATATAACCAACTTAAAGGTAAAGGGACCCCTGACCATTAGGTCCAGTCGTGGATGACTCTGGGGTTGCGGCGCTCATCTCGCTTTACTGGCTGAGGGAGCCGGCGTACAGCTTCTGGGTCATGTGGCTAGCATGACTAAGCCACTTTTGGCGAACCAGAGCAGCGCATGGAAACGCCGTTTACCTTCCCGACGGAGCGGTACCTATTTATCTACTTGCACTTTGATGTGCTTTCAAGCTGCTAGGTGGACAGGAACCGAGCAATGGGAGCTCATCCCGTTGTGGGGATTCGAACTGCCGACCTTCGGATCGGCAAGCCCTAGGCTCTATGATTTAACCCACAGCGCTACCTGCATCCTTGCTTAAGTCTAATTAATGCATGAAGGGGTTAATGCCATAGAGCAAGCTGCCCTGCCAAACTCAGCTAGGTTACTTTCCCTCACCTGGGGAGGAAGGTATTTCTCCCTTCCTGGGGAGGAAGGTATTGCTCAAGCCTATTGCTCCTCTTCTGTCTACCCAAGGAGCTCAACCTGTGAGGGCGTTTTTTGCTGCCTACTGCAATTCAGACCACATGGCTCTAACAAGCCTTTCTGGTGTTCCTATAATTTGTGAAATTTCAGCACTGTAACTAAGTCAAGTTTTACTGCCTGTGCTTTCTGACTGCTCTATGGAAAACCGCATGAACCTAACCTCTGAAGAGTTTGTTTACATCTCCTTTTGACCCATCATGCCCAAAATTGTGCAAAGGCTTGTCGAAATCATGTTTTGGACTGTTGTCTTAATTCAGAAGAGCATCTGGTGTCCAAAAATTGACAAAGACTGCCTCCCCCACCTCAAGAACCACTGTGCTGAATGTGGCAACGATATCCCGAGAGCCATCTGGACGTATCCCAAAAAATGAGTGAAGTCCTGCCAAAGTCACTGAACACCATCTGGAAGCAAAATAATTCTTGGTGACCAAATGTTGACAAAGACCACCTGCCCGACCTGGGAACCTTCATGCTGAGTTTGGTGATGGTATCTCAAGAGGCAGTCAAACCTATGCCAAAAGGAGCAAAGATATGCCCAAAGGACATTTCATTCTGCCATCTTGATTCATCTGGTCTCTAAACCATGACAAAATTCAGCACCGCCCCCCCCCCTCAGAATCCCTGATGCTTTTGCTTTTTTAAAAAGAGAACACTGGGTAAAAGATACACACAACTATGCTATTGCTACTTTGTTGTTATATTGTTAGTTTTAAGGATTGTTCTATTTCAGGGATTCTTTTTCTTTGATTTGATTTTGTTATAAGCAATCCTGTGGCTTTTGCAAAGTGCAGTATATAAGTAATCTAAATAAATGCATAAATAAATCCCCCTGGAGAATGGATCTGGACTCACTGGCTCAAACCCACAGAGGTACCTCTGTTTAAGAACAGCCCTGTTTATGAACTATTCGGTTTCTGAACTCCACAAAACCAGAAGTCGTGTCCCGGTTTGCGAACTTTACCTTGGTCTAAGAACGGAATCCGAAAGGTGGAAGGGCACCGGCAGCGGGAGGCCTCATTAAGGAAAGCGTGCCTTGGTTTACAAACGGACCTCCGGAGCAGATTAAATTCATAAACTGAGGTACCACTGTATTTTGCTGGATACTGTGTCTCATCGGCTTCACATGCCTGTTGCGGTGAAGTCCACACTGTTGAGTGAGAGATCTGCCAGGTTACTGGCAACAGGATTGAACAGGTGGCAACCTTCGCAGGGACGCAGGTGGCGCTGTGGGTTAAAGCCTCAGCGCCTAGGACTTGCCGATCGAAAGGTCGGCGGTTCGAATCCCTGCGGCGGGGTGCGCTCCCGCTGCTCGGTCCCAGCGCCTGCCAACCTAGCAGTTCGAAAGCACCTCCGGGTCCAAGTAGATAAATAGGGACCGCTTACCAGCGGGAAGGTAAACGGCGTTTCCGTGTGCGGCTCTGGCTCGCCAGAGCAGCGATGTCACACTGGCCACGTGACCCGGAAGTGTCTCCGGACAGCGCTGGCCCCTGGCCTCTTAAGTGAGATGGGCGCACAACCCCAGAGTCTGTCAAGACTGGCCCGTACGGGCAGGGGTACCTTTACCTTTACCTTTACCACACAGTTCTCGGCATGCCAGGTTTTGCCGCCAAACTTGCATTATTTGTTTAGTCTCATTTTATGTTTTTCAGTGACACTGTGGTTATGTGCATTTGGCTCCTGCTACGTTTTCTAGCTTCTGTGCACAGAACAAGCAAGGTCATATCTTGCTTTTGCTAATTACAAAATTATGCTGCATACTCAGGCCTTTCCTGTAGATTCCTTCTTGCCTTTTGCACAACCTCCCTCTTTTTCAAGCAACTATCCCTAAAGTAAAGAACACCATTTCCTCTTGTTTCTTCTAAGATATCTCTATAAGACTCCAAATATTATCTTGCCTTGCAGGAACAATGTGCTTTGTTTTACAACCCTATCTTTGTTCAGCGGAGGCTTACACATGAATGCTTTCAATAAAGTCTAAAAAGCAGGCTTTGCTTTTCGACATATAGCCAACAAAGGGGGAGACAAAGCAAAAAGGAAATTGGCAACTTAAAAAAACACCCGGAATTAAACTCATTCTGTGTGTGTTTGTTTGTGCCAAACAGCTCATCTGGGTGGTACTTGATGAATTAATCCTTCAAGAATACAAAAAAAAAAGTGTATTTAATGCCCTGTAGTTTCCTTTGCTTGCAAGATTCCTCATGCTAAGCAGCTTTTAATGCTGCTGGAGCTGTCTTCACAATAGAGATCTGAAAACAATATGGACTATTTTATCTTTTTATAACTAACCACCAAAAGAGAGTTGTTTTACTGGGGACAAAGTACCAGGCTCTGTGCACAGCACTAGAAAATGTATATTCTGATTGGACCGCTGTCATTTACAATCACATGCTGTGACTGTTATCTAAAAAAGAAGGCCTTTGCAAAAATGCAGAGCGTACAACCTGAAAAATAACCCCCACCCAACCATGACAAGTTGAAAGGTGTAGATGATTTATTGTTGCAATTTCTGCCCCACCTTTCAGCATTTCATGACCCATACCTGCTAACATTCCTCAGATGAAAATTGGGACATTCTAGCCTACATCAGTGTGCCCCTCTCTGATTCCCCTATATATGTGCACTGCCGGTGGAATATGGGGAAAGGGTGGGGATGGCTGAGCTGCCCCAAAGCCTGTTACCAACAGGAGTACAGTGGTACCTCGGGTTACATGCGCTTCAGGTTACATACACTTCAGGTTACAGACTCTGCTAACTCAGAAATAGTACCTCAGTTTAAGAACTTTGCTTCAGGGTGAGAACAGAAATCGTGCTCTGGCGGCGCAGCAGCAGCGGGAGGTCCCATTAGCTAAAGTGGTGCTTCAGGTTAAGAACAGTTTCAGGTTAAGAACTGGAATGAATTAAGTACTTAACCCGAGGTACCACTGTATGTAGCAATACCGTACCAGCAAATGTCTTCGCTATATGTGGGGCGTGTGGATCCCGAATTGGCCTCCACGGTCACTTACGGACTCACTGTTAAAACCGTGTTTATGGAAGACAATCTTACTCGGCTACAAGTGATCGAATAAGAAGGAGATGGAGAAGGAGAAGGAGAAGGAGAAGGAGAAGGAGAATGGTGAAACCATGAGGCTTCCATGAGCCTGCCTTGGTGGTCAGAGGAAGCATTACAAGGCAGCACGTCTGCACCAGCAAAATAGTCTCTATGGTCAGCACCCTGCCCCCTCTCTTCCCCATGGGTTCCATGAGGGTCCAGGCCACCACCTACTCCCCTTAACCCCACCCTTTCCTGCTTGCAGAATTGAGGACTCTGCATGACATAGTAAGAAGCCACAGTAGCTTAAGGGTTTGTGATCTTCCTGGGATTTGGGGGGGGGGTGCAGCTGAAGACGTTGCATGATCCTAGGGCAGGTAATGAGTAAAGCAATGAACAGCAAAATGGTTAAAACAATTAAAACATAACAGCAATACACAAGAACAGCAGGCTGGCAGCCATGGGCAGTGTTCAACGACAGAGTCCTGTCAGTGCAAATATTTCTGCTTGCATATTTTAATTTTGTTTTGTCTGTTTATTTAATTTGTATGCCGCTCTCCACCCAAAGCATATCATATATATATATATATATATATGCAGGTTTTGGTGTCCTCGGGTGTCTTCCCGTGTAAAAGTTGGGGTGTCTAGGCGACGTTTCGACGAGGTCTCACTCGTCATCTTCAGGCTGGTGCTTTCGGCTTCTTGTTACTGGAACAGAGCAGGATCTCAGTGTTTGAGTTCCTATAAATACTGTTGAGGGGGTGTGGTGTATAGCCTCCAATGTTCTGGGCAGAGAGGAAGTTCCCAGGCTAGTGTGCCTTTTCTTCTTTTGTTCCTTAATTACTTGAGGGATATCTTGAGTGATTTCTTGAGTGATATCCTGAGTACCACTTAGGTGGGTCATTGGGTGTGGATTAGTTGCTAAAGTCTTTGTGTCTTGACCTCTTGAACTTTGTGAAGAGTTTTTCTGAGAAGATGGCTGTACTGCACTTAGTTGTGCTCTGGCTTGGCTTCGTGTATAGGGGCGAGCTGTGGTTTTGTGGCCTGTGTCAGCCAGATCTGTGTAGGGATTGCAGGGGGGTGCAGCATCCGGAGGTGCCACCATGGTTTGGCTACTGGATGGTGTCTGTAATTTATCAAACTCAAACACTGAGATCCTGCTCTGTTCCAGTAACAAGAAGCCGAAAGCACCAGCCTGAAGATGACGAGTGAGACCTCGTCGAAACGTCGCCTAGACACCCCAACTTTTACACGGGAAGACACCCGAGGACACCAAAACCTGCATTCCTGTACCCGTGAAAATCTACGAAAGCAAATATCTCACCTCTACGGGGAGGAAACCTTCCAGCTGACAAGAACCTACGAGAAACTAGAAGTCCGAAGAGCCACCATCTTATGTGATCTCTTGTTCCTACGCAACTGCCGAGACAACAACTTAATTCCCACATGCTTCCAACTTAAATTCCATTCTAAAACCCCAGCTACCGAAAGGATCCTGAAACGAACTGAACTATCCCTAATCAGAAACGAACTACACAAGAAAAGATACCTACTAAACCAAACCAACAAAGATCTGCTCACTCTTCACCTCAAACTCTGTAACAAAATCCACCCTGCACTCTGGGACAAATGCAAACAACTAGCCGTCTGGAGAGCTGAAACGGAGACCTCACATAAGACAGACACACACACCAACAAACTCCACAAACTAGAGAAACGCCAGAAGCCCAGCCACCCTCCACAACAACCCATGAAACAAACAGTACATAACATATCAGACAGGATCCTCACCACAACTGAAACCAAAGTACTCTCCAAAGGTTTCAACTTTGCAGTCGCCCCGAGATGCATCCCCACGGAAAACATCATATGCGGAGTCGAAGCTAGCCTAACCAAAATCAACCCAGATGAAGCCAATAAAATCAGACTTGAAGTCACCAACATCCTCTGCTCCAGCAAACCACCCAGAAGCAATTTACACAAAGAAGAACAGAAAGCACTCACCAACCTGAGGAAAGACAACAACATAATCATTCTCCCAGCAGACAAAGGTAATGCCACTGTTGTGATGAACACATCGGACTACCAAGCAAAACTATCAAATCTACTCCAAGATCCTACCTACCAACCTATAAAAACAGATCCCACCACCTATCTGGAAAAAACCACCAAATCCAAAATAAAAGCCTCTCCTATCAGTGAAGAAATCCAGCTAAGAATCATCCCCAGAGAAAAATCATCCAGATGCCCCAAACTCTACGGCCTCCCCAAGATACACAAAGAAGGAACACCACTCAGACCAATAGTCAGCTCCATAGGCTCACCTCTACAAAATCTCGCTAAATTTCTCGCCAAGCAACTTCAGCCCTATGCAGAATCCATCTCTTCACACGTTCCAAACTCCTTCCAGTTCATAGAAACAATAAAGAAGCAAAACCTACATCCTAATGACCTACTTGTGAGCTTCGATGTTGTATCTCTCTTCACACAAGTGCCCATTAATGAAGCCTTGACAGCCATTCAAAACAAATACAATCCCCCCGAATACATCTTGGACCTGACCAACCACTGCCTAACCAACACGTACTTCATCCACAATGGACAAAGATACAAACAGATAGAAGGAGCACCTATGGGATCACCCCTCTCACCGGTCATCGCAAACCTGTACATGGAACACTTTGAAACCAATGCTTTAGACAAGTCAGAACACAAACCCAAACTTTGGCTCAGATATGTTGACGACACCTTTGTAATTTGGCCACACGGGAAGGAAAAACTGGATAGCTTCCTCACACATCTCAACAGCCTACACCCCAAAATACAATTCACTATGGAAATAGAAGCCAACAACCAACTTCCCTTCCTTGACGTCCTAATCTACAAAAAACCTGATGGCTCCCTAGGACACACTATCTACCGGAAAAAAACACACACCAACCGCTACTTACATGCACAATCACACCACCACCCTGCACAAATAAACTCCGTAGCCAAGACTCTCATCTCCAGAACCAAACGCCTGGCTGACAAAGACCACTTGACAACTGAGTTACAGAATCTCTCAAATGTGTTAATTGCCAATGGATACCAGCAAAACAGGGTTACGAAGCTAATCCAAAAAGAAACACCCCCCAAAAACCAAGACACAGAAGAAAACAATGGCATGGCCCTCCTTCCTTATATCAAGGGCACTACAGATAAAATTAGCAAAATCCTCCATAAACACAATATCAAAACAGCCTTTTGCACCAACCAAAAAATAGCCAATATCCTCAGAAACCCCAAGGATAAAATCCAGTTGGAAAACCAAGGGGTCTATGAAATACCCTGCAAAGTCTGCCCAGCCACGTACATTGGACAAACAAACAGACGAATAAATGCACGTATCGCAGAACACAAGAATGCCGTCAAAAAAGAAGAAAAAACTTCCTCTCTTTTCCAACACATGAAAGAAACAGGACACAAAATTAATTTTGCAGATTCCAAATTGCTCTTTAACATGGAACATCACCACAAGAGAATAATCATGGAAGCCATCGAGATAGAGAAACACCCTCACAACATGAACAAGCGTGACGACACATCCCGCTTGCCAGACATCTGGAAATTAGCCCTCCCCACAAAAACTGACACCAGATCCAGAGGCACACAGAACGCCATCACCAATCAACCACACCAGACCCAAACCCAGACCCTCTCCACAGATAAATTACAGACACCATCCAGTAGCCAAACCATGGTGGCACCTCCGGATGCTGCACCCCCCTGCAATCCCTACACAGATCTGGCTGACACAGGCCACAAAACCACAGCTCGCCCCTATACACGAAGCCAAGCCAGAGCACAACTAAGTGCAGTACAGCCATCTTCTCAGAAAAACTCTTCACAAAGTTCAAGAGGTCAAGACACAAAGACTTTAGCAACTAATCCACACCCAATGACCCACCTAAGTGGTACTCAGGATATCACTCAAGAAATCACTCAAGATATCCCTCAAGTAATTAAGGAACAAAAGAAGAAAAGGCACACTAGCCTGGGAACTTCCTCTCTGCCCAGAACATTGGAGGCTATACACCACACCCCCTCAACAGTATTTATAGGAACTCAAACACTGAGATCCTGCTCTGTTCCAGTAACAAGAAGCCGAAAGCACCAGCCTGAAGATGACGAGTGAGACCTCGTCGAAACGTCGCCTAGACACCCCAACTCTTACACGGGAAGACACCCAAGGACACCAAAACCTGCATTCCTGTACCCGTGAAAATCTACGAAAGCAAATATATTCACAAAGTTCAAGAGGTCAAGACACAAAGACTTTAGCAACTAATCCACACCTAATGACCCACCTAAGTGGTACTCAGGATATCACTCAAGAAATCACTCAAGATATCCCTCAAGTAATTAAGGAACAAAAGAAGAAAAGGCACACTAGCCTGGGAACTTCCTCTCTGCCCAGAACATTGGAGGCTATACACCACACCCCCTCAACAGTATTTATAGGAACTCAAACACTGAGATCCTGCTCTGTTCCAGTAACAAGAAGCCGAAAGCACCAGCCTGAAGATGACGAGTGAGACCTCGTCGAAACGTCGCCTAGACACCCCAACTTTTACACGGGAAGACACCCGAGGACACCAAAACCATATATATATATATATATATATATATATATATATATATATATATATATGAAAGGTTATTAAAACACACTACAGTACTCACTGCATCTGGACCTGGAATAAATCCAAGGGTATAGTTTTGAACCTTGCAGTAAATCTCTCCATGAATGAAATCTGAAAGAGAGCCCCCTCTGTGACACCACTGCAATAATCTCTGATTGCTTTGCCACTGTTAAATCCTAATATCACTTGTTATAATAGACAGTTTAACTTGGGAGTTCTGGCCATTTCCCAGCTTAATTAGTCTGGGAGCTACTAAAATTGGCATTTGCCAAGAGACATCTCTGAGCTGTCTTGGTAATTACCTTGGCAGTGCCCATGAGTAAAAAAAAATACATACATACATACATGCATGCATGCATACAAACATACATACATACATGCCTCCTGGATTTGCTGTGTCCCAATAGCTGGCAAATCCTAAGTTCTTTATGTCTGTTTTGTAAGGAGCATTCTGCTTCATTTCATTTGTTCTCTCATTTTTTTATACAGCCATATTCAATTTTTCATGTGTGCTACACTCACCAGTCGCATTTCAGTCTGGGATTCAATACATTTCTTCATGAGACGCTTACAGTTCCAGAAATGATGTGTATAGTGCTGGGAAGAGGAGATGGGGGCAGGGAGAGAAAATGCCACCAAACCAAAGGCAATGGAGGGAAACAACCACCATCCAAGACAATGGTCTACAACAGTGACATAGTGTGTTGGGGGGGGGGGCAGAGGGATAATTGCCCCAGGTGCGAAATTCTTAGGAGAGCAACATTTCAACAAGAAGTGCTGCCTCAATGCAGCTGCATGCTTCCATCACTGGGCTCCATTGAAAAAAACAACTTCTCAATGTAAACCAGGAATGACTCTTCTTTTCTTAGCTCTGCAACTGTGATCTCTGTGGATGCTGTTAGGTAGCTGAATGTGCAAGTGTGCTCTATCCATTTCCATTCCTCCCATCACTGTAAGCAGCCCCGGGCAATGGCAACCCATGCTACACCTCTGGAGCCAGTGTGGTGTGGTGGTTAAGAGCGGTGGACTCGTAATTTGGTGAACTGGATTCGCTTCCCGCTCCTCCACATGCAGCTGCTGGGTGACCTTGGGCTAGTCACACTTCTCTGAAGTCTCTCAGCCTCACTCACCTCACAGTGTTCGTTGTGGGGGAGGAAGGGAAAAGGAGATTGTTAGCTGCTTTGAGAATCCTTAGGGTAGTGATAAAGCAGGATATCAAATCCATACTACTACTACTACTACTACTACTACTACTACTACTCTTCTTCTTCTTCTTCTTCTGGTCTGTAGCATAGATGATGAACCTGCGATCCTATAGGTCCTGCTGGATTCCCCTTCCCACCACCCCTAACCATTGGCCATGTTGGCTGGGGCTGATGGGAGTTGGAGTACAATCACACCTGGAGGGACCCACCTTCCCATTCTCTGGTCTACAGTCACTTCATAAGGAAGAGTAGCAGCAGTAGTTATTGTTATCCCAGTGAAGTGACATCTTTGATTTAACTTGCTTTTTGGGCATTCTCCGGTTTGTCAATGTGCACCAGCATCCTCAGACAAGACCCGGAGTAGCCACAATTTTTGTTATGTTTAATTACAAAGAAATCAGGAGTAGGAAGAATTAACTGTGTGGAGCTTTATGCTAAGTTATGGAGCTTTCTGGCAACACAGACTTTCTAATAGTGAGGTGGGGGTATGTGAATGGTGCAACTACCCCTTTCTGGTAGCCACACCTATTGGGTGAGATCTTTTTTGAATCGATTCTCTCCCCTTCTAGCCTCAAAGCTTCATGCAAGTGCTTTGTTTGCCCTCAGTAATGTCATGTCATAAGCAAACCTCATCATGCTTGTTACATGATTCCTGAATTCTGAATCCCCAGAATTGCACTGAAGAAGCCCTAGAGTTGAAGACCATAAAATAAAATCTGATGAATGTTTACTCAGGAGTAGGCACCCAGTGGGGTTTATTCCCTAGTGACTATGTTTAGGACTGTAGCATTTTCTGTGAAAATTTCACCCCCTGTATCAAAACGAAAAATAAAAATGCACAAGTTTTTGTTTGAATATGTTTGTCAGGGAGCATTTGGTGACATTTGTGCATGTGGTTTTTGTGTGTGTGGAGGGTGACACCTGCTAAGAAGATCTAGTATCTATCAACAATGTTCTTCCGTATGCATTTTCTTCCTTTGTTCTCAGTGATGCCAACTGCATTTGCTCATGCAGTTCTTTAATCTGACGGGATTGGCAACCCAAACAAATCGTTAAGTGGAAGTGTGGGTAAATGAGGGTGATGTCAAAGAAAGTGAAGAAGCAACCGCAAGAGAAAGAAAATGCCACACATGTGCTGCCTTCGAATATCAAAATTAGGGAATATTTGACTCAGCTGAATCAAATATTTCCAAATTCGCTGGCTAAATTTTAGCTGCTGCTATATAGTATAGCAGTATTTAATAAACTGGACATTTCGATCTGAATCACTGCAATTGGATTCTGCTTAATTCTGCCTGCCATGTCTTCGAATTGTTTGGGACTGCTTTTTTATGCTTAGGTTTTATGTCTCTGCAGCACTTTAAATTACTTTTTATTTTGACAGCTGCACCACACTGTCAGGCTGTTTGCAGCTCAGAATCAACCACAAGTTGGAACAGGCAAATGTTTAAGCCTAGGAGAGAACTGAAATATATGGCTTCGGTGATGTCTTAAAAACATGCGCGAGTTTGGCATTTCCAAGAAAAACAATAAACTAGAATTGTAGGTGTTTGTTGTCTGAGCACCATGACTTTTAGATGCTTCACCTCCTAAAAACACAAATTACTTTTAAGCCCATTCATTTTATAGGACCAAGATCTCTGGGTGCTGGCATCTGAGAATAGTAGCAACATTTCCAGTACAGACAGAGCAAAGTTGATCTCCGAGAACTAAGCTTTTACTTCATAAGGTATTGTCAGTGTGCCCTCCCCAACTCGGATCCAAAATCAGCAGGGAGGTAGGGGTGGGGCTTTTGCCCCCTCCTGCAGTCCCAATAAGCACCAAGGGAGGAAAAACTTTCATTTTGTATGGCGGGAAACCTCCCCCCCATCTCAATAGGAGCTTTCCCTCCTGTGCAAATTGCAGGTATGAAGGGACAAATTCATTTTTGAACCACAGCAGAGGAAAAGTTAAACGAATAAATAAATACCACCACCATGCAGGGACTGTTACCAGATCAGCGGCCTCATACTGGAAATATATGAAATGAAAAGCTTATGCACAAGGGCCAATTATTGATTTAATGGCATGTATAGTTGTGGGTTAAACCACAGAGCCTAGGGCTTGCTAATCAGAAGGTCAGCGGTTCGAATACTTGCGATGGGGTGAGCTCCCATTTCTCGGTCCCTGCTCCTGCCAACCTAGCAGTTCAAAAGCATGTCAAAATACAAGTAGATAAATCGGTACCACTCTGGCGGGAAGGTAAATGGCATTTCCGTGCACTGCTCTAGTTCTCCAGAAGTGGCTTAGTTATGCGGGCCACATGACCCGGAAGCTGTACGCCGGCTTCCTCGGCCAATAAAGTGAAATGAGTGCTGCAACCCCAGAGTCGCCCACGACTGGACCTAATGGTCAGGGTGTCCCTTTACCTTTTACCTATAGTTTGGCCATGATGCAAAGTGTTTCAGAGTCCTGACTCCCCCTGCCCGATGTAAGACTTTAAACCAGGGGTCAGCAAACTTTTCTTGGAGGGGGCTGGTTCACCATCCCCCAGACTTAGTGGTGGGCCAGACTGTGTGCGCAGGAGTGCACGCAGCAGAGGGGGCTTCTCTCTCCCCCTCTCTCCCAGCCCCTCCCCTCACCCTGTCTACCACTGCCACCGTTCTGCTGTGGTTGGGAGCTAGTGGCGGTGATGGCGCCTCTCCTTTTTGGGCCAGCTTTCCTGGGCACCAAGCGTGGGGCCAGCAGGTGCACAAAGCTCCAGCCCACAGCGCGGCCATGGGGAGAGGCCAACAGGTGGGCGGTAATGCTTCCTATCAAAGCCCAGCCCCCTTCCTCCACAGGGTGGGGAGAAGCCAAGAAAAGAAAGGGAGGCGCCGCTGTGGTGAGGGAGGGAGGGCAAAAAAAATGCAAAAAATGGCACTCGGGAAAAAATGGGGGGGAGGAGGCAATTGCGCCAATCCAATTGGCAATTGTAGAACCATTCGCAGGCTGGATCCAGAGGGTAATTGGGCCGGATCCGGCCCGCAGGCCGTAGTTTGTTGACCCCTATTTTAAACGCATCCATTAGTATCCCCCATGTAGCATACAATATTTTTTTTTTACAAAACCTATCCTATATACTAGATGTGGGGGGTATTTTTCAGACATGTTCCTGTCTGAGAGCCACATAGCAGAAATGGGCCAGGCCAGAAGCAAAAGTGGGAAGAGCAGTTTATATAAATGTCACCTTTATGTAGTATGCTAGTATCTACACACCCATACATACCTCCAAAGCCTTCTCCCAAGCTAGAAGAGCCATTATCCGAGGTCCAGGTTGCTTGCCTAGCAATCTCAGCAATGCCAATAACATAGGGCAGGACTGAGGTCCATGCTGGAGTTGCTGCAACAAAATCCCTGACCTTGACCTTGTGCAGAGTAGGTCTGGATCAGGCTTCCTCAACCTTGGCCCTCCAGATGTTTTGAGACTACAATTCCCATCATCCCTGGCCACTGGTCCTGCTAGCTAGGGATCATGGGAGTTGTAGGCCAAAAACATCTGGAGGGCCAAGGTTGAGGAAGCCTGGTCTGGATGGTGTATTGATACATTGTCCAGGACTGGTTTGGGGGTCAGGTTAAAATGGCGTTTTCACCCAGTTGTATATCGCAAGTGGGGCTTGCCTGTCAGCCAGCGCCTTTGTCATGTTAGTATGAATAGTATGAATGTTAGACCCAAAAGGAGATGGAGAATTCACAAAGCACAATTTGCCGATAAGCGAAGCAAGAAATCAAAAAGGAATGTATGACTGTGGTGTTGTCTTAGGCTGTTCTTTATGGAAAGCAAAAAACCCCAGACCAAAACAGGGAAGAACTGACAATAGCCACGGACATGAGATAAAGGTATGAAACATACTGTCTGTCTGCTCTGAGGTACGACTGAAAAGCATTTTCTTGATGGTGGTCCAGGATGAGAGCAGGAGGAGAGTGGTGGAGATTTAATCCTTCTCCAAGCCAGCCCACAGAAGGCAATGGGGGAAGAAGAATATAAAAAGGACTTCCGCATGCCCTCAGTGTGCCGGGACTAGAGCTACAGCTTGACACCCACAGCTCTTACATGAGGCATGATCAACCCACATGAAGGGCCTTGTGAGTATGGATGAATGAATGTGCGAGTGTTTGACCTT
Organism: Podarcis melisellensis; assembly: GCF_964234715.1. Lineage (NCBI taxonomy): Eukaryota > Metazoa > Chordata > Lepidosauria > Squamata > Lacertidae > Podarcis > Podarcis melisellensis. The sequence goes on along the minus strand of NC_138538.1, from coordinate 83,772,872 downwards.
CTTGATACCAATGTATTAATGTATACTTGACTATTTGAAATGTTACATGAAAGGGGTGTGAACCAAGATCTGGTCTCCAATGTGTCTTATTGAAAGTCCTCTCCAGTTGTCAGAAGAACCAAGTTATTTGGTGACACCTTGCCTTTGTTCTCCAGCCAAGCAGGCAGCCTGCCTCCTTTCTCCCTGTGCAGCAGAGGGAGTGGCTGTGGCTTCACCCCGGTGCCTTGCAGGGCCAAGACCGATGCTGCTTCCTTTTTAACATTGTGATGTATCACAACATCACAATGTTTACCTGGTGATACATCACAATGTTGAAAACCTGCTATTGCCCAGCCCTAGGCCAGAGTAGTCATGAATCCACAAGAATGAGTTTCAAAGCTTTACTGATAACTGTTTTAGAATAGTTACAAACAAACTTTACAAAGTAACCCATTTGGTCTTTAACAGCAATGTGGTCCCATCTTCTTTAAGTCCTTAAAACTGTTCAGTAAACAGACTCCCACGAGAGGTTGTGGACTCTCCTTCCTTGGAGGTTTTTAAGCAAAGTTTGGCCAGCCATCTGTCATGGATGCTTTAGCTGAGATTCCTAAATTGCAGAGGGTAGGACTAGATGATTCTTAGGTCCCTTCCAGCTCTAAGATTCTATGAACTTTCCTCTCTCTGGTCCCAGACAGCAAGTTCCTAAGCAACTTGCTTTTTCATCATCTTGGAGCTTAGCCACTACAGCTACTGTTGCTGCTGGCTCCATCACTGATGCAGATACTGTGGTCTCAAGTTTCACCTTCCTCCTGTGAGAGATCTGAAGCTCCCGTTTCCAGGATGAGCCATCAATTAGCCTAAAGACCGTGAAATGGAAACATCTAACCTTTTCTGCCATATTTGCCAGAGTGAAACTTTCTGTGCCCCATGAAAACTTCTTTCTGCAAAAGATTTTCAAACACAGCACATGCAGACATTATATTTTATGCATATTAAACTTCTATCTTTACCACTCCGTAGCCTTTTTCTCTCTCCTCTGCCCCAGGGAGTGTCTCCTTCAGTGTAGAACTTGCTATTTGGGAAAAGAAGGTATCTCAGTAGCAGAGGGCATGCTTTGCATTCAAAAGTTCAATCCCTGGCACCTCCAATTTAAAGGAACAGTTCACAGGTGGAAAGACTTCTGCATGAAACACCTGGAGAGCTGTTGCCAGTCAAAAAAGACAATATGGGACAAGATGGGAAATATAATTTGACTTTGTATAAGGTAGCTTCATTTGGCGTAACAGTAGCAGAAGTCAGGATCTTTTAAATACCTTTGTTAGTGTTGCAAATAAAATATTGTTATAAAAGGATAATAAACTCACAGCTTCCCCTATTTGCCTAGCAAAATTTATTTATTTTACATTTTTTGCTTCCTTAGTAAATCCCTGCGTAAAACCACATCTTTAACAATGATCTCCCTTTGGCAACAAATTCGAGTGCTGCCTAGCTGCCTTAATGACCGGTACACTAAATATAACTAGGTTGTTGATGGACACTCTTGCAGAGAGACTCTGGCCGTTTATGAAAATCACTGCAAATGGCGGCCAATTTGCAGAAATGTGGCTGAAATGGGAACAGAACTGTACTGCAAAATTGTATTTCCATAATGCCCAATCCATAACTCTTTTTTTACAGCCATGGCCAAAGCGATCTTGCTCATATATTTGTCAGTGCTTTCAAACAGAGTTCTGTTAGCTACTTTTAGCCATTTCAGGGTGTTTTGCTGGAGCTTGGACGAGAAAAAGAAGGCTGATTTCAACAACATGTTTTGGATACACAATGCCTTTGCAAGGATGGATGTGTGCATGTTGTATTGTGCCCATGTATCTTTCCAACGTGTGCTTGGAAATAACTGGGAGACTATTGGCAGCCTAGCATAAGTTGCTCCAGGCTTTTTGTTTTCTTTATTCCAACCAAGAAAGAAGACACAAGATGATATATTTGGCTAGAAGTCACAACTATTAAATAATAAACAGGCTCAGCAACATACGTGACAAATAAGTCAAACTGCAGGCACCATCTTGAGACCATTAGACTTATTGGGAAGTCTCCTGCTGGTGGGCATTACCAATATTATCATCTTGTCAATATGTGTCCTTCATAGTCTGTCCACCAAAAGATGAGCTGATGGGCCCATCTGCCACAACCACCTTTGCTGGGCATCGTTTGATGGCCTTGAGGGGCTTAGATCTTTCTCTTTATTCCCCTTTTGAGGGAAATGACAATAGGAAGGAGGTTGAGCAAGCATCCTTTGGTCTCCAGGTGCTTACCAGGTACAGGGATTGGGGGGAAATTCTATCCAGTTTTTGTTTAAGAATGAACTTGCCTGATTTACACTTTCTGAAGCAATGCATGAACTGGATAGCCATCCTTCAAAATTTGCAATTATACCAAAATTGCAATGCAGTTCTCCAGCCAAGTAACATCTACCAAAATGCAAATGAGAAACTGAAGTGCGGCTAAAAACACAATATCAGTGAAAATAACATAGAAAAACATGCATTATATTAGCGAGAATTGTTTTGCAAACATGTATATTATGAGACATTTGCAGCCAAATGCTGATGACTTTTCACGAGGCCCTTAATAAAAAAAATTGGAAACTGATGTGGAAATGGGAAATTGAGAGTAACCTGGATTGACAGATCCACTCAACCCTTCCAGGGTACTCTAACACCATTCCTCAGATGCCTGCACAATGCTCCTGTTGCACTAAAACTGCATCAACAAAGCTGCCAAATCAGAATCAAACACTACTCAAAGTGATACTATGTGGGTAAAAATGATGTCCTGTGGCCAATCAAAATCCTAATCAGCCTAGTTTAGAATGGAGAAAGTGAGCGGAATGCTGCATTTGAGTCCCTGTCATGGAAAAAGGTGAGGAAGAAGGAGGAGTAGGTCATCTGAAGAGACTGCAGGAAGAAACAGATGTGCCTCCCACCCAATCTCACACTGCAATCAGTCAGTGCTCCCATGCGCATGCTATAACCCTACATTCCTGTGTCCCACAGAACAAGAGAAATCACCTGCTATTCCAGCAGGAGCATTCTGTAAGCAGAACTCTGAAAACCTGGATCAAACCTGCCACCTTTCTTATATGAACCTAGTGTAAGCTATTAGGTGTTTTGCATATGGATTTACAGTGAAGAGCTGTGATGGAAGATTAAATAATCCTTTTATCAATTGGACGAGGGGTTTCAACACATGCGTGCATGACACGTGACCGCACCAACCTGAACACAGCAGAACGAGGCATTTGGGGTTTCATAAATCTCTGGGGTTTGCCAACTGCCTTCAGCTACAAAATCAAGGGGGCTTATTAAGTACCAGGAGGTTAGAGTAGAGGACTAGGGGGTTGCATTTAGTAGAGCTATGTGTGAAATTCCATCTCAAAATTGTCCACTCTGTTCATGATCAGAGTAGGGTGGGAGGCAGATCGCATTGAATTTCTCCAGCGGTAGCTGCATTTTTCAATTATTTGGAAAATAATCAGCAGCAGGACAGTTTCTTCCTTCCATTTTGTGGGTTTCTGTTGCTGCTGTTGCACTTGGCAACAGCTGCAACTGTGTTGACTGTCTGGCCATGGTGTTGTGCATGTATGTGGTGGTGAAACATGGGGAATATTTAGAGAACATTCTGCAAAGTGGCTTTCTTTTTCTACAGGTGGAGGAGAGAAAAGGAAGGAATTGCCAATTTTTTCCCTTCAGAAAACATGTCTAAGAAATTCCAGCTTACCAGCGCTGTTGGTCCCAGGTTGTGCAGGCCTAAATCAAAGTGTGATGTATGTGACATAATAAGCTGCTCCTCAGGGTAGAATGAAAAGCTTTCCCTATTCAAAGATTGGCCAAACAAACAAACAAAACCCCATCCTAAGTTGGATACAATCTCTGAAAGTTTGCAGGAGGTGTGCCCTCAAGTCAGAACAGTGTGTGTGTGTGTATGTTTTCCCCTCTTCCTTCAAGGCATCTGGAATAGCTACTAGGATGACAGCTGTGATAAATGCCTAAGGAAATACCAGACATGTCAAACAAAGACAGGGGTAGGAACTAAAGTTAGAAGGGTCACAAGTTGATCTCTGCCTCTAGGAACCCTGAGATGTGGAGTTTGCAGTGCAGATGGTGCAAGGGTTTTCCTACAGGAGGTTCTCAGAGACAAAGACCCGTCAAACTCCACGAGGAAAGAGTTGACGTATCACTTCTTCAGAAAAGGCCGCGTTAAAAGAACAATGCACTTCTATATAGCACTCATCACCACCATCATTTTAATGTTTGGCAACTGTGCACAATCTGTCAAGCACAGTTTGTAAATTAAAAAGTACACCTTTAAAAGGCACTTTCTAACAGATTGACTATCTCACAAAGATTGTTTCTGATGCTTTGTCTGCTTATTAGCAGTTCAAGGGATATTGTGGTGATGGAGAAACAGGGCATGCCACAGGGTGTGCATCAAAGTTGTGAAATGTTGCAGCCTTCTAGATGCCATAAGACTAACGCTCCCATCAGCCTCAGGCAGCATGAACAGGGATGGCTGTTGTTGTAGTCAAACAACACCTGGAGGGATGTAGTGTACAAGAATACGACACAGTGCATGTCCCTGTTGGTTCTGAAGCATCAATACATTCCATATTCAGCATCAGCCTTTTGACGAAGCAGGAGTCCCTAGCTCAGGGCCCCTATATTGTTGGCTGATAATCATTGATAGCCCTAAAGTCCCTAAAGTCACAAGACTGAGGGAGGGCTCCCCATGTTGGTCCATGCAAGCCTCGTGGATTTGGATGGGCAAGTTAGACAAATCCTAAGCAGAGCTCTTGTCTCTATCCCTTTTAGCTCCATAGGCTTAGGGGGCAGATCTAAGGATGCAAACCTTCAACTTCAAAATATGCCTTGGAAGTGCTCAGCCAAATGCCCGTTCACACATACTGCAGCTGCAATCGATAGCAGCTGCTAGATGGGCCATTGGTCTGATCCAGCAGGCTCTTTTTATGTTTGCTGTATTTGGGTCAGTGTGTGATAGGTGGAAAACACAACAACAACAACCCTGGAGACTCATCACCAACTTGAGTTTCCAAACTCCAAATTGCAACAGTCTTATGTACTGGCAAGCAGAGGGAATTGAACACTGAGACAATGGACAGTTGTGTGCCTGAATGTTAAGGGACTAGGATTAAGGCAGATCTGGAATCATAGAGTTGGAAGGCACCCTCAGGATCATCTTGTCCAATCCCATGCAATGCAGGAATATGCAGCTGTCCAAACCTGCAACCTTGGCCTTATCAGCACACCCACTGTAACCAACTGAGCTATCTAGCTAATGGGACCCAAAAGAGAATACTGGAGTCAAAAATCAAGATCACACACACGCGCGTGCACGCACACACACACACAAAGTGTAAAAACCTTTTGAATTGTTTTGGAAGGCACTATATACTTATTTCAAAAGTAAAAGAAATGTAGCTTTAAAACCCATATGCATTTTAATTATGTGCAAGGCTCTATTAATTTATCTCTTTTCATGTGATCTAGTAATTCATATTTTACCTTTCCTGTCATTGATTCATTGCTATCTTTTTTATATTTCAGCAGGCAATTAAAAGAGCCAGGACACCTTGTTCTTCTATTAATGTCTCTGGCAAACTTTCTGGGTGTCTTTCATTCCACCGCTGAAGCTCAGGATATCATCTGTGTGAACATTTCTTTACCTTCATTAGCAGGAAAGATTATTTGTGAATCTTATTATTCTGAACACAAATAAATAGGGGGTGGAAATCGAGATGTCCACCAGCTTCACCCTTCACCTCAACACATTCAATGTGCTTTTTCAACAGAAAGTCTTTATAAAAGGCCTGATTCCTAAACTTCCTCCATGTTTCATTTCTATTTTTTTTAATAAATATTTATTAAAGGTTTTTTTTTTATAAATTACAATACAAATAAAGAAACAATATAACACATATCATGACAAATTTTCTTAACTTCTTTGGACTCCCTCGCATCTCCCACTCCTGCGTTCCTAATTTATAAATATCTAGCCAGCAATTTATCACCTTATTTCCATTCTTATTATCTAATTTTCCAATATTATGTCTCAAATTTTCGATATCATTTATTCAAACCTTAAAAATTTAAATTTAACCTAATAATTATCCAAAATTTGTCTTTTCTTAAATTTAACTTATCTTCAAATATCATTTCACCTAGCTTAATGGTGCCAAGTTATTTATAATCTAGCATCCTTCTTAACATTCATACAATTTACAATGTTTCTGTAGGTAGGTCTTGAATTTCTTCCAATCTTCTTCTACCGTCTCCTCTCCCAGGTCTCGGATTCTGCCGGTCATCTCGGCCAGTTCCATGTAGTCTATCAGTTGCATCTGCCATTCTTCCAGTGTGGGTAAATCTTGGGTTTTCCAGTGCTTGGCGACGAGTATCCTTGCTGCTGTTGTTGCATACATAAAGAATGTTCGGTCCTTCTTTAACACCCTCTGGCCGACAATGCCCAGAAGGAAGGCCTCTGGTTTCTTAGGAAAGGTATACTTAAATACCTTTTTCAGCTCATTATATATCATTTCTCTATCTAGAATTGACATTTATGTAGGGCTGTGATGACTTACTAAGAGTCACCCGTGAGATTCATTGCAAAGCAGGGATTCAAGGGCCTACACCCCAAACTATAGCCACTCTATTTGTCTCTTTGTCCTTTCCCATCCATCTGAGGTCAAGCCTGACCAGAAGTCTCTCTCCACCTTTGCAGCCTGCTGAGAATAAAATTCTAAATAAATATGCTCCAAGGCGACGTCTAGATTAAAATAAGAGCACAGAATAAAACAGTCTCTCCAAAATTCCCAATGCACAATTGAGATAACAAATTATATAAGCACAGTTCATATAATAAGCAATAAAAGCTGCCCGACCCCTGGCAGCTGAACAACTTTGTCTAAAAACTGGAGTGGGTGGACTTCCAGATGTCAACAGCTAAAATGTTCCACAGAAAAAGCCCTCTCCCTTAGGCCTACCAATCTTGCTGACTTAGTTTGTGGAGGAACAAGGAGAGCCTCTTTGACAGGCCTTAGAAGGGTGAGGTACTCCTTGCTCAAATTGTTTAGTGCTCTAGTCTAAAGGTTCAAATCAGCACACTGTAGGCTGGAAGCGCATTGGCAACAAATGCAGCTGATCATGGTCTTTTCTGGAACCAATGAGGTGCTTCCACAGGTACATTTGCACCCTCTCCTTCCTGGCAAGCCACAGCAACATCAAGCATAGGAGGTCAGTAGATGCCACTGCCATCCCACCCCACTGCCACTGCTTCTAAATCAGGTGATTGTACAAAGGACATGTCAGTAATAATGGGGCAAGTCCTCAAGTGAACAGAGAAGCTTGTCCCAGGAAGGAAAAAGAGGTAGAGATGGAAGAATAACTCATGGCATCTTCTTCCTACTAGCAGCCACAACACCAAGCTTTGTTGGCATGTAGACATCACCTTGCCAACAAAGGTCCGTATAGTAAAAGCTGTGGTTTTCCCAGTAGAGATGTATGGAAGTGAAAGCTGGACCATAAAGAAGGCTGATCGCCGAAGAATTGATGCTTTTGAATTATGGTGCTGGAGGAGACTCTTGAGAGTCCCATGGACTGCAAGAAGATCAAACCTATCCATCATTAAGGAAATCAGCCCTGAGTGCTCACTGGAAGGACAGATTGTGAAGCTGAGGCTCCAGTACTTTGGCCACCTCATGAGAAGATAAGACTCCCTGGAAAAGACCCTGATGTTGGGAAAGATGGAGGGTGCAAGGAGAAGGGAACGACAGAGGATGAGATGGTTAGACAGTGTTCTCGAAGCTACCAGCATGAGTTTGACCAAACTGCGGGCGGCAGTGGAAGACAGGAGTGCCTGGTGTGCTCTGGTCCATGGGGACATGAAGAGTCGGACATGACTAAACGACTAAACAACAACAACAACAACATGGCTTCATTCTCCTGCTACGAGAAGTCATTTCCAGGACAAACAAGTCTCAGCTGTTTTCCCTCAAAGCTTAATGCTATGGCTGCCACCCAGGACAACAACAGGGTACAGGTGACCTGGCAGTTGCTTCTCCATCTCCTAACTGGAGGGCAAGGTAAAGGAAGCAGACTCTGGTGGTAGCACACAAACATGTTCTCCATCTGTGAAAGGTTCTCTTAGTCTCTGTGTGCAGTTGAATATAGTGTTGCATCTGCTTGAGTTTGCTACTGTGTTGTTATATGTATACGAGTTTTTGGTACTTACATCCCAGGCATGCTCTTTAACAAACCCTGGATATGACCGTTAATGAGGTATACAACAAATTTTACACTTGAGGTGACATATTGTGCTCCAAAACAGTAAAATAATGAAGTCATTAAATATTTGCTGTCTGTCAGTTAGCAGAGAACAAGCTGGCTAGAGACTCGGTTTTACCATAATGTAATATATTGAATGCATGAGTTTACAGTCCGTATGAGGAAATGAAAGTCGGTAAGCTCATAAGAAGGATTTATAGCCATGCAGGTTCGGAGAGGGGGAGGCAACCTAAGTAGGAAATAATGCAGGAGTGACAATTATGACATTAAAAAAGGGTTTCCAGTGTGTGGAATGTGGTGACACCTTTCTTTCTTTCTTTCTTTCTTTCTTTCTTTCTTTCTTTCTTTCTTTCTTTCTTTCTTTCTTTCTTTCTTTCTTTCTTTCCTTCCTTCCTTCCTTCCTTCCTTCCTTCCTTCCTTCCTTCCTTCCTTCCTTCCTTCCTTCCTTCCTTCCTTCATCATATGAATAATTTGTAGCATTATCACGGAATTGTGCTTAATGCAAAATTGGAGGGAACATAGGAAATTGCCTTCCCCTGAGTCAGAACACTGGTCCGTCTAACTCAGCACTGACTGACAATGGTTTTCTGAGTTTCTAGACTAGTGTCTGTCCCTAGGGATGCTGTAGGTTGAACCTGAGACCTTCTGCATGCAAATTTCATACAATTAAGTTACAGTGATGTGTGTTGAAAATCATGTTTCTCTTATCCACACAACATGACCAGTCCAATGGAGCTGATGTTGAAGAATCATTGCTTCAACACTGGTGATCTTTGCTTCTTCCAGTACACTGATATTAGTTCGCCTGTCTTCCCAAGTGATGTGTAAAATTTTTTGGAGACACTGCTGATGACGATGATGGATATGTACCTGGAAAGCCAGGATCTGTGCCTAGAAATGCAGAGCAAAGATGAGCCCAATAGCCATATACAAACATACTTACTACTTAGGTAAAGCTCCCTCAGTCAGTTTATTCAATCTCAAAAACCTCTCTGTCCCATTTTTCAGAGTGACTGTGCACCATTGTAACATATTGCTTCTCATTATACTGCATGCCAATTTTAATTAGAGCCACAAGCTTCAATTGGTAGAGTAATCAACTACAGCTTTAGTTGATTGATTGGTGGCTGTCAATTTTAATCAGCGAGGGCACCTTTTAATTGTTGGTGCTGGGAGTTAAAGGTACACTTGTTTCCTTTCATATTCTGAAGCAGCTTTGGTTCTGATACTATGAAAGAGAATGAAAAGGGAATTATTAAAGATGGCTTTACCTTTTGATAATGAGTGGTAGCTTTCAGCTTTACTACAATTACTTATATCTCACCTTCGGGATCCAAATCTTTACCATGTGGCTTACAAGAAGATATATTACAACACATTGTTATGAAGCACAAAGCATAACAGAGAGTCTTTGTGCTGACCACCTCTGTTGCAAGGATCCTTCAGAAGGGAATTGCTGCCAGGAGCATTATGTACAGGTGTGTTTTGATGCATTGAATAGAATGAAAGTTTATGAGTCATGGCGGAGGGGAGAGCATGTGTACAAATTAAACAGGGCTTTGTTTGCTTTTGTTGCTATTTTGTCAATGTTGTTAATGTTGTTTTATAGATATGAATGCTGTTGTACTTTGTGAATACTATAATATGATTTTTGGTGTAACTGTGATGTTTAGCTTATTTTTTAGTTGTTTATTTTTTTTTTTTAGTTGTTTATTTTTTATTGCTATCCAGGCAATAGCACATTTAACAGTTTCCTATAGAAGAGTTGGAGCTAGTCTCATTCAGCCTTGGTAGGAACACACACTTCCTTGAGGTGAAAAGTATAAATCTGCTGCCTGGGGCTATGCAGCTGTTTAAAAGGCAGAGCATATCTCAATGCACCCTTGATGGAACACACAGGACCCTATAAAGTTCATTCCCTTCCTCCATATCTCTGACTAGCAGTACACATGAAGAGGGACCATAGCTCAGTGGTAAAGCATTTACTTTGCATATAAGCAGTCCATCTTTGGTCCCCTCTTTGTACTCCTACAAGCTCCCAGCATGCGACAGCAGCCACACCCTGGCAATGGCTTTGGCTGGTGGGCCAAGCCAGCTGAGAGTAGCCAATGAATCTCAAAACATCAGTGAGTAAGAGACTTTGCATGTGAAGAAAGAGTCTGGAGGATTGACTGGATGAGACCAATAGGGGTCCAATGCTCATGAAAGCAGTTTCTGCATATGCTGTAGAAGGAAGTGAGGGCCAGATAGGGCTCATCAACCTGGGAATGTAGGCTCTCTAGGAGAAGGGGAAACTCATATCCCAAATCTCTACTGCCTTTAGGTTTATCTTCAAGAGAAGATAAGGCTAAAGAGTAAACCCAAATCTGGAGTGGAGTTCCTAACACAGTGGGATGGTGCCCTGTATGTCTCCCTCCAGCAACTCCTGCAGCCAAGCTGGGGCCAGACGTATTACTCTGCTTTCCTTTGGACCACATAAGCAAGGTCAAGAGGGGAGTCTTGTCATCAGGGCAGCCAAGGTCCTCCATACACACTGCCCAGGTTTGTGACCCAGGGAGGTCACCTTGGGGCTGTTAACACAGTGGTTTGACTACATCCCTGGAGGTGCACTTCATTGCTCTTGAGAGAGATGAATGTCAACAACAAGGCAGTCCAAGGTCCTGTCCCTGGCATCTCAAGGTAGTCAGTATAGACAATGCTGTCTATGCTGCTCCATTGCTCTGACTCAATACAAGGTGGTTCCCTCTGTTTCTGTGTATTTCACTGATGCTCACAATAGGAAGTGTGTGCATTGGCTGAAGAAGGGGTGGGGAGTTAGCAGAGGGTTCCATTAATATGCCAACCCAACCCACTGTACGCAGGTGGGCCCCAGGGAGGATAGCTTGTGCTTTTTGACTCCTCCAAAGGAAAATATCAATGTGTTGAAAACATAGGTGAGCATATCCAAGATCAGAAATATTAAGCTTAGATATATTAGAAATATTAGAATATTGTGCTTGGAAACGTTAGCAAAGGAAACAGTCATGAGAAATTAAAATGGAAGGCTAGTATGCTGAAAGAAAGCATATTCGTCATAAGCGGAGACAAATATGACCTTTCCTTTCAAAGAGATTTCCTTACTGCTGCCTGCATCAAGGCAGGGTGAATAAAATGTGATATGTGGAGGCCATCTGGAAGCCGCAACTAAAACAAAACATGTCAGCTTATGGCTGTCATTATTAAATGGTGCAGCAAAATGCACATAATCCATGCTCCATGAACTTGAAATTGACTGCCTTCTAGCTTCTAATTAGAGAACAATTTTGACGTTAGTATGTAAAATCCTAAATTTGCTAAGGGCTGGTTGTCTGTGAAACTGGGAAGTTTTGCTCTGAGAAACTGTTTCATTTACGGGACGCTGTTGCAACCTTAGAGGTTTTTATAAGACAGCAGTGATTCACAAGCTGCAGAGGGATGATGTCAACCATCAGGATGGACACAAGTCCTTCCTGGAAAGTGCCTTTTTTAATGTCCTCAAGGGGTATTACAGAAGCAGCAGTAGAATGGGATATAGTGTCCTGTGGTTTTTCAATTCCCTTAACATTGATGCAAAGGCCGAACACAACGTTGTTCTTTATCACACGACTGTCACGATAGCTGGAATGGAAGGCAGGCAGGAATGACTGGATGAACCTGCCATGAATCTGACCCTCCTGGCACTGTTAGAATTCTGATGACTGCAACACAGATCATGAATTGGGGGAGGATGTTAGAATTCCTTATCTATGATTGCAGTCATGGGATTGTCGTCTTCTCACATGACAGTGTATGTTTTGACTCCACAGAGTGGGAAGTGATGAGAAGTGGGGGAAGTGATGTGTTACTGTGTTCCGTGAAGTGGGACTATTGTCCTTTGTTCTTTTTCTTTGCTGTCTGATGCTAGAGAAAAAGGGAGCCATGTTGCAGTGCTCCGTGTGTGTTTATATGTAAATAAAGTAGATTAGCCAAAATGCTGAGTTGCTGAGGTCTGTCATGCAAACTCTGTGGATCCCTAAGTGTGTCAGTGTTGGTTCGGACTGAAGAAAGCTTATGAAGCTCCCAAATGATCGACCAGGAGGGAGGGAACATATCAGTCGGGCATGTGTCTCTGCCAGGGTCCTACTCAAGTGTAGGCTGAACTCCTGACAGGTACTGTGTCCACACCATATTGCTCCACATCTAAGCCCTCCCACTTCTGGGAAGTGACAGAGGCAGAAGCCAGGTGTTCAACACTGCCACACCTTCATCACCCCACAGATCATTACTGAGAGTATGGTTTTGCTAAAAGAGCTTCCATATAAACAAATACTTGTGGCCTATCAAAAACTTTCATGGCCAGTTGATTCAGTCAAGCTTGGGTGGAGACAGACAGAGTCCTAATAAAATCTGGGCAGAAACTGGGTTGGAGTCAGAGTTGCTAGAACTGCTGGGATGAAACATGGAGGAGACTTCTACATATTACACTAGAAATAATAATAATAATAATAATAATAATAATAATAATAATAATAATATCCCACCCATCTGGCTGAGCTTCCCCAGCCACTCTGGGCGGCTCCCAATCGATTAAATAGAAAAAAAAATCCATTAAATATTAAAAACTTCCCTAAACAGGGCTGCCTTCAAATGTTTTTAAAAATAAGATAGCTGCTTATTTCCTTGACATCTGATGGGAGGGCGTTACACAGGGCAGGTGCCACTACTGAGAAGGCCCTCTGTCTGGTTCCCTGTAACCTTACTTCTCACAATGAGGGAACCGACAGAAGGCCCTCAGCGCTGGATCTCAGTGTCCGGGTAGAACCATGGGGGTGGAGACGCTCCTTCAGGTATACAGGACCAAGGCCGTTTAGGGCTTTAAAGGTCAGCACCAACACTTTGAATTGTGCTCGGAAGTGTACTGGGAGCCAATGAAGATCTTTCAGGACTGGTGTTATATGGTCTCGGCAGATGCTCCCAGTCACCAGTCTTGCTGTCGCATTCTGGATTATTTGTAGTTTCCAGGTCACCTTCAAAGGTAGCTCCACATAGAGCAGTCCAAGTGGGAGATAACTAGAGCATGCACCACCCTGGCGAGACAGTCCTCGGGCAGGTAGGGTCTCAGCCATATTTATCCTACCATCAGCATAGTTTTTGCTCTGAGACATTGGAGCACATTGTGGTCCAAGAAACCTGCCTCTCCCTTTTATCATGAGGGAGTGGGTTATAATCCATTGACTGAAAAGCCAGTCCACACAGGCATGATCTTCACCTGGCATACTCTCCAAAATTTATCTGATGAAAATAGGGACATCCTATTCAATGATAATAATAATAATAATAATAATAATAATAATAATAATAATATCCCCACCCATTTGACTGGGTTGCCCCAGCCACTCTAGGCAGCTTCCAAAATATATAAAAACACAATAAAACATTAAACATTTTGAAACCTCCCTAAACAGGACTGCCTTCAGATGTCTTCTAAAGGTTGTATAGTTTCTTTTCTCCTTGGCTTAGCTATAAACATTTACCTCCATGTATAATGGAATCCTTTTAGCATTTACAGTACAGCTCATTAGAGTGGATATAGCCCTTTTTATATGCTAAAAGTGATGTGTGTTGAAAATCATGTTTCTCTTATCCTTAATAAAGCAGTGCAGTTTGCCTCCCCACATTAAAAAAAAAGTTATACAGTTGGTATTGTCTTAGGTGAAAATCCGCAAAATTAACAAATCATAAGGAACACATATTCATCTCGAGTCCATCAAGCTGACTCTTCTAGTAGCAGCTCTCCAGGGGTTTCACCTGGCCCTACCTGAAGCTTCTGGGAACTGAACCCGGGGGTTAAACCAGGGACCTTGTAGATGCAAAGCACATGCTCTGTCATAGACCGGACTGAACAGGAAGGCTGGGAAGTGTCACCTCGGTCTGCTCAGCCCCTCTTGAAAGAGGAGGGGAAAGGTTTCTCCCCCTTGTCTCCAGCAGTTTGAAGAGGAGAAGGAGACAGGGCTGAATTACAGCTGAATGAAGTTACAAGATTGTCATGAATGAGCCAGCCGCCAGGGAAGGTTTGCAGCCAGCCCCCTCTGAAGGTCTGCAACAAGCTGAAGAAAGCTGCCAGGAACAGAGAGGATTAACTGCCAGGCAGGCTGAGCATCAGCGAGTACCAACTCCCCCACCCCTTGGAATGCCAGTTGATAAGAGAATGGCTGGGAGTGAGCCAGAACCCAGCCAACGCTCTACTGGGGGGAACAGAGAAGGAAGCAGTTTGTCAGAACGGGAAAAGATTGGAGCTAAGCCAATCCCACCTAAGGGCCAATCCTCCACCAGGGCCAGGGCTTTTTCAGTGACGGCTCCAACCTGGTGGAATGCTCTGTCCCACGAGACTAGGGCCCTGCAGGACTTGATCTCCTTCTGCAGGGCCTGTAAGACAGAGCTATTCTGCCTCTCCTTCAATTTAAATTAGCCTGATCCTCTATTCCCTTTCCCCTTTCCTCTTCTATGAAGAAACCCTTTCTGGGACCCAACATTTAAATTCTCCCCTGGTCTCCTTGTTGGCCCTAGCAGGACCAACTTGGCCAGTTAGCCCTGGTGATCATTTGAGCCCTGGTGATCATTTGAAGTCTACTGACTGGGGTAGTTCCCCCCCCCATGCCCCCTGAATTTTTGAATTTTATTGATATTTGTCAGGGTTTCTGGGAGAGAGGAGGAGATGACAGAGGAGACGGAGAGCGAGTGGGAGGAGGGGCAGAAGGATGAGGAAGAAGATGACGGAATTCTGAGGGAATCCACGAGTCTGAGCAGCGAGTCAGAGGATTCTCAAAAGGGGGTTACCTTAATCAAGCAAAAGGGAGGAGAAGGGAGAAGCGGAGAGGAGCCCAGTGGAAGACAGACGCAGCAAGAGGCGTCTCAGCCGGAACGGAGTAAAGGGGGTGGAGTCGTCAGCCTCTCGGAGGGAGCAGGATTAGGAGAGAACAGAGAAAGGGGGTTGGAGCAAGGTGTTCAGCCGGAAAGGGTGGAGAGCAGAACAAGGGGTGGTGTAGCGGTCGAAAGAAAGGTCAGCAGCAACGTACGCGCGCCAAGTTCAAACGTAGAGGCGCGCGGAAGTGGAGAGAGCTCAGGGGAGGAGCCCGGCCCTAAAGCCAGAAGGAGGGGGGAAGAGGCGGCAGAGGATTCAGCCTCAGGCGAGTCACGGAGAGAGGGAACCCAGGGGGGCAGGAAGACCCTGCGGAAAAGAAAGGAGAGGAAGAGGTGGTCTAGAGCCAGGCTATTAAGTTGGTGTGGAAGAGGGGAGGAGTCAGAGGGGACTTCAGCGGTCTAACGTGACAGACGTACGGCCACGATGCTGAACTGTACGAGAAGCAGAAATCTTCAATAAACTTTTCCTGTAAATAAACTGCAACGGAGTAAGGTCTCTTGTGAGCTGGGACCCGTCCTGGGTGGCCGTGACAGTAAGTCCCCTCTCTGAAAGCAAAAAATTTTTTTTGCGAAGCTCACGAACGGGAGCAGCCATGAGCGCTGAGGAGCAGCTGGTTGCACTGCGGGATCAGGTTACCGCTCTCACATCGGCAGTCATTGCTTCGCAGAAGAAGAATGACGACTTGGAGAAGACGTGCCAGGATTTGCAGGCAAGGTGGGAACACGCGGACAGGGCGGGGGCCCCAGGTTCCAGAGCGGAGGGCATTGCGCTTGGACGGAGGGGGGGTGCCCTGGTTCCGCATTTTAATGGCAACTTGCAAGACTATCCCAATTTCAGAGCGGACGTCGTATATGCACTGCATTTACTCCGTCACGATTTTAAAGATGAGGAGGAGAAAGTGGGGTTCATTGTTTCGCACCTGCATGGGGAGGCCAGGGCTTGGCTACGCAATCTGTGGCGCGAAGATGGACCGGCCCGTCGCAATTCAACTGCGTTCATCAAAGCGATGGATTCTTGTTTTCAATCCTCTGTGGATGTGGACATTGCGCGCCGTCAAATGCACGGGCTGAGGCAGGGGAAAGCGACTGTGCGCCAATACCACTCTAAATTTTTTGCATTGCTCACCGCCTTAGATTGGCCAAAGGACAGTAAGCCGGTCAGAGATCTTTTTTGGGAGGGATTGAGCCCCCCCATCAAGGATGAGATCGCTAGGGGGGACAGACCCCAGACCCTAGAAGACGTGGTGCAACGGGCTTTAGCTATTGGAATTCGACATGAGGGACGTCCGTGGCACGAGGAGGACGGGCCCCAAGCGCGTGCGCAAGCGAGGACTCTCCCTTTTGTGCACAGGGATTTCAGCCGTGCGCACCCCTCGCCAATGGGGAAGGACAGCGAGGAGCCAATGGAGATTGGTGGTGCTAGGGCTCAGAAGCCATCCCAGAGCCCTGTCCCTGGTGCAGCCAAAGCGAAGCCTCCTAGAGGAACCAGGAAGTGTTACATCTGTGACAGTGCGCACCATATGGCGAAAGAGTGCCCCCAGAGGCTCCAGAAGCACACTGCAGCACTGGCAACTGTAACAGCAGAGGTGCAACCAGGGGAGCAGCTTCAGGGAAACGACAGTGCCTGGCTGGAAGCAGAGCTACTGGGGCTCAGCCAGGCGGATCTGTAGACAAGCCCCCAGCATCACTGCAGAGCGTGGACCCTTTGCCTCCCAGACCGGCAGTTCTGCTCACAGCAACACTCCAGTTGCCTGATGGGAGACTCCTCGAGGTTCCAATAACGATCGATTCGGGAAGCAACGCCGACTTCGTGGGACTGCAGTTCGTTAAGCAGCACAACATGGCGCTCCTGCCTGCAACGACGCCTCTAAACGTGGTCACGGTAGACGGCAGGAAGTTGCTGGGGGGGCAAGTGGTGCAGCAAACCCCTCCCATGATGATGCAGATTGGCAACCATCGAGAACTTATTAGTTTCAATGTCACCCACTTATCGGACACACCCATCGTGTTAGGCATGAGTTGGCTGGAGAGGCACAGTCCCGCGGTTGCGTGGTACCAGCGGCAGATCACCTTTTGTTCATCGTATTGTGCTCAGCATTGCTTTCAGACCGATCAGGGAGGAGAAGCCGAGCAGCAGTTGCATCTGGGTATGGTGCAAACAGTGCCTCACAAGTACCAGGACTTCTTGGAGGTTTTCTGTGAGAAGGAAGCTGACAAGTTGCCGCCTCACAGACCTTACGACTGCGCGATTGATTTAGTGCCAGGGGCGCAACTGCCTGCTGCCAAGCTGTACTCCATGTCGGAAGACGAGATGCAAGAGCTTCGGGAGTTCATAGACCATAACCTCAAGCGAGGTTTCATCCAGGAATCTAAAGCAGCGGGTGGCAGCCCTGTGTTCTTTGTGAAGAAGAAAAACACGCCCCAAAAAAGGCTTATAGTGGATTACAGGTTCATAAACAGCTTGACTAAGCCCAAAGCTTTCCCCATGCCCAAGATTGACGACCTTTTAGCGACCGTCAGGAGGGGCAAGATTTTCACCAAGCTGGACCTACGTGGAGCTTACAATCTCATCCGCATCCGGAAAGGAGATGAGTGGAAGACCGCCATGTTCACCCCTCTGGGCACGTACGAATACAGAGTCATGCCTTTCGGTCTCCAAAATGGCAGCCACGTTTTTCAAGCATTTATGCACCACGTGCTAGCAGGTCTCCTCTACAAGAAGTGTGTCTGCTTTCTCGACGATATCCTGATTTTCTCGGAATCGCCGGAGGATCACGATAAGGACGTGAGGGAGGTCCTGCAGAGGCTGAAGGACCACAGGCTGTACGCCAAGTTGGAAAAATGCCAGTTTGATGTCAGAGAGGTTGATTTCCTTGGCTACAAGTTGTCCGACGAGGGACTGGCCATGGACAGGGCTAAGGTTCAAGCGCTGTTGGACTGGAAAAGCCCTCGAAATCGGAAAGAGGTCCAGAGGTTCATCGGCTTTGCCAATTTTTACCGCAAGTTTATTAAAGGTTTTGCGAACGCGACGGCGGCTATCACTGACACCCTCAGTTCCAAGAAGAAGAAGTTCGTCTGGACCGAACAAGCGGAGCGGTCCTTCCGGACGCTTAAAGGTCTTTTCGCCTCCGAAGAGCAGCTGCTCCACGTGAATCCCGGCAGACCCATGCGGGTAGAGACCGATGCGTCAGACAGAGCGGTTGGGGCCGTTCTTTTGCAAGAGGATTCACAAGGCAACTGGAGACCGGGTGCGTTCTACTCCCGGAAGCTCAGCAAGACGGAGCGCAATTATACCATATGGGACAGGGAGTTGTTGGCCATTCATGCAGCTTTCAAAGCGTGGCGACACTTCTTAATAGGAGCCAAGCACACGGTGCAAGTCCGCACGGATCACAAGAACTTAGAGTATTGGCGGACGGCTAAGTTACAGACCCAGCGACACATGCGCTGGGCGGAGTTCTTTGCGGATTTCGACTTCAAAATAGAATACATCCCAGGAGACTCCAATGTTATTGCAGACGCGCTGTCCCGAAAGCCGCAATACTTGGAGGAAGCAGCTCCAATCGCAGCAAAGCACATTTTCGCACCGCAGGCGTGGACGTGCGCTACCATCGCAGTCGACCTGGACGCGGTGCGACGCGCGTTGCAAAGGGATCAGTTTGCACAGTCCAAGATGGAGGAGCTACGCGGAGGGTCGCGAGACAACGATGAGTTCCAATTGCAAGATGGACTTTTGACTCGTAAGGGTGCCCTTTACGTGCCCACCGACGATCTTCGAGCCAAGGTTCTGCAACAATTGCATGACGCCCCTAGTGCAGGCCATTTCGGCAAAGAGAAGACGATGGAGTTGGTGGCTAGAGACTTTTGGTGGCCCCAGATGAGAGGAGAGGTGGCGGACTACGTCGCCAGGTGTGATATCTGCCAGAGGTCCAAACCAGTGCACCAGAAGCAGGCGGGATTGCTAGAACCGCTGGAGACACCGCAGCAACCGTGGGAGAGGGTAGCGTTGGACTTTGTTACGGACCTGCCCAGCTCCAGAGGTAAGACGGCGGTGTTAGTGGTGGTGGACTTGTTCACCAAGATGGCGCATTTCATCCCTTGTGCCAAGGTGGCGACGGCAGAACAGACCGCAAAGCTCTTCATCGATCACGTCTTCAGAGTGCATGGACTTCCGCAGTCCGTCTTGTCCGACAGGGGGCGCCAGTTTGTTTCCACTTTCTGGCGAAAGCTTCTGGGCATCTTGCACGTCAAAATCAACCTGACATCGGCGAGACATCCACAAACCAACGGTCAAGCGGAGAGGGTCAACGCGATCATGCAGCAGTACCTGCGGTGCTACGCCAACCAGCGACCTGCGGCGTGGGTGGACTATCTGCCGATGGCTGAATTCGCCTACAACAACACGAAACACGCATCCACCGGGGTGACGCCTTTCTTCGCGAACAATGGCCGTCATCCCAGAACCTTCCCGAGATTTGCGGCACCAGGAGGGGGGGGGCCTCAAGATGCCGACCAGTTTGCAGCGGAGTTGCAAGAGGTGCACGAGGAGCTGCGGAGACATTTGGAGCTGGCAAAACAGGCGTATAAGGTGCAGGCCGATAAGCACAGGAGGGCGGGAGAGGACATCCAGATTGGGGACTGGGTGTGGTTAGCAGCCCACGCGATGCCGGCCAGGTCATTGGCCAAGAAGAAGTTAGGACACAGGCAGCTAGGGCCATATCAAGTTGAGGCTAAGATCAATCCGGTGGCTTTTCGTCTAGCCCTTCCGGAGGGTTCCAGGGTGCACCCGGTCTTTCATAGGTCGGTGCTCACTCCCTACAAAACCCCACACAGGTTTCAAGAGTCAGGAGCACTCCCAGAGCCACGTAGGAGGGCGCCTGAGGGGGGGGAATCGCCAAGGCCAGAACCTCTTAACGAGGTCACAGAGATACTGGACTCGAGATGGGGGGAGGAGGGAGTTGAATATTTTCTAGCCAGGGAAGGCACTCCGGCCTCTGCCAATAGCTGGGTGCCGGGTTACGCGTTGGACGAACCCCTGTTGAAGGAGGAGTTCCATGCACTTTTTCCGCACAAGCCCATGCCCGAGGAGTATTTTGATGATTGGCTTTTCACGCCCACTTTGTCAGACAGCACGTTCGAGGGTTTCTCCTCACCCGAGGGCCATACGCCCGAAACAAGCCCGACCAGGGATCCGAGACTGGGGGGGGAGGAGACAGGCCCTTGTTGGTGGGTGGATCAGCCAAGGGAGGCATGGAGTCAGAGATGGATGGTAGGTCCTTGGCAGGCAGCGCCAGGAGAAGCAGTGATGGAGGAAGAGACTGTGATGTCTGTGGGTGGGGAACCCGAGTTCGAACACACATATACGGAGATGACAGAGGAGAACGTTGAAGTGGACAACTTGTATCCTGAACCGACCCCGGAAGAACCACGTTTTCCTCAACCTGCACCCGGCGAGCGGGAGGGGGGAAGGGGGGGCTTCGAGGGGGGGATGGATGTCAGGGTTTCTGGGAGAGAGGAGGAGATGACAGAGGAGACGGAGAGCGAGTGGGAGGAGGGGCAGAAGGATGAGGAAGAAGATGACGGAATTCTGAGGGAATCCACGAGTCTGGGCAGCGAGTCAGAGGATTCTCAAAAGGGGGTTACCTTAATCAAGCAAAAGGGAGGAGAAGGGAGAAGCGGAGAGGAGCCCAGTGGAAGACAGACGCAGCAAGAGGCGTCTCAGCCGGAACGGAGTAAAGGGGGTGGAGTCGTCAGCCTCTCGGAGGGAGCAGGATTAGGAGAGAACAGAGAAAGGGGGTTGGAGCAAGGTGTTCAGCCGGAAAGGGTGGAGAGCAGAACAAGGGGTGGTGTAGCGGTCGAAAGAAAGGTCAGCAGCAACGTACGCGCGCCAAGTTCAAACGTAGAGGCGCGCGGAAGTGGAGAGAGCTCAGGGGAGGAGCCCGGCCCTAAAGCCAGAAGGAGGGGGGAAGAGGCGGCAGAGGATTCAGCCTCAGGCGAGTCACGGAGAGAGGGAACCCAGGGGGGCAGGAAGACCCTGCGGAAAAGAAAGGAGAGGAAGAGGTGGTCTAGAGCCAGGCTATTAAGTTGGTGTGGAAGAGGGGAGGAGTCAGAGGGGACTTCAGCGGTCTAACGTGACAGACGTACGGCCACGATGCTGAACTGTACGAGAAGCAGAAATCTTCAATAAACTTTTCCTGTAAATAAACTGCAACGGAGTGAGGTCTCTTGTGAGCTGGGACCCGTCCTGGGTGGCCGTGACAATATTGATGCTGCATTTTATGTTGTATTTTATGCTGTTTTATGCTGTTTTTAAGTCACATTTTAATCAATGTTTTATATTTGCTGTTAGCTGCCCTGAGCCTGGTTTTCAAACCGGGAAGGGTGGGGTATAAATAAAAAAAAAATATTTATTTATTTATTTATTTATTTATTTATTTATTTATTTATTTCTTACTTACTTACTTACTTACTTACGTACTACTAAGAATAGGCTATGGGGAGGGCTATTGGACAGGAAACAAGGCAAAAGTTCAATATCTTCTGTAACCGGAAGGAAAGCTCAGTAGGATCATCATGATTGATGAGACTGGCAGCTTGTTAGATCCATCCGGAGAACTCTGTTTATACAATAAACCTTCCTTTTTAATTTACTATGCTTGCTGCTTTATCAAAACGGGAACCAGGACTCCTGACAGAGATGGGAAGGGGGAGTGAGAGAGCAGCCAGCAGAGACTTCTCTGGAGATTCTGGGAGATCCTCCTTCTCCAAGGGCCAGTCAATCACTCCACATTCAAGAACAGAGAATGCGGAAGAGTGTGACTCCTGGTACTCAGGATGTTGGGGACGGAAGAGGAGGGACTTAGAGTAGGCATCATCTCCTTTGCATGGAAACATGGATTCTTTGTCTTGGAACCAGATGACTGAATAAAAACCATAAATATGAACTTGCTTGTTCTTTTTGCCTTTGATGCAACTGGGGGAGGAGAGGATCCTCCATGCCTGACATGCTCTACAAATGAGCCACAACCCTCCCTGATAGATAAGAGGAATCTGAAATTGTTGTTGTTGTTGTTGTTACATCCTACATCACGCTCTGGGTGCCTTACAGCATATCTAAAAACATAATAAAAATATCAAGCATTAGACCTCTTGATACAGGGCTGCCTTCAGGTGTCTTCTAAAAGTTGTGTAATTCTTTATCTCCTTGACATCTGAAGGGTGTCCCACAGGGAGCGTGCCACTACTGAAAAGGCCCTCTGCCTGTAACTTTGCGTCTTGTGGTGAAGGAACCAGCAGAAGACCCTTGGAAGATGACCTCAGTGTCCAGGCTGAGCGATGGGGGTGGAGACGCTCCGTTTTATATTATTAACTGCATGTGATGAATTTAGAAGTCTCTAAAGCAAGTGTAGGGAGACCTTTTGCAGTCGGGGGGGGGGGGCACAGTCTTTTGCTTCTAAATAGTTCCAGAAAATTGCACCAAATCTAGTCAGTGGGTTCCATGGGTTTACAGATGCATGGAATTCAGTTTGTATCAAAGTATGTCCTACAATTTAGCCTCCCTTTTTACCACTTGGTTACGGGATTGCAGCCCACTCTACTGCCTTGTCTCCAGCTAGGTTTCGGCTCCCTGTGTGATGCAATGCTCTGTTTCTTCTGATGCCAATCCACTTCTCCAACTAGATTGTTCAATGCAAGGAAACAATAGAACTTCCTGTTGTGGGAGAAGACACACCAAGAACAGTGACTCTCGGAAGGCAGACCCCTCTGAGAACATAATGTTTTCATCTTTCTTTCTTTTTTATAATACTCCCTAACTGGTTTTTATTCTTTTATCTCTGTTCTCAAGAGATTGTTTTCTGTACCTCTTAGAGATGTTTAAACATTAAGTGGTTTAGAAATGCTTCGAAATAAAATAACAAATGAAACTTGAAGGTATGAGTGCTTCCAATGAAGAACAATTGCTTGAAATGCATCGATACCCCAAACAGATATCAGGGTGTTGTTATTGTTGTTGTTGTCACCTAGCAGTTCACCCCATCTTTTCTGCCCTCCATGTGACTCCATTTCACTGAGGGTGGTGATGGTACATGGCACAAGAAAGTCTCAAGGCCTCTTCACATGCTCCTCATTACCGATGGACCTCTGATGGATCCTCAGAAGACCTCATTGGTCCTCAATTATAATTGGACTGAGCAAAAATGCCTCTACCTCCAATGCTTTGTGTTCCTTCACTAAGCAAAACTAACTGGGTGAATCCCAGTTCATTGTGCTAATTGAGCTCAAAACCTCTGCAGCTCATAAGCAAAGTAAAACATCAGTTGCTGGAGAAGCTTGATTTCTCTCCCTGCCACCCCCATTCTTCTCCATGCCATTAACACTTTTTTTATTATTTAAGTATTTCAGCCAGCCATTGTTCGCCTTTGCTGAATGTCTCTTTAACAACTCTGCTCCAAGCTTTATTGGGCATTGCAAGACTCTCTTAGTGTCAAATTGCTGCATTCTGAAAGTCAAAGAGAGTATGTTGATTCTACTCCTAAGTGACATTGCCGAAGCGTGGCACACATTTAGTAACCTGCCTGACAAGTTGTCTCTTTCACAGAGGGGTTACCAAAAATAAATAAAAATGATCTGACCATGATTGATGGCGGAGTTGCCCCTTCTCGGTGATGGGGAAAATAAGTTGTGTCAAAATAGATCTAGCTACATTATGGCTCTTCTCTCTTTACTGCTGCCGTCTCATTTCTCTTCATTTAGATAAGAGAGTTTTGCTTTGAACACTCTTATTCCAACAGCCTCCAATATACCAACCACTGTGCTTATTACTTTCTTCTTTTCACTTTGAAATTACTTCAGAGACATTGTTTCATTAAAGGGGAAGACTTTTCAAACTATGCTTACCAATGTTGGTAGAACATGTCAAGGACAACTGTGCTGAATATTAGAGTCCCAGATAGGGTGCTCATGCTGTGTTGTTTATATTTGGGTATTTATTATTGAAAGCAGTGTAGCATAGTGACTATGCTTGATTAACATGTGGTACAAAGTGCATAAAGCAACTGATCCATGCACAGCTCTGTGAGGTTGGTGTCACATTTAAATTGGGGCTGCTGGCAATGTTAGAACCATGGGGGGGGGGGACCTATCATCTGTAGGGATGCTGCCTTGGCCCCCTGATGTTTCCACTGAGAAAATGGCCACCCCCTTTATAAAATATTTGGATTGTATTTGGAAGATTTGATAGAGAGGTCGGAGAGAACTGAGTGTGGGCACAGTAAGACACCTTCAGCAATTGGTAGCAGAGAAAGGTTGTCCTGAATTTGGGGTGCTATTGTTTAGTCGTTTAGTCGTGTCCGACTCTTCGTGACCCCATGGACCAGAGCACGCCAGGCACTTCTGTCTTCCACTGCCTCCTGCAGTTTGGCCAAACTCATGCTGGTAGCTTCGTGAACACTATCCAACCATCTCGTCCTCTGCCGTCTCCTTCTCCTTGTGCCCTCCATCTTTCCCAACATCAGGGTCTTTTCCAGGGAGTCTTCTCTTCTCATGAGGTGGCCAAAGTATTGGAGCCTCAGCTTCAGGATCTGTCCTTCCAGTGGGCACTCAGGGCTGATTTCCTTCAGAATGGAGAGGTTAGATCTTCTTGCAGTCCATGGGACTATCAAGAGTCTCCTCCAGCACCATAATTCAAAAGCATCAATTCTTCGGCGATCAGCCTTCTTTATGGTCCAGCTTTCACTTCCATACATCACTATTGGGAAAACCATAGCTTTTCCTATACGGACCTTTATATAGCTTTTACTATACTATACTATACTATACTATACTATACTATACTATACTATACTATATATACTATACTTATATAGCTTTTACTATACGGAATTTGGGGTACAGGGCCAAAAAGCACCAAAATATTGGAAGTATTTTTGATGGGGAAGTTTTTTTCTGAATTTTAGTGTGCTTTCCCTCTCTTATCACCAATTTAGTAATGAATCTACCTTTTGCTACCAGAGGTTGGTCTTACCATTTTTTTCTGACTTAAAATGTTCAGGGGGTGGCATCTTACCAGTAGACTAAAAAACAAACAAACGAGGGACATTTTTTTCCCTTGTGAGTCTTTTTGTTGTGATTTAGGGTTCAGAGATGGTGGGCTTACCATTGTCAGTGAGGTAGTGATGCAGCAGGAGGACTTTTCGTTCGCAAATTTAAGAGGCTGAGGAGGCGTTACTCTCAGTGGTCAGGTCACCATTTCCCTCAAGATTACACTAGAGATCGCAATGCGATTCTCAGGCATTTGAGCAGTGTGTTGGAAAATTCCATTCCACCTTTAGTTGTAGACATGGAACTGTTGCATGTCACATGTCTGTTTACATACCAGCGCAGCTTGCTGGGAACTTCCATTGTGTGTATAGCTTTTGCTTTCCCGTTGCTCTGTCCCAGTTCCTGCCAACCTAGCAGTTCAAAAGCATGCTAGTGCAAGCAGATAAATAGGTACCACTGTGGCGGGAAGGTAAACAGTGTTTCCACCATGGTCCACACGACCTGGAAAGCTGTCTGTGGACAAATGCTGGCTCCCTTGGCCTGAAAGCGAGAAGAGTACCACAACCATAGTCGCATTTGACTGGACTTAACCATCCAGTGGTCCTTTACCTTTTCCCTGTGCATGGTCTTCATATACTTTAGATAATGTAGTAAATATATTCTACAACTGTCAACTACTTTGAGAGGAAAAGTGGGATATTACAACAACAACAACAGTCATCAGTAGGGAAACTAAATACAGTGGTACCTCGGGTTAAGAACTTTATTTGTTCTGGAGGTCCATTCTTAACCTGAAACTGTTCTTAACCTGAAGCACCACTTTAGCTAATAGGGCCTCCCACTGCTGCCGCACCGCTGCTGCACAATTTCTGTTCTCATCATAAAGCAAAGTTATTAACCTGAGGTACTATTTCTGGGTTAGCAGAGTCTGTAACCTGAAGCGTATGTAATCTGAAGCGTATGTAACTCGAGGTACCACTGTAATAAGTATACAAGTATAGTATGACACACTGAAATTGCATTGATCAGCTTGGACAGAGGAGTGTTTGTTTTAAGGGACTTAACTTTGTAAAGTTTGTGAGATCAAGCCCAATGTTTTCCAGTGTCCTGAGGTATGTTGAACCTCACAGTTTTAGATGTATAAGGCTATGTCAGAAGCTTGTATGGTTGAGCCAAAAGTCTTCAGTAAGAGCTTTCATGAACCAACATGAAGGATGGAAGAAATTTGGAGGTGAAACTAACAAGGAGCAAACTGAGCAGCAGTCAATCTTTCTTTTGTAAGATTGTTGCTTGCCACATGGGTTTCAGGTCCTTCTCCCTCTTTACTTTACACAGACATACACATATTCTCTCTCTCTCTCTCTCTCTCACACACACACACACACACACACACACACACACCTCATTCCAGGGAATTTTTTTGTGTTGGGGGAAGAGGGATGACTGTTGCCAGTAGGAGGTGTTACTTACTTCAAGAATAATGCTGAATCTGGGACATTCAGTGATGGGGAGTGGCTGCTGTCTATTGGCAATCAGTGAAAACAGCTCTGTGCTGTCACAAAAGGCAACCATATATTGTAAAGAAGGAAAGAATGACCGCTCCCCACATCAAATGGGGGGGCGCCTTTTGTGAGGTCGTGTGCAGCCTCCCCCCCCCCCGATCCCATGCAGCTCCTAGCTGTACAGCCTGGATTCGCCTCCACCCCCCACCCCCGGCTGGACACCTGGAGGTAGCCGCCTACCTCTGCTAGTTACCCAATTCCTAGCTGGGGAGGCGTTGCCAGGAAAGAGTTGGCCAGGTAAGGGGAGGGATCGCCCAGCCCACACAATAGTGAGCGGAACTTACCTGGGAGTTCTCAGTTGGCTTCAGAGCTTCTCCCACCCTGCCCTCCCTCAGTTAAGCCTTCTTTTGTAGGTTAACCTCTTCTTCACAGGTACGCGGGTGCTGTTGAAGGGCCGGAAAGGAAAGGTTTTGCCTTCCCTGTTCCAAAACGTCACAACTTTGGCGGTTTCAGGCCTTGTGCGGAATCTATTTAGTCTATCTTCCCTAAATGGGTTGTGTATGTGGAGCAGTGACCCACACCCCCCCTGCGGCAGTGATCCCAGGGTTCCCCATTAAAAGGGTTGTTTTGAGGGGAGGCATTGGCCATACACCATTAGGTTGTCATTGCTCTCCCCTGTGACAGTGGGTGAAATGGAGGGCAGAACAGATGTTCTCCAGAGCCAGCCCAATCCCTACACATTCTGGATAACCCTGATGTTCCCCAGATCCCCAGCTGGGGACTGGGAAGGATAAAAGCCCAATGCCTAAGCCAAGGTCTCCCAACATCTGAAGTTTAATAAAGTCGTGGCCAAATTTTAATCCCATAACACATTGTCTTGAGTTATTGTTCCACGCGGGTGTCGCCCAGGGTTGGGGGGCCATCGCCTATCCACGCAAATAAAACAGTCAAGTAACTGCTGTCAATACTAACAGTAAGTCCTCAAAACCTCTTAAGAAATGTTGGTCTTCCTAATATTGAATTGAGATGAGGTGGGGGGGGGGAGGGGAATGTCACAAGAGCCTTGGAATGATATATTGCTTGGGATGATGTGACAGCCCAGCACAAAAAACGTGTCCCACTAATGCCTGTTGACTTCCCCAAAAACTAATGGTATCAGTTGGTCTTCATACTTTCAGCAATATGATATATTTTTTTCCCATTTGAGAACATGTCATACAGTCCAATAGTTCCATTTGCCATTCAAGGCATTATACTCGCAGAGAAAAAATTACCTCAGTTTTCAAAACTATTTGCTACTGAGCTTCACACTGTGCTCTTCTGCAGTCATTACACTGGGTATGCATTACTCTGGCCTCACATGCCAATTTAAAACAGCAGTTGGCGTGCATGTTGCCAAGCTCCAGCTTTCTAATGGCACTCAGAGATCCATCTGGACACATTTTATTCAGTGTTCTGGGGCAAGCTGACCTCAAATTTTTAGATAAATGGTTAATTGTTAATATTGCGCAGCTAGGGATTTATTTTTAAACTTTGAGGGGGGATCTATTTCCTACCTTGATTGTTGTCATGCAGGCAATTTTGCATGTTGGGTTTCGTTAAGGAAAAGTTGTGAGGTGAATTGGACTGATTTATTCACTCAAACTCTTATCTGAACTTGGTGTGAATTCTAGGCAAGCAGAGCACACTTCTCTGGCCCATAAGTCCAAGTGTCAATAAATGGGATCCTCATAACAGAGGGTCCTGGTTGCATGCAGGACCCAAGAGCTCACCTGATAGGGTTAAAATGGGGGGGGGAGGAGCAAGAAGTCCTGGCCATTCCCCTGGGATCACACCAGGCGATTTTAGCCAATAGCCAGTAGGTGGTGTGATCCCAGGGGCTTTAAAAACAGCAGTGTGATGCAAGGAGGGGCACTTGCTTCACACTGTTGAACACCCACACACCCTCCCTAGTTTAGGTAGAGTCGCTTGGCCTTGCTTTGGTTTGGGTCGCCTGTTTTGGAACAGGGGCTGAGTAGGAATTTTTCCATTTGGCAGGTTGGCTTTAGCCAATTGGTTTTCGCCTACCCCTTAGCAAATCGTCACAACTTGTAAGGTAGCAGTTAGGCATTGGCTCAGTTGGATTGTGGGGAGGAGAGCTGCGGCCATCACCTGCCCCTCCAGGAACTGGCTATTCCGTTAAAGGAATCTGGGGGTCCTGGATCTTGTCCGAAGTCCGCTTGAGGGGCTAGGGCCATGCCAGGACCACAGGAACCCCAGCGTGAGCTTAGGTTGGTCCTCATCGACCTAGCTCCCTCGTTTGGTTTACCCCATTTGATGATCACCCTGAGAGGTGGAGCCAGTTATAGTGGGGAGTCAATGCCTAAGCCTTTACCGTTCATGTGATTGTATTTCAATAAATTTATGGCCAAAAATTTTGCCCAAAAACTTAAACTAATATAAGTGTCCGTGTGTATTTATTTTGGGGGTGGGTCTTGGGGACTCGAGACACAATTGTGTTACTTATATGTTATGTTAATGACTTATGATCATGTTTGAGAATGTTTTAAATTTAATCTCAGGCTTCGGGAGGGGACATCATTTCCTCTCAGACCTCAGCATAAAGGTAAGGGAGATTTAACCTCCCACCACCCATACCATGTACTAATAATTTATAAAAAAATCTTCTGGTGTGACTGTAAGCTACACAAATTACATAAAAAGTGGCTATGTTCAGAGATGGGTGTTCATTTTTCACCAACAGTGTCAGAATAATAACTAAAGTCCACAGTACTAGGAGAAACTATGATAGGAAATATTAAAGGAAATCTTACAAAAAGAGAGAGGCTAAATTGCATAAATATATGTAAGAATTCACACGCAAAAATATTATTTATTCAATTTATATCTCACCCTCCCTCCCAAAGGAGCCTAGGAAAGCAAACACGCAGTTGAAGCAAACACATAATTAAAAACATTCTTAAAAAATGGTTTAAAAGATTCATTCTCTTAGACAACATTCCAGGGTTGCCAGGAGCAACCATCAGTCATGTGTTTTTTAAAAATAAATTCATCCCGTGGATGGCTGGCCATCACCCTTTCAATCACCTCACAGTGAGGTAATGGCCACTCCTTAACCCATTCAATCACTCGCCTCCTGCTAGATTTTATCAGCCATGAGGAGCAAGAATTGAGAGGGCACTTAGAAACACTGCTGCAAAAGTCCTGTCTACAATCTCAGGCTGAACAACTGAAGCTGATCCCACAAAATTTAAGTTTTGGGTTTCACTTTTTCAAATTCAAATTCAAAATCCTTTATTAGGCATAGCACACCACACATTAACAAACAAACATCATATACAAACTGTATGAAATACAGGTACAGCAAACACAATTTATCCTAGTCCTATTCTTAACTCCCAGAAATTAAATGATGTACATGAATAACATAATACAATATAATATAAAATAATAATACAATGCAACAGCATCACCTACCATTAACAACCACTAAGTCTCTTTATCATGGCCCATGATAAATGTAGAATTTCAAAGCCCTAAAGATTGTTAAAGATACCCTGCAGCTCTGAAAAACGTTTTTTCTTCTTCCCCAAAATCGGTATCTTTTCCATGAACCCAAGTTTCATCACTGAAATGCTAACTAAAATCTACTCACTTCTGAATGAATTTGGTAAAAAAAATCATATCACCCCATTTTTCAATATACAGTGGTACCTTGGGTTACATATGCTTCAGGTTACAGACTCAGCTAACCCAGAAATATTACCTTGGGTTAAGAACTTTGCTTCAGGATGAGAACAGAAATCGTGCAGCGGCAGCACAGCAGCAGCAGGAGGTCCCATTAGCTAAAGTGGTGCTTCAGGTTAAGAACAGTTTCAGGTTAAGAATTAAGTTCAATGACAGCCATCCACCAGTGTCATATTTAAAACTGTTTCCCACCCCAGCCCCTAACTGATTGCTATATATAAATAATACATTAAAGTTGACAAATAACAACTTACAAAAAGGATCAATAAACATGTCACCCATTGCCTATAAACCTTTAAGATAACCACATGTCGGATTTTCTTTTTTGAATGAAATAAAATGGTTTCAAACAGTTTTTAATAACCAAGAATCAAATGTAGAGCTTGGGGTACATTGAAACAAGGCTTAGATCAACTCCACAGATGTTCAGTGTCCAGGGCTTCAGTGCCTGGCACCCACAAACTCATGGCAAAGGGGAGTCTGGCACCCACAAACTCATAACATTTCACATCCTTGCAGCCTAAGGAAAGCTGTTTATTGGCAGAACACACTGGGCAGAAACTGAAAGAAACAGGGGGATGAGGAGGTCTAAGGGTGAAGTCCTGCTCCTATCCATCATAATACTAGACAGTTTACTATAGGTTGTTGAGAGGGGTTATTTTTAACTCTTATGTGAGAAACAGTAGCCGTAGTCTAGGCCGAAAGTGTTGTCCCTTGGTGACCCCTCCATGTTGAAAAGTGTGTGTGTTTGCAAGGTGTTTCCTGTCCTGTCCAGAAATGCACCGTGCTGCATGAAGCCAGCTGTGGATCTTTTCTAAATTAGGGTTACCAGACGTCCCCAGATTTTCAAATCTGTCCCTGGGAAACGTGGCAGCGGCAGCCTCAGCAGCTCAGAGCCAACCTGGTAGCGCACTTGGCTCTGGCTGGCTTCAGGAGCTGCTTGCTGCTTGCTGCCATGGCGCCCGTCATTTTTCCTTGCCGGAAGTCCCCATATGATGTGTTGTGCACAAGACACATCATATGAGGATTTCCGGGAAGGAAAGTGGCGGGTGCCACAGAAGCAAGCTGCTCCTGAAGCCAGCCAGAGCCAACTGCGCTACCAGGCTGGCTCCGGGCTGCTGACTGCTGCTGCCACTTCTGAAGGGGAACCGGGGACGTCTGGTGGTCCAGATCTCCTTCCCCCTTCCCCCTTTGTTTTGACTGATCGGGGATGGCTCGGGAGTTGTGGGCGGGTGGCCGTTGCCCAGTTTTTTTTAAAAAAAAAACACTGTGCATTTATGTTTCACAGGGTGCAAAAGAAGAACTTTGCACCTTTATACAATATGCATGTGTGCTTGGGCCCAGGATCTTTTGCTTCACCATCCCCCCTCCGGGCTCCCTGTTGCTACTCAGCCAAAAAAATAACAAAAAAGTGTCCCCAGATTCATTGAAAAAAATCTGGTAACCATATTCCAAATTAATTAAATAAAACCACCTAACCCACTGAAAGATACATTTGAAAAATAATATTAAGAGCGGTGGTCCCCATTGTTAGGCGAGGTAGCTAAAGTGATGGTGTCATGTCCTCCATTGTGACACGTCCCCCTGCTGAGTAACTTGGCTGAGAACTTTGGGAAGAGCAACTATTTGAATTTAGTGAGAGAGGAAGAGTGGCTTTTGACATAATGGAGGTTGCTTCGTCGTCTCGCTTGTAAGTAGAATCTCTTATTCTTCCCCCTATTTCTTTAGCTATCCATTAAGATTTAGACACATAGGGAACCAGGTCCTGGTTAGATTAATTTTTAAACATTGTCCTCAGGGCCCCCTTAGATGTTTTCAGGGAAATAGCTGGCAGTGCAGGGATAGAGAATATCGAGGAAATAATCCATTTTGTCTTCTTCCTTTTCTTTCCTAGATCCCGGTGTCTGCGCAGGTTGGGAGAGCTGCTGGCCTCCTGTTGCCGCTCCATTAAAATCCATCCCCTGGACGAAGATACTGTAGTAGTTGGCGGAAGGAGGATTAGAGTGAAAACGATCTATGTAAGACCAAAGGACCAGGGGATGGATGCCACCAGCGATTCCAGCAGTGGTGAGTGTTGATCTTTGTTCATGAAGAACAGGGAGGCCAGAGAGAATCTGGCTGGCTGGGGGGGGGGGGGAAGGCAGCTCTCTGATTTAAGAAGAGTTTAGGGTTTGGATGAGGAAGGGAGAATGATGTGGGCCACTTGGAGATCCTTGCAGTAATAATAAATGGAAATATTAAGAATCTTTTCTGTTCTTTTCTCTTCCAGGTAGCGGCAACAGTGAGGCCAGCAGCTCTCCCCGCCAAGACCCCTTCCCTAATTGAATTTTTTTTTATTCTAATAAAGTGTTTTATTGAAATTATTCTGGTCTCAATCAATAGATTTTATTGCATTAGCCGTGTGGCCATAGCATAATATACATAGAAATAACAACATAAAACGGGGGTGGGGAGGTAAAAGAAGATATCGTCCTGGGCGAATACTTAAAAAAAAAAATGGGGATAACAAAAGTAACAGGGGATTTAAACCATCGAGTGACAGAGAGTACAAAAACAAAAAGACAAAAAACTGCTGAGGCTGGAGGAGGATCGTTAAGGGGTCCTTCATCTCCTCAGATTTGTCCTAGCTCCTTGTCCTTGTACAATAAGGCTACTTGGAACTTCGTTCGATTGTGCGGCGTATCGACTACAGCTGAGGTATTAAAGAAGAAGTTGGTGCCGCTTTCCTCTTCATCACACTAAGCAGGAAGTTAGCTGTCATCTCGGTAATCCAACAATCAGAATCCTGCAGAAGAAGGGACACTATCCAAGGCTGGATTGGGAGATGAAGCTTGTTCACGAGAGGAGTTAGAAACCGAGATCTTTCATCTGTCCAGTTGGGACAGAAGAGCATTACATGTTCCATAGTCTCCAGAGCCGTGTCATTGCAGGTGCATGTTCTATTTGCGATGGGAACTCTGGAATAATGACCCGACAGAACTGCTGTGGGGAAACAGTTGAGACGGGCACAGGTAAAGTCCCTTCGCTTAGCCTCTGAAGAAATTGTGAAGCAGTATAGAGGGGTCCCTTCAGGGGGTGGAATACCTAGGGCTAAGCCTGAACACGGCCCTCTTGCATGGGAAGCTGTGTTAGAGAAGTCAAGTTGCTGTAGCTTCTTTTTGATTGGAGGTAGGGCCGCAGGGCTAATACATTCTAAGTTAAGAACAGTTTTACAGTTCAGATTGAGAAGAGAGCGGAGTTTGAGGTTAATTGTAGTTTTCCAAGGAGAGTTATGACTATCTCTTAGGATCAGATTGGAGAAACCACCTCTAATTCAAGCATCCGATGCTAATAGGTGGGAGCTATAGGAAATGGCTCGACTCCATGCTCGTTTTACAATTGAGGGCTGGGCGAACTCAAGTCGTAGGGCTGCACCTGAGACACATCTCGGGACGCCGGAAAGAGACCTCAGAAACATGTGAAGTGGGCGATCCAAGTTACCTGATATTGCTGTAGTCCATACTTCGCAGCCATATAATAATTTAGGGACAGCTTTGGCATTAAATATTTGAATTACTGCTGGAAGGTGTTTGCCGCCCTTCTGGTGGTAAAATCGGACAATGGCATTAGAGTTCATGGTTGCAGCGAGAAAGGCAGATTGTAGATGGGTGGTCCAGGAGAGATTATAACTGAATATTAAGCCTAGATATTTAAAGGCTTTTACCTTTTCTAAGTAGCCACCTGTGATCTTAAGCGGCTCCAGCTTGAGTTTGCAGGAACGAGTGAAGTGGAGGACTTTCGATTTTTTATAATTAATATTAAGAGCTTCCGCCTTACAATAGGCGATAAATGCATTAACTGCATTTGCTAGGTCCACTGCTGTTCTGGATAAGATGACGGCATCATCTGCATAGAAAAGGGAAGCAACGGGGTGGCCTGCTAAGTGAGGAGGATACTTAGTTGCTAGCTTCAAAGGGGAAATTGCATCATGAAGATAGAGATTAAACAGTAAAGGGGCCAAGAGACAACCTTGTCGGACGCCCTTGGCCGTTGGGAATGGAGTGGTAAGGGAGCCGTTGGGACCACTTCGGACGCGAGCTGTGGTGTTTGAATAAAGGGAAATAATTAGGGAGAGGAGGTGCGGATCAATTCCCAGATGGGCAAGTTTGGACCATAATCTCTGCCTAGGAATGGAATCAAAGGCGGCCTCCAGGTCCATGAAAGCGGCAAATAGGTGGCCAATCTGTTCTGGCGGTAGAATGTTCCTCTCATGGACCCATGAAAGAAGTTCTTCCAGTAAAACAGCGGCAAATATTTTCCCCGGAATAGATAATAAACTGATGGGGCGATAGTTCCTAGGGATGTTTGGCTGGCCGCCTTTGAAGATCGGAACTATTGTAGCTTCTCTCCAGGAGTCGGGGATGTCTAGGGCGGAGGAGATAGCGGTGAATACAGGAGTCAGCTGTTCGCTCCACCAAAGAGGATCAGTCAGGAAAAGGTCCAACGGGACCATGTCTGGGCTGGAGGCCTTGTTCCTTCGCATGGACATTATGATGTTGAAGATGCGAGTTGAGGTGAAGTTTACTGAGGAGGTGGGACTAAGAGAACAGGAGCAGAGGTCCAGCGGGGATTGAAGGTGATCTGTAAGATGATTTGGAGAAG
Organism: Podarcis melisellensis; assembly: GCF_964234715.1. Lineage (NCBI taxonomy): Eukaryota > Metazoa > Chordata > Lepidosauria > Squamata > Lacertidae > Podarcis > Podarcis melisellensis. The sequence continues at coordinate 83,737,690 of NC_138538.1, read as the reverse complement.
CGAAACTGGTTGAATAATAGGCAATCCATTCGTCAGCGGAAATCTGGGTAGCTGAATTGAATGGTGCCGAAGGCCTAACTAAGCGCCAGAAGGAGCGGGAGTCATGCCTTTCTACAGCCGAACGAAGAGTGGACCAAGCCTCAAGGATGTGCTGCTGTTTTTTTGCAATGAATCATATTTCTGTATGTCCTCTTAATATCTATAATATCTGACCATTTTCCTAATTTGCCTTCTTAGGGCTTTACATTCCTTGTCAAACCAAGGTGATTCAGAGAAGAGGCGTTGGTGGGTAGGTGAGGTGGTGGTTATGTAAGTTGTTGAGAAAACATCAATTAATTTCCGGTATTGGTCAGTGGGCAGAATTGGGTCAGAGGGAACTGCAGGCATATCAAATGATTTTTGTATGTCCAGGGCAAGAGAGGAGCTGATGCTTGTCCATTTCTTTGTTTTGTATACAGGGTGGCTTTGTGCCGTGGAACTGTAGTTTGAGGGGGCTGAAAATGGCTCTATTAGGTTTAACAATAGCGTCAAAGGAAGGTGGTCACCACCAAAATATTCAGCCACTTCCATTTTTGTAGAGATTGAGAATAGCTCCGGCGACAATAGAATGTAGTCGACAACACTGGTTCCCCGGGAAGTGATGCACGTTAACTGCTGCGAGGACAAGGGAGTAACGTTGCCATTTGCGATGCAGAGATCGTTTTCCATGGCCAATTGGGCCATCAGCCTCCCCGGCGCATTTGTTATGGGATCAAGAGAGCATCTGTTTCCCCAGGGGGGCTGCAGGGGATTGTCCAGGAGTGCTGCGGAAGATAATATACCATCGTTGTTGGGACCTATTCTTGCATTAAAGTCGCCTAAGAGGATTTGAGGAAGTCCTGGGTTAGTTGTTTGAAGATCATGAAGCCAAGACGTAAGTTCAGACCACCTTTCGTTGCGGTCGGAATCATTAATTACTGGGGGCAGATATACTGTAGTTATCAACCATGGGCTTTTGGTCTTTGGAAGATGGATCTTTATAGTGAGAAAGTAAGGGGAAGATTTAATTTCCTCGCAAATAGTGAGGGATAAGCTGGTTGAAATAAGACAGGCGAGGCCAACTTGAGGGCGACCCCTGTTAGTTAGTTTGCGAGCACAGGAGCTAAAGGAGCAATAATTTGGGAGAGCGATACTTTGTTGGGACCAGGTCTCTTGGAGGCACACAATGTCAAAAGAAGAGATGAAGTTTATTGCCTCAGGATCCATTTGCTTTGTCGCCCAGCCGTTAACATTCCAGGAGACAATTTTAAGGCTCTGGGGTGGGTTTGATGCGCCTCCAATTGTCTGTCATTCGGAAAGTTGGCTCAACTTTAATACGGGAAGAGGGGAGCCAATAAAGAAATCAGTTATCTTCCTCTGATGAAAATCCTCTCGTAAAGGCTGAGTGGGATTTACAAGGTCATCTGAATGTTGAGCTTGGCCCCTCGATCTACTAGGAGTAGGACCTTGAACAGGGGCAGACCCCTTTGGTCATTTTTTTATCCCTGGCGGTTCTTTTCCCTAACAGTAGGAATGCATCTACAGCGGCAAGAATGTTACTTACCCAAAAATGGAAAGAAGAAGAAGTCCCAGCAAAAGAAGAATGGATACAAAAACTTATGGAATATGCAGAAATGGCAAATCTTACCCCCAAAATAAGAAATCAAGATACCAAACTTTTTATATATTTTTATTAGGACAAGAGGGAGGAGAGTACATTGGGCAATAGATATTGGTTATAATATAGATGTGGAAGCATGGGTATAGGATGTTGATCAGGTCAACCAAAAGTCTGATTAAAAAGGAACATTTTTGCCTGACAGCTAAAGGTGTATAATGAAGGCACCAGGCAAACTTCCCTGGGGAGAGCATTCCACAAGTGGGGAGCACCACAAAAAAAGCCCATTCGCATGTTGCTACCCTCCGGACCTCTTGTGGACCCCCAGGCTGGTTCATATGGGGAGAGGCAGTCCTTAGACTCCTTAGGGTAGTGATAAAGAGGGGTATCAAATCCAAACCCTTCTTCTTGTTATTGAGGTATAGCAGTCCTAAGCCATTTAAGGCTTCATAGGTCAAAACCAGCACTTTGAATTGCGCCCGAAAACTAATTGGCAGCCCGTGCAGTTGGGCCAGGATTGGCGTTCTATGCTGAAACCAGCTGAAGTTTCTGAACCGTTTTAGAGAGGCAGCCCCATGTATAACACATTGTGGTAATCTATGGTTGCCTGTATTCTTCCTTCTGTTTATATGATATTCAGTCAAAAATCAGTGATTATTTCTAAATTTTCTTGTATACATATTGTTATGAATTTGGTGGGGGGTCAGGGTGGATGAAACCCACTGTGATCCTGGATCAGTGGAGGTAGAATGTATGAGAAGAAGCCTGTGGAACCATTTTGTTTGTCAAGGTTAAGTACCCAGCATCTTAAAAGACTGAGCTCCATCTTAAAATAATGGGCTCGGATACCAGGAAACGAAAGTATGTTCATAGTGGTGGGGTTGTAAATATGAAAAAGAAGAAAAGGAAAAAAAAGGCCAGGGGTGTTTAAGGAGATAACAGAAATCACTGGGTTAAAGCTGGGTTAAAGTCCAGAGGTAGCATTATTATCAATTTACGATGGGGTGGAAGCTTCACAGGCTATGAAGGACTTGCTCACAAATTTATTGACAGCTGCATGAATTATGATAGCTAGGAAGTGGAAGGGGGAAGCAGAATATAAAATGGAAGAATGGTATAAAGAGGTGTGGGATATAACTATTAATGATAAATTAACATGTGTCATTAAGGTAAGATGGGAAATATGCAGGAGAAATGATTTTGAGGAGATATGGAGGGTGTTTGTAGAATTTGTACTGTTAAACCCTCCCACCAAATGTCAAACAGAAAAAACAACTACCAGACTTTCAGAAGACATCTGAAGGCAGCCCTGTGTAGGGAAGCTTTTAATGTTTAATAGGTTATTGTATTTTAATATTATGTTGGAAGCCACCTAGAGTGGCTGGGGAAACCCAGCCAGATCAGATGGTGGGGTATAAATGATAAATTATTATTATTATTATTATTATTATTATTATTATTATTATTATTATTAAATGGAAAGGGGTCAAACCATCGCAAGAGGTGTTGGAATTTTGAGAGGTTGGATAGTTACAATGGAATGGTCTCAGTCGTGGGGTTCACATTTTTATTCTTATTTATTTGTGATCATTACCTTGTCAAAATATAAAATAAAAAAGAAAGTACAGTGGTAGCTTGGGTTAAGAACTTAATTCGTTCTGGAGGTCCGTTCTTAACCTGAAACTGTTCTTAACTTGAGGTACTACTTTAGCTAATGGGGCCTCCTGCTTCCGCCACGCGATTTCTGTTCTCATCCTGAGGTAAAATTCTTAACCTGAGGTACTATTTCTGGGTTAGTAGAGTCTGTAACCTGAAGCGTCTGTAACCTGAAGCGTCTGTAACCCAAGATAAAAGGTAAAGGTAAAGGTACCCCTGCCCGTACGGGCCAGTCTTGACAGACTCTGGGGTTGTGCGCCCATCTCACTTAAGAGGCCAGGGGCCAGCGCTGTCCGGAGACACTTCCGGGTCACATGGCCAGCATGACATCGCTGCTCTGGCGAGCCAGAGCTGCACACGAAAACGCCGTTTACCTTCCCACTGGTAAGCGGTCCCTATTTATCTACTTGCACCCGGAGGTGCTTTCGAACTGCTAGGTTGGCAGGCGCTGGGACCGAGCAGCGGGAGCGCACCCTGCAGCAGGGATTCGAACCGCCGACCTTTCGATCGGCAAGTCCTAGGCGCTGAGGCTTTAACCCACAGCGCCACCTGTGTCCCTTGTAACCCAAGATACCGCTATATACATTTATTTATATTTTATATATGTAACCCAAGATACCGCTATATAAAATATAAATAAATGTATAAAATATAAAATATAACACATTGGAGAACTCGGCCGAAACTAGCAACGTGATTTAAATAGAGACACATGTTAGGTTAAGCAGGAAGAATCAGTTGCACAAATATAAGATGGGAGACACCAGGCTTCCTAGCAGCACATGTGAAAAGGATCTAAGGGTTGACATAAGTCAACAGTGTGATGCAGCAGCAAAAAAAGAGCTAACGCTATTCTAGGCTGCATCAACAGAAGTATCGTGTCCAGATCAAGGGAAGTAATATTACTGCTCTATTCGGCTTTGGTCAGACCACACCTGGAATACTGTGTCTAATTCAGGGCACCACAATTTAAGAAGGATGTTGAAGGAAGGCAACCAAAATGATCAAGGGTCTGGAAATGAAACCTTATGAGAAGTGCTTGAAGGAGCTGGGTATGTTCAGCCTGGAAAAGAGGAAACTGAGAGGAAATATGATAGCCATCTTCAAATATCTTAAGGTCACATGGAGGAAGCAGCATGCTTGTTTTTCCTGCTCTAGAGGGTAGGATACAAAGCGATGGCTTCAAGTTAGAAAAGAGATTCCAACTAAACATCAGGAAGAATTTTCTGACAGTAAGAACAGTTCATCAGAGGAATGAACTCCCTCGGAAGGTGCTGGATTCTCCCTCCTTGGAGGTTTTAAAGCAGAAGTTGGATGGCCATCTGTCATAGATGCTTTCGTTGAGATTCCTGCATTGCAGGGGGTTGGACTAGAGGACTGTACTGGTCCCGTCCAACTCTACCATTCTCGGACTCACAGCATATTTCATAGGCTGAATGGGAGACGTTTTTGTCTCAGCACTAATTATAGTGAGTATTCTCTGATGCTGGAGATTAAAAGAAAATAAAGCAGCTAGAAAAAGTAATTAGTCTCCATGGGTAATTCTTTACAGTGAAGGACTATCTCACCATCCTCATTTTAATCCTAGGAAAACCTCGAAAAAGCCTTTAGGGTCATTGTTTGACTCAGATGTGTAGAAATATAGCAAACAGCATGAGTCCACTTGGCCCCCAGGTGAACCACATCTGCACAACAGTGTTCCAGGTCTCTGAAGCCCATATCAAGGAATGACTGGGGGTTTCCAGATCCTCCACTCCTCTGGTTGTTGTTTTTTTAAAAGCACCCTGCAGCAAGACCTTAAGGCTTCAGATCCTGGTATAACACAATGGGAATCATAGCTCTCCTGATGTTGTCAGACTCCAACGCCTACCAGCCCCAACCAGCATTGCCAATGAAGGGTGATGGGAAGCATAAGCCAATGGCATCTGCAGGGCCAGAGGGTGAATCTCCCATTACCATGTGCCAAAGGAGAAGAAAGAAGAAGACCATGTGCCAGAGCGGAAGGACAAAATGTTTGTTGTCTGATCTTTCAAATTATGACCCGGAAGACTGGGAATTTGCGACAGACTCATGCACTCCCTCTCTCCTCACTTCCACACTCAGATTTTACTGCTGACTTTCTCAGTCTGGCAAACTATGCCTTCCCATTAACATTCAAACTGGGAAGTCCCTCTTTCCCCAGTCCCATAACAAATGTTCTGTAGAAGGGCCATGTCTTTGCACCATGGAAAATCAGGCGGCCATGCATATATTAACCTGCTGTATCTTCATGGTGAGGGAATGGGGAGAGTGCCTCTGACATTGATGTGACTGAATCTGAGCATGTGAGGCAATGGGAACCTCCCCAAACTAGACGAGAGACTGGGGGAGACCCTTCCTTTAGCTTTTCATCAAGTAATGATATTCACTGCTACTTTATTCAGAAGATAACTTCACATGGTTTATTAATTTTAAATATATATATTGCACTTTTCTCCTCAACAGCAGACCTCCAAGGTAGCTGGCAATAAGTGGAAATGAATTCATCAAAAGCAAAACAAAAATGTACAATGTCAGTGGTCACTAATGAAGGCATATGAGGTGGAAAGTGTTATTAAATGTTCTTAGCCCAGACCTAAATGGGCAACCTGTTTCTGTTGAGGGCCACATTCCCTCAAGAATAATTCGAGGGAATAATTTGCTGGGAGCCACATCTCCTTTTGCCATCTCCTCTCTTTCTCTTTTCTTCCTGCCATCTCCTTCTCTCTTTCTTTTTGACATCCCTTTCCTACCTCTTTCCACCCATATGAGATCAGGTCCTGCTGAGAGGGACGAAGAGTTACTTTGCTAATCTCATCAAGTGCTTTTGCCTCCCATGGATTGCTTCTCTTCATCTTGCAGTTTCATTTGGTGAAACTTGATGTTGGCAATTCTACCCAGAACAATTAGAAAAAGCAAGTCTTCAAGCAAGTTTTCAAAGCATACCTCTTACAAATCAGGGTGAAATGAAAGGTGTGATAATCACTTACAGAAACAATAGTCACAGGCTTTAGAATTTGATTCATATGACAAAATAAAAGTCCCATGAGTCACTATTAAATCCAACATGAAACAGGGAAGAGAAACACAATGAAATTAAATGAATTTAGAATTGGAAGATTATTAATGGCAACTCTGTATCTCTATTTCTAATACATTCCTAGGCTGCATAATGAAAAAAGAACACCATCTCATACAGAGATAATAATAATAATAATAATAATAATAATAATAATAATAATAATAATAATAATAACCACTGCAGATAGTGACAGCAGTCACGAAATTAAAAGATGCCTGCTTCTTGGGAGAAAAGCAATGACAAACCTAGACAGCATCTTAAAAAGCAGAGAAATCACCTTGCCAACAAAGGTCCGTATAGTTAAAGCTATGGTTTTCCCAGTAGTGATGTAGGGAAGTGAGAGTTGGACCATAAAGAAGGCTGATCGCCAAAGAATTGATGCTTTTGAATTATGGTGCTGGAGGAGACTCTTGAGAGTCCCATGGACTGCAAAAAGATCAAACCTATCCATTCTTAAGGAATCAGCCCTGAGTGCTCACTGGAAGGACAGATCGTGAAGCTGAGGCTCCAATACTTTGGCGACCTCATGAGAAGAGAAGATTCCCTGGAAAAGACCCTGATGTTGGGAAAGATGGAGGGCACAAGGAGACGGGGACGACAGAGGATGAGATGGTTGGACAGTGTTCTCGAAGCTACTAACACATGTAACATCCTTGTGCTCCTCTTGGCTCCTGCAGTTGATGACCAAATTTTCTATTTTGCCCCATAAGAAGGCTATGCAGGGTTGGGCTGTTGTGTTGTGTTTGTGACAGATTGCTTTTCAAAATGATGTAATTTCAGACCATTATTGGGAAATGAAAAACAGCAGCAGCAGCAACCACAACATGGTAAACTAAGTGGATTGCAGTTTCATGTAGCTTCAGAATTCACCCCATCCCTGAACACTTTTTTCATTGTTGGAATGGGGTAATGACAGGAGAGGGACATTTTTTTTGCTTAGCCTAGGAATGTTTCAACTAAACAGTTGTTAACTTAGGTTGAGACTATATATATATATATATACTCTCTAATGCTAAATTATTATCTTTTCCTGGGCCTTATTGGAAAAATAAAATTCCTGCGGTACTGCTAGTGGGTGTTGCCTTCACACACACACACCCCTAAAAAAAAATGCAAAAAGGCCTAATCCTGTCAATGTAATAATACTGGCTATATATATATATATATATATATATATATATATATATATATGCAGGTTTTGGTGTCCTCGGGTGTCTTCCCGTGTAAAAGTTGGGGTGTCTAGGCGACGTTTCGACGAGGTCTCACTCGTCATCTTCAGGCTGGTGCTTTCGGCTTCTTGTTACTGGAACAGAGCAGGATCTCAGTGTTTGAGTTCCTATAAATACTGTTGAGGGGGTGTGGTGTATAGCCTCCAATGTTCTGGGCAGAGAGGAACTTCCTCTCTGCCCAGAACATTGGAGGCTATACACCACACCCCCTCAACAGTATTTATAGGAACTCAAACACTGAGATCCTGCTCTGTTCCAGTAACAAGAAGCCGAAAGCACCAGCCTGAAGATGACGAGTGAGACCTCGTCGAAACGTCGCCTAGACACCCCAACTTTTACACGGGAAGACACCCGAGGACACCAAAACCTGCATTCCTGTACCCGTGAAAATCTACGAAAGCATATATATATATATATATATATATATATATATATATATATATATGACTGCACTCTAGGTAAAGGGTAAATGGACCCCTGACCATTAGGTTCAGCCGTGAACGACTCTGGGATTGCGGCGCTCATCTTGCTTTACTGGCCGAGGGAGCCGGTGTACAGCTTCTGGGTCATGTGACCAGCATGACTAAGCCGCTTCTGGCGAACCAGAGCAGCACACGGAAACACCGTTTACCTTCCCGCCGGAGCAGTACCTATTTATCTACTTGCACTTTGACGTGCTTTCGAACTGCTAGGTTGGTAGGAGCTGGGACTGAGCAACGGGAGCTCACCCCGTCGTGGGGATTCAAACCGCCGACCTTCTGATCGGCAAGTCCTAGGCTCTGTGGTTTAACCCACAGCGCCACCCGCATCCCTCGGGACTGCACTCTAGGACTCTTCTAAAACCCAAAGTTATTCATAGTTACCAGGAGGAAGTCTGTTAGGCTTAATTCAGATAGCACTTTATCCCACTTTCCTGACATTTCCTTACCCGATAATTTCCACATTTTATGTGCTCTATCACACAATGTAAAAGCCTCTTCTGGAAATGTAGCAGAAGTTTAACATTCATTTCTGAGTTAAGTTTTTTCCAGAAGGGGGAAAAAATACCTTGTTTGCAACCCCATAAGCTTGGGAAATCATGATCTGTAATTTTCCCACTGTTTTCATGGATCATGCCATGTGATGAAAACTGAGGCAGTATTCCAACATACTGTTATTTCCTGCCATTTTCCTGGGTTAGTAATGGCACAACAGACATGCCCATAAAGGGTGGCACCATGTCCAGTGACTTCTGTTGTTCTTTCACGTGATGCCCACTGGCATGAATGAAATTTAGCATGTCATGGTGGTCTGTTGATCAAAACACTGCAGTTTCATAATAGAATAAACAATGCAGAGTAAAACACTGGTAACAGGGACAGAATTGCTAGCATTATAACTAGGAAAACTAAAGCAATAATACCCGTTCTGAATGCACCTTTAGTCTGACTTTTAGAAGACCCCTGAAAGCATCCCTGTTTAGGGAAGTTTTTAATTTTTGATCTTTTACTGTGTTTTTAAAGTTCTGTTGGGAGCCACCCAGAGTGGCTGGAGAAACCCAGCCAGATTGGGGGGGGGGGTTATAAATTATTATTATTATTATTATTATTATTATTATTATTATTACTATTATTAGTCTTGTGTGGTGCAACACACACTGGAAAAAATACCTGAGAGACAGAGCAATGGTGAAAAGGTTATATTTATTCAAATGTAAATGGGTTAGGTCAACCCTGTTCTTCCTAACTATACAAAATATTCCTCAACAGATTTATGAGTTAAGAATCTTTTTCAGGTGTTTCACCCTCATAGTATTTGTACTGTATTTGTTAGAAAATGTATTTTGCAAAGAATAAATTGCACTGGGAAAAGAAACGTGACAGCTGCAAAATCTTTTGACTCCAATTAAGCTCATAGAAACGCTGAATCATTGCCTTGTTAATTTGTTAACTCCCTTTAAAAGTGAGCATGCATGTGCGTTTTAGATACGAGGGGTGGAAATTGGAGGTTAGCTGGTTATTTCCCTGTTGTTTTGCTGAGTGTGAATACAGGCCAGCAATGGACTAATAATTTATGCTTGGGTATGAGGGAGTTTTGGAAGCAAGAAGCAAGAAGAAACACATTGCATTGCGTAAATGCATGCATAAATACTACTGCTTGCTAATAGTTGCCATCCTGCAAATAAAGAGTCATCTTCAAATTCTCATCACGAGGGCTTCAAGGGTGAAACCACTGTATCACTCTGCATGACTCAGGAAAAAAGCTAGTACAGTCGTACCTTGGTTTTCGAATGCCCTTTGACTTGAACGTTTTGGCTCCTGAACGCCACAACCCGGAAGTGAGTGTTTGTGAACTTTTTTTTGGAAGCCGAACATTCAATGCGGCTTCCGCAGCTTCCGCCTGAGTGCAGGAAGCTCCTGCAGCCAATCAGAAGCCGCCCCTTGGTTTTCAAACGTTTTCAGAACTCGAACGGACTTCTGGAATGGATTCCATTTAAGAACCAAAGACGACTTTGCTCTCCTTATGGGAGTGAGCATACTAGCTCTATCCTCTATGTCAGGGGTCCCCAACCTGTGGCCCGTGGGCCAGAAGCAGCCCACAGAGGCCGTTTAACCAGCCCACGAGCCACCCTTGAACTGAGCCATCCGCTTGGCAAGTCCCCGCGTGGTGTGCTAAACTGAGACAGCACGGCGCGAGGACTCTCTTTTGCGGCTCCAGAAACCACTTCTGCGCATGCCCAGACACCGGAAATTGTGTCTGTGCATGTCCACGACACCAGAAATCACTTCAGCGCATGCCCAGATGCTAAAATCGCTTCTGCACAGGTGTGGTTTTCAGTGTCCGGACATGCGCAGAAGCGATTTTTGGCGCCACAGACATGCACAGATGCAATTTCCGGTGTCGTGCTGCACCGGTCCAGCCCAGTGATCCAACCCATGCCCACTAAGCCTTGCTGACCCCTGCTCTATGTCTTGCCACTGTGTCATGACCCTCCACACATTAAATTCTTTGTCGTTAGCCGTGTCCACACTGATGACATTGCAAAGCACTATAGTCACATGCACACAGAACTGCAACCTTTGTTTTTCCTTTCTCTTTGCCCTTTTGAAAGATAGTGGCTTGGCAAGATCTGTGCTCTAGGTAAGAAGTTGCCAGTGTGCCTGTGAAGCTTACTGCTGTGTGTTCCTCCTGAATCATCCAGTACAACCCAATTTTGGAGCACCAGAAAGGAATCATTCCTGGCGGCTTTGACAATGCTTCATGAATGCCTATCTTTCAAAATGTGATGAAACTTTGAAGAAAATAAGAGGTAATTGCTATGCTCCAAGTTTGGGATCAATATCTTACATTTTTCAAAAGCAACACCACAGTTTTATAATCCAAGCATGTCTGGGGCTTCACAAAAAGAAAGAAAGAAGATTGCTCTAGACCGGAAAGTAGTTCCCCACCCCCTTAGAAAATATAAGCAGTATCCAACATTGCAGCTGTGGTTGTGCAAGCAATTTCCATGTGCCCAATTCTCCTGTCCCTTCCAAACCAGCCCCCTGAACCCTCAAAATCAGATCCGATGTTTGGGGGGCTCTCTGGAGCAGATTTTGGGGTTACATGGGAAGAGGAAAAGGAACAGAGAGCCCACCCCTCATACAACATTTCCCATACAACAAATAAAAATGAAACAGAAAAGAAGGAATTGCATCTACAAAATATATTCTTGCCCAAAAGGACAGGCGCAAAAACTAAGAATACAATATAATGTCACTTAAAAAAAAGAAGAAGAAGACGACGACTGTTCAACCACATACAGTATGAGAAAGTGCATAAGATCTAGAAGGAGAAAAATAAAGTAGTAAGTAATTCTTTGGGTATTGATTTCCCCCCTCCTGCTTTTTCCTCCACTTCACTGTATTTTATCAGTGGGAGAACCGTCTCAATTTTAAACATTTCCAAGCCTTTAAAAAAGAAAAAGTGTAGCAGGAAATAAAGAGGTAGTTGCAGTTTAAATGATGAAATGGCCTTATTTCTTGCCTCTTGTTACTCAGGTGTTTTACTGTGGATAAAACTTTACTGCTGTAGACAGATTGTACGCTTGCTCACTTAAAGGACCCTCACTTAGAATAGCGTTTTCCTGAAAATAAATCTTAACAGTTCCCTGATAATACAGGGCCTAATTTAGTTTAATGTCTAGAGAAAGTTTGAGTTAATGAAGATGAAGGTAGAGTTGTGGTTGAATTAGATAAAGTTTGGGTACGGTAACAACTACTCTGCTTAATTTCTTCTTCATAAAATAGTTTTTAGGTGTTTTCTCATACTGCAGGGATGGGAGGTGAGAGAGAAATTTGCGCAACTGATGATAAAACCCATGGGATTTTTGTTTTGTTTTGCTTTTTGTTTTGCTTTGTTAAGAGGTTAATAGCTGCCATCCAGTAACATATTAAGATTCATTTCAAATGTGCAGGTATTAGCAGGCTTGCTTAACTAAAAAAGTTTAAAGCAGGCACCAAAAATAATATTGTGAGTGTATTTGCCTAATATCAGTGGGCAGGGGCTTCTAAAGTTTAGGGGAGGCCATACTGAAGAACCAAGTGTGGAACAAAGAGTAACTTACTTACTTATACCCCGCCCATCTGGCTAGGTTTCCCCAGCCACTCCGAGCGGCTTCCAACAAAATATTAAAAATACAATAAAACATCAGACATTAAAAACTTCCCTAAACAGGGCTGCCGTCAGATGTCTTCTACAAGTCAGATGATTGTTGATTTCCTTGAGGCATTTGGTAAAATAACACTTGCAAATAACATTGTGAGCTTCTGAATTGGTATGAGGGGGGATTCCACTGATATAAAGATGCATTTCCGGGGCATTTTTTAAACTGCTAGACTTTGTATCCCTAATCTGCAGCAAGTTCTAAGTATGGTGTGCTGAGTCAGACCACACCTTATCCCACAGTGGACTGTCAGAAAATCCGTCCCATTGCCACAGCCACTGTTTCTACCACACACACTTCCCTTACCTTTGATAACTGGGATTGCTGGTATTCTTCTGGGGGGTAGGAATATAGAGTTGCCACCTTTCAGGAATCGCGCCTCCCCCCGGATGTCAGTTCCATCTTTGAAATCCTGGTAATGTCTTGGGATATCCAGACGTATGGCAGCCCTAGGTAGGAACAGATTCAATCCTGGCTTTTGTAATAACAATAATAATAAATGGGGGGAGGGGGAGAGAACTACTTCAGAAAGGGAGAATTCAATTTGGAAAAGTAGTGAGTGAAGGTGGGTTCTCAAAGCCAATTTTGGATTCCTAGGGGGAACTGTGCTGTGTGTGTGTGTGTATGTGTATTGATTTGAAGTGGAGAAATATCTGATGGGGAAAGGGTTAAGCACCACTTCCCTTATCAATTCTCTGCTTTGAACTGCCCCCTCCTGAAGCTCCTTTTGAAATGTAAAACATTGCAATGCTTAGTTGAGAGTAGAAAGCCTTCAGGAGAGGACTTTCTTCTCAAAATTTGTGGAAGGGGGAAATGTCACCCCCAAATCATTTTATTGGCTCAAATTGTTCTAGTCACTACTACAGTCTGCAGTCAGGTTTGGAAACACTTGCTCCAACCTTGAAAAGGCTTGGGTCCCTCTTTCCAGAGGCTACCCAGAGTATTGTGATGCATACATCCACGATCCTAATCTATTATAATAAAGTAGGACCACAAAAGCCTGGCACAAATATAATTTGTACCACAGACAACTCACTTTGTGTGCCATTCATTTCATTTTGTGTGATGCCTCTAATGAATTATTAGAGGAGCCTTGAAGGAAACCAAAGTTAATGAAAATGCCTTTTAAGAACATTTGGAGCACTCATTGAATTTTTTTCTTTTCTCTTTAAACTGATGACTTATCCGTTATAACACCTGCAGAAAGGTTAAGTCAACCTTTAGACCACTTCTGCCAGTTTTATTTGACTTATCTGATCTTCTCTCCTGTCTTGTCTTCATTTATTTTTATAAAAGAAATAAGATTGCATCTGCTAAGTCATTTAATAGAAGCTCCCAAAGCATTGCTGTAGTTCAGAATGTTCAAGGGTATGAGATATATGGCCTGTTTCTCTGTCGGTTATAGTCCAAGGCAAATATGTGTGTCAACTAGACAAAGGGAAGAGATGTAAAAACATAAGAAGAGCCCTGCTGGATCACACCATCTTGCCCAACATCCTGGTCTTACAGTGGCCGACCAAGGACTCAGCTACATTAGTAAAAACAAAACAAAACAGTGTTTTGAATGTGTCATAAACATGCAACACCAGATGGCACTGGAGAGCAAAAGAAAATTTCTATCTGATTTTCCATAGTGTCCCCCCCCCCTTTAGTTATAACAATTTAATTTCTGACTTACTTATACCGGGGTTTTTCCACTGTGTGTAGATCCACCATAGATGCCAATGGAAAGCCTGTAATCAGGATTTGACTGCAACAGTTCTCTTCTCACTTGTGATTCTCAGGAACTGGTATCCAGAGACATAATGACTCCAACTAGTGGCTATTGATAGCCTTATCCTCCATTTGCTAAACATTTTGAATCTGAGGCTTAAAAGGTATTCAATTCCCAAACCACCAATCTAGGTTTTTAGATACTAGGTTTTCAGGAGTCCCGGTTCCTGTCTTGAAAACACAGCAAGCGTAGTGAATTAAAAAGGAAGAATTATTGCAAAAAGAAACAGGTTTTCAGGAGTCCCGGTTCCTGTCTTGAAAACACAGCAAGCGTAGTGAATTAAAAAGGAAGAATTATTGCAAAAAGAAACAGAGTTCTCCAGACGGCTCTAACAAACTGCCAATCTCATCAATCATGATGACCCTTCTGAGCTTCCCTTCTGGTTACAGAAGATATTGAACTTTCTCACTTTGTGCCTTTTGCCTTGTTTCCAGTCTAACAGCCCTCCCCTTAGTCTATTCTTAGGGGGGATTGGCTCAGCTCCAATCTCTTCCCATTCTGACAAACTGTTTCCTTCTGTGTTCACGCCAGTATAGCCTTGGCTGGGTTCCGGCTGACTCCCAGCCATTCTCTTATCAACTGGCATTCCAAGGGGTGGGGGAGTTGGCACTCCCTGATGCTCATTCTACCTGGCAGTTAACCCCCTCTGTTCCTGGCAGCTTTCTTCAGCTTGTTGCAAGTCTTCATTGGGATCTGGTTGCAACCCTTCAGAGGGGGCTGGCTGCAAACTTTCCCTGGTGGCTGGCTCATTTATGACAGATACCTCCCCTTCTCTCTTTCACTCAGGACAGTGACCCCCACACTGTTTTGCTCCTCAAGTGAGCACAAAATATTTTGCACTGGCTGTGGGTCTGCAATAAACAGAATAAAACAATAGAAGCTACATGGTGTGTGTTTTTTTTTGGGGGGGAATAGTTTTCCTCTTTTTTATTTTTTAAAAATATTGTTTTGCTTCTACTACAAGCTGTGCATCCCCTCGCCTTGCCTTCTCCCTTTGAATCAATGCTGCTGTCACGATGCAGAGTTAGTCTGGGGGTTTTGTGGAGTGGGAGAATGGCAACCCCCCACTAAGTTTTGTCTACCAGTCCTCTTACTTCTTGCCATCCTCGGCCTACTTCCCCTGCTTAATGGTACTTACCACAGCTGTGGTGCCTTGGAATGCCATAACTGCCAGTTATTATGTTTATATATTAGTTTATATCTGCCAATATGATGTATAAGCGGCTTATAAAACATAAAAACCAACTGCAGGACATGGATGAAATACCGTACATACTATCTAAAGAATACATCCATCATTGAAATGCACAATTAAACAATCACATTGAAACATAGAAATATAAATGTCCATGGTTAAGCTATGGAATAAAACAATCCTATTAAAACAGCACAACAATTAAAGCAGGAGACTCAGGTCAAGAAATTGAGAGAATGCTGTCTCAGCTCTCCCTCCTGCCTACCCCTCTCCCTGAGTCATTCTGCTCTTGAGATTGCTAGGCTGAGAGGTGGGAGCCTTGGCAGAAGCCTGGGATAAACATAGGAACACCAAAGATACACATAGGAACACCAAAGAAGCCTGGGATAAACATAGGAACACCAAAGACTCAGATAGAGAGCTTTTAACTGTCCTCCCAAATCAGCTAGATCCCCCCTCACAAGAGTGGGGCTGCACTGCATACTTGACCTCCCTTCAGCAGAATTGCTGCTCCATACCATGACAGAGGAGGGAGGGGCTGTTGGGAAACTGTGTACATGCAGCTACTCTCCCAGAGTCAATTAAGGTTTGGCAGACAACCAGAAGGTCATGTGAAGGAGTAAGTCTGCCTGGTGATAACAGAGGCATGGAAACAGCTCCCTGATTGGTCAAGTTCTCTCAAGGGAGTGATAATTAATGGCCTACTAACTGGAATGTGTTGGTTCAGAGTTCTGTATGTCAGTGTAGGAGTTGTGAGTCGTGTCAGAGAGAGCTAGCAAGAGATCCGTGTTCTGTTCCTGTAAATAGTCCACCGTATATAATAAACACCTAACTACAAGTTCCTGGTTCCTGGTTCATCTACCCTGTCTGCAGCCAAGTCGCCACTTGCTTCTGTGCATCCTGTGTTTACTCTGCTGGGTCTGGCTAAGGTCCTGCAACTAGTCAGAAAGTTGTGAAACACCCAATAGGTTTTGGCAATAGGGGCAAGATTTGAGTGGTGCAAATGCACTGGTGGAGTCAGTCCATTGCTCATGTCAAACATGCTTGTACCATGCTGAGCTTGCTGATGCCTCATCCTTCCCTCATCCTTCATTTGCAGTTTGCAGCAGCTGCTCTGCTGGAGGGAAGCTAAGTAAGCATCATTCTGTCTGCTGCTGGCCACAGATATATACAGTGGTACCTTGGTTCTCAAATGCCTTGGTACTCATGCACTTTGGTTCTCAAATGCTGAAAACCTGGAAGTAAGTGTTCCGGTTTTCGAACATTTTTCAGAAGCCGAACGTCTGATGTGGCTGTCGGCTATTGTTTCTGGTGCACATGCACCAATCAGAAGCTGCAACTTGGTTTCCGGACATTTCAGAAGTCAAACAAACATCCAGAATGGATTAAGTTTGGCACCTTTGTTTTTGCTATTTATATTGCGTTTTTGTTTTTGAAGCTTTTTCAGCTAATTTGTTTTTGTGACTGTGTGGAACCCAGTTCAACTGCTGATTGATTGACTGTGTGACTGCGGAAATGGATAAAAGCCCCCCATCCAAACAATGACTATCATCAGTGCAGGTAAGAAAATAATAATTTTATTTTTTATCATCTACAATACTGTCTTGTTTATTTTATAGTACAGTACATTGATTATTGCTTTCATTTTATGGATCAATGGTCTCGTCAGATAGTAAAATTCATGTTAAATTGCTGTTTTAGGGGTTGTTTTTAAAAGTCTGGAACGGATTAATCCATTTTGCATTACTTTCTATGGTAAAGCACGCCTTGGTTTTGGAACACGTTAGTTTTGGAATGGGACGCGGGTGGCGCTGTGGGTAAAACCTCAGCGCCTAGGACTTGCCGATCGCATGGTCGGTGGTTCGAATCCCCGCGGCGGGGTGAGCTCCTGTCGTCTGGTCCCAGCTTCTGCCCACCTAGCAGTTCGAAAGCACCCTTAAAAAAAGTGCAAGTAAATAAATAGGTACCGCTTTATAGCGGGAAGGTAAACGGCGTTTCCATGTGCTGCACTGGTGCTGGCTCGCCAGATCAGCTTCATCACGCTGGCCACGTGACCCAGAAGTGTCTCCGGACAGCGCTGGCCCCTGGCCTCTAGAGTGAGATGAGCGCACAACCCTAGAGTCTGTCAAGACTGGCCCGTACGGGCAGGGGTACCTTTACCTTTACCTTTTAGTTTTGGAATGGACTTCCAGAACGGATTAAGTTTGAGAACCAAGGTACCACTGTATTTTCATGTTGGTGACACAGTTTTTAGACATGCATCGTTCTGCAACACAGTAATTCAGCTTTACTAGCAAACCAGAGGTTAAACTAACCACTTTCCAACCCCAGATAGGAGCGCTGGAAGCATTCATGTAACACACCTACACACTAGAATGAGCTCTCTAAGGTATGCAGAACAAAGAACCTTAAATGTAAGAACTTGCTTCCCCAGTGTATCCTGGAAATATGTTGGCAACCAGTGGAACTCTTTCTTTATAGGTGCTTTCCCCCCTAATGGTTAATACCATTTTTGATCAACTGACATTTCTGCTCTGCCTTATTGGGCAGCCCCATCATGTTGCAGTAGCCAAGACAAGAAGTTGTTGAGAGATCAGCCTTCAAAGAATCCATCCACTGCAGGTGCACAGACTGTGCCCAAAGAATGAACCCAGTAATCTAAAAAGGGAAAGGAAAGAGGAAATCTCTGGTGTAGAAGAGAGAATGCAAACTGCAATGCCAATCAAAAAGCAGGCTTTAAAACTGTCAGCATTTATTTGAGCTAAAATACGAAGGGCTTCCTAAGCCTTGTCATATGAAAGTACTAAAAGCACATAGTGGAAAGAATTATCACAGCTTGCAATAATCAGTCTAAGAAGATTAAATGGCTGAATTTTTCTTTGGTTTTCTCTCCTAAGCTGAGTTTATCTTCATTCACAGGCTAACTGCGGAAGATGACTGGCAAACTTGCAAAGCAAATGTTAGTCTTCTGGGGTTCATCTTTAAAATCATTTCCTGTTTCTTTTCAGCCTCTCCAGCCTTTCCATTCAAGTACATGATTGCTTCCTTCTACTTTTTTAAAGAAGAAGAAAGGGAGATTCGTATTATTTTCTCATATAGCTGCACACCGGAATGGTTACCCAAGCAGCCTTTCTGAGACCCAGGCCAGCACAGGTCTCATTCCGACTCGTCCTGATATTATTGGGACCAGATCCTTGAAGTGGTAGCCCTCATTTTCCCTCCTGCAGGACAAGGCCTGCAGAACAAATTGGATCAGAAATCAAACAGGGAGATCCAGGTTAGACTAGATAGAGGGGGCCTGATTTGCCTTGATCCATGTACAATTGTCTCCCCTGCTTGGACTTCCCACCAATTCCTTATGAAGCATTATTAAACAAGGAACCATTCTTTGAAATGAGGAACAGGCAGCAAAGTGTTTCCCCTGTGCACACATTGCTTCAAAGAGCGCAAGCTTCTTTCCACCCATGTCTATCAGAAGAGTAAAACGTTGCTGGATTTTTTCTTTGTAACATGTACCGTATTTTTCGCTCCATAAGGCGCACCTGACTATAGGGTGCACCTACTTTTTTGGGGGGGGATTCAAGGGGGGAAAATATGCGGCTCTTGGGGGCTTTTGCGGGAGGTGGGGAAAGTAAGAGAGCCTTGCTCTGTCTCTTCCCCCACCTCCCGCAAAAGCCAGGGATAGCCGTGCGAAGCCTCCCCAGGGCAGCGGGATGAAGGCTCCCCGCTGCCCTGCGGAGGCTTCGCAGGCTTCCCCAGAGCTGCTCGACCCAAAGAGCATGCAGCCCTCCTGCTGCTCTCCGGGGCTGGCGGTGGGGGAAGCGTGGCTTTCCTCCACTGCCAGCACCACAAGCTTGGGGAGCAGCCTTTCCGCTGCTCCCTGACCTGCTCTTTGGGGAAAGCCACCACCAGCCCCAAAGAGCAGGTCAGGGAGCAGCGGGAAGGCTGTGTGCAGCCTTTCCAATGCTCCTGAAGCTTGTGAGGCTCGCGGTGGGGAAATTTGAGATTCCCTCACCGCCAGCCCCGGAGAGCAGCTCTTTGGGGAAAGCCACCGCCAGCCCCATTCGCTCCATAAGACATTCGCTCCATAAGACGCACAGACATTTCCCCTTAGATTTTAAGAGGAAAAAAGTGTGTCTTATGGAGCAGAAAATACGGTATTTTCATGCCACCCGTCCATTGTATTCCCACAATAGTTTGCAAAAGGAATAAAACAACTGAAATGTAAATGAATACCACAAGCACATCAAAGCAGCATAAAACAGTTAGTTGCACCTTAAAAGCTCGGGATCCTAAAAGCTTGGGATCATGACCTTACTTTCCTGAGTCAGATCACACTGTAAAAAGGGTGTTTCAAGCCATCTCAGGGACCCTCTAAGCGTCTGAGGTGCTCCATGGTCTTGGTTTTTCCAAAAGAGAAAGAGAGAGTTAATAACATGTTATCACCCTCCTTTTCTTTCCTGAATAATGAAACAAAACTAGATCTCTAGATGAAGCTAGAAGAAAGGGTAATGGGGGTGGAGAGGGGGGAAATTTTCATTTTGAAGGACAGGCCTAGATTTTAATAGCAGTGACTTGGGCAGGGGGCATGTTGAGGTAAGCAAAGACAGTTGTTCTTCATATGGGTCATCATTCTCCTCTGAGATCTGGGTGTGAGAGCAAGTCTTTAAAGGTTCTATAAGATTATAGGGGTAGTTTGCTTCTTCCACATTTTTCTTAGCAAACAAATTCAACTCAACTCAACTCAATTCAACCCAACCCAACCCATAGCTCCCTTCCTTTTCATTTTTTTTCTTTTGAGAGAACTCTTCAAGGAAGCAGGAGTGCATTGATAAAAACAGTGATGTTTCCCATTTTTAAAAAATAATCAAAGTAAAATCACCTACCCCAATATCCCCTGGATCTATTTGTCTGAACTTTGACAGGTTACTTACCAAGGGAAACTTCCCTAATGTTTTCAGTTTTCAAGCTGATTCCCTCCACAAAAAAATCTAGGGGAGGGAACATGATTTCTTTTTCTCAGCCCAATTATTAAAGTCTGCCCTTGCAGAAGAACTGCCACATCTACATTTCTAAATATAGGGGTGTCCATCAGAATAGACAACTATGCCTGCAAATTTCAGCCACTTATGTAGGGAAGAGGAAGCCTGGGAGAAAGCCAAATCAGAGAGTTTTGATGCAGACTACTTACTATTATTTGATTATATAAATTATATAAATAGGGAGAGTCACTCCTCTCATGACTCACTCCTTGTGGTTGGGTTACACAGACCTATATTTAAAAATTGCTATATTTAACTTTATACCTGTAATAAAAATTATGTAGCATATTTTCTATGTATGGTTCTGCTATTGTTTACATGCTTATGTGTTAGCTTGTAGATTCTTTATGAAAAATCAATTTTTAAAAGGGGAAAGATTTTAGATTCTGCAACATAGTCAGGAAGAAGAAGAAACAGAGATTCAGATTTAACTAATCATATTTGAACCCTAACAATAAAGCAAACCAGAGCAACACAAAATTGTTCAGGATGTTTCCAAGCACAAAAGATACAAATCTAATCTTGTGGTTTCTCCACACCCCTAGTAGGCACATATGGAGATAGGTGCTCCTTCAAATACCTTTTAGTGAATGGTTTGTGACTCTAATGTAAGTTAACTTCAAGAAGTTTACAAAATGGCTCCTCTCTCTTCCACCCACAACCAATTCCTGGCATTCCACTCTGCTTGTTGAGCCCCCCCCCCCCTCCAGTGAAGTTTAAATAGCACTGCAAGTTGCCGTTGGAAACAAGAGATGGGGAAATTGCATCCATTCCGTGAACTTGCATTAGACTCCAAGCCAATGTGCTTTGAGTTGCAGCTACTCTATACTAACTTGGTGCCACATGTAGAGCCAGAGCCATTGTGAGATAAAACATTCTAGGAAATTTTCATACATCTCAGGGTCAGTTTGCTAATATATCTGCTTCAGAAAACTGGTGTAGAACAGGTTGTTGCAGGAGGAATGTGTACTGAGTATGATCAGGCAGTGGTTCGATATCAAGAAAGTGACCGTGATACAGGAGAGTTGCTGATTTCATCTGCAAAATGTTGGCAGGTATGTCATTAGACCAACAAAGGTGAAAGAAAATGTTCAGGGGTGGGGGAAGATAGAGTTATACAGAAATAAATGGTCCAGATGGCCATTTTTAGAAGGAACATTTATTTTCAGACTGTACCAAATTCCACAATGAACCCTAGAGAGTGAAATGCCTGTCTCTTATTACAGAACATCACAGTTTCATGGAACATAATCTGATGGCTCTTTTTTCATTAACACCTAGATCTCTATTGTAGATCCATCTCATAACAGCACGGATCAACATATACTGTTTAATCTGTGCCTTTCCCTGGGACCATCAGAGCTTCGTGTACTACATAGCAAATGTGCAGATTGAGTCAAATTTAGACTAAGCAGATGTTACTAGACCTAGCTTTGGACTTTACTCTCTGCTCCATTAACTTTCATGATGGGAGGAATACATCAAACCTCGTATTATACATTTGCAGCCTATTTGTCCTGCAGAACAATTATGATGGTGGCAATGTTGCCCTTACACAATTAGATATGTTGCTCTCTTCTGTTCACACTCCTTCACCACCAAAGAAGAGTGGCTGAGTATGTGAATTTATGGTGAAAACATTTTCAAGAGGATGTTTTAAATGCCTCCTTGTTTTAGATATATATTTAAAATGCAGCAATAAATTCAACAGTACCACCGATTTTGTACTTGTTCATTAAAACAGACACTCCTTTTTAATAATAATAATAATAATAATAATAATAATAATAATAATCCAGTTCTGTTGGTCTATCTCTCATAAGCTCTTTGCAGACAGTCATCATGGAAATAAATAATATATATGTGCTAAGAACTTGAGATTATGTCCATGGGCTCCATATCCTTCCTGCTCCTGACCTTTACTTGCACAGAGGTCATTCTTACTAATCGATCAAGCTAATTCCTTTATTGGTTATTACCAGAACATAAAATAAGAACAATAAATTGGTTTATTTCCAGCAGGTTTTTTTTTTAAGTCAGTTTAACAAAATTGCACAGAAACTCAAGTTCTCCAACCTCATTCACACACACACATATATATATATATATATATATATATATATATATATATATATATATGTTCACTCTGCATCAGATCCATGCCAGTTAATTCTGTTGGTCTATCTCCATTCCAGGTGTTCATGAATGAAGATTGTTTTTAAAGAGATCTTTATAGAGTAATTGCTTTCCTTTTAAAGAATGCTTTTAAATCATGATCTTATGCATGCCATGTCTTTCTTACCTATTGTCCAATATTTGGTAACCATTAAAGTTCAACATGAAAACGAAAACTGTCAAAAATTCAGCTAATCTTTCTTATAAGTGGAATTTTATGCAGCCACTGGTGTTGTGCGAAAGCACCCCATGAACTTTTGTTAGGGTCACACCCATCTTAGTTTTCCCACCCTGTCAAATGACAGGTTCCACCATAGATCTCAGCATACATGACTTCTACACTATTTGGAAAAGGCAGAGTTATATTTTGCAGTCAACTGTTAGGGCCTTTGTGAATGACACTCAAGGGCTTAGGGGTAACAGAGGGCAGCCTCTGGTCTCCATTATAAGTCAAGAGATACCCTTGAGGTTAATTTCTTCACTGACTACAGGCTCTGTACTCAATACAAAATAAAAGCAATAAAGCAGAAAGCAAGTCTTAAAAGTCTCCCAGCTCATCAGTTTGAGCAGAACTCAGTTCCTCTAATATGTCTCCTATTATTGACTCGTCTAATACCTCCGATTAAGTTCTTCCAAAAGTAATACCTGAAGGTTCGTCACCAAGCTTATTGACTATATGTGACTCGTTTCCTTACTGCTTGTGGATTTCTCTCTCCCTGTTGACCTCTAGAAAAGCCACATTGTTCAATGTTTTATATTCTATCACATATGGCAACTTAATCTTTCATGTGGATTAAGGAGTCACAGTGGCTTAACTGAATCATTTTTATAGTGACCCTTTTCCCCCTTTCATATTTGCTATACTTCTCCTGTTCTTAGCTCTGTTGAGCAAATACCACTAGAAAGCTAATTCCCCATCTGGCCTGAGTCTCACGGACTATTCATCCTTCATGAAGCTCACTTTCTATCTTAGCAGTTTTACATTAACTTGGAATAGCTACTAATTTGAGGGCGGGGTTCATTTTCTTTTGCTGAAAATAACTAATTTCAATCAAAGTGACAGAATTAAAGCTTCTCCTCTCTGGATGGGTTACCGACTCCTTAAGAGAAGCCAATATTATGGCTATGCTGGTTTCTGTGGATATTTGTCCATGGCTTCAGACCAGGGATGGGGAACCTGTAGCCCTCCATATGTTGTTGGACTCCCAGTATGGCCAATGGCCACATATCATGGGATTTGTAGTCTGGCAACATCTGGAGCGCCACTGGTTTTCCATCACTGAACTAGAGTAAAAGGTAAAGGACCCCTGACCATTTGGTCCAATCGTGGCCGACTCTGGGGTTGCGGTGCTCATCTCGCTTTATTGGCCAAGGGAGCCAGCGGACAGCTTCTGGGTCATGTGGCCAGCATGACTAAGCCGCTTCTGGCGAACCAGAGCAGCACACGGAAATGCTGTTTACCTTCCCGCTGGAGCGGTACATATTTATCTACTTGCACTTTTTTTTATATAAATTATTTTTATTCAATTTTTCCAATACAAAATTTATACAAATCATACATCTTTTTTATATCCATTCTCTTTTTGACTTCCCTCAACCTGCCTGATACTCCTTCCCTTCTTAATTTCTTACACATTTCTAAAGTCTTTTTAAAATTATTTCTTAGTTTTACTCATATTCTAACATTTCTTCTTTCTGGTTTCTGTGTAATGAAGAAACCATTTCTTCATTAAAGCTTACAAGCGTTATTTGATTATCACTTAATTTATGCATATATTCTGTAAACTTTTCCCAGTCTTCTATAAATCTCTGATCTCGTCAATTTCGGATCCTTCCAGTCAGTCCATCGAGTTCTTATCTACTTGCACTTTGACATGCTTTCAAACTGCTAGGTTGGCAGGAGCTGGGACTGAGCGATGGGAGCTCACCCCATCGTGGGGATTCGAACTGCCGACG
This sequence comes from Podarcis melisellensis, assembly GCF_964234715.1. Lineage (NCBI taxonomy): Eukaryota > Metazoa > Chordata > Lepidosauria > Squamata > Lacertidae > Podarcis > Podarcis melisellensis. The sequence goes on along the minus strand of NC_138538.1, from coordinate 83,713,243 downwards.
TTCTGATCGGCAAGTTCTAGGCTTTGTGCTCTGTGCTAGAGTAGCATTCCAATAAATACAGGGGGCTATGCCTGGAAGGGAAAAATGAGCCTATGTTTGTATGGTGTGCATATTTGGAATTGTTGTGCTGTCTCCCAAAGCTATTTGAAGCCAACCTAAGAAATAAATTGTGACGCTGTCTTTTGAAGATAAGAGGGGGCTGAAACCAACAGTGAAGATGAAGCAGGCATATGGCGAGGGCAAAGCCTGCTATTTAAAAGTGAGCTAAATGAATGGGCACATACTGAAAAGAGAGACCATGCCAATGAGTCAATTATGGGAGCAAAGACAGAGGGATGCTCAATGAAACTCAAAAGCCCCATTGACCTTTTCAGAGGCCATCATCTAAGCAAGGGGGCTGCCCCACTCCCCATTGCCATTCAAGCACTCTGCCAAGTATGGTAGTAATGCTGATAGGACTTCGGAATAATGCATGAATGGTGTCTTGTGTTAGAAACACTGTAATATTTCTCTATAGAAGTATTGTGTGGAAATCCAATGAGAATGACATGATGGTGGAAGCAATTAGGTTTATTGGAGTACAGGAGCACTCTGCTGTTACCTGCTAAACTCTTAGGTTCACTCTGAAGGGAAAAATGTTACTTTAGCTCAGCTTCCCAAAGACACATTCTTCACACCCACACATAGGAGCAGGGATAATTTTCTCATTATTTGTCCTTCACATTTTGCTTTCAGGTGCAAGAACATGTCTGCGAGAAAGTTTCTGCCTTTTGTTAGGTTTGTATTAAAAGTTTCATTAAGGGTAATATAAAGTTTCCATAGAAACTGAGGAATCAACTGGGAACAGCAGAAAGCGAAAACAGAAGTAAGTCGTTTCACTCCGCATATTAGTAAAGAGGGCTTCTTGCATGGAGAATACTGAATACTCAGTACGGAGGAGGGAGAAGGCAGGAGTGGGTGCCTTGCTCCAATTTCTGCAGGAAATTTCTGCATATCTGGCCAAATGCTTTCCTAAAAGAAGGGACATCACTCAGTGGTAAAGTATCTACTTTGCATGCAGATGGTCCTGGGTTCAATCGCAGGCATCTCCAAGTAGGGCAGGAAAAGATTCCTGTTCTGGAACCCTTGAAAGCTGTTGCCAGTCAGTGTAGACAATAATCAGCAAGGTGGCCAATGGCTGGACACAGTATAAGACAGCTTCATAAGTTCCTACACTGTCAGGCAGCAGAGGAACCCACCCCCATGGCAGTTTGCCAGGAACAGATATTCAGTATTATAGAGAGAGGCTTGGGAAAGCAGCCTCCTGGAATAATGGCATTGTGTCCAAGTAAACCTCTGCTCCCCTTCTTTCATTATCTCTTCTATGGGTGGTGCTGAGGACTGTTTGCTTCTGAGCCCTTTGCTCTCCTATTTTTAAGGCTTGTCGGGTTCTTCTTCCTCCTCCTCTCCCATTACTTCCTAACTTTCCCCCTCATCTTCCTCTGAGCTGTGATATCCCTCAAACCCCTGTTGCAATTCTGTACAGTCTTCTTCTTGTCTGGAAGGGTCAGGCTGGGGGAGATGGTCTCCACCATTCCTCCTTTGTGCAGTCCGTGACATCCACATTGGTAGCAAAGAGCAGAAGATAGGCATGAGTCCTCAGCAGCAACTGGGTTAATGGGAAGCCAATGGCCTTCTGCTGTGTTCATTTCAGTCTGGGGTCCAAAGTGTTAGAGATTTTGGCATTAGAGGATGTAGTTCAGGAATGAGAAATCAGTGCCCATCCCAAGAGGAAGGTGGGAGCATAGGATGATCAGGCCTGATGCTGTTGGCTCAGCCTCATCCTTCCCTGCCCTTGGAAGACCCCATTTCTGGACTTCCCACTGACTCCTGTTGGCGTGGATACCACCGGTGGGCCACCCACCTGTCAACATCTTCATTGCCTGGTGAGAATCCATCTTAGCTGGGAGAGCTGGGTAGAGATAAACCTTTACCCAACCCGCCACACCCCAAGCCTGGCTACTGTGAGTCTGCTTCCAGGAGGCAGTTTTTAATGATCTGGAAAATAGTGCTCCTTTCCCTGTCCATGGTGCTGAAAATCCACTGAACACAAACTTAGAATCCAAGAGGACTGGGGTGGGGCTGTCTCCAAATAAAGCATATGATAAGTTTCTAGGGAAGCCAAAATGTTTTGGTAAGACACCCACAATTTCCTGGTTGGATTTCACACATCACTGTGGTGCAATGCTATAAGAGGATTGTACTTTAGCCACTGAAGTTCTGAACCATCTGTTTGTAGAAAATGTTCCCTCGGTATCTTGGTTCCCTCAGTATCTTGTTGGACTACAACTCCTGTCATCAGTGTCCTTTGGTCATGCTGGCTGGGACAGATGGGAGTTGCAGTCTAACAACATCTGGACAGCATCAAGATGAGGAGGGTTGCTTTATGTCATTCATATTAATACTAGTTTAGCAACAGAAGATTAAGAAGAATTAGCATTTACATAACACCCAATGTTCTTCACATTACCTTGGGCATCCTTTTGACAATCCCATAAGGTGAATCAGTATTATTATACTCATATTGTACATGGCAGCTGTGGTTAAAAACTAGTTTCTTGGCTAAGGCCACTTCTGGAGTATACAGCAGTGATCGAATCTGAGCTTGGAGTTTCTTGCCCAGCTCAGTCACTTAGCCACTACACTGAAGTAGCTTTCACTGGATGGAAACTGGTCCCTATTTCAGTTCACTAGCTCATTATAAGCAAATTATTGCCATCATGAAATTGCTATGCACAATGCTCATTGTTACCTAACATTTAAAGGCAAAGACAGAAGTTGTGGCATTAACTTTAATAATGTCTTCCCATACAGTGGGAGCTGTATTAAAATCATATGGAAACACTGAATGATTGTTGCATATTTGCTGCATAAGCATATCTGGCCAGAGCCTGAATAGCAGCATATAGTGTTTTAATGCTTTGGTGTGTACAAAAGGAAACTATTAGAAGGGCATGGAACAAATACTGCAATACTGTGAAGGTGGGAATGCCTTGGAACTCCAATGGTGAAAGGTTTGCCCTACAGAAAGCATTGTGGAACTTTATAAGGCCAGTAGAATTTTATTCACCATTTGCAGGCTTGTTTGAACTTCTAGCTTCAATCTGAATTGTGCAAGTTTTAATAGCAGAATTGTTTGGAGGTGATACCACGTCAGTACAAAGGCTGTGCAAACTCCACACATTTGCATCTGAAAAAAATGTTCATCTGGAGGTAATATCCCTCAGTCACACTGTCTTCCACTCCCACAGTGACTTCAAAGCATGCTAGTAATGCCTGTAACATTTGCATTAAATGTATTTCTCTCTTTCTCTCTCTCTCTCTTTCCTATTGGGCTTCTCTGCTGACAAATTCCAAGCTTAATATAGTCATTTTGTTTCCCTCCAAACTCTATGGGAGCACCTGTTCTCTCTACCAGCAGAGCTTTATACATAGAGAAAAACAAGCAACTGCAGGGTCACTGTCGACACATGAGGGGAATGGTGCCTGATTGTACCTGCAAGATAAGGAGCCTCCAGCTTTCACAGTGTGATAGTTTGAAGAATTGGAGAACACAACAATATGCTGCGGCTCTTTGGTTTTTCCTTTTGTTGGGGGCTTTGATGTTGAATGCCGCAATCCCCTGCTGGGAATCAGCGCACATTCTCTTCTTGTCTCGAGGCTGGCAGGATGTGCCTCTTAGAATAGAGAGATGAGAGACATCCCTGTATTGCAAGAGGAATTTGGGCGGAGCATTCTGGGGAATGAAAATTGTGCCCATTTTTTTCTCTCTGCTGTTGGGAAGGTAGTGTGTGTGCCACAGGTCTGTAATTTGGCTTGGCAAGCAGGGAATTCGATCCAGCAGTCAAAATTAAGCATTGCAGAATTCATTCATATTGTTTTAGCTTGTTTTCTGTGTTGCAACGTTCTGGCCTTTCTCTCAATTTGAAGGTCACAGATTCGGGGGGGGGGTAGTAGAATGGTGGCAAAATGGCTATAAACCCTAATATGCCATCTGAGGTTAATTATCATAGCTGTCAACTTACAGATTTGAAAATAAGGGACCAGCAGCCAAAATAAGGGATTTTCCAGGCATAGGTATGTTCAGCTTCTGAGCCTCTCCAAGCCAAAGGCAGAAAGCCCAGTCAACAGCCAAATGAAGCCTCAAGCGGTGGTTCCCACAGTGCAGCAACCTGGGAAAGGGGATGCAGCAAGGAAAACCACTGTCACCTCTCCTCTGGGAAGTGCTGAGCAAAGGCGAGTCCCCAGGCAAGGCGACCGGGCACAAGGCATGCAAGCTCCACCCCCCCAGTCATTCTTAGACTCCTTATTGGGTGAGCAACGCAACCAAGCAACCCAGTTGGCTCCCTCCTCCCTGGCTGGCAGGGAGGGATGGAGAGGAGCTGCTTCCTTTGAAACTCGGGAAATTTACGGGACATCATCAATAAGGGACAGCAGCGGGACACAGCGCTGGGATAAGGGACTTTCCCACCAAATAAGGGACGGTTGACAGGTATGCTAATTATGTGCATTGGAAATAGAGAAATTGGTTGCAGCCTTCTGGTCCTCAGTGTATTTTTAGTGCTGTCTTTGGGACTAAGTGGCTTCTTCCTTCAGGTAGCTTCCTTTCAGAGCTAATTTTCCTTTTACGATGAAGATCATTCTTTACATTTCCCCTTGCAATTATCTCCTCGGATTCTGTTTGAATCAGAGATGCGACTTGTCATGACTTTGACCCTGAGCAGCAGGCAGGCCTCTGACAAAGAGAGGGAGGAAACAGCTGGGTCAGGAAGACCAGCAGTGCAAGCTGTAGAGGTGCTGAACCCAGACTCTGGGCCTGACACTGAGCTTGTACGGGAGCTGATTTAAGTCAGCAGGAGCTGATTTAGAAGCAGAAGAGTGGAAGGCACCAGTCCAAAGGACTCCCTTAGGACTCTGTCCACTAGGGTAGAGGAAGAATATCTCTCAAAAGGATGTATACACAGAATCAGATGGTTCTTCTGACACAATGGAACTTTGTGTGCACCTCTTGCATCAAGTTCCCACTTATATCTGAGCCACTGGTCACTTTCTTATTTTCAAAGAACAGCCTAACTAAGCATATGCAAAAATAAAGATATGTATGTGTGTGTATATATAGCATACATAAATGAATCAAGCCCCCTGTTGTACTTCATTTCTGCAGCATATTTCTCTCTCCATCTAATGTATGAATACATATGTACTTTGTATACAGTTATGCACATTTTTGTATGTTTCTGTTCATGACAGGTGTGAGAAAGCGTGTTCTCCCTAACAGAGAGCACGTGTTGCGGTTGGGGGATACAAGCCACCCTGATGTTGCTGGGCAGATTTGGGATGAACTCAAGCCATAAGCGGTTAAATTGGGTTGCTGGGGAGTTTTGATTGTTGCCAATTTGGAGGAGGGGTCAGAGTCTTTAAATACAGGACGCCCGATGCTGAGCGTCCTCTTGGCCGTTTTGCACCGGATCACCCGCCCACCCTCCCTTTAATAGGGGGGGTTTCTTGATCGGTTGACCTTGCTATGCCTGTCATGGGGTCATCTGCCTTGGAGCAGGGGCCTGGTAGGAATTTTGCCATCTGGCTGATTGGCTGGTGCCATTTGGTTTTTGCCTACTGCGTAGCAAATCGTCGCAACTTGTATGGTTGGTGGTTAGGCATTGGTTAAAATTGGTTGTTGGAGGGGTAAGTGTCTACCCCTCCAATGGTGGTGTGGAAAGGGAATTCCGTTAAAGGAATCCAGGAGCTTGCCATTCTTTTTGTCCTTGTCCCTGGCATCGGACTTGGGCCGTGCAAGCCCCACAGGAACATGAGGGTGAAAAGTGAGGGACTGATGCCCAGCTTCATTTCCTCACCCAATACTTGTTTCCTACGCTGGCTTCCGTTGGTGTCCGGAAGGCCAGCTCTGTCCCTGAGGGCAAGGACAGATAGTCATAACCAATGCCTAAGCAACCACTCACATTTTTTTTTGTATTTTAATAAAGTTGTGGCCAAAAGTATGCCCAAAACCTTAAACAAAAATTGATGTGTCATGTGTGAATTTTTTTTGGGAGTGGCATTGTGGGACTCAACACGCAAAGCATTGGCCCAACTTCTGGGTTATCGCTAATGGCTGCAGAGCATGGACCTTGATCCCCATAGAGAGGTCCGATCGTCAAGGGGTGAAGGGAGGAAGCACAAGGGTGCTATGCACCTCCAGAAGAAGCCCGAGAGGGGATTTGGGGCACTGGTTTCAGTGGCGCTGAATATTGAGCTCTCCGCTCCCTTTCCGAGGCTCCGAAAGGAGTGAGAAAGCATTGGCCCTTGAGATGCTGGAAAACAAGATCTCCCAACATCCCTGGTCATTTCCTATACTTGCTATGGCTGGTGGGAGTTACAGTTTACCAACATCAAGAGAGCCAAAAGTTCCCCACTCCTAGTTACTGTACCAGTTACTTTTGGGAACATGGAGTTTATGTATACATATAATATTATACGTATAATAATGTATAGAATCTGTGGAGACTGCTCTTTTTTGTGGAACTTAGGGTGGGATACTCGCTTCTCGCTGAGATTAAGAAACCAGATGGGGATAAGTTGGGTTCATAGGGACACTGCAGAGCAAGACGAAGATCAGAACTTTTCGGGGGGGCTTGCGGTAGTACTTATCAAGGTTGTGCATAGGGACCCTGGTCAAATTCAGGGCCCAATCAAGCACTTTGAAAAGGCTCCAGTCCAAACCAGGATGCTCTATGACAAGTCAGCCCAACCTGGATCTGTACCCTGATCCAATCTGGGGACCTCACCCAGTTATGTGGTTGGGAGGGAGGAAGGGACATGAGCTGCCAGTGTAAAAGCAAGGACAGCCACTCCTTAATAACAGCAGCCCTGTGAGGTGTCTAATGTTAATGTTATTCCCCAGAGCTTTGTGCTATGCTGGAAAGGCTGAACAGCCCTGGAGAAATGTTTAATGGGCAGAAAAATCTGTACAACACCTTCGGCTACCTCATAATGATAAGGTAAGCTCAACCCTGCACTTGCTGAAGTGATGAGGAAAGCCTAACACAAATTTAAAGCAGCCTGCAAATGAAGCAGAAAAATTGAAGCCTGTTTTGAGGGGGAAAGAAAGCATTCAAGAAACCGGAGGAAAAGTTTCAACACAGCACTGGAAGTAGCTTCTAGTACAAGGTTTCCCAAACTTGGATCTCCAGTTGTTTTGGGGCTACAACTCCCATCATCCTTGGCTAACAGGACCAGTAGTCAGAGATGATGAAAACTGTAGGAGCGTCTCCAGCCCCATCGCTCAGCCCAGACACTAAGGTCCAGCTCCGAGGGCCTTCTGGCAGTTCCCTCCCTGTGAGAAGTGAGGTTGCAGGGAACCAGGCAGAGGGCCCTCTCGGTAGTGGTGCCTACCATCAGATGTCAAGGGGATAAACAACTATCTGACTTTTAGAAGGCATCTGAAGGGAGCCCTGTTTAGGGTGGCTTTTAATGTTTGATGTTTTATTGTGCTTTTAATTCTGTTGGGAGCCACCCAGAGTGGTTGGGGAAACCCAGCCAGATGGGCAGGGTATAAATAATAAGTTGTTGTTGTTGTTGTTGTTGTTGTTGTCCAAAAACAGCTGGATATCCAAGTTTGGAAAAGCATGTTCTAGTGGTATCCTTGCATTATAGTCCAGTGTTCTATTTTTAACTTTTATGAATATTTCAGTAGACCTGCAACTCCCATCATCCCTGACTATTGCATAGAACATACTGGCAGGGGCTAATAAGAGTTGGGGGAAACTCTGTGGTAGGGCATCTGCTTTGCATACAAAAGGCCCTACAGGTGAAACTCAGAAAATTAGAATATTGTGGAAAAGTTCATTTATTTCAGTAATTCAACTTAAAAGGTGAAACTAATATATGAGATAGACTCATGACATGCAAAGCGAGATATGTCAAGCCTTTATTTGTTATAATTGTGATGATCACGGCATACAGCTGATGAAAACCCCAAATTAACAATCTCAGAAAATTAGAATATTAAAGGAAATCAGCAAAACAAGGATTGCAAATAGAGCAAATTGGACCTCTGAGAAGTAGAAGCATGCATATGTACTCAGTACTTGGTTTGGGCCCCTTTTGCATCAATTACTGCCTCAATGTGGCGTGGCATGGATGCTATCAGCCTGTGGCACTGCTGAGGTGTTATGGAAGACCAGGATACTTCAAGAGCAGCCTTCGGCTCTTCTGCATTGCTCAGTCTCATGTCTCTCATCTTTCTCTTGGCAATGCCCCATAGATTCTCTATGGGGTTCAGGTCAGGCGAATTTGCTGGCCAATCAAGCACATGGGCATTGAACCAGGTTTTGGTACTTTTGGCAGTGTGAGCAGGTACCAAAGTCCTGCTGGAAAATGAAGTCAGCATCCCCATAAAGCTCATCAGCAGAAGGAAGCATGAAGTGCTCCAAATCTCCTGGTAGATGAATGCATTGACCCTGGACTTAATGAAGCACAGTGGACCAACACCAGCTGATAACATGGCTCCCCAAATCAACACAGACTGTGGAAACTTCACACTGGACTTCAAGCATCTGGCATTGTGTGCCTCCCCATTCTTCCTCCAGACTCTGGGTCCTTGGTTTCCAAAAGAGATGCAAAAGCTGTTCTCATCAGAAAAGAGACGTTCACAAACCAGAACACCCACTTCCGAGTTTGTGGCATTCGGGAGCCAAAACAGACGAGTACCAAGGTGTTCGAGAACCAAGGTACGACTGTAAAGTGTTTCCTTGAGATGGAGTATTAATTTACCCAAAGAAAATATTTCCCTTGTTTGTCCCTTATGGGTTCTTATATCCTCTTTCCTTGCACTAGCCCCACTGAACTCAATGGGACTGACTTCAATGTACGTAGGATTGCATAATGAGCCAGTAAAGAGAGAGCAGGTTCAGAAGGAAACATATCCATTTCAGGGAAGCTTATTTTGATTAGTTGACTGAGAAGAGAAGGACAGAATTATTCCATGGACCTCCTTTCCGTTTGACACTGCAGTGAAAAAGTTCGTGACCCTTACTTGTAAAGTGTGGGTTCAATGTGTGAACACACTCAGAAGCTGTGATTGAACTCAGTGTGTCCAGTACTAAAGTACCATGAAGAAAGATGATGCGGTTGCTAAATATATACCACTAGGACACCAGACACATCATTTTTCATAGCAGGTGAGCACAAAATAGCCAGACTCTGACCCACCCATCCCTAGGATTTTAAGTACACCAGCTGGCAATCTGTTTCTTGTTACACCATATGACTTGTGGCAATGAAAAAGCATTTACAGCTGGCTGGATGTTGTACTTGAAAAAGAATGCCTTGAAACCTACAGAGCCGGTAGCAATATTGTTTTGAGGGTACTCAAATGCAAACAAGAGTGTTGTTAAGATGAACTCTTCTTCCTGCCTTTATGAAACAATACCAATATGGAACATTTACTGTATTTTTTGCTCTATAAGATGCACCAGACCACAAGATGCACCTAGTTTTTGCAGGAGGAAAACAAGAAAAGAAATATTCTGAATCTCAGAAGCCAGAACAGCAAGAGGGATCGCTGAGCAGTCAAAGCAGCAATCCCTCTTGCTGTTCTGGCTTCTGTGATAGTTGCGTAGCATACATTCGCTCCATAAAACGCACACACATTTCCCCTTGCTTTTTAGGAGGGAAAAAGTGAGTCTTTTAGAGCAAAAAATACGGTATATTGTACTTTAGAGCAGGGGTAGGGAACAATAGCAACCTTTTTGTGGCAAACACTAGCTCCCACAATCTCATTTGCTATTCTCAGTTGTCTTCAGTGAAGATCCCAAGAACAGTATTGCTAATCCCCCAAATTATAATTTTCTGTCAAAATGCATGCAAGATACGGCTTCACATGTATGTGTGTACAGACATACTTACATATCTGGTAAGAAGGGTCATAGTCTTTCTATCCATGCTCCAAAGTCTTCCTAACCAGAAGAGTTTAAACCTGAGGTTGAAGGCCAATAAGGAAAAGACAAAATAAACATCTCTAAACAGAGAGTTCAAAAGTTTGGGTGAAAATATGCTCATATTTCATAGTGGGCATCCATTCTGCTCACTTTGCTTATGGTCCATTTTGACAAAAATGAGTTGTTGTTTTTTTGGACATTTTCAAACATCAATTGTTTGAAGCACTGTGCTTGGTCCACCCCCCCCCCCTTCTTCCCAGTAGGCCAGTCAACTATAAAATGATAAACTTGGTAAATAATATTGTGTCTTTGGGATATGAAGTTGAGAAGCTTGACAGCAGAAACAAGACTTTTCCCTTCTCTGACTGTTCCAGTTCACTGACTGAATTTATGGAGTAAGAACAATAGGAGCATAGGTCAGTTGAGGGCTGTCATTATTTTTACTGCATGTTTTACCAGCATACTTGTAGAGTGCTAAAACCTACTTGAGATTGGCAGAAGAGACTACATATGTAAATAACAGTGCTTTGCACATCCCCAGGTAGGTCAGGTAATTTCATTTCGCTGCCGATACCGCAGCAGTAAAGGAACTGTCATGGTGCGATCTACTAATGATCTCAAAACGGCTATGCGTGGTTTGAAGTTTTGCCTTTTGTCACAGAATAAAAGAGTAATGTGGATAAACACAGAAAGCCTTAATTGCTGTGTCTTCTGAGCTGCTATGATTTGGGCTGGAGCAGAGGCAAATACAGAGAAATTGAGTAGAATTTCAAATTGTAAACCAAAACATGCACTTCACCTTTCCAACCAAGGTCCATATAGTTAAAGCTATGGTTTTCCCAGTAGTGATGTATGAAAGTGAGAGCTGGACCATAAAGAAGGCTGATCGCTGAAGAATTGATGCTTTTGAATTATGGTGCTGGAGGAGACTCTTGAGAGTCCCATGGACTACAAGAAGATCAAACCTATCCATTCTGAAGGAAATCAACCCTGAGTGCTCACTGGAAGGACAGATCATGAAGCTGAGGCTCCAATACTTTGGCCACCTCATGAGAAGAGAAGATTCCCTGGAAAAGACCCTGATGTTGGGAAAGATGGAGGGCACAAGGAGAAGGGGACGACAGAGGACGAGATAGTTGGATTGTGTTCTCAAAGTTACCAGCATGAGTTTGACCAAACTGCAGGAGGCAGTGGAAGACAGAAGTGCCTGGTGTGCTCTGGTCCATGGGGTCATGAAGAGTCAGACACAACTAAACAACTAAACAACAACTGAAATGAATGTATCACAGAATCCGTGAACATTTGGCAAGGCATGGCTTCCTTTACCATTGGATAGGTGGTCACATTGGTTGATGATGAACTGAAAGGGAAAGCAGAATTAAAAGGGAAAGGTTGGAAAAATAAAACAAACAAACAAACAAACAATTGTCAGATCCATTCCTTGATCCAGACCAGGATTCCAACATCCACCCCAGGATTTGAAGACATGTGGAATGGAAAGTATGGAAGAATGAATATCAGTCCACCTTCCTCCACTCTGCCCAAGGACAAGAAGAGCTAATCAGCCGGCAGAACAGAAAGCACAGAGGTTATGAGCTCAGGTTACAAGACACACTCGTGACATGGGTGACTACAGGGAGGAAATGAGTGGAACTCTTAATTGGGAGCACCACCATTCCTAGGAAATGGATTCTTTGTTCTCTCGCTGTGATCATTAAAGTTTCTAACTGGTAAGAAGACTCCTTTTCCTTTGTTCTGCTTATCTACTGCTATGAGGGGGTGGAAGAAGCTGATTCCCTGAAGCCTGACATGAGACTTCTTAGCAGGACTTGGAAGAGGGGGAGAAGGAATTGGGTGAGAGTGCAGAGGCTGATGCTGGGGAGAAGCCAAGTAATCTATCACGAGACATATCCATCTCACTGGTGTTGGATGTCCCAGCAGAGGAGAGAGAATCATCTCAACCACCTCCTGCCCTGCCTCTTACTAGTGAAATCGCTCTGGCAACTAGGGAAGTGCCTGAGCCTGGATCACACACTGAGTTGGATGGGCAGACCTTGTCTCCATTTCCAAGAATGCTCTGTTGAATGCTTGCTTGCCCCAGCCCCATTGCTCCAGAGATAAAATGTGTGAATGGCTTTGCCTGTCCTGCTCTTCAAAAGAAGGGCAAAGGGGGCATGTCACATGTTGAAAAAAACATCTTAGCATGTTCCTAGCTTAGAGCTCTGCTTTGAACTCTTGAACCATGTAATCTGCAGCCTGACCTATGTTTAAGCCATGTAAATATTTTTTTTCTGAATAAAGCTGTTGGGAATCAAGGTGAGAGTCCAAGTACTGTGTCCACAAGTCGGAGCCCCAGGACAAATTGCAAGCAAAAGAAATTGTATTATTAGGAGAAATTCACTCCAAAATGCTGATTAATTTTCATGAGGACTTGTTAAGAAATCAAGTTACAAATTTGTTGGAAATATGAGGAATTGGGAGAAACTGAAATGGACAGATTTCCCTATATTTCTCTATTCTTGCTCACAGTCACCCACCATAGGTCACAATACTGTTGCTGCCAGAGAGGCCCAATCATGCTGGAAGTTGCACACCAAAATAGCATTTTGCCCATGGTCCTCATAGCTGAAGGTTCCTGCCCACAAATTAGTTGGTAAACCCAACAGGCTGTGGACATATTGAACATCCTTGAGGAAGAAGAAGGAGACACAGGAGAGGAATGGGTGTCAGAGGTCAACAAAAGGTGAAGAGAGTAAGAATCTCCAGAGTCTTCTGGCATCCAAGGCCATTAGATGTAGAGTGACAGAAATCACATTTGGCAAACCCTGAAGTAGAACAAAATACCCTTCATTTCCTCTTCTATTTCTACTGAAATGTCTTCCTAAGCACTGACACTGCTGGCTCCATTTTTGACAGCTGTGGTTCCTTGCTGTGGTTCGTGCTTCAAAACAGGTGAGGGCAATGTAATTCTGTTTAATTTTTAAATGATCTTCATCTGAACCAAAGAACAGCTGCAATGCTCACAAAGTCAATGACTATCGAGCTGGAACTGCCAAGACCAATGGCATGGGTAGGTCGAATGGAATTGTGGAGGATGGCCAAGTTGCATACTAATGGAAGGGCTGCCTTGGGCAGTATTGGAGGTATCTTCTTGTTGTTGCGCCTCTCTCCTGCCAAACTTCTGGAGCCAGTGATATCGGCTGCTAGCCAGTTTCATTTCCTCCAACTCAGCCTTGCATACTGAAATTGCTATATTTAAATGCAATTCTCTTGTTCTTTTGTGCAATCCAATAAAATCAGCTCGGTTTGAACAGCAACCCAGAACAGGTGTTCTGCATACTACTTTATGGAAGTTATCGTCCACCGACTTCTAACTTATCACCTCCCATCTAGTCATCTCATACTCTGCAAGGCAACTTGTCTTGAACATTGTTTCTCTGTTTACATTTTAACCAAGATTGCTAAGGGTTTGTGGGTGTAAGAAACCCTAAATTCCAGCTCAAGCTAGTGTTAGAATTTAATAAAGGCTTGTGTGTTAAAACTATGTGTCAGACACCGTGTGTTAGAATCTAATCAAGACCTGTGTGTATTAGGCTGTGCGTCAGAAACGTCTTTAATCCTACGGAATAAACAAGTGTTAAAAGTTAATTAAGTCAGGCTAATTTCCTTTTAAGGTGACAGACTGGGGATGAGCCATATATCATAAGGACACCACCGTTTCTGCTTAATTTGAATTTCTTTGCGTCCCATACATGATCATGATGGGGAAACTGAAAACAAGTGTGTATGTTGCATCCCTCAAGGAAGGGTCATCCACAGAAGAAGGCTGAGAAGTGTTTACGAACTCATTTCTCGCTCACTTAAATTATAATAAGCTGGATTTGTGGGAAGATAATGTTAGAAGTTAGGCATTATAGCAACTAGCAGGTGATTTTTGCAGTTAAAGAGCAGCTAGGTCCCTGTGCACTCAGACATCCCAACTTTGTTTATAAAAGCAAACCTTCACCTGCAAAATTAATAACTGAAATAAGATATACAAACACCGGAATAAAGTAAACTCCGAGCACTGAAAAAATAATGAAACACAAAGAAGAGCAGAAGCAATTAGTGAGACCTGGTGGAATATTTCTACCTCCCCAAGCCATATCTGAAAAACAAAGGCCAGTACCCTAAGTGGAAGATAAAAAGTGATCACATAATTAACAAAAGCCACAGAGAATACAGAAGAGAGGTTGGCATTGCATATTACTGGGGGATATAAACCAAAATGATGAAAAGAGAGACTTAGTTTTCCATTTCTCAGGTAAGATAAAAGAGATGTAAGCTCTTGCCCTGACTTCGGGCGATGGCAATACTTTATTTCTCATTATCTCAAGTCTGCTTATGTTTTAAAAACCCGTATTTTTTTTAATTAAAAAAAGAAACCTTCTCAGATGCTTAGCATCCTTACATTCCTTTCTTGGATCAAATTGGAGCGGTGCCCAAAAATCTCTAGTTTATTTTTTGGGGTAAAGACTAGGAAAAACCCTGATCTAGACTTTGGTGCTATTGTTGCTCTTTCCATGGTGGATGCTGCTGTTACTCTAGTCCTGCTTTTCTCCTTTGCCAACACTGTGATCAATGGACTAATGTCCAAGATAGGGCTCTACCCTCAGGATAGGGCAGCTTCATAGGCATATAAGTGATCCATCCAGTTAAGGAAGTACACAACGGGTGAGATGATGTCAACGTACTAAGTCATCAGACTTGACTATGACAATGTCACAGAGGGCAAGTAAAAACAATTGAGAGTAAGGGCAAGTGAAAAAAAAAATATTTAATATTTCCCAAAGGAAAGGAATGACAATAATTCTACAGAAAATGTGAAATGCTGTTTTAGCACCACTGAAAATGTTCACTGTTCAGCTCCAGATCAGGTGTCACCATCAAGCTATTACAGAATTTCTAGTACAAGTTGAATTTGCACCTTTTGTGAGTTAGTCTTTCAAGCCAATATAATGTTCTAGGTGTCACTGTTTTTAGTCTAAATAAACCTTTGGTATTGCGATCATAAACAGCTAGTGCTCTTCTTCCTAATTGTTTAAACCAATTCATAAACCAATAACTCATTGACCACTAATAATGAAACATACAGTTTCATTATTACCTTGACAACATCATAAAAAGCAGAGACATCACTTTGCTGACAAAGGTCCATATAATTAAAGGTATGGTTTTCCCAGTAGTGATGTATGGAAGTGAGAGCTGGACCAGAAAGAAGGCTGATCGCCGAAGAATTGATGCTTTTGAATTATGGTGCTGGAGGAGACTCTTGAGAGTCCCATAGGCTGCAAGAAGATCAAACCTATCCATTCTGAAGGAAATCAGCCCTGAGTGCTCACTGCGGCTCCAATACTTTGGCCACCTCATGAGAAGAGAAGACTCCCTGGAAAAGACCCCGATGTTGGGAAAGATGGAGGTCACAAGGAGAAGGGGACAAAAGAGGACGAGATGGTTGGACAGTGTTCTCGAAGCTACAAACATGAGTTTGACCAAGCTGTGGGAGGCAGTGGAAGACAGGAGTGCCTGGTGAGCTCTGGTCCATGGGGTCACAAAGAGTCGGACATGACTAAACGAATAAACCACAATGAAACATACATTGTTCATATTTTTCCAAATTTATTATGGTATTTTTGTGATATACAAATGACATGAGAAAACTTAGTATACTTATTTGTATAACATTCTTGTTTATACAACACAATAATAAAAAAGGTTTTTAAAAAAATAAAAAATAAGCAGCTAGTGTTGTCTGCTTCTACAAAAAGATCCCACTACAACTGCTCAATGAATCTGCAACTCCAACTCCCACCATTGCTGGTGGCTAGGACTGATGGGTGTTGGAGTCCAACAATAGCTGGAGGGCCATGGGGTCCCAATTCCTGCTCTACGTTGTGTGAGAGAATGGCTTTTCAGAGTTAAAATGATCAAACAAGGAATGATGGATTGTCTGCTTTTAGTTCAGGAACATTTTTCTATGGAACCCTGCTAGGGTTGGGTGATACATCACTATATTGTTCAAAACTGGTTTAAAGTCCATATCATGATATTGGTTTCATAATTTTTGATCTGGCGATATATACAGTGGTACCTGTGCACCGCCACCGCCCAATTTCTGTTCTCATCCTGAAGCAAAGTTCTTAACCTGAGGAACTATTTCTGGGTTAGCGGAGTCTGTAACCTGAAGTGTCTGTAACCTGAAGTGTCTCTAACCCGAGGTACCACTGTATTGTGAATCATGATATTTGTGTGCTATGTAAAAAAAATAAAAATCAAGATGTGTGAAAACCATGAAGCCAGTCAATGCCTCTACATAGCTCCATCCTTATTTCAGACATTGCAATATATCAATTTATTGCAATGTTTAGCTGGTGATATATCACAATGTTGAAAACCAAGTGTCACCCAGCCCTAGTCCCTCCCTATGCAGCCAATTTGGAAGATTTTCATTGTGTAAAAGGCCACTATCTTTGGAGATTGTTGTGGGAATTGTGTAAACACCTCAGGTTGCTTTATCCAACAGGTGCAAAGTTTATTCTTTCTCTGCCTTTTTTTTTAGTGGTTTCCCTCATATGTTCACAGAAGGTTATTATACTGATTGTGGGCGATGCATCACTAGGTTTCTGTGTTGTAAAATTAATGAGCAATATCTGTTTGCCGTTTACTGCGAGGGCTCACCGTGGTTTTTCTTGGATAAAAATTATACTGGCTTACCTTTGCTGGAAGTCCAGCAGTCGCAGGAGGATTAATGAACTTCTTGCCACAAGTCAAAATGATGTCCTACTGATACCATCTGGATGTCGGCTGGAATCAAGTTCCTTCCTGCTGCCGGGAGTTCAGCTGGTGATTAGCTTCCTATACAGAAGTCTTTTTTTAAAAAATGGTGATTAATCAGCAGGATATGTTGACTGGTTGCTTTTAATTCCTCTGCTTGGTTGGATCAGGGGTCTGATAATAAAGACTTAGGCAATAAATGCTGCAGAGACAAAAATCCCAGTCTCATCAGATTGAAAATTACTTTCTCAATTTTTTTATTTTTTTATTTCACCTAATAAATAGTGGCTCTGACAATACATTTCCATGTTCGTTGTAGATTGCAGCCCTATATAATTTCATCAATTTAAATCTACAGGCATAGGGTCATTTAAGCAATCATTTGGTCTTTTGTTTCCTAGGTAACAGACTTCTCAAGAGACAAAATATGGCCACCCACTTTCTTAGCCCCTGTTATTTGTTCTCAAGCTAATCCTTATAATTTATTGGACTCTTTATATTTCCCTCAGCTTTTTTATGTTCTCCTCCTCCTCGCGTAGACTGACCTTAGTTTTAGATGAATGTTGAGCAGAATATATATTGAATGTTTCATTAGTACGGAGAAAAATATCACAATTATTTAGACAAAAACTTGGGGGGGGGGGCGCCTTTCCAAATGGATGTCAGTAGTGAAAATTTCATGGAATTGAGAAGAAAAGACTGCAAATTGGATATATGACAGTTGCAAAAAGCATTGTATGCCCCTTTTCTTCAGGGGAGTTATTGCTTGAGCTGAAAATTAAGACTGGAGGAGAGGAATATATGACAGAAGTCAGCTAAATGGTGACTGATAATTTTAAAACAATTTCCCCCACATTGCTGCAGTTGGCTTACCATTATCGCTAGAAAAAAAATAGAAACTCAACGAATAAAATGTTGGTATCACTGCTAACTGAGAGGAATGGAGAATTCACTCTCTTGCACCAAAGCTCAGACTATTAGGATCACACTGACAGTGAAATATTGTGCTCAGAAATGTCCCCCTGTGGTCAATGGGACTTACTTGCAAGTGAATTCTACCTCTCTTTCAGATCGGAACCAGTGAAGGCAGTGAAAGTCCTGTGTGAGTGTCTGGAGGCGGTTGGAGGATGGATTGAGGTTGAATCCTGACAAGACAGAAGTACTGTTTTGGGGGGACAGGAGGAGGGCAGGTGTGGAAGACTCCCTGGTCCTGAATGGGGTAACTGTGCCCCTGAAGTACCAGGTGTGCAGCCTGGGAATCATTCTGGACTCACAGCTGTCCATGGAGGCACAGGTCAATTCTGTGTCCAGGGCAGCTGTTTATCAGCTCCATCTGGTACACAGGCTGAGTGCGGACTGTCTCGCCAGAGTGGTACATGCTCTGGTTATCTCCCGCTTGGACTACTGCAATGCGCTCTATGTGGGGCTACCATTGAAGGTGACCCAGAAACTACAATTAATCCAGAATACGGCAGCTAGACTGGTGACTGGGAGCGGCCGCTGTGACCATATAACACCGGTCTTGAAAGACCTTCACTGGCTCCCAGTACGTTTCTAAGCACAATTCAAAGTGTTGGTGCTGACCTTTAACGCCCTAAATGGCCTCGGTCCAGTATACCTGAAGGAGCGTGTCCACCTCCATCGTTCTGCCCGGACACTGAGGTCCAGCGCCGAGGGCCTTCTGGTGGTTCCTTGGCTGCAAGAAGCCAAGTTACAGGGAACCAGGCAGAGGGCCTTCTCGGTAGTGGCACCCACCCTGTGGAATGCCCTCCCACCAGATGTCAAAGAGAAAAACAACTACCAAACTTTTAGAAGACATCTAAAGGCAGCCCTGTTTAGGGAAGCTTTTAATGTTTAATAGGTTATTGTATCTTAGTGTTTTGTTGGAAGCCGACCAGAGTGGCTGGGGGGACCCAGCCAGATGGGCAGGGTATAAATTATTATTGTTGTTGTTGTTGTTGTTGTTGTTATTATTATTCTGTTTAATGGCTCCAGCCCAATACAATATGCACCAGCTAGGTCGGCACGTGTACTCTGATAAACAGGGGCAGTATGTCCTATATCACCACCTGAGGCAAAGGGGCAGGTGTCACTCCACACCTGCCAAAGCCTCTCTTTGGCAGGTATTACAGCAGTGACCACAAAATGGCAGTGGCAGGTTCTGGTGAGATCTTGCAAAGCTCTCATGAGATCTTGTGAGATTTTATCAAGATCTCATCTGAAGCTGCTATTGCTGCTTTTCCAATGGTCAGTAATATCCAAAAGCAACTGATAATTTGCTTACAACACAGGGGTTTAATTGTTCGGTTGCTTTTCCAGTGGTGATGGAGGCAGTCGGTGGGTTGCCTGTGAGGATGGTATCTCTTGAAGTTCCACCACCTGAAGCGGCTGCCTCGGCCTTGTTAAGTTGTTGGTGAACATATCAGACGACACAGCCATTCTTCAAACAGCTCTTGTTTATTCACAGGCCAGAACAGAACTGAACTGAAGGGTTCAGTCAGCCTGCTTATATAGAGCTCCAGTACAAGGTAACTGTAACAATTTTCTGTAACTATCCAATCACTGAACATCACTTTCGATCCCTTATTAGCATAACTATTTACAGTATCCCCCTGCTGGCCCAGGGTGAAAACTTCAGTACATAACAGGCCTGCCCCATGGATGGGCCAGCTCAGCTGACGAAAGGAAAAGGAATCAGATCGGGCAGTGGTTTGGAGGGGAAAGTACAGAGAACTGAATGCAACCTCCAACTCTGCCTTCCAAAATGGCGGAGCTGCAGGATCCCTGGTTTTCCATATCTTTTGGCAGTGGGTTCAGCTACATGAGTCCTGGGGTTCCTTATAGAATGCTGCTTCTCTGTGTGTGGTTCCTGTCTAAACAAGGTTGTTGATAATTAAGCACCTCTCTCAATGCAGATTTAAAGTATTGCACAATTTGAACAAACACTTAAAAAAAAACTGTCATGTTTTGGTTCAGTTAGCCTGAATAACTTTAGCGATCATTCAGATCCTTAGATTATATTCTTACTTTAGGATCAACCTGGTGGATCCCTTATTTCCAAAAGAGTCAAGGACCATTCTTGTCACTGGGTCACCTCTCTGAGTGCAGCCTCTGTCTATCCCCAACTCTTCTCCTCATTTCCTGCTGAGTTTTTAATATCAGACCTTCAGCCCCCTCTTGTGAGTTCCTAAATACCCTCTGCATATTTGATATGCATATTATTTATGCGACGCGGGTGGTGCCGTAGTCTAAACCACTGAGCCTCTTGGGCTTGCCGATCAGAAGGTTGGCGGTTTGAATCCCTGCAATGGGGTGAGCTCCCGTTGCTCTGTCCCAGCTCCTGCCAACCTAGCAGGTTGAAAGCATGCCAGTGCAAGTAGATAAATAGGCGGGAAGGTAAACAGCGCTTTTGTGTGCTCTGGTTTCCGTCATGGTGTTGTGTTGTGCCAGAAGCGGTTTAGTTATGCTGGCCACAAGACCCGAAAAGCTGTCTGTGAACAAACGCTGGCTCCCTCGGCCTGAAAGCGAGATGAGCGCTGCAACCCCATAGTCACCTTTGACTGGACTTAACCATCCAGGGGTCCTTTACCTTTTACTTTTTTTTATTTGATAGCTCTGATGAGAATCAGCCAGTGCTTAAAGTGACCTGCACTGTTTCTTATCACAAATAGTAAAACAGATTAGAATTCAAATTTAACACATGTTGACTTATGATTACTCTCCCCCCCCACCAAAAAAAAAGAGAAATTCATAAATAAGTTGTTTTAGCTAGAATTTGGGAATCTGTTACTAATGTAACTAATAGTGAAAGTTTCAGAACACAAAATTCTACATGGCATTTATGTGGTTAAAAATCCCTCCAATATATTTTCCAGAGAGCTACTCAGTAGAATGGTTCCTATGGTGACAACAGCTATTGTGGAACCTTGGTCCACTACCTGATTGTTACTAAGTAGAGCTGGAGCATCATATGTTTGCTATCCTTGGATTATGAGTTCAAAAGTGCCACAATTTATTGTGACAAGAGTAAGCCTCCAAACCCTTTCACCATAGTTTCACTGACAATTACCCAAATTTAACAACAGATTGCTTATCTGATAAATTATGGGGTGGGGGAATCACACTAAACTGGAGTCTTGGATTAATGTGAAAAGAACTATTAATCTCCTAACACCTAACCTCACCCCCCAACAACTTCCCTCTCTCTCCCCATCCGTCATTCTTATCCATTATGCCACGTTGTTTCTGACCTCCATGTACTTTCACATTCCTTACTCCAAGCGATCTCCTTCCAATCTCTCTCCTCCAAACAATAATCCCATATGTGGTTTCTGTTTCTTTCTTGAAGCAAAAAGAAAGTTCACATCTCGCATTGACTGCACCTAGTTTATGGGTGGGTATCGCCGCATTCCTGTGTGGAGACTCAATAAACACTTTGAAATGGATCTGATTTTAGAAAGACAATTAAAAAACATCTCCAGACATGTTTCTTGGAGATAAACTGTAATGAAACTAATGAAACAAAGGAATGTGGCTAATGGTTCTTGAAAGTGTCATCAATAAAGAGCTGTAAGTAATTAGCAATCTGCCATTATAATAGTTCGCCTGTTACAGTTCAGGTTTTTCCTCCTTGTATTTGCCTTTTTAATTATTGTCACCAGATCTGAGGCCCTCACCTCACAGAGACAGTTAAAATGTTATGGCAGCTAATGACTTTGACATAGATTGTTTCTGTCAGATGGGGAAAGGTAAGATGCATAAACTGTGAAATGTGCAGAGCCCCTCTCCCCCAGGAGCGTACTGACAAATGAAGAAGAAAATTGAAAACGTGAAGGTGTGTGGAGGAGAAAAAAGATCCCTGTTTATCAACATGTACTGTAAGTATAGAACTAGTTCCAACTGTTGCAATGAAGGAGACATGCAAGATATAGAACAATTCTATATGTCTACTCAGAAGAAATCACTCCTTCATTGCAACAGTTGGAACTAGTTCTATATGTACATGCAGGTTCTCGCCACCATATTTTGCCCAAAGTGAAAT
The DNA here is from genome assembly GCF_964234715.1 of Podarcis melisellensis. Classification (NCBI taxonomy): domain Eukaryota; kingdom Metazoa; phylum Chordata; class Lepidosauria; order Squamata; family Lacertidae; genus Podarcis; species Podarcis melisellensis. The sequence continues at coordinate 83,691,412 of NC_138538.1, read as the reverse complement.
TTATAGGGCTAATTTGGACATTTCCACTTGGAACATCTCTGAGGGGTTCACAGCAGCTTCTGCTGACCACCTGAAACCAGCACAAAATCTCTGCCCTTACACAAATGCAGACAGGCCCCTGTCCACCCTCCATAAGGACAAGCAAGAGCCATTAGCGAAGTTCAAGGACAAGTTCCAGCCAGGAAATACTAAATGCTGGTGAGGTGTAGAGCCTATGGAGAATCTCATGGGCCAGATAGAGAGTCCTGGAGGACCACAACAAACACACCCTAGCCACACCCTGTGGGATGTTGGCAGCACTATGGTCTAAACCACTGAGCCTCTTGGGCTTGCTGATCAGAAGGTCAGCGGTTCGAATCCCCATGACGGGTGAGCTCCCGTTGCTCTGTCCCAGCTCCTGCCAACCTAGTAGTTTGAAAGCACACCAGTGCAAGTAGATAAATAGGTACCACTGTGGCAGGAAGGTAAACAGAGTTTCCATGTTCTCTGGTTTCCGTCACGGTGTCCCGTTGCCCCAGAATTGGTTTAGTCATGCTGGCCACACGATCCAGAAAACTGTGGACAAACGCTGGCTCCCTCGCCCTGAAAGCGAGATGAGCGCCACAACCCCGTAGTCACCTTTGATTGGACTTAACCGTCCAGGGGTCCTTTACCTTTTTACCTAGCCACACCATAGCCTGTAACTCCCAAATCTGGTTTATACTCCTAGGGTAGAAGATAAAGTATTGGCTGGCACCTACCTCTGTCCTGCAGTACATTCACTCCAACCAGAAGTCAACATGAGTGGAATTGAAGTAGAATTGTGTGGTTAGGGCAGACACCAGGCAAGCTTGACTTCTTACTGGTATTTCTAATCTTATAGCACATGATAGATAGCATGCAACGTTAGCATGCAATTTGACAGTTGACCACCTATTTTTTTGTTTATATTTTATACTAGCTAATCAGCAAAATTCATTTTTCTCCCTCATTATTTTATGTAATAAAATGCCCAAAGCTAATCTAAGTTACACAATTGTTCCTATATTTATCTGCTCTGATGTAGCCTAGTACTAGTACTTTGGAAGAATTCCCCTCCAAACATTGCTAATATCAGATTTTCTTGCCTCTTACAGAAACTACTAGACATTTCCAGTGCAAGTTCTTTTTTCAACTCTATCAAACATCAGTGGAATTTTTCCATTTATTTGAATGCAGGATATAAATAAATCTAGATTGGAAGATTTAATATTTGCTAGAGTGTCCTTCCAATGTGCAGGGCAACAAATATCATTCAGCACTTTATTCTACTTTCCCTTAAGTGGAAACAAGATTTCAGCCCCCCCCCCCCATTCTCTGCCACCTCCACCGCATTATTTCAAATACTGGTAAATAACCAGTGGGAAAGGAAGCCATTTCCTTCCATAATTTAAATGTGTGGGGGATTTGGGGAGTTGCTCGACAGTTGACAGCTTATTTCATTCTTGATGCCTGTCAAGAACCCAAACAATCAAGAGATGAAGCATTTAAATATTAAGGCTTAAAACCTCCTACTCAAATTTGAACGAATTGGGAATTCAGACATAGAGTCATAGAATCTTAGAGCTGGAAGGGAACCAAGGGTCATCTAGTCCAACCCCCTGCAATCCAAGCATCTTAGCTAAAGCATCCATGACAGGTGGACATCCAACTCTGTTTATAAACTTCCAAGGAAGGAGAGCCCATCACCTCTCGTGGGAGTCTGTTTCACTGCTGAACAGCTCTTACTGTCAGAAAGTTTTCTGACTGCTTAGTCGTAATCTCCTTTCTTGCAACTTGAAGGCCTGAAGGAGCATCTCCACCCCCATCGTTCTGCCCAGACGCTGAGGTCCAGAGCCGAGGACCTTCTGGCGGTTCCCTCATTGCGAGAAGGAAAGCTACAGGGAACCAGGCAGAGGGCCTTCTCGGTAGTGGCACCTGCCCTATGGAAAGCCCTCCTATCAGATGTCAAAGAGATAAACAACTACCTGACATTTAGAAGACATCTGAAGGCAGCCCTGTTCAGGGAAGTTTTTAATGTGTGACATTTTAATGTATTTTTAATCTTTGTTGGAAGCCACCCAGAGTGGCTGGGAAAACCCAGCCAGATGGGCGGGGTACAAATAAATTATTATTATTATTATTATTATTATTATTATTATTATTATTATTAGTTTGAGTCCTACCCTCCAGAGCAGGAGAAAACAAGCATGTTCTCTCCTCCATGTATACTTCATGATTTTCCAAGTTAATGGGATTGCAAACAGTCCCCCACCCCCCAGGAAAAATTAACACAGAAATGAACGTTAAACTTCTGCTACATTTCCAGAAGTGACTTTTATGTGGTGTGATAGAGCACATAGGAAATTTGGCCATCAGCTGCAGGAGCCAAGAGGAGCCCCAGGATGTTCCATGTCCCCCAGCTTCAAAATTAATCCCACATCCTAAAAATGATCTCTCCATTATTATTATTATTATTATTATTATTATTATTATTATTATTATTATTATTGTCTCAGAATGAGAGGGTGTTCTTATTATTATCATTATGCAGCCTAGGAATGTATTAGCAATAGAGATACAGAGTTGCCATTAATAATCTTCCAATTCTAAATTCATTTAATTTCATTGTGCTTCTCTTCCCTGTTTCACGTTGGATTTAATAGTGACTCATAGGACTTTTATTTTGTCATATGAATCAAATTCTAAAGCCTGTAACTACTGTTTCTGTAAGTGATAATCACACCTTTCATTTCACCCTGATTTGTAAGAGGTATGCTTTGAAAACTTGCCTGAAGACTTGCTTTTTCTAATTGTTCTGGGTAGAATTGCCAACATCAAGTTTCACCAAATGAAACTGCAAGATGAATGTGGCAGTTCCCACTGAGGAGAAACAATTCATTGGAGGCAAAAGGCGCTTGATGATATCAGCAAAGTAACTCTTCATCCCTCTCTACAGGACCTGATCTCATATGGGTGGAAAGAGGTTGGAAAGGGATGACAAAAAGAAAGAGAGAAGGGGATGGCAGAAAGAAAAGAGAAAGAGAGAAGGAGATGGCAAAAGGAGAGGGGGAAAGAGTAGTATGTGGCCCCCAGCAAATTAGTCCCTCAAATTATTCTTGAGGGAATGTGGCCCTCAACAGAAACAGGTTGCCCATTTAAGGTCTGGGCTAAGAACATTTAATAACACTTTCCACCTCATATGCCTTCATTAGTCACCACTGACATTGTACATTTTTGTTTTGCTTTTGATGAATTAATTTTGTCTTATTCCCAGCTACCTTGGAGGCCTGCTGTTGGGGAGAAAAGCGGAATATGGATATTTAAAATTAATAAACCATGTGAAGTTACCGGTATCTTCTGAATAAAGTAGCAGTGGATATCATTACTTGATGAAGAGCTAAAGGAAGATTGCACCCACTGTCTCTCGTCTAGTTTGGGGAGGTTCCCATTGCCTCACATGCTCAGATTCAGTCACATCAATGTCGGAGGCACTCTCCCCATTCCCTCACCATGAAGATACAGCAGGTTAATATATGCATGGCCGCCTGATTTTCCATGGCGCAAAGACATGGCCCTTCTACAGAACATTTGTTGTGGGACTGGGGAAAGAGGGACTTCCCAGTTTGAATGTTAATGGTAAGGCATATTTTGCCAGACTGAGAAAGTCAGCAGTAAAATCTGAGTGTGGAAGTGAGGAGAGAAGGAGTGCATGAGTCTGTCGCAAATTCCCAGTCTTCCGGGTCATAGGTTGAAAGATCAGACAACAAACATTTTGTCCTTCCGCTCTGGCACATGGTCTTCTTCTTTCTTCTTCTTTGGCACATGGTAATGGGAGATTCGCCATGTCGATTGGGGACCTCTGGCCCTGCAGATGCCATTGGCTTATGCTTCCCATCACCCTTCATTGGCAATGCTGGTTGGGGCTGATGGGCGTTGAAGTCTGACAACATCAGGAGAGCTATGATTCCCATTGTGTTATACCAGGATCTGAAGCCTTAAGGTCTTGCTGCAGGGTGCTTTAAAAAACAAACAGAGGAGTTGAGGATCTGGAAACCCCCAGTCATTCCTTGATATGGGCTTCAGAGACCTGGAACACTGTTGTGCAGATGTGGTTCACCTGGGGGCCAAGTGGGCTCATGCTGTTTGCTATATTTCTACACATCTGAGTCAAACAATGACCCTAAAGGCTTTTTCGAGGTTTTCCTAGGATTAAAATGAGGATGATGAGATAGTCCTTCACTGTAAAGAATTACCCATGGAGACTAATTACTTTTTCTAGCTGCTTTATTTTCTTTTAATCTCCAGCATCAGAGAATACTCACTATAATTAGTGCTGAGACAAAACCGTCTCCCATTCGGCGTATGAAATATGCTGTGAATTCAAGAATGGTAGAGTTGGAAGGGACCACTACAGTCATCTAGTCCAACCCCCTGCAATGCAGGAATCTCAATGAAAGCATCCATGACAGATGGCCATCCAACCTCTGCTTTAAAACCTCCAAGGAGGGAGAGTCCAGCACCTTCCGAGGGAGTTCATTCCTCTGTCAAACTGTTCTTACTGTCAGAAAATTCTTCCTGATGTTTAGTTGGAATCTCTTTTCTAACTTGAAGCCATCAGTCTGGATCCTACCCTCTAGAGCAGGAGAAACAAGCTTGTTCCATCCTCCATGAGACAACCCTTAAGATACTGGAAAATGGCTATCATATCTCCTCTCATGACTCAACTGTATAAAACGTTTTGAATGTATTGTAAAGTGCAATATAGAATTGTGACACTGTGAGCTATAGCAAATTCAGTGCATTTTGCAAAGCAATTTTTTTTTTTAAAAAAAAGCATTTTCACAATGTTTTTAATGTGTGTGGAGATTCCACCTCAGTCTCCTCTTTTCCAGGTTAATAATAATTTATTATTTATACCCGCCCATCTGGCTGGGTTTCTCCAGCCACTCTGGGTGGCTTCCAACAAAAGATTTAAAATACACTAAAACATCATAAACGTTCAACATACACAACTCCCTCAACCGTTCCTCATAAGGCTGGTTTCCAGACCTTTGATCATATGCTTTTTCTTTACTGCTATAGTTTCCAATGGCTAGAGCCAAAGTGGTGTTTTTGCCTCTAATAGATTTGTGTATTTATTCCATAATCTATACAATTTTTTCCTAATTACATGATTTATAAATTACATACTTTCACCTTTTCATACCATAAATAAGTGTGCCTACCAAAATCATTATCATGGCTCTTGTGCTTCATTGCAAGTAAGCACAAAGCCTGGTTAAGTTCCAAGACCCCTAGAAACCTATAAAGGTTTATAGACAATGGGTGACACATTTATTGATCCTTTATGTAAGTTACAGTGGTACCTCAGGTTACAGATGCTTCAGGTTACAGAGGCTTCAGGTTTCATATTCCGCTAACCCAGAAATAAAAATAGTACCTCGGGTTAAGAACTTTGCTTCAGGGTGAGAACAGAAATCGTGTGGTGGCGAAGTGGTGGTAGCGAGAGGCCCCATTAGCTAAAGTGGTACCTCAGGTTAAGAACATTTTCAGGTTAAGAACGGACCTCCAGAACAAATTAAGTTCTTAACCTGAGTTACCACTGTATTATTTGTCTACTTTAATGTATAATTTATATATAGTAATCAATAAGGGATTGGGGTGGGAAGCAGTTTTGAAAGGGGGAAAAAAGGATTGGTCTGGCATGATTTATTTTTGAGAACCCCATGCTGGGTTTTAGTAATCACAACATCCTTTTTTAAATGCTCACAGACCGACTGTTGAATTATCTGTTCTAAGACCTTCCCTGGTATCGATGTCAAGCTCACCAGTCGATAGTTACCTGCGTCTTCCTTTCCCCCCTTTTGAAGATAGGGACAACATTTGCCTGCCTCCAGTCTGTAGGGACTTCACCTGTTCTCCAAGAATTCTCAAAGATAATAGACAAAGTCTCTGAAATTACCTCCGCAAGCTCCTTTAGTACCCTTGGATGCAGCTCATCAGGCCCTGGAAATTTGAATTCATTTAAAGTAGCTAGGTGTCCCCTTACGGCCTCTTTTCCTATTTTAGGCTACAGCTCCCTTCTTACATCATTTGTACTGTTATCACGAGGTTGGGCATCACTTTGGGGTGAAAACAAAGGCAAAGTAGGTGTTGAGTAGTTCTGACTTTTCTCTGTCACCCAATAACATTTCTTTATGTTCCCCACACAAAGGAACGACCACTTGCTTGTTCCTCCTCTTACTTTGAACATAGCCAAATAAACCTTTTTATTATTTTTAACCTCTCTTGCAAGCCTAAACTCATTCTGAGCTTTAGCCAGCCTGACTTTCCCACTTGCAAATGTTGACTACTTGTGTATACTCCTTTGTGATTTCCCCTTTCTTCCATTTCTTATACATGCCCTTCTTAACTCTCAGCTCATCTGTAAGCTCCTTATGCAGCCACACAGGTTTCCTGAGATGCCTCCCACTTTTCTTTCTTGTTGTTAACGTCTGCATTTGGGTCTTCAATATTTCTCCTTTTAGAAACTCCCCTCCTTCTTGGGCTCCCTTCTCACTGAGTATTTCCGACCATGGAATCATACCCAGTAGCTCCTAGTAGCTCCTAGTAGACTAACTAAATGGATAAAAAATGTGGAGAATTTGCAAATATTAGTTTCAACCAACTGGTAATCTGGCACAACAGAGGTGTCTCAAGAATACAGAAGTTGGGAATCTCTGGTCTAGTGTATTATTTGAATTTTTCTTGTGGGTGCACAACAAGGATTGCCACAGTGGGAGTTCCAGCAGAATAGCACAGATAATCTATCACACATACACACACACATATATAGGCACCCCCCTCTATTCTGAACAGCATCAGGTTCCCTAGCTGAGCCATGGAATGAGTCACCAGGCTTGCTCTCTGTTAATGTCATCAGATGGTGGAACATTATCAACAAAACAAACAGAAAGATGAAAACGGTGGGAAAGAAAGTAATTAGACTTGTCCTTAGGGCTACATTTGCAAAAGTACATTTGATATACTTGCTGGGATTTCCACCCCCTACAACTTTAGAAACTTTAATTAAAGTGTATTTTCCCACACCAATAAAATCTGAAGAACTCCACATTTGCTTAACATTTTTAAAGAACACATGGGTTTCAGATACAAGATATTCTACAATATGCGCCTGGGCTGAGCCCTAACCACGGACTGATAGAAAGATTAAGTATAAGATGCAGGAGGATTTACAGCTCAGTCAATTAGAGCATGGTGCTGATAACGGCAAGGTTGCTGGTTTGATCCCTGTGTGAGACAGCTGTCTATTCCTGAATTGCAGGTGGTTGGAATAGATGTTCTTTAGGTTCACTTCCAACCAGGAGGGCCAACTCACCCTCAGGATTGAGGGTGCCTGCTGCCACAACATGGATGTGCAACTTCACATGCACATGCCAGCACATAGTATGTGTGACGTCACACACATTACGTTGAAGGAACAGGTTACCCAAACCTGACTGCTCAGTGTGCAGTCACCTGAACCGGGCCCCAGCCCCAAAATTCCCTAATTCTTTCTTCTTCGATAATTAGCTAAAATCCATTAGCTTGAGCTGTATAACACAAACCAGCTGTATAAAAAAAGCCTTCTCCTTTATCAGTTCCTGAAGGCATAATGGATGGTCTTGTCAGTTCCTAGCGGAGATGGGATGGTCTTATCTTACCAGTTGTAAATATCCTGACCACGATGATGCACAGACCTTGCAAGACAGGCCTGTCAGCCCGGGGATGGTGCCAGGAGTAAGGAGTACTCCTATAGATGGGTGACTTTTCTACTCCAAGATAAGAGTACAGAAACAAGAAGGTCTGTTCATGCTCAAGGAGGCTCAAGGATGTAAACTTACATGTACAAACACACACGAGGCTGGATTCCTGGGGAAGGGGAAAGGGGACCTACAAGGGATATAAGCTGTATGTAATTGCTCTCTAGGTGCGCTTGCTGTGAACAATCACGCAGTGCCTTTCTGTTGCTCCGGAGAGCAGGAATAAACTCTTTCTCTGAAGCAACCCTCAGTGTCTATTGACTCCTTCCTCCCTCCTGGGAGCAACGCTCACCCAACCCATGGAAAAGGTCTGAAAGGCTACAATGTAAAGGCATGTGTATGTCACATCACACATCTGCATTGCGGTGCTGGCGGTGGAAGCTGTCTCCTCCTCTCTGCAGACAGCGAGGCACCCTATTCTGCAGGGAGGGCCTCGGGCTCGGAGGCAGAGACGTACTGCCTCCACATCCGAGCCCCCTGTGGTGTTCATATGGAGCCCCCGGCCGTCTCACAGACTATTGACCCGTACACCACTAATCTGCTGCCACCAACCAGGTCCTCCCCGGTAAATCACTTAGTCTTGGTCAGGTTCTCAAGTTAAAAAAGAAGAGTGTAGTTTATTGAAGACACAAACTTTAACTGCATTCCAAATGTTGTTACTCTTTACCTTCTTACTCTTATTTTTTCCTGTCTCAACCAAACTTAATAGGTTATTGTATTTTAGTGTTTTGTTGGAAGCTGCCCAGAGTGTTGGAAGCTGCCAAGAGAAGGGCGGAGTATAAATAATAAATTATTTATTATTATTATTATTATTATTATTATTATTATTATTATTATTTTATAAATAATAATAATTTATTATTTATACTCCACCCTTCTCTTGGCAGCTTCCAACACTCTGGGCAGCTTCCAACAAAACACTAAAATACAATAACCTATTAAGTTTGGTAGTTATTTTTCTCTTTGACATCTGGTGGGAGGGTATTCCACAGGGCGGGTGCTGCTACCAAGAAGGCCCTCTGCCTGGTTCATTGTAACTTGGCTTCTCGCAGCGAGGGAACCGCCAGAAGGCTGGACTTCAGTGTCTGGGCAGAACAATGGAGGTGGAGACCCTCCTTCAGGTATACCTCCCCTCACACAAGAACCCACTGCCCTAACTGTCTCTCTATTTCCAACTGCCTGCCAACTGCTTTTCCAACTGCCTTTCCCAACCAACCAACCCATTAAAACCAGCCAACTACCCACACCCCAAACCTCGGGCTAAGCCCTTTTATAAACAGGTAGGCTCCACCTCTGGCTTTCCTATTGGTCTACATTTTAACCCTTTCTCTTCCCCCTGTACAGACATTTTCAAACGAACAGGTAAACACCGCTGCCCCCCCAAAAGTGTTCCTGGCTGGCTGGCTGGTTGTGCAGTGCAGAGCTACACTGTTTCTGTCTCGGAGGTAGTGCTGCTGCCTGCCGGCTTTTGAGTTTATCTGCATATATATTTTTCTTAAGTCTCATCTCAATCCTTCATTCTGACAAGCAACGAACCCTCCCAGTTCTGTTGAAAATATGAACAATTATATGCAGGGCTGGATTTAGGTTTGATGATGCCCTAAACTACTAAAGGTATATGCCCAGCTTTCCTTTGTCAACAACAAATTGTGGCTGTTTATTGTGTTGAATATATGCTATATGGTAATTTATGGAGCTAATAGGTATCTAAAACCAGTGATATTTTAGGGAGCAGGTGGGGCCCATTACTTAAATCAGGCATAGGCAAACTCGGCCCTCCAGATGTTTTGGGACTACAACTCCCATCATCCCTGACCACTGGTCCTGTTAGCTAGGGATGATGGGAGTTGTAGTCCAAAAACATCTGGAGGGCTGAGTTTGCCAATGCCTGACTTAAATCATAGGAGCCTACACAACGCAACACTGTTGCTGTATGTAGGTTTTATTTTATTTGTTTTTTTATCTTATATTTTGGAAATGTACATCCAGTTCCCCCCCTCTAAATTTATTTGGGGGCCCCCAAGAGAGTGGGGCCCTAAGCTATAGCTTGTTTAGCTTTATACATAAATCTGGCACTGATTATATGCATATGCACACCAGATTTCCTAAACTAACCAGTGCATAAACAGAGAGAAACTCTAAAAAAGTGTATTAATATATTTATAATATAACACTGTAGAAATATAGTACAACCTGGGACTTGATTCCTTGATAAGTATTACACATATATGTAATTTATTTGCATATAATTTTGCATATAATTAGTTGAGGGTTTTTTAACTTAATAACAACAACCCAGGCAATGCAGCTCAGACATAAACAGGCACTCAATGTGACGACAAACGAATATGTGCAAAACTTGATTGCATCAGAACCACAAATTTTCATGTATAAATCCATTTTAAACTGATTCCTCATCCATCCCTAGCAGCAGAATGACAGTAGTAGAGATCTACACCCCCTATATCATGTCTTCCCATTATCCATATATTTTATTAGCACACTTAGGAAACAATCATAGCTATGGGAAACCAGCATAATTCATGCCATCTTCAGTTAAGATGGTGTAAAGCTCTTCATTGTACAGAATCTGGGTGGCCAGCAAGAGGGGACTGTGCTCAGTAGAACCTCGGGTTGCGGATGTAATCCATGATGGAGGCACGTCCGCAATCCGCAGCGTTCGTAACCTGTAGCGCCGCATCTGCGTGTTGGGATTCACAGAATGCTGTGTGAGATAGTAAGTCTGCAGGCTTGAGTTTGCTAGCTGCTGCAACTGGCTGATGCAGGCAGCCTGCAATACTTTCTATGGAAGTGCTGGGTCAGAAAGACTCAGCAGTAATGTGCTGTCAGTTGATTGGCTGTCATCGGTTTAAAAGGGAAACCTTCAGTAGTAAGGGGTTGGTGTAGAGGAGTGTGGTCAGAGAGAGAGAGAGATAGAAAGGTCTTCCTATTTGCCTTAAGGTGCAGCCAGGTACTCTGTTTGACTATATGAACTGCTCGTGTATTATAGCCTGTAGATATTTTATATATAGCTCACAATAAATATATTGCACTGAAGAACCTGGAACTCTGAGCATTTCTGCTAAAGCACCGCAGAGAATTTGTGACACTTTGCACACACATGATGCGATTTGGCGCTTCTGCACATGTGAGAGTGGCGAAACCCGGAAGTAACCCTTTCCAGTACTTCCGGGTTTCCTGCGGTCCGCAACCTGAAAACACATAACCTGAAGCGATTGTAACCCGAGGTACCACGGTATGGCTATTGAGCATTTTCCTGCTCTGCGCTATATGGAATCGGATGGTAACCAACTCTGAAAACCATATCTCTTTCAGAACTGAGTTCTGCTTTGAGCTTGAATAGACGTCAACTAAGGGATTGGCTCTTCTGGACTAAATACAGAAAGGACCTGCAACTAATTAGAAACACCAACCCCCCCCCCCGCCCTCTTGGAATCCCCTTTTGAGAACAGAGCATTATTTTATATTTATTTTATTTTTAGATTTTTATTATTTGCAAACACATAAATACATAAAATATATATAAATAAAACTGAAAAGAAAAGTAAAGAATAAAAAAGAGAGAAGAAACAAAACAAAGAATGAAAATGGAAAAATAGATAACAAACCTAAAAAAAAAAAAAAATTCATATCAACTTCTACATAGGGAGTTCAAGCCTTTTTAAAACAGCTTCAGCTTGGCTCCTTTATTCGTATCTTGACTTCCTGCTATCGACGAACATACTTAGCAAATCATTTTTTTTCCAGATAACTGTATTCAAATGGTAAATATTGGAGAGACAGTCTGACTGTCAGTGGGATTTAGTCTATGCTAAGCCAGGTGATGTTCTGGAAGCCTTCTTTTTCCATGTAATTAATAACGACAGCCAATTCTCTCTTTGTTCTTTCTTTTGAGTGATTTCTTATTAGATCCATTAATTTGGCAAGTTCTATATATTCACTTAATTTTAAGAGCCATTCTTCTTTTGTGGGAATTGTATTACATTTCCAATGTTTCACTGTCATGATCCTTGCAGCTATGATTGCGTATAGAAAGACTCTTTTATTTTCCTTTGGGATGTCTGTTGTGAAAATTCCCAATAAAAATAATTCTGGCTTTTAAAAAATATGTATGTCTAATCATTTTTTTATTTTTTCATATATCATGTCCCAGAATATTTTTATTCTGGGACACGTCCACCACATGTGGAAAAGACTCACCTCTTTTTTATTACATTTCCAGCATTTGTTACTAATCTTTTTGTTCATTTTAGCCAATTTTGCTGCAGTCATATACCACCAGTACATCATTTTAAGGAAATTTTCTTTAATCGTGTAACAAGCTGTGAATCTAATATCATTTTTTCCAGAGTTTATCCCATTTTTCTAATTCTATATTATATCCCAGGTCTTGTGCCCATTTTACCATTACATCTTTAAGATGCAATTTTAATAATAATTTGTACATTTTAGACAGATTCTTTTTTGTTATTTGAGAGATGTTCTTAGTCCAAATCAGAGATTATTTTCTCAAACCCCTTTTTTCTTTTATCTTGCTCAAAGATTCTGTTGATAATATTGCAGCCAACTTATGCCAATTTGTTTTAAAGTGTCATAATTCTTTAATCTTAATTTATTATTGCATTCTTCTAATACATTTTTATAGGTTAGCCATTTTTTAGAGCCAGTTATCTGACCAAATTCTTGCCAAACTGAGCTGGGAACCTGTTGGCTAAGCTATAGATCTGTCACATCCTAACTTGCTCATCCCAGTGGATATAGAAGTAAGATTGTGCCCTTACCTATATTGTGACATCATCATAGTTTACATTTCTCCATCCTCTCTCCACATCCACTGATTGTCACTACAGTGGACGCTCGGGTTGCGGACGTGATGTTGGGATTTTTGACTACGTGCCATTCTGTGCAGCTTCACACAGCGTCAATTAAGAGTTGGCCGACAGCCAAGGATGACTGAGCAGAGAGGAGTTATCTGCCTGGAGATATGGGACCCTGGAAACAGCTTTACCATTGGTTAAGGTCTCACACAGGCATAATGACTTATGACCCTTACTGACTGGAGTGTGTGTTGGTCACTGTGAGTTCTGAGAGTCGTTTGGAGTTTGTTAAGAGAGAGCTAGTAAAGACCCATGTGTCTGTTCTCATATATAGTAACTTGTAGAGTCTGCTGTAAATAATAAATACATCTATGTAACCAAGTTACTAGTAGCAGCATTTTGCTCCTGCTTCATCCATCGTGCCTGTAACTGATTGCTTTCTGGAACTCTGCGTACGCTCTGCTAAGGTCTGGCTAAGGATCTGCCACAGGTCAAAGTTGTGAAACACCAACACGTGATCCATGCAGGATGCATGTTCGCAACCTGCAGTGGCGCATCCACGCACGCATAGGTTGCGATTCGGTGCTTCTGTGCATGCACGACCCCTGAAACCCGGAAGTAACCTGTTCGGGTACTTCTGGGTTTTGGCAGGTCCGTAAACCAAAAAAATGCAACTTGAAGCGTCTGTAACCTGAGGTATGACTGTACTGGGCTTTGAATAATGCAGGATATGATGGAACCTTAAGGTTGGTAAGTGATCCTACAATGAATGAGGGAAGCTGACATCCTCTCCGAATTTTCTAGAGTTCTGTCAGAGTGTATACATGTCTATAACCACTATGTGATGGGGCTGGAAATGGCTGGCGCTTGAAGGTCTAAACCCTTATTAAATGTCATCAGTGAGCTATGTCCTTATGCATGTTTCCTATATTTCATAACTCTATATTTCTCTTTTCTTTTATTTTTTGAATACCAGATTTCTTATTGATTTTTTTTATTGTTATCAAGGCCACTCATTCTGAGGTAAATAGGTGTTAAAAATGGAAAGTGGGTTGTTCAAATTTAGCACTGTAGCAACAACATAACCTTAGCTCAACCCAAATTTCATTAAAAGAAGGTATTTCTTTCCCCCATATGATATTGTTTTGTGTTCTGCTGCCTGGTTTTCAATTGTATGGCCACCAATGATTCCACCCACTTTTTGTCAATGCCATTTTACTGCACCTTGTTTTCATTTTCTACCTTTGTCCAAAGTTTATATATATTGCCTTCAGCATCACAGTTGAGAATATCAAGAAATGCTGCAATCCCTTAGATGTAGTACAAGCCCACACCTTCTGACTCACCAGAACTTCTGACTCATCAAGCCAAATGCTATATGTTGTGACCTGTCAAGTATGTGACAGCCCACCCACTGTCTCAAGTGGTGAACTCCACCTCATGTCCAAAACTACCAAATGCATTGCTAGCTGATTTAAAAGTGTTCTGAGAGAATTGCGGGCAGAAAATGATTAAATAAACTTAGACACAGATACTCATGGTGTAGACAAGTGAGGCTGAGGGACCAGGAATCCCTGACGCCTAGCAATGATCGGTGGTGGCTAATGAACCTGGTGGGACAACTGGGCCACTAAGTAGAAGCTTGGTCAAGGAGATCATCAACATGATCATGAGGATATCTAGGGCTGTGTACCACCTTCTGATGAATCCCAAACAGAAGGTCAATTTTCTGGGATCCAGGCTTGGGCTGAGATAGGCTGAGAGAGCCTTGGAGAGACCCAGATTGGGTTACCCAATGCAATCTGGTGTTGTCGGTTGATGAAGCAGGCTGCAGGGGTCTACTTCATCAGCCTGTTCCTCACAGAGACCGCGCTGGGGTCTCTGTGCAGACCCCATCATGGCTGAATCCTCTCCTGAGCAGCTGGGAAGGCACTTGGAAAGCAGCACCCAGCAGGATTGAATCTTGCAAACGTCTAGGTGCTCCTTTGAGAGGGTCTTCCCTGTAGTGAAGGCAGCAAGAGGGAGGGAGGGAGGAGATGCAGTGTATCCTTCTTGCCCCCCTCCCAGCAAATGTTTAATTAGGGTTTATAAAACTTAAACATTAGCCCCACCACAAATTGTTCTGGGGCTGGATTCAGCTTTTTGGGGTTCCCAGGTTTTGTGTGTGTGCGCGCGTGTACAACTCTACATTATCAACATTATCAGCATCACTATCATTGATGATGATGTAACAGTCATGATTGTTATGAAGATAACATATTTATCTTCATAAATATCTCCACCCCCATCGTTCAGCCCGGACACTGAGATCCAGCACCGAGGGCCTTCTGGCGGTTCCCTCATTGCAAGAAGTGAGATTACAGGGAACCAGGCAGAGGGCCTTCTCAGTAGTGGCGCCCGCCCTGTGGAACACCCTCCCTTCAGATGTGAAGGAAATAAGCAGCTATCTTCTCTTTAAAAGACATCTGAAGGCAGCCCTGTTTAGGGAAGTTTTTAATATTTAATGCTGTATTTTTTTAACAGTGGATTGAAAGCCGCCCAGAGTGGCTGGGGACACTCAGCCAGATGGGCGGGGTATAAATAAATAATAATAATAATAATAATAATAATAATAATAATAGCACAAGAATGAATACAGTTATTGTGCCATTGCAATAAAACACTACACAATGTAACAAAACTGCAACAGCAAAACAGTAACTATCTTCCATTACCTAGTTAACAAATGCACCCTTAGAAATTTCATCTGCAGAGCAATTGTTCCAAATTTTCTGAATTTCTCTCCCTCTACTAAAAAAACCCATAAGCTATACATTCAATATTTGAGCTGTTTTAGTATATTTGGGGGGGGGAGGCCAGGAAATGACATATATAACTCCCAGAGATATTTTGGCACCTCACAGCAATATCAGAATCACATCAGAAATCCAGGATCTCAGCATGACAGTTGGGATCCAATTTTGTAATAAATATCCAATCTGTCACTCAAAAAGTAAATGTGGTTTCTTTTCCCAGTGTTTAAATTAGTAGCCTGGCCTCTCATTCTGAGCTCTGGCAGCTGCCAGACTGAAGAAGTTGCTGAGAAGGGAGATAAACCGGGAGAATTCTCAGTGGCTCGGCAGGACCTTTTCTAGGAAGAAAGACGGAGAGTTTGCAGTCCTACTTTCAGAATTCTTGCCGGCACAGGTATGAGCAACTAACAGACCATAGGCTCTGTTCGCCCATTGTGAGTTTCTAACAGCATAACTCCCACCCGTAAAGCCTACACTTATTATGACCACATGGGGTGCATTCAGACATGGGGGTTATTGCATTGGTTTTCCTTGTTGGACACAATTTATAATGCTAGTGCTTCTGTCTAAGTGTCTAACATTACTTTAAAAAAATCTTTATTAATTTTAATTGCACACATACACAAAGAATTTACAATCTCATACTGCAAAAAGAAAATTAAAAAAAATTAAGCAAAAAGAAAATGTTTATTAAGTATTAAGTATTAATTAGGAAGATTAAGGGTTTTTTATGCACGGTTTCTAACATTACTTTTACAGTGGTACCTCAGTTTACAGATGCTTCAGGTTACAGACTCTGCTAACCCAGAAATAGTACCTCAGGTTAAGAACTTTGCTTCAGGATGAGAACAGAAATCGCGTGGCAGCAGCACAGTGGCAGAGGGAGGCCCCATTAGCTAAAGTGGTACCTCAGGTTAAGAACAATTTCAGATTAAGAACGGACCACCAGAACAAATTAAGTTCTTAACCCGAGGTACCACTGTTACCTGTTGAATTATGGAACGGTGGCTTTTTGATAAGAATACAGGCCACAACAATTTCAGGCGTGTCCAATTGTCAAACATTAGTCAACGTCATGGTCCTTTTGGACCTAAAAGAAGGCAGAAGGGGGGAAGAATGGGGACAGAGCGTAACAGATCTTATGCATGCTTATACATGTTTTGCTGATGTGCAAGCAGCCAGGAACGGAACCCACACATGAAATGGTTGCCACCTATACCACCATGTCATGCAAAATTCCATTCCGACCGCTGGGTTTAGCGCAGTGGCGTAGCGTGGGTTGTCAGCACCCGGGGCAAGGCAAGTAATTTGCGCCCCCTAACCCGTGGATTTGGCCCCCTAACCCTAACCCCCAGATGTTGCGCCCGGTGCGGCCGCCCCCCAAGTACCCCCCACGCTACACCACTGGTTTAGCGTCCCCCCATAATTCCCCCATTAAAACAGTGCGAAAGAACTGTATGCGAGCATACCACACCACACCACATTTCATCACAGGATGCTAATGTCATGGATGCAGAGAAATGGAGAACTCCCAAGAGAAGAAGGCTCAGAGCCAGGGGATTGGTGGTGGGACACTGACGAGTGGTCAGAGGGAGAGGAGAGAGCAGACTGGGGAGGAGGAAGTGTCGAAAGCTGAAGAGGTAAAAGGGTTTAGTGAGCAGGAAGAGGCTGCGTGGAAGAGAGCCAGTGTGGTGTAGTGGTTAAGAGTGGTAGTTTCGTAATCTGGGGAACCGGGTTCGCGTATCCGCTCCTCCACATGCAGCCGCTGGGTGACCTTGGGCTAGTCACATTTCTCTGAAGTCTCTCAGCCCCACTCACCTCACAGAGTGTTTGTTGTGTGGGAGGAAGGGAAAGGAGAATGTTAGCCGCTTTGAGACTCCTTCAGGTAGTGATAAAGCGGGATATCAAATCCAAACTACTCCTTCTTTTTCTTCTTTCTTCTTCTTCTTCTTCTTCTTCTTCTTCTTCTTCTTCTTCTTCTTCTTCTTCTTCTTTTTCTGTGGCCGAGAGCAGTCCAGAAGCAAAAGTTGGAGAGGAGGAGGGCCAAAAGGCAGCAATGTAGCAGGCTGTGCCTAAGAAGCCAGAGAGGGACTTACCCTCCTGCAGTGACCAGCTCCTTTCCCCCTTGGCCTCCCACAGCCTGCTGAGGTATGAAGAGGGCAGAGCAAAGATAGACAAGGTGAAGAAGTCTCAGGTTGCTTGTGAAGAACCCAGGGGAGGAGGAGACTTAGACAGTGGTGGGAAGGCAGGAACCTTCAGACCACACAACAACAGTCTCATTGGGGGCAAGACCTACTGGCAAGAGTTGCTGTGCTCAGCATACCTGAGCTGTTTTTTTATTTTAATAAAGAGTTAACTTCATTGCCATCTTGCTGACCTGCTCCTGACTCCCTCCTTGATCCTAACAAATAGTGGGGAAATTACAGTGCAAAACTCCCATGAATTTCTAGGACGATATGGGTTATTGATATTGCAATTCAACTTGGAAGGAAGAATGACTCCTGAATCACCCCAATTTTGCTCCACTATTTTGCCACCACACAGAAGTGATGCTGATGCCTAATAAACACAGGGTGGTGGTGGTGGTTGTTTTTTTTAAAAATAGTGGTTTAAGAGATTTTCTGCAGTAATTTTGCTACGGATATTTAAGTTGTATCCCAACATTGCTTGAGCTGGTTCACCCGCCAAAGGACTTGCAATTGGCTTCAACTTCCACTTTCAGAAAAAAAATGGTGGCAAAAATAAGTAAAATCTATGTTGCATTGTGGAAATTTGTTGAGTTTGGAAGGAGAAGACTGAGCAGAGGGATATAATCTTATGGAGAAAATCAACCATCTCAATTTGTAGCTCTCAATTGCTGCACATACAGTTGTTACAGTATTAGGTTTGAAAAATAAACTTGAACACCTGAGTTAAAGTGGTGTGGTGGGGAAGGTTTCCAACTAAATTAATCCATCCTCTGGCTTAATGAATTATTATCATTTTCCAAAGCTGTCAGCAGAATATTGCTTTTCATTTCTCTTTTAAGTGGATAATTTTCCATTAAAGTCAAATAGGCTGGTTAGTATGGAGGTCATCTGTGAACAACTCTGTGTAGCTGATTGAAGCCCAATATGAATCCTATTATTTTGCTTTCCAACGAAACTTCAATTTTGCAGAAACACGCAACAAGAAAAAAGAAACCAAAAGTGACAAGAAGACAGCTTTACTCCTGTGGTGCAGTGGGTTAGTGTGCCTGGCTGTTAGCCAGAAGGTTGGTGGTTCGAGCCCAACCAGGGATGGCTGTGGGCAGAATTCCTGCATTACAGGGGGTTGCACTATATGAGCCTCAGGTTCTGTCCATTGCTACAATTCTCTGATACTATAATTCTACTTGCCTGGTACATTTTATAGTACTAATAATAATATAATAATAATGTATTATTTACATCCTGCCCGTCTGGCTGGGTTTCCCCAGCCACTCTGGGCGTTTTCCAACAGAACACTAAAATACAATAACCTATTAAACATTAAAAGCTTCCCTAAACAGGGCTGCCTTCAGATGTCTTCTAAAAGTTTGGTAGGTATTTTTCTCTTTGACATCTGGTGGAAGGGCATTCCACAGGGTGGGTGCCACTACCGAGAAGGCCCTCTGCCAGGTTCCCTGTAAGTTGGCTTCTCGTAGTGAGGGAATTCCCAAAAGGCCTTCAGCGCTGAACCTCAGTTTCTAGGCAGAACGATGGGGGTGGAGATGCTCCTTCAGGTATACAGGACCGAGGCCGTTTAGGGCTTTAAAGGTCACCAACACTTTGAATTGTGCTCAGAAACGTACTGGAAGCCAGTGTAGGTCTTTCGAGACCGGTGTTATATGGTCTTTTAGTGAAGGGAGGGACTCTAACAACAACCACTTGGCATGCAGAAAGCTCCTTGCATCTCTCAGTCTGAAATCCTAAAGAGCCACTGACAGTCACTGTAGACGATCCTCTCCCAGATGGGTCAATGATCTGGTTCAAAGGTATCTGTGTTCAGTTATTTCAGTCTCACAGTGCTGCATATTCCTACATTGCAGGGAGCTGGACCAGAAGTAGATTATCCTCAGGGTCCTTTCCAACTATGATTCTATAAAAATAATAATATCACTTCTGATGCACATGATGCTAGTCCCCTCACCCCACCTGTGTGGATGCTGCCACTTCTGATCCTTTCTGCTGGAATTTCCCAGGCTAGTTTTATAATAACATTTTTGATGTGATGTGGGATTGGTTTCTGCCTCTGTAGCTGGCTGGCGTTGAAAAGGTGTTGGCATCTATACCTCTGACCATGTGCCCTCTTGATCCCTGTCCCTCCTGTCTCATAAAACCAAGAACAGGAGGGCTGCCTGGTTGAGTCCAAAGCTTAATTCATCATTGCATGAGGGGAGGGGGCTGCTGGTTTGAAAACTCTATCCTAGGCATTGTTGAAATGTCTAAGAATGAATGGGTACCCTACCCAGAAGGATCTCACTCAACAAGCCATAACACTAGCTTCCTGGAAGGGAGGGAGCAGGTAGGGACAAGGTGATGGGGAGGTTCGCATGGTGCAGACATACTGGTGGAACAAATCCAGTGAACCCACACCATGCCAGCATCCTTGTTACCTCACGTTCCAGGTAAGTGGCAGCAACCTTGTTGCCAGGAACCCAGGACTGTGGCTTCACCCCACCAGAGCACCTGCCATGATCCTTCCTATTGCATCTCCAGGTAAGCAAGGAAGGTGAGGACACCCAATGCCCTATTCTCACTAAAGGTAAAGGTAAAAGGACCCCTGACCATTAGGTCCAGTCGTGACTGACTCTGGGGTTGCGGCACTCATCTCACTTTATTGGCCGAGGGAGCCGGTGTACAGCTTCCGGGTCATGTGGCCAGCATGACTAAGCCGCTTCTGGCGAACCAGAGCAGCGCACAGAAACGCCATTTACCTTCCCGCGGGAGCGGTCCCTATTTATCTACTTGCACTTTGACATGCTTTCGAACTGCTAGGTTGGCAGGAGCAGGGACCGAGCAACGGGAGCTCACCCCGTTGCGGGGATTCAAACCACCGACCTTCTGATCGGCAAGTCCTAGGCTCTGTGGTTTAACCCACAGTGCCACCCGTGTCCCTATTCTCATTAATGCTCGATAATTAGTGCCACAATGTGATATGGCCACAATCAGGCTCAGAGTTAAGCACCCTTGGAAACAGTTAACCCCAAGCTTTCCTTTTATTGGACTGTGGGCAGATGCCTCTCACCCGAGTCATTCCCTACCCACAGCAATCCAGCATCTATCTCTGCCAATCAGCTGAGGCTTTCTGGAAATTTTCCTTTAAAGACATGCAGCTTGATGTTGTGGAAGTTGGTTCTCTTTTGATATAATGGTAGAATGATTTTATGGATTTTACTGTTCAACTTTTTTTGTAATTTCTGAGTATGACTTTGAGTGCTGTTTTAACTGTAAGTATGACTGATATGTACTTTTAAAAACAATCAATTCCATTCATTCCAGGCATTCAAGTGCTAGAACATCAGGGAACACTATACTAAGGAAAGTAAGCACTACAAAAAAAAAAAAGTCTTCCTCTCTTTTATAGTATAATGCACCTGCATCTTTGATGCACTCAGTATTATGGGACTGTAATTTTGTGTTCCACTAAGTGAAGACTGAACTTTCCTTTTTTAAGATTATTTTTACATGTGTGTTTAGCTGCCACTGTTGGTCCACCAGGCTCATCTTATTTCAAAACTGATTGTGTAAGTTACATAAAACAATATCAGCCTGCATGGTGGGTCTGAAAAAAAAACTGTGTGTGTGTGTTGGGTGGACTTTTCAGACATTGATATGGGCAGCTTTCCACATGTTTATGCATCAATTTGGCTCAGAAGCTGTTTTCCCCAAATCAGATGTTTTTCCCAAATCAGGAAATAATGTGGCTTAATTTTGAATCACTCTGACATCAGAAACATTACCCACTTTTTAAGCCCCTTCCCCCCCCCAACTCTCCACTTTCATCTAGCCATCCATTTACTATTTTAATTTTTTTTATTAAAACTTGTATACCACCCTTTATCCAAAGTTCACAGGGCAATTCAAAGCATAAAGATACAAAATGAGAACACAAAATACGTAATAAAAAAGAACAAAAAACAAACCAATAACCTCCTTCCCATGAACACATTTAAAAGCCATAGAATGTTCAGTCAGCCAAAGGCCTGGTTAAAGAGAAATTCATTTTTCCAACTCCCCCCTCTCCCTTTCTCGCCACTTACTGGGCTGGCATGAGCTGTAGGTGATAAACATTTGGAAATGGAGCAGGGTAGCAGCCACTGTATCTCTTCCCAACTCTCAAATGTTGATCTGAACATCTGAATAGAGCCTAGCCACCTAAGCACTATTCACCTACTCTTAAATCAACACACATAGGTCATGAGCGAGAAGAAAGAATGGATGCATTTCCCCCCCTCCCTGCTCCATAATCATGGTTCCCTGTTATGTACTGAAGTTCTCACCCTGGGCCAGCAGGGGGATACTGTAGGTAGTTTACACTCAGGTCCACATATGCAAATAAGGGATTGAAAGTGACGTTCAGTGATTGGATAGTTACAGAAAGTGTTACAGTTGTGTTGTAGTGGAGCTCTATATAAGCAGGCTGGCTGAACCCTTCAGTTTAGTTCTGTTCTGGGCTGTGAATAAACAAGAGCTGTTTGAAGAATCACTGTGTTGTCTGATATGTTCACCCACAATTTAATATTCCCAAACACCTGACAAGGTCTCCCATCTGTGCAAAAGAGATGTTATTGCGTGATCAGGTGGTGGCAGCCCCAGTCCCCAGGGATCATAAGAAAGGAATAAAGACTCTGACCATGTTATATGGAATTAAAATTAGGCCACAACTTTATTAAACTTCTGAATGTAGGAAGACCTTGGCTTAGGCCTTGGGCGTGTATCCCTCCCAGCCCCCCAGCTGGGGGAACTGGGGCACATCAGGGTAAATAGGATATGGGGGTGCTCTGTGAGACGTGAGTGTAGCAGGCGGCCCAGCCCATATCCCTGCATGCAGGGTAGTTCACTGACAACCTTTCTGTGTATGGCCAGTGACACCCATTATGTAACCCCTTAAAGAGGGGGACCCTGGAATCGCTGCCGCAGGGGGATGAGTCACCACTTCAAACACACACCCATTATAGGGAAGAAAAGACTAAAGGATTCCACCGAAGGCCATAACTGCCAAAGTTGTGACATATTGCTACAGGGAAGACAAAACCTGCCAATGCAGGAAAATTTCTTCCCTGTCCTTCAACAGCAACCAGTCAAAGACCATAGCAGCACCTGCTAAACAGGAAGAAAAAGTTAACCTGCAAACAAGAAACATTTAACAAAGGGAGGGTATAGAGGGTGAATCTGCAGAGCCTACTGCTTAGCTATTGTCGGCCCCACCCCTATTTAATAATAATAATAATGTATTATTTATACCCCGCCCATCTGGCTGAGTTTCCCCAGCCACAGTACGAGGCTCCCAATCGAGTGTTAAAACAATACAGCATTAACGGGGCTGGCCCCACTTCCCAGCAAGAAACTTGATTACTGAGGCTGGGCATGAACCTCCAAAATTAACACTGAGAGTCAAGCCAACCCATTTTTGCCAGTAAGCTCCCTGGGAACTGTAGCACCATGCGCGAACCCGCAAAGGGCACCCACAACGTAAACTGTGAGTGCTCATTGTCAGTCCACCATAGGTAGTTCTTATCTCTTCCTGTTTTCCCATTACTCTCACATTCTGGATTCTCAAATGTTTTTCTGTCTCATCTTTTCCTTGCCTCACCTTCTCCGTTTTTTCCTCTTCTCCTTACCTCTAACTCTACTTATAGCCATGAACTGTTTTTCGTTTTTATTGTTTTGTCTCTTCAGATTCCACCACCCACCCATCTTTCCCTAGCTAGTCCAGTGATGGGTACAGTATACCTTGATCTTCTTTGCTATAATCCACACTAATGGATTTCTCAATTAGCTTGGTCCAATTGGAATTCTGCCATTCCAATCCAATCTGCCACATGCTTAGACTTCCTGTTGTTAGGCTGGTTCTGCAACTATTGTACAATTACTCAACAACTGAGACTCTACTTCGAATTTAACCAAGAGAAAGTCTAAGGTAAAGGTAGAGGGAACCCTGACCATTAGGTCCAGTCATGACCGACTCTGGGGTTGTGTGCTCATCTCGCTCTATAGGCCGAGGGAGCCGGCGTTTGTCCGCAGACAGCTTCCGGGTCATGTGGCCAGCATGACTAAGCCACTTCTGGCAAACCAGAGCAGCACACGGAAATGCTGTTTACCTTCCCGCCGGAGCAGTCCCTATTTATCTACTTGCACATGATGTGCTTTCAAACTGCTAGGTTGGCAGGAGCAGGGACCGAACAACGGGAGCTCACCCCGTCATGGGGATTCAAACTGCCGACCTTCTGATCGGCAAGTCCTAGGCTCTGTGGTTTAACCCACAGCACCACCCACGTCCCTTAAGAGAAAGTCTAGATAATGTTAAAAACTTCTAAGATGGGGTTTGCCAATAAGATGTGCCTCCTCCCCAAATTCGGACTGCCATTA
Source organism: Podarcis melisellensis (assembly GCF_964234715.1). Classification (NCBI taxonomy): domain Eukaryota; kingdom Metazoa; phylum Chordata; class Lepidosauria; order Squamata; family Lacertidae; genus Podarcis; species Podarcis melisellensis. The sequence continues at coordinate 83,667,389 of NC_138538.1, read as the reverse complement.
TAAGCTCTGATTATTGACTCTCCAGATAATTTACTGCACCTTGCTTCACTCTGTATGTTATTGCCATAATCAAACTGCTGAAATTAATAGCAGCTATATATTAACTTTTTTATTAAAATGTAAAATAATATCAATACATTCAGCTGCTCGGTTGAAAGACAAATATCTTCTTTTATATCATGTGGGCTGATTTACACAAACTGATTTACAGCTATAATAAGCTTCCCACCAAAGTTTTGATTAAATTGCACTTCAGATAATTCCTTCGTCTGTTTACTCTTGTTTTTTCTATTAAAACTATCCAATATGAGCCCCTCTGGGCCTTCCAAGCTAAGAGCGGCTTTGGATGAGACATTGATAGGGGAGCACAGAAAAGGCAAGTGAGATTCAGGAAAGCTTTTTAGCTCTCCTGATTCTGATGTTATTATGCTGCTGTCATTGCTGCCAAAAACCAGCTTCAGCATGGCAAGTGTCCCAAGCTATAGCAGTAATATTAGTCACCTGACAATCATGTTACTAATAATACAATTCACCCGCATGCCTACTCTGAAGTAAGGGCAGTATCCAACTAATTCATTCTGTCAGTGCAAGGATTTAGTAATTCATGGGGCAGTAGGGAGGGGAGTCAACGTTGTGTGATGACCCAGGAAACCACAGTTCAAATCCCTACCCATGAAGCTCAATGGGTGACTTTTGGCTAATCACTGTCTCTTTGCTTAATCTACATCAAGCATAGGCAAACTCGGTCCTCCAGATGTTTTGGGACTACAATTCCCACCATCCCTGACCACTGGTCCTGTTAGCTAGGGATCATGGGAGTTGTAGTCCCAAAACATCTGGCGGGCCAAGTTTGCCTATGCTTGACCGACCTCATAGAGCTGTTGTAAGGATAAAATGGAGAGCAGAGGGCTCCTTGGAGGGAAAGGCGGCCGCCGGCGGGGAGTGAGAGAGAAGCAGGAAGTTTTGGGGAGCTCGCCGAGGACCGGGAAGTGCCTGCTTGGGGAACCCACTCAACGGGCTCATGGAGGGTGGAAGTGCCCTCGGGATGGCAAGCGACAAGGTGAAGAACCTCCAGAATGAGGTGGAGGGTGTCAAGAACATCGTGACGCAGAACATGGAGCGTATGCTGGCAAGGGGAGAGAACCTGGACCACCTGCGCAACAAGACGGAGGACCTGCAAGCGACGTCAGAACACTTCAAGACAACCTCACAGATCCGATCTGGTGGAACGCTCTGTCAGAAGAGACTAGGGCCCTGAGGGACTTGACATCTTTCTGCAGGGCCTGCAAAACAGAGCTGTTCCACCAGGCCTTTGGCCAGAGCACAGCCTGACTCCCTCCTTTGGCAATCTTCACAGAACTCTAGCCCAATGGCTGCCACCAATTTGATTTGAAGTAATTTTTTAATGAAACGATTTTAGAATGTTGTATTATTTTATTGTTGTTAGCCGCCCTGAGCCCGGCCTCGGCTGGGGAGGGCGGGATATAAATAAAATTTATTATTATTATTATTATTATTATTATTATTATTATTATTATTATGAAATAAATAGAATGGTGCTGCACAACCAAAAATCCTACAGCTGATGGAATCATGAAATAATGCTTTTGATGCAACTTTAAATCCCTATATTCAGGAAAGAAGGTATATACCATTGCAAGATACGAGAGAGAAAACACCATTTCCCCCACACCAGCACCTCTCCATTTTCAAAATGGATGAATCATTTGACAGGTTCCCATGTGTTTATTTGCAAATCCAATCTGATAATCCGAATTTTCTGCATAATTTGCAGTTAAACTGCACTTAAACTGCATTTCCTTCAAAATGCATATTTTAAAATGCTTTCTTTTCTGTCTTTCTTTTTGAGTCAAGAATGTGTGAAAGCCAGTTATGATATGACTGTTAATTCTGGAGCCACAGCTTAGATCAGTTCATATAGGAATTCACAAAGGCCAAATTCTTCAAAAATCCCTAGTAGAGATCTCTCACATGGTCTTCCTCCTTAAATATATGGTTATCAGGTTGAGGGGCTGAGATAGGTGGTGGATCACCTCATGGTAGACTGGACCACCAACTTGATCCCAAGATCCAACAACGAGGTTTTCTTGACTGTAGCAAATTTAATGCACACTACTGAAGAATAAGAAGAAGAGGAGGAGGAGGAGGAGTTTGGATTTTATATCCCGCTTTATCACTACCGTAAGGGGTCTCAAAGCGGCTAACATTCTCCTTTCCCTTCCTCCTCCACAACAAACACTCTGTGAAGTGAGTGAGGCTGAGACTTCAAATAAGAAGTGTCACACAAGGTCACCCTGCAGCTGCATGTGGAGAAGCGGAGACATGAACCCAGTTCCCCAGATTACGAGACTACTGCTCTTAACCACTACACCACACTGGAATTACCACGGCAGCTGCCACCAGGCTTGCCCTCCAACGGATCTTCATTAAATGATATGAAGTGCACTCATTCTAATTACAGGATCTTGGAAGAATCCTGTATATATTTTTGTTGTTGTTGTGAGTGGGCAATTTCCGTGCTAGCTGCCTTCCTTGGATGGGGTAGCTGGTGTTGTGTTGTGTTGTGTGCCTGTTGAAGTGAACAACGAATCCTCTTACAGCAAAAACAGAATATACTCTGTTCCCATGTTCCTTTCCGGTGAAGTATTTCCCTCTGAAGCCAGAGGACAACTATAGATAAATCCTTTACAACACAAGCAAGGCTCCTCATGAGAAAGCAGCAAGGGCAGCCAATAGTTGGATTCTCTCTCCCTCTCTTTCTTTCCCCAGTCGTGACTTCCCAGCAAAGTAAAGTCAATGACATTTTAGATGGACTAACGACTTGCTCTTAAGTGGTTTGTAGCTGTAGCTGTAACATTCCTGTGGATTTCGTTAAGGCATCAGCGCCGAGTCCATGCAATCCCCTTGTGGCTTCCTGATCACCACATCTGAATCTTGATAGACAGGCTTCTGGAAGGCTTGAGTACAAGAGTTCTTCAAGTACTTAGTAGCCGGTGAGGCATCTCGGTCCCATACCAATCAGTTCTTTTTAAAAATGCAGTCTATGAAGTTGTCATCTTCAGAGGAAACATTTCATTAACGCAAATCATGATGAAGACAAGGGGATTGCAGTCCCTTGATAAGATCCATATACATAAATGCATGAGAGCTGGCAAAAGCAATTGCACACTTCAAAAAAAAAAAAGCCACAGACACCAAGGGACTGAATGAAAATATGGGACAGAAGCCAAAGGGGATCTGACTTCAAACATCTACTGAAGAATTACAAAGGAAGGAGGTGGTAATGCTTTATATTTTCAAATAGCCTTGATTGATACACCATATGAAGCAATATTTCATCGTTCATAGACCCCATTAGCACAGAGAAATTTGTGACACAGCCCCTTCGCCAATGATTTATGCAGGAAATCTAGTTTCAAGGAAATACACCAGGTTAAACTCTTTTTAAATGGTGGTTTCATAATTCTGATTTATCTGAAAGTGACATTGTCAGTCTATTTGGAGCTGCGTATGTCTCAAGCATGCTTTCAACTTGTTACAGGGGGAAAGATCTGTTCAGGGAAGGAGAAAAAAATAGCAATTTTGTGCGAAGCAGCTAAGGCTAACCAATTCTTCCCCTGGTGTATTCATTGATCTAGATAGCACCAGCTTGTAGAAGAAACACATTATACATGGTCTGCTCAATATCACTTCAAAGGAAAATATGAACATCTTTGCAAAACGTCTACAGAGGCTAGAGTCTGTTTAAGTTGTATCTGTTAATCTGCAGTCATGTCAACTCCACTGCTGTGCTAGTCCAGTCTCTAGTGTTCACCTCTGTCTTAAGGACATAAGGAATTGCCTTGGTGATTTGCTCAAAGGCCCAGCCACTGCAGCCAGGGCCAGGTCAACATTTTAATGCAGGATGCAAAGGACAAGATGGTAGTCCTGCTCCATTCCACATACAGAAAATGACAAGACATAGAATTGGAGAGTTGGAAGGGACACATAGGTCATCTTTGATGCAGGAATAGCAGCTAAATCATCCATGACAAATGGCCATCCAACCTCTGCTTATAAACCTCCAAGAAGGAGAGTCCACAGCCTCCTGAGGGAGACCGTTCCACTGTCAGACAACTCTTACTGTCAGAAACTTTTGCCATATATTTAGTCAGAATCTCCAAAGCAGGGGGAAACAAGCTTGTTCCCTCTTCCATGTGACAGCCCTTGAGATATTTAAAGATGGCTCACTGGAAGGATAGATCCTGAAGCTGAGACTCCAATACTTTGGCCACCTCATGAGAAGAGAAGACTCCCTGGATGTTGGGAAAGATGGAGGGCACAAGGAGAAGGGGATGACAGAGGACGAGATGGTGAGATAGTGTTCTCGAAGCTACCAGCATGCGTTTGACCAAACTGTGGGAGGCAGTGGAAGACAGGAGTGCCTGGCGTGCTCTGGTCCATGGGGTCACGAAGAGTCGGACACGACTAAACAACAACAACATCATATCTCCTCTCAGTTTCCTCTTTTCCAGACTAAACATGCCCCAGCTCCTTCAACTGCTCCTCATAATGTTTGGTTTCCAGGCCCTGATCATCTTGGTTCCCTTCTCTTACTTCAAACACTGTTGATGGGACAACATCATTCATTGCACCTGACAGTATCAGGCTAGCTTAGGGAGCGCACGGTGAAAAAGATTAGGAACTGGTGCCTGTGATGACACTTTCACTTTGCCTTGTCCATCGTTCTGTTTTTACCAGCTGCCAGCCAGATACAGTGGGCGCTTGGGTTGTGAACGTGATCCGTGTGGGAGGCACGTTCGCAACCCACAGCATTCACAACCTGCAGTGCCGTGTCTGTGCATGCGAGGATTGCGATTCAGCACTTCTGCGCATGAGCAAAGCACGATTTAGTGTTTCTGGACATGTGCGAGTGCCAAAACCTGGAAGTAACCTGTAAAGGGAATTGGGGTTGCTTGTGCGTAAGTGGCCGCTGCTTTTGGCAACTTTCCCTGGCTAAACTTTTCCCTGGCTGAACAGCACTTTCTCCGTGGCTGTGTCAGTCACTGGCAGAATCCGTCAGTGGGCGTTTCCTGAACTTCTTCCAACATAAAAGCTGTTTGACACCAAGTCGCCGCCTAGCCTCCCTGCGCGGAAGTTTTCTGCGCAGAGTGGGTGCGGCCAGCGGAGGTCCTGGGCTCTCCCCGCTGGTCTCTGTGGAAGAGTCTTGGAGCCATCTCTCCGACGTCCCTTCCGGCTCTCTTTTCTTCCTGGTGTCACGCTGATCTCCTTCCTCCGATGAAGTGTTCCCTCTGTCCCGGCTGGGCCCTTCTCCTGCATCGCTAGGGAGCCTCACCTCCACTCTTGGCTCCGATGGCAGTTCCCTGACATAACCCATTCCGGTGCTTCCGGGTTCAGCAACCCAAAAACGCGCAACCTGAAGCGTCTGTAACCCGAGGTATGACTAAACAAAAAAAATTCCTTCCAGTAGCACCTTAAAGACCAACTAAGTTAGTTCTTGGTATGAGCTTTCGTGTGCATGCACACTTCTTCAGATACACACATACCGAGGTATGACTGTTTGTCTAGGAAGCTTTCCTTGTATTTTGAGGTATGTTGACTCTGCTCAATTATGTTTTATTTAGTAATTGTGGATAAGACCGGTCCTCCATGATTTTGTTGGATTTCCTTTTAAAGACATATAAGCCAATGGCTATCATTTGCATCTTGTTGTAGATGTGGAAGGTGTATCACCCACAATGGTGTTGGATTCCAATGTCCATCACCTACAGCCATCGTGGTTAGACATCAGGGATGTTGTAGTCCAGCAAAATCTAGAGAGCCACACATTCTCCTTTGCTGTTGTAGACTAATATGGAATGGTGCAAGTTAATCAGTGCTTGTGTGACAAAGTAGCTCCTATGGTCAGTCCTGAACTTTCTTCAAGTCAGCTTCATTGGTCGACCCTGTGTCTTAGCCTTAAGAGAAAGGGAGAACAATCTGCTATTCGCCACCCTGTATATACATAAAACTCTAATCATGCCAGCTTGTTTTAGTAGGCTATTTCCTAAACTAACAAAACACAACACCAGCTACATTCATCTATCATTGTGGGGAAATTTCTCTGAGCCCTTGACCATTTTTATTATTCTTTGGATGTGTTGTCCAGCTCTATGATATTCCTCTTGAAGTGAGCCTTATCTCACCTGCAAACAGATGATTACTTGAGCAAGGGGCAACTTCTGGAATGTAGTACAGTGGTACCTCGGGTTACATATGCTTCAGGTTACATACGCTTCAGGTTACAGACTCCGCTAACCCAGAAAGAGTGCTTCAGGTTAAGAACTTTGCTTCAGCATGAGAACAGAAATCGTGCTCCAGCGGTGCAGCTGCAGCAGGAGGCCCCATTAGCTAAAGCGGTGCTTCAGGTTAAGAACAGTTTCAGGTTAAGTACGAACCTGCGGAACGAATTAAGTACTTAACTCGAGGTACCATGTACATTTGTTTGTTTGTTTGTTTGCTTGCTTGTTTGCTTGACAGACTGCCTTTCATCCAAAAGGATCTCAGGGTAGTGCACATCTACTATATGTTTGGAAAGTTTTTTTGTACATTCTGCACATTTTGTACATTCTTTATGTGGCCATAAAGAAATTTTGCATGATTGTTTCTGAGATCAAGGAGCAGGGTTTCATTTATGTTTTGATATAACTGGGCAGCATTTTGAATCAAGATGGCAGACTGAATTTTTCAAAACTACACATTTTGTGTGTGTTTCTTAAGAGTTCCTGAGCAATGCCCTGTATGAGACTGCTGGCAATACCATAAAATAACAAATAAAATCAAACACCAATAACAAAAACAAAACAAAAACCTGTTCCCTGATTAAAACAATTCAGCGGCAGTTTAAAATAAGCCCAAAGATCCTGCAGTCTTCCACCAAAAGGCTGCATGAAGAAATGTGTTTTCAGCAGCCTTCAAATATACAACAACAACAATCTTTATTACGGTCCATAGACCCAACAAAACATTACAAATCAATACACAGTTCATACAGCCTACCTCCAGGTTAATCAAGTATTTTGTTTAGAATATAGGGCTCATTTGTTCTTGCAACCACCGATAAAAACTTTGCCACAGCCAATGTTCTAGCTTTTGTCCGGTCTTCCAGTAGGAACCTGACATAGTGAGCCTCTGATTTTCCCGGGAAAGGTACCAGCAAGGGTAGTATCAATTCAGCCCTGGCCTGCTCATACTTCGCACAATGCAACAAAATATGATTTATGGAATCAATGTCTTGAGCACACGAGCAAAGTTTGTCCTGGTAGGGAACTCCTCTCAACCTCTCAAATATAATTCATGAGAAGGATTCCCCATTTCATGCTACTGAACACAGGGCCACTCCTACTGGCAGGTCTATCAGAAGGACCCAGGAAATGCAGGATCCAATTTGGCAGGTATGGGATTTATGACATGTTAAATGGTTATCTGTTGCCTTTGTCCATGGAGCAGAGACATCACCTTGCCAACAAAGGTCCGTATAGTTAAAGCCATGGTTTTCCCAGTAGTGATGTATGGAAATGAGAGCTGGACCATAAAGAAGGCTGATCGCCGAAGAATTGATGCTTTTGAATTATGGTGCTGGAGGAGACTCTTGAGAGTCCCATGAAGATCAAACGTATCCATTCTTAAGGAAATCAGCCCTGAGTGCTCACTGGAAGGACAGATCGTGAAGCTGAGGCTCCTATACTTTGGCCACCTCATGAGAAGGGAAGATTCCCTGGAAAAGACCCTGAAGTTGGGAAGGATGGAGGGCACAATGAGAAGGGGACGACAGAGGACGAGATGGTTGGACAATGTTCTCAAAGCTACAAACATGAGTCTGACCAAACTGCACGAGGCAGTGGAAGACAGGAGTGCCTGGCGTGCTCTGGTCCATGGGGTCATGAAGAGTCGGACATGACTAAACGACTAAACAACAACAACAAATGGTTATCTGTATTCTTCTGGGCAGCCCACTTGCTGAAATCAGCACATAAAAGGAGAACATGGCAGGCCCCCAAATTCTGCATCCATGCACTTATTAATTATATGAATGAAGCCTTCACTTATACAGTAGACCCTCCAAGTGTCCCTATTTTTGAGGAACAGCCCCAGATTTACAGAAGCCATCATGGTTTCTGCTTCAATCACAGAATGTCCTGTTTATCCTTAAATGTAAAGGTAAAGGGCCCCTGACAGTTAAGTCCAGTCACGAACAACTCTGGGGTTGTGGCTCTCATCTCGCTTTACTGGCCGAGGGAGCCAGCATTTGTCCGCAGACAGTTTTTTTCGGGTCATGTGGCCAGCATGACTTAGCCGCTTCTGGCGAAACCAGAGCAGCACACAGAAACGCCATTTACCTTCCCGCCAGAGCGGTACCTATTTATCTACTTGCACTTTGACATGCTTTTGAACTGCTAGGTTGGCAGGAGCTGGGACCAAGCAATGGGAGCTCACCCCGTCATGGGGATTCGAGGCACCAACCTTCTGATTGGCAAGCCCTAGGCTCAGTGGTTTAGACCACAGCGCCAGGATGTCCCTAATTTCATCAGAGAAATTTTGGAGAGTATGGAGTTATGCAACCCCTGAGCCAATGAGATAAGTAACTATACAATCATTAGAAGATATCTGAAGGATTTTTTTGAATGTTTAATGTTTCATTATGTTTTATATATGTGCTGGAAGCTGCCCAGAGTGTTGCTGTTGTTTTTGAATAGGATGTTCCTCTTTTAATTGGAGAAATGTTGGAAGATATGATACAGTTGCATGCATGGTGGGCTCTGTCCATGCAATCAAGAAGGCTTTAGAGGGGAATTAGGCAAATCCATGGAGAATAAGTCTCTCTATGTCTCGTGCTGATTAGATATTCCCCCTAGTATCACCAGGAGAAGGCTTTTGTGCTCATATCCTCTGGGCTTTCCAGAAGCATCTTATTGTCCACTGTGCAAACAGCATGGAGGATGAGATAGGCCTTTGGTCTGATAGAGCAATGCTCTTCTTATGTAATTTGATCGAACACACAGTCTGAATGCCTGGATGGGACTCTTGTTTGATCTGCATTGCGCCGCTAGGTTCTTTTGAACGATATTGCTTAACGCAGCTGATAAGCTTCTCTTAAGAACACCCCGCCTGTGAATGTTATTCAACGAGAAACTGTAAAAAAAAAAAAAAATTCAAGCCGCATACATTAAGATTAACATGCTAAATGAGGGGGAGCTAAATTGTACAATGATGAAGCAGTAAATCAAAGGCAGCAAATGGAAACACACATGTGAACATTTGCTGTGTATAAATTAAAGATGAGAACTATATGATGAGGCATCCCCCAAAGGATATCCCCTACACTGAGCTGATTTAAACATGAGCTACACTGAAATGGGAAATAGGTATTTCGATCCGGCTCTGCTGAATGCCTCTCGAAATTTCAACTCATTCCATCGTGTCCTTCAATTAATGGTACATTTAGCAATGAATACAAGAAGAGCTGCTGCACAACAGCTTGTCCGCATATGTCTGCCTCCACTGTTCCAATTTAGTAAAATAGAAATTAAACTGTACATAGTTTAAACCTTAAGGCAATGATCTCCAAGCACATTTTTTTTAAACTGTGCTTTCAAATAGTAATGATGCTTCCTTCCTTCCTAAAATATATATCCAGTGGCTTAATGGCCTTATTTTAGCTTCTGTTGACATTTCTCCAGAACTTGAAGACTCACTTCTACTTCTACTTCAAGTGCACTCTGGTGACAACTTTGGGATGTGTGGAAACTCTCTTAACCATATTTCTGGATCTGTGCCTCCTTATCTATAACAGTTCAAGTCAGGTTTAGCTCAGTGAGTTGGGTTTTCCTATTATATCGTTGTAGACCAGGTTGCGTGGGAGTCACTGAGTAGTAAATTTGGAATGCCAATCTAGCCCCAACACGGTTTATGTCATGATTAAGGTTTCTTTAAATGCATTCCCTGTCATATCAAATCTGCCTAGCTCCAAAACACAAAATTTCAACCAGATGCTAATTCTTTGAACAGTAATTAACAGCACGACACTTAAGGAGTAATTTTGATAATGATTACCATCATTCTTTTTTCATTCTCCTGAAGTGCTAAGTACAGTAATCATCACCTGTTCACAGTTGGTCTTATTGCACCACAGGCTATTAACAAGTGATAGCAGCATTTAACTAACACTTAATTCCCATTGCATTGGCAGAAACTGTTTGCTTTCTGATTAAAATAAATATAAAACTCAGGTACTTTTATTACCTTAATTTTCTGCAATCTAATTATTCCAAGTGACTATTTTTATGCTCAAACTATTATCAGTCTTTAACAGTTGTGAAACACGGAGTTGAGTATGGAAAACATCCAGATTTGGCACAGTTTATAACCTTTCACCCAAAGTTTTAGCATAATTTACAGGCCAACCCATTTTTCTATGCGCTGTAGCTGAATTTCACATAGAGCAACATCTGAAAGAATTTGGAACTTTCTGCTTGAGTGAAATATTTTAGAAATTGGAAAAGAGATTAAAAAACAGAAAGAAAATCACTTTGGTAAGAAGAGTACTTTCTTCATCTTTTTGTCAACTGTGGAACTCCATGAGTATCTGCCAAGCAACTGATGAATGTTACCAAGGAATCTGAGAAATGTTCTACAGTGAATACTCAACAGCAGGTTACCTGTTGGACTACACTGTCACATCATGGGCAATAAATGAACATGTGATGTCAAAAAACTCATTTGCATTGTGTGTTGCATTAGTGGCTGGCAAACAATCATTAGTCCTCTGATGGCATGGATGAGGTTGGAGACCATGAAGATCTTCTGCTTCAAGGTCTTCCCCTTTTGGTCCTTCCCATTCCCTTTCTTTTTCTTCCCAGTGGTGTTTTATAATTGAAAGACACAGAGGAGAGGCAAAACCTCAGATTAGTGCCCTCAAATAACTAAAAGATAACTTTACATGCTCACAAAAATAACGTTATGCTTACAACTTTGGAAACGACCTCCTGCCTAGGTGCAACATTTTCACTATTCTTTTTCTCTGTCATGGTGTCACAGCCCTGGAAAAGGAACAGAAAGAATGTCATGGTTCTCCATCGTGAATCTCCATCTTTTTTTATCCAGCCATCTTTAGCATCTCTCCTTTTTTTGTCCTTCTCTCTTTCTGTCTCTCTCCCTGTTAATCTCCCCTCTCCAGTCTCCAAAAGATGGTTGTGGTATCACCATTGTAGCCTATCATAACTGTTCATATGTAAACCATAGTGGTAAGAAAGCCTAGGGTCACAGTTCCCTGTTGGGTAAGGTGTGTCATATTAGGGGGGTTATTTTTTGCACATTTATTAATTAAGGGAGTCTTAAAAATAATGTTTTCTGTATGAAGAATTCAAATCTGTTATTATTTTTTGTGACTGGGCAACATTTAGCTTGTTAAGTTGACATTTGATGAAGCACATAAACTGTTTTCAGAAATCCAAGGAATTTTAATTTTACCTTCTGAAAATGTCAGGTAATGCTAATAGTAGTAGTTAATAATAATAATAATAATTAATAATATAACTACAAGTACTTAGCAAACATTTCTAATGATTTCTATCCAATTTGACACACATCTTATTTAACAAGCAAAACTAAATTATATTAATCTATCCAAAATATCTTTTGAATTCCTGTCATGTTGGCAGCCTTCATTTTCTTATTCGATAGTTGAAAAATTCAACATGCCCTTCCAGTGTTGGAGAGCAGTTAGATGGAACATTGCAGTAGTGGGCAGGGCCCCGACCTCAGAGAAATGCTTAAGCCATGCCATTAAACAATGTCATTTTAAACAATGTCCCTCTGATCACAACAACCTGCAAGCCAGTGCCCCAAGTGATGACAATTCTCTTATTTCTGGCTAACACATTTAGGGGACAGCTGGTGGAAGTTGACCCTGCTTGAGGGCCGTCATTAGCATGATGCTGACTTCATCTGAAGACATAGCCAAGAGAATAAAATGCTCACTTCAAAGCAAGGATAAAACAGCTTAAAAGGAATTTGGAAACGGGAGAGAGTGAGAAAGGGGTGGCAGTGAATAATTTCTGCCTTTGGGGCTCCCTTTTGTGAATAAAATTGTTAGTTTTGTCATTCTCATGCTGAGCTTTGTTCCACAGCTTCCATAAACACACAGTACTCGTGGGATTGTAGTAGCGCAAAATGAATCTGGGGAATTTGAGACCGGGGTGGGGAGTGGGGGGATTACAAATGGGTTTAAAGAACTAAAGCAAACCCTTTTTGTCTGCGTGATGACTAAGATTTAAGTGTAACACCATGTTAGAGACAAATTGCTCGGGACACTATAAAGGGGTTTAAGTTAGGGAAAGGGAGATGGAACAGATCAAAAAAATAACTAGACTGAATAATTTCCCAGTGGTGCAATCTATAAAACAGGAATAGAGGCAACAGTCCTTTCATTGCCATGGATGAATTCTTAATATGGAAGTGATTAAGTAAGATATCAGGAGAACGCCTTTCCATTCCTTGCCCTGTAGCAGGGGGCAAGCATGATAGCTGGATCAAGGGCTTTTAGAAACAAGGCTATGTTGTTTCACCTGGGATAATAGTTATATTTTAAGCTCCTCGGGGCAGAAACTGGTCCTGGTGCTCCATTGTGGCGTTTGCCTTCTAGGTGGGTCATAAGGAAAGGGTTAAATGAGTGTGAAGTGATTGGCCAGTGAGAACCCAAGGGGAGGAGTTAGAGTTGGAGTTGGAGTTGTGTGGAAGTCAGTTGAGAGTTGGGAGTTGGAGAAGGAAGAGGGAGGATATAAGTCTGTGGGTTGGTTGAGTTGTGTGGTGAGAGAGTAAGAGGAACTGTTAGGTGGAGTCAGATAGATAGTTGAGATAATTATTTTGAAGTTGTTAGGAACGTATAGGACAGTAAAGAAACTATGATTAAGAAACTGCCAAGAAAAATTAACTGAAACCATAAAACTTGTTCATGCCTATAAAATAAACTTGATTATTTGTTAATATTAACAACTGTCTGGACTCCGTGTGTACCTGAGGGAAATGGGTTGGTGGCAGCGAAGAGGCAATCACAGTGGTAGCACAGGGATCAATAGACCGTCAAACGTCTGGGGACCCTGTGTGATCGCCACAACCATCATCCACACTGATGGCAATACATGACAGTAGGGGGTGAGCATTTCTTCTGAGCGTGCTCCCCATCTGTTGAACTGATTTGAATACAACCTGCCTCACAACTGGCTTCATTTGGACTAGATTCTTTTAGGATTTGCAAGACTTTGAGTGAAAATTAATCACGCCGTCTGCAGGAACCTGACCTCAGGATTTTCCATTATCACCAACACTGGCATATGCTAAAGGTTTTTCTTTTCTTTTGGGAGACAATAGGAGATAACTTGTCACACCTGCACTGAGGCACATTTTTCAGCAGCGTTAAATGATGCTAATTCAAAAAAGAAGCGGAGTGATAGACTTGAACTATAGTTAACAGCTGCAGAAAAGCACAAACATACTTCCACACCGGTGATACTTTTGCTACCTTCTGAATATTCATTTCATTTTTATGCCATTCTTGCCGAATCAGCTCCTCAATCATGTTCTCTCCTGTGAGCTGTTCACTGCAAACCACATATACATAGTTAAATGAGCATGTCTCATCTTGAACAGGTTTGAATCCCGCCATCCTACACAGAAGTTTGATATTAGAATATATTTCAGTCTGATTCTTCTTAACCAAGTGTGGGAAACTGTTGGTGTTAGTATTTGAATTGTGTGACCAGGCGGCGACAGCCCAGCCCCCAGGGATCATAAGAAAGGAATAAAGACTCTGACCACGTTATATGGAATTAAAATTAGGCCACAACTTTATTAAACTTCTGAATGTAGGAAGACCTTGGCTTAGGCCTTGGGCGTGTATCCCTCCCAGCCCCCCAGCTGGGGGAACTGGGGCACATCAGGGTAAATAGGATATGGGGGTGCTCTGTGAGACGTAAGTGTAGCAGGCAGCCCAGCCCATATCCCTGCACACAGGGTAGTTCACAGACAACCTTTCAGTGTATGGCCAGTGACACCCATTATATAACCCCTTTAAGAGGGGACCCTGGAATCACCGCTGGAGGGGGTGAATCACCACTTCATGCCCCCCCTCCAATATAGGGAAGAAAAGACTAAAGGATTCCACCCAAGGCCATAACTGCCAAAGTTGTGATGAATTGCTACAGGGAAGACAAAACCTGCCAATCCCGGTCCTTCAACAGCAACCAGTCAAAGAACACAGAAGCGCCTGCAAAACAGGAAGAAAAAGTTAACCTGCAAAAAAGAAAACATTAAACAAAGGGAGGGTGAATTTCCAGAGCCAGCTGCCTGGCTATTGTCGGCTCCGCCCCCTATTTATAAATGGGGCTGGCCCCACCTCCCAGCAAGAAACTGGGCTGGGCGTAAACCTCCAAATAATAACACTGAGAGGCAAGCCAGCCCCCTCTTTACTAATAAGTTTCATGGGAACTGTAGCACCATACGTGATGCCGCAAAGGGCACCCACATTTTAAAGTGTGAGTGCTCACTGTATTTGTTAGGAAATGTATTTTACAAAGAATAAATTGAATTGGGGAGAGAGAAAGAAATTTGTAATGTAATGTAACAGCTGCAAAATCTTGTGAGTCCAATTAAGGTCACAGAAATGCTGAATTGTCAATTTAACTCCATTTAAAAGTGAGAATGGTTGTGTTTTAGGTAGTGATAGGAGGGTTGGGAGTTGGAGATTTTCACCATCGGTTTTTTCACCATTGTTTTGCTGAGATTGGTTGTTTTTTCCCACTGTTGTTTTGCTGGGTCCAAAGCTATAAATTATGGACTGCTTCGAAGGAGTTTTAGAAGGAGCAAGAAGCCTTGGGCTCAAGGAAGAGAGGTGCATTGTATTGCAGAAATAATACTGCTTGCTAATAGTTGCCATCCTGCACATAAGAAGTCATCTCCAAAGTCTTGTGTCTTCATCACTAGGGATTCGAGAATGAAACCGCTGCATCACTCTGTATTACTCAGAAAAACAGCCAACAGTTGGTCCTGTAGATGTTGCTAAACTACACCTCCCATCAGCCCCAACCAGCATAATCAATGGCCAGGGATTGTAGGTTGTAGCTTAGCAGCATCTGGTGGGCCAAAGGTTCCCCATTCCTGGTTTGTTTGAAAAAGAGAAGTGCCACATTCAGAGGGAGGTGGCATGGAGAAGTGTGTGGGGACTATTACCTTTTGTCTGCCTGATGTTTTCCCACTGTAAATTACCACCCCCTTCAAATAAATAAATAACCAGCAACGTGCATTGAACCCAGAAACAAATATGCAGCCAGTGCAATTTGGCCAGAACTGGTGTTAATGTGTCTCACTTAACAGCTGAGCCGGCCTATCCCTCAAAAGCTGTAGTCATCAAAGGCAGCCCCATTTACCATGTATTGCAGTAGTCTAACCTAGGGGCTATTTATTTGTTTGTTTTATTGCATTTGTCAAAAGCAACTTGCAACCAAATAAATAGGCAATAAATCCCACATAGATATATTAAAACCAAGAGGAAAGAAAAATGCATCCAAAATATCCTACCAGCTTTTAAAAGGCTGCAGTTAGTCAAAGGCCAAAGACCTACCAAGGAAAGTTTTTGCCTGGATATACAGTGGTACCTCAGGTTACATATGCTTCAGGTTACAAACGCTTCAGGTTACAGATCCGCTAACCCAGAAATAGTACCTCGGGTTAAGAACTTTGCTTCAGGATGAGAACAGAAATTGCCCAGATGCGATGCGGCGGCAGCGGGAGGCCCTGTTAGCTAAAGTGGTGCTTCAGGTTAAGAAAAGTTTCAGGTTAAGAACGGACCTCTGGAATGAATTAAGTACTTAACCCGAGGTACCACTGTATAATGATGGCACCAGGCGAGCCTCACTGGGGTGTGCATTTCACAAACGGGGAGTCATTGCAAAAAGGGCTTGTTGTGTGTCGAGGTCCACAAGCCACCCCCCAATAACTCACACATCACACATCAATTTTGGGTTTTTGGCACGATTTTGGCCACAACTTTATTTAAATACATCCAAGTGAGTGGTTGCTTAGGCATTGGTTCAGACTATCTGTCCTTGCCCAGGGGACAGAACTGACTTCCGGATCTCAGTGGAAGCCAGTGCGGGAAACAAATTTTGGGGAGAAAATGAAGCTGGTCCTCAGTCCCTCACTTCTCCCCTCATGCTCCTGGTGCTTGCACGGCCCAAGTCTGATCTCAGGGACAAGAACGAAAAGAATGGCAAGCCCCTGGATTCCTTTAACGGAATTCCCTTTCCGCACACCATTGGAGGGGTAGGCACTTACCCCTCCACCAACCAATTTGAACCAATGCCTAACCGCCAACCTTACAAGTTGTGACGATTTGCTACGCAGTAGGCAAAACCAAATGGCACCAGCCAATCAGCCAGATGGACAAATTCCTACCAGGCCCCTGCCTCAAAGCAGACGACCCCATGACAGGCATAGCAAGGTCAAGCGAACAACCCCCCGCCCCAATACAGGGATTGTGGGCGGGTGATCCGGTGCAAGCAGCCAAGAGAACGCTCAAAGTTGGGCATCCAGTATTTAAAACCTCTGACCCCTCCTTCAAAATTGGCAACAAGCAGTTCTCCCCAGCAACCCAATAAACCAATTCACTGCCTAGGTCCCTCCATAAATCCATCCAGCAACAATGAGGTGGCTTGTATCCCCCACTGCAACGTGCTCTCTGCTAGGGAGAACACGCTTTCCCGTGTTGCCATCTACCAGACCTCTTGTAGAGGAGGCACATGAAGAAAGGGTAACTTATGTTGGCTACACTTTAAACTGGTATAACTTCTGTCAGCTTCCTGTAGTTAGGATTGCTCTTCCAAGATTAAAAAAATCCACTTCACCTTTCAAGCTTGGTTTGTGGGGGTTTGGGGACATAAGGATCTGGTTCACTCCCAGATCCAGTACCCTACCTCTGCCCTAGGGACTATGCGACCTTCATTTATGTTGTTTCTCAACCCGTTTTAAAAATGGAGCTGGGCTTGATGTGTTTGTTCTGAAATACATTTGCAAATGAACTACCTGGATTGATTCCTGGATAAAGACTTTAGAATGCCACTTTCTGAGATCATGCAGTGAAAAATCAATTAGAACTGAGCACACTTGGAAATACCTGGGTCGTCATTAGCATGCTTGCTGCTTTGCAAAGCCGAAACTTTTCATCTGCTCTTCCTGTGATCACTTAAGGGCTCAGTCATTTGTTGCATTGTCTCCCTGAATTCTGCCATCTCCAAAAACATTTCTAAAAACGGCAACACTAAGGAAGCTGGCAATTAAACTTGGAAGAAAATTAGTCCACTGGAAATTGGTTTTAGGGGTGTTGTAAATCTGAGCAACATGAAGGAATAAATGAAGCTGGGTGAGAGGATGTTCAACGGTGGCTTTCATTTTCTGGAGAACAGATAAGAATTTTGAAGATTCAAAATAAATTCTGAGGCTGTTGACATTTTTAATGCACTTTTGAAACTTTGCTTAATAATTGCTCAATGCTATTTTAAGTTTTTCCCTTTGCAGTTGATGGCCATTCAATTTTTAATGATGGTTACTTTACCATCCATTTTACCCTGTGAAATTTAGTAAAAAGCTATTGGGCTAAATGCTTTTGAAACAAATACTTACCTATGTTTACATATGCATTCTGTCTTTGAACTGAAATGTATTTATAGAATCCTTCATAATTTTAGGAATGTTCTAATACTGAGTACCTTCTAGAAGCAGATTAAATCTCCACTTGGTGTGTATACCATCGTGTGATCTTCCTCTTTAGCCTTTTTTATGCATGAAAATGTGTAAGAGTGGAGGAGTAGGACCATGACAACATTTCATTGTGAAAGTATGAATAGGAGAACCACCATGTGTACATCTGTAGGTGCATACGTTTCTCTCTGCACGTTCAGGAGCCATTGAAAAGGGAGTTTTTGTTCACTGAGATTTAGGCTTATAAGTACCTTGGGTTACAGACGCTTCAGGTTACATATGCTTCAGGTTACAGACTCCGCTAACCCAGAAATAGTACCTCGGGTTAAGAACTTTGCTTCAGGATGAGAACAGAAATCGCATGATGGTGGCGTGGCGGCAGCAGGAGGCCCCATTAGCTAAAGTAGTACCTCAGGTTAAGAACAGTTTCAGGTTAAGAATGGACGTCTAGAACGAATTAAGTTCTTAACCCGAGGTACCACTGTATGCAGTTGTAAATGTGGGGGATCTATTTATTTCTTCCAAGTGAAAACATTTGAGTTGGGGTAGTGACTGCTGCTGCAATCTCCCCCCTTCCTCCTCGATGCATTCCTTTAATGCCTAAAAGGGTTTGCTCTGCATGACCTTCAGACATCTAGCCCTCTGCAGATGTTTATATCTATGTGTGGTTGAGGGAATTGAGAGCACAGTTTCCAATCCTGTCCCTGCTGCATCTATCCCACCCGCAGTGAGATCCCTGCTTTTCCAGGGATACTATAAAATTAGAGAATATGCATCATGTGGTTGAAATCTGTGCACATGGTCCTCTGTGGTCCACCATGAGCAGGCGAGGCCCATGAATAGGCAGGGTGTGGACACTAAAATCTTGGCAGAGCAGTTATTGGGCTTCAAATGCACAGCACCCTAACTTTCAGGCAAAGAAGACATGCTCTGTGATTTCCATGTCACCTAGATATTTCTATTAAACCAGCTATCACCCAATGTAACAGCACAATGAAAGATAAAATATCAAGCTCAGCTCTCCATGTAGCAGTTTCATTCTGATCACTGAAAGCCAACCCAAGCCAAGAAAGATTTGACAGCTTTCGGGAGAGATTTCCAGGCTCTAATTTTGGCAGCTGTCTAGACCAAAAGAATTCTATCTCGGCCTCAAGGAGCGTCTCTCTGTCCCATTTGTCAGGATGCCTAAATACTAAGGCTCCATTCTGCTGCTTTGTAAGAAGCAAAAAAGCTCTCATGCCTTCAAGGTAGAAGCAGAGCACAGCCTTGCCTGCAGATCTTAATTGGAGACAGGAGATATTGGAGATCATTACAATCGCTTCGCTGGTTTGGGACTCTCAGTCCATCTTGCCCAAATATCTGTATCCAGCCAGCACTATCCCTCTGTGAAGCTCACAGTGTGGTGTAGTGGTTAAGAGTGGTGGACTTGTAATCTGGTGAACTGGGTTCAATTCCCCGCTCCTCCATATGCAGCTGCTGGGTGACCGTGGGCTAGTCACACTTCTTTGAAGTCTCTCAGCCCCACTCACCTCACAGAGTGTTTGTTGTGGGGGTGTTTGTTGAAGTCTCTCAGCCCCACTCACCTCACAGAGTGTTGGTTCTTCTTCTTCTTCTTCTTCTTCTTCTTCTTCTTCTTCTTCTTCTTCTTCTTCTTCTTCTTCTTCTTCTTCTCACAGGCAGCAGTGGTGGCCCCTGGGATCTCAATTTCCAGCTTTGTGTCCAGTGTGACTGAAATGGTCATGCTTCCCTAAATCTGCTTCCGTAAGCAGGAATTAAAGGATACACCCCTTTCCCTGTTGTGTGTCCCAGAACATTTGGTAGTCAGAGGTATGCTTCCTTTATACTTACCATTCAAAATGGCTTCCACCAAGTAACAGACTGATCTAGAAACTAAACTTCTCACTCGCAGGCTTTGTAATGGGATTTATGGAAAGACAGTTACCTTTCTATAAAGCACCTGCTTCTCTATCAAAGCTGTTCAGAAATAGCTGAAGAAAACACAATTATTATTATTTTAAATGACAGAAACAATAGGTGTGACTGGGGGCAAGCAATAAAAGAAGCACACTGGGCATTGGTGTGGCAGGACGTGGCAGCAGTTTAGCAGCCCTAAAACATCAAACCTACCTTGTATGGACCATTTGAGGGAATTGGATCTAAGACCCAAATTTTGTGACACTACAAGAAATGAAAACTCCTGGAGCGTTTACACCAGGGATGTCTTCAAAGGATTCAGGCAAGGGTGCCTATTGGCCCCTCTACTATTTAATTTCTATCTAAATAACTTAGTATCTGCACTTAATGACTCAGAACTCCACCCGCCGAAGCTTGCAAATCGGCATATTTCGGTCCTGCTATATGCCGATGATGCGGTAATTCTATCCAGAACCCCCATTGGACTCAAAAGAGCACTAAGAAAGCTCGCAACATACTGTGAATCTGAATGTCTCAAAATCAACTATCAAAAGACCAAGATACTTGCTTTTGGGGAAAAACCAAAGCTTAGAAGCTGGGGACTCCAAGGCCATAAATTAGAACAAGTTACAAACTACAAGTATCTAGGAATGGTGGTACAGGCCTCAGGAACCAACAAACTATACATGAACTCCATTGGGACTTCAGCGGGAAAAACCGCAAATTGTATCCTCAAATTCTTCAAGGCACAAGGGGGCTTCTTCGTCCCTGCAGCTCTAAAATTATACAAGGCCAAAACTTTGGCACAACTCCTTTGGCGAAATGTAACAAGGCGAAAAAGGGGAAAGGGAAGGTGGCTGCGTGACCAGCTCTTTTGCCAGGGTCACACCTATCTACCTGGTCTCACACAGGGGGAGGATGTTCCAGACCAGGTGTGACAGGAAGTCCTCCTGGCTGGAGCAACATTAGCCTGTGTGTCCACTCTGGGCAAACAGGAAATGTTGTTTTTGACTGCTTCAGTGATGTTACATCCCAAAGGTTCCAGACCTGGAGATGCTGGGGATTGAACCTGGCACCTGGCACCTTCTACGTTCATGGCAGATGTCCTACCACTGAGCTGCTAGATAGTGCTAACTTATGGAGAATGGGTGCTTTGGAACTAAGCTTCACTTTTGCTTGGGCATAGTTGAAGCATGACAGACCAATTCCAGAGAGGGATGCTGTATGATGTTGAGAAGGATGCCATAATAAATTAAAACAAAAATTATAGGACATTTTCATAGCCTCCATTACTTTGCTCACATGAATTATTTTACAGCCGTGCTTTTAAACTTGAAATGTGTTGAGTTACGTAACATTTTTAAAAAATCATCACCTGTTGAGATCTTCTCTTTCTTGTTTCTGCTAGCCTTCAATAAGATAAGTCTCACATCAGATCAAGAGTGGTGTTTGTGGAGTGATAATAGAACTCTAGGGTGGCACTATGGTCTGAACCACTGAGCCTCCTGGGCGTTTTAGAAGGTCGGTGGTTCGAATCCCCACGACGGGGTGAGCTCCCGTTGCTCGGTCCCAGCTCCTGCCAACCTAGCAGTTTGAAAGCACGTCAAAGTGCAAATAGATAAATAGGTACTGCTCCGGCGGGAAGGTAAACGGCATTTCCGTGAGCTGCTCTGGTTCGCCAGAAGCGGCTTGGTCATGCTGCCCACATAACCCGGAAGCTGTCTGATGACAAACGCCGGCTCCTTCGGCCAATAGAGCAAGATGAGCGCCGCAACCCTAGAGTCGGCCAAGACTGGACCTAATGGTCAGGGGTCCCTTTACTTAAAGGGGATTTACCAGGAACAATCCAATCTGGACAAACCAGACTGGATTGCTTAACTCAAACGATTATCACGAATCCATCAACTAGCTTCCCGCTATGTACAGTGGTATCTCGGGTTACAGACGCTTCAGGTTACAGACTCTGCTAACCCAGAAATAGTACCTCGGGTTAAGAACTTTGCTTCAGGTTGAGAACAGTTTTGGGTTAAGAACGGACCTCCGGAATGAATTAAGTACTTAACCTAAGGTACCACTGTACAAGGGAATGTGCTCTGCTACTAACTCACTAGCATGAGTGAGGAAGGATAATATTTAATCAATATATCCTCTCCTACTATCCTAAACATTCCCACAGAACCCCGTAGAGATACTGCCATATTGACAACTCTGAGCTAGATGGGACTTGGTATGAGACAATATTTCTTTCTTCCTATTACAGAATTTGGCCATGCAAAAAGAGGCAAAATGTGCTTGTTGGGAGCCCAGACAACTGTCCGGTGAACAGAGTGTCAACGATGACTATCCTAGGATTCTGCAGCATAGGGTATTTGCTCTGTTTATGGCAGATGGGCAGGTCTGCACTACAACTAAGTCATATTGATGGGGAAGAAATAACCTTTTCCTTGAATGTGTACATCATTTGATCATTTCTATGTGAGGTCAAGAACAGCACATTTTAAAAAAATGCCACCACCCTAACACACTCCAAGAGGACTAATTAAAAAGTCCTTTGCATCAACTCAATAGATGTTAGCTCATTTTCAAGTGGAACCTCATTAAGGCAAACCCTTGTGCACAAATGTCTCTTTCCAAATAGAACTTCTGGCAATTATTAATGATGTTTCCAAGAGAATTACCATCTGCCAAGCTATAAAGATAAACAAATCCAATCTAAACCCAGGCTAGATTATGTCTAGTGGCCCTTTATTTATCCAAGGCCCTGGCTGAATTTGAAAAGCAATTGCGTTTGTGTAAGTGTGGCTTTTAGGATTCTAGACTTTCATAATGAAGGCATTACTGTCACTGTGCCATGCAGAACTGCTCTAGCGCACCATTTATTTATATATGAATCTGTGTGAAATAAGTACACACGGCACACCACTATTTGCATATCCTCATTTTGGGCTGTTCTTGGAAGGGATTTTTGTCCTAAAGAATGATAAAATAGGCAATTAAAACAAATGAAGTAAATAAAGCTCACTGTTAATGGGATGTAAATAAAGCTTTAAACTAATGAGAAATGAAAAGCCTATTACCTGCTGACGAATACATTGTTAATATTGTTTCGTGCCCCTCACTTCTCTGAATATTGGGAAACAGTCTTTTTACATGGCTGAATTGTTAGAGAGGAAGGAATATTGTATGAGTGTATTATATTATTATTATTATTATTATTATTATTATTATTATTATTATTAGAAAATATAAAAGCTGAATAGAATAGGGAAGGCAGACACCTAACCACGGTTTCAGACTATTTAAGAAGAGTCAGTTTCCTCCAAAGCAAGAAGCAAAAACAATATGTTATGAACTGATCAGATGCACATTTCCCAGACTGATATGCAGGTTGGAACATACTTCTGGTCTAATGCATCACTTAGTGTTCTAATGACTAGGACGTCCCTATTTTCATCTGATAAATGTTAGAGGCTATATATAAGGGAAGGGTACAGCTGGGCAAGGGAGAGCAAGACAGTGTACAACTGAGAACAACTGACTTCAAAAGGAAAAGGAAAGAGGGTGAAACAGGACAGACTCACAAATTGATTACAAGATAAGCGGAGAATTTACAGCTAACAGGAGTGAAGGGAATTCCATAAACAGAGGACAGAATTGTTCAAGGTTCTGTAACTAGGAAGGGACAGAAAAAACATAATAATTGATAAGTCTGGATGCCCTGTGGTGGAAAGAGACCTGGACTTTCTGCTGAAGGGGGGAAAAAAATGACCCACTCAAATTTTTCAGAGAATGATAAAGAGTTTGGGGGTACAATCAGCTTAAATATGAATTTTATACCAAAGGGAAGGCAGGAAGAAATCTCTCAGTGGGTCTAAGGCCCTATGGTCTGCTCAGCTCTCCCAATAACCCTTGAGGACTTTGTCAGAGAGAAGATTCTACAGCAAAGAGCCACTGGTTTGATGCACTATGGTTCATCTTAGCAAAGTCCAACAGAGAAAGAGGACAGGCACAGCATTCTCTAAGAGAACTATTACTTACAGAATCCATGCTGTCCTGTTTGATTAATATTTCTCACCACTAGCAATCTGTCTCACCATCCTTCTTGTCATCCTTACTTATCTGCACCCTGATGAATGTGCTCATGACAACCTGCAAATCTCTTTCTTTCTCAGTATTTTTCCATGGCCCTCTTCCATTTCACAGATATTCACAGGCTGTTGGGGGCTCCAGGATTTAGAAGCATAATTTGAAATTGCCATGTCCATTCCTCTGAAATAGTACTCAGACTAAAAGTATGAGCAGGGTGCTTAGGCATTGCAGAGAGAGAGAGAGAGAGAGAGAGAGAGAGAGAGAGAGAAGAGAAGAGAGAGAGAACAAAAATTGACATGAATGTTTGTTACGTTATTTGCTTATAGTCCATTTGCCATCTGGTTGGCCACCATTACAACAAGGAACCCATGGATGAAATAATGAGCTTTCTCTCAGACTACACATGCATTTGTGTAATACAAAGTAGTCTGTGTTATGTACTGAAGTTCTCACCCTGGGCCAGCAGGGGGATACTGTAGATAGTTATGCAAATAAGGGATCGAAAGTGGCATTCAGTGATTGGATAGTTTTAGAAAGGTGTTACAGTAACGTTGTACTGGAGCTCTATATAAGCAGGCTGACCGAACCCTTCAGTTCAGTTCTGTTCTGGCCTGTGAATAAACAAGAGCTGTTTGAAGAATCGCTGTGTCGTCTGATATGTTCGCCCACAACTTAACAGTCTGTGCCGTTGTGCAATCTTCTGTACATTGATTGGGACTTGACAAATAATTAGAATTCACCGGGGCACTGCAAGTGGTCACAGTTACTGATTGTCAGGAACGTTCCTTCCCAGAGTGACAGCGGGGGCTCCAAGGAACAAGGGGAGGGGCAGACAGAAAGAGATGGAGGTTTGCTTTCTTCACATGCAGAGAGTGAAGCGAGCCTCTCCAGTCCTGGAATGCAAGTTGTAAATTCACAGGACATCGTGAGGCAGGCAGAGGGGACTCAGCTTTCAGACTCGCTTTCAGGGAAGGAGGGGCAAACTAGACTATCTGCTCCGGAATCCCCCCATTCTAGGAGGTTGGGCAGAGTTCAGGCTTGGTATCAAGACCACAAAAGGAGGAGGAGGAGCCAATGGCATATTTCCTGTTGGAAAAGAGCCCACCCTCCAGAGGGCTTAACTGACCCATTGAGTGCGGAAGGCTGAACTGTGTGCTAGCATTGAGCTACTGTGTAAATACCAATAAATCTGAACATTATAAAAC
Organism: Podarcis melisellensis; assembly: GCF_964234715.1. Taxonomy (NCBI): domain Eukaryota; kingdom Metazoa; phylum Chordata; class Lepidosauria; order Squamata; family Lacertidae; genus Podarcis; species Podarcis melisellensis. The sequence goes on along the minus strand of NC_138538.1, from coordinate 83,642,370 downwards.
TGCCAGCCTGCCGTCTCTTGGTGTGAGAGGGGGAGATTGTAAATCCTGACACTGGTTTCTTTCCTCACATTTCTAATTTAGACCTGATTCCAACATTTTGATAATGCATCTTTCAAGCAAGCCATTCCATCTCAGCTTCAGTCCTACTTGTGTAAGGTGTTGATAATGTGTTGATAACATTGTTGACTGCTCTTCCACTTGTATTACTGAGGTGATGTATGTGAAGTTATTCTATATGATGTAGCTGTTGTAAGATAATTTGCTGCATCAATTACAATCCTGCTTGCAGAGCTCAGTGTACATTATGCATGCTGTTCTTTCTTGCTTGGCCTTAAATTGAGGCACACCATTGGATCAGGCTGACCAGTGGGTCCCAACTTACCCAGTTGAAGATCAGTGCTCTAAATGATACCAAGCGAATCTTCTCTTTCCTGTAGAGTCTAAATGCTTCTGAGTTTTAGACTTCTCTGCTGTTTAACCTGCAGATCAGCAGAACGTTCTGAGGTATGGTCAAAAGGTGAGGCGAATGCAATGCCGGCTTTACAGAGTTGCAAATTAGTACCTTTATAAGCTTTGAATATGTTAACATTTAGGCAGGGATGGAATTGCTTTCAAGTGACTGAGCTGTGAACTGGGAATGGCCTCCAGATAAAATCTTGTCACTATTATCCACTCACTAGGTGGCCAGGTTCACATAGGCATTTTCACCTGAAATAGGGAGATGATAGAATACTGACTCACATTCTCTGTTTGAAGATTTTTGAGACTATCAGGCTGGATCTTGTGAACCTACAGCAAAGTTCTTTTTTCACTCTTGACTGTAGCAAAATCACCAATGCAGGTCAAATGGTAATAATAATAATAATAATAATAATAATAATAATAATAATAATAATAATTTATTATTTGTACCCCGCCCATCTGGCTGGGTCTCCCCAGCCACTCTAGGCGGCTTCCAACAAAGATGAAAGATACACTAAAAGGTCACATATTAAAAACTTCCCTGAACAGGGCTGCCTTCAGATGTCTTCTGAATGTCAGGTAGATGTTTATCGCTTTGACATCTGATGGGAGGGCGTTCCACAGGGCAGGCGCCACTACCGAGAAGGCCCTCTGCCTGGTTCCCTGTAACTTGGCCTCTCGCAGTGAGGGAACTGCCAGAAGGCCCTCGGAGCTGGACCTCAGTGTCCGGGCAGAACGATGGGGGAGGAGACGCTCCTTCAGATATACTGGACCGAGGCCGTTTAGGGCTTTAAAGGTCAGCACCAACACTTTGAATTGTGCTCGGAAATGTACTGGGAGCCAATGTAGGTCTTTCAAGACCGGTGTTATATGGTCTCGGCGGCCGCTCCCAGTCACCAGTCTAGCTGCCGCATTCTGGATTAGTTGTAGTTTCCGGGTCACCTTCAAAGGTAGCCCCACGTAGAGCGCATTGCAGTAGTCCAAGCGGGAGGCAGAAAGAGATGGAGGTTTGCTTTCTTGTCATGTTCTGTCGAAGCAAATAAATTAGTTCCTTTTGGCATGTATGAAGGGATGCAGGTGGCACTGTGGTCTAAACCACTGAGATTCTTGGGTTTGCTGATCGGAAGGTCGGCGGTTTGAATCCCTGCGACGGAGTGAGCTCCCGTTGCTCTGTCCCAGCTCCTGCCAACCTAGCAGTTCAAAAGAACACCAATGCAAGTAGTTAAATAGGTACCACTCCAATGGGAAGGTAAATGGTGTTTCCGTGCACTCTGGTTTCCGCCATGGTGTTCCCTTACACCAGAAGCGGTTTAATCCTGCTGGCCACATGACCCGAAAAGCTGTCTGTGGACAAACACCGGCTCCCCCGGCCTGAAAGCGAGATGAGCACGGCAACCCCATAGTCATCTTTGACTGGACTTAACCATCCAGGGGTCCTTTACTTCTACCTATAGCAAAATCACCAATGCAGGTCAAACAGTCATGTTCTGTCAAAGCATGTATATCTATTACATGGGCCCATTTACTTGTGTGTTGTACTGATTAGAAATAGGGGCAAAATTTGGTTCGGTTTTCATTTTAACAAGAGCTTAGTAAACTACCTAATCTCCATTTCCAAAAACAAAACAACTTTGGGATAGGTCAGTTGGTAGAACATGAGACTCTTAATCTCAGGGTTTAGGGTTTGAGTCCCAAGTTGGGCAAAATATTAATTCATTGCTATGTGAACCTCCTGGTCCCTTCCAACTCTGCAGTTCTGTGATTCTAATTATGCAAACCAACATGCAGCTGTCCTTTGAAATCTTTACTTTTGGGAGCTAGACAATGCAGTTCTTCAATGAGAATATATGTTCAAAGTGTGCATGTTAAGGGAAAATATTTAGAGAAATGCAATATGTGTATGTAAGGCAAAATTGCAGACCAAAATGTGTTTATTAGGAGAAATGCACACTAAAATGCTGACAAGTCTTTAAAATGAGTTGTTTTAAAAATTGAAAACCGATGTGGAAATGTGTTGAACTAAAAGACTGGAAAAAGAAGAAACTGAGAGAAACTGAACAGAATTGTCCATCTCTAGAACCAGTGAGTTTCTATGAAATATATGAGCTCTTGAATAATAATTGCACACTGTCTGAATCATGTGTGTGAATGTGTGGAACCTATGAGATATCCTGGGCTTCTTCACAGAGTCCTTAACTTTCTTCTTTTAGCTAAGCCCCCAGGGTAGGTAAGCCAATTTAATGGGGCTTGGGGCGACTCCCATTTTACCACTGGGAATATCCAAATACCCTAAAATATCCAAATAAATTAGCTGCCACTACCACCATCTCCTGAATTAACAGAGCCGCAGACTCAAAAGTGTGTGTGTACAGTGGTGCCCTGCAAGACGAATGCCTCGCAAGACAAAAGGGTTTTTCGGTTTTTGTGTCGCTTCGCTAGACGATTTTCCCTATGGGCTTGCTTTGCAAGAAGAAAGCCCATAGGGAAATCTCTGGGGACCTCTTTTAAATGCTGGCGGTGGGGAGCAAAGCCTTCCCCCCCTCTGGCCTTCAGAAGAGGTCCAGGAAGGCCGGCGGGGGCCGAAAGGCTTTGCTTCCCACCGCCAGCATTTTAAAAGCGGTCCGGGATAGCAGGAAAGCGCTTCCCGCTATCCCAGACGGCTTTTGAAGGCAGCCAGGGAGGAGCAAAGACTTTCGCCCCCCGCCGGCCTTCAGAAGAGGTCCTGGACCTCTTCTGAAGGCTGGCGGGGGGCGAAAATCTTTGTTCCCCCCTGCCTGCCTTCCCGGGAGAGCGGAAAAACGCGCTTTGATTCTCCGCTCTCCCCGACGGGTTTGGAGGCAGGCGGGGGGGAGCAAAGCCTTTGCCCCCCGCCAGCCTTCAGGAGAGGTCCAGGACCTCTGTCTGTGGACAAACACCGGCACCCCCGGCCTGAAAGCAAGATGAGCACCGCAACCCCATAGTCGTCTTTGACTGGACCTAACCATCCAGGGGTCCTTTACTTTTACCTATAGCAAAATCACCAATGCAGGTCAAACGGTCATGTTCTGTCAAAGCATGTATATCTACAACATGGGCCCATTTACTTGTGTGTTGTACTGATTAGGAATAGGGCCAAAATTTGGTTCAGTTTTCATTTTAACAAGAGCTTAGTAAACGACCTAATCTCCATTTCCAAAAACAAAACAACTTTGGGATAGGTCAGTTGGTAGAACATGAGACTCTTAATCTCAGGGTTTGGGGTTTGCGTCCCAAGTTGGGCAAAAGATTAATTCATTGCTATGTGATCCTCCTGGTCCCTTCCAACTCTGCAGTTCTGTGATTCTAATTATGCAAACCAACATGCAGCTGTCCTTTGAAATCTTTACTTTTGGGAGCTAGACAATGCAGTTCTTCAATGAGAACATGTGTTCAAAGTGTGCATGTTAAGGGAAAATATTTAGAGAAATGCAATATGTGTATGTAAGGCAAAATTGCAGACCAAAATGTGTTGGTCCTAATAGAGAAATGCACACTAAAATGCTGAAAAATGAGTTGTTTTAAAAATTGAAAACCGATGTAGAAATGTGTTGAACTAAAAGACTGGAAAAAGAGGAAATTGAGAGAAACTGAACAGAATTGTCCATCTCTAGAACCAGTGAGTTTCCATGAAATATATGAGCTCTTGAATAATAATTGCACACTGTCAGAATCATGTGTGTGAATGTGTGGAACCTATGAGATATCCTGGGCTTCTTCACAGAGTCCTTAACTCTCTCCTTTTAGTTAAGCCCCCAGGGTAGGTAAGCCAATTTAATGGGGCTTGGGGCGACTCCCATTTTACCACTGGGAATATCCAAATACCCTAAAATATCCAAATAAATTAGCTGCCACTACCACCATCTCCTGAATTAACAGAGCAGCAGACTCAAAAGTGTGTGTGTATATGGGGGAGATATTTGCATGGGATTTCGAGCCACCACTTTGTCAACTCCCCAAAGAATTAATCTCATGCTAGTTAAAATCTTAGGGAGCACAAGGCAATGCAACAGGGTAACATATAATGATCCAGAATCTATCCAGATCAGACAGCATTAGATTAATTTTAAAAAGGAGACACATTAACAAGGACATAACTTCACAGTTAATTAAACAAGTAAATAAAACACTCTTTCTAATCGGTATTGATGGATCTCCATCTTTCTATTAAGTCAATGGTAGGCATATTAAATTCTATTATTATAATGTGGGTTGTGATGAACTTTCCTTGTGCATAAGTTTGACATATAAGAATCTGGAGTTATTTTTATAAGAACCTTTATCCTTTTCAACATTTGCACCTCCTCCTCCTAGTTTGCAGAGAGCGAAACTGCTATTTTTTGTATTATAGGCAAGTACTTTGTTGCATATTGTCTATTTTAGGAAGCAACAGTTTTATCAAATAATAAAAAATGCCTCTTAACTTCCTGGCAGAGAAACAGTATGGACTCTTGTTGGAGCTTGGTAGCTATGCTCCCTAAAAACAGTAACATTGAGAATGGATAGCTGGAGACCAGGTTCTCTGCTAATAGGAACTTTCTTGTGAAATTAATGTAATAGCAAGCACATTCTTCAGTGCAGATGGCACTGTGGTCTAAACCACCGAGCCTCTTGGGCTTGCTGATCGTAAGGTTGGCAGTTCTAGTCCACACAATGGGGTGAGCTCCCATTGTTCTGTCCCAGCTCCTGCCAAGCTAGTAGTCTGAAATCATACCAGCGTGAGTAGATAAATAGGTCCTAATGTGGTGGGGGAAGGGGAAGAAATGGAGGCAGAGAGAGATTTTACTTTCTTGGGTTCCATGATCACTGCAGATGGTGATAGCAGTCATGAAATTAAAAGACACCTGCTTCTTGAGAGAAAAGCGATGACAAACCTAGACAGCATCTTAAAAAGCAGACACATCACCTTGCCGACAAAGGTCCGTATAGTTAAAGCTATGGTTTTCCCAGTAGTGATGTATGGAAGAGAGAACTGGACCATAAAGAAGGCTGATCGCTGAAGAATTGATGTTTTTGAATTATGGTGCTGGAGGAGACTCTTGAGAGTCCCATGGACTGCAAGAAGATCAAACCTCTCCATTCTTAAGGAAATCAGCCCTGAGTGCTCACTGGAAGGACAGATCCTGAAGCTGAGGCTCCAATACTCTGGCCACGTCATGAGAAGAGAAGACTTCCTGGAAAACACCCTGATGTTGGGAAAGATGGAGGGCACAAGGAGAAGGGGGCGACAGAGGACGAGATGGTTGGATAGTGTCTTCGAAGCTACAAATATGAGTCTGACCAAACTGCGGGAGGCAGTGGAAGACAGGAGTGCCTGGCGTTCTCTGGTCCATGGGGTCACGAAGAGTCGGACACAACTAAACGACTAAACAACAACAAAAAGGATGCGGTGGGGAGGTAAACAGTGTTTCTGTGCACTCTGGCACTCATCACGGTGTCCTGTGTGTCAGAAGCGGTTTAGTTATCCTGGCCACATGACCCAGAAAAGCTGTCTGCGGACAAACGCTGGCTCCCTCGGCCTAAAAGTGGAGATGAGCGCCGCAACACCATAGTTGAGTTCGACTGGACTTAACCGTCCAGGGGTACTATACCTATACCTTTACATTTACTCATTAGATAGGGTGAAACAAAAGTAGGCGAGTAATGTTGCCCCCTCAGGAAGGAAGGTACTTTGGGCTTCAGTTGTAGCAAAATGTCAAATTTACAAATGTGTTTTAATTTTCTATGTTTTAATTGCAAACTTCAGAATATTCCATGACATGCGCTTGCAGATTGAGCCCAGTCTTATTATATGAATGGCACACTTTGAATGATTGGGTGGAATATACAAAAGTGCTACCCATTACTTTTTCTTTGTGCTCAGGGGGTGATGAAAAGGCAGCAAAGTGAGTAATGTATAAAAGCGGTGGCTCAGAATGTCAACTCATTCAGCTGGAAGGAGGTTAAGCTCAATTTAGCAATCTGCATAACACTCGCTTGATGAATGTAGCTTTCAGAGTGGCATCAAAATGCGAGGCGTTTAAAATATACATTATATAGGAGGAATTATTATTCAGCGCGGCAGGAAAGTGATTTGTGGTAAAATTATTGTAATTAGAGTAAAGGAATATTGCACCTGAAAAAGTCACAAATAGTTAAGATTTTTGTTTGTATGACCAGGCAATGAAAGGGCAGACATTTCCATAGCCAGGGAAAAGTGGCACATGAAATTGTAGCTCAAATAATGATGGTACATTTGCACAGTGGCATGAATGTGTGTGTATACGGAGACAGAATAAAACATTTAAAATCTTGCTTTGAATTTAACATATATCTGCCCACTTTCCATGTAGATCAGGATAGCCCCTCCCAAGGTCCTGTTGTCTGATTAAGCATGACTAATAAACTGGGTCACATGTGCACACCATTCCGCTCTCTGTGTGAGAGCTAGAGCTGTGTGGAAGGGGCTTCTTGATATTCTCAGCCCTGTTTGTGTGCTCTGGCTGCAAGTGGCAGCGACAGCAATTGTGTTGACAGCCAGGCCACTACTATTTTGCCTTCTCGGCAATATGTCACAGAATGCACAGGTTTCAGAGCTCTCAGATCTGTGCTTAGCTTGGGATTTGAATAGATGTTAGGCAAGAAGCAGGACCTGGGCCCATGTGAGGCCCACACAGCATGTCTTCTTCACCCCAGACTTTACCCAACTTGCTCCAGGTTTGAGGGTGCATTGGGAAAATTGTCCCCTGCTGGGCTATCTGCTACATTTGTGACTTCCTTACTAGGTAGTGACAGTAGCACTAAGAAAGTGGCCATGGGCCATCACTGTAGTTTTGATGCACAGAATCCTTAGAGTCAGATCATCCTGACACCAGCAGGAGCACCTTATCTTGAATAAAACAGATTCCAGAAGGTCTGCATGCACTCTAAGAGTAGTCTTTGTTCCTTGACCTTGCTCTGTCTTGGAAGATAGATGTGCCTGCATAAAGAGGGAAGTGCCTGGCTCTATGTTCTGAGACAGGTAAACCCCAAAGGAAAGGAATTCAAAGGGGCCACGTGCCTGATACTACCTTGAGAGAGAGAGCCCTTTGTTCTTAAACCTAATGAATGCACTCTATATGGGGCTACCTTTGAAGGTGACCCGGAAACTACAACTAATCCAGAATGCGGCAGCTAGACTGGTGACTGGGAGTGGCCGCTGAGACCACATAATACCGGTCTTGAAAGACCTACATTGGCTCTCAGTACGTTTCCAAGCACAATTCAAAGTGTTGGTTTAAAGCCCTAAATGGCCTCGGTCGAGTATATCTGAAGGAGCGTCTCCACCCCCATCATTCTACCTGGACACTGGGGTCCAGCGCCAAGTTCCCTCACTGTGAGAAGCCAAGTTACAGGGAACTAGACAGAGGGCCTTCTCAGTAGTGGCGCCCACCTGGTGGAACGTCCTCCCATCAGATGTCAAAGAGAACAACAACTACCAGACTTTTAGAAGACATCTGAAGGCAGCCCTGTTTAGGGAAGCTTTTAATGTTTGATGCATTACTGTATCTGTGACGGGGTGAGCTCCCGTTGTTCAGTCCCAGCTCCTGCCCACCTAGCAGTAAGGGGCTTAGTCATGCTGGCCACATGACCCAGAATCTGTCTGCGAACAAATGCTGGCTCCCTCAGCCTATAGAGCAAGATGAGCGCCACAACCCCAGAGTCATCCACGACTGGACCTAATGCTCAGGGGTACCTTTACCTAGCAACCTTTTATTGGAGGGATTTTATCTCAGCTTTTTCATATGCATTGCCTTAGAATTGTATATTAGAAGCCCCTCTCGCTCAAGGTGGGGCTCAGCTTTTGGAAAAGAAATCCCACTGAGTCTTTTATTGCTTGCAATAAAACACCTATTGTTTTCCTCAAATAGCTGTGTGACTTTTTCTTCAGCCTAAACACTAAGTTTGCTACAGTTTCCCACAATCCCACGAACCACCCAAAAGTGTCCCAGGGGGCATCAGTATGTAGCACCATTCCCAATGGGCCATTTTGCAGCTCCATCACGACTTGGAACAGCAGCAAAGGTCCATAAAAAAAGAGAAGGAAATGGAACTCTCTGCTTCTTCTTCCCAAAATGGTTGGACCTCCATGCCTAGAATTTTTGCCATACATCCCAGAATAATGCCACAGCATGGTATGCCTATTTCATCCAGCCCAGGTGTGGCTAACCTTTGACCTTCTGGAAGTTGCTGGGCCTACACCTCACATGATCCCTGACCACTGACCATACCATTTGGGGCAGATAGGATTTGTAATCCAATAACGTATGGAAATGCACAGGTTAGCCACCCTGGTCTAGCCCTCTCCCTGATTTGAAATATTTTGACCCAGTGTTTTGTTGTTGTTTAGTCATTTAGTCGTGTCCGACTCTTCATGACCCCATGGACCAGAGCACGCCAGGCACTCCTGTCTTCCACTGCCTCCCGCAGTTTGGTCAGACTCATATTTGTAGCTTCGAAGACACTATCCAACCATCTCGTCCTCTGTCACCCCCTTCTCCTTGTGCCCTCCATCTTTCCCAAGATCAGGGTCTTTTCCAGGGAGTCTTCTCTTCTCATGAGGTGGCCAAAGTATTGGAGCCTCCACTACATGATCTGTCCTTCCAGTGAGCACTCAGGGCTGATTTCCTTAAGAATGGATAGGTTTGTTCTTCTTGCAGTCCATGGGACTCTCAAGAGTCTCCTCCAGCACCATAATTCAAAAGCATCAATTCTTCGGCGATCAGCCTTCTTTATGGTCCAGCTCTCGCTTCCACACATCACTACTGGGAAAACCATAGCTTTTACTATACTGACCTTTGTTGGCAAGGTGATGTCTCTACTTTTTAAGATACTGTCTAGGTTTGTCATTGCTTTTCTCCCAAGAAGCAGGTGTCTTTTGTGACTGCTGTCACCATCTGCAGTGATCATGGAGCCCAAGAAAGTAAAATCTCTCACTGCCTCCATTTCTTTCCCTTCTATTTGCCAGGAGGAGATGGGACCAGTGGCCATGATCTTACTTTTTTTATGTTGAGCTTCAGACCATATTTTGCGCTCTCCTCTTTCACCCTCAAAAAAGGTTCTTTAATTCCTCCTCACTTTCTGCCATCAAGGTTGTGTCATCTGCATATCTGAGGTTGTTGATATTTCTTCCATTGATCTTAATTCCGGCTAGGGATTCATCCAGCCCAGCCTTTTCGCATGATGAATTCTGCATATAAGTTAAATAAGCAGGGAGACAATATACAGCCTTGTTGTACTCCTTTCCCAATTTTGAACCAATCAGTTGTTCCGTATCCAGTTCTAATTGTAGCTTCTTGTCCCACGTAGAGATTTCTCAGGAGACAGATGAGGTGATCAGGCACTCCCATTTCTTAGTGTAAGCCAGTGTTAGCCAAGTTAGCCAGGTGCTATTGCCAGGCCTGTTTGATATGGGAAAAGACCTCAACATGTGGTCATCCTGCATGTTCTGAGGATTCTCACATTACCCAGGGGGCCTGGGAAAGAGCAATCCTGCAGCAGCTCCCATACTTATTTGCTCATGAACTTAATTTGCTCATGGCTTGACCTAGCAGATATTCTAGAAAAACAAAAATTTCCAGGAATAGCTATTTGAAGGTTTGATACCTGGCATAGAGCCATCAGAAAGTATGAAATGTCACCATTTCCCCCCAAGAGAACAAACACGACCGATTTTTAGCACCGGGGGACATTTATTATTATTATTTTTCACAATAAAATGGCTTGTACCTGGTTCAGTGGTTCATACTAAAGACTCTCACATTAGTTGACATTTGCATTTGTTTTCACAACAGCAAAGCACTCTCCTGCCCCCACCTTAGTATAAGAGGATAGAAAGGTCAAGGTGGCCTTTGGTAATGCATCCAGCAAGAGCCCCTTCCAGGTATTAGCAAAGGCAGATGCAAAACAGCGCAGCATCTATTCATCTGGAAAGAGTGCTTTGCCGCAAGACAGAGGTCAGACTAGTTGGCTCCCATCACCTACTGAAGAACATTCTCACCTGGTATAAATCATAGGTGTTGGCCCTAGCTACTGTTCATTGAAAGTTCAAGGTTACCTGTGACTTTTATATGTCTTTGTTAATTCTGTCTTTAAAAACATCAGTGTCTGAATTAGAGCTGTGCAAAACATTCCCCATTCATTTTCAAGTACAGTGGTACCTTGGTTGTCAAATGGCTTGGCTCCCGAACAAATCGGCTCCTGAATGCAGCAAACTTGGAAGTAACTGTTCTGGTTTGCGAACGTTTTTTGGAAGCCGACCTTCCAACATAGCTTCTGCAGCTTCTGATAGTGTGCAGGAAGCTCCTGCAGCCAATCAGAAGCTGTACCTTGGTTTTTGAACCGTTTCAGGAGTCGAACAGACTCCCGGAATGGATTAGGTTTGACAACCAAGGTACCACTGTAGAAGGTAGCAATAATAATAATAATAATAATAATAATAATAATAATAATAATTTTATTATTTGTACCCGGCCCATCTGACTGGATGGCCCCGGCCACCCTGGGTGGCTTCCAACATATACAAAAATATAATAAAACATTTAACATTAGAAACTTCCATATACAGGGCTGCCTTCAGATGCCTTCTAAAGATTATATAGTTGCTTATCTCATTGACATCTGATGGGAGGACATTCCATAAGCTGGGCACCACTACCAAGAAGGCCCTTTGCCTAGTTTTCTGTAACCTCAGTTCTCACAGTGAGCAAACTGCCAGAAGGCCCTTGGAGGTGGACTTCAGGGTCTGGGCTGAACGATGGGGTTACAGATGCTCCTTCAGGTATACATGCCAGGAGTCCAGATCCCAGCTTGATAACACAGTAAGTGTGGGTAATTAAAAAGGAGGATTTATTGCAAAAACAAACAGACTGCTCTGGATGTCTCTAACAAAGCCACTCAAGTTGACTCTTCTGAAGACTCCTTCTGGTGCCTACAGAAGATATTGAACCTTCACCCCTTACATCTCGTTTTGCTTCCTGTCCAGCAACCCTCCCATTCGCTGACTCTTCGGACATTGGATGAGCTCCAACCTCTTCCTGTTCCGAAAGACTATCTCTGTGTTTGTTTGTGCCTGTTTGAGCTTCCTGAGAGCTTTGGCTGTGTTCCAGCCCACTCTTAGTTGTTCCCTTGGCAACCGACCATCCAAGGTCAGAGGGATTCGATGCTGGCAGCTCTGGCCTCTGCTCAGCCTGCGTCAAATCTAAACCTCTCTGTTCCTGCCTGTATTCTGCAGCTGGCTGTAAAGTTCCACTAGGAGCTGGCTCTTTCCTGACAATACAGTAACTTTGTTAGGACAGAAAGAATTTCCCAGGAACAATGTTATCTGGTGTCAGTGTTCCCATGACTATTAACAGTTTGGTGCCGTTTATAGGTGTGTATGTGTGTGTGTTTTAAAGCTGCTTTTTCCTCCTTCCGGTCATATGGGGAGTCACACACAATTAGAGAGCACACAGTAAACAAGATTATACCACTTAGGATCTTTTCACCATTATTCCTTCACTTGAATCTTCTACCAGGGTGCATTGGTAATGTCTCAATACTATATAGCAGTGATTCCCAAACTCCTCACTTTCCAACCAATGCAGAACACTTCATAAACCACATATGATTTTTTTTCCCTTTCGCAGCACTTGCAATGTGTTGTGCTAGCTGCTGGATGATTTTAAAGTATATTTTTTATTGCTTCTTTTATTTCTTATATATTGTGTTTTACTGTACCGCTATTTGAATTCCATAAAATTCAAATTGTAATGAAATAAAAGAAGCAATAAAATACAATTACAGTCAATGCAGATATTTAATGCGATAGATGTGCTGTCTCCCAACTTCCACCACAAACCCATGCCTCAGATCACCTGAATGAAGTTTGTGGACCAGAGTTTGAGAAGCCCTTCCACACAGCTAACTAGCAAAGAGTGCTAGTTTGGACTTTTTACAGGGTTTATTTTTATGGATCATAGCATTAGTACTGATGGAATAAATTTAATATAAAAGGTACAACTTTTATATGACCCTGGTACATCTCCCATCCTTCACTTGTCCTGAAAAAAGAGCTACCATAATTAAATACTGTAATAATTAAAAAAAAAGATCAGAGCAATAATCCTTGTATTTGCCAGGGAGCTATGATTATCAGCCCCTGTAAGTGAGAACCTGGTTTCAAACAGACAATGAAGTTTGCTTTTAAGATAAACTTATGATTCAAGAAGTGTAAATACAAGATGTCATCTCTGCAAAACTAAGGTTGTGTCCTCTTCACTTAAAACGTCTTTCACAGGAATAGAATAGTAAACTAGAAGGAGCAAACATAGTTCAGATGACTTTTGCTTGAATAACACCTCCTTCCTTTTTTTACGTAGAAGTTAGATTCAAGGTGTGTCTAGCCATAGTTAGGTGGCTCAATACTACAATGGAACTCCCTTTCTGTTCCACATTGATTCCATAGATCACTCCAACACTTCACTGGACCACAGACCAAAGTAACAGGTGAAATATTTCTGTTGCCTTGCTGGCACGGGATTTTAAAGGGGAGAGCTTAACTCTCACAAAAGCATCAATTTCTAATGTCTGATTTTGTGCTCCTTCCTTTTATACTTGAAGGAGCGTCTCCACCCCCATCATTCTGTCCGGACACTGAGGTCCAGCGCCGAGGGCCTTCTGGTGGTTCCCTCACTGCGAGAGGCAAAGTTACAGGGAACCAGGCAGAGGACCTTCTCGGTAGTGATGCCCGCTCAGTGGAACGCCCTCCCATCAGATATCAAAGAAATAAACAACTATATGACATTTAGAATACATCTGAAGGCAGCCCTGTTTAGGGAAGTTTTTAATGACTGATGTTTTAATGTATTTTTAATCTTCTGTTGGAAGCTGCCCTGAGTGGCTGGGGAAAACCAGCCAGATGGGTGGGGTATAAGTTATAAACTGTTGTTGTTATCTTCTTCATCGTGGATCTGTGTAAATTTGCTGCACTCACTCTTTAGATTTGGAGGCAGTTAGAAACTCTAGAGCAGGCATAGGCCCTCCAGATGTTTTTGGCCTACAACTCCCATGATCCCTATCTAACAGAACCAGTGGTCAGGGATGGTCGGAATTGTAGTCCCAAAACATCTGGAGGGCCGAGTTTGCCTATGTCTACTCTAGAGTATGGTTTCCAATTAGCATGTGTCTGGCCATGATCTCATGTGTTTGCCCCTCAAAACACAAATTAAAGAAATATAGACGGAAACGTTTTAATGTCAAATTTCTGCGTAAAAATAAGAATTACAAAATTGTTTAATACTTGTTAAATGACATTCTTTTTCTTGCAACTGCATTTCCGCTATACACAATACTCTTCTGAGAAACATCTCAAGTTTTATCAAAAAATCTTCTCAGTATGAGTAAATAACCTTGGATGTTTTAGACTGAAGGAGAATCTCCAGGTTCACTGTGAATTTTTCAAAAAAATAATAATAAAATTGGCAGCTCCATATTGCTCAGTGTCAATTACCCATTTAAATACTGTGTTTGTATTAGTTTGCTGTAGGTTTCTGTCATGTTCTCTTAATTATGGTCTGTGCTGCCTCTTGGCTCCTCCAGTCCAATCAGCCTATCATTTTGCTTCACTTTCTTTCGTTCTTTTTCACTCTACTCCGAAACATATTTCCATGAAATAGCAGGTGCCCTTATTATGGCAGAAGAGAGACTGAATGGAAGCCTGTAAGTGCAACCTCCTCATAAAGAACATTTTCTAATGCAAATTGCTTTTCCACAGCTCCACGGTAGCAAATTGATTCTCTTTTTATATTGACTGATTATGTTAATGGAGTTAAGGAGGCCACAATATGCTGGTTTTTATTTTTGGTATTTGCAAGGTAACGTTTAATTCTTGCATGGCATTAAAAAAAAAAAGAGTGGGAAAGAAGTGTTTTCTGTATAGTTCTCATTGGAATAGTTTTTATCTGTGTAGGACACTTGTGGCAGTCTAAAGATGGAATACTTAACACTGTATAACTAAGATGCTCTCTTCCTTGCCTCTTATAGACAGGTTCTTGATTTTTGCAACAGAGGCTTTTTCACTTGCAGCAAGGAATAAGAGTGTATGCATCTGTTAAAATACTTCTTTTTTATTGACTAGTTTGGGAATAGCCTTTGATCCTAAAAGGGCAGTCCTAAACCAGCCAATAAAGGAGTGAATAAATGAAAAATGCAATAGCAAATAGCAGAGTAGCAAGATTAACACAGGGGATGAGTCATTCAAGCCCAGACATATGGCAAAATAAATTAGTTTTCACCAAACGCCAACCCACCATCAGATTTGCAATAACTCAGGGCAAACCATTCCATAGTCTTGACATGGCAACCCAAAAGCTCCTGTCCCAGAATTCCAACAACTGCACTTCCATTGGTAGTATGATATGCAGCAGGACCCAAAGATTACATAAGATTACAAAAAAAGTGAGTGGTTTATTATTTCTAGTGGGGAACTGGAGTCAAACTAACAAAACGAATTTCTTTTTTTTAATAATATTTTTTATTAAATTTTCAATTTTATCATAATCAAAGTTCCATTACATAATTCCATAACCACAAGCATTGCTCAAACTGAGCATCGACTTTCCCCCGTCCCTCTTTCTGACATAATTAATTAATTCTTAGCATTTCTATGACCACTTTTTTAACCTTCTCTTCTCCTTTTTGTATTTCCCCTCATTCAATGTAAATCAGTTCCTTATGGTCACATTATAAAACATTTCAACTCAAAGGTTTTCAGATGTTTACAATGTTCTTTCATATATCATATAAATTTGCTCCAGTCCTTTTGAAACGGATTTCAACAGGGACAAAAATCAGGTTCTGCACTTAAGCAAGAAGACCCAGCTGCACAGAAATAAGATGGGAGATGCTTGGCTTACTAGCCGTTCATGTGAAAAGGATCTAGGGGTCTTGGTGGACCACAAGCTTAACAGTGTGATGCAGCCGCAAAAAAGGCTGGTGCTATTCTAGGCTACATCAACAGAAGTACAGTGTCCGGATCAAGTACCACTCTGTTCTGTCTTGATCAGAGCACACCAGGATTCCTATGTCCTGTTCTTGTTGTTGTTTAGTCGTTTAGTTGTGTCCGACTCTTCGTGACCCCATGGACCAGAGCACGCCAGGCACTTCTGTCTTCCACTGCCTCCCGCAGTTTGGTCAAACTCATGCTGGTATCTTCGAGAACACTGTTCCACCATCTCATCTTCTGTCGTCCCCTTCTCCTTGTGCCCTCCATCTTTTCCAACATCAGATCAGGGTCTTTTCCAGGGAGTCTTCTCTTCTCATGAAGTGGCCAAAGTATTGGAGCCTCAGCTTTAGGATCTGTACTTCCAGTGAGCACTCAGGGCTGATTTCCTTCAGAACTGATAGGTTTTATCTTTTTGCAGTCCATGGGACTCTCAAGAGTCTCCTCCAGCACCATAATTCAATAGCATCAATTATTTGGCGATCAGGCTGTTCTAGACATCACAATTTAAGAAGGATACCGACAAGCTGGAACATGTGCAGAGGCGGGCAACCAAGATGATCAAGGGTTGGGAAACTAGATGACTAGATGACCCTTAGGGTACTTTCCAACTCTGCAATTGTAGGATGACCTCCATCCTAATAAAATTTCATAAAGTATAACATTCAAAACACACATGGTTTTCATCAAAAAAGATGGAAATTGCTACAAGAAATCGAGCATACATGATGTATTTATTGATGTGTGAGCCTAATTTTTCCAGCAGTTAATAAAAATAATCTAGTCCTGAACAAATCTATTAATTTGTTGTATTCCTTCTTTTGTTCTTACATAATTAGTTAGTTTCAGCAGGCTGACGTATCCATGCAATTTAATTTTCCATCCAGCTATTTTAGGAATTGATGCTATTTCCCAATGCTTTGCATGACATATTCTGATAAATGAAGGTATCTGAAGAAGTGTGCATGCACATGAAAGCTCATACCAAGAACTAACTTAGTTGGTCTTTAAGGTGCTACTGGAAGGAATTTTTTTTTTTGTTTTGCTTATAAATGATGATATACGACAGCAGTTATCATTCTCATATGATTATTGTTATAATATCATACCATAATTTATAGCATTAACAGTGCCGTCCTAAACATGCATCCTCAGAAATAATCCCTGTTGACATCAGTGGGACTTACTCTCACATTGCATGTAAAGGATTCTGATTAAATGGTGTATCCTTATTAGAAGGATTTTTTTAAAAAAATCAACGCATGTTGATGTGAATTACAAACTATTGGCAGCATAAAATTAAATAATTGCATGAGTAAGACAACTTCTGCTTGCACAATGAGACTTTCCCCTCTCTCGCCCCCCCACCCCACCCTTTCTGGAGGTTTGGGTGAAAAAACCGAAAATAGATTTAGTGGGCTTATTGGGCAGGGGAATCCTAATTCCACTTGTGCAATTATTTAGTTAATACAATCCTGGGTGATCAAGTCACCCAACATTTGGCTTTACATTTGGTAATTTCCCTATTGAATCTATTCTCTTGGGTATTTCTTGTGAACATTTTCTGTGACCATCGTTCCACACCCATATCCTGAACTTTTCTTTCTTTCTTTCTTTCTTTCTTTCTTTCTTTCTTTCTTTCTTTCTTTCTTTCTTTCTTTCTTTCTTTCTTTCTTTCTTTCTCTTTCTTTCTTCCTTCCTTCCTTCCTTCCTTCCTTCCTTCCTTCCTTCCTTCCTTCCTTCCTTCCTTCCTTCCTTCCTTCCTTTCTTTCCTTGTTAGGAAGGGAAGGGATTTCCAAGTGGCTCTCTGTTATGTTTCTGCATGCAGAAAGGTCCCAACCATTAGTAGGTTGGGCTGGGAAAGATCCCAGGGGAACTGCAACCAGGCACCGTAGCTAAATGCATCAATGGTCTTAGTCTGTATGCATCAGTCTTCTATGCTGTTGTGACTGAAGCTGGAAACTACAATTCCTAGAGGGTGACAGGAGTACCAGCTTGGTCCCACAACCGTGGGTGCCTGGATGGCCATGGGTGCCATGCAGTGTGCATGGCCCTGGTGCCGAATTTTGTGGGTGACCAGCCCCTTCAGGGGTACTTTTGTGGGTGCTCGGGCACCCAGAGCCATAGGAAGTCAACACCCATGGAGGGTGATATGGTAAGGCAGATGAGAGTAGCATCGCAAGCCAATAGAGAGGTCTCAGGAAACATGAGTTTCCCCAAGAGTGGACTTTGGACTTTCAAATTTCAACAGTGCCCTGTGTAAGGCCAAAATTCAGCAGCCCCCACCTCTCACATTCCATTCTGCTCAGTGCACTAGATCACAGTTTTGAAACCCTATGGCACCCTCTATGTTCAGCACCCAGTGCAACAGAAATGATTAGGTAAAGGGACCCCTGACCATTAGGTCCAGTCATGGCTGACTGTGGGGTTGCGGCACTCATCTCGCTTTATTGACCGAGGGAGCCAGCGTACAGCTTCCAGGTCATGGGGCCAGCATGACTAAGCCGCTTCTGGCGAACCAGAGCAGCACGTGGAAATGCCGTTTACCTTCCCGCCAGAGCGGTACCTATTTATCTACTTGCACTTTGATGTGCTTTCGAACTGCTAGGTTGGCAGGAGCAGGAACCAAGCAACGGGAGCTCACCCCGTCATGGGGATTCGAACCGCCGACCTTCTGATCGGCAAGTCCTAGGCTCTGTGGTTTAATCCACAGCACCACCCGCGATCCTACAGAAATGATTGGGTTGCCCTAAATTGCCTAGTTTCCACTAAACTGGCCAAGAAAACTTGTAAATCCCAAGAGGAGTTTGCCCATTTATTTATTAATTTCCTAATAAAAATCAGTACTGTTGCTTGCTTGTTTGTTTTCAAATCCTTCTTCAGTGTCAGTAAGTGCCTCCCATATAAGTAGTTTCCCCCCCCCTACATAAAAAAGTGAAATCTGACCTTTAAAGAAAAATAAACAAGAAAACAATCTTTAGTATGTGCAACGTGGCCCTAAGCAAATTAAACTGACTTGTTTCTGCTTAAGAACATCTCTCACTTCTTCAGACTGTGAAATCAGCGGAGGGGGAAAAAAAAAGATTATGCTTTAAGGTCTAATTTGTGTCACATTCCTCAGAGACCTTTGATTTTTGTGTTTAGAAATTGGGGAGTGAATACAGGGTCTTAACTATGTTTGACTATGTACCTTGAGGCAAACCATTAAGGGGAATATGTTAAAAGATGTGGCAGGAAATTGATAAGAACACACACATACAGACACATGTATTCTGTTCAGAGTTCTGGAAAATTGTGTACAAATAAAATGGAAAGACGGGCAATTTAGTTTTATATTGCAGATGAAGGATTGTAAAGCAACCATGCCCCATATTAAAAACATTTAATTCTTTTTTTTTAAAAAAAAAGTAAATCCACATAGAATATGGTGGTGCCGAATCTCTTTAAGGAATTTCACTTGTCATTAAGTCTCTTTAGGTTCCCCTTGAGATTCTTGGCTTTACATTTGGCTTGAGGCAGCTTAGGTCTATGCTTAGGTGGTGCTACAATATGGCTCCTTTCTCTGCCACTGGAGTATAGTGGTACCTGTATCCTGAAGCGAACACATCCTGAAGCGAACGCAACCCGCACCTGCACATGCGTGTGACGTCATTTTGACTGTCTGTGCATGCACTAGTGGCGAAACCCGGAAGTAACGCATTACTGTGGAGCGCAACCCAAAAGTGCTCGAACTGAAGCAACTTCAACCCAAGGTATGACTGTAATATGAAAAGCCCTGGGTCACACAGGGATCCAATTGCAGGAGAAGCAGTTGGTATGGTAAATGAGCTGCATGGGTAGGCAAACTAAGGCCCGGGGGCCAGATCAGGCCCAATTGCCTTCTAAGTCCGGCCTGCAGATGGTCTGGGAATCAGCATGTTTTTACATGAGTAGAATGTGTGCTTTTCTTTAAAATGCATCTCTGGGTTACTTGCGGGGCATAGGAATTCGTTCCTCCCCCCCCTTCAAAATATAGTCCGCCCCCCCACAAGGTCTGAGGAACAGTGGACTGGCCCCCTGCTGAAAAAGTTTGCTGACCCCTGACATCAGCATTTCCCAAATAGTCTGTGGCATCTCGAGATATTCCAGTGCTACAGGAAAGAGCAGCATGGGATTTCTTTATTTTTCAAGATCTGAGGTAGCCCCACCTGCAAGACAATTCTCTCAGCAAATTTAGGTAGCAGCACAGAAACAGCTGAAATAAATAAGCAAGTGAACTTTTTTGGTTATTTTGAAATTCATTGGAAGAGAATCTCAGCATTTGCCTCAAAAGTTTGCTTTAGCAGAGGTGTGAAACTTTGCCACTTTGAGGTTCAAATTGTCCAGTGGAGACCAATTACCAGGCAATGGATAGCAATGCAAAAAAATAAAATAAAATAATATTGGACAAGACTGCTGTCTCATCCACCTTGCGCTGCAGAAAAGAGACCCCAATGTACAGCTTACATATATGCTTTCATGGGTTTCCCTAAACAGCTTGAGACATGCATCACTGATTCAAAAATCAGAGAGAAAAACAGAGAGAAGAAAACGCCATGGTGCATCTGCAGCACAAGTGGACGACTTCATCTGCTCCAGCTGCAACAAAACATCTCTCTCCTGTATTGATCTCTACAGCCACAGCAGGCGATGTAAACTTCCAATAGTTTGACCCCCAAACACACACTCCATTGTCTCCCAAGGCAGAGGGATGCCAGCCAACCACTTATGGAAGTGGCACATTTTGAGCTGGAAAGAAGCTTGAAAAAACAGGGAGGTGAAATTTCACACGCTGATGAAGAAGAGCTCTTTCAGTTGAAGCCCAGTTTAAAGCTTTAACTGCAGTGGTACCTTGGCTCCCGAACGGCTTAGTTAATGAACAAATTGGCTCCTGAACTCCGCAAACCCGGAAGTAAGTGTTCCGGTTTGCGATCGTTTTCTGGAAGCTGAACATCCATTTCGGCTGTCGACATCGTTTCCGGGGCCAATCAGAAGCCGCGCCTTGGTTTTTTGAATGTTTTGGAAGTCGAATGGACTTCCAGAATGGATCAAGAACCAAGGTACCACTGTACTCTTCTTTCCATAGCATAGATAGCATCAGTGTATTGGGTTTCACCCAAACTGCTAGCTTCTACTTAGATGATTAGATTCTAAATCGGGAAGAAGCTATAGCCCCATAGTTAACTGACCCAGAAACTCCAGCAGGTGCAGAATGCCACAGCGAGACTCCTTACGGGGTCTTCGCTGCGAGATCACATTCACCCGGTGCTATACCAGCTGCACTGGCTCCTGGTGGAGTACAGGATCAGGTTTAAGGTGCTTTTAACCTTTAAAGCCCTATTCAGCCTAGGACCCTCATACCTACAGGACCGCCTCTCCTAGTATGTCCCACAGAGGAACTTACGGTCTTCAAATAAAAACATCCTGAAGGTCCCAGGCCACAGAGAGGTTAGGCTGGCCTCAGCTAGATTCAGGGCTTTTTTGGCTGCGGCTCCAATCTGGTGGAATGCTCTGCCACAAGAGATTAGGGCCCTGCGGGACTTGACATCTTTCCGCAGGGCCTGCAAGACAGAGCTGTTCCACCAGGCCTTTGGTCAGGGTGCAGCCTGACTCCCTCCTTTGGCAATCTTCACAGAACTTTAGCTTATGGTTGCCATCAATTTGATTTTAATTAATTTTTATAATGAAATGTTTTTAGATTGCTGCATTATTTTATTGTTGTTAGCCGCCCTGAGCCCAGCTTCGGCTGGGGAGGGCGGGATATAAATAAATTTATTATTGTTGTTGTTGTTGTTGTTGCATTTATTTTGCATGCAGAATGTCTCCTTTTTCAATTTCTGGCCTCTCCTGGCTCAGGGGGAACCCTGCCTAAAACCCTGGAGGAACACTGTCACTCAGTGTACATGATGCCGAGTTAGATAGACCAATGGTCTGACTCAGTATGCAGCTTCCATAATTTCTAACCCACAGAAGAAGCCATTTACGAACTGTATATAGAAAAGGTCACATCATTCATCCGTCCTCATTGTTCTTTCCCTTGCTAGAATCGGACATGGTAAATCTCTTCCTGCTGCAGTGCCCTGAAATGTTTATAAATATTTATACCGTATTAAAAGAAAACTGGCATGGGAAAAATAATTATATTAAGCATCCAGAAGCTTTCTCTCCTGCGGGAGGCAAAAGCTCTTGCAAGGGAATATTGCATGGTGCATGGCAGAGTTTTGTTTTCATTAACAAGCAAGCCTTGAATTCTTTCCCAAAAATTCTCAGTCCTATAGCCATAAGACCCAAATTTGATAACGGTTATAAATTATGCACAGTAGGGATATTTACATAATCCTGTATTGGTTGCTTATTGAAAATATAAACAACATTTTGAATGTAAGAAGGCCCATCTATTCCCATATCCTCATATCATAGGAGCCAACCAGATAACCATAGCAAGCCTGCAAGCACTCTTCCCACTTCTGTTCTGCAAAAACTGTATTTGGAGGTATACTGCCTCTGATAATGGAGGTGAAAAATAAATATTTATAAATAAACAGGCCCAGACTGGACCAATGAAAATTACTTTATTGGAGCTAATCAGTGTTGGGGGTTTTTAGGGGGGGGGAGGTGTCGGTACTTACCATGACGTTGTTACAGTAAGTGCCACACTTTTTGAAGTGTAGGTGGGTTCCCATGAGGCAAGACACAGTGCTAACAGCAAGAACCTTTATTGAACTAACATAACTGAACAGGGCCAAAGCAACTGCTTATATACATTTCTGAAGGCCTGGGCCACTCCCACTCCCTATGTGATTGGCTGTCTAAATTACCAATCTGCGATTCATGACCCAGAGTTTCAGGGCCAATGGCAGAGGGCCAAATCCTGAAATGTTCTGTGATTGGATATCATGTGTCCAATCAGAACACAGGGGCTCAGAATCCTTCGTCCAGACTCAAGCTCAGGCAAACACAGACCACTGAATACATAACACTTTTAACATTTGAAAAAAGGTGCTGTCACTGTGTACCCTTGTGTATCCTCAGAAATAAAAGTGGTGGATCTAATAATCATAGAATTATAGAGTTGGAAGGGACCCGGAGGCTCATCTCATTCAACCCCCTGCAATGCAGAAATCCTTTGCCCAACATGGGGCTTATGACCCATGACCCTGACATTAAGAATCTCATTATCTACTGAATGAGATATCTCCTTTATCCATTGTTATTATTATTTATTAATAATATATATTATTATTTATTAAATTTGTTAGTCACTTTATTTTGCCCAAGGTAACAGAAACCAACATACAACCAAACAACAAACAACAATAACCCCACATAGATATATTCAAGCCAAGGTGGTGAAAGGAAAAAGAAATTCATTAAAAATATCCCACACATTTCTAAAAGGCCACAGATAGTTATAAGGCCAAAGGCCTGGTTATAGAGAAATTTTTGCCTGGTGCCTAAAGAAACCAGAATCCTCTCTCCCATGATGCCAAACATTTTTGGGTGCAGTTTGCCACAAAAAAAACTCCTCTCCTCCTTTCCTGTCCCCAAACCCCAAGAATAAAAAAGCCCCTTTCTGGTCCATGAAGAAGGTCAGCAATATCAAAAGCAACATGATGGCCAGAAACACTAACAATGTGAAAAACTTTATAGAATAATTCAAAACATCAAAACTAACAAACTGAAGTCTCTGAAAGCCCTTAAATGAATCACTGTGCCAGACTTTACCCGGCGGAGAGCAAGCTGTGAAGCTTTGTATAATCAGCAAATGTCCAATTCTGATGTCCAACTCTGAACTCTGCTGAACAGTGTTTCCAGATAACAACTACTGTTTCATTGAATTCTTCAATAGCCAATTAGTTCAACACTCGTAAGTGGAAAGATATGTAATTTCTTCATTAACCAATCTTTTTTCGAATAGATATAATGAAAAATACTCTGGAACAGTGCTCATGGGATTATGTAGTCAATGTAGTCACATAATCCATGAAGAAATCAGATTCCATGAAATCTCCCCTCCCCGCCCTCTCTCTGGCAGCGATGAATTCAGAAGTTGAACAATGAACTCATACCCTCCAACATTTCTCTGGTGAAAATAAGTTTTTCCCACTCCATTATGATATTTTTGCTATTTATACCCCACATATCTTCTTGGGTTGCCCCAGCACTCTGGGCAGCTCCCAACATATATAAAAACATAACAATACATTAAACATTTAAAAAACCTTCCCTATACAGTGGTATCTCAGGTTACATACGCTTCAGGTTACATATGCTTCAGGTTACAGACTCTACTGACGCAGAAATAGTACCTTGGGTTAAGAACTTTGCTTCAGGAAGAGAACAGAAATCGTGCTCCGGCAACGCGGTGGCAGCGGGAGGCCCCATTAGCTAAAGTGGTGCTTCGGGTTAAGAACAGTTTCAGGTTAAGAACGGACCTCCGGAACGAATTAAGTACTTAACCCGAGGTACCACTGTACAGTATTGCTTTCAGATGGCTCAGGAGTCAAATAACTCCATACCCTTCAATATTCCTCTAATACAAATAGGGACGTCCTGATGAAAAATGGGACATTCAGGGATCAGACCAGAAACCGGGATGGCAGAGAAAAGGGGGGTTTGCAAGGGCGCCGCAGCCCCCCAAATACTCTTGGAGGGTCTATATATGGCAGATTGCAAAAAAACTGGGAGACTGACTAGCTGCTTTAATCTGGTGCTTGCAAAAGGAAAGGAAATGATCTCACCCGCAGAAAAGAACAACAAGCAGGGTGCAAAGCAGGTTACATCTGAGTGGATCAGACTGAAATGCATGCATCTGATTGGAGAGGCTCCTCGGGATCCTGCCCTAATGCTATGGAGCTTTCTCTCCCCCCCCCCCCGAATAATCTTTATTTGTTTTTCAATTAGATACTCCACATACACATATTGTATTACATTTTACATTCATACTTGCTCTTCAGAGCTGACTTCCCTCCTTCCTTCTTCTGGTTTTATATATCACATATAGTTTTATCGCATTATATTCTTCCGTTTTATATATTATTCATTTCCCATATTTGTCCATAGTGTATCCATAAACAAATAAGTCCACATGTTTATACAATTCTTGTTGTCTGTCTGTATTCATTTACCACTACTGTTAGTTATATTAGTTTAGTTTCCTTATACATTTTGCTTCTTATTTTCATTATCCATCACTTTTCTTAATCTTTCCCGTTATGAGGTTTGTTTCCAATTCTACTGGTTTTACTATTTCATCTTATATTTCCTATATACAATATAAATTTTTCCCATTTTTTTTGAAATGTTTCCTTGCCCTGTTGTCAAATTTTCCCTGTTAGTTTGGCTATTTCTGCATATTTCATTACGTTTGTCACCATTCTTCTACTGTTGGTAACTGCTGCTGTTCCCAAACCTGGGCTAGCACTAACCTTGCCACTAATGCATAGAAAAACAGTTTCTGGTCATTCTTAACTACCATATTTTTCGCTCTATAAGACGCACCAGACCACAAGAGGCACCTAATTTTTGGAGGAGGAAAACAAGAAAAAAAATATATTCTGAATCTCAGAAGCCAGAGCAGCAAGAGGGATTGCTGCGCAGTCAAAGCAGCAATCCCTCTTGATGTTCTGGCTTCTGTGATAGCTGAGCAGCCTGCATTCGCTCCATAAGATGCACACACATTTCGCCTTACTTTTTAGGAGGGGAAAAGTGAGTCTTATAGAGCAAAAAATACAGTACATCTTCTCCTACCATTCCTAACAAGAATGCCTCTGGCTTTTTCAAAAACGTGTGTCTAAATATCTTCTTTAGCTCATTGTATATATTTCCCCAGTATGTTTTTACCTTATCACATGACCACCACATGTGAAAGAAATTGCCTTCTTTCACCCCACATGCTATGGAACTTTCAACGCATTTCTGAGGAACTTCTGATGGGCTAGAGTTTATTCCAAGGGAAGTAAAATAAATTTGAAGATTTTTTAGGGTCCCCTGCCCTCCCTAAGACACTCCTGCTGGGATGTATTATTTAGAAGCTTTTTTAAATCCTTGAGGACAAGATCAGGACATAGAGATGGTTGTGCTATCCAGAGATGGTTGTCCAGTACGGGAGATGCACACAAACAAGCCTAGAGTGTCTCTAAATGTGAGGTCATGTATTAACTAGGAGTGAAAAGAACAGAGAAGAGACTGAACTCCATAGCTTTCTTGAATCAGTTCTAAAACCCTTTTAGTACTAGATTCTGGCTCCTGTAACGTCAATACTAAGTCATCTGCAAATGCTCTCAGTTTGTACTGTCTAGCTCCGACCTGTATACCTTTAACCAGCTGGTCCCTTCTGATCATGTTCAGCAAAACCTCCAGAACCGATATAAAAAGCAATGGGGAAATTGGACAACCTTGTCGTGTCCCTTTTTCTATTTTAAATTCTTCCGTCACCACATTGTTCACAATTAATTTTGCCTTTTGTTCTGAATATATTGCACTTATACCATTTTCAAAACCTTGGCCTACCCCCATACCCTGTAAGTTCTTTTTCATAAAAGCCCAAGAAATGTTGTCAAAGGCTTTCTCCGCATCCACAAATATCAAAACTGCCTTAGTATTTATATTCTCTTGCAATTTCTATATGATATTGATTATATTTCTCACATTATCAGAAAGATGTATGGGAGATGCACACAAACAAGCCCAGAGTGTCTCTAAATGTGAAGTCATGTATTAACTAGGAGTGAAAAGAACAGAGAAGAGACTGAACTCCATAGCTTTGTGGGTTTTGGAGGTGTCCCACCTGCAGGGGGCAAAAGATGGGGAAGTCCCAGTGATGAAGGAGAAGTGCTTGTGTGACCAGGATGACTTTGATGGAGAAATTAGAACTTCAAGCGAATATGTAGCCCCTCTCCCCCACTACACACATTCACTCACTACTATTATGTTATCTTAAGTGATTCTCACTTTAATACTTACCCGTGTTTTTCCGAATCCCACAATACAGAGCACTTAAAAACCACAATCAAGTGAATTCTAAAGAGAGACGATGCTTGATCTGACCTTCTGACTTCCTAGTTTTTTTCTTTCTTTCTGTGATTGGGTATTTGAATGCTGCTGATTAAAAAAAAACACTACACACTCAACCCTGCATTGTCTCGTGCATTAGGAGATACTTGAAAAAAAATGTGTTTCCCAAGGGCTTGTAATTGAAGAGTTGGACAATTTGTTTGAGTGGGAGGAGGACATCAGTGGAGTATATTAAATATCTCCATTTTAAGGGAGCTGCAACAATAACAATTATTGTTTTTTAAAGCCCACGCATCGTAAGCCTTGGTATATAAAAATGAACAGACTGCTATATATTGGCAGGAGAAATAAACACTCCTGACCCTGACAATATATATATATATATATATATATATATATGCTTTCGTAGATTTTCACGGGTACAGGAATGCAGGTTTTGGTGTCCTCGGGTGTCTTCCCGTGTAAAAGTTGGGGTGTCTAGGCGACGTTTCGACGAGCTCTGTTCCAGTAACAAGAAGCCGAAAGCACCAGCCTGAAGATGACGAGTGAGACCTCGTCGAAACGTCGCCTAGACACCCCAACTTTTACACGGGAAGACACCCGAGGACACCAAAACCTGCATATATATATATATATATATATATATATATATATATATATATATATATATATAAAATTTTGCTTTGCCCAGTCTTCACTACACTAAGATTTGCCTTCCTGGATCAGAGTCTACATAATTCAGGACCCAATGTTGTATGGGACAAGACAGTCATGATTAACTTGAGTCCCACTGATTTAAATGGCAGTAAAGCATGAACTGGTCTGGATCCAAACCTCTGTCTCTAATGGTAGCCAGCCAGCCAGATAGCCCTAGGGAGTTTGCTACTGGAGCACGATAGATCTGGCCAACACCTCTTGTTTGTCCCTAACCTCTCAAAAGGGGCTTTCTTTTCTTTCTTTCTTTTTAAGCTATCACGGATAACTGGCTTTTAATTAAGTTCTCCATGAAATTGTCTAATCCTTTAAAAAAATCTTTCTATGTGAGTAGCCATCAATGTATTCAGTGACAACATATGCCAGGTGCTAGTTATACATCAGACATGGCAGTTTATTCCATTTTCACAACTGCTGATTTCCACATTATATTTGAGCTTCCACATTTTTGGAACAACTGGAATATAGCACAAGTTTAGCCCCCATTTCCATATTATTTGCAAATGTTTGCCCCCCCCCCCAGACGTAAAGAACACAACACATGAAACTACTACCAAGCATAAGAAGGAAAATTAACTTACCCTATCACATTGCTCCATATTTCAATCTGCATCCAAGATATGTTCAGATAATTTTCCTGCACATGCAGAACTGCATTAGGAATTATTGGACATTTAATTAATGAATTTGAGCATTCCTAGAATGCCCTTCCCAATATATATCCCGAGGGTTTTTGCAATGTAAATTAAAATCAATAAAAACAAATGCAAACACAATAAGCACTGAAACACTTTATATACAATATCCACACCACACACTGCAAACAATCCCTGGATTTAAATATCTAATCATTGCAACTCTGTGTTCTAATGTTCTTATCAACTTGAGCAGAAAAGAATTAGAATTTTATAACTCACTAATAAAATCTCTTCCAAGGGTCTCATTTATTTCCTTGGATGTGTGTTTGGCGTTAGATTTGCAGATTCACACAGTGTAAACCTGCAAGACATTTGTTCTGTTTCAAGTGAAGAGCTCTTATATTTAGAAGAATTGATTACTGTGATGAGAAGTGTCCTATTCACAGACAGGATAAATTCCACCTAAGAACGCCATGTTCATTCTTTCCATTCCTTTGCAAACACACTGTCTCCTTTTTAAACAAAAACCAAAAAAAAACCCTGAACGGGTTTCAAAAGTTCTTTATTTAACCTAGAAGACTTTTTTCATTCTTCTTTTTTTAACCCCCCCCCCCCATAAAAACAACCAGTGGCATTATCTATCTAACATATATAGCCTCTCCTCTTTTACAGTCTTACTTAGCTTTTACCAATTAGTTCCAAATATAGGCTAGATCTGGCAGGTGTCAGAGTCACTGTTAATTGTTCTCCAAGGTTTTCTGAGATCTTTGCCTTTTGACATTAAAAAGATCAGCTCAGTCTGTCCCAGTCACAAAAAGGGCTGCAGTAATTTGTTAACTCAATGCTTTTAATTAGTGTAAGTGAGCACTTCAGGCTATTTTTAATATAAACTCTTTTAGGAAGCAACTTGAGATGCGGCTCGTGAAAGACAATTAAAAATGAGCACTAGTTTTGCTTCACACAAAGCTATGGGCAAATTCACATTAAACCCTTCTGTTCCTTTCTGTCTGTTATCCCTCCATAGTTTGTTTTTTTAATAATAAAATTTCATTAGTCTTTTTACACAGACTTTGACATTGTTCAGTTAACTTTAAAAAAAAAAATTTTGACTTCCCATCCGTACATCCGTGATGCTCCTGTTATAATCTTTAATCTGCTGCCATAACTACCATTTTTCCCTATTACGTTGTAATTTATATTACATTCATTTATTTACTCCCCTTCCCTTGCCTATAATTCAAACCCTGCTCGCAAATTCATTTGACTGTAATTTTTTCTTAAATAGTCTGAAAAGAATCTCCACTCTTTGACAATCCAATCCAAATAACTTTATTGTACTAGTCATTGCCCATGACAAATCTAAATCAAAAATAAACACAGGCAAAAGGAGTGTCGTGCCACAAATAATCGTCTCTATTTAAGTCTTTGTGTCTCTCTTGCAGTTTACTGCTATATTGTCCAGGGTCTTCTTTCTGAATTTTTGGCTGCCAAAGCAAAAAGGGTGACTTTATGACTACCTTAGAAGCCATAGGACCTTCTCTGCCAGGGAGACACAGATAATAAAATGAGAAATCACTTCCTGAGTCCAAGGTATACTGGGCAATATAGTAAATAGTGCAAGATATCTTCCACCAGCGGTTGCCCACATATACAGAGTCTGTCTTCGTATGGCACCATTCTATCATCCATCTAGGGTGGCAGAAGACATAGCCTGAAAACACCTCTCAGTAAAAGTGACTCTTAGTGAGGTTGGTTGGAGATTTGACAGGTAACTGGTTCAAAAATTGACCTTTTTAAGAAGGGGAAACCAAAGAGAACATTTAGAGGATTTGCTCACTTGCAGATCATGTAGTGATTTTTGTCCAGTGGCACAAATCCCTTAATTGGTGTTTGTCTGTGGATATAATCTCAAACTTATGGACATAATAAGAGTTCCAATAATGTTAGGTGTTAGATTTTCACCATTGGCTGTTCTCCAATTCTGCATAGCACAAACCTGGCAAGCGCTCACAAGACATGAAGGACAGTCTTTCCAGGTAATTAAATCTAGTGTAATCAGCTCTTGCAGTTAACGTTGGCCATCCAACTTTCATGCCTAAGAGTGCGGCAGCTGTTCCCTTGGGTAGGGAAAACAGTCTCTTGGGAAATTGGTTTTGCACTACTTCTAACCTTTAATAGCACTCTCATCCTTCGCCCCAGATTTCAACTGCATAATAAAGCATTTGAGGGTTCACTTTACTGCCAAATATTTTTAGTGCAGGCTCAAACTGTTTTCTGCCCTTACACTCTTCAACACAATTTCCGTCTTTTTAATCTCTTATTTTTGCTGCCACAATTTGCTGCCACAGAGGTGCAGACTGCAGAGAAGAGGGAAGAATGTAAAAGGCTATGAAATGTCTAACAATGTGCCACGTTTATGTACAACATAGTCCTCTCCTTTGCACAAATAACCACAGAGCAGAGTAACACTATAACGAGTTAACAAACAGCACCCTAGTAAGTATTTGCAAAGCATCTTCATTTTCACTGTGGTGAAGATTATGTGTAGCCTCAAGAAACTTCAGATTTCTAACCATTTGTATGAGTATCTCTCTCCCCTCAATAAAATAAAACCAACTATAACAAACCCATGAAAGTCTAAACTCCCTGAGGTGCATAGCAATCTCTCGAGCCTTTATTGTTTTAGTTTGTAAGGGAACATGCAGAAGAACCCAAATATATTAAAGCTATTTTTTTCTTTCTTTCTTTAAACCATCTCCCTTTCCCACTTGAACTGATTTCAAGAGCTCTCTAATCTACTTCTGATTAGGTATTTCAGAGAAAGGGTATGGCTTAATATAGCTCAGCTCAAAATTGGGGTTGCAGCTAATAGTTTGCATCAAATTATAAACTCAATAAGACAATCTCACCTTTAAAAAGGTGGCTCCATTCTTCCAGCAATAAACAAAGTTATCACCAGCCTCCTTGATGATACTGTCTTTGCTGTGTAACTTCATTATCCATTTTTTTAAAAAAAATCAGAGTAATGTTCAAACTTTTATTTTTTTTTAAAAAAAGAGAAATAAATTGGATGGCAAAATCTCTTTATCACTACAGTATCAAGTGTTGAGAACAAGAAGGGTATCTGCCCCAATCTCCATTTCTTTTGTGATGGGTAACTAACCACACACAAGCATAGGAATATGCCTTATTCAGAGTCAGACCATTGGCCAATGGTTTTGCCAACGGTTCAGGCTGCCTAAGGTCATGGTTCTTTTGGATTCAAATAGACAATAAAGACCACTGAATTTGCCCTTCAATTGGTTTTATTTAAAGGATGAAGGAAATAAAGAAGCAAGAAGAAGCAGATATCATTTTATAGCCTTTTCTATTGCCAGATTATCTCCTCCTTTTTGTGGTGGGCAGTAAGTCCAAACTCCTCACAGGCAATGGGCTCAGCATCTGAACAATATGGTCTGCATGGAGGTTCTCCTTGCCTCAAGGTGGGCTTAAGTCTTATAGACTATCTGTTAGTGCTGGCAATATCTGATTACCCATGTTTGTGGTCCTATTCCCATGACCCTGTTAAAGCTTCTACTTGGTAAGTTCAGGGGAGCAGTCATAACAAGAGGTGGACTAGAATGAGGCGTGACAGTCAGGACATCCCTATGGTACTGTACACATCACTTACGGTGCTTGTGCTCAATGTGGGAGCGCAGGCAGCAGTGTAGCATCAGTTGCTGGTGCCTGGGGACAGGCGCATGAACATGCCAGGTGGTGGGGAGCATAATAATAAAGAATAATTTTTCATTTATAACCCGCCCTTCCCGGGCTCAGGGTGGCTAACAACAAATTTAAAACACTTAATTGATGCAACAAAAAAAGCATAAAATACAGTATAAAATGTGAGTAACAATAAATCCAGAATTCAAAAATCAATTTAGGGGGAAATCCATCCAATAAACATTAGATGATCGCCAGGGCTAGCTGGCTAAATTAGTCCTATTTGGGCCAGCGAGGAGACCAGGGGAAAATTAGCTGTGGGATCCCAGAGCGGGTAATAAAAAGGGGAGGGGGAGGGAAGGAAGGGGAATAAAAGATCAGGCTAAGTTCAAATTGAAAGCCAGGTGGAATAGCTCTGTCTTAAAAGGCCCTGCGGAAGGAAGTTAAATCCTGCAGGGCTCTGGTCTCAAGGGACAGAGCATTCCACCAGGTCGGAGGCATCACTGAGAAGGCCCTGGCCCTGGTGGAGGATAATCTGACTTCCTTAGGGCCTGGGACCTCTAAACTGTGATTATTCAGGGGCCTTAAGGTCCTCTGCGGGGCATACCAGGAGAGGCGGTCCCATAAATACGATGGCCCTAAGCTACCAACACCACCAGAGCATCCCCACCCTCACTGGAGCAAACTGGGGACCCTCTGAGCCGCCTGCCCACCCACGCAGAGGGGAGCCCGCCTGACCAATGAGACCCATGGTGACACCCTCAAAAATGGTGTGTCTGGGGCCATGGCCTCACTGGCACCTCACACTCTATGTCCCTGAGCCCAGGTGTCCCTAACTTTAGAGGACAGATAGCCCCTGTATCCCACTCCAGGGTGTCGTTCTATAAGGGCTGGTTCTAGCATGCTGTGATTGTTGGAGAACTCCAGACTTCAAGCAGACCTGTGCTGGAGCACCTTGGAGAGCAGAGCATTACTCCTAACTCCTCAGGATACAAAGCAGCTCTTTGGGGTTTGGGCAGGAGCGTTTCCCAGACCTACCTGGAAACACCAGGGCTTGAACTTGGGGCATCCTGCCATACCACTGAGCTAACCTTGCCAACTGCTGTTACAATTGTTCCTACTAGGCCAAAGGGCCATCACAGCTGCTAGAGATAAAGTAGCCAAGTATGGGATCGCCTGTCCTGTTGCTTCTCCAATCTTAGTACCTCATGACTTTGGAGAGAAGATGCCTTTGCATACCAGTCCATCAATAATATGTGAACTGTTAGTTGGGTTTTGTAGATATGTACTGCAAGTGTAACGGACACGGGTGGCGCTGTGGGTTAAACCACAGAGCCTAGGTCTTGCCGATCAGAAGGTCGGTGGTTTGAATCCCCGCGATGGGGTGAGCTCCCATTGCTCGGTCCCTGCTCCTGACAACCTAGCAGTTCGAAAGCACGTCAAAGTGCAAGTAGATAAATAGGTACCGCTCTGACGGGAATGCAAACGGCGTTTCCGTGCGCTGCTCTGGTTCACCAGAAGCGGCTTAGTCATGCTGGCCATGTGACCCAGAAGCTGTACGCCGGCTCCCTTGGCCAATAAAGCGAGATGAGCGCCGCAAACCCAGAGTCGGCCACGACTGGACCTAATGGTCAGGGGTCCCTTTACCTTTACTGTAAGTGTGTGGGTGGTGAGCAGACTTCTAGGGAAACTGTCTGTGGATGAACGCTGTGGATGAACAGAACGCCACAACCCCATAGTCACCTTTGACTGGACCTGGGGTCCTTTACCTTTGTTTTTTAACCTTTATTTGTCCACTTTTGTAGTTCAAAGACATGAACCTGAGGCCATTTTCTGACAAATTTCCCCACACACAAAGGAGGCGAGCAGGAATAGCGGCTCCAAAACACACAGAGGAGTCTTCCAGCTGAGTATACCCTTTTACAACATCTCCCGTTCACTTATGATACTATGTGCTTCTCATCATTGACAGGGAGTATCAGAAATCAATACAGTGCAGCACATGCCAGGGTGCAGAACTAGTTAAAGGTCTCATTTAGCGCAAGAATGGTGGCTAAATGTCTCAGGGGCAGCAGTGCATATGTAGTGCTATGTTGAAATTTTATTCTGCTTTTTCATCCTGACCATTCCCTATCAATTATTGAGAAAGGTAATAGTAAAAATCTTCAAAGGAAAAAGAAAACGGTTAAATTTTCATGGATAGGCTGCAGAGCTTTTGATATGCTTACTTTTCTTCTGAGGTGGGAGGGGGGTTTGCAAGTGTCCTTCCTTTGATTATACAGATTGTCTCAACAGTGGTCTGCACTCTGCAGCCTCCCTGGGTGACCATACTTCAATTAAGGCCAATGTCAAGCCCTTGAGATTTAACATGTCCCATGAGGCTTTTTCAGATCATGAAGTGTCAAAATGAGGTTGGGTAAATGTTTACTAGAAATAAAAACACATGCATTGCTCTTGGCCACTTCACAAGAATAAGGTTAGCTTGAAGGCCTTCACCAGGCAAAAAATGCTAACAAAATTCTTACCTTCTTATCAATGAGGCAAAAAATGTAGGCTTCTTTCACAGATGGGTGGGAGGGAGAGAGACAAAAGAGATGTTGCAGGAGGGTTCTGCATATCTTGTGACAGTGGTCAGATTTGGCACAGAGAAATTCAAAATATATTCGGAGGAGGCTCGTCAGGAGAAATACCTGAGGGGTTTTGAAGGATACTAAAATAATTTCGAGAAGACCACTGAATGTCTTTGGTGCAGGAGACTGAAGAATCATTTAAAAGGTGTGAACTCATTATAAGATATGAATAGAAAGAATCCTGAATTCTTAGCTTGGGGCACACACTGCCTGCACCTTTTATATACCTGCCTAGAACTGAGGTCATTGTTTTATTGTACTTTAATGTTGTTTGCTCTCAGATTGTGTGAACAAAGAACAGGGCTATAAATAAGCCATCAGGAATTTACAGCTGTTTATTTCTTATTTTATTAACTTTAATGATTATCCACATTGTTTCTAATGGTTTTATGTTTTATGTTTTAATGTTGCACACCACGCTGATGATGATAGAGAAATACTGTTATAAATATGCAAAACCAAGGTCACATCCACATCATACATTTATAGCACATTTACAGCACATGGATTCCCACAAAGAATCCCGGGGCCTGCTCTTTCCCCTCACAGAGCTACAATTCCCAGCACCCTCAACAAACAACAGTTCCCATGATTCTTGGGGAGCGTGGAACCATGAGCTGTAAATGTGCTTTAGTATGGTGTGGCTGTGACCCAAGAGCATAATAATAATAATAATAATAATAATAATAATAATAATAATAATAATTTATTTGTTTATTTGTTTATGCATACCCCACCCATCTGGCTGGGTTTCCCCAGCCACTGGGCAACTCCCAACCGAATTTTAAAAACACAATACAACATTAAACATTAAAAACTTCTCTAAACAGGGCTGCCTTCAGGTGTCTTTTAAAAGTCAGATAGCTGTTTATTTCCTTGACATCTGATGGGAGGGCATTCCACAGGGCGGGTGCCACTACCGAGAAGGCCCTCTGCCTGGTTCTTTGTAACTTCACTTTTCGCAGTGAGGGAACCACCAGAAGGCCCTCGGCGCTGGACCTCAGTGTCTTGGCTGAACAGTACAAAACTATGAGGCAGTATTTCCTTTATCATCGAGGTGTGGAACTGAATGGGACTTCCTGAAACAGACAATGCAAACTCTGTTGTAAAACAATATAGTTTTTCTTGTGATTTTGGAGTAAACACTCACTATGCAGAACATCTTAACTGAAGAGAAACCACAGATTGTCTCAGCATCAAGAATCCTGTAGGTGACCTGTTCCTCCCACGTATCTAATTCATGTAGGTTTCTTTTCTTAAAAAAAAAAAGGCAAATGAAACATTTAAAAGGAAATGTTTTTTGAGCACCATTGCAAACATTTTGCAATTATAAAAAAATTCCTTCCAGTAGCACCTTAGAGACCAGCTAAGTTTGTTATTGGTATGAGCTTTCAGATACCCTTTTGCAATTATATTCTTCGAAAATCTCCCCATTCCTGAAGTGAAATATTGTTAAATAGTCAAGTTACACTAGCTACTTACAAGCCAGCTACTCATTTTACCACATGTTTACTGTAAAGTAATAGTACCAAGCATTTTATTGCTCTCCTATTGCTTTTAATTATAGGTTTTATAGTTGAGCACTTAACCCCACCATAGAAAATAGAATGCCTGGGTAATATCCATAACATAATGCACATGGAAGACTCACCATAATATATTTTTAATGGAAGTGGCAACTAACCCTGCTTTACTTCCCCCCGAGTCCTCACAGTTATTTTTTCCTCCCTTTTAATTTTAATAGTATAGTGTATCAACCTCCTTCATATGAACTGTTTTGGTTGACCCAAACTGGCACTCTTGCATCATCTTACAGGACCTCTCCAGAATTTCCGGGGGGGGGGGGGCGGTAATTTTACCTGATTAGCTGCAGCTAATGGTCCCAAACATCAAAACGGGGACTTTCTCCATGCGAAGTATCAACTCAACCATTGAACTATACTCCATTCTCCTCAGGAAAGATATTCTCTCATCCATATTCAGTATGTAGAGTGAGTTTATGTTTATAAAAAATAATAATGGTGGAACTTATCCACCTTTTTTGGGGCTGTTGGAAACTTCCAGTCTGTTGTTCCCATTTTCTAATTTTGAAATCCTCTCAAATTATCTGATAAATTTGTCTGTTCATGCACTCTTGTACTTCAGTGTGCATAAGGCAATGTACAGGGTTGCTTCCCCCACCCATCATTTTACCCTCAAAATAACCCTGCTGGTTGTGAGAGCTGGTGACTTCAGCTTTATGGCGATGAGGGGATTTGAACCTGAGTCTTTGCAGTATGAATCCAACATTGCTACTCCTTACTCCCCCTGCTTAACAATACTAGGAACACATGAAGCAGCCTTGCACCAAGTCAGAACAATTGGTCCATCCAAATCAATAGGTAAAGGCAAAGGTACCCCTGAATGTTAGGTCCAGTCGTGGATGACTCTGGGGTTGTGCGCTCATCTCACTCTATAGGCCGAGGGAGCTGGCATTTGTCTGCAGACAGCTTCCGGGTCATGTGGCCAGCATGACTAAGCCGCTTCTGGCAAACCAGAGCAGCACACAGAAACACTGTTTACCTTCCCGCTGGAGCGGTACCTATTTATCTACTTGCACTTTAACATGCTTTCGAACTGCTAGGTTGGCAGGAGCAGGGGCCAAGCAATGGTAGCTCACCCCGTCACAGGGATTCGAACCACCAACCTTCTGATCAGCAAGCCCTAGGCTCTGTGGTTTAGACCACAGCGCCACCCGTGTCCCTACCCAAGTCAATACTTGGCAGCAATAAAGGAGATTGGGGAAAAAAATACTTGGCAGTAGACCTCCAAGGTTTTGGACAGAGGACTTCCCCACCCATACCTGTGGATCCTGAGGACCAAATTTGGGATCTTCGGCATGCAAGGCACTCATTCCTTCCTACTCAAGGGAGTACTGGTGCTGCATTCTGGTGGGTCTCCTCCTGGTGGTGCTGCATGCTGGTGGGTTTACAAAAGACTTTCCTGGTGGTGGGTAGTGTGTGTCATCTTTGTTGCCCACAAAGTTCCTGGCATAGCATTGCCCAAGGCACTGTGGGAAATCTAAATGGCAGCTCCTCAGCGCCAATCAGATCACCAGTTTTAACAGGGCTCTGATGAGGAGGACCTTCTCTACATGCCTTCTTGAGTCCTTCAGAATTCACTTCCCAATATTGTTCACTGGTACAAGTCCCCGTTGCCTTTACCGACAATCTGTATGAGCAGGTGTTTCAAGGTCTTTCGTGAGGAAAACGTGGTCACCGTTGATGTTGATGTATTGGCTGTTTTATTATTCGTTGACATTTTGGGATTTTACGCTTGCTGTCTTTTATGGATGTGTTTTATTTTGTATTTTGCAAGCTACCGTGTGCTTTGGGAGGAGGAGAGCTATAACTAACAACAACAAAGCAAACCTTAAGGTCCTCTGCGGGGCATACCAGGAGAGGCGGTCCCATAAATACGATGGCCCTAAGCTACCAACACCACCAGAGCATCCCCACCCTCACTGGAGCAAACTGGGGACCCTCTGAGCCGCCTGCCCACCCACGCAGAGGGGAGCCCGCCTGACCAATGAGACCCATGGTGACACCCTCAAAAATGGTGTGTCTGGGGCCATGGCCTCACTGGCACCTCACACTCTATGTCCCTGAGCCCAGGTGTCCCTAACTTTAGAGGACAGATAGCCCCTGTATCCCACTCCAGGGTGTCGTTCTATAAGGGCTGGTTCTAGCATGCTGTGATTGTTGGAGAACTCCAGACTTCAAGCAGACCTGTGCTGGAGCACCTTGGAGAGCAGAGCATTACTCCTAACTCCTCAGGATACAAAGCAGCTCTTTGGGGTTTGGGCAGGAGCGTTTCCCAGACCTACCTGGAAACACCAGGGCTTGAACTTGGGGCATCCTGCCATACCACTGAGCTAACCTTGCCAACTGCTGTTACAATTGTTCCTACTAGGCCAAAGGGCCATCACAGCTGCTAGAGATAAAGTAGCCAAGTATGGGATCGCCTGTCCTGTTGCTTCTCCAATCTTAGTACCTCATGACTTTGGAGAGAAGATGCCTTTGCATACCAGTCCATCAATAATATGTGAACTGTTAGGTGGGTTTTGTAGATATGTACTGCAAGTGTAACGGACACGGGTGGCGCTGTGGGTTAAACCACAGAGCCTAGGTCTTGCCGATCAGAAGGTCGGTGGTTTGAATCCCCGCGATGGGGTGAGCTCCCATTGCTCGGTCCCTGCTCCTGACAACCTAGCAGTTCGAAAGCACGTCAAAGTGCAAGTAGATAAATAGGTACCGCTCTGACGGGAATGCAAACGGCGTTTCCGTGCGCTGCTCTGGTTCACCAGAAGCGGCTTAGTCATGCTGGCCATGTGACCCAGAAGCTGTACGCCGGCTCCCTTGGCCAATAAAGCGAGATGAGCGCCGCAAACCCAGAGTCGGCCACGACTGGACCTAATGGTCAGGGGTCCCTTTACCTTTACTGTAAGTGTGTGGGTGGTGAGCAGACTTCTAGGGAAACTGTCTGTGGATGAACGCTGTGGATGAACAGAACGCCACAACCCCATAGTCACCTTTGACTGGACCTGGGGTCCTTTACCTTTGTTTTTTAACCTTTATTTGTCCACTTTTGTAGTTCAAAGACATGAACCTGAGGCCATTTTCTGACAAATTTCCCCACACACAAAGGACGCGAGCAGGAATAGCGGCTCCAAAACACACAGAGGAGTCTTCCAGCTGAGTATACCCTTTTACAACATCTCCCGTTCACTTATGATACTATGTGCTTCTCATCATTGACAGGGAGTATCAGAAATCAATACAGTGCAGCACATGCCAGGGTGCAGAACTAGTTAAAGGTCTCATTTAGCGCAAGAATGGTGGCTAAATGTCTCAGGGGCAGCAGTGCATATGTAGTGCTATGTTGAAATTTTATTCTGCTTTTTCATCCTGACCATTCCCTATCAATTATTGAGAAAGGTAATAGTAAAAATCTTCAAAGGAAAAAGAAAACGGTTAAATTTTCATGGATAGGCTGCAGAGCTTTTGATATGCTTACTTTTCTTCTGAGGTGGGAGGGGGGTTTGCAAGTGTCCTTCCTTTGATTATACAGATTGTCTCAACAGTGGTCTGCACTCTGCAGCCTCCCTGGGTGACCATACTTCAATTAAGGCCAATGTCAAGCCCTTGAGATTTAACATGTCCCATGAGGCTTTTTCAGATCATGAAGTGTCAAAATGAGGTTGGGTAAATGTTTACTAGAAATAAAAACACATGCATTGCTCTTGGCCACTTCACAAGAATAAGGTTAGCTTGAAGGCCTTCACCAGGCAAAAAATGCTAACAAAATTCTTACCTTCTTATCAATGAGGCAAAAAATGTAGGCTTCTTTCACAGATGGGTGGGAGGGAGAGAGACAAAAGAGATGTTGCAGGAGGGTTCTGCATATCTTGTGACAGTGGTCAGATTTGGCACAGAGAAATTCAAAATATATTCGGAGGAGGCTCGTCAGGAGAAATACCTGAGGGGTTTTGAAGGATACTAAAATAATTTCGAGAAGACCACTGAATGTCTTTGGTGCAGGAGACTGAAGAATCATTTAAAAGGTGTGAACTCATTATAAGATATGAATAGAAAGAATCCTGAATTCTTAGCTTGGGGCACACACTGCCTGCACCTTTTATATACCTGCCTAGAACTGAGGTCATTGTTTTATTGTACTTTAATGTTGTTTGCTCTCAGATTGTGTGAACAAAGAACAGGGCTATAAATAAGCCATCAGGAATTTACAGCTGTTTATTTCTTATTTTATTAACTTTAATGATTATCCACATTGTTTCTAATGGTTTTATGTTTTATGTTTTAATGTTGCACACCACGCTGATGATGATAGAGAAATACTGTTATAAATATGCAAAACCAAGGTCACATCCACATCATACATTTATAGCACATTTACAGCACATGGATTCCCACAAAGAATCCCGGGGCCTGCTCTTTCCCCTCACAGAGCTACAATTCCCAGCACCCTCAACAAACAACAGTTCCCATGATTCTTGGGGAGCGTGGAACCATGAGCTGTAAATGTGCTTTAGTATGGTGTGGCTGTGACCCAAGAGCATAATAATAATAATAATAATAATAATAATAATAATAATAATTTATTTGTTTATTTGTTTATGCATACCCCACCCATCTGGCTGGGTTTCCCCAGCCACTGGGCAACTCCCAACCGAATTTTAAAAACACAATACAACATTAAACATTAAAAACTTCTCTAAACAGGGCTGCCTTCAGGTGTCTTTTAAAAGTCAGATAGCTGTTTATTTCCTTGACATCTGATGGGAGGGCATTCCACAGGGCGGGTGCCACTACCGAGAAGGCCCTCTGCCTGGTTCTTTGTAACTTCACTTTTCGCAGTGAGGGAACCACCAGAAGGCCCTCGGCGCTGGACCTCAGTGTCTTGGCTGAACAGTACAAAACTATGAGGCAGTATTTCCTTTATCATCGAGGTGTGGAACTGAATGGGACTTCCTGAAACAGACAATGCAAACTCTGTTGTAAAACAATATAGTTTTTCTTGTGATTTTGGAGTAAACACTCACTATGCAGAACATCTTAACTGAAGAGAAACCACAGATTGTCTCAGCATCAAGAATCCTGTAGGTGACCTGTTCCTCCCACGTATCTAATTCATGTAGGTTTCTTTTCTTAAAAAAAAAAGGCAAATGAAACATTTAAAAGGAAATGTTTTTTGAGCACCATTGCAAACATTTTGCAATTATAAAAAAATTCCTTCCAGTAGCACCTTAGAGACCAGCTAAGTTTGTTATTGGTATGAGCTTTCAGATACCCTTTTGCAATTATATTCTTCGAAAATCTCCCCATTCCTGAAGTGAAATATTGTTAAATAGTCAAGTTACACTAGCTACTTACAAATACAAGCCAGCTACTCATTTTACCACATGTTTACTGTAAAGTAATAGTACCAAGCATTTTATTGCTCTCCTATTGCTTTTAATTATAGGTTTTATAGTTGAGCACTTAACCCCACCATAGAAAATAGAATGCCTGGGTAATATCCATAACATAATGCACATGGAAGACTCACCATAATATATTTTTAATGGAAGTGGCAACTAACCCTGCTTTACTTCCCCCCGAGTCCTCACAGTTATTTTTTCCTCCCTTTTAATTTTAATAGTATAGTGTATCAACCTCCTTCATATGAACTGTTTTGGTTGACCCAAACTGGCACTCTTGCATCATCTTACAGGACCTCTCCAGAATTTCCGGGGGGGGGGCGGTAATTTTACCTGATTAGCTGCAGCTAATGGTCCCAAACATCAAAACGGGGACTTTCTCCATGCGAAGTATCAACTCAACCATTGAACTATACTCCATTCTCCTCAGGAAAGATATTCTCTCATCCATATTCAGTATGTAGAGTGAGTTTATGTTTATAAAAAATAATAATGGTGGAACTTATCCACCTTTTTTGGGGCTGTTGGAAACTTCCAGTCTGTTGTTCCCATTTTCTAATTTTGAAATCCTCTCAAATTATCTGATAAATTTGTCTGTTCATGCACTCCTGTACTTCAGTGTGCATAAGGCAATGTACAGAGTTGCTTCCTCCACCCATCATTTTATCCTCAAAATAACCCTGCTGGTTGTGAGAGCTGGTGACTTCAGCTTTATGGCCATGAGGGGATTTGAACCTGAGTCTCTGCAGTATGAATCCACCATTGCTACTCCTTACTCCCCCTGCTTAACAATACTAGGAACACATGAAGCAGCCTTGCACCAAGTCAGAACAATTGGTCCATCCAAATCAATAGGTAAAGGCAAAGGTACCCCTGAATGTTAGGTCCAGTCGTGGATGACTCTGGGGTTGTGCGCTCATCTCACTCTATAGGCCGAGGGAGCTGGCATTTGTCTGCAGACAGCTTCCGGGTCATGTGGCCAGCATGACTAAGCCGCTTCTGGCAAACCAGAGCAGCACACAGAAACACTGTTTACCTTCCCGCTGGAGCGGTACCTATTTATCTACTTGCACTTTAACATGCTTTCGAACTGCTAGGTTGGCAGGAGCAGGGGCCAAGCAATGGTAGCTCACCCCGTCACAGGGATTCGAACCACCAACCTTCTGATCAGCAAGCCCTAGGCTCTGTGGTTTAGACCACAGCGCCACCCGTGTCCCTACCCAAGTCAATACTTGGCAGCAATAAAGGAGATTGGGGAAAAAAATACTTGGCAGTAGACCTCCAAGGTTTTGGACAGAGGACTTCCCCACCCATACCTGTGGATCCTGAGGACCAAATTTGGGATCTTCGGCATGCAAGGCACTCATTCCTTCCTACTCAAGGGAGTACTGGTGCTGCATTCTGGTGGGTCTCCTCCTGGTGGTGCTGCATGCTGGTGGGTTTACAAAAGACTTTCCTGGTGGTGGGTAGTGTGTGTCATCTTTGTTGCCCACAAAGTTCCTGGCATAGCATTGCCCAAGGCACTGTGGGAAATCTAAATGGCAGCTCCTCAGCGCCAATCAGATCACCAGTTTTAACAGGGCTCTGATGAGGAGGACCTTCTCTACATGCCTTCTTGAGTCCTTCAGAATTCACTTCCCAATATTGTTCACTGGTACAAGTCCCCGTTGCCTTTACCGACAATCTGTATGAGCAGGTGTTTCAAGGTCTTTCGTGAGGAAAACGTGGTCACCGTTGATGTTGATGTATTGGCTGTTTTATTATTCGTTGACATTTTGGGATTTTACGCTTGCTGTCTTTTATGGATGTGTTTTATTTTGTATTTTGCAAGCTACCGTGTGCTTTGGGAGGAGGAGAGCTATAACTAACAACAACAAAGCAAACCATAACATAAAATAAATAAAAAAAGCGGCTGCACAAAGCCCCTGTTGAGGCTGGTGGCATGTGGGGGGGGGAGGGGATCAAGAGAGCAGGAAGCGAAGAATGAATAGGTAGGTAAAGAACTATACACCTTTTAGAAGACATCTGAAGGCAGCTCTGTACTGGAAGGTTTTTAATGTCTGATGTTATATTATGTTTTTATGTGTATTGGAAGCCACTCACAGAGGCTGGGGCAACCCATACTAGCTGGGGCAATAAATAATAAAAATTAGGAAAGAAGATAAAGTCCCGACCAAATAGGAATGGCAGATTAAGTTGATGGATTATGCCGAAATGGGAAAAATGACTGGAAGAATCAGAAATCGGGAAGACCAACATTTTAATAAATAATGGGGGAAATTTATAATTTATCTTAAAAACCATTGTAAACAGTCAAAATTGTTAGTAGGATTGGAATAACACTTGTAGTTTAATGGTGAATTTTGGATATAATGGAGATGGATTATTATAAAAGATGCAGGAGGAAATGACAAACAATAGGACCCACAAAGGGGAGGAGGGAAGTCCAGGAGATTCTTTGGAATCTTGTTTTTATGTTGGATGTATGATTATAAAACTGTAATTTGAAAAACAAAACAAATAAATTTAAATAAATAAATAAATGATAAAATTATTATTGTTGTTGTTATTATTATTATTATTATTAAGGACACCCCTATTTTCATCAGAGAAATGTTGGAGTGTATGGCCTTCACGTTCAGAAGCTATGATTATTGTTATTATTCAGCTTTCAGTCGTACAGTGGTACCTCAGGTTACATACACTTCAGGTTACATATGCTTCAGGCTACAGACTCCGCTAACCCAGAAATAGTGCTTCAGGTTAAGAACTTTGCTTCAGGATGTGAACAGAAATCAGGCTCCAGCGGTGCGGCGGCAGCAGGAGGCCCCATTAGCTAAATTGGTGTTTCAGGTTAAGAACAATTTCAGGTTAAGTACGGACCTCCGGAACGAATTAAGTACTTAACCTGAGGTACCACTGTAGTACCTCAGTGGGACGCAGTACCTCAGTGGGACGTAGTACCTCAGTGGGACGCAGGTGGCGCTGTGGGTTAAAGCCTCAACGCCTAGGACTTGCCGATCGAAAGGTCGGCGGTTCGAATCCCTGCGGCGGGGTGCGCTCCCGCTGCTCGGTCCCAGCGCCTGCCAACCTAGCAGTTCGAAAGCACCTCCGGGTGCAAGTAGATAAATAGGGACCGCTTACCAGTGGGAAGGTAAACGGCGTTTCCGTGTGCGGCTCTGGCTCGCCAGAGCAGCAATGTCACGCTGGCCACGTGACCCGGAAGTGTCTCCGGACAGCGCTGGCCCCTGGCCTCTTGAGTGAGATGGGCGCACAACCCCAGAGTCTGTCAAGACTGGCCCGTACGGGCAGGGGTACCTTTACCTTTTTACCACTGTAGTGGGAAAGCATAAAATAATTTGCTACAATCTATAACGTTAGCCATGATGCTTCAGGATTGTGCAAGCT
The DNA here is from genome assembly GCF_964234715.1 of Podarcis melisellensis. Taxonomy (NCBI): domain Eukaryota; kingdom Metazoa; phylum Chordata; class Lepidosauria; order Squamata; family Lacertidae; genus Podarcis; species Podarcis melisellensis. Next base: position 83,597,790 of record NC_138538.1, on the reverse strand, counting down.
ACTGCTTCATCTGGTGGTAATATAAGATATTGAACTAGCACTGGGAATGTGTAAGAACACTTCCTACGATAATTCTGATAGTAAACCGACAATAAAGTGCTGGTAGAAAGACATTCCTGGAAACATTAAAAACACACACTTAAATATAATTATTTCCCATTAAATTCAGTTGATGTAAAAATTTTACTGTAAGTTTCCTGATGGATTAATTATTGAAATTTCTGCTATTATATGACATCTTGGATAATTTCCTCTAACAGCTGCCATAGCAAATGCATGATTATTTTCCCCCTTCATACAGAGCTCAAACAATTACATTTTTTCATATTTGGATTGCCATATATTCACATCACATCCCACAGAACAGAGCTATAGCCTAGCTCTTCGAAACGAAAGGTCACAAAAATATAATTCACGTAAACAAAGGTGCATATCAATGTGGGTCAGTGCAATCTTAGAGACCCATTGCTAGAAAGCAAATTCTAATTAGTTGTGATTGAAATTAATTGCATAATACTTGCTTGAACACGGGGAATGTTAAGCGGCCACAATCCTCAGTAGTACTGTGCTGAAAAATTATCATGCATTTTTGGGGACTGCTGCCCATCAGCTAAACCCTATGGATGTTGCTAACCCATCATCCCTGACCAGTACTTCCCTATAAAAAGGAAAGCATGTGTGGTGTAGTGGTTAGAGCATTGGACTAAGACCTGAGAACTAGTGGCGTAGCGTGGGTTGTCAGCACCCGGGGCAAGGCAAGTAATTTGTGCCCCCTAACCCGTGGATTTGCGCCCCCTAATCCTAACCCCCAGATGTTGCGCCCGGTGCGGCCGGCCCCCCCTGCACCCCCCACGCTACGCCACTGCTGAGAACCTGGGGTTCTAATCCCCACTCAGCCATGAAACTGACTGGTGACCTTCAATAGCTGTCTCTCATCCTAACTTACCGCCCAGGGTTGTTGTAAGGGGGGGGGGTGGGGAGAAGGAGAACTATGTACTTTGCCTTGAGCTCCTAAGAGGAGAGCTGGAATAACAAACAAACAAACAAACAAACAAACAAACAAACAGAACTGTAATGTGTGGAGAGATAGGCAGATCTTGAGAGCCAGCATGGTGTAGTGGTTAAGAGCAGTGGACTCGTAATCTGGTGAACCAGGTTCGATTCCCTGCTCCTCCACATGCAGCTGCTGGGTAACCATGGGCTAGTCACACTTCTGTGAAGTCTCTCAGCCCCACTCACCTCACAGAGTGTTTGTTGTGGGGGAAGAAGGGAAAGGAGAATGTTAGCCACTTTGAGACTCCTTCGGGTAGTGATAAAGCAGGATATCAAATGCAAACAGAAGAAGAAGAAGAATTTTGCTTCTTCTTCTTCTTCTTTCCATGTAGCAAATGTATGTGTGTGCGTATCATTTGTACAGTGGAACCTCTACTCACGACCACAATCCGTTCCAGAGGCCCGTCCTTATGGCAAAACGGGTCGCTGGGAGAGGCGCCATTGTGCGCATGCGCGGGCAGCGATTGCCTGCTTCTGCGCATGTACAAATGACGATTGCCACTTCTGCGCAGGTGCAAACGGTGATTGCCGCTCCTGCGCGAACAGTGGCAAACCGCCGGTTACTTCCGGGTCAGCCGTGGTCGCAACTTGGAACGTCCGCGAGTGGAGGCGGTTGTAAGTAGAGGTTCTACTGTACATAATGTATAACGGTTTGTGCATGCAGAGAAAAAGCACAAGGAAGCGTTAAATTAGGTGTGCTGGTTGACTGGGTGCATTTGTCCTGCACCTGCTACTAGCTAATCACGCGAGAGCGAGTCAGCAAGCGTGTATGTGAGAGTGACTCAGCACGATCTGAAGTTTGAAGCAAGTTTGCTCTTGACCTTTGTCCTTCCCTGGAGCCTAGCATGTGTTGGAACACTGCAAGGAAACTGCGTGCCTCTGGAAGGACTGTACATTGGTACCTTGGGTTACAGACGCTTCAGGTTACAGACTCCACTAACCCAGAAATAGTACCTTGGGTTAAGAACTCTGCTTCAGGATGAGAACAGAAATCGTGCAGCAGCGGTGCAGCAGCAGCAGGAGGCCCCATTAGCTAAAGTGGTACCTCAGGTTAAGAACAGTTTCAGGTTAAGAACGGACCTCCAGAATGAATTAAGTTCTTAAGCCGAGGTACCACTGTATATTACAACTGTGTAACCTACAAGATGTGGAACTGCTGAATGCTGTCATTAAAGTGACTGACCCAACCTAGAAATGTCCAGTGGTTTTCCTGTTCCATTGGCACACTCTGCTGGCATGTTGAATGGACACTCTGTGCATGCCCCAACACCCTCCCCCCCCAAAAAAAAAAATCTGGAAAGGAGCAATAACTACTGCAGAACTGATAGAGGTGCTGGTGGCTCCACACACTTCGGGTTGCTTCTCTCATCAGTGTTCCTCTGTGCACTTGTCTGCATGCATTCCTTCATGCCAAGTAATATATAAGCCATGGAGGTGGGAGCCCACCACTGGCAGCTTGTTCAGGCTCCCCCAACATCTAGCTGTTCATGCTAAATCCGGCAGCTGGTGCCCTTGAGTACACAATTAACTTCCTAAATTCACCATTCGGTAAGTTATTCATCTGCATTTTAAGCCACTTTCACTGCACTTCAAATGGGTGGACACATTGCGTGACCAGGCCGCGACAGCCCCAGCCCCCAGGGATCACAAGAAAGGAATTAAGACTTCTGGCAATGTGTTATGGAATTAAAATTAGGCCACAACTTTATTAAACTTCCAAATGTAGGAAGACCTTGGCTTAGGCCTTGGGCGTGTATCTCTCCCAGCCCCCCAGCCAGGGAAACTGGGGTGCATCAGGGTAAATGGGATATGAGGGTGCTCTGTGAGATGTAAGTTTAGGAAGCAGCCCAACCCATATCCCTGCACGCAGGGTAGTTTACTGATGACCTTTCAGTGTATGGCCAGTGACACCCATTATATATCACCCCTTTAAGAGGAGGACCCTGGAATCGCCGCCGCAGGGGGGTGAGTCACTACTTCACACACACACACACACACACACACACACACACACACACCCATTATAGGGAAGAAAAGACTAAAGGATTCCACCCAAGGCCATAAACCACCAAAGTTGTGACGAATTGCTACGGGGAAGACAAAACCTGCCAATGCAGGAAAATTTCTTCTCGGCCCTTCAACAGCAACCAGCCAAAGACCACAGTAGTGCCTGCTCAACAGGAAGAAAAAGTTAACCTGCAAACAAAAAAAAGTTAAACAAAGGGAGGGGAGGGAGAGTGAATCTCCAGAGCCGACTGCCTGGCTATTGTCGGCTCCACCCCCTATATATAAATGGGACTGGCCCCACCTCCCAGCAATGAAACTTGTCTGCTGAAGCTGGGTGTGAACCTCAAAAAACTTAACACTGAGAGGCAAGCCAACCCTTGATTTGCCAGTAAGCTCCCTGGGAACTGTAGCACCGTGCGCGATCCCGCAAAGGGCACCCACAATGTAAAGTGTGTGTGCTCATTTCCTTTGCCTTGAAAATAAACACCTTAAAATGAAGGAAATGCATTTTTTATGTATAACTGGCTCTCCTTGAGATAACAGCCTGGAACAAAAAATCCTTTCAAGAACAGAGCAAGAGAGGTGGGATAGGAATGGAGTTGGCTTTAGATTTTAGCTGGATGGGGGGCGGGGGAGGGGAGGACAACAACCACTCACTGAATTCCTGAAAGTGCTTTATGGTATCTTTATTGAAGAGCTGAGATAAATTCAGATGCAATTTCAGCCCAGCTGTCTCTCCATTCTCTATGCTTTTCCATCACATACATCTTAGCTGCAACAATATGTGTACTTTTTCAAGATGGGAGAAGCAACAATTTATTAGATGTATTGATTCTGCCACTCTTCTTGGAATGGTCCGTTTGTTTCTCATGTTGACTTACCTATAGATGTGTATGGCATTAGGTTATTGATCTTTCAGTACTTTTGCAGTAAAGCATTTTAAATTGGATAAACTCCATACTAAGAATCCTGCACACCTTTCGAGAGAAGAAGAAGAAAAAAAGATTGGAGAGCTCTCTCTAAAAGGGTACCAAGTCAATAATCAGCAAGATCTGGCAAGTCTTAAAACTCATGGGTATGATATATCCTCTCCACACCTGCATGAAGGCAATCTCTCCATATCATTAATGGAGTTCTTAACTCCCTCCCCTCCTTTCTCACCAATCCTTGGCTTGAAGAGAAGAAAAAGAAGTGTTTGGATTTGATATCCCACTTTATCACTACCCGAAGGAGTCTCAAAGTGGCTAACATTCTCCTTTCCCTTCCTCCCCCACAACAAACACTCTGTGAGGTGAGTGGGGCTGAGAGACTTCAGAGAAGTGTGACTGGCCCAAGGTCACCCAGCAGCTGCATGTGGAAGAGCAGGGACGTGAACCTGGTTCACCAGATTATGAGTCCACTGCTCTTAACCACTACACCACGCTGGCTCTACACCACACTTGTCATCCATCATGTTGAGTACAATGTAATATACTAGGCCACTGCTTACAAGGGCAGGCCTAATTGCGGCTTTCATAGAGCTGGGGGAAATTATATCCCTCGATTTGTTGTTAAATTGTAGCTCCCATCATCCCCAACAAGTATGGTCAACGGTCAGAGATGATGAGAGCTGAACAACATCTGGAGAAACCCAGGTTGTCCTTCCAGCAAATAAGCCATCTTCCTCCTTTCCTGGACCAGGTGCTCAAGCTACTAAGAGGGGCTCCACTGGATGTTTTAACTTGCATGAAAAAGGACATGGGCTGAAAACTGAGGCAAACTGTACATATGCTAAGCTCCAGAATTCATTTTAGAAATTCTACATGTTAGACCAGAAGGCAGACCTAGAGGAAGATGAGGTGCAACTGTCTCTTGAAATAACAACAAAAATGGAATCATGGGTATCTTCTTATTCATTTAAAAATATGTTAAATGATGATGGGATCCAAGTCACCAGAATCTTCTTGGGTAATTATTTGAGGCAATATACTGTGAAATGTTGACCATGTTGACCAAATAATGTGAATATTGGCCAATAAAATGCCAAAGAAATAATTATAGATAACATAGCAAATATATATTTTAGGGCAGAAGATGCAACAGTGATGATTGGAATTTGAGTGGCAAGCCTTCGTAAATGGACCACCCGAAATGGCATTTCTCATAAAAGTTAATAATCAGGGAAACTAACACACCACATTACCAAGGGCGTTCCAGAAATAGAGGGCAACCACAAAGAAGACCCTCTTATGCAAGCTGGGCAACCCCCTAGTGAAGGCAACACCAACTGGGCCTCTTCTGGGCCTGGGATAGTTGATGCTAGAAATGTAGCAGATGTTATGAAAGGGACAGAACTCCCATCTCTTCTCCATGAGCCCACAGCAAGCTAGTATTTTATTTATTTGCTTTTTGACAGGCTAGTAACATTTGTGATCTTCTTTGGAGAATGTGGGTCTTCATTTTACACCCACCCACACCCCGTAAGCCACAATTTAATTCTACCTTGTGTCAAATTTGTGCTAGTTCTTCATCCGAAACACCATCTTCAAGATTCATTCATATATATATATATATATATATATATATATATATATATATATGCAGGTTTTGGTGTCCTCGGGTGTCTTCCCGTGTAAAAGTTGGGGTGTCTAGGCGACGTTTCGACGAGGTCTCACTCGTCATCTTCAGGCTGGTGCTTTCGGCTTCTTGTTACTGGAACAGAGCAGGATCTCAGTGTTTGAGTTCCTATAAATACTGTTGAGGGGGTGTGGTGTATAGCCTCCAATGTTCTGGGCAGAGAGGAAGTTCCCAGGCTAGTGTGCCTTTTCTTCTTTTGTTCCTTAATTACTTGAGGGATATCTTGAGTGATTTCTTGAGTGATATCCTGAGTACCACTTAGGTGGGTCATTAGGTGTGGATTAGTTGCTAAAGTCTTTGTGTCTTGACCTCTTGAACTTTGTGAAGAGTTTTTCTGAGAAGATGGCTGTACTGCACTTAGTTGTGCTCTGGCTTGGCTTCGTGTATAGGGGCGAGCTGTGGTTTTGTGGCCTGTGTCAGCCAGATCTGTGTAGGGATTGCAGGGGGGTGCAGCATCCGGAGGTGCCACCATGGTTTGGCTACTGGATGGTGTCTGTAATTTATCTGTGGAGAGGGTCTGGGTTTGGGTCTGGTGTGGTTGATTGGTGATGGCGTTCTGTGTGCCTCTGGATCTGGTGTCAGTTTTTGTGGGGAGGGCTAATTTCCAGATGTCTGGCAAGCGGGATGTGTCGTCACGCTTGTTCATGTTGTGAGGGTGTTTCTCTATCTCGATGGCTTCCATGATTATTCTCTTGTGGTGATGTTCCATGTTAAAGAGCAATTTGGAATCTGCAAAATTAATTTCGTGTCCTGTTTCTTTCATGTGTTGGAAAAGAGAGGAAGTTTTTTCTTCTTTTTTGACGGCATTCTTGTGTTCTGCGATACGTGCATTTATTCGTCTGTTTGTTTGTCCAATGTACGTGGCTGGGCAGACTTTGCAGGGTATTTCATAGACCCCTTGGTTTTCCAACTGGATTTTATCCTTGGGGTTTCTGAGGACACAAGAACACAAGAATGCCGTCAAAAAAGAAGAAAAAACTTCCTCTCTTTTCCAACACATGAAAGAAACAGGACACGAAATTAATTTTGCAGATTCCAAATTGCTCTTTAACATGGAACATCACCACAAGAGAATAATCATGGAAGCCATCGAGATAGAGAAACACCCTCACAACATGAACAAGCGTGACGACACATCCCGCTTGCCAGACATCTGGAAATTAGCCCTCCCCACAAAAACTGACACCAGATCCAGAGGCACACAGAACGCCATCACCAATCAACCACACCAGACCCAAACCCAGACCCTCTCCACAGATAAATTACAGACACCATCCAGTAGCCAAACCATGGTGGCACCTCCGGATGCTGCACCCCCCTGCAATCCCTACACAGATCTGGCTGACACAGGCCACAAAACCACAGCTCGCCCCTATACACGAAGCCAAGCCAGAGCACAACTAAGTGCAGTACAGCCATCTTCTCAGAAAAACTCTTCACAAAGTTCAAGAGGTCAAGACACAAAGACTTTAGCAACTAATCCACACCTAATGACCCACCTAAGTGGTACTCAGGATATCACTCAAGAAATCACTCAAGATATCCCTCAAGTAATTAAGGAACAAAAGAAGAAAAGGCACACTAGCCTGGGAACTTCCTCTCTGCCCAGAACATTGGAGGCTATACACCACACCCCCTCAACAGTATTTATAGGAACTCAAACACTGAGATCCTGCTCTGTTCCAGTAACAAGAAGCCGAAAGCACCAGCCTGAAGATGACGAGTGAGACCTCGTCGAAACGTCGCCTAGACACCCCAACTTTTACACGGGAAGACACCCGAGGACACCAAAACCTGCATTCCTGTACCCGTGAAAATCTACGAAAGCATATATATATATATATATATATATTTCTGTACTGTCATTTTATTTCTCTAGACACGGGTACAGATGAGTGATGTATATGTACACATTTAGCCTAACAAGAATTCCACAGTTATCTGTCCAAGTGCAGGAGGTTTGGCATTCCCTATACATGGCAGACAAGACCTCTCCCCCCTATAGTCTCTTATTCTGTGTTTCCCTTAAGACAGATTTAACAAGAGACAGGATGCAGACTGAGTATGTATGCCTCCATAACCTTTTGCTGCAACCCACGCAGAAAGGTGCTGAACTGCAAAAGCACTGCTTGTTGAATTCTAGAGAGAAATTGCATCAGCCATTCAGCAAGAAAATACTCTGACTTTTCTTTCTCAAGACACTAGCTAACTTTAGAGTTGTTATTGTGTCAGGGAACACAAAATCTGCTTTCCTTCACAGGTTACATTCATTTCCTGCACAGTTTGAGGAATAAGACCACACATAGGACTGAGTCATTTGCTATTGGCCTGATATAGCTGAGACTCTCTCACAGCTCAATCAATTGCTGCATTTTAATCATTTTTAATCGCATGTAGATCATCTGGGAAGATTCCTGGAATATGGAAGTGTTGCTATGAGTAGGAGCTCCCCAAATGATGCATGTTGGGTTACCAGAGTTGTACTGAATCCATTGGTGTATGTATGCTGACACCAGAGTTGGGTTGAATCCAGTTTTATGATACTTTGGTAACATGTGAAATAAGTGGTATACATAATGGGTGGAATTCAACAGCGTGCTAATACAGTTGTTCCATCAGCTCAATAATTTCTGCTTCCTAGACAAGCATAGCCTCCCCTTTCCTCCTGACACAGGTTTTCTGGGAGTCCTCCTGAACCCCCCCCAATTTGATTTGTGGGATGTGCAGGGGGTACTTGGAAGGAGGAGAGGTAGGCAGGAGACAGGGAAATTCTTACATGAGTATCTTCTTGCACAAGATTAGTTGAATCCAACCCAAAGTTCATTTCCCAGTTGCAAGAAATGGAATAGAGGAAGGCACTGTCTTGTCCTTTCCTCAGACATTAAAATGCCTTAAACCTGCCCAAGGTTTGTCAGTTTGTATAAACAGAAAGGTGTTTCAACACGCTTTCAATTTTAAAGACCCATCCATTTTTAGGATCCTGTGGATCCTGAGATCTTTAAGGGAAAGGAAATATGTGGTATTGAGTTGCATATAGTAGATGAACCATTCAAACACTGAGCTATTTTGTTGCTTTTTTATGGTGTTCCCTAAAGCAATGTTCATCATGCTGTTTAGTAGTCCTTTGAGAACAAAGCACTTTTCAAAGTGGTCAGAATTAGGGGAAAGGGTTTGAGTGACTAAGAGGCATTTAGAAAGTTTGCAAACTTTACCTTTTCATGTGAGAGTAAAGAGAGAAAACAAATATTGTTGATTTTCTCCACCAAGCTGAACCCTCCAATACTTCCTTTATACTCCTTGGCAACCTGCCCGCAAAAAGCTCATTCTTCATTCCTAACATATAAAAATCTGCTCGGGAAGCAAACAACACTTCTGGCAGCTGGGAGTTGCAATAACATTCTACTTCAAACTGCTTGTTTCAATCAAAGCACTAACTTTCCTAAAGTCAATTGTGTCTTCAATCATGCTTGGATGAAGAAGGCTGAGATTGTTCTGAATTTAACACTTTTCCATAAAATAATGGAAACTCTGATGTTAGTTTTCTCCCTTTATTAGATCTCAAGCCGTATCAGTACAGAGGTCATTTCTGGTCAAGGAAGAACTTGATTTTCTCCCCTTTTCTTGACTTTATGGTGATGTTTAGGACAGATTTTGAGGTTAACCTCTTGCGACTTCAACCTTAGCAACTGCAATGCTTAGCAACGCAAGTATGCTATGTGACATGGCTTAGGGTGACCCGTGGGCAGAGCTCTTGCACACTGAATAGTTGAATAAAAGAGGGAATTTTGGCAGATCCAGTTCAACTGGACAAAACCAGACACAAAAAAAATATTTATAATTAGTCACACTTTGATACCTGACCACTTCCAGGAAAGCCCATTTAAAGAAACCATGCTACAAGTCCTCATCTATGGATCGTTTCCATGTTCATGATTTTATTAATGGTAAAAATAATTAATAACGGTGATAGTAATAATATTATCCTTCTTGTCCCTGCAAAGGAGCCCAGGACATCAAACACACAAGCCATAAAGCAATTAAAACGTCTAAACACACCTAAAAACAATTTCAATATGGATGAAGACTGGGAAAGATCTCCATTTAAAAGACTTGCTAGAAGAGGAAGGTCTTCAGTAGGAACTGGAAACACAACAGAGGCAGTGACTGCCTCATATCTAAGGTGAGAGAAGCCCGAAGGGTAGATGCCAGACCACTCAATGCCCAATTTTTGTACTGTGTGAAACGGACCAGCTTTTGCATCTTTCTCAAGGCAATTCACAGACCTACCACAACAAAGCTAAAATAGTTTTTTAAAGGCATAAGAAAAAGACTAATGAAGGTAGATTTAAAAGAATGGATACTTAAGCTGGAAAAGCTTTCTGAAACAAAAATGTCTTCTGTTGTTTCTGGAAAGTACAGATTGTGAGCATTTGTGGTATCTTAACAGGGATGCTGTTTATTACCCATGAGAAAAACCCACAAAATTGAGGCCATTCACATTGATCCAGTGCCAGACTTACGTATAAGCTAAACAAGCTATAGCTTAGGGCGCCACACTCTTAGGGGCCGCCAAAAAAATTAAAGAAAAAACAAACTGAATATTCATTTCCAAAATATAAGATAAAAAAACAAATAAAATAAAACCTACATAGATCAACAGTGTTTTGTGTTGTGTAGGCTCCTATGATGTAAGTACTGGGCCCTGCCTACTAGCCTGCTCCCTAAAATATCACTGGTTTCCTCATTTCTGTATCAATTACTTTAATAAAATACATGTTTTGTTATGTGCAAATGGCTTTAAATACCTATTGCGTCCATAAATTACCATATAGCATATATTCAGCACAAAAAACAGCAACAATTTGTTGTTGACAAAGGACAGCTGGACATATAAGGGCCCCATCACCTTCTGTAGCTTAGGGCCTCATCAAACCTAAATCCAGCCCTGCATGGATCATACAATTGAGAAGCAGCACCCAAGACAATATTCAGATAGCGAATACCCATAATACTTCAACAGGAATGCTGCTCAGTACCATGGGTGTGCTGTGGCCCTGAAAGCTTCTGCCATTCAAATGATTTGGAGAATGACTTTCCTGGTATTTGAGTCCAAATTTACTGTGTTTGGGAATGCTGTTTCAGAGAAAAGATCCTAAATATTAGAATTTTAGCCTCTTGTTATCCAAAAGTCTCCAAATGACTTACAAAATATTTAAAGACATAAACATAAATACGCAAAATATTTTTTTTAAAAAATCATACTAAGTACCTACCATTTATTAAAACACACACACAAATTACAGCTGAAACAATGTGGACAGCAAAAAGTTCATTCAATTCTCCAAAGAATATTTTCCAACTATCCTGAATATATGATATCTATATTTGTTATCCTGCAATATATGAGTTTAATATTTGCTTGCTTGTTAGACAATATTTGATAGTTAACATGTAATGTCATTTAGTTTATGACACTATTTGTTAGGCGTTATGCTAAAGTATTTCAGTTTTTAATTACTGGCACGTAAAACTATTTAGTATGCGCTGGAAGACTTTTTTCTGAAAAAAGAGGGAACATTTAAATAAGAAACATTTAAATAAAGAAACTGTGGAACAAAAATATTCCAATGTTCCAATTCCAATGTCAATGTAATTGTGTTTGACATCTGACAGTATTTCATGTTTGGTGCTTCCCTAAGAAATCATGAAATGAAAAGGTCAAAAATAATAACACTTTGAATAATGTGATACTGTTTAATATGTATTTCGGTTTTATACCTAAGTATTTTCCCCTCCCCTGCATTTCCTAAGTGGAGCAACATATTGGGAAAGTGGATGTTTTTCAACTTAGAAGCAAAGTAAGTGAGGAGGAAGTAGTTTTTGGGGTGTCAGAAGTTGATGCCAAACAATTTTAGGTTGTGGGGGTTTGATGCTGGCTCACCAACTTTCAGGCACTTACTGAAGGCCCAGGGCAGATGTTTTGGCTGCACACTTACCTCAGAAATCCTGTAGAACAGTAGCGAGGAAATTTCTCCAGCCCAGGAGTCACACTCCCTTCTGTGCAACCTCCTGAGGGTGACATGTCCATGGTGGGCAGTGCTAGAGGCCAAAGTGAGTGGAGCGGCAAATGTAAGTTTGCGTACAGCAGGCTAGTTTCTGCATACTCATGTTCCCCTCTCTATCCTCCAGCCAGCAAGCAAGAAGACTATATTCCAGTCAGGGATAAATTCTCAGGCTGCAAAAGGTTAAGGTAAATAGGTAAAGGACCCCTGGACGGTTAAGTCCAGTCAAAGGCAACTATGGGGTCGAGGTGCTCATCTCAGTTTCAGGCTGAGGGAGCCGGTGTTTGTCCACATGACTCAGCTTTCTGAGTCATGTGGACAGCATGACTAAACGGAACACCAAATTGGAAAAGAGAGTGCATGGAAATGCCGTTTACCTTCCCGCCACAGTGGTATCTATTTATCTACTTGCACTGGTATGCTTTTGAACTGCTAGGTTGGCAGGAACTGGGACAGAGCAACGGGAGCTCACTCCATCGCAGGGATTCAAACCGCTGACCTTCCGCTCGGTAAGCCCAAGAGGCTCAGTGGTTTAGACCACAATGCCATTTCTTAGGCTGCAAAACAAGGCCAGCAAAGGGTGTGACCTTGAGAGGGGGGTTGGTATGGGCTGGGCAGAGATCCAAGGGCCAGAGAGAGAGAGAGAGAGAGATTGGGCTGCATTCAGCCCACTAGACTTGCTGGCAGGTTCATAACCCAAGAGTCCAATCTGAATCATGAGGGAAATCAAATGAGTTTCAGTAGCTAGTGGAATTTCTCTGGGTAGTTTGTCAGATCCTTATTTAATCCTATAATTTAGTAAAGGTTACAGTGGTGTCATCCTGTGCCCGGTTGCCTACTGAACTATCTCAGCTTCAATGGGCAAAGAGTTTGCCTTTCTTTGTTTTTACTTCCCAAACAAGAACAAATGTAAATCCTGTTGCAAGTCCTTTGCTAACCAGTAAGCACAGGAAACTAGAATGCTCAAGAGTCACCTAGAGTTACATTCAACTAACTTTTACTCAGAATAAAGTCACTGAGATTAATGGAGCTAAGTTAGTTGTGATCATTAATGTCAATAGGTCTACTCGGAGTACAGGTTAGCTGAACAGAGCCCCTGGCTACCATATTGCTGGTTAATTAATAGCATCTACTTGGAATGGAAGTAAAAAAAAAAAAAAAGTTGAACAGGCTGATGGAGTGAGCTGTTGTTCTTTTCCATACTTGGAGGTCACACAGGCTGTGCTGTAAAAAAGAAAGAAAAAAGCTTGTTAAATGTCAGACACTAGTTCTGCTAATTGCCTGCCTTGTCCAACTGGGACTGTTTTGAACTATGCACTGAAGATGCTGAAAATGCCTTGACGTATATATTTAGTAAACAAGGTTAACATTCTCTTTTATCTGCTTGTTCATACCACATTTTTTTTCCTAGTTCAGAGGTTGTTTAGAGACTCGATGCCCCAATTTTTGAGTATTGTGGATGAGGTGTGATTTGACACCTCCACTTGTATTTAGCAGGAAAAGTGAATTTCCAGTTCTTGCGGCCAGTACCATGGACAGTTCCAAAAGTCCCTGATAACAGGAAGATGCTGTCTCTTCCAAGAGCAGATGTGGCTTGTAGGTTAAAGAGTCTTCACCTTGTTTTGCAGTGTGTGTGTGTGTGTGTGTGTGTGTGTGTGTTTCTGATTGGGTGGAGAGATAGCAGTACTTAAGGAGTCTTATCTTCCAAGTCAGTTCAAGGTGGCAGGGCTGTAAGTCTAGCCAGGAGGACCTCAGATAAGGCACTGGCAATTCTCCCACAAGGAAGTAGCCCAAATCTTCATTGCATCCTGCCATTGTGCACTACAAAGTCCCTGGGTTTGTAAGCCCTGATCTCCTAGCTGGCTGTACAGACTCTTATGATGACATTTACTGACATAATGATACAAAGCAACACAGAATGCCATGCTCTCTATGTTTTAACCTATTGGCTGTGTAAAATCGCAAGTAATCCCATTTACAGAAGCACCTTGTATCGGAAGCTAAGTACAGGCAGAAATATTTCATTAATTCTCTGCAGGGCATCGAAGATCAGTGGAAGGTGACAAATGTGGTGCACTATGAGAAGTGGCAAAAACATCTGGAAGATTGATATTATACGGTGGCATTCATTTCTGAAGAATTATAGAATCATAGATTCCCCCAAATTGATTTTTGAACTTTGAATTTTATTGTTATTCATGATTTTATACTGTATTTTATGCTGCTTCTATGTTGTATTATAATTAAGTGTTTTAAAATTGTTGTCAGCCGCCCTGAGCCCGGTTTTCTGAACCGAGGGCAGGGTATTATTATTATTATTATTATTATTATTATTATTATTATTATGTTGGAAGGGACCCTGAGGATCATCTAGTCCAACCCCATCTAATGCAGGAATATGTGGCTGTCCCTTAAGGGGATCAAACCTGCAACCTTGGCGTTATCAGCACCACACTCTAACCAACTGAGCTAAGAACAGTTCCCTTCCATCCTCAAAATTGTTTTTCAACACAAAATCCAAACATGACAAATATATGGCACAGCTCCACCACCTCGATCACTCATGTTTGTCCTTAAGAAGATCATGTGTGTCCTTAAGAAGATCATGTGTGGTTCAACTGTGGGGCCTAGGGACCTATGACAGTGTGGCAATGAACGTCTGAATTCTGATGGATGGTGGTACAATAAATAAATTGATTTAGTTCAACAAGGCTTACTCCCAGGTAAACATTTCAGCCTCACAGTGTTGTCATATACATGTCTATCTGTCAGTAAGCCCTACTGAGCTCAATGGGACTTACACCCATTGATTCTTTAGTTGAGATTCCTGTATTGGACCATAGCTGTCAACTTTTCCCTTTTCTTGAAAGGAATCCTATTCAGAATAAGGGAATTTCCCTTAAGAAAAGGGAAACACTGACAGCTATGGCTTGGACTAGATGACCCCAAGGTCCCTTCCAACTCTACAGTTTGATTCTATTTGTTTATAGGACTGCAATGTTAAGGACTGCAATGCTGAAGGTAGTATAAAATAGCTTACAATCCAATTAATGAAATCTAGGCTCTTTGTAGAAGAAAAGGTCATCTGTAATATTTTCCCCCATTCTGTATTACAGTAACACAGCAGGACTAAAATAAACTGGAAAATAAACAAACTCTCAGATCCACCATTAAATTTAGTCTGCAGTGATTAATCAGCGAAAGCTTTTGTTGACTAATCTGCCAATTGAGACAATTAAACGTTCAGCCCTAATATATAGATGACCGCTGATGAGATGAGCAGGATCCTTTCATAAAGGAGAATAGACACTATTTTACAGTTTGCTTTGGTAGGGTTTTGTACAAGATTTCACACCTGTGGGTAGTAACAAATCCTGGCCTTAGATATGATTAGCTTAAAGTCCATGTTTGCATAAATCTTCTCTGCCTATGAGTTAATCCGGCATTGCCATATCAAAAAAATTTCTAGATCCTGTGCTGTGCTACCCTTTCAATTCATACTGCGTAGTGAAATTAATTATGGTACCATTAAACACGCCATTCCGTAGTGTTGACTGCAGTGTTCTGGGAAAGCCTTTGATCCCACCTCAGGCATTGCGGCTGTTTGTAATATGAAACTCCTAATACGGTTAGTTATGACATGCTGGTCAGAAGTTAATTGGTATTCCCAACCTTTCTTCCTTGCTTATCTGCTTTGATAAAATTATTCATCATTTTGCCCCTCCTCTTGAGTAAAGAACATAATGTTATAATGCACATCCCATTAATTATGATCCATCTCTTTAATCTTTGCTCACACTGAGGCAAAATGTAATCATTCTTTATCTCTAACTGTAGGAGAGCCAAAATCTATCAGGGCAATGCTGTACTGATTAACCCAACCCAACCTCCACATTCCACTTACAAAATCATTTTTCGGTTTAGTTTTCATAGTTATAACCACGGCAGCAGTCTAGCATTTTCCCACCCTGATTTGAAAAAAAAATACACACAAAAACATGTTTCTGTCTGTATTTTACTATTTCACATTGCAGGTTAGGGCTTAATGGATGGAACGCTTCTTCAGATGACCGAAAGACCCTTTGACTAACCACAGGTCAGGGAGAAAGTTTTGAGTCAAGTCTTCACTCTTCCATACTCACTCTCTACATCAAGAAAATTTGTTTGGGGGGAGGGGATATGGTGGAACTTTGATTTTGAAATGGCATAGTCCAGATACAGATTTACCATCTCAACAAACTCTTAGTTAATTATTTCACACTATTCTATCATCAATAGTACAGAAGTCCCATTAGAAAAGGACTTTCTGGAGAACGTCCACTGTGAAAGTGTGGGAGAGTGGACTGTTATTATGATGATTATTTTACTATTAGGCTGTCTGTCATTATGTTTTGTATTATGTTTTTATCATTGATGTTCTGTAATGTAATGTAATGGGAATTTCTGCTAAAGGGTAGTATATGCTAAAGTGTGAATGGAGGAGGAGGAGGAGGAGGAGGAGGAGGAGGAGGAGGAGGCGGCGGCAGCAGCTGGAAAGGGAGATTATAGGTGGAGGTGTGTTTTCAAAGAATAAGTTACAGAAGTGTTGTGAAAGAGGGTTTGTCACTGGTCATAGTGGACATATAACATTGTAATTCTTTTGGTGTTTGAAGAAACGTTTCACAATGTGAGCAAAACGGATCAGTCCTGTGACTAGAGTTACCGTCAAATTCACTCTGAAGATGAAATTCAGAGGCACTTTTTGAGGGTTCCTCCCATTGTTTGGTCCCAGCGCCTGCCAACCTAGCAGTTCGAAAGCACCTTTGGGTGCAAGTAGATAAATAGGGACCGCTTACCAGCGGGAAGGTAAACGGCATTTTCGTGTGCTGCGCTGGCTAGCCAGATGCAGCTTGTCACGCTGGCCACGTGACCCGGAAGTGTCTGCGGACAGCGCAGGCTCCCAGCCTATAGAGTGAGATGAGCGCACAACGCTAGAGTCTGGCAAGACTGGCCCGTATGGGCAGGGGTACCTTTACCTTTACCTTACTTGGGCAAAACATAAAAGGAAGCAAAAACCAACAACAGCCCATCTTAGAAAACTGAACAAAAATCTATTAGCATTGTCCGGTCTTGAGTTCAGTTAGCATGACGGAGGTATACTTAGCACTTGCTACAGATGGGGTTTCAGCATGCCAATGCCTTAAAGGGGAACTTTACACCTGAAGCAAAGGTGCACCAGAGACCTGGGGTCATGCCTTCCAAGCACATGTCAGCCACAATAAACACAGGTGTGTTTGTTGGCACCTGCCTTTCAAGCATCACAGTGTCCAATGTAAGAAATATGCTAAATTTATTCGAACCCGTCTACCATGTGTTGTGCAAAATAGCCCTAAATTGCTGTTGAATTTTGTGGAAAGAAAATGGGTTTTGTGGCAATTCCATCATTTCCCCATAACTTGAATTATGGTTCTCCCACCCACCTCATATTTTCACACAACACAGCCATATACACTATTTTCACTTTTGCCTCTTGGATTTTATATTTACCATTTCTGGTTTCTGGTTTCAACACTCATTCGGGGGGGGGGTGTTCTTTCCCCCGTTCTTACATGCCTTCCGCAATCCTATTTCAGTTCTCATTACCTGACTAACTACAAGCTATTTTCCAGCTGCTACTAAAATGTCATTGGGAAATGGTTGGCCAGAGACTATTTTCTCCCCAAAAGGTACACTGAGACAAATAGCAAGATATATAGAGTATTAGTATTTCCATCCTGAATGCAACAAACAGTTGATATATATGTCTATCCTTTTCAGGCTTCTCTTTTCGTTATGCTAACTTTCTACATCCCAAATAAAATAAGTAAACCGGGTGGCAAGAGATAGACTTTCATAAGTTGTTCAGGTGAGCCTGTCCTTAAATGAATCTGCTCATTATTTTTATGCTTCTTATAAGTACATAAGAAAAGCCCAGCTTTGATCTAGGTCCTCTTTCACAAAGTCTTCGAAGAGATGCCTCTGGGAAGCTCACAAACTGCACTTGAGGGCAAAAGTTTATTCATGCTATTGTTTCACAGCAATGGGCATTCATATGCTTTAAGTGCAGGGGTCAGCAAATGTTTTCAGAAGGGGGCTGGTCCACTGTCCATCACATCTTGTGGGGGGAAGCGGATTTTTTTAAAAAAAAAATATGAATGAATTCCTATGCTCCACAAATAACCCAGAGATGCATTTTAAATAAAAGCACACATTCTACTCATGTAAAAACACACTGATTCCTGGACTGTCCGTGGGCTGGATTTAGAAGGCGATTGGGCCAGATCCAGCCCCTGGGCCTTAGTTTGCCTACCCATGCTTTAAGGCATCCATCTGCCTTTGCTCCTAGTAGGTTTCTGAGCACAATTCAAAGTGTTGGTGCTGACCTTTAAAGCCCTAAATGGCCTCAGTCCTGTATACCTGAAGGAGCGTCTCCACCCCCATCGTTCATCCCGGACACTGAGGTCCAGCGCTGAGGGCCTTCTGGCGGTTTCCTCGCTGTGAGAAGTGAGGTTACAGGGAACCAGGCAGAGGGCCTTCTCTGTAGTGGTGCCTACCCTGTGGAACGCCCTCCCAGCAGATGTCAAGGCAATAACTTTTAAAAGACAATCTGAAGGTGGCCCTGTTTAGGGAAGTTTTTTAATGTCTGATGCTGTATTGTGTTTTTAATATTTTGTTGGAAGCAACCCAGAGAGGCTGGGGAAACCCAGCCAGATTTGGGGGGGGGGTATAAATATTATTGTTGTTGTTGTTGTTGTTGTTATTAAAGTGTCTGATGTTGGAGGTAAATAACTAACCAATGACAGCCTTACCCTTAATTTCTCTAACCCCCCTTTAAACCCCTCTAGCACATCTTATGGCAGTGAATACTACAGGTTAACGTCTTCGAAGAGAAGGACTTCATTCGGTGTGTTTTGAACCTCCTGCCATTCAGCTTAGTTAAACAGCCTGGAAGGGGGGAGGGAGAGAAATATCTCCATTCACTTTCTCCCTCACCTGCTGTTGCTTTTTCTGTATGCCTGTAGGTTGAGTGTGTAACTTCTACAAGTAAAAAGTATAAATGATCACTGTCACCACCACCATTATAATCTTCTATGAGTTGCTTCCCATGAGGCCTCCCAAAGAGATTTGCAATATGATAAAAAGATATGTACAACAGTTACATACAAAAAAAACCCAGCTAAAACAATAGCGACAAGAAGCTACAGTTAGAACTGGATATGGAACAAGTGATTGGTTCAAAATTGGGAAAGGAGTACGACAAGGTTGTATATAGTCTCCCTGCTTATTTAACTTATATGCAGAATTCATCATGTGAAAGGCTGGGCTGGATGAATCCCAAGCCGGAATTAAGATTGCCAGAAGAAATATCAACAACCTCAGATATGCAGACGACACAACCTTGATGGCAGAAAGTGAGGAGGAATTAAAGAACCTTTTAATGAGGGTGAAAGAGGAGAGCGCAAAATATGGTTTGAAGCTCAACATCAAAAAAACGAAGATCATGGCCACTGGTCCCATCACCTCCTGGCAAATAGAAGGGGAAGAAATGGAGGCAGTGAGAGATTTTACTTTCTTGGGCTCCATGATCACTGCAGATGGTGACAGCAGGCACAAAATTAAAAGACGCCTGCACCTTGGGAGAAAAGCAATGACAAACCTAGACAGCATCTTAAAAAGCAGAGACATCACCTTGCCAACAAAGGTCCGTATAGTTAAAGCTATGGTTTTCCCAGTAGTGATGTATGGAAGTGAGAGCTGGACCATGAAGAAGGCTGATCGCTGAAGAATTGATCAAACCTATCCATTCTGAAGGAAATCAGCCCTGAGTGCTCACTGGAAGGACAGACCGTGAAGCTGAGGCTCCAATACTTTGGCCACCTCATGAGAAGAGAAGACTCCCTGGAAAAGACCCTGATGTTGGGAAAGATGGAGGGCACAAGGAGAAGGGGACGACAGAGGACGAGATGGTTGGATAGTGTTCGCGAAGCTACCAGCATGAGTTTGACCAAACTGCGGGAGGCAGTGGAAGACAGAAGTGCCTGACGTGCTCTGGTCCATGGGGTCATGAAGAGTCGGACACGACTAAATGACTAAACAACAACAAAAAAATATAGCATATAGAAAATATTTTTTTATACACACATACATAGTTTAAAACAGCATCAGCACATACATACAATTAATTTTAATCCAATACAGAAGCCAAATATGAGACCCCATTCAAACCAGTACCGTGCCACACTGATCAATGTTGCTAATGCAGCTCTCACAAGTTTTCTTTGCTGCTACTTCACATTTTATACTTCAGTTTCAAGCATCTGGATCCCAATAAACTGGTTAATATGAGGGAATTTTCACTCCCTTGCCTGTATGCCCTGTTTCACCAGGCAATTTGAAATGAAAGCCTAAGAAATTTGTTTAAATTCATTTATTTAATTCAGGTCAAAGTGCTGTTCAAAAGGCATCCATTGTTCTGCACTTAATCAGGAGCACTGAGGTTTCAGTGAAATACTATACAGGGGATGTGCTCAGATAACAATTCCCCCCTCCTATTTCTTTTGCACTAACTGAATGAATTTAAGGGGGGGGCTGTATCCTGGAACTGAGGTGATTAAGAAGCCATTTACTATCAACGCAGAGTCCAACGAAGAATTAAATGTGCTTATGCTCACTGATATCAATCAGTCTAAATGCACTGCACTGGATTGTGGCTCATATCCATTTAAATGCTGTAACCTGGGGGGGGGGACCTCAGACCTGAGGGCCAAATGTGTCGATTTCCCAGGATCCAGCCCCCAAATTGTCACCAAGCCACACACCCCACTGGTGCTGCTTTTGCCTAGAGTGAATGTGCCCTTGAAATATGAAGCTGCATCTTGCTTGTCCAGACAGAAGGAAAGATTTAGATTTGTCGTTCCACTTTTGATTCTGGCCCTTCCTGCCACCGACATGCAGCCCTTGGGCCATTGCCCAGAAGGGAATGCAGCAATCAGGTTGAAAGGAGCTCTCTGCCCCTTACTGCCCCTATCTTCTCGAAGTGCCATTTCCCTATTTCATCAAACAATTAAACAAACAAACCAAAATGAGGTGCAAAAGCAGAATTGGGTTCAAGCCTATTCAAAAGTTAAAGCTAAAGGACCCCTGACACTTAAGTCCAGTCACAAATGACTCTGGGGTTGTGGTGCTCATCTCGCTTTACTGGCCAAGGGAGCCGACCTTTGTCCGCAGACAGTTTTTCCAGGTCATGTGGCCAGCATGACTAAGCCACTTCTGGTGAAACCAGAGCAGCGCACAGAAATGCCATTTACCTTCCCGCTAGAGTGGTATCTATTTATCTACTTACGCTTTGGCATGCTTTTGAACTGCAGGAGCTGGGACCAAGCAACGGGAGCTCACCCCGTCGCGGGGATTCGAACCGCCAACCTTCCAATCAGCAAGCCCAGAGGCTTAGTGGTTTAGACCACAGCGCCACCCACGTCCACATATTCAAAAGTACTGCAGGTTATTTAGCATCACCATGATCCTGTGCTTTCAAAATTAGAGAAACCCCAATTCTGATGTCTGAGAAATGAGTACAAATCAAATGACTCCAGGTAGGTTGGAGTCAAACAACATCTGGAAGGTTGCAGTTTGCCCCTCTATGGTATAGAGGAAGTGAACCTAGTGAGGCTGTCCTTTGAATCCAGCTGCATCCTGAACCCAATATGGCCAATTTGAGAGGGGAGCGTGATCTGAGCTTCTTCCAAGTTGGGTGGAGATAGCCCTGGATTCTTCCAGGTTGGAACTCCCAAAGTAATCTGTGGCTGTGAGAAGTAGCTTGCAGACCCTTCTAGCCTCCTCACCCTTGTCTGATACATTAGATTTCAGTTTTTGTTTTTGTTTTGTTTTAAAATGCAGTGCTACACACAGACTGCTGAGTTGGGTAGGAAGATGCCACACACAGCACCTGCAGGTTTGTGTGATTTCCCCCTCCAGGTAGGGAAGTATCCATGGAAGCTGGCTCCCCACTTAGCTCACAGTGTTTGAGTTTGCCTGATGCACGTGAAAGTAAGCAGGTACCCACTTGGCATTAATAAGGATCAGGCAGACACAGCAATGGAGAATAAGAAGGTGAAGTTTATTGCCAGGCAATAAGGACCCAGTTTGGAATCTCTTCCAAAAGGAACTGGGACCTCGATTGACAGAAATCCAGAGGTCTTTATACCTGAGCAGATCACAGCAAATCCTAGATCATGAGACAACCATGAGGCAGTCACGATATTGCCAGCGAAAATTAGCCAATTAGCAAGCTTCTTGCCATGCTTCCAGCTCCTGGTCAAGCACAGAGTTCTAGTTCTGCTTTCCATTGCCTGCAGTGATGCTGTGTCTAACCTCTCCCCTAGTTATGACAGGACAGGGAGTTTTGGAGATTTTGTGGTTTAGCTCTTCCTGTTCCAGTGGATTAATTTAGCCTGTATCTGAGCGGTTTTTGCACCAGTATCTCTGATTCACGTCTTCCCCTTGTTCAGGGTACACGGATGTTTGTAGGGGAAAGGTCGGCTCCTAATTTTGCTGTTTCAAGCAGTTTGCAGTTATCTAAGGCACAGCTTCCCTTTGATTCAAAATGGATTATAAAATACTGTAAGCCCTGATTATGTTTGAGCATATATGAATATATTGATTACTGATAACTGATTATATGAATAGCATAAGGGTAGCCCTTCTTCCTTGCCTCATTCTTGCTAATATGTACAGTGGTACCTCGGGTTAAGAACTTAATTCGTTCCGGAGGTCCATTCTTAACCTGAAACTATTCTTAACCTGAGGTACCACTTTAGCTAATGGGGCCTCTCACTGCCACCACGCCACCGCCTCGCAATTTCTGTTCTCATCCTGAAGCAAAGTTCTTAACCCAAGGTACTATTTCTGGGTTAGCAGAGGCTGTAACCTGAAGCATCTGTAACCTGAAGCGTCTGTAACCCGAGGTACCACTGTATTAGGGCAGAAAATATGTAAGAATGTGGTCTACTGTTTCTTTCTTTTCCTTTAAACACAAACTAAGTTGTGCATATTTCCTCAGGGAAATTGTCGTATTTTGTATTCTTTGCCCCCGCTCATACTAATTGGGCTGGGAGTCATTTGAATGGGGAACAGGTTTTCTTCCAAGATAGTTGAAATAGAGACATCTAAAGGCAACCTGTAACTCTTTCCCTTTGGCTTATGAAAGCTCCACAAAGAAGAAGAAAAGGCAGAAGCAATGTCCCAAATTTAATTACCAGCAAGGCAGTGTGATTTCTGTTGGGCCTTTCCTCCCACTCCCCATCCTGTGTTATTATCTCTCAGCCATTTTGTCAACTGATATGCCAACATGTTTGAAAAGCTGTCACCCAAGGGGAGGCGCGATTAGACAGGGATGGAATGTGATTGCCAGAAGAAAGGGGTGCTGTTCATGGCAGAAGAAGAGAGATCAAGCCAGGCTCCTGGGCTTCACAATATGCAGTGGCACTAATGAAAACGAGATCAAAGTCTGAAATTCAGCCACTTCATGGGGAAGAAAATGTCAATGTGGAAAATGTCTGGCTGCCATAGCCTAGGTGTCAGATTAATGACTGTACAGTGTTCAAGGACTGTGGTGCAGCATCCAAAAATGAAATCTTTGCAGAGAAAGGTTGAGGCAGAGAGATCAAGTGCTTCAAAATAACCATTGGCTAGATGGGTACATATACTAATAGAAAGAAATATAATTTTGGACCACTGCCCTCTGGAGGCGCAGGGTGTTGAGATGAAAAGGAATGACATTCTGGGAGAAGCACTGGTCTCATGAACAGGCAACGTTACCAAAGGGATAGAAGGTGATTTAGTTTGGTCCGCATTTTGAAGTAAAATAATGTCATGCACACGTCCTGAACTAATGCATGGAACAGAATGTCATTAGCTTTCCGATTTTGCACTTCTCTGAATTTTGCAATGCAGCCCTTGAATGCAGAAAATATACAGAAATCCATAAAAATGTATGTTAAAATACATTTGGTATATTAAAATACATTTGCAAATGTGCACATTGAAATAAATCACCTATTTAGAGACATTGAGGGGGGTGGGAAGCAACTTTGAATTTAATATTTGCATTCAGATACAATTTTTTCACAGACTTTTTTGGGGGGTGGGGGTGTGATATTAATGCAGAAACAGGCCAGAGCAGACTTGTGAGTGAAACTATGGAAAACCAACATGGATTAGAAAATAGTCCAATCCATCCATTCCTATACTACAGTTGTTGTTGTTGTTGTTGTTGTTGTTGTTGTTGTTGTTAATTGAATAGGGCAGGGCTCTCCAACTTCCAAGAGACTGTGATCTACAACCACTATTAAAAAAC
This sequence comes from Podarcis melisellensis, assembly GCF_964234715.1. NCBI lineage: Eukaryota > Metazoa > Chordata > Lepidosauria > Squamata > Lacertidae > Podarcis > Podarcis melisellensis. The sequence continues at coordinate 83,573,679 of NC_138538.1, read as the reverse complement.
TGACAGTGATCTACCCATTGGATTGGCCAGAGTTGATGAGCTTTTTTGGGGAAAACTTCATCAAAGTTGCTGACCTTTTTTTGCGGTGGGGCGGGGGCGGAGAGGAGGATCGACCAGGGGCATCCCTCAATCAACTCGTAAATCGCAATTGACCTTTTGAACAGCCCTGGAATAGGGTCTACTGCCCTAGACCCGGAGGTCTCAGGTTGGTTCACAGAACAAAATAAAAATATAAAACCACAAAATACTTAATCAAAATAAAACAACAAACCAATAATTCCCCCCCTCCAAGTTTTGAAAACATTCTCTAACTCAGCAGAAAGGCTGTTAGCCTGGCAGTGGGACACCTCTAATATGTCCCTGTGGGTCTCCTCTCACACGCTCTCTCTTTCTGAAGTTCTCTGGATCAGCCATCTTGGTCTCAAGGGAGCACACTTGTTCTGCACAATCCAGCTCGGTGCCAAAACCTATCTTCTAATTACTTTAAAGCCCCAGGCAAGTGCTTGGCTGCAGTTCAACCACATCTCTTGCACTGCCCTAAATGTGCCTCTGCTTGGGAGGGCTGTGTGCACTTTGTGTGAGAGTGTGACAGTGTATGTGAGACAGTGTGGGATGGCCACACCCACAGCTTGCATATGGCTTTTGGAAGGTGGGTGTGGCTATCCCACACTGTCCCACATATTATTATTTCTTCTTTATAATCACACTTTCATCCAGGGACATTGAATAACTTACAAAAAAACCATTCAGTCGAAAATCTAACAATAGCATGCCTCAAAATCATCCTCTTATTAGTTATGCATAACTATATATACTTTTGTCCCTACTCATGTATCCTAATTTGTTTTGTTTTCTTCCTCCCTCCCCTTTAACCCCTCCCCCCCAAAATTGTTCTCTCTTCGAATCTTTAACCATGTGCACAGATTATTCATTCTAATTTGGATGCTTGGGTTGGCTTCCCCCCGTTCTATCCAATTCCTATATCTTGTCCATTTGACATTTGTTTTCCCATGCATCTTCCGTCATTACCTGTTCAAATATATCAGATTGTATACATTCAAAAACATAGTCATTCCATTTTTCCATTGCACACTGTCTCACATAGACTGAGACTTACTTCAAATTGGTATACCCTGATAGGATCGCTGCCTTAAGGTGTATTGTGACCCTAGACCCTGTCTGGGTGTTTGGACAGAAGCATACCCTTCAGGATCTCTTTAATGGGTTATCCCTATCCTTTGGAGGAAACCTCTCCTCCAACCATGCCTAAGGCTTGCCCAAAGGCTGTGATGATTGCTATCAGGTAGGCAAAACTACCGTTTCCCCAAAAATAAGACAGTGCCTTATATTAATTTTTGCTCCCAAAGATGCGCTAGGTCTTATTTTCAGGGGATGTCTTATTTTTCCATGAAGAAGAATACGGTACACATTTATTGTTGAACCAAAAAATTGGAAATTTATTACCTGTATACGGTACAATGCCTTACGGTAGCTTCGGTGGCCTTATATTCCAGGGTGCCGTTATTATCGGGGAGGCCTTATATTCGGGAGAGGCCTTATATTACAGCAAGAGGCAAAACTGGAAGTAGGTCTTATTTTGGGGGGATGTCTTACTTTCGGGGAAACAGGGTATCAGACAGGGCCAATTGGTCTGAAGGGAAAAGTTGCTCCCTGGTCCTGAATACAGCGACCAACATTGTCCATAGCAAGTTGAAAAACATAACACAACAGCTAATGGGTGTAGAACAGAGTTTCCCAAAGTGAGAGGTACTACCCCCTGGAGGGAGCTGGAATGACCCGGCGGGTTGTAATATCCTCAGGTGCAATTGGGGGACATTGAATAAAAGTAAGGGGGCAGTAGAAGCATAAAGAAGAGAAGGAAATTTTGAAATTCTCAAGTTCATCCTTTCCATTAGGATTGTTTTCAATGTTATTTGTGATTTTTATTTTAGTATTATCCTTTTTTATCTTGTTTTTCTGTGTGTAGTGTGAATGTTACCATGGTTGATTTTAATAAATAATTTTATAATTTCAAACCTCAATGCATTCTTATTTACGGCACCATCTTTCTTTACTCTGTAGAAATATAAATACATATAGGAACATGAATTTGTCACTGCATCTTTCTGTTTGTTTGCTTAAAGAAGGTGGATTTCCAGGGAGGTGCTGAGTTTGGGGGTTTTCTTCTGAAAAGGGGGCGGTAGGCGAAATAAGTTTGGGAACCTCTAGAAGTAGGATACATAGGGAGGGTGGGCTGGAGAGCCAATGAAGAACTGTGTGCCATGGAAGACACAGGCTGTTTAAATACAGGGGGAGTGGACCTGAGTGAAGCCTGGAGGCTCAGTCAGGTCTGCCCCTCCTCCAGTCACCTGCCCGCTAAGCCAGCCTGCCATTGGCCAATTCAGCAGGCAGGCTGAATTCAAATTTCCCAGCCAGCGGAGGGGAAGGCGGTCCTAGTCATGGAATGCCAGGTGAGGTAGAACTTTCCTGCAAGGCTTCCAAACCTTGTAATTGGGTAAGCAGATATCTCAAGCAGGAATGGGTTTTATTATTATTTGTTATCAGCTGAAGCACCCTGGACAATATTTAGAAAGGTGGCCATTTTCATTTCTGTGAAGTGTTTCAGTGTTGGGTGTTTCTGCTTTTTTCTCACGCGTGTGCCTTTAAACCATCTGCTTCAGCAGAAATACCTACAAATTAAAGCCAGTTTCTCTCTCTCTCTCTAATATGGTACATGATTTGTTACAGCAATCTTCTTTTGGATTCTCTCACTAAAATGAAACCTTGAAATGAGCTTCTTCCAAGAATAATATTAAACTTTATTAGAAGTTTAAACGGCATCTTATATAGCAGTGAAGTGAAATGTGAAATCCTGACTCTCCTAAAAGTTAGTGGACTAGAAAATTAAGTAAACTGTAGTTTTCTCTGCTTCAATTAGCTAGCATTGTGAGACCTATTATTCCCATGAAAAGATCTATTTAATACAAAGATCTCCACCATGAATTAAATGTGGTCCATTATGCAGATCATTCATTCTTCTGCTGTGTGCGTTTTATTTAAAAATAATTCTGGACACTCTATTCAGGCTCTTTTTCACGTGTCTACCTGCATGTTTATATTCCTTTAATGCAGGAATCTGTAGCCCTCCATCTGTTCTTTGACTACTTCTCCCATCATCCCTGAACATTGGTCACACAATCAGAGGCTGATGGGAGTTAGAGTCCAACAACATCTGCTGGGTCATAAGTTCTCTTCTTCATTAAAGGGAGGAAAAGCCATAAGCCATGGGCTCCAGCATTCATTGCACGTAAACAAAATGTGGTATAAAAGAAGCATCCTTAACAATGCAACTGACCCTGAGAGCATTAAAATTCGATGGGGATTTCTCTTGGTTGAATGCTACAATTTTATACAGTTGATTTTAACCCATATTTTATTGTGTAATCTGCCACGTGGTACTGCCACTAAGCATCAGTATATTTCAGTATGATTTCCATCATTGACATATGTTGGTGGATTTTACTTCTGAAAAGTGCCGCGATCACACCCCACACCCTCAAAAAAGCAGTTTTGCTGGGACAATTTCAGGGAACAGGGATAATCTCCGCTTTGAATTGAAATTAAAGGAATTGCATTTTTACTTTGCAAGGACTAAATCATTCATATAGTGAGTAATTATGTAAAATGGGGTAGTCAACCTTTTTATATCTACTGCCCACTAATGCATCTTTCTTGATGGTAAAATTTCCTTACAGCCAGCAGTGCTCTAGCTTGTGCCCTAGAGCCCTGTACCACCCACCTAGAATCCTGAAACACCCACTAGTGGGTGGTAAAGACCAGGTTGACATCCCCTGATGTAAGATAAACATGTAATTAATTTAGGCCTGATATCGTGATGGGCATATGGGGCTTGTCAATCTGGGAAGTTAGCCCATCTAGGAGAAGAATGACTCTGATCCTAAACCTTCACTGCCTTGGGGGACATCTTCAGGAATATATCTATCTATCTTGTACCCCACCCATCTGATTGGTTTGCCCCAAGAGTATACCCAACCCAAATCTGGAGTGGAGTCCTAAAATGTTTGGATGGCCCCTTGTCTGCCTACTTCTGGCAACTCCTGCTATCAAGTTGGTGCTAAAAATATTGCTCTGCTTTCCTTTGGACCACGTGAATGAGGTTGAGGGGGGGGGTATTGACATCTAAGCAGCCCAGGACTTCCATATACACTGCCCAGGCTTGTGCCCTGGGGTGGTCACTTCGGTGCTGCTAACACAGCAGTTTGACTTCACCCCTGGAGGCTCACTATATTGTCTTTTGAGGCAGATGGATGCCAACAAAAAAAGAAATACTAGTAGACATAAATCGGTTGTTGTAGTTTAGTAGACTCCAGAGTCGATCAACCAGAGCATTTTGCGATATACTGGATGAGGCAGATACATACAACTTAGAACTAAGGAACAAAGTGCAATTTTTCCCAGTACAAAGCTGCAAAGTAATAGTTCCATGGCAGCTGCACTCCTGGGCTTCAAGCAGTGGTTCTCTCCCAGCCCTCTTTGGAGATTTCAGGAATTGAACTTGGGACATTCGACATGTAGCACAGATACTCTACCACTGAGCTTTGGAGGGATGTTGGTGGCATTGTGGTCTAAACCACTGGGCCTCTTGGGCTTGCCGATCAGAAGGTCGGCGGTTCAAATCCCTGCGATGGAGTAAGCTCCCATTGCTCTGTCCTAGCTCCTGCCAACTTAGCAGTTCAAAAGCATGCCAGTGCAAATAGATAAATAGGTACCTCTGTGGTGGGAAACGGCATTTCCATGTGCTCTGGTTTTCATCATGGTGTTCCATTGCACCAGAGGTTTCATCATGGTGTTCCATTGCACCAGAAGTGGATTAATTATGTTGGCCACATGACCCAGAAAGCTGTCTGTAGACAAATGTCAGCTCCCTTGGCCTGAAAGTGAGATGAGCGCTGCAACCCCATAGTCACCTTTGACTGGACTTAACCATCCAGGTGTCCTTTACCTTTACCATTGAGCTATAGACTTTCCCCACAAGCATATCTGGCAACACCCTTCCCATATGAACCTCTGTGTCTAGAGGGGGGTGGATTTTAAAGGGTCCTAGTGATTTCAGTACAGTGGTACCTCTGGTTGCGAATGGGATCTGTTCCGGAGCCCCATTCGCAACATGAGCAGAACGCAACTGCATTTGCACGGGTCGCGATTCGCCGCTTCTTGCACATCTGCGCATGTGCGAACGGCAAAACCTGGAAGTAACTCTTTCTGGTACTTCCGGGTTGCCGCGGGAAGCAACCTGAAAATGCACAACCTGGAGCAAACATAAGAAGAAGTATGACTTTAATCAGTACTTGGAGAAGAAATAAGTATTCTGTCATTGATAAGTAAATGAATTCTGAGCTGTAATAAAGAACTGCAGTCTCAATTTCTCTCTCTCTCTCTCTCTCTCTCTCTCTCTCTCTCTGTGTGTGTGTGTGTGTGTTAAAGAAAACACAGCAGTATTCTCAGCAACCCTGTATGAATGCAAACCTTGCTCGTATGGTCTTAAACCAATGGATTCAATTTCATTCATGGCATACACACACACTTTTATTGTACTATACAAACACCAGCTACCTCACAATTGAATTTACATAAAACTGGATGAAAAATCACCTACCAATCATCCTAAAGTAGGATTCGTTAATTTAACTCTGCAAATCAGTTTGAAATTTGTATCACTGCCATAAATTGCCTTCTGATGAGAATGAGTGCTCATTACTCAAACGTATGCACTAATCCAATATCGTTTGTAACATCGTACAAGAACAAAAAGCTAGCTACCAGAAAATATCATTACTGGAGAGATGCTTACTGGTTGTAGATGAGTCACCTTCAAGCGATCTATGGGATCCACAGTTTGATTAAACCTGGATATGCAGGCCACTTCGAAGTGTCTTAGAAAGTTGTCTGAGAGTGAAACTTTACCAATGAAAGCCAATGAACTTTACGTACCAATAGAACAGTATCACAACAAGTAACAAGAAAAACAAAAAACAAATCCAGATCAGGAATTTCCACCCACTAGGAACATTTGTCACTAACTGCTCATGATAAAAGTTTTTTAAAGATTTGATCTAATTCTTAGAAACCATCATGCTGCATTTTACCATCAATGGAAATTATTATCAATTTTTATAGATTTAGCATATTTATTTATTGTTGATACTTTTAAAATATGAAATTCATTTTTGTGTTATATTTTGATAAATTACGTTTTCTTCTGTTGACTATCATTCCGGCATTTTGTATTAATTGCACAATTTCCCTCTTTGTTGTTTACCTCTTAAGATTCCCTCAAGAAAGAAAGAAAAATCAAGATAAAAGCAATAACTGAAAGGAAAATGAAACTCAATGGTATTGTTAATAAACCATTTTAGATTCTTTTAAATATATGACATTAGGATGATGAAATCCTTGCTAACACATGTAGACTGGCTCATTAATTTGCTCCCACAAGGATTGTGCTAATTAAGAGACTTTACTGAGATGAGCAGGGTCTAAAATAAAGATAAAATCTTCCCCAAATGATCATGTGTCACTTGAAACATTTTAGTTGCTAGAATAGAGATGACTAGTTAAATTACAGTGAGTGCATTTTATTTTCCTGCTCCTATATCTTTGGTGCTCTGTCCCCTTGCAATCTGAGACAGAAACAACTGCCAATTCAATTTCATCACCAAGTTCCAAAATAATCATGGAGGTGATTTTGTTTTTCTTTTAAATCTCTGTCCATGTTAGATGATATTCATTGGTAGGGTTGTCATATGTTGGAAATTTGCTGGAAATATACAGAACAGTGCATTTGGCAGCAGTGTTCAGGCAGAAATCGGCTGGATTTATGGCAACCCTATCATTGACATATCCTGGCAGTGAGAGAGGTTGTGGCTCTCCATATAATGTTTTACTACAACTCCTCTCATCCTTGACTTCTGACCATGTTGGCTGCAGCAGCTCTAGTATCTGAAGCACGACAAGTTCCCCATCACTGTTTTAGAAGTTTTTATGCTTGATTGTCACTTAAATTTTCCTAATATGAAATACTAAGTTGACTTTGGGGTTGCTGCACAGGAGAAGCATCTGATGAACTTTGTGTGTTCGGGAGAGTTTTGATGGCAGAATTCATTGTGGGTTTTGGTGTTTTTGTGGGGGGGAGGGGTTATAGATCCTAAGGCTGTGACTCACAGAAAACATTTGTACAGATTCACAGTTAATCTGTACAGTGGATGCACAAATTGCTGAGAATCCTTCTCTTAAAGGGAGAAATATGGATGCAGATGGGCTTGCCGATCAGAAGGTTGGCGGTTCAAATCCCCGCAAAGGGGTGAGCTCCTGTTGCTCTGTGTCAGCTCCTGCCAACCTAGCAGTTTGAAAGCATGCCAGTGCAAGTAGATAAAATGTACCACTGTGGAGGGAAGGTAAACAGTGTTTCCCTGCGCTCTGGTTTCCGTTACAGTGTTCTGTTGCACCAGAAGCGGTTTACTCCTGCTGGCCACATGACCTGGAAAGCTGTCTGTGGACAAACACCGGGTCCTCAGCCTGAAAGTGAGATGAGCGCCACAACCCCATAGTCGCCTTTGACTGGACTTAACCATCCAGGGGTCCTTTACCTTTACCTTTTTTAATTGGTGACCAATCAGCAACTGAGAAAAACAGGAGCTATTTCTATCCCAGCAGATTTTAGCAGTGCCCACTAGTATTTCTAAAAGTGGATGGGTGTGTTTCATGTACTTTGCCTCACAGTGGTTTCCTGAGCCTTATTTAGGTGGGAGGAACTCAGGAAAAAGGGGTTTTAGTGTTCAAACTGGTCTCCCCCACTTTCCAGACAAACCCACTCTTGTGGTAAGGAGGAAGAAATGGTAGGAAGAGCCTGCTAGAAAAATAAAGGTTTTTATAGGCTTAATCCTAAAGGACTGGATATGGCTGAGTGCATTAACTCAACTCATTGAATAAAATCGCATAGAACACTGAATGAATCCCAACAGAAAATAATTCTCTCTCAAATTTATATCAAATATAACACAAAATAACAAATAACAAAAACATATAAAAAAGAAAAACAAACATACATTCAAAACTTCTTACGGGTAAAAATCCAAATTAAATTCCATTATTAAATGACTTCCTCAAATCCTTCCTAACTGATTTTCATTAAATCTCATTTTAGCAATTTTCCATTATCCACTTTCTAATAAAATTACTTGTTCAAATTACTAACTTTTTTCTTTTCATAATATTCTCAATCCATATTATTATACAATTCAACACAATTTAATCCTGTGGCATACAAAAACAATCTAACATCTTTTTTTAGGCAATTCCATTCCTATTATTCCAAGTAGAAAGGCTTCTGGTTTCTTAATAAATGTTTATTTCAACCTTTTTTAAAAATTCATTATATATCTTCCCCAGAAGTCTTAGGAAATAATTCTCATTAGCATCTTTACTCACTTTTAGTTAGGGTGTCTGGAGTATTTTGTCCTTTGGGAGGGGGGAATCAAAATGCAACAGGCACTTTGTTTGGTGCTTGAAGAAGACACAACTGCCTCACATCATTTGCCATATTTGTATATGCCACCCCAATAAATTTGAAGCAGGTATTGGCCTGGATGAGGGGCATTCTCTGTGGTAGCCATTAGTTAAGAAACTCCCTCCCTACAAAGGTCCATCTGTCACCTTCACTATACAAAATACTTGTCTTTACCCTGGATTTTGACACCTGAAACGTGAACTTTCATGATCCACTCTATTCCTGTTACTGTAACCTGTTTTATCTATTTGTAACATGGGATTTTAAATTGCACAGTGATAATAACAATAGTATCCTTCTCCCTAAAGTTAAGAGTACGTGGAATAGGGATAGTATTACTTTGAGCTACGGTAATTAAGAGGCTTGGAGCCTGATGTTTGATGCAGTACACTAAACTATCATGTCCAGCAGGCTGGACTATTATGAAACACCTCTGCTATGATTCCATGTCATTCCTTTTATTGGTGGACTGTCTAAATCTTTTACACATTCTACAGAAATACTGCTTCTAATTATGGAGATGGCATTGTCTCTTTTGTAGATAAGAATGCACCAACTTTTGCAGTAAAGCTGGATTAAAATCCCTCTGCTTTTACACTTGAATGGCAAAATTTAAACACCCTCCTTCAAATTTAATAACTCTGCAGGGGATAACTGAATTCTTAGTTTAAAATGTTTGGGCAACAGCTTCTGAACTTTGGCAGAGAGCAGAGTTTTAAATGAGCCTTTTGTTTCTTTCTTACATAAGCCTCTTTTCATTTGTATCAGACCTGTTGAAACTGGCTGATAACTTGACAGCCATTCAGAGACAGGCTGCAAATGGTGTGAACTGACAACAAAGTAATTTGGATGGCTTCTGATATATTTTCCAACCTACTACAGCTGGCTGAAAGGTTCCAGCAGGTTCCAGATATCTGGGGTTAAACTAGGTGAAAAGGGTTTAAAACATTTTTGAGCTTGCTGGAGCAGTGATAATAAATGTTGCTTTCCATATAACCCCTTGTTTGCGGCAGGAAACACACACACAAAACTGGAACACTTTGTTGGATGTATACAACTTCTCCAATTATTGATTTCAATTGTCCCAGCTGTCCTTATTTAGGAGGGGCAGTTCTGCTTTTCTGGACCATCTCTTCCCGACCCTGTGATAATCCTCTGAGGCCTTTTTTCTGTCCCTCTTCCACAAGAGGCCCAGAGGATGGCAACATGAGAACAGACCTTTTCTGTGGTGGTTCCCCATTTGTGGAATGCTCTCCCCAGGAAGGCTCTCCTGGCACCTTTGATACATATCTTTAGGTGCCAGGCCAAAAAAAAAACACCTCTTTTCCCAGGCCTTTGACTAATTAAACAATCTATGGCTGCTAAAAAGCCATAGCATTATAAAAAGCAGAGACATCACCTTGCTGACAAAGGTACGTATAGTTAAAGCTATGGTTTTCCCAGTAGAGATGTATGGAAGTGAGAGCTGGACCATAAAGAAGGCTGATCGCCGAAGAATTGATGCTTTTGAATTATGGTGCTGGAGGAGACTCTTGAGAGTCCCATGGACTGCAAGAAGATCAAACCTCTCCATTCTGAAGGAAATCAGCCCTGAGTGCTCACTGGAAGGACAGATTGTGAAGCTGAGGCTCCAATACTTTGGCCACCTCATAAGAAGAGAAGACTCCCTGGAAAAGACCCTGGTGTTGGGAAAGAGGGAGGGCACAAGGAGAAGGGGACGACAGAGGACGAGATGGTTGGACAGTATTCTCGAAGCTACCAACATGACTTTGACCAAACTGCGGGAGGCAGTGGAAGACAGGAGTGCCTGGCGTGCTCTGGTCCATGGGGTCCCGAAGAGTCGGACACAACTAAACGGCTAAACAGCAACAACAACAATAGGGGGGTAGGGAAGGTTGTTGTTTTTGTTTCACTGTTATGTTTGTTTGTGTTTTTATATTGCAAACTTCCTTGTGATCCTTGGATGAAGACGGGATAGAAATTTAATAAATAATAATAAAGAATTAGAATGCCTGGTAAATCTCTGCCCCTGTATTTCTTAGAAGGAGATTTTGAAAATGTCATTCAAAATTGGTGTTGTGAATTGCTCATGATGCATCCTTTCTGTTCTTCTGCCTCCTGAAAGCTGTAGTAAACCAACATTAGAATTTCCCCATGATACCTACTGCCTCTGCTCCCAACAAAGCATTACCCTGGAGATCTACTTTTGCTGGGTGTGCCTTCACTATTATTATACTTTCCTTGGTCATCTGCTGCCTTGTAAGCAATGAGGAGAGGAGAGAGAGAGAGAGAGAGAGAGAGAGAGAGAGAGAGAGAGAGAAGACTAGTGATGGCAAGGGTTGAGGAGGGGGGGGAGAGAGGTGGGCAGTCCAGTGACAGGAGGGACAGGAAGCCATAAAGAAGGAAGACCCAGAAATTAAGAAAGAGATTGAGAGAGAGAAGGAGGGTCAAGGAATTGGTAGAAGGACAAGGAGGAGGGGGGGAAACTTTGCCAAAGGCCACTTCAAGCTTGGAGTCTAATTTTGCCCTCCCTCCAGCCCATGTGCTTTCGAATCCATCAATTATACATTCATAGGAACACTTCTATCAGAACTGCAATAACTGCGAGTCAATGTCACTCTGAAGTTGAGTGACATTATCCTCAAGATATGCAACCAAGTAGCCTGCCAGTGCTCCAGATGTCCCCACCACCACCACCACTACAATGGGAGTCAGCAATCTCTAAACCATCTGAAATGTATTCTGCAAGAAGCCTCCAGAGAAGTGGGTGGAATTTGTGAAGTGAGCAAGAACGTGTCAGGAGATGGGCAAATGGGACATGAAAGCCCAGTCCTGTTTTATGAACAATTTTTAGATTTCTGTTCCAAGATTTTAACTAGTCCAATCCAGCTGTATTTGCCTAGCATTCTATGACCTACAATGTATGAGCAGAAGCCTCACATATAATAATCCATTGCTGGCCTGTACTGCTGCAGGTGTGGGAATCAAATGTCTGAATGTTGGCCCACATAAAATAGTTGTTAGCCTAGAAATCTTTCCTGGCAGGGGAAAAAGCTAGCCTGGAACTGCCTGCCTGACACATTTGTTTCATAGGTTGCTTAGGAAGCATTTTGTGTGAAAATACTTTACATTCAAGCATTCCTTTCCCCACCTTCATTCTGAAATGGTACTGCCCAGTGAATAATATATCATGTGGGGCTTCAGCTTCAGTGTTTTATCTCTTTAGGTTGAGAGTACAACCCTTATCGTCAAGCAGAATTCCCTTCAGAGCTGGAACAGATCTGCATATTCCTTCCAAGAGGAACGAAAGGTCTTCAAGGCTAAAGAAAGAGTCACTTATGTGGCTGAGATAATATGCAAACACATCTGGCTGCTCTTTTTGGCTTCTCCTTCTTGTTATTAGACTGCCTTTCGTCTCATAAATCTATCACCCTACAGAATGTCTGAATAATTCCTACCAATACAAAACACATATATGAAAATTTATCTTATGGAAATAAAGGCCAATAACAATAGCAACAACATAGCTGAAAATTTATATCCAGCCAAACAATAAACCTTTTCTTCCCCTGCTCTTTCTTTAACAGTGAAAAATAAAAGAGGAAGGGTATGAACTTCCCAATTTGTTCCTAAAGCAAGCTGAAGGTGAACTAGAGAAATCATCTCAAATATGTTTGAATAGTTCCTCACCCACCTCTGTCTCCTCTATTTGACTTTGTACCTTATCATTGAGATGAGCTTTCCTCAAAGGAACATTTCTTTATATATACATAAAAATCTAAGGCTGTTGTCATGCTGCAGTTTCCATGGCCACCAATAGGTGGCCCCACCAATGTCAGCATGACAACAGAATGGCAGGCAGAGAATGGACAAGCTGGTGATAGGTGGCTCAGGTGAGCTGCCAAATCACTCTCTTAAATGCCTTTAGGGCTTCGGCAACAGAGGAGCTTCCCAAACCACTATCTGAAGTGCTTCCTTCCTCTGCAAAATGCGGCTGCAGCAAGGTTTAATGGAGTGGGAAGGCGCTTCTGTGAATGGTTTACCATTAAACTCTGTGAAGTATCACCCCCTCCTTTTAAACAATGTGGGGCTTCTGGTGATCTGGGAAGCAAGGGGGAAAGGATTGGGGTGAGCTGTGAGGAAAGAAGGAAGGGACATTAGGGCAAGCTGTGACGGCATACGTGAGGAGGTAGGTGATGTCTAAAGGGGGGAGATTGGTCAGGAGTGGTGTAAGTGGGCTTGGCAAAGGGGCTGGAGGGTAGGGGGGCTTAGTGAGCAGAGCAAGCTGGGCTATCCCTCGCTGGTATCAACATACAATAGCAATACAGTGGTACCTCAGGTTAAGTACTTAATTCGTTCCGGAGGTCCGTTCTTAACCTGAAACTGTTCTTAATCTGAAGCACCACTTTAGTAAAGGGGGCTTCCCGCTGCCGCCGCTGCACAATTTCTACTCTCATCCTGAAGCAAAGTTCTTAACCTGAGATAATATTTCTGGGTTAGCGGACTCTGTAACCTGAAGCGTATGTTACCTGAAGCGTATGTAATCCAAGGTACCACTGTAATGTTGGTAAATTTTGCAATAGAGTGTTAAGCAGTTAAAATTTTTCGACTTGTGCGCCCATCACACTCTCAAAATTCAAAATGTGCCCACTAGTGCAAAAAGGTTGGCAATCCCTGAGAAAGAGCACTGCAGGGTCAAAAGCTGAGGGAAAAGGAAGGTAATGCCCTGTCAGCTCTCCATGGGGCAGCCTTTTCAGCCATTTTGCCGCTAAAACATATTTTGCCAATACACACACAAACAAATGTAGCCGTTCCAAGCCATTGATTTTCTGACCCTACCAAAAGCCCCCCCAAGAACATATGCAATTTCTGAGTTAATCTGGGGGGGGGGGCTGCAGAATAGTCACCCATCTGTAATCAGCATTAGCATCTTGAAATGAGCTGGGAAATGGATTGGAAACCAACGTGAAATCTTCTAGGTAGTGGAAAGGAAATACGATCTCTGAATCTAGTCCCAGGTAACAGTCGGTTAAATCCTGAAAGTGAATATGATGCGATAGCTACTGTGCCACATGCAATATAATATGATTAGCTATGTTTGTTCATAGTAGGATTACAAAAGAACTAAATGAAAAGTCAGAGGTGGCATCAATACTTTCAGGGGAAAGGGACAAAAGTGGAGACACATTCGCTGCAGCAAATAAAAGCAAAACTCCCATTGATTTGGAGACTGTGAAGTAGGATATGCATTTGAAGTGAGCTGTATATCTTTGGCACCCAAATTACTCTGAAATCTCCAGGCTCCTCAGATTTGAATAGAAGTGTTGTGTCATACTATCAAAGGAAAAGAAATTACAAAGTCTTTTAACTTTCAAGCAGTTAACAGGAGCTGCTAAGACTCTCTATAGGCTTAAGGAAGTGTTTGCCTTTGGAGCGAGATTATATTTTATAGTGACTTAGTTTCAGTAATCTTAAAAAACCGAGTCCTTAGTGTCTGAAGCGAGAAAGTGTTTCCTTTCACTGACCTTCTAAAACAGCAACATTTTAAGCACTCGCTTCTGCCTGGTATAAATGGGAGCTTTAGTCTCTGTTATCTATAAGGATTTTTTTTATATATTTTAGAAAAATAGTGTTGGATTTTGCCTGGGATTAAGCGAACATAAAAGGAGATTAGCTTTGGCAGCCGAGGACTCCTGAACCCTCTTATTTTTTTTGTACACAGTCTGCTTCCAGGAGTCTATTGTGGATATGATGGAGCGTCTATTCCACTTGAATTAATATGGTCTTTCTGAAATCCACCGCTGACTCCACATAGTCTCTGTTAAGCAATTATTTTGGCTTCTGTTTTGTTCAGGTTATGGAGTGCCTCTTTTAGAGCTGCTTCACTTCTTATTCAATGTAAAGACAGAAGATGCCTCTTCTAACCTTAGAAGGGAGCTGCAGCTTAACAAACAAAACAAAACAAAACTGTGTAACGTACCTATTTCCTAAATGGAAATCTGTAGATGGTTCAAACAGTTTGGAAGTAGTGCACTTTATAGGTCCAGTTCAGAACAAGACATGCACATTATACAAGGCATTTAGGCTTTGGTTTTAGAAAGGGGTATTGTAGCCCACAATGTACTTTTTTTTTTGCAGGAATGTAAGTATATTTAGTATTAAGGTAAAGGGATGCCTGAACATTAGGTCCAGTCGTGACCAACTCTGGGATTGCGGAGCTCATCTTGCTTTATTGGCCGAGGGAGCCAGCGTACAGCTTCCGGGTTATGTGGCCAGCATGACTAAGACGCTTCTGGCGAACCAGAGCAGCGCATGGAAATGCCGTTTACCTTCCCGCTGGAACAGTACCTATTTATCTACTTGTACTTTGACATGCTTTCGAACTGCTAGGTTGGCAGGAGCAGGTACCGAGCAACGGGAGCTCACCCCGTCGCGGGGATTCGAACCGCCAACCTTCTGATTGGCAAGTCCTAGGCTCTGTGGTTTAACCCTCAGCGCCACCCGGGTCCCTATTTAGTATTATTGATGGCTAATTGATATAACATGATTGGTGTATTAGCTGGTGGGGTAAAGAAGAAGAAGATGGTGCAAATTGTGTAAATGCAATTAAAGTACATGCTCCCCCCCCCCGTGGTGCTGTTTTTTAGCGATGGGCGAGGAGATAATAGAATTGTAGAGTTGGAAGGTACCCCAAGGTTCATCTAGATTTGAAAGTACCCCAAGGGTCATCTAGTCCAACCCCCTGCAATGCAGCACTCTCAACACACAGCCCCCCATACAATTTGAAACCACACTGGACGCTACTTGGCTTTGCAAATGTGCTCTGCACAACAAAGCCTCTCTTCCTCCCAGAGGGGATGTGTTGTGAGCAGGAGCCATTCCCGCCTCAGCAGGGGGGTGTATTCGGTCCCCTGCATCATTTTCCTGGCTGCCACGCCGCGCCTGTCAGGCCAGCCAACAGGGTTGGCTTGGGGGCGGGGTCTAGCCACATTCAAGAAGCCGCGACAGCCCCACACCTCATTCTGTTTCCTGGAGTCGTCAGATCTGTCCGATGCTCTGCTGGTGGCTAAGACCATGGCACGACCCCCGGTGACATCAGGGGAAGCTTCCAGTTGTATTTGCATCAACAAGCTCCTCCCACTGATTGTTAACCTTCAAATGACCCCCCTGCTGTGTAGGGTGGGGTCATATATATAAGTTGTTTGATTGGCCTAAGCCAATACCACTTACATGCTGTAACCAATAAAGTTGTGGCCTTCTTTAGCCCATTAACCTTGTGTCTTATTTACCCCTACGTGGGTTGTGGGTCCTCGACTCACAACAAGCAACACATAGGCTAATAATATACTGACAATATTTTTATAACACTAGCCTACAAACATGAGATGATGGGTGCTCCAAACGTCGCAATAGGGTGCTCCCAGCACAGCAGCAGACAGTACAGTTCTTCCATGACAGTGAACTGTTTCAGTGATAAATCTTCATCAGTAAATTGATAGTCCCCAAACGTACATCAAATGGCCATGGATCACAAAAATGTGTTGCAGGATATTGACTGCCACTCCTACCATTCCTGTTCTTGGAACATTTATTTGATTCTTATTAGTTTGTGACTCCATGCAGATATTATATGTCTTCTGCTTATGAATTCTGAAACAGTATAGTGTTATAAAAATATTGTCAGTATATTATTATTAGCCAACACGTTCCTTGTTGTTGTTCAGAGTGTTCTTTTTTTGCAACACAGGGGATTTTCTTTGGTGTATAATTTTGCAAATGTGCTAGCAGATTTGTTGCTGGAAGGCTAGCTCTCATTGGTGTCAGCAGTGTTGCAGTGGAGTGCTGAAGGTTCAATCCAGCAGCTTCATTTGCACTGATTTCAGGGTTGGGAAATTCCTCTTCCGGGGGTCTTGGAAATCCACCGCCAGCTCTGGGCTAGATGAGCCACTGATGAGATAGTACTGTATAAGGTAACTTCATGTGTTCGTGTCCTTGTTAGAATTCCTGCTCCATGATTGCAGTCATGGGATTGTTGTCTTTCACATGACAGTGTATGTTTTGACTCCACAAAGTGAGAAGTGACGGAGATGGGATGTTTGTGTTACTGTGTTCCGTGAAGTGGGACTATTGTCCTTTGTTCATTCTCTTTGCTGTCTGATGCTAGAGAGAGAAGGAGCCATGTTGCAGTGCTCTGTGTGTGTTTATATGTAAATAAAGTAGATTAGCCAAAATGCTGAGTTGCCGAGGTCTGTTATGTAAGCTGCGAAGACTCTGCGGATCCCTAAGTGTGCCAATGTCTGTTGGCATCGGTCACTGTGATGTTCGGGCTGAAGAAAGCTTTTGAAGCTCCTGAATGATCGACCAGGAGGGAGAGAACATGCCAGTTGGGCATGTGTCTCTGCCAGAGTCCTACTCGAGTGTAGGATGATCTCCTGACAGTCCTCTGGGGTTATCCTGGGATCAACTTATGATCCATTCTTTTGGGAAAGGAATTCATGGGATCAGACTCATAGCTTACTACATTTTTAAAAATTCTAAGATCACTTTAGGCTGGAAAAAAAAAAGGAGCTGGGAAGCAACTTTCTCAACTTGTTATAGACTTCTGCCAATGCCTGTTGCTTTTTGACCTCTACTATTGTACCAGTAACCTCTCCAGGAAGATCAGAAAGCCCGTTCTCAGATGAATTCCCTGGTGCCTCAATTCATACTGTTAACAAAAGACACTGTGCAAACAAACAAATTGGAAGCTGCATTCCTGGGGCAAGATCAATAACAGAAGTGTTTTCTTATTTCATGTACAAACATACTGTAGCACATTCATGTTTACTAATCTTACCAGTATTACTTAAAGTACACTTTGGTGGCAGAAATAGACTTGTGTCACTTGGCAGTAAAGGGACCCTTAGGTTTGAGTTGAGTTGAAACTGCATGCAAGATAAATTTTATTCTTTAGCGACTTCACCGCTGTATTTCCATCCTACCATTTGCCAGCATTTGCAAAAGAAACGAACAAAGAAAGAGAGAGGAAAACATATATTTTGTATCATCCTTACATCCCACAAGCTACTTCTGCTTCTACACTGTCAAAATTTTGTTTCATTATCACTGTTGTCATCATACGCAGGCTGACTTTTTCATTTAACAAACCTGCAAAGTGGCTTACTTGATAAAAGGATTACGCAAGTCCAAAAAGATGCCTCCCTTTTCTTAATTTACCTTGCACCCTCTGGGGCAGCCTGCTGGTTTGTGGAACATGCTGAATCCCCCCCCTGAGACACTTCTAAGGGCAGCATTTTGACGTTAGTTGAAAGACTAGGCCAGAATTTCAAAGGGCCTGACTTTAGAAACCATTTGGAGTTAAACCAGGCATTTGACATGTTCTGTTGGAGAGGAAGGCTACATACAGTACTGTACACACAAGCAATACATTCAAGAAGACTGATATTAGTTTGTGCATATCAGCTGAACTTCAAGGCTGAAGCCTGGTATGTGGTACTTTTATAGCTATTTAATCTCAATCTCCCCAGTCTTCACTGTCTCCCACACAGCCACATTCTGTCTTGTTCCAACTGATCTTCTCTGGTTGTCCCATTCCATGTCCCATTCAACCCCTGCTTCTTACATGCCCTCCAACATTTCTCCAATGAAAATAGGGATGTCCTGTTCCATGAAAACAACAACAGCAGCAACAACAACAATTTTACTATTTATACCCTGCCCACCTGACTGGGTTGCACCAGTCACTCTGGGCGGCTTCCAACATATATAAAAACATAATAAAACATTAAAAACTTGCCTATACAGAGCTGCCTCCAGGTGGCTTGGGCGCTGGTTAACTCCATACCCTCCAACATTTCTCTGATGCAAATAGAGACGTCCTAAGGAAAAGCAGGACATTCTGGAATCAAATCAGAAACTGGGATGTCTTCTGTTCAGGGAAGTTTTTAATATTTAATGCTGTATTGTTTTTAATACTTGATTGGGAGCTGCCCAGAGTGGCTGGGGAAACTCAGCCAGATGGGCGGGGTATAAGTAATAAATTATTATTATTATTATTATTATTATTATTATTATTATTATTATTATTATTATTATTATTTAGATCCAGGACTGTCCCTGGAAATTAGGGACAATTGGAAGGTCTGTTCTTATACTTAACCTTCTCTCACAACAGGTTCATACTGAACATATGCAGGGGACACACTTATGAACTCCCACCAAATAATATTGGCCACATACAAAAATGCCTTTTCAATAAAAGCTACAAACATGTCACACAACTAATGGGTGTGACACATACCAGAGGTTTCCTAAAAGACACAAAACAAACAAACAAACAAACAAACAGAGATGTCTCCCCTAAAAAAAATCCTTACTCCAGCATGCCACCTGACAACTTCCAAAAGCCATTCATCCCATGTCTAATTTATTAAAAAAAAAAAGCTATTTCTTGCCCTTACTGTTCCAAAGTTGGCCTAGACCTTCCTCAAATGTACCTCTTCTACACTGCCAACTTTCAAATCTATACAGTAACTATAAGCTGTAGAATATACTGCCCCCAGTTTCTCATCACACAAAGCGTGTTCTCACTAAAGGAGAGCACGTGTTGCGGATGGGGACGGTCAAAGCACCCTGTTATGAATGGGGCAAATGGAGATTAAGGAGCCTGACGTTGAAGGCTGGTGTTGCTGGGCAAAAATGGATGTTGCAAATTTAGGGGTGGGATTAGAGACTATTTAAGCAGGGTCCACAGCAGGCTACTTTCTCTTTTGCTGTGGACATCGGATTTCCCGCCCGCCCTCCCTTGTTTGGGCTTGCGCCTTGACCTTGCTTTGCCTGTCATGGGGTCGTTCACCTTGGTGCGGGGGCCTAGTAGGAATTTACCGACTGGCTGATTAGTGAGTGCCTTTCGGGTTTCGCCTACTACTTAGCAAATCGTCACAACTTGTAAGGTTGGCGGTTAGGCATTGGTTTAAATTGGTTGGTGGAGGGGTATGGATTGGCTGTGCCTGCCCCTCCAATGCTGGCGCTGCACGGGAAGTCCGTTAAAGGAATTCAGGGGCTTACCATCATTTCGTCCAAACCCCTGGAATCGGGTTTGGGCCGCGTAAGACCCCTAGGAGCATGCGGGGAGAAGCTGAGGGTCTGTGTCGCAGCTCCAGTTATCCCTGGTCTTGTTCCTCCACACTGGCTTTCACTGGAATCCGGAAGCCAGTGCTGTCCCCAAGGCGGGGGGGGGGGGACAGCTAGTCATAACCAATGCCTAAGCAACCACTCACCAATTGTATGATAATAAGGTTGTGGCCAAAATTTATGCCAAAAACCTTAAACAAAAATTATGTGTGTTGTGTGAGTTATTGGGGTAAGGGTGTTTTGGGGGACCTCAGCACGCAAACACACCAGGTGTTTTTGGGACAGTATTCACCAGCAGCAACGCCTTTTTTCTTCTTCAATGCCCATGACAGCCATTTTGTGCTGGTACACACAATAGTTTTATTATGGGTACCAGCAACTCATTTTTTCCCAAAAGAAAGACAGCAATGTGTGTGTGTTTTCAAATTTAGAAAACATTCCATAAAAATGGAGCAAAACCAACAAAAACAAATAACCTCAGCAGGCCAAAGGTCTGTCTAAAGGAAGGTGTACTCCGGTCAATAGAAGTTCAGCAGTAATAAGCTGTTGGGTGGGATATAAGCCCTATTAAATGTCATTCAGAAAACACTGTATAATTGTTTTTTGAAATGTAGAGCTAACATTTGTATTTGTGGTAGCATTCTTATCTAATAATTTATTGTTTATTATCTAATTATTTATTGACACTCGCAAGACAAAATGGCACATTAAAAATTGGCTCTGAGCATGCACAGATTTATTCTCTGTTTTGGTCCAAATGAAAGGGCTAAAAGAACTCAAAGCACCCATTATTTGCGATTGGTTCCTAATATCTTTAGATAACTCACTGACTAACATTTGTGCCCTGCACACTGAAGCTTCGCTGCCTAGAAAAGGTGGAGGTTCAGTTTCTATACTTTTTGTTTGTTTGGTTGGTTTTTTAAAACAAAAGAAAACAAAACAAACAACAACAACAACCCTGAGGGCATTTCACCCCACATTTCAAGATAATGATCCATTTTTTGTATACATTTAAAAACATTTTTCTGCTCTCCAGGCAACTGATAAAGGGGTTGGGAAGGGAAAGAATTTCTGCTGCTGGTCTTGTCTAACTTTTCTTTCCCCTTTTGAACCAGCCATTTTTGCTGCAAAAAATACTAGGCTCTTTCAAAAGCTGTCAAAATGTAAACAAATTGACTGTGCGCCACTGAGCTTCATTTATAAGTATGCTTGCAGTGGGCGAAAAGTCAAAGTTTGGAATAAATCAATATCAAACCATGTAGGTGGCTTTGCAATGAGTAAAATTCCTTAGAGCCATATTTTGATCTCTCTTCAAAGACCAAGCGAACCGGACAGATGCGCACACACACCATCAGAGGAGGCGGGTAAACTGGAATGCAAAACTCCAAAGATTTAATATAGAACTAAACTGCATTCACATTGCATTGTTCCTGCACTTCTTGCTGCAACATTCCCATGACAATTGGTTCAGGCAGCCATCTTACTGCTGGCTCTTCAATAACCTTGTGAATATACGATTGGTGAAAACCCCCTCTGAGAAATTTGTCATTTTGTTGAAACCACTTTTGGCTTCCTTTGAAATTCCTCCCACAGAGCCCCTCTGCCCTCACTTCACGTCTCACTGGAAGTGAAATCTGGGGACAGAGTTGAGATGTCTGGGAAGTTCAACAGAAATTGCACTAGTCGTATGAACGCTGTTTGACTTCACTTGAACAAACTTGTGGCTGTGTCCGTGAGGGGAGTGGCTTCGTGAATTCCTCCCATTTGTAGCCAAAAAAGTAGCTTTTCTCAATCGGGATTTTAAAAAAATGTCCTTAACATGCTGTTTTAAATTGAGATTGAATCTAGACCAGTGGTTCCCAACCTTTTTTTGTCCATGCCCCACCTAAGCATCTCTGAAACCCTGATGCCTGCCCCCCGTGACGTATAATTCTTATTATTCAAAAAGTGAACTCCTATTCACATGGAGGAAGCCTAAAAGGCCCTTAACTTGGTCTAAATAAGCTTCCAAATTGCCCCCCCTTAAAAATCAAATTGCCCCCCCTGTGGGGCGTGTGCCCCATGTTGTGATCTAGACCTTGTTGTCCACAAGAGTGGGTGTGGTTACTTGATACATGCTTGAAAACTTCCCCCCTACATCTGGTTGTCCATGCATGTACCTACCTGCAGATGCCTCAGGTGAATGAAGACCAACAATTGTGATTGTGTTCTTGGTACACATCCACTCACAACATCATCAGGCAGATGTGGAAACATACAGTCCCCATTACTAGGACTGCCTACATCTGTTTTTATCTGTGTTCTTCTTCTCTTTGGATGGACACATTCCCGAAAACAAGGAAGTTGCTTTTCAGTCACAACATCCACCATTCAGAATGTTTGCATATACAGTGGTACCTCGGGTTACATACGCTTCAGGTTACATACGCTTCAGGTTACACACTCCGCTAACCCAGAAATAGTGCTTCAGGTTAAGAACTTTGCTTCAGGATGAGAACAGAAATCGTGCTTTGGTGGCGCGGCGGCTGCAGGAGGCCCCATTAGCTAAAGTGGTGCTTCAGGTTAAGAACAGTTTCAGGTTAATAACGGACCTTCAGAATGAATTAAGTACTTAACCCGAGGTACCACTGTACAACTAACTAAAGCTGAGAATGTATGGGTGGAATTCAACATAGTTGTAAAAGGTATGCATGTGTGGAACGAAGTTTGTTCATGCAACAGGATTCCTCCACACACACCACTCTCCTCCCCTTTCACACCCCCTAAGCCTGTTCTGGGTTTCCCCTCAATCCTCCATAACAGATTTATGGGGCTCCAGGGGAGGGTGGAGGGAGCATCTCTTATATGTATATTTTCAATGATAAAAATATATTGCTATATTTCACAGGAGAAAATATACAGGCCACAGCAATGTAATAGCTTCTCTAAATAAAACTGTTTCAAACAAGTCATCTCCCCCTAATTGAGACAGAACCCAACAAGGGTTCCTTGCTGTGTATTTCTCTCAGCACAAATTCCTTAAAATGAGAGAAGTGAGGGGCTGTGAATTGATGCAATATCCTTTCATAAATTCATAAGCATCTTCTAAATAGTGAATTTGATTCAACGAAGACCTTGATGTTTTTGTGATTACTTTGCCTTCGCAAATCAAACCAACTGCTGTTTACCCTATTGTTGTGTAAGGTTGTGTGCTCAGTACCAGCATGTTCATAAAACATGTTTTATGAAGCCAGGAATAAGCATCAGAATGATGTTTTCCTCCCCCTCCCCTTCCAGTTCCCTGTCACTTTGGTGCTTAGTTCTTGGTTTGTAGTAACCTACGATTCACCATTGTGTCCAAATCAGGAATCTCTGGTTTAATCCTGGTTTATTATGTTGGCTTGTCAATTGATGTAATGTGAGAGTGTCATATTTTAGATGCAACAAAGATCTCTGGCTTAATACAATCCAGGAATGAAGGAGAAGCGGTGTGGTGTGGGGTGTATTCAATTCTGTCACTTGTTCCCTGTTTCTTGAACTGTGGTTTGTCTGGTGATAGGCGTTAAAAATTACCAGCAGGAATAAAGAAGTGTGTTTTGACTAGCTAGCCTTCCATTCTAAGAAGAGGAGTTTGATTTTTTTATGAGAGGATTGTAACAGGGTCATGTTGTTGTTGTTCAGTCTTTTAGCCGTCTCCGACTCTTCGTGACCCCACTGACCAGAGCACGCCAGGCACTCCTGTCTTCCACTACCTCTCGCACTTGGCTCAAACTCATGTTGGTAGCTTTGAGAACACTGTCCAACCATCTTGTCCTCCGTCATCCCCTTCTCCTTCTGCCCTCAATCTTTCCCAGCCTCAGGGTCTTTTTCAGGGAGTCTTCTCTTCTCATGATGTGGCCAAATTATTGGAGCCTCAGCTTTACAATCTGTCCTTCCAGTGAGCACTCAGGGCTGATTTCCTTCAGATTGGATAGGTTTGATCTTCTTGCGGTCCATGGGACTCTCAAGAGTCTCCTCTGGGAGGTAGAAGGCCCCAAGGGTCATCTAGTCCAAACACTTGCAATGCAGGAATCACAGCTAAGTCTGGGTCTGTTCATATGTTCCGCTCTGGTTTTGATCAAAGATTTTGCCTTTGTGCTGTTTGGCTTTGGAATTCAGGGAAATATGGTGGGTGACTTTCCAAATTCAGGAAAGGGAGACTAGACTGGTAATGGTTCTTCGTCTCTTCTTCCTCCCAGCTCTTTGATTGTGGGGACCTGGGCTTGCTAGTCACTGATGCTTTGTGTGTTCCTTTTAAATGCAAGGCAATTTCTTGAGAAAACACAGGTCATTCATGATTTAATTATGGCTTTGAGGTATAAGTGAGGCCTGGCCAGATGGGAGAGGGGTTCCTTTTCAGATGTCTGTGGTCAACGCTTGGGTATCGGGGCCGAGGCTGGCAGCACAGGCCTTCTCCTTGTTTGTGGACCCACTTCGTGTCTCCTTTGTAATCAACATAGAAATGAAGCAAATGATAAATGAACAAAACAGTAATGAAGAGAAATGAAATGAATTACAGAATAACGAATGGCATGGACAAGTGAAATGAATGAGACTGCCAGAAGCAAAATGAAAGCATGAAATGAAATTATTGTACTGCCCAGGGGCAGAAGTTCTGTCTGGATTTGAACACAATGAGCAAACAAATGGGGTGGAGGCTAAAGATTTTATTAAATAGCCACAAGAAACTACAGAGCATTTCAATTGTGCTTACGTTCCTGTGGTCGCTGGGAACTCCTTCAGCAATGAACATGACTTGTGAAGCTGGAGCTTGGTTAGTACATACTTTGTTAGTACATATCACATTCATCCAGTGCTTTAGCAACTGCACTGGCTCCCAGTGGAGTACAGGGTCAGGTTTAAGGTGCTGGTTTTGACATTTAAAGCCCTATGCGGCCTAGGACCCACATAACTATGGGACTGCCTCTCCTGGTATGCCCAGCGGAGGACCTTAAATGTCCTCAAATGACAACACTTTGGAGGTCCCAAGTCGCAAGGTGGTTACATTGGTCTCAACGAGGGCCAGGGCTTTTTCAGTACTGGCCCCAACTTGATGGAACGCTCTGTCACAAGAGACTAGGGCCCTGCAGGACTTGATATCTTTCTGCAGGGTATGCAAGACAGAGCTGTTCCGCCTGGCCTTTGGTTTGGACTCAGTCTGACCCATATGTTTCCATTGCAGTTACACATCCATTCCCACCAAAGTGAAAGACTACATCAGGGGTTGTTTAACTGGCCCATGGACCGCTACCACCCGCTTGGTCGGCTCCCATGCGTGCGATGTTGGCCAACTTCCCATTGGCTGCAGGAAGCTCCAATGAGTGGCCACTGGAGTGAGGATCTTTTCAGCGGTGGAGCCTAACTTCTGAAACCCTATCCCTACAGAGGCTCTCTTAGTGCCTATGTCAGGGGTCAGCAAACATTTCAGCAGGGGGCCGGTCCACTGTCCCTCAGACCTTGTGGGGAGCCAGACTATATTTTGAAAAAATAATTTAAAAAAGAACGAATTCCTATGCCCCACAAATAATCCAGAGATGCATTTTAAATAAAAGCACACATTCAACTCATGTAAAAACACACTGATTCCCGGACTGTCCATGGGCTGGATTTAGAAAGCGATTGGGCCGGTTCTGGCCCCCAGGCCTTAGTTTGCCTACCCATGGCCTATGTTAATGCATTTTAGGGGCCAGGCAGAAACCATCACTTTTGAAAAACCTCCATACCTCCGCACTCTACCAATCATTTGTAGGACTGCCTTATATCAATCTATTCTTTCTTTTATTAGATACTATAACTATTCCCAGAAATTCTGAGTCAAAGGCCAATATCAAAATATCTTAAAGAAATAAACCACTTCACCTGAGTACACAATTCCACATTCCTGGGGAGCAGTGCTATTTTTCTAGAAAAAGAGTTGCCGGAACTTACCGTGAATGTCTCCCTTGTTCTCTTAGAAAGGCAATAGTGGTTAAGAGCAGTGGACTCGTAATCTGGTGAACCGGGTTCGCTTCCCCGCTCCTCCACATGCAGCTGCTGGGTGACCTTGGGCTACTCACGCTTCTTTGAAGTCTCTCAGCCCCATTCACCTCACAGAGTGTTTGTTGTGGGGGAGGAAGGGAAAGGAGATGGTTAGCCGCTTTGAGACTAGTGATAAAGTGGGATATCAAATCCAAACTCTTCTTCTCTTCTTCACCTGAGAAGTGCTGGAACTGGGCTCCAGTGAGTTCCATTGAGTTCTCGTTTTTAAAAAAGCACTGTAGGGGAGTATGTATGAGTGAAGCAACGTATCTGAGTGGCGTACGGGTAGGGAAAAGGTTGTTCATTGAGTGGGGATGCCCGTATTTATGCTCAAGAGGTCTCTGATCAATCCTCAAGGAAGCATTTCCCACCCCACTGGGCATAAGTGTCAAGTAGGTCTAAGCTCAGTTGCTGAGCCATTAGCCTTTGACAGAATTGCACTGCCTCTGGCAAACACAAATCAAGGGCAATACTGAATTTTCAGTTAGGGGGCTAAGGGGTCACTTTTGATCTTCCCACTAAGCTGCATGAATTCATTTTTTTTTAGCCTTTCACGACTTCTCAGAACTCTATTAGAGATCTACATTCTAGGAATGTGAAGATGTCTTACAGTGATTTTTATTCTGTTTTATCTAAGTGCAGAAGCTCCACTGTCATTAGACTTGGGCCTTTCAACTGACAAAGGCATTTTACTCTTTGAAGACTTTACAGAGAAGGAAGTAGTTTCGAAACTCTTTAATGACTTAAGTTTTTGCTGATGAAAAAAAGAGAAAGAAAGCTTATTATAACCAAGAAGTCATCCCTATGTTTTAAAAGGCAAGTCTATATTTCACATTTTAATTAGAAATATTTGTTTTCAGGGTATTACTCTCCATCTATATTAATATCCCTGTCTGTCTGACAATGGGAATAACAATATAAATGAGAAAATGTATAGTTCACAAAGATGAGAATTGTCTAGGTGGCACACTATTTTTTAGAAGTCAAACAAAAATGTGTATGTGAGTGTGATGCCAGTGGGGGAGATTTTCTTTCAACCAAGTGTATATGTGTTTGAATAAACATGACTACACAACATACCTTTTAATATAATATTTAGATATGATTGCAATAACAAATGCTAAAAAATTACATTTCTAGGATTCTATGGTTATTTTGAAAAGTTGGAAGGGACCCTGGATGTTATCTAGTGCAACTCCCTGCAGTGCAGGACTCTGAACTCTTCTTCTTCTTCTTTGGCGATCACTCGTAGCCGAGTAAGATTGTCTTCCATAAACACGGATTTAACAATGAGTCTGTAAGTGACTGTGGAGGCCAATTCCCGATCCACACACCCTTCCATATAGTGGGGACATAGGTTTCCGGATAGGAGTTGATCATGGTGTGGATTTGCCAAGTGTGCCTTCCTCTTAGCACGTTTCTCCCTTTCGTCCTGAGTTCAAGTGTCTTCAAAACCCATGACACTTTTGGTAAAGACTGTTCTCCAATTGGAGCGCTCACAGGCCAGTGTTTCCCAGTTCTCTGTGTTTATGCTACTTTAAAAAGATTTGCCTTGAGACAGTCTTTAAACCTCTTTTGTTGACCACCAGCATTATGATTTCCATTTTTAAGTTTGGAATAGAGTAGTTGCTTTGGAAGACAATAATCAGGCATCCACACAACATGACCAGTCCAACGTAGTTGATGTTGAAGAATCATTGCTTCAACACTGTGGCATTTGCTTCTTCCAGTACACTGGTATTAGTTCACCTGTCTTCCCAAGTGATGTGTATTTTTTTTTTCGGAGACACCGTTGATGGAATCTTTCAAGGAGTTGGAGATGGCGTTTATAAGTGGTCCATTTCACAAACATACAGTAAGGTTGGTAGTACAATAGCTTTGTAAATAAGCATTTTGGTTTCCCTGCGAATGTCTCAGTCCTCAAACACTCTGCACTTCAATCGGGGGAAAGCACCCATGACAGATGGACACCCAGTCTCTGAAACTGAAAATCATTGTGTTAGTTTGAGCCCAATTCTCCAAGCTGTTGACATCATCTGCAATCCTGATTCTGTCTTCTATGGCATTAGCTGCTTTATCACCTGTAAATTTGGTGAGCATCCCCCCCCCCTGCAGCATCCCACTTACCACTTGTTTCCAGGATGATGTGGAACCTTTAGACAGAACTTGGGTTCAGTCAGCCAACTAGCTACAAATCCACCTAACAGTCACCAGCTTTTCTGCAAGAATATCATGGGGACTTGGCTGGGTCTTAAGAACCACAGCATCATTTTCTTAGTGTTCATGGTATAATAATACTAATACTAATAATACTAATACTGTGGTCTAAATCACTGAGCCTCTTGGGCTTGCCGATCAGAAGGTTGGCGGTTTGAATTCCCAAAACGGGGTGAGCTCCTGTTGCTCTGTCCCAGCTCCTGCCAACCTAGCAGTTCGCAAGCACACCAGTGCAAGGAGATAAATAGGTACCACTGTGGTGGGAAGGTAAACAGTGTTTCCGTCCACTCTGGCTTCCATCATGGTGTCCCATTGCACCAAAAGTGGTTTAGTCATTCTGGCCACATGACCCAGAAAGCTGTCTGTGGACAAACACTGGCTCCCTCAGCCTGAAATGAAGATCCTTTACCTTTAGCTTTACTACTAATAGTAATAATTTTATTTATACCCCACCCATCTCACCCACCCAGGGCCTTCTTGGTAATGGGTGGAATGCCTTCCCTAAGGAGATGTACCTGTCTCCTTCACTATTAATTTTCATGATGAGTTTAACAGTATTCCTGTTTACCCAGGCATTGGACAGCTGATACAAACTATTCCTGGCAAGGTAGGAGAGTACGTGATACTTTTTTATATAATTTGAATTGTACAAAATATATTTTATATTATTTTGAAGTTCTTTTAAAATCATGTATGTGTTCACTGCCCTGTGCTACTTTAGGAGGAAGGGAGGGGTAATAAAATAAATAAAAATATCATTCTGCATGTTGAAATGCTAACAGTTCTAAGATCCCTGTGCCATATCATTTATTGAACAGGCATACAAGGTGTACAAAGGTGTGTGTGTGTGTGTGTGTGTGTGCTTCCCAGTGCAGAAATGGGCACACATCCCTATTCAATTATTGCATGTGTCTTGTTAACACAAGTAATGCTATTTTGTGAGGCAATCTCTTTGGCACAAGCCCTTTCTATGTAGTCTCACTAAGTCAATATACCAGAGACTGTATTGCAAACAAGGGCTAATAAATTGCCATTTCTGTTTTTGGGAGAACAGCAGCACACCTGAGTTTACTTTACACAGAGTACTAATCTCTTTTATCACTCTTCAGTTTGGATCTGTGTAATTCATAGTAAGTGGTTCATCATTTACACAATGTTCTGGGTTGTTGTTTTTTGCAGGTGTGATATATGGCAATCTATTACCTTGTTGTGAAGCAGGAAATCTAGAACAGTTGTCTCACATCTGTCATTGCACTAGAAAGCCTTGTATATAATTAGCAGATAAGTTTCCACCAGCTGATGAGATTCAGGCTATTGTTTATGGCTGTGTCATGTTTATGCAAACTCCAAGATATGACATATGTTACCTATGTAAAGAGAATATTCAAATCCCTGGTGATACAGTTTGCAATGAATCTTTTGCAATATCACTGAATGCTGAAAGTCCAAGCAAGTTTTGCCTAAATTCATTTGACATAGCTATGAATTTCCTTATTGTAGTCTTCAGAGCCTACTGGATTCCAGGGGCTTGAGCTCAGCTAATGAATGTTCATTTCAAGATCAATGGTTGTGGTCAAAAATTGGATAAAAGAGGGATGGGGGACGTCAGTCTAGGGAGTCAAATTTAGCCCTCCTAAACCCTTTATCTGGGCTTTGGGACATTCCTCTGAACCAAACACATTCTTCTGAACTAAACACCTTGTCAGCCCTGCATTCCACCATCCTCCAATGTCTTTGCTTGGCTGGAATGTGCCCTTGACCTTTGATAACCATTTCACTTGCCTGAATGAAGCAATCCTCCTGTACAAAAGATTAAATGTGTTGCTCCATGCATTGTTGTCTCTGGCCCCACTCATCAATGGCATCTGGTCCCTGGAAGGTTGCCCAAATGGAAATGTGTCCCCAAAACTGAAAGGGGTTCCCCATCCTTGATCTACGGAGGCTGTAGATCAAGTGAAGCTTTCTGGGGCTACAAATCTAGCTGCAATGAAAGGCAAAAGGGTCAGGGCCTGAGCAAACCAGCTGCTCTTTGACTACAGTTCCCATAATCCAGGCATCCCCAAACTCAGCCCTCCAGATGTTTTGGGACTACAATTCCCACCATCCCTGACCACTGGTCCTGTTAGCTACGGATGATGGGAGTTGTAGTCCCAAAACATCTGGAGGGCTGATGTTGGGGATGCCTGCCATAATCCCTGGTGTCAGGAGGGAGCCAGCAGTAAATCACGCCAGTCAAGCTGGAGTTAACAGGATCTGCACAGGAGTGTCAGGCCTGATGAGCACAGCAACTCAGGTATTGCCTCCATGAAGCAGATCCCTGCCTTCCCACAGCTGGCTATGTCTCCTCCTCTTCAGATTGTTTGACAAGCTTACAGGAGTTCAAGCCCAATGGAGGATCATAATTTCCCCATCATTGCAGAAGTCAAGCTTAAATAAAACCGCAAGTAAACGTTTGCTTTAAAACAGCAGCAGCAGCAGTTGCTCATCAGTGAGTTAATTCTAGGCGCATTAACATTCTGTTGATAATGATGATTAACCCAAGCTGACTTTAAAATACTTTGAAACATTGCGTTGTGAAAGGCGAAAAGATTAAATGCTGAGACATCATAAAAAGGATGTATATTTTAAACAACCATTCCTCTTTTCTTTCCTTTTTCTAGAGATGACTTGTATTTTATTTTGGACAATGCATTTCAAGAGAGCTTGTGTTTGAAAGAGAGCCAAAAGGAAAGTTTTGTATGGGCAAAACTTCATGCAACATTTCCAAATATTTTAAAGGAAGGATTTCATTTCCACAGTGAACCAGAGACTTTCAAAGTAAACCTCTTCAGACTCCACTTGAAGTCAATAACACAGAGTGGGGTGAATCCTACTGTTTGAGGGATAGTGAGGAATGAAAAGCAAGGCGCATTCTTGCTAAAGAAAGCCCTTAGTCCTTGTTTCTGCTACAAAGCCTTGCAACACTTCAAGCTCATCTGTTCTCCAGAGAGCTTCCCAGCAGAGCTTCTGTCTGCTCACAAACAACCTTTGCCCAGAAGGGAGCTCATTGTCCAATTGCTTAGAGCACAAATCTACCAACAGACGACCCAGCCAGCCAACAGACACAGGCACTGCGCTAAAGTCAAAACCACATGTACATTTCAAAGTACTTCCATACTGTATACTTTAGGATCCTTTCCTTTCTTTTGCCAATATGCATTGATACC